>NC_090928.1:623108967-624422301 GCF_040938575.1 Ambystoma mexicanum | reverse complement strand
GCCCTGCCGGTGCTGGCCCATGCCTGCCCTTGGGCACCTGCCGGCCCTCGGTCCTTTGCCAAGGGGAAAGCCTAAAACACAAGTAACCCCAAGTCTGTTTTCACACCTGAATTTCACTTTCTCACATCATACAGATATGGGCCTTGGGTGTCCAAGCCACCAAGGAAAACAGGGAACCCCATGCATTTCTGAAAAGAGGACACCCGTGGGAATCCGCAGAGGTATGATTTGCGCAAATCGGCCCAGAATGTATTACCCAGACACCCCCACAAAGTCCAAAATTTGGGAAAATAAACGTATTTTCTGCACATTTCACACAGCTCACCCATCGAAACACGCCGCCAACAACACATGGCCTACCATCCCGCGTTCCCACAGGTGTCCCGATGAAAACGGTACCTCACATGTGTGGGTGCACATACCTGGGCACCAAGGGGAAAGCCTAAAACACAGGTTGCCCCAAGTCTGTTTTGACACCTGAATTTCACACTTTCTCCAGACAAGCACAACATACAGATATGGACATCAGGTGTCCAAGCCACCAAGGAAAACAGGGAACCCCATGCATTTCCGAAAAGAGGACACCCGTGGGAATCCGCAGAGGTATGATTTGCGCAAATTGGCCCAGAATTTATTACCCAGACACCCCAGCAAAGTCCGAAATGTGGGAAATAAAATGCATTTTCGCTCATTTCACTCGGCTCACCCATCGAAACACGCCGCCAACAACACATGGCCTACCGGCCCGCATACCCACAGGTGTCCCGATGAAAACAGTACCTCACATGTGTGGGTGCACCTACATGGGCGCCAAGGGGAAATCCTAAAACACAGGTAACCCCAAGTCTGTTTTGACACCTGAATTTCACACTTTCTCCAGACAAGCACAACATACAGATATTGGCCTCGGGTGTCCAAGCCACCAAGGAAAACAGGGAACTCCATGCATTTCCTAAAAGGGGACACCCGTGGGAATCCGCAGAGGTATGATTTGCGCAAATCAGCCCAGAATTTATTACCCAAACACCCCCACAAAGTCCAAAATGTGGGGAAAAAAACGCATTTTCCGCACATTTCACTCGGCTCACCCATCGAAACACTCTGCCAACAACACATGTCCTACTGTCCCGCGTACCCACAGGTGTCCAGATGAAAACGGTACCTCACATATGTGGGTGCACCTACCTGGGCGCCAAGGGGAAAGCCTAAAACACAGGTAGCCCCAAGTCTGTTTTGACACCTGAATTTCCCACTTTCTCCAGACAAGCACAACATACAGATATGGGCCTCTGGTGTCCAAGCCACCAAGGAAAACAGGGAACCCCATGCATTTCTGAAAAGAGGACACCCATGGGAATCCACAGAGGTATGATTTGCGCAAATCGGCCCAGAATTTATTACCCAGACACCCCCGCAAAGTCTGAGGGCCCCCTATTTTTGGGGGCCCTCTCCCCCCTCACCCTAAATGGGAGGCGGGGCACCTCATGCAGGCCTCCCTGGGCCTCCTACAAACGGCTGTGTGAGGTACACCCCCCCTCCATTTGGGGTGGGGGGGCAAGGGCCCCCAAAAATGGTGGGACAGGCCCCCCAGTCGGTGGGGCAGTAAGGTTTGTGCAGCCCGGGGTCAGATTGGCACACCAATGTGCCCCTCTGCGCCAAGACAAGTTTAGTAAACAAAGAAAATAATTCAAAATGGCAGGCTGCACTTTAGCGTGGGCGGAGGGGCCCCCTACACCGCTGTGGAATTTTCGAATGTGAAGGGGGTGTGCACCTCTGCACCCCCACCCCAATTGGAGGCGTCCGTTCCTAGGAGCAGATATCTGGTCCCAGGGAGGGCTGCATGACATGGCACCCACTCCATTGCGGGTGGGGGTCAATGCCCCATCCCATTAGAAAATTCCCCGACCCTTTGGGGTGCCCCACAGCCCCCTTAAAAAGCGTTCCACCATTTTCACTTTTATCTTTTGGTAACCCAACTCCCCTTGGTGCAGAGAGGCATATTGATGTGCCAATCTGGCCCCGGGGTGCCCAAACCTTACTGCCCCACCCACTGGGGGGCCTGTCCCACCATTTTAGGGGGCCCTCTCCCTCCTCACCCCAAATGGGTGGCGGGGTCACCTCATGCAGGCCTCCCTGGGCCTCCTACAAACGGCTGCGTGAGGTACATGCCCCTCCATTTGGGGTGGCGGGGGCCCCCAAAAATGGTGGGACAGGCCCCCCAGTGGGTGGGGCAGTAAGGTTTGGGCACCCCGGCACCAGATTGGCACACCAATGTGCCCCTCTGCGCCAAGGCAGGTATGGTAAACAAAGAAAATAATTCAAAATGGCAGGTTGCCCTTTAGTGGGGGCGGAGGGGCCCCCCACACCGCTGTGGAATTTTCTAATGTGAAGGGGGGGTGCACCTCTCCACCCCCACCCCAGTTGGAGGGGCGGCCCATCTCATGTAGCCTTCCCCATGGGCAGATAAGGTGGGGGGCTGTCCTGCACTCCACCCTGGGCTCAGGCGTCCGTTCCTAGGAGCAGATATCTGGTCCCACGGAGGGCTGCATGACATGGCACTCACTCCATTGTGGGTGGGGGGGAGAGGGTCAACACCCCATCCCATTAGAAAATTCCCCGACCCTTTGGGGTGCCCCACAGCCTCCCCTAAAAAGCGTTCCACCATTTTCACTTTTTTCCTTTGGTAACCCAACTCCCCTTGGTTCAGAGAGGCACATTGATGTGCCAATCTGGTGCCAGGGTGCCCAAACCTTGCTGTCCCACCATTTTTGGGGGCCCTCTCCCCCCGACCCCAAATGGGTGGCGGGGCACCTCATGCAGGCCTCCTTGGGCCTCCTACAAACGGCTGCGTGAGGTACACCCCCCCTCCATTTGGAGTGGGGGGGAGAGGGCCCCCAAAAATGGTGGGTCAGGCCCCCCAGTGGGTGGGGCAGTAAGGTTTGGGCACCCCAGCGCCAGATTGGCACACCAATGTGCCCCTCTGCGCCAAGGCAAGTTTCGTAAACAAAGAAAGAAATGGAAAAGGTACTCTACACTTTAGGGCGGGCTGAGGGGCTCCCTAAACTGCCAAGTAATTTTCTAATGTAATGGGGGTGACCCTCTACCCCCCACACCAAATATAGGCGGGGGCATCTCATTCAGCCCTCCCTGGGGGCAGATAAATGGGGGCCATCTCATGCAGCCCTCCTGGAGTCAGATGCCCCTTCCTAGGAGCAGATATCTGCCCCCAGGGAGGGCTACAAGGGGTGCCCCCATTTCCCCTTGGGGTGAGGGGGAGAGGGCCACCCCTCTTTTCTGTAAAATATATGCCCGGTGGCTAGTGGCCCCTCCACTCCCACACAAAATTCCTTTTTGTTTTTGTGCTTTTCGTTTTTTATTTTGCCCCCTTCCCTGGGAGCAGATGATCAGCCATCTGCCCCCATGGTTGTACACATATGTGCTCCCATGCTTTGGGGACTGGGGGGGCGAGGTCTGCTTACTGTAAGCAGCCCCCACCCCCCCCCCGCATTCAAAGACATCCCTGGTGTCTAGTTTGCATTGCTGCCCGCGCATCGAGCGCCCTGCGCCCCATCCGCAGGCAGCAATGCTGTCACACAGGGTGTCCTTGGAAAGGGGAGAATCTCCCCTTTCCAAGGATACAATTTCTGAAAAACAAATCCCTGGTGGCTAGGGCCCCCAAGCCCCCCTCCCTTCCCATCATGTTTTTTTTTCTTTGTATTTTTTTTTGCCCCCTTCCCTAGGGGCAGATGATCAGCCATCTGCCCACAGGGTTGTGCACATATGTGCCCCCATGCTTTGGGGGCCGGGGGGAGAAGGCTGCTTACTGTAAGCAGCCCCCCTCCTCCCCACATCACAAACGTATCCCTGGTGGTCCAGTGGGTTGCTGGTCACGGATCAAGCGTTCTGCGCTGATCCGTGACCAGCAATGCCTCATGTACATGGTGTCGTTGGAAAGGGGAGTATCTCCCCTTTCCAACGACACCATATTCACCAATATCCCTGGTGGCTAGTGGGCCCCAGGGCCCCACACACCATCCCACCTACCCCCTTCCCTCGTCTTTTTTTTTTCTTTTTCACCCCTGGGGGCAGTGATCATCTGCCCCCAGGGGTCTCCAGCGCTGTGGCCCCATCCTTTGGGGCCACGGGGGGAAGGGGGCCGCTTACCTAGTAAGCAGCCCCCCTCCCCTCGTGTCACAAACAGATCTCCATTGATCCTGTGACATTGCTGCCCACGGATCTCGCGCCCTGTCCCCGCTCCGTGAGCAGAAATGCCACACAATGGGTATTGTTGGAAAACAGAGAATCTCCCCTTTCCAACGATACCTGCCTCGATCTCCGACTTGAAATACAGCCGGAGATCGAGGCGGAGAAAGAAGGGCACCCACCTTCTTTCTTCACCGCAGCAGCCGAAAAGGGCTGCTGCAGTGATTTTACTTTCAGTTTCACGCCAACGTGCTTTACGCACGCCAACGTGAAACTGAAGGTAATCCAGCCCCCTGGCAGTGAGGGGGGACCTCCCCCTCACATAGCCCGGGGGTTGGATTACAGTTTTGAGCGATCCCTGCTTTGCTGGGATGGCTCAAAACAAGGTGCCAAAAAGGACGAGCTATCTCATCCTTGGCACTGCAAATGCAATTCCAAGGACGAGATATCTTGTCCTTGGCATTGAAGGGGTTAAACCGAAACCGGGTTGCGTTAGGTGTGACAATGTTTTCGGAGGCGCGCAAGATAAGATCTTGCAGGGGCACACATGTATCATTTGTAGCGGGAGTTGCGTACCAGTCGGGTCCACTTTGGTGGCTATGGGCAATTTACGTGCAGATGTAACAGTTGGTCTTATTTAGTATCTGGTTCGTATCATTCATCCATGTCAAGATGCTATTCCTGGGGTGCTTCTTCCGATACTCCTGATCTATGTGGGGAATAGTTACCAGTTGTGGTGTTGGGACCGGAGTTGTGGGGGGTAACAGATTATGAGCAACATAAATATCATGGTGTTCAAGATACCAAAAGAATATAGCGAACCCCACTGCTATAAAAACACAGACTATGGATATAATGAGTTTCTCTTTTGGGGTGCATGCATACCTATCAACTCATGGACGCCTTCGTCCTGCATCCTCGTTTTCCATTGTAACAACCTACTTCGTTCCCTCGCACAGGGCTAATCCCAGATGGCTGAGTTCTGGAACTTGGCTGTCAAATGTCACACGTTACACAGTATATATTTACACAAATAGTCTGGAATCCCTAACAATTACCCTAACGGTGCCGTCCGTTTATGCGCTAGATCGCAAGGGTTGCACAGTATAACCCGTTCTGCTGTCACCACTTCTGCCACCTACCTTGACACGTCTCGGTGAGGCTACTTCCTTACCCTTGAGAGGCTGCTGAGGCCATTTCATCTGTGTGTCTCGGTGGGGGTACTTCCTTACCCTGGAGGGGCTGTTGAGGCCACTTCATCTGTATGTTCAATTGTCCTTGCTTGTTCCGAACCTTTACCAAGTCCTTTCTCAGCCAGGTATCAGAGTTCAAACATAGGCAATCAATGCTACTGCCTAGGGCGCAGATTGTACCTTGGAGTGTCCTCCGTTGGCTCGGTTGCAAAATGGTCTGTGTCTTTGGTTGGGGGGTGAACTATCTGCGGTGGCGCTCTTTTTAGATGGTTGGCATGGATCCAAGTCTTATGGCCAGCTATTTTCACTGCTGTCTGAGTTGCCAATAGGACCAAGTAAGGCCCTTTCCATTGGGCCTGCAAGCAATTGGCCCGATCGAAACTTTTCACGAGGACGATTCTCCGGGTTTGATAGAGTGACCCTCGCCTTCTAGGGCCGACGGAGCTGCTTCTTTCACCTGTTGATGGATAATAGACAGTTTATGCGTGAGTTCAGCACAGTATTCTCTCAACAAAGGCTGCTCAATATCACCAATAGCTTTGGGTTTTGGAATGGACCAGGCACTTGGAGGTCGGCCCATGACAATTTCAAAAGGGGACAATTTGTGTGTCCCCTTTGGAGTAGTACGCATGCTGAGCAATGCCAAGGGGAGTGCGTCTGGCCACTTTAGATTTGTGGAGGCACAGATCTTGGCCAACTTGTTCTTCACCCCGGAGTTGGCACATTCAATAATCCCAGCTGACTTTGGGTGATATATTGAGTGGAATCTTTGATCGATCCCTAAAGCAGTACAGACATACTTTACAACTTGGCCAGTAAAATGCACTCCATTGTCAGAATACAAAAGGCTGGGCACCGTGTATTGGGATACCCAGTATTTCAAAATACATTTTGCCGTGGAAATAGCAGTGTTATCTCTCAGGGGATAGGCATCTGTGCAGCCAGAAAACCCACACCTCATCACAAGACAATATTTCAATTTCACAACTGGTTCCATTTGTATAAAGTCCCTATACACCACCTCGAAAGGTTGCATTGGGAGCCTGCTATGACCTGCTGGCACTTTTACAGATTTACCCACATTATGCTGGAGTCAGATGGAGCACTGGGCTGCCCACCTCCTGCAGTATGATCCAATTTTCCGTTTTTTACATACTTTGCTCAGAATGTCCTCCATTGCACTCGCATTAACATGGGCATTCCCATGTGCCATGTCTATTATCATGGGTAAATAACTGTCAGGGAGCAGCCACCTAATTTGAATTTTATCCAACCACCCACCCTTGGAAGTCTGTTAATTGTTACTGTCCTAAGTCCATGCTTTAACTTCACAATCTGCTGCTTCCTTTTGAATTTCTCTTACTACTTCTTCAATGTCTCTTCCCAGTTCACCACCCCCCTTCCCTTCCACATTCCTCTATATCATGTTGCATTCTGGAAGGGGCAGTTAACAGTGTTCTGCGGCATATTTAGCCACCTGGTCTGCACAATCATTTCCCTGCCCCACAAAATGTACTATCTTTCTATGGGCGGAGCACTTCACAATAGCCACCTGAGCGGGTTCAGCCAATGCTGCTAATAATTTGCTTATCAAATTACCATGTTTTATTTTGGTTCCATGTGAGGTGAGAAACCCTCTTTCTTTCCGTAGCAGGCCGAAATTAAAGGCCACACCATGCGCATAGGCTGAATCTGTATAGATGGTTACATCTAAGTCTGGCCGGCGGGCTATCTGGCCAGGGGGGTAGGACCAGATGGTCCGAGTGGCGGCCGGCGGACCAGATGGCCCGCGTCGCGGCCGGGGTGGCTGGCTCCCACATTTTTCTCCGGTCGGGTTCCATAAGCCCCCACTGCGTGGGGGCTTAATAGTCGGCGTGGAAGTGCCACCCTGCGGCCCCCGGGGAAGCCGTTGCACTGTTCCCAGCCTCGGTTCCATGGCGTCCGTGGGCTGCTCCCGGTCAAGTCCAAAATGGGGTGGCGCCCTGAGCGGGGGGGGCCCTTCCCTCCACAGGGCTATAGCCGCTCATAGGGTCTGGCCTTAAGTCCCATGGCGTTCGTGGGTTACTCCCGGTCCTCGGCCCAGTGCCTCCCGTGTGCGGTCAAGTCCAGAATGGGGTGCGTGTGTCAAGGGGCGCTCGTAGTGGCCGGGCCCGAGTTCCACGGCGTTTGTGGGTCAGTCCCGGAGGGCAAGGCTCTAACGTGGAGGGAGAAGCTCTAAGGGGGGCCTGGCCGGAGCTCTGGGGCGGCCGGGGCTGCTTCCACCCCATCCCCCTGTCTCGAAGGTCCCCGGCCCCAGCGCTGGTCGCGGGGAGCCCTGGCGGCGTCCCCGTCCCTCGCCGGAGGGAGAAGCTCTAATGCGGAGTGGGGGAGGCTCCAAGGCGGCCCGGGCCTGGGCCCCAGGCTGCTGCAACCACCCCGGCCCTGGGCGCCGCGTCGGTCCCGTCCCCCGGTCCCGGGCAGCGGTTCCCGGGGAGCCCCGGCGGCGTCCCGGAAGGAGAAGCTCTAATGCAGAGTGGGGGAGGCTCTAAGGCGGCCCGGGCCAGGGCCCCAGGCTGCTGCAACCACCCCGGCCCTGGGCGCCGCATCGGTCCCGTCCCCCGGACCCGGCGGCGGTTTCCAGGGTAAGCCCCGGCGGCGTCCCCGGAAGGAGAAGCTCTAATGCGGAGTGGGGGAGGCTCTAAGGCAGCCCGGGCCAGGCTGCTGCAACCACCCCGGCCCTAGGCGCCACGTCGGTCCCGTCCCCCGGGCCCGGCGGCGGTTCCCGGGGTAAGCCCCGGCGGCGTCCCCGTCCCTCCCGGGAGAGAGAAGCTCTAATGCGGAATGGGGGGGAGACTCCAAGGCGGTCTGGGCCGGGGCCCCAGGCTGCTGCGACCACCCCAGCCTTGGGCGCCTGTCGACCGAACCCCGGACCTGCCCGGCGGGCCCCCCAGGGAGCCCCGGAGGGGTCCCCGTCCCTCCCCGGAGGGAGAAGCTCTAATGCGGAGCGGGGGAGGCTCTAAGGCGGCCCAGGCCAGAGCTCCAGGCAGGCGCCCAAGGCCGGCCTTGGGTCCTACAAAGGTCCCCAGGCCCGGCGGGGTCCCCGTCCCTCCCCGCAGGGAAAAGCTCTAATGCGGCGGGAGAAAAGCTCTGAGGCGGGGCCTGGCCGGAGCTCGGGGAGGCCCTGCCGGTGCTGGCCCATGCCTGCCCTTGGGCACCTGCCGGCCCTCGGTCCTTTGCCAAGGGGAAAGCCTAAAACACAAGTAACCCCAAGTCTGTTTTCACACCTGAATTTCACTTTCTCACATCATACAGATATGGGCCTTGGGTGTCCAAGCCACCAAGGAAAACAGAGAACCCCATGCATTTCTGAAAAGAGGACACCCGTGGGAATCCGCAGAGGTATGATTTGCGCAAATCGGCCCAGAATGTATTACCCAGACACCCCCACGAAGTCCAAAATTTGGGAAAATAAACGTATTTTCTGCACATTTCACACGGCTCACCCATCGAAACACGCCGCCAACAACACATGGCCTACCGTCCCGCGTTCCCACAGGTGTCCCGATGAAAACGGTACCTCACATGTGTGGGTGCACCTACCTGGGCACCAAGGGGAAAGCCTAAAACACAGGTAGCCCCAAGTCTGTTTTGACACCTGAATTTCACACTTTCTCCAGACAAGCACAACATACAGATATGGGCCTGGGGTGTCCAAGCCACCAAGGAAAGCAAGTAACCTCATGCATTTCCGAAAAGAGGACACCCGTGGGAATCCGCAGAGGTATGATTTGCGCAAATCGGCCCAGAATTTATTACCCAGACACCCCAGCAAAGTCCGAAATGTGGGAAATAAAATGCATTTTCGCTCATTTCACTCGGCTCACCCATCGAAACACGCCGCCAACAACACATGGCCTACCGGCCCGCATACCCACAGGTGTCCCGATGAAAACAGTACCTCACATGTGTGGGTGCACCTACATGGGTGCCAAGGGGAAATCCTAAAACACAGGTAACCCCAAGTCTATTTTGACACCTGAATTTCACACTTTCTCCAGACAAGCACAACATACAGATATGGGCCTCGGGTGTCCAAGCCACCAAGGAAAACAGGGAACTCCATGCATTTCCTAAAAGGGGACACCCGTGGGAATCCGCAGATGTATGATTTGCGCAAATCAGCCCATAATTTATTACCCAAACACCCCCACAAAGTCCAAAATGTGGGGAAAAAAACGCATTTTCCGCACATTTCACTCGGCTCACCCATCGAAACACTCTGCCAACAACACATGTCCTACTGTCCCGCGTACCCACAGGTGTCCCGATGAAAACGGTACCTCACATATGTGGGTGCACCTACCTGGGCGCCAAGGGGAAAGCCTAAAACACAGGTAGCCCCAAGTCTGTTTTGACACCTGAATTTCCCACTTTCTCCAGACAAGCACAACATACAGATATGGGCCTCGGGTGTCCAAGCCACCAAGGAAAACAGGGAACCCCATGCATTTCTGAAAAGAGGACACCCATGGGAATCCACAGAGGTATGATTTGCGCAAATCGGCCCAGAATTTATTACCCAGACACCCCCGCAAAGTCTGAGGGCCCCCTATTTTTGGGGGCCCTCTCCCCCCTCACCCTAAATGGGAGGCGGGGCACCTCATGCAGGCCTCCCTGGGCCTCCTACAAACGGCTGTGTGAGGTACACCCCCCTCCATTTGGGGTGGGGGGGCGAGGGCCCCCAAAAATGGTGGGACAGGCCCCCCAGTCGGTGGGGCAGTAAGGTTTGTGCAGCCCGGGGTCAGATTGGCACACCAATGTGCCCCTCTGCGCCAAGACAAGTTTAGTAAACAAAGAAAATAATTCAAAATGGCAGGCTGCACTTTAGCGGGGACGGAGGGGCCCCCTACACCGCTGTGGAATTTTCGAATGTGAAGGGGGTGTGCACCTCTCCACCCCCACCCCAATTGGAGGCGTCCGTTCCTAGGAGCAGATATCTGGTCCCAGGGAGGGCTGCATGACATGGCACCCACTCCATTGCGGGTGGGGGTAGGGGGTCAATGCCCCATCCCATTAGAAAATTCCCCGACCCTTTGGGGTGCCCCACAGCCCCCCTAAAAAGCGTTCCACCATTTTCACTTTTATCTTTTGGTAACCCAACTCCCCTTGGTGCAGAGAGGCATATTGATGTGCCAATCTGGCCCCGGGGTGCCCAAACCTTACTGCCCCACCCACTGGGGGGCCTGTCCCACCATTTTAGGGGGCCCTCTCCCTCCTCACCCCAAATGGGTGGCGGGGGCACCTCATGCAGGCCTCCCTGGGCCTCCTACAAACGGCTGCGTGAGGTACATGCCCCTCCATTTGGGGTGGCGGGGGCCCCCAAAAATGGTGGGACAGGCCCCCCAGTGGGTAGGGCAGTAAGGTTTGGGCACCCCGGCACCAGATTGGCACACCAATGTGCCCCTCTGCGCCAAGGCAGGTATGGTAAACAAAGAAAATAATTCAAAATGGCAGGTTGCCCTTTAGTGGGGGCGGGGGGGCCCCCCACACCGCTGTGGAATTTTCTAATGTGAAGGTGGGGTGCACCTCTCCACCCCCACCCCAGTTGGAGGGGCGGCCCATCTCATGGTGCCTTCCCCATGGGCAGATAAGGTGGGGGGCTGTCCTGCACTCCACCCTGGGCTCAGGCGTCCGTTCCTAGGAGCAGATATCTGGTCCCACGGAGGGCTGCATGACATGGCACTCACTCCATTGTGGGTGGGGGGGAGAGGGTCAACACCCCATCCCATTAGAAAATTCCCCGACCCTTTGGGGTGCCCCACAGCCTCCCCTAAAAAGCGTTCCACCATTTTAACTTTTTTCCTTTGGTAACCCAACTCCCCTTGGTTCAGAGAGGCACATTGATGTGCCAATCTGGTGCCAGGGTGCCCAAACCTTGCTGTCCCACCATTTTTGGGGGCCCTCTCCCCCCGACCCCAAATGGGTGGCGGGGCACCTCATGCAGGCCTCCTTGGGCCTCCTACAAACGGCTGCGTGAGGTACACCCCCCCTCCATTTGGGGTGGGGGGGGGGAGGGCCCCCAAAAATGGTGGGTCAGGCCCCCCAGTGGTTGGGGCAGTAAGGTTTGGGCACCCCAGCGCCAGATTGGCACACCAATGTGCCCCTCTGCGCCAAGGCAAGTTTCGTAAACAAAGAAAGAAATGGAAAAGGTACTCTACACTTTAGGGCGGCCTGAGGGGCTCCCTAAACTGCCAGGTAATTTTCTAATGTAATGGGGGTGACCCTCTACCCCCCACACCAAATATAGGCGGGGGCATCTCATTCAGCCCTCCCTGGGGGCAGATAAGTGGGGGCCATCTCATGCAGCCCTCCTGGAGTCAGATGCCCCTTCCTAGGAGCAGATATCTGCCCCCAGGGAGGGCTACAAGGGGTGCCCCCATTTCCCCTTGGGGTGAGGGGGAGAGGGCCACCCCTCTTTTCTGTAAAATATATGCCCGGTGGCTAGTGGCCCCTCCACTCCCACACAAAATTCCTTTTTGTTTTTGTACTTTTCGTTTTTTATTTTGCCCCCTTCCCTGGGAGCAGATGATCAGCCATCTGCCCCCATGGTTGTACACATATGTGCTCCCATGCTTTGGGGACTGGGGGGGCGAGGTCTGCTTACTGTAAGCAGCCCCCACCCCCCCCGCATTCAAAGACATCCCTGGTGTCTAGTTTGCATTGCTGCCCGCGCATCGAGCGCCCTGCGCCCCATCCGCAGGCAGCAATGCTGTCACACAGGGTGTCCTTGGAAAGGGGAGAATCTCCCCTTTCCAAGGATACAATTTCTGAAAAACAAATCCCTGGTGGCTAGGGCCCCCAAGCCCCCCCCCCTTCCCATCATGTTTTTTTTTCTTTGTATTTTTTTTTGCCCCCTTCCCTGGGGGCAGATGATCAGCCATCTGCCCACAGGGTTGTGCACATATGTGCCCCCATGCTTTGGGGGCCGGGGGGAGAAGGCTGCTTACTGTAAGCAGCCCCCCTCCTCCCCACGTCACAAACGTATCCCTGGTGGTCCAGTGGGTTGCTGGTCACGGATCGAGCGTTCTGCGCTGATCCGTGACCAGCAATGCCTCATGTACATGGTGTCGTTGGAAAGGGGAGTATCTCCCCTTTCCAACGACACCATATTCACCAATATCCCTGGTGGCTAGTGGGCCCCAGGGCCCCACACACCATCCCACCTCCCCCCTTCCCTTGTCTTTTTTTTTTCTTTTTCACCCCTGGGGGCAGTGATCATCTGCCCCCAGGGGTCTCCAGCGCTGTGGCCCCATCCTTTGGGGCCACGGGGGGAAGGGGGCCGCTTACCTAGTAAGCAGCCCCCCTCCCCTCGTGTCGCAAACAGATCTCCATTGATCCTGTGACATTGCTGCCCACGGATCTCGCGCCCTGTCCCCGCTCCGTGAGCAGAAATGCCACACAATGGGTATTGTTGGAAAACAGAGAATCTCCCCTTTCCAACGATACCTGCCTCGATCTCCGACTTGAAATACAGCCGGAGATCGAGGCGGAGAAAGAAGGGCACCCACCTTCTTTCTTCACCGCAGCAGCCGAAAAGGGCTGCTGCAGTGATTTTACTTTCAGTTTCACGCCAACGTGCTTTACGCACGCCAACGTGAAACTGAAGGTAATCCAGCCCCCTGGCAGTGAGGGAGGACCTCCCCCTCACATAGCCCGGGGGTTGGATTACAGTTTTGAGCGATCCCTGCTTTGCTGGGATGGCTCAAAACAAGGTGCCAAAAAGGACGAGCTATCTCATCCTTGGCACTGCACATGCAATTCCAAGGACGAGATATCTTGTCCTTGGCATTGAAGGGGTTAAACCGAAACCAGGTTGCGTTAGGTGTGACAATGTTTTCGGAGGCGCGCAAGATAAGATCTTGCAGGGGCACACATGTATCATTTGTAGCGGGAGTTGCGTACCAGTCGGGTCCACTTTGGTGGCTATGGGCAATTTACGTGCAGATGTAACAGTTGGTCTTATTTAGTATCTGGTTCGTATCATTCATCCATGTCAAGATGCTATTCCTGGGGTGCTTCTTCCGATACTCCTGATCTATGTGGGGAATAGTTACCAGTTGTGGTGTTGGGAACGGAGTTGTGGGGGGTAACAGATTATGAGCAAGATAAATATCATGGTGTTCAAGATACCAAAAGAATATAGCGAACCCCACTGCTATAAAAACACAGACTATGGATATAATGAGTTTCTCTTTTGGGGTGCATGCATACCTATCAACTCATGGACGCCTTCGTCCTGCATCCTCATTTTCCATTGTAACAACCTACTTCGTTCCCTCGCACAGGGCTAATCCCAGATGGCTGAGTTCTGGAACTTGGCTGTCAAATGTCACACGTTACACAGTATATATTTACACAAATAGTCTGGAATCCCTAACAATTACCCTAACGGTGCCGTCCGTTTATGCGCTAGATCGCAAGGGTTGCACAGTATAACCCGTTCTGCTGTCACCACTTCTGCCACCTACCTTGACACGTCTCGGTGAGGCTACTTCCTTACCCCTGAGAGGCTGCTGAGGCCATTTCATCTGTGTGTCTCGGTGGGGCTACTTCCTTACCCTGGAGGGGCTGTTGAGGCCACTTCATCTGTATGTTCAATTGTCCTTGCTTGTTCCGACCCTTTACCAAGTCCTTTCTCAGCCAGGTATCAGAGTTCAAACATAGGCAATCAATGCTACTGCCTAGGGCGCAGATTGTACCTTGGAGTGTCCTCCGTTGGCTCGGTTGCAAAATGGTCTGTGTCTTTGGTTGGGGGGTGAACTATCTGCGGTGGCGCTCTTTTTAGATGGTTGGCATGGATCCAAGTCTTATGGCCAGCTATTTTCACTGCTGTCTGAGTTGCCAATAGGACCAAGTAAGGCCCTTTCCATTGGGCCTGCAAGCAATTGGCCCGATCGAAACTTTTCACGAGGACGATTCTCCGGGTTTGATAGAGTGACCCTCGCCTTCTAGGGCCGACGGAGCTGCTTCTTTCACCTGATGATGGATAATAGACAGTTTATGCGTGAGTTCAGCACAGTATTCTCTCAACAAAGGCTGCTCAATATCACCAATAGCTTTGGGTTTTGGAATGGACCAGGCACTTGGAGGTCGGCCCATGACAATTTCAAAAGGGGACAATTTGTGTGTCCCCTTTGGAGTAGTACGCATGCTGAGCAATGCCAAGGGGAGTGCGTCTGGCCACTTTAGATTTGTGGAGGCACAGATCTTGGCCAACTTGTTCTTCACCCCGGAGTTGGCACATTCAATAATCCCAGCTGACTTTGGGTGATATATTGAGTGGAATCTTTGATCGATCCCTAAAGCAGTACAGACATACTTTACAACTTGGCCAGTAAAATGCACTCCATTGTCAGAATACAAAAGGCTGGGCACCGTGTACTGGGATACCCAGTATTTCAAAATACATTTTGCCGTGGAAATAGCAGTGTTATCTCTCAGGGGATAGGCATCTGTGCAGCCAGAAAACCCACACCTCATCACAAGACAATATTTCAATTTCACAACTGGTTCCATTTGTATAAAGTCCCTATACACCACCTCGAAAGGTTGCATTGGGAGCCTGCTATGACCTGCTGGCACTTTTACAGATTTACCCACATTATGCTGGAGGCAGATGGAGCACTGGGCTGCCCACCTCCTGCAGTATGATCCAATTTTCCGTTTTCTACATACTTTGCTCAGAATGTCCTCCATTGCACTCGCATTAACATGGGCATTCCCATGTGCCATGTCTATTATCATGGGTAAATAACTGTCAGGGAGCAGCCACCTAATTTGAATTTTATCCAACCACCCACCCTTGGAAGTCTGTTAATTGTTACTGTCCTAAGTCCATGCTTTAACTTCACAATCTGCTGCTTCCTTTTGAATTTCTCTTACTACTTCTTCAATGTCTCTTCCCAGTTCACCACCCCCCTTCCCTTCCACATTCCTCTGTATCATGTTGCATTCTGGAAGGGGCAGTTAACAGTGTTCTGCGGCATATTTAGCCACCTGGTCTGCACAATCATTTCCCTGCCCCACAAAATCTACTATCTTTCTATGGGCGGAGCACTTCACAATAGCCACCTGAGCGGGTTCAGCCAATGCTGCTAATAATTTGCTTATCAAATTACCATGTTTTATTTTGGTTCCATGTGAGGTGAGAAACCCTCTTTCTTTCCGTAGCAGGCCGAAATTAAAGGCCACACCATGCGCATAGGCTGAATCTGTATAGATGGTTACATCTAAGTCTTTGCTTAGTTTCAGAGCCTTTGTTAATGCCCTTAATTCTGCAGCTTGCGCTGATAACTCGGGTATGCGTTCCATATGGACAATTTCATTTTCAGTTGTTATCGCGTACCCAGCCACTGTCTCCCCACTTTCCAACTTGTAACATGAGCCATCAAAATAGAACCCCATCACCTCCCTCCAAGGGAAGGTCACTCAAGTCGACCCTACCTCGGGTATGTTCATCTGTGCGTATTAAGCAATCGTGCATGTCTTGATCTCCCTCCCCACTTGGCACGGGTAAAAAGGAAGCTGTGTTCAAAGTGTTGCACCTCATGATGGTCACATTTGGTGCAAACAATGTTAATTCATATTGTGTTAGGCGGGCTGCCGTTAGATGATGAGTATGGGTTCCATTGAGCAACACATCCACAGCATGAGGAACTCTTACAATTATGGCAGTTCCCAACACTAAACCAGCTCTTTGTTTAAGTGCTACCGCTGCTGCAGCAACTGATCGCATACATGGGGGAGCGTTGCAGCCACACTGTCCAAGGTGCCAGAAAAATAAGCACAAGGCCTTTGCCTTCCATTTTGTTCCTGCCTTAATACAGATAGAGCACAACCTTTCTGTTCATGTACAAAAAGAGTAAATGGTTTGCCGTAATTGGGTGTCCCGAGCCCTGGGGCACTGCACAAGGTGCTTTTCAGAGCGTTGCAGGCCTCTCTCATTTCTTGTGTGCAAATGAAGGGTATCTGATCCTTTTCTGTTTTCAGACATTGTAGCAGGGGCTTAGCTAGTAGGGAGAACTCAGGGACCCAATGACGGCAATATGAGGTGATACCTAACAGGAGTCTCAATTCTTTAAAGGTACTAGGATAGGCTATTTCTTGGATTACCCGTACCCTTTCAGGTGACAGTGATCGACCCTCTGCAGTGAGAACCTACCCCAAATAATCAACCTTTAGCTGTACATATTGCATTTTCTTAAGTGACACTTTGTGACCATGGCATGCTAGGTGCTGTAACACAATCAAGGTACCTTCCTTACAACTGAACTCCGTATCTCCACAAATAAGGATGTCATCCACATACTGGATGAGCATCACTCCAGGGGGTAACAAAATCTCATCCAACTGTTGCTTTAGTGCTTAACTAAAAATGGGCAGGCTTTCTGTGTAACCTTGGGGTGCTCAACAAAACCTGTATTGTCGTTGCGCTAGTACAAAGGAGAAAAGGTGTCTGGATTCTTCAGCTATGGGTATGGAAAAAAAGGCGTTCTTTAAATCTACCACACTAAAATAAGTGGCTGTGGGGGGACCATGGTGAGAATACTGGTCACACTGGGGACAACTGGATACCTGGGGTCCACAACCTTGTTAATCCTTCTAAGGTCAATTAGAAACATCTCCTTTCTTATGAACAGGGAGCACCAGAGAGTTACATGGGCTGTCATCAAACTCCTCAACAACCCCAAGCCTTATCAAGTCCTGCACAATCCTAACCAATGCTGCTTCCCTTTCTTGGGATATTCTATATTGGGGGGTCCGGGGTAGAGGGACCCCATGTTTCACCTTGATCACAACAGGGGGAATGTTCAAAACACCTACATCATAACTGCCAGCAGCCCAAAGCTCTGCGGGCAATACCTGTAACTTTGGTGGCAATGGTTCAGCCAGATAACACCTCCAACTTTGGATTTACATATAGTCATGCGAACACCTGTTGGGAAACAATAAATAGTTGCATTCAAAGCTTTCAAAAGATCCAACCCAAGGAGATTCTCAGGGCACCTGTTGGTGAGTAACTATTTGTTTGTCAATTTCACTCCACATATGGATGTCTCAACTCTCTGGGACACTGGCGTACATATGGGCTACCTACCAAACCCTACAGAAACCTTATTTTCACCCGATAGTGGAACTGAGCGGACGGTCTTGACATCAACCGAGCTGTTACCTGCTCCGGTATCAATCAAGCATTTAATGGTGGGATGCTGTCCTATTTGCATTTTAACATAAGGTCCTTTCTGGTCTATGGGAACAGACACTGCCTCCTCAGGTTCACTAGGAGTGTTTCAACTCATTGTTGCTGTATTATCAAAAAACATCATTCCACTCAATTCATCTTCCACAAACCCATTGCCATTCACTTCAATCATTTGTCGCTGCGCAGCACCAGCTGAGAATACATTATTTTCAGGGTTTATAAACCTTCCCTGTCCTTGGGGTGGCCCTGTAGGAGGTCCACCTCGACTTCTTCCTCTCCCACCCACCGGTTGACCACTCGTGCCATTAATGTGGGACAATTTATTTTCCAATGTCCCGTCTGCCTACAAAATGAGCACTGATCTATTTGTGGGGGCATCCATTGTGGAGCGTTACCTGTGGTGTTTCTTACCTGGCGTCTCTGGTCCTTTGGTTTATTATGAGGTGATTGTACCAATTGTTGCATTAACACGTTGTTTTTTAAGTTTCTGTCTTCCTGTCTCTTACCTACCATTTCTTCTTCCTCCTGTTGTTCGTAATATTTAGCCATTTCTAGGATCTGGGACGGGGTGTTTGCCTGCCAAGTACTTTCGCCCAATTTAAGTGGTTTCTTAATTCCCTTACGTAGGCCTTTTACAAAGCCCTTTGCGAAATATCTCTGGCCTGTGGGTCGCTAACAGATTGTCCACTGTGTGCCTTAAATGCACTTTGAAATTTCAGGAAATAGTCCCCAACCGTTTCTGCAGGGCTTCGTATAACAGATCCATCTTCTCAACATTCACGTCCACCTCTGGCAGTACCTCACTCAGTGCCTTTAATATTCTAGTGTCTAGGGTTTTTAGGTCATCCGGAATGGGGTCAGTTGGTTGCCGATCCTTATCTTGCTTTTCTAATGCGGTCCAGGCAATAGCATGCCCAGGGGGGGTCCCGCGATCTCAAATGTTCCCATACATCAGCCGGGGTTACGGCGGACATCACATGATCGATGTCCTGCAAAGTCAAGGTACACATTTTAAATAATGCTCTCAGCTCTCTGTAGAATCCTGCGGCATTAGACCCTGGGTCTGGGGTGCTTTTTGTTATACTAAACAATTCTGCTCTAGTAAGGGGTACATAGACATATATCTTAGTTACAACGGGCTCTTTGTTTGGGTCCTTACCTGCTGTAACAATGGGCGCACATTCCCTCAGGGGTGCCATCATTTGGATCCCTTGGGGAAACACTTTTAATAATTCTTTGAACAATCTGAGCATCCTAAGAGGACTTTCAGCTTCCCAGTTAGTGTTATAAGTTTGTAACTGGGCCTTGCACTCTCTCACTTTCTTACAAACATCCTCCCGCTCATCCTTTTCACATTCCGATCCTATCTTATCCAGAAGTCCCTCCAGACACACCAGTTGGGTTGCAGTGTTCTGGGTAGCAAATATGTCCGTCCAGTAGTCTAACCTCCCTTCCTCCTTTTCATTAAATATCCTTTTAATTAAAATGTCAGCAGTTGGTTTGGCTTCCCATAGGGCCTGCTTTCTCCTGTCATTTTCCCGTTCCTCCCCCATTACTTGGTCTTTGTAGTCTTTCATAATGTTTGTCACCTTGTCAATTATCTGAGTGTATTTACCCCACAGGGCTGTTCGATCCCTCTCAGTGTTAAGGCTCTGATAAATATCATACAACCCTGTGAGCCACTGACACTTAGCCTCATCTCTGAACCACTGTGTAACAAGGTTACAATGCAATTTCATTAGCTGGCGAAATTCCTTCTTTTGGCAGGTATATAGCTTCTGCACGACTCCCGCCTCTGGGTCGGCAAACAAATCATGTGCAATGTTTTCTAAGGGGTCAAATTCATCCTGTGTAAAGTCAGGATATCTGGCCAAGTTCCCGATTTCCTTTTCCTCAGTACTATTTGGATCCATACTGCCGGTCTGAGTATCATATGGGGGTGGATATGCAGGGGGGTGCAGAAGCGGCAGGAGGCGCAATGTTAGACGGGGATATGACAGGTACTGTTAGTCGCAAAAGATTCTCTGTTAATCTGATAGCGTCCTGATCAGCCTCGCTGTCAGGACTAGCGATTTCCTTTCCTGTTTTCGGGAGGAGTGGGTACATACCTTTACTGTACTTTATTAATGCAGCCCGATCCTCTACATCTAGCTGGTGCTCAAATTCTTTGTTATCTAATTCACAGGCCTTCTCCTGTATGGTTCGCTTTTGTTTCTTCCTATCCTTTTTATCTTGGGCCATTTTCTGTTTTATTGCTTCTGTTCGCCATTGGCGAACAGCATTGTGTTGTGCGGGGCGGACCCTTTTTCGTAACAATACTAATTCTAAGTGTTCAATTGTTTTCACATCAAAAGTTCCTGCTCTAGGCCATTTGAATTGAATGGACCTCTTGGTATAGTTTTCCCAATTTTTACAAAATTGCACGGCCCCCAGCCCATAATTGGTTAACATGGTATAACACGGAGTGCCTTCAGCAGGCGCATACATAGGTTCCTCATTCTTATTTCGGTCACACAAATTTCTCATTATTAATAATATATCCTTACCAAAAATCAAATAATACGTACCATAAAGCTGATACCAATGTGGCTTACCATCCACCAATACAATTTCTGCAGATACAATCACTCACCGCACCAAGGAGCCCTCTGTCTGATTCTATTCCTTGGCAAAGCAGCCATCTCTCCTTCTTCCTGATCCCCGTCTTAAGACGAGGACTGCATCAAAGGTGCGATAGATGTTGGGCCCAGAAGTAATCGTCTGAAGACATGGCTCGGTGGAAGGCACGCATCAAAGCGAAGGACTGCAACTGCGAAGCCAGCACAGGGACGCCAATTTGTAAATGCTAAATTACCAGGTGGAGGTGTCCGTCAAATAAACGCACCAGTAAGTGAGTTTAACAATCATTTATTGCAATCAAAAGCTTCCGCGGAAGGGCCGACTACAGGTCCTCATCATAGGGATGCTGTCTTGAGTGAGCTGCTAATATTAGAGAGCTGATACATTTTATAGGAGAATGGTAACATTCAGCCTTATGACTGGCAAGAAAACGAGACACTTCCAGACATACAATGTCCTGCCAAAACACTTTTGGCTATAATCCTAGACATCGTGGTGAGAAACACAAAGGCCGGACATTTCTAAAAGCTATTATTCATGTTACTTCTCAGGGCACGTCATAACATGTACAGGATGCAGATGTGACCTTGGCATGCATGGTCGTGCAAAACAAGCATCTCATCAAGCTTGATACAGTGGGGAATTTTGGAAAACAACGCATATCTTGCTGAGGCAACAATCATTATTTCCTTTCATGGACTTTAAACAAAAGCAGGATATACATTTTACAGCGTGACGCACGAGTGTCGAACAAACACTCCCCTTCACACACATTCCAGGAAATAACAAATGCCAAATGTAGAAGGGTTTATGCTTATGTTTGCGGGAAAGAGCGCAGATGTTGGACACTCATTATTCATGAAAGAGACTCAAAGGTCGGCGAACACATGCTGACTTGCAGGCCACACACTGTGGGAAGGGAAGCAAAAGAGTGCTAACAGATGCTGTTATGTACGCATTTACCGGAAAGGCGAGCCGGGGAACATTCCTAAATCTATGAGTAATGTGTGCTCAAGGCAAACCCCGGGCCTCATGTGTGGACTCAAAAGAGCAATCGATTAAGATGAACATAATGCTATAATGTGAAAAATGGTTTAGTCTTGCTGAAGCAAACTTAATATGGCAGCTTTAGGAGAAATGATTTTCTGTATTTACCAGTCAGACACTTCTCCAAGCAGAGAGTTGAGGGAAGATCTTCCTGCTTGGCTGGCGCCTCCCTCTGGAACAGCCTCCCTGCCTCTCTCAAACTTGAGCAGAACCACCTCTGGTTCCAGAAGCAACTCAAGACCTTCCTTTTTGCTTCTGCTTTCTCTCTTCCTCTCCCCTGCTGATGCACCTGAATTCTCCATGCACTGGTCACCCTCTGAACTCAGGCCCAGGGTCCTGCATGTCCAGTTACCCTTGCACTGCCTACGGGCTCCCTAGCACTTAAGGGTCTGTATCTGCAACCCTACAGTCTCTTCTCTCTGCACTTAGTAGACACCTGCTTGCTGCACTGGTGAGTTAACTGCACTTCCCCCTTCCCCTGCCCCCTGGCACTTCTCCCCTTCCCTCATCCCCACACTTGCGCGATCTGAATGACACATCGCCCAGTAAGATCGTTATTTTGTCCTCCCTTTGTTTCCCCCTCGTAGTCTTGTCGCGCCTAGAAACACTTGTGTACAGGTGCATTATAAATGCCATATCATATCATATCATATCATATCATATCATATCATAGCTTTATTGTACACTATGACAGGTTCCAGTTACTCTTATAATGTAGACAGTACACCCACGGTCCATCCTCATTCATCACAGTACAGGCCCCAAGCAACATCCACAGAACATTTTTTGTATCATCACAAATCCAGCGTTCCATGAGCTGGCACTAACATTCTACCAGCATGCATGGTGGAACAGCAGCATACAAACATCATACAACACATGCATGCATGACACCCAAATGCAGGATACAATACACCCACTCCATATCACACTACACACAGGAGTTCGACACCTGCCCACTGAGGCATGGTCAGTACACTGACCTTATAAAGAGGGGATGGGTACCACTCTCAGCATGGGGTCGGAGACCTACCAGGGAGGAAACCAAAGCCAGTCCTAGCCCAGAGGGGGGCAGTGGCAGTTGGGAGGTCCCCATTTTCTGTTCACTCCCCAAGTGACTTCCTATACATTTGCAGTACCAATTTGCATCACCCCATGCCTCTGAACCAAAGTGCTTGCCAGGTTTCTCTTTCTTTTACAGAGAAACTACAGTCACAGGAGAAGACCAGCCACAAAACAGAAACCAATCAGTGCCCCACACAAACCCATATAAAACCCCACAGAAGAGAAAGAGCCAGTGGGACTAGAGCCAGAGCCCCTGTGTGCCTGCCTCAAGCCCTAGGTGATTGGTGTACAAACACCTCCGGCTGAGAAGAAGTAATCAAATGAGGGGCAGGTGCTCCCTTGCAGCTATTGCTGATGCCACACACCACACCCCAGCCTCGTCTCACATGGCAGCAAGACTGGTGTGCCCGCCCTAGACCACCAGGGACATAAAATAGGAAAACAACAAACAAGGATTGTACTTGTCTTAGGGGAGGCCAGGCTACCCCCAACACAAACCTGGATAATGTACAACATGAACCACTGTTGTTGTT
Source organism: Ambystoma mexicanum (assembly GCF_040938575.1). Taxonomy (NCBI): domain Eukaryota; kingdom Metazoa; phylum Chordata; class Amphibia; order Caudata; family Ambystomatidae; genus Ambystoma; species Ambystoma mexicanum. The sequence goes on along the minus strand of NC_090928.1, from coordinate 624,399,400 downwards.
CCGTGGTCTCCTTATACAGAGAAGGGGGCAGGGTTCAATGCACTATATTAAATATTGGTTGTATGTAACACCTCCTGGGCAGGGAAGATAGGGCTATATTTGACATGGCCAGTGAACCAACTAGAGGACAGCTAGAGGGTTAAAAGAGACCCTAGAAATCAGAAAGTTATGGGTTGTTCAGGTGAGGTCAGAGGAGGTGGCATATCAAGAGACCCACAGTGTAGCAGAGAATGGAGGAGATTTTTGGAGCAGCTGGAGCATTAAGTAGTGTGTGCAAGTGGTACTGTGCTGCGAGTGTGCCTGAAAGATTAACAAGTATGTTTAGGAGAGGGTGTGTAGTGACATCAAACGGTGGAGGCAAGGCTTAGCAAGAGTGAGAGACATTGGAGGGACAGATGTGGGGGAAGCAGTGAGTAGAAGGAGTGGAGGCTGGGGGAGTTGGATGGAGGAGAGTAGTAAGAGGGAAACATCAGAGAGAAAGAGGGAGAGGAGTGCAGGGAAGTGATAGAAAGAATACCTAATCAGGTTAAGTGTCTGAAAGGCACGCCCCATTATCCGTTCTAGTCAACTAACCATTGTGTTCGTCTAGGGTCAGTCTAGTAAGTCAAAAAAAACAAAAGGGTTGTACGTTGATCTCACAGCACCTATTAAGTGAAACTTTAAAGGAATGGTTCACATTTCCATAGGTTCTGAGGCTGCTTAAAATAAACGGGTATTACCCGCAATCCTGTGTCATGTCATGTAGTAAAAGAAAACAAAAAGAAAAGAAGACCTTTTGTGAAGCTCCCCAAGAAAAACATGTTTTGGTGTCTATCCTTAGTCCATCTCTATTTTAATTGTATATATTACTCAATTGAGACTTCAAATTGTATGATTCCTAACGTTTAATTGCACATAATAGTTATAAATTCATAGATAGTTGACATGTCAAATTGAAAAATCATAAATAACCAACATCATGGCCATGTGTTTCCCCAAGAAGGATCTCTCAAGGCTGATATAAACGGTTTCTGACTAGATTAGTATTCTATTGAATTGTCACAATATACTCATGTCAACTGTAAATGATTATATATTGAGCAACCACCTGATTGAAAATGTATTTCCCGAAAATATTGTTGTCCAAAGGTACATCTTAATAGGTATGTGCTGCTAGTTCAGCTCCATTTGTACCTTTTTGCAAGTTGCCGTAGGTACTTCAAAATATTATAAGATCTTTGTTGGATAAAATTTCATCCTGCCGTGTTTGGCTTTTTATGTTGTTCCATGTGGTGAGGGAGTGTCGTACTGGGATGAGATAGGACAACAAATTGGGCTAAGTGTCTGAAAGGCACACCCCATTATCCCTTTTAGTCACCTAACCATTCTGTTAGTCTAGGGCCAGTCTAGGAAGTCCCTGCTGGAGGATAGACAGACAAGATATTGCCTTTCGGAGATCCCACCCAGCAAATATAGATCTGAGACAGTGAGGATCAATCTTCTGTATATACTAACTTGAGGAATAGGGATGCCTGGTTTAGGGCATATTGGTGCTTTCTAGATGAGGGAGAGGGCATCTCTACGGCCCTGAGAATTCATTCATTAAAAACCCTTGACCCATCTTTGAGACTCAGAGTATTCCTTGAGCCATCTCTGGCACCACTCAAACCACACAGTTATACAAACAAATACCATCACTCGCACGCTGTATCCATGGTCTCCTTACAAAGGTGAAAGCCAGAGTGAGGAAGAACATAGGGGTAACTAGCAAAATCTGGAGAAAATTACACAACACAAGAAGGTGGAGAACAGCAGATTATGCAATCTGAAGTGCCATTCAGGAACCAGCATTGTGACATAAGCTCCACATCCTACTCACGCAGGGGTCAATGCCCCAAACCAAACACACCATATGTGGTGTGAGAAGCAACACACTGAGAATCACACCAGCTCACACCCATCAGTGCTGAATAGGAAACAACCACAATATCAGCTGGTGGTCCCTAGAGCCACAACAACAAGCCCTAAACCCAGATGGAGTCATGGCTGGCAATCTTAACCGGTGGAATTGCTCCGGACAATACCCAATACCATTGTTCCTCAGGCTGCCAAGCCAGTAGAGTAAGGGAAAAGACCCTATGCAAACCAGTCCAGCCCGAACTGCTTAGTCACATCCCTTCTGCATAAGACCACATGCAATACAGACATGTTTTAGCCTCACTGGGCATCATCAGTGAGTTGTAGCTTGGATCTGCAGGCCCATCTTGCTTGGGACCCACGTCTGGGCATACCATCCCAGAGCTATGCCATCACTCCTTTTGTTTTGTTTTGTTTTATTTTATTTTATTTATTTTATTTGATTGGTTTTTATAACAAACCTAATACCGTACCTGAGTTCGGTTTCTAAGAGCGGATCCGGGATTCGAACCTCTGTTACTCTGCGTGGTCCCGAATGGGACATGTGAGCAGAGATCAGACATTCAAACTTGTTTCCATCATGTTGTATTTGCCCCATCTGGCAGCTGATAAACAAAACTACTACCACCAGTTTACCCATTGCCTTTTCAAGAAGAACCGATCTTGGCCTATAGCTTACCTTCAATAACTTTTGAGCTGGTGTGCTTTGAGGTTTTGTGTATAGAAATGGACCGTAACAGCATTTAAAATGTCTTGGTCATAACGGACGACTTTACTTGATACCCCCAAGCCTTTCCCAGTAAAGCCTAGATGTTTTTGACCATGGCAAGAGTTTTGTGGGAGAAATCCTTTCTCCATTACAGTGGGCTTGTGTGGATTTATTCTGATTAGGGCCCAGACTTTGAATCCTATCTGAGCAAACAGATGCTGGAGCTTCTGGAGCTACTGGGTGTCTGAAAAACCTGCACCTCCCATTGCTTTAAGAGAACTCTTCTCAACATGCTTGGAACCCGGCAAACAGGACAGAAATCCTGCTTCAGACAATATTCGACAAATATGACTAACTGCTCCTCTGCATGAGCCATGACTATGACCAAGTCAGTCTCTTCACCATCTTCATGCACTACATGTTCTTCCTCTCTGTTTGTTCCTTGTTCCTTTCCCTCCAGGATGAGTAAAAATGCTGTGATACCCTAGGGTCTGGGTGTTATATAACTGCAATGAATAAATAAATATGTAGCCACACTGGCACATGCCATTGTTCTCTACCAAGAACAATGTGATTGGCTACTCCTCATACTTTCTAATGTTTGGCAGGGAGAACCGGTCACCAGTGCATCTGTCTTTCCGCATACCATCTGATGGAACCGGAGCTGAGAGCTATCTGAGCTATGCCAGACAGCTCCAACAACGAATGGAGCAGTCCCATGAGCTTGCTAAAGCTGCCACAGACCAGAATGCTGGTAATAACAAAAAAAGAAATCATGCCATGGTAAGGTGTCAGAATCTCCAATCAGTTGACCATGCCCTCATCCACAACTTGGGCTGGCAAGGAAAGAAGAAGGTTGGGGCAGGTGGGAGACTCAACCCTACTTGGCGAAGTGTCGTTTAAATTTCTGTCTGTCTATCACATGTGAGAAAGGAAGCCCCAGAACTGCCAGGCCCTTCACCGTAACCACATCCTCTTGCTAGGCAATGATATGGACTGATCTGGCCTAGCACCAGAAGAACCAGAATTGATGACAAGGCCTGCCACACAGAGGTGCACAAATGCAAGACTGGGCCCATCTTTCCCTGTGTTTGTCCCCAACATAGGGCAGAATGTAAATAGCCCTGAACCCTTTGAACACATGTCTGAATCAAAAGCTTTACCAGAAATCCATCAAAAAGACAGCATAGAAGCTGGCCCAGGTCTTGAGATCGAGATTGAAAAAAGTATGAATGAGAAGGAAAGATTGGAACATTTTGCCTGGTTGTGGTGGTCCTCATGTAACCCTGGTTACCTGTTTCCTTTGATTCCATGTCCTGAACCCCAAGAAGCCATGTTTACTCTACCTCCAGTCTTAACCCATTAACAATCACCACTTGTACCTGCTCCTGTCCTACCATCATCTTTGAATCCTGGACCTACGCCTGTGCTACAATGCAAGCCTGTGTCTCACCAGCCAGAGGGTCCGGGAGCTGGCTGAACAAATGTCCTCGTCACATAAGACCATGGCCCGAGCCATACATCTGAGCCTGGAACATCTACAGGTGAGAATGCAGGGGAGCACACAGTCCGCTACCCATACAGAGGGGTCAACGCAGAGCACCCTGCCCAGGCGCTCACAAAGGTGTGCTGCAAATGCTGACAGGGCATTGGACAAGGGGGATAAGGGCAAGTGCTAATGCGAGTGATAGTTGTTGGGGGAGGTGGGTGGTGGTTGTTGGCAGGAGTGGGGCTGGGGGTGGTGGTTGTTGGTGGGGGTGGGCGTTGTTGTTGGGGATGTCGTTGCCTTATTGCCAGTAGTAAACCGACTTGAATGTTCTTCATGTTGGTAGTATCAATTTAATGCAATTCAGACAGATGCATTCATTGCATGTATCGGTGGCATGTCTCTGGAGTGAAAAATAATTTTCTATGAGCGCCTGGCGGACCTTCCGTCCTTCCCTTGCTTCCCCATGTAGGGCCTGGTGGGCCTGGTACACTCCTACAGGCTCTTCCTCATCAGAGCTAGGGGGGGTCATGGTCCTCACCTGTGGGCATTGCCACATTTCTGTGTATGCACATGTTGTGCAGCATGGCGCAGACCACTATGATTTTGCCTATTTTTTCGGGGCTATACATCAGTGCACCGCCTGTGTGATGTAGGCACCTGGACCTGTATTTCAGAAGGCCAAATGTCCTCTCAATGCAAGATCGTGTTCTTCTCTGTGCTTCATTACAGGCCATCTCCAGTCGTGTAGCAGGGTTTCGCACAGGGATCATAAGCCATGGCAACTGCGGGTATCCAGCAAGACATGAATGGACTCTGTGAGACATGGCGGTGTGTTGTCCGTGGTATAAGTGCATGGTCTGATGTGCATATTCCTATGTGCATGTCTCTGTGGATGGGCACAGGGCACCGTGTGTGTATCAGCATTGTTGGGGCATGGTCAACATGGCTACCTTGCAGTCATATGCATTGTGTGAGTCGGCAATCATGTGTAGTCTGTCAATGATGTGACATTGGCAATGCACTGGTCAGCCATGGTGTGGCACTACACCATCTGGGGTATATAGATATGCCTAAATGGGTTGTACGTTGACATGATTGCATGGTGCTGCCTAGGGTGGCTGGATGCCCTCATTCAACACATGTATCAAGTCTGTGTCCTGGATTGGGTCAGAACGGGTGCCAGGCCTGTTCTGGGTGTCATTATTGTTGCATCATGGTACTTGTGGTTCGTTCACTTCACTACTACTGACGTGCCCCATGTGCATGTGAGTGGTTTTGTCAGTCAGGTCTGAGTGCTACTTACCCACGAGCCAGCTGTGCTGTCCTCTGTGCCTCTCCTTGAATACAGGCAGGGTGCTGTTGCACAGAATCAGTGCATCATGTGTCGCACCAGGATATCGGGCACAACAGTGACTGATGGTGAGGTCAGAATCACAGGCCATCTGCACGTTCATGGAGTGATATTGTTTCTGGTTGCGGTATGCCTGTTCAGTTGCCTGGGGTGGTACCAACCCCACATGGGTGCAGGCTAATGCTGCAATTGTGTTGGGCAAATGTGCAGAATGCTGTAGAACCTTGCCTTTTCTGCATGCACCTGTGCCTGGGTGATGGGCATGGAGATGTGCTGGTGTGCGTGCATCATTAGGGCCTCCAGGACTTGGTCCAGCACCTTTGAAAATGTGGGCTGAGACATGCCATGCAGTGCCCCTACTTTGTGCTGGAAGGAACCAGTGCCACAGAAATGTTGGACGGACACAAGCTTCAGCAGGGGGGGCGGGTGGATGTTCGGATGGAAATGGCAGTCTGCAGTTGTGCCTCTGTCAAGATGAGCAGGTCAGCGATGGTTGGATGGTCCAGTCTGTATGAGGTGACTAGTTTCCTGTCCATGACTGTCCATGGGGATGGTCATACATGTGGGATTGGTGCCCTCCACTGCACGCATCTCCTACACCTTGGTTTTGTCTTTCTTATTCCCTGCTGTGGTCCAGCATGCTGCTCTAGCTCAATGTAGAGTAACAGGTTGTGGAGCCCATAATGTTTGTTTGTTTGTTTGTTTGTTTATTTATTTATATGGCGCACCTTACCCAGGGGCACCAGGGCGCAGGCAGAAGATAATTCGAAGCTTACAATGTTGCGGCAATATACACATTGAGGTAATGATAGAGATAACCAAAATTACAGGATAAGAGATGTAAAAATCTTCAAACATACAAAGTCAATATCTATGCAGGGGTAAATAAAAAAATATACAAATATGTACAGGGCTGTAAGAGGCGGGTACTCCTGAGAAAAGTATTCCGGCTTACAGGATTACAGGAATAGGAGGTATGGAAGTGTATGCCAATCTTCATACAAATAGGTCAATATCTATACAGGAGGAAGGTGTACAGATGTGTGCTGTAGGGCTGTTAGAGGCGAGGGCGAGGTCACGGGCAGGGTATCACTATCTATACCTAGGTATAGAAAGTGCAGCTACAAACAAGGGTTGTTGGAGTTAAGGTGACTGATGAGGTGTTTTCTAAAGTGTAAGTATGGTTGGTCAGCTCTTAGGTTATGTGGCAACGAATTCCAGAGCATGGCAGCTTTCACCGGGAAGCTGTTCCCACCAATGGTGGATAGTTTGAATCTGGGAATTATCAGGCGGTTGTACGTCTGCTTGTGGCTGCATGTTGCTTGGATGTGTGTTGGGGGTGGGGCTGGACCTTTTATAATCTACTTAAGTGGATCTGGTGCACCTGGGCCTTGATTTGTGACACTTGTTTGCAGTTACCTCTACCTTTATGGTGATGGTAATTGGGATGTGTTTTTTGCAGAATTACCTCCGATTGGTGGAGGCAATTCTGCAGGTTTTTTACTTGTAATATGACAGTAATGGGTTTTTGCTTTTTGGAGGTCATTCCGCCCACAGAATTACCTCTGGCTCAGATTCCGCAAATTATTGTCGGAGTTACCGCTGGATGTGATTCCGGCGGTGGTAACTCCGCCACAGGAGTTACCGCCAAAATTCTATAAGTCATAATTTGGCGTAGTCGTAAACTTGGTGGTAACACAGTTACCGCCAATTTTACCACTTACCGCCAGACTCGTAATGAGACCCAAAGTCTTTTTGGTTTATTAAGCAAGAGCTTGTGGAAACTTTGGACAATCATTTTGGAAGAGTGATGAATCTTGTGTAACAAAAAGACAAGCTAAGTGCTAAGTGAAAGAATCATGGAGTGAAAAGAACTTTGTGTTGCAACTTAAACAGAACTTGGCTATCGAAAAGAACATTCTTGATTGGAACTTTAAATTGGAAAATCCTGCATTAATCCTGGGGAAGGGAATGCAACCCTGGTTACAAGGATACATGGTTACAAAATTTATGTTTGGAAATAACTGTTATTTTATTGAATTGGAATGGCCATATGATACATATATGATTTTGTTGTATGTATATGTGTGAGGGACAGATACCCTTTAATATTAGAGTGTTTCCCCTTGGTCTTAGTTTGACAGGCAGGGAAATCTTCGTGAGGTTAGGGAAAGTGAGGCCTTTATCTCACCCTTATTGTTTAATAAAATGGCTACTTGTGGGAAAACTCTACTTATCCTCGTATTTCTGATCCCTCACAATTCCTTCCACAATGGATGTACATACATGGTATATATAGCCATCAGTGCCTGGCAGTGTTGCATTGTCATTGTTCAGTGTTGAACTGTTAGATTGGCTGTGTAGGTATGTGTGCCCCAGTCATTGTGGTACCTTTAGTCATCTGTTTTTGCGCAGGAGTTACTTGTTGGGGCATTATGCATTGCTGTCCTACTGCTGCATAGTCCTGCTGGGCCTAGTCCTGTGAGTTGGTGGCTGTCATGTACATTGTGAGAGGGTAGGTCCTGCATGTACAGGGCCTTGACAGGAAATACATTGATCAGTAGAAGTAATGTTCCACCTCTCTGCCCCTTCACATGGCATTCAACTGGTGCTGCAAGATTGTATTATGATGGCACTTGTACTCACCAAGTATCCATGTCTGTTGTCTTTCCCAAAAAAAAAAGGAGGAAGAAAAAAAACCTATGAACCGCAGGGACAGGCATCCCCGCAAGGGTACCTCCTCGCTGCCATTGTTGAATAGGGGCCTTCGATGGACATCCAGCAGGCCCCAGGGTGCTATGGGGCATCAACACCTGAGAGGGTTGCCGGGGGACACCTGGTCTTCAGTGGGGGCAGGGTGGGCCATGACCACGCGGACCCTTGCCACCTTTCTGGGTCAAGGGTCCCATGGCATCATGGCCTGCAGGCCCATGCTCACATGGTGTGGGCCTGCAGGCCTAAACGAGAGACAGACCATTCATTCCTCTTTGTGAGTCTGCAGCCATTCTGCAGGGGCTCCTTTTATTAGCTCCGGCCACAACACAGTCATGACTCATGTTAAAAGGGCAATACACATGGGAGGGACACATTCCCTTAAAGGGGCAACACGCTTGGGAGTGCCCACACCACAACTGGGAGTCTTCCGCGGAGGCGGTCCTTTAACTGGCTGAGAGCGAGGGTTTAAAAAAAAAGCTCCACAAACGTATTGCTTGAATAAATTCACTTTAGAGCACACAATCTCAGCACCGAATGTGTTAAACTCTGTGCTGTCACGCCTGTTATGGTACACTTGGGAGGGTCACACATAACAACTCCTGACCCACACGTCCCCTCACACCTCTCAAACCCTACAGACCGGATGCTTCCGCCAGGAGAGTTCCTGTGTTGGGTGGGGTTGGCGGCGAGCCATCTCCCTGGTGCCTGTGAGCGTTGTTTACCTTATGATTAGCAGGCACTCACTGTCAAGCGTGTACCGCTTCCAGGCATGTTGTGCCGAAAACAATGGGCGATAGAGATGTGTCTGTAGCGTCCCAGCCTCGCCTGCATGAAGCTAGGGTTGTTATTGGTTACTGTGTTGGCAGCCTGTAGGCATGACCTTCCGGTCACAGTGAGCCAGTCTAGGAAGACCCCTCCGAAACCAAGGAGGGTTATTGGGGTGGTGTCACCCGGTCAGCTTGATTGGCAGGTGCTTACTGATGAAGAGTGTACCTACATTTACAAAAAGTGAAAGCAAAATGCTTCACTTCCTGCTAATAATACGGAGGTCTGGATACTGTTGTGTGGAAAGTGGTGCTGGCATTGGAGCCTCTCGATGAGCGTCGACATCTAGCGTTACAATAAAGTCTTGTAGACTACCCTTCCACTTGCCTTAAATAAATTCCTCGAGCAGGTTTATTTTTGTATTGTTGGTTTCGTTTCAGTTGTTGGCAAAGTTCTCACTCTTTAAAAGTGACTAACAACTTTACTTGCCAGACTAGACTGTCTTTAAATTGGATATTAATAATTATCATTATAGCGCTTAGAAATGGAAGGAATCCAGCATGAAGCACTATATAAAAACCTAATATTATTTACACCCGTGTGGAAATATCCAATCCGCAGAGCCCTGGCGAATAAAACAGAAAACATTCTAACCACCCATGTGAGCGGTGAATTCCCATTTCAGGCCTTCTGACCATTGACATTTATTTTCCTAGTCATGCCCAAATAACGTCAAAGGTAACAGTTCCGTTGGACTCTGAGAATGTCACACGTTCTCAGACAAGAAAAGGCACCCTAGCCCAGTAATGCAATAGAAAGCGGTCCTTCATAGTGCACCTGTGCCGTTTTGGTGGCCTTGTTGCACGTGGCTGCGGTGGGGTTGGGTGTCAGTTGGACAGAGTGGAAGGCACGTGTGATACCAGAGGTGTTGCTGTGAGCATGCGTAACTACTGGAGTCCTCAGTGCCAGTATGGTTGCATATGGCTTGCGACTGGGCAAAAACAAAGAGGTGATGGCAGGAAGGTTTAGAATGAATCTTAACCACTGGCATTGCTCTGGGCAACCCTGCAGACCACTGTTCTTCGCCTGCCAAGCCATTACAGAAGGGGAAAGACCATATGCAAATCAGGCTTGGCCCCACCCCAAAAGGGGCAGTCCAGCCCGAACTGCTAGGTCACATCCCTTCTGCACGAGACCACAAGCATCCCCAAACATGTTTCGCCATTGTTGGGGCTCATCAGTGAGGAGTAGCTTGGGTCTCTAGGCCCAGCAGGCACAGGACCCACGTCTGGGCATACCCGTCCCACTCGGGGTGACAAAGCAAAAACAAAGAGGTGATGGCAGGAAGGTTTAGAATGAATCTTAACCACTGGCATTGCTCTGGGCAACTCTCCAGACCACCGTTCTTCGCCTGCCAAGCCATTACAGAAGGGGAAAGACCATATGCAAATCAGGCTTGGCCCCACCCCAAAAGGGGCAGTCCAGCCCGAACTGCTAGGTCACATCCCTTCTGCACAAGACCACAAGTACCCCCAAACACGACTGTGACCCTTGTGCAAACCCTAGGCGGATTAATGCAAGTACTGAAACCCTCATTATTAAGGCTAAATGTAATGCCCTAGAAGATCCGCTCTTGGCAGGCAGAACACAGAACTCAACAACCCTTAGCACATGCAGGAGGAAATCATTGGATGTTGGTTATGAAAGCTATCCGGAGGTGGTGAAACCCACTTATGCGAGGTTATTATACATGAAATGTAGGTTCCTGACCCTGCCATTAGCCGACAGGCAACATAAGTGGGACATGGCCTTCAGTCATAAATGCTGCTACTGTAATACCTTGAGGGGGAGCTAGATGCAGTTCTTTTTAACGTGTCAATTTTATCTTGGGTATAGAAGGGCATATTTAAAACTGAGATTTTTAGCAAATGGGGTTAGAAAAGGCACTACAGTTTTGCAGATATACAGGAGACGAGGCAACTTTGTTTGCCGGGGCCAAATACTTATACAGAGCCTGACTGAAAATAACTAAATTAATCTCCTTTCTTATTGATATTAGTTTGTATAATTAGCTGATCAACAGTACTGAATTGAGTTGTGCGTTGTGATAGGTAATAATGTGATAACGTGTATAAAATCTGTTTTAGCTTTCTCCCTTTTTATGCTATTGCACAACGCACTTTGCATGTTTGTGATAATAAATGCATTGAATTGGTGACAATTGTACTGCATTGTGCTCTAGCTATTTTACTGGGCTGCTCAAATATCCTTTTGCCCCATAGGAATAAACGAACTGTCACATGACGATTCTAGTTCCCATTAGAGCAAACACCTGTTTGATCTCCTGGTGGTTAGGTTGTACATTTAAAAAGGATTTTCCTTACTCTCACTTAGAATGCTAGCTCCCAGTAATGAAAAGGCTAATTTGTTATCAAGTCCTGTTTTCAAGAGATGTACTGGCTGAAATGACACGCCTGACATTAGAAGAAAGAAACATCTGCTACCCGCCCCCACACCCACAGCATGTCGGGGCTTTGTCTCTGATGAAATGTACTTGGTTGCCAGTTAAGAATTATCTTTAGTATGAAATACTTAGGAGTCTGCAAGAGAGACCCAGAAGGATGGGTTAAGGAAGTGATAGATGCCTGGAGAAGTGACCAAAGGCACTGGGGAGAAATAGAAACAGACGGCTTGAAGCAAGTATACCTAACGGACCAGGAGACAGAAGACTGATAAGGTTTAGTAAGGAAAGGCTCCGGAATGTTGCAGCAAGGAAGGCTGGAAGGTGATAGATGCTGAAATCTGGGGAGAAAGTATCACAGAAGACTGGTTACAGAAGGACCCACAGGGTTGAGGCAAGGACAGCCCAGAGAATTGGAAAGGGAGATGCCCAGAGCTGGAAAGAGAACCAGACCGGAGAAGGGCTCCAGAGCAGACCAGAGGGCTTGGGGCCAAGAAAGCATTGCATTTGGTGGGAGGTGAACCCAGAAGTCTCAGCAAGGAGAGATTTAGTAGGAGGTTGGGTAGAAGAGGAACCACAGCTTGAGGAGTGTTTGTTAAGTAAGAAGAGGGAGATGAAAGAAGAGACAAAGAGTTGGTGAGGTATTACTGATGGAGGTGGAGGAGTGGACAACTAAAAGGGAGGAAGAAGAGATGGTAGCGAAAGATACAAAGGAAGTGGATGTCTGGAGATGGTTGTGGGAGACAGCTGGTATGTTTTAGCAAAGTTGAAAGGCGGTGCTGAGGTTTGTTTTGACACAATGTTGGTGACAAGTGGAAGAGTGCACCAAGTGCCTGCAGATGGAGGCAATGGAGGCATTACTTTCTTGGCAGACCTTTTGTTGAGCTGGATTGTGTTGGCAGGAGGAGTGAGTTACAGCAACCCTGGCATGTTCATAACTGCCTCTCCAGCGTGGAGCGCTGCAGAGTGCAGTCAAGTGCCTGCCGTTGGAGGCAGTCAAGGCATTACTTTGTTGGCGGACCTTTTGCTGAGCTGGATTATGTTGATGGAAGGATCGAGTTTACAGCAACCTTGGCATGTTCATAACCGCCTCTTCAGCACGCAGCACTGCAGAGTGCAGTCAAGTGCCTGCAGTTGGAGGCAGAGGAGGCATTCATTTGTTATTGGGCCATTTGCTTAGCTGGATTGTGTTGATGGAGGACAGAGCTTACAGCAACCCTGGTATGTTCACAACCGCCTCTCTAGCAGGATGTGCCACAGAGTGCTGATGAGTGCCTGCAGTTGGAGCCCGAGGAGGCATTACTTTGTTGGCAGACCTTTTTCTGAGCTGGATTGTGTTGACGGAGGTGTGAATTTACACCAACCCTGGCGTGTTCATAACTGCCTCTCCAGCACAGAGTGCTGTGGAGTGCAGTTGAGTGCCTGCAGTTGGAGGCATTTAGAAGTGGGTAGTAGTCCATACACTTAATAAACCTCACTTGTTTTATTTCAGCTTTAAGTTGAAGGAGTTGGTCGAGAAAAACAAGGCTGTAAGACGCTTTAGAATGTATGACTTAAAGAGGGAATCAGTTCCTGAAGACTGTACAATGGTGCATCCTGTTAATCATACTTTACAGTCATTAAACACATACGCTACAGTCGTTAAACAATGCAGTTTTTGAAACGTACTGTGATTCTCTAGTGGTGACTTTGGAGACTCTTTATTCGCCACCTGAGGAGAATTCTCCTAGCGACTTGGTACAATCAAACTCTGTTATGCCTCGCTTAGAGGGTATTGAGTCTGCTTCTGCATCGATATCCTTTCCAACCAACTCCAGGAATATACTTGCTGTTGATAATGTTTGTAAGATACTAAATAACCAGCCCAGCACTAGGTCAAGTAAGTCATGTAAAAGACCTCTTGCTCATACAAAGATCACATACTTTTATCCTACTGCTGGAACAAGCACTGATATGCTAAAAACATTCAAATCTAGTGCAGTTCAGCAGGATGAACAAAATGTTATACATAATGTTAGTCTGCTTGATTTGGACTTATCAAATGTCGCCCATTATAACCACCAACAATTCAATAGTAACAAAAATAATAATGACAGTTTAGGACGACTTCTGTCTGCTTGCTCAGCTGACTTACCATCAATTGTTACAGACCATCATACGTTATCTGAAGCAATGTCATCAGCGAGTTTAATCTATCCTTCTGGTTTGAATCACACCTTAGGAGACTTAGAAAATAACATAAAGTTGACAGCCCTGTCCATATCAGCACTTAATATGGCACAGAGCTCTTTTGTTTCCTTATATGACAATATCAGAGACGAAATGAAATCACATTCTATAACCCTAAGTGAAATATAATTTAAATTGGAGATACTTGAAACTAATCTTAGGGGAACGGTCCGCGATCAAGGTATCAGAAGTTCTTTGTCTCTGAAGGAAACCCACTCAATAAGCGCTAAAGAATTTGGTAGTCTCATGGCTGTCTCAAATCCACCTCATACTCACAAACCCACTGACATTATAACTGATCAAATCCCTTTAGGCAGCCCCTCAACATCACAACACAAAAAGGCTATAAAGAAGTAAACAAATTGAAGGAAAAACAGATCCTATAAACAAAATTCAAGAAAACTCTTGTGTAATTTACACCTTACTGAAGAGGCGGAATCTAAGGAGTCCCAAGAGGCAGTCGATACTATGAGTGATGGGCAAACGGGTGAATTTGTGCCAAAACTCAATCAGCCCTGTGTTAAAATCACTAAAAGGTCTGGGAAACTGATCGGGTCGAAAATGGGCATTGTTGAGTCGCTAGAACAATCAATGGAGCTTGGAACACAGGCAGGACTAAGGTTGACAGAATCCCTGGGGCCCCAGGATGTCCGTCGAAACAATCAAGTAAAAACACTGAAAGTGGAGCGTGACCAAGATGGCCGGCTGAGCGGACGTGTGGTGAAAGAGCTTCGTCCCTGCCTGTGTGAATAACGTGGATACTGGCATCAGGCACGGCCACAAAATAAGGAAAGTGGGGCTGTGAAGGAGGAGAAACAAGCAACAAAAGGGAGCACTGACACAAGCACGTCTCCCCGAACCAAGTGACGGTAAAGGGCGGGTGAGGCAGCAGAGAAGCATAAAGGTCCGGCAAGAAAGATGACAGACGGCACCTCATGACTCCGGGATGAAGGCGGTCACAAGGCCAAGGTGAAGCGGGGCTGCTCAATCCCATCTGTCGCCTGTAGCAAAACAGACAGCAGACAGGAAAGAAAGAAAGAAAGTGTGCGACTCCCCGTTGCGGCGGTGTGAAGGGTGCAGGAGGACCAGGAGGGAACACGCAAGAGAGGAGGAGCCACAGATGGAGAATCCCATCAGGTGCCTGTAGCAAAGCGGACACCAGACTGGAAAGGAAGAAAAAAAGTGTGCAACTCCTCGGGGCAGCGGTGATAGGGGTGCAGGCGGACCAGGAGGGAGCACACAAGAGAGGAGGAGCTGTAGATAGAGGCCTGCGGCGGGAGACTCTCTCGGCCATAGCGGCCCTGGGCAGAGGCAAGCTGTGAGCAGTCAGTGAGGGACACGCTGTCTGCATCCAGCCAGAGGAAGGAGGGGGAGACCGGGAAGGTTCATCCGTCCTGCCGCCGAGCAGTGAAAGAAGGCCAGGGGCATCGGGGGTGAAACAGGAAGGAACACACTGTCGGAGCAGAAGAGTGGAGTTGCATGACAGCGGGGACAATAATTGGCTTCCGGAGGAGCGATCCTCTAGGCTGCTGGAGTGCAGGAGATGCAGACCAGCACCGGCACACCCAGAGGGAGCACAGTGCTCTGAGGAGACAGGGGCAGCACGGGCCGGATAGAAGGCACACTCCAGGCAGGGATCCTGCACCTGCAACTCCAGCAGAGCAGGGCCCTGACAAACAGGAGGCAGGGGACTGTGAGAGGCATTGCCAGCGAGGGGGAAGAGATTTTGAGGCTCATAACAGCTGGGAGACCCTGGGCTTGGAGGCTAGTGAGCATCCCCAGAGGAGGGTGCATGAGAGCAGGGTGCCTTGGGGGAAAGGAGGTACTAACGACTGGGGGGAGGGCACTGAGGGACATGGAAGCCAACAAACAACCCCGAGAGAGGGTGCATCAGTGCGGGCCCTTGGCAGAAACAAAGAGGCCGGAGATTGGGGGAACAGAGAGAAGGTGAAAGGACACCCTCTGCAAGGCTCCAGTTCCTTGCGAGGGGTCCATCCCCTATAGGACTACAATCTGAGAGCGGAGCCACGACAGGAGAGAAGAATCAGGAAGCATCAGAGGAGTGCCTTCCAGAGCGAATGGTAGGGGACTGCGGGGCTGGGGAGAAGAGATGGCCGGAACTACCGGGGAAAACACTGCAGACAGCAGGAAAGCAGGTCGAGCAAGAGCAAATAGGGGAGGGAAGAAATCAGAAAGTGAGGAAAGGGCCCGCAGGGGAAACTGCGAAACCAGAGAGCAGTGGGCAGTGGCACCAGCAAGAATGGAATAGGGAAAGGCTGATGGGCCCAAAAAAGAAGAATATCAATCAAAGAGAGAAAGAACAGGAAAGGGTTCATAAGGGGCACATACAAATGAAACTCCTTTACGGAAACTCGGCAGGACCCAAAGACGGGGACATGGCACTCACCAAAGAGGACTTGCTCACTGCAGTAGCCAAATATAAGGGAGAGGTAACTGAGACAGTAAAGTCATAAGGAGCCAGCATAAGAGAGGAGCTCTTGCGGGCCATTATGAGTAACCAAAGAGACATTGATTCTCTAGACGAGCGAGTAATGTAGATAGAGGAATGAGTGACGGAGCTGGACATAAGGGGGCCCGAGTGGGCACAACAGTCGAGGGAGGCAGAGGAGAGACTAAGGGCCCTGGACGAGAAGTGTGAGGACCTAGAAAATAGGTTGTGAAGAGATAATATCCAGATCAAGGGCTTGGGAGAGGGAATGGAGGGCTCCGACTTGGATTACTGCATCCGGGAATTGTTCGAGAACCTAATAGAGGGGGGTCAGGCCCGAAATATGGAAATAGAAAGAGCACATAGAGTGGGCAGTCAAAGGACAGACCCAGGCGCAAGGCCCCAAGATATACTGGTGAAATTACACAACAATAAGTACAAAGTGTAGCTCATGGCAGTGACCAGGATGAAAGGGAAGATCAGAGTACGGGGGCTGTGGAATCCAGATCTATGGTGACTTGTCCCAAACCCCGCTGGCGAGGAGACGCACATTTAAACCACTTACTGAGGAATTAAATAAGAGGAAAATGAGATACAGATGGCTCTTCCTGACAAGAAATCAATTTCACATGGGCAACAAGGAAAAAACTATTTCCTGAGTGGAGGATGGTATGAGGGCCCTGGGGATGACCCAAGGAGAGAAAGGGGAAACTAGCAAAAAAACATACCCAGAAGAGGAGGCGGATGAGTCACGATCCGGGACCCAATTAAAAAGGTGAAGAAGACTTGAAGGTAAACAATGTGGCCCGAGCAGAAACCAACTACAAAGGGCTAAGGGACTAGAATATAGCTTGATGTGGAGTAAGAAATTGGGAGAATGATGGGTGAGGGCAAGGGGTGAATACCACACAGGGTTCGCAGAAGGGGACCACGCCGAAAACCTGGACAATGGATCCAGGGATAACTATAAGTGGGGGATGTGCAACCAGTTCTGAGGGCGGCCAGTTGCACAGGGATGAGGGCTCAGTCGACCGGAGGAAACAGGGGGTGCCAGAGCGAATGGAAGCATACACTAGCAGGAAGGTATGTATAGGTTAAAGTCATGGAATGTAAGGGGACTGAACAGCCAGAATAAGAGGGTCACTATTCTGAGGGAGATTGACAAAGAGGGGGCAGGTATAGTTTGCCTACAAGAGACCCACCTGAAGAAAGGGGATGAAGGTTGACTATGCAGCAGGAACAACCCGCTACAATACCATGCAAATGCGAGAGCTAAACGGGCAGGGGTGTCAATCCTATTCCATAAAACTTTACGCATAGAAGGGAATAAGGTTAAGCGTGACCTGGAAGGGAGGTTTGTGATAGTGAAAGTGAAAATGGGGGGCCGAATGTATACATGGGTGTCAGTATATGCCCCGAACCAGGGCCAGGAGTTTTTTTTGAAAGATTTCTGGAGGAATTAGGTAAATTGGTGGGAGAGGGAACTGATCGTATCTGGGACTTCAACCTGTCAGCGAACCGTGTCTGGGATAGGGAGGACAATGTCTAAACGACAACTAAGGAGGTTAAAAGAAGAGGGGGTCATTGATGTGTGGAGGGAACACCAGCCACAAGAGAGGGATTATTCTTTCTACTCACATGTTCATAAGACCTCCTCCAGAATAGACTATATTATGGTGACACACAGAGTGGTACAAGCAACCAACAGAGCTCATATATCGGACCATGCTCTGCTTTCAAAAGAGTGGGAGGGAGGAATCACGAGGAGGGCGACTGGGGGGTGGAGACTGAAGGAATACCTTCTTAGAGATCGAGGGGTGAGACAGCAAACAGAGAATGAGATACGTCAATGTGTGGAGGGGTGGCGAGGGAAGCAACCCGGGGGAAGAGATGGGATGCGTTTAAGCAACACATCAAGGATACTTCATGAAAGTCTCTAAGGAGAGCCATGAGGCAAGGAAAGAAGTGGAGGAAGGGCTACAGTGGGAAATACAAGAACTTGAGAGGCTGTACAAGGAAAATGGAACGAATATGGTAGCCAGGAAATTAGCATATGCAAGGGATCAATTCAAAGAACTAATGAACCGAGCAGTGGAAAGTACCCTCTTAAGGCGTACGCAGAGGTTCTATGAGCACGGGAACAAAGTGGGGACAGTCCTAATGCAGCAGATAAGGACCAGAGAGCAGAAGGCTTTCATAGCCACCTTGGAGGGTAGGGGGTTGAACAGGTGGGACGGAAGGAGCCAAACGTAGGATTGTGAGAGAATTCTATGCAGACCTGTATGGGGAGGAGCCAACAGATGAGGAAGGGCAAGAGGCATACCTGTCAGTCTGGGAAGTGCCAACATTAACCCCCGAGCAGAAGAACCAACTAGAAGACCCCATAACATGCAAGGAGGTGCAAAGAGCAATATTACAATTAAAGCCTAATAAGATCCCAGGGGAAGATGGGCTAACGGCAGCATTTTATACAACATTCAGGGACCTGCTTGCCAAAGCCCTGGCAGAGGCATTTAATTACTTCAGGGGGAAGGGGGAGATATCGGAATCCATGAACATGGCACATATCACTCTCATTCCAAAGCCAGTGAAGAATCCACAGCTGTGCTCTTCATACCACCCCATAGTGCTCATCAATGTGGACGCCAAACTCTATACGAGGGTGCTGGCAGCAAGACTAGAAGGGATAGTACCGGTCCTGGTGGCACAGGATCAAATGGGGTTCATTCAGAGGCGGAACACGTTTGACAATATAAGAAGGGTCCTACACATTATCTGCAAGGCTGGGAAGGGGGGGCCACAGCAACCTCCCTATTAATGCTCAACACAGAGAAGGCATTCGACCGGGTTAATTGGGTCTTTATGGAGCGAACGCTTAGGAAGGTGGGGATAGGGTCAAACTATTTGAGAATGATACAGGCTAACTATCAGAACCCTCAGGCCAAGGTTAATGTAAACGTTAGGCTGACCAACCCATTCTCTGTAAGAAGAGGGACAAAGCACGGGTGTCCGCCGTCCCGACTTCTTTTCGGCCTGGTGATGGAACCCTTTGCGCATAGGACAAGGGAGAATAGGGAGATCTGAGGGGTCAGATGGGCAAGGGTGCACTATAAAATAGGTCTATTGGCTGATGACGTGGTCTTGATGGTCACAGAGCCGGAGAAGTTGCTCCCGGCAATAATGGAGGAGATAAGGGCTTTCTCTGCAGTGTCGGGCTTTAAGGTGAACTTTGGAAAGTTGGAGATCCTAAATCTATTTGTGGGGGAGAGGGAAAGGATTCATCTAGAAAAAAGCACCCCGTTCAGGTGAGCAGCAGGCCCAGTCAGACACCTTGGGGTGAACTTGACAACTTCCATTGGACAAATAGTGGGGGCAAATTACCCGCCATTATTGAAGCAAATTAAGGAGGATCTAGTGCAGTGGAGAGGGCTGCACATATCGTGGTTTGGAAGGATAGCCGCCGTCAAAATGAATGTACTTCCCCGGCTCCTGTATCCCTTCCAGGCGATCCCTCTGGCTATCCCGGGGAGACTGATAAAGGACATCCAGGAGAGCATCATGAGATTCATCTGGGGTAGGAGGGAATCAGAGAATAGGGAGAAGAATATTATTCAAGAACAAGGCCCAGGAAGGAGTGGGCTACCCCAATGTAATGAAATATTACCAGGCGGCACAGTTATGAGGGAGGACAGAGAATCAAAAACACTGGGTGGGTATGGATCAGGTAGCGGCGAGAGAGCACCTTTGGAAAATACCTGGGATGAGAAAGATAGATAGGCCAAGGGGTCTAATGGGAAATCCGATAACAAGGAACACCCTGAGAATTTTGGACCACTTAAATAAAAAATATAAACTATCTCCAATGCCATCACCGCAGACACTCATTTTTGACAACCCCGCCTTACCGCCAGGAAAGGAATATAGTAGGTTTGCACGGTGGGTGGAAGGAGGGATAAGCGAGATCGGGGATCTGTGTGAAGATACCCAATTTAAGTAATTTGCAAAACTGCAGGCGAGAGCTGGGCTTAAAGAGAGGGGATCGATTTGCATATCAGCAGCTTCGACACTGGGCGGGAACCCCGGCAATGATGGAAGGGGCCACAAGGGAACCTACAGATTGGGAAAAGCAATTGTCCCCCTGAGAAAATAACAGGGGACTTATATCAGAGATCTATAAGATCTTGTCAGGCGGGGAGGAGGTGGGAGAGGAGCCGCTAAGGGACAAATGGGGGAAAGTCCAGGGAAAGGGACTCATGGATAAGGAGTGGGACCAAGCACTAAGGGATTGGTACACCTCCTACACCTGGGTACAATACAGCAAATTACAATACAAGCTATTACACCAATGGCATCACATCCAGAGAGGCTTCACAAAATGTACTCCTCAATACCGGCAATGTGCTAGAGGGGGTGCGGGGAAACTGAAACGCTGGAACACATCTGGTGGGGATGCCCGCAGCTTAAACACTTCTGGCAGGAGGTGAAATCAAAGGTGGCAATGAGGTATGCTAATTGTATTGGAAGGTTGAGTCGGATACGATTGAAAGTATGATTTGGAAAATAAAGTTTGGGACTTCCCAACTGTATCCCGATCGCAGCCATTAGGTAAGAGCTTGGGCTAATATCAATGAAGGGCTGGTTAAACTGGAAAACCCAGTCATTTTCTAAAACTGTTATGAATCTGCCTAGAAATTCGATCCATAATGAGTTTTAAAACCGTATGCTCAGAGGTAGGCCAGGGCTCTTCAAACATTTTAAGATCAACAGTGAGTCAACACTGGCAGTTATTGCACAATCATTGGAAACACTGAGTACCAACCCATCACAAGCCAAAAAAGCTTTCTTTCAGAAAGATTGGTGTGATACCATCGGGAGAATGCGTAATTTGACATTGTACAAAAGCTTCTCCGCTATGGATAGGTCAATGGGTACACTCCCAAGATATCTGAAAACATTTCCAAATGCATACTGGAGGTTTCAGTTTCCCAGCTTTAGATGAAATATGATACCTACTGGCGAAATACAATGTATCCGCAGTAAATCTAGGGCACTACTTAGTTACTGTACTTTGTACAATCAAAAACAGTGTACTCAAGATCTAACGCATGGATTGATCTCCTGTCCCACTCTTCAAAACCTAAGATTGTTACTACTGAGCACATTTGTAGATACTGGACTGCGGGCCACTACACAAGAATTTTGGGGATGGCTGTCAAGTGGTAATAAAACACCACTGACAATCGCAGTTTCAAAGTTCTTACATCAAATTAATCTGATTGCGATCAGATGGTAAAGATCTCTATTGTATATGTCGGTAGTACATATTTTTTATGAATTAAAATACTTTATTCGTAGTATGATACATAAACTAAATGCTAATAGTTGTCGAAAATCTTATATGAAGTTTTAACCAGATTTTTATAATGTTTTGCAAGGCTTTGTTTTATCTCTTTGTGCAATGTTCATTGGGAATTTTATTACGCTTTGTAAGACTGATGTTTTTCTTTTTGTGTAAGATTTACAGTGATAAACCAATTCACAATAAATAAATAAATAAATAAATAAATAAATAAATAGATAAATATGAGAAAGTGGTTGTGAAGATCAGGAGGTGGGTGTAGGAATGTGTATGTGGTGGAGTGGCAAAGAGGATAGAATGTTGGGAACTAGAGAGCCAGTGGCCTAAGGGATGGAAGCTGTGGGCGGGAGCCCGGAACAAACCACAGAGACAGCCTGGGGCTGCCTCTAGTCTTCCTGTGGCCTCTGACATGGGTCAGATCCGCTCCAAGACACTGCCAACTACCAAGAAGCCACCATGCTCCAATGCAGTCCTTAGGCCCATGAGGACTGGGTCTCCCTTTTGCTTGCTTCAATGGAACTGTATATTCCACTCGCCACAGGAAGGGAACAACCCAGGCTTGAGAAGAATGGTAAGAACTGCAGTTACTGCCCTAAGCAACGCTTCCTATTTAAGTTATGCAGAGCACTGACCACACCTTGGGGTAGAACCATAATTAGAACTTGATTTCACTTCAGAGCCCCGTTTGTTAGTCTTTTGTTATGTACATCCTTTTGTTTGGCCTTTCATTTGCCAGTCAGTGTCAATTATGTAACATTCCATTAAAGGAAAATCAATATGAAGAGGGAGGAAGAGTATGGAAACATCTGTGAACGAGCAATAGAGATGCTACGCAGCTACAAGGGATGAAGAGGTGTTGCGGAAATTCAGCAAGGACACATAAAACCGAAACTCAGTGCTCACAGAATGGGCCAAGGTGCTCATCTTGTGTAAGCCAAATACCACTGTGGCAAACACAAAAGGACAGATTACTCGCTGGGTACCAAAAGGCCCAGGAAGATTGTGCCACGTTATCTGTGAAATTGGCTGACAGGGGTACTTGTCAGACTTCTTTTTTATATCCTTGCCGCCAAGGTATCCAGGGAGATGTTTCAGACACAAAAAGGCAGTCTATCCCGAGAGGAAATGACCACGTTGGTGAATTCACTCACCAAATGCAAGGCCCAACAGCCACAGAACTTGCTGCAACTATTCAATGTACTGTTGGAAGGGAAAGAGAGAGAAAAGGCACATTCCTCAGCACCTTAATTAAGTTTGTTTCCATGTCAGGCCTTTCATCCACCAAGGTTGGAAACTTTAAACATATTTCCCTGATTAACTGTGAGTCAAAAATATATGCACAATTCTAAAGACCAATATTTGAAAAAGTCCTGCCTGCTTTGATTTTATCAGAGCATGTGTTATTTGTATGAGGAAGATTAGTGTTGATTAATTCTCCGTTTTTTGTAAAATCCTTCAGGTAGCCAATCGGATTTAGTCTCTGCTGCCTCAATCTTCCGCGATTCTGAGAAAGCATTTGACCAGGTAAAATGGAGCTATGTACTACTGGAGCTGACATGGATCGAGTTTGGTCGCAAAATGATATACATGTTTGAGCAGCTCTTCTCAAACCCTAAAATAGTGATCTCAATTAATGACAATCACTACCAACTCTTTCACCATAACCGAAATACCCACGATGGGAGCCCTTGGTCCCCTATCATCTTTATTTTGGTTCTTGAGTCTCTTCTCGTGCTTGGTAGACATGCCATCTATACACAAGCCATCAGGTTCTGTGCCTGTTTTGTGAAACTAATCACATATATGGACAATGGCTCATTGTATTGATCAGATCCACAATATTAATTCCCATCTCTTGCTTGTGCCTCTACATAAAGAGGGAATGCTTCAATGTACACGTACAATGGGAACTCAGTAGAGATGGAGGTCCTTCCAATAGACACACGCTCTATCCCTTCCATGGCTCTCAGTTCTTGTTAACATGGAATTCTGAAGGTTCCAATAACGTGAGCGTTCTGTTCTCTTCCAACATTGGTAGGTGGCTAAAATAAACACTAAAACACTTTATAGACCAATATTAATCATATTGGACATTAGCTCCCCTCATATGATATGTTATTTATAATGCACTTAATACCCAGAGGTTTTTAAGCGCGGACCCGGGGATCGAACCTGTGTTGCTCCGCGTCATCTTGCTTCCAAGGCAAGCACGTTGCCGCTGAGCTATTCTCCTGGCACATTTCAATTCTCCGTGGAGAATTAAATCAATGAAGATGGTTCATGTGTTCTTTCCAGACTCCCGATACCTCTGCACAAATATGTCTTCTCTGACTTTTTCAAAATAATTTTGCAGGTCATACGACAGTGTCATAAGTCTCACATAAAGATTGCAAACCTACAAAAGGGCAATGAGCTTGCCTGCGTCACATTCCCTGTTTTTTCGGCGTTACCAATACACCCATGCCTGGCCTCCCTCTGACACCAAGAGGATAGCCTCGTGGGGGCACCACAGTGATGCTGCATCTGCAAGCAGAACCTGCAGTAAGTGTTATCCGTGATTTAGAGTCATTAGGATGGTTATCAGTGATATTTAGGCTGACATCTTGGTGAGTCTATTATGGAGAGGCAGGGTCGGAATGGGACAAGAAGTAGGCCTGGTCACCCAAAAAGAAGTGGGCCACCCCTCGCCTCAAAAAAGTGGCCCACCCCTCACGACCCTTGACCTCTGATGACATTTGACCCCACCACAAAGTGACATCCCGGGAAGCAATGCAACACGACCTTTCACCCCTTGACAAAACAGGAAATGGCATCAAATAGCATTGTTCCTAAGTACACTAAATTATTGTGAATCCAAGCAGACGTCCAAGGCCAAATGATAATGTTATTGTATAGCACTTACGCTTAAACTCTTTTTTTATTGAACAAATATGCATACAATATCACCCAACCTGTGTTGGTACTCATTTATCGACCTCAGAAGAATGAAAGGCTTTTTGAAAAAAAAAAAAAGATTTTGAAAAAACACAAAAAAGTTCAAAGTTTGTTCGTTCCAAAGCGGCCCAGGTATGGCCAGGAACCGGCCCCCACTCCCCAGGGACGATGTTGGCCCGGCCACGGGCCGAAAAGCCAAGGGACCAATCCTTCCCTGTGGAGAGGTGAGGTTGTGGTTCTCACGGCAGGGCTCCCCAATAGCTCATGAAGGGCTCCGGCCCCCTTGATAACACTACTAGAATTCCCAAGAATAAGGCAGGGGGCTTGCCAGCATTATTCCAATCACTTATGAGCACTGGCATAGTGGAGGCACCTGCATCCCCTGCTGTGTGGGAGGCCTGGTGAGGATCCCCAACAGAGATTTAAGTCAGCTGAGTAAGAGCAGCCGAGGAAATAAAAAGCTTTTCATTTTACGTTTTGTTCGCTGGTTGTAATTGGGACACTTAAAACGAAACACGGTCAATCATAATGTGACTGGATGCCTTTTCTAGTCAGGCGTATTGCTACTGCTGAGCAAACTGCAATGAGATTGGCTATCAGGAAAGTGATGCAGGGCCGTCGCCAGGGGGAGAAGGAGGGGCAAACTGTCTCGTGCCACGTGCTTTTGCGGGGGCCTCGCGTCACCCTCTCCTGAGTAGAAAGCAGCACAGTCCACCCATGTCCTTTATTCACACAGGGGACTGATTTAGCTGTTTGTTGCAAAGTCGTTTGGCTCCGCAACAAACAGCAAAATAATGGGAGACAGCAGGGCTCAGAAGTGAACTCTGCTTTCTCCCTTATTCAGCTGACAATGTAGATATGCTGAATTACAAGAGAGGACTCCTCTCCTGTCAGTCAGGGCTGTCACAAGATGTGGTGAGGCCCCCTTAGGATTTTCTGCACTGGCGTAGTAGCAGCACCTCCGCAAACAGGACTCAAGAAATCTCCCCTTGAGTTTGTGTAGAGGTACCCAAATATGGTTTGTCACTACAACTGCAAATCAACTACAGCAAAGTTAGTTTTCTCTACTGAAGAAAGGTTTATGCAAGACTAACTTTTGTATCATATGCATTAATATATATAGGCTGGCGTGACGGCAGGTGGTGCGTGATGCCAGCATTAAGGAGCACCCTGCCCCTGCGTGCGCATTAAAACACACATCATACACAGTGACAGATAGATGACGTACAGTGGAGGCTGGTGAATTTCTCAACTGACAAGGCTTAAATGTTTGTGCCAATTAAGCAGGATCGACAGAGCACAGTGAGGGAGCCCAAACCAAACAAGTGTTGCTTGAGGGGGTTTCTCACTCCCAAGAACATTTCTGAAACATTGGGTTAAAATTATGCATTTACAGCACTTTCTTTGGAAAATTGGGTAGAGATCCATACCGTTTCCAATTGGTTGTGTGTGGAAGCACATGGAAAACCCCAAAAGTTGCAAGTCACCAACCGTGCACAGGAACATTTTCCAATACATTTCATGCCACCTTTGCACACAACATATGCTAGTATAAAAATATATTCATGCTGGTTGTTCCCATGTATGTCCATGCAGGCAGCACCAATATATGCCATTATTACCATGTACAGACTACCAGCCAGTAAAAATGCCATACCACAGAAAGTATGTCCAGGCTGACTGTGCACCATAAGTGTTATTGTTATTACTGGTTAGATGGCCTAAATTCAATGTGGGCCAATTTAGCAAAGTAGTATGTTTGCTTTAACCTTGATGCATAGTCCTGTGCATCAAGGGTAAAGTAAAACAAGCATTGGCAATGCTAACAGTTTGGGCTTTCATGTAGGCATGGGAAATGCTCTACTGTATTGGTATTAACTGGCCGTTGATCGTAGCAGGTGCAAACATTTTGAGTACCTGAGCATCTAATAGCAGTGCCTGGCAAATGCCTAATACTTATGGACAAACCAAAACTGTTGGCTTTGCCAATGTTTGTTTTTAAATGGACTTCAGTGAAAGACATGCAGGGTGCAACACCATTGAGCAGATTGGCTTTAGCTCCCTCCCGAAATGCTGGGTTTTGTTGACCAACCTGGCTGGATGGGCAGCGCCAGTCCCTGACAAGGGAGGGCTGAAGCCCTCCCACTTTGAGGCAGAAGGCCTCTTTTGGTGTGTCGCCAGCCCATAGCACTCGTTATGGAGCGACAGCAGCATCAAACATGCACAGCACAAAAGCCTATCCATGCGACATCAACAGACTAACTTTGATAAAGCCAAAGTCTTAACTTCTGGTCTCAGTTTTTAGATGGCCCACCTCTCCAGAGATTAGCATAGCATTATGAAAGTAAAGTCTGAATTAGGGTGAAAGGTACGACTATTGGGCAAAGGGAAGGTGAAATAGCTATTCAGCTTCTCAGCTGGGTTTAGGGAATTGGGAGGGAAGTGGGAGCAGGGCTGGTTGAAGATGTGTCAGGGCTGGTGGGGGCCCATTTCTTTGTGATGTTTGGGGAGCGCCCCTGGCCTTACAGATTACAAGAATAGGCCAATGCTCCTGTGTAGTACTTAAATCAATAATGAAGTCAAAATAATGCAGCAAGGTGGTTAAAAGCTGCAGATTATCAGTAGGTTTCTGTGTCATAAGACTGCCAGTATGGGACAGTTGCTTGGGGGCCTATTTCAACTGCAAACACTGAAAGACCCAGACTCCATCCCTCATTGGGGAGACTGACAGCGCAATGGGTTTATTGGCCACACATTGGCCCCACTCACTATCCGCTTTCAAAACTGTCATCCATCCCCTGTCGGGCTGACCAACAGAGTCATGGCCAGACGGAACAGGACACAGACATTAAACAGTGCCTGGGATCCGCTGTTAACAAAGGCCCTCCCATTGCTAACATACAACTTTCCACGTTTAGCACCTGCATTCATATGCATACATTTTTAGGTAATTGAAATTGTGATGTGGGGTTAGCACTTGCATGCCAGGGGAGTGATTAGAAGGGAAGTGGTGACATGAGAAATCTCATTTTCACAGCAGTCCTTAAGTGTGGCGTTTCAGAAATGAAGGAGAGAGTTGGTTGCTTCTAACAATGAAGCTTCACCAGAATAGTCTCTTTTGAATGTGGAAAGATGTTAGATATCCCCACACAAGTAAGTTTGCCCCTCTCCCCCACAGCCTCTAAAGTTAGCGCCTCTCCCAACATTTGAAGTGTTAGTGCAGGCTTCATTGCGCAAAGAAGAAAGCCAGGTTGTGGGGAGGAGAAGGAAATCGGACCAGGGATCAAGCAGAAGAAGAAACAGAGCTAATCATTAGAATTAAAGAAGCATGTTTTTAATGCTTTCTTAAAGCTGATGTTGCTGGGTAGGTTGCCAATGTAGGGGCGAAGGGAGTTCCATAGTGTGGGCGTGTAAACTTGAAAACAGGTGCTGCCAATTGTTTTTAGCTTAAATCTAGATACAAAGAGTGTATTATCGCCACTGGAGTGAAAGGTATGCTTGATGGGGGCATTGAGAAGACAGCTGGTGAGGTACCGAGGGGCCTTGTAGGCCATGCATTTATAGGGAAGAGTACGTATTTTCTGTGAAATGTGATGGCGTACTGGTAGCCAGTGTAAAGATCTTCTGGAATCAGAGACATGCTCCCGTGGGCTAAGATTGCAGATGGCTCTGACAACCCCATTCTGGGCTGTTTGAAGACTTTTCAAGTTGTGCTTGGATGTGCCTGCCAAAAGGCTGTCGCATGAATCGAGCCGTGAGTTGGCAAACGCTGTAGCCAGTGTCGAAAGGTGCTGAGATTATAGGTATGGCTTAATTTGCTTAAGCAGCTTGTTAACATAGGCACAGAACGATTTAACATGCAACACATGTTGCTTCATGGTCAGCCCAGAATTAAGGATGACGCCCAGTGTTTTCACAGTGATGCTTACTGGGATAATGCAGCGAGAAATGGTAAAATGGCTATTGCATGAGTCAAGCATTTTTTATACGCTGACTAGGGCCAACGATCAATAACTCTGTTTTTTCCTTGTCCGGAGCCAGGGCGTTGGCTGACATCCAATCTTTAATCAAATTGTAGGTATTATTGATAAGAACGGAATCAGTATCAAAGTCTCCCAATAACTCAAAAACCAGCTAAGTATCATCAGCGTAGTTAGTGTACTTGACGCCGATGATATCGAGCAGGTCAAAGAGGGGACGCACATAGACATTGAACAAAGAGGGCGAGAGGGAGGCACCCTGCGGAACGCCACAAGACTCTAGCTCTGGAAGGGTCTGGAATCTACCCATGGCAACTCTAGCCCGTCTAGGACCAAGAAATGAGGCGAACTAGGCGATGGTATATTTGGTGCAATTAATCAGTTTACTTAGTCTCTCAAGCAATAAGGAATGGTCGACCAAATCAAAAGTGGCAGAGAGGTCTAATAACATAAGCAATGTGACTCTACCGCTGTGGACAATTTCCGCCAAATTGTCTCGCAAGTCCAGCATAGCTGTCTCTCTGCCGTGCATGGTGTGGAATCCGTACTGGCGAGTACTGAGGAGACTATGTTTTTCAATATGCTCCTGGAGCTGTAGATACATGGCCCAGGCTTTGTTTGTACTTGCCAACGCCCACTGGATCCAGGGTGGCTTTTTTCAGTACTGGGGTGAGCCAGACCTCTTTTAGACTCTAAGGGACGATTGAATTGATGAATGAAGAGTTTACAATGTTAGTAATTAAGGGTGAAAGACAGGAAATTGAATCACTGATGATCATTGCAGGGCATTGAGCACCAATACATACTGTAGTTTTAAGCCCATTCACAATGTCATTCAGGAACTCTTGAGTCACGGGGTTCAAGATAAGTTCTGGGGCACTGTTGCTTAGTTTAATCATTGTGGCCTCCTTGTTGGGTGTATGGCTAGTGTGGTCCACTGCATTAAGTCTTTAATTAATAATAGCAGACTGGTGGTTCTTAATTTTAGCTGAGAAGCCATCTTGGATTCTTTGGCACCATGAATGACTTTGAGGAACTACATTGGTGCTACATTTACTGACATCCAATTCTTTTAAGATGGCAAATAGTTATTTTTTTATCGGATTTGGCATCAATGGTCCATTGTTCAAAATTCAGCTTTTTTGCCGCTAGGATGGCTTTTTTGCAGTCAGCAGCCGCCAGACGATAAGTGGCAAGAAATTGGAGCAGGGATACTTCCTACATTGTCGCATATAGCTAAAATCTGGAAGACGTGACCACTTAAAAAAGAAAATCTAGGGAGAGAAAAAAGCAACCATTTTCAGCGGCAATTGCAGACATACAAGTTCTGAAGGGCCATTGATTTTTTTCCTGTTAGGGCTCACCCTGCCTGCAGCATATCATCCTTTGTCCACATACTGAGGTTGGTTGTAAGGGTCTCAATGTCTCCTTGCATGCAGCGATGGCTGCATTTGAGAATTCAAAACATGTTTGTAGAAAAAGTAATGCAGCCTTCTGCTTTCCTTGTAAATTACAGGAACTGTTTGCAAGCCCTGTGTGACAAAAGGCAAGTGGGTCCCCCTAATTGACATATATATTTATATCATCAAACGTTGATACCCAAGGGCATCATGGGAAGTTAAATTACAAGGCTTTGCAATGAGAAAGCCAAGAGAGAAATAACTCTGTGATGTGAAATATATGAATATTCACTGATGAATATGTTTGGATCCACAATACAGTCTATACATGATTGAGTTGTCTCTAATAGCGTACACTGTGAAAATGATTCAACTTTTAGGGCCTCTCCATTTAGGCCTCTAAAATGAGGCACAGTGTGATATACTTTTTGCCAAATTTCACATGCTTTAATTAAATAGTGAAGCCAGGGTTTGAGCACCATCTGTGATTCAAGCACTTAACCACATATTTTCTCAACTCTCTAGTTGGTACAAATCTGTATTAATGTTTGGCGCCTAGTTTACCAACCTTGAAATGAGCGAGTCATAAGTGGGGGAAGATACTTCCATAGTCTGCCATAATTTCAATTAAAGAATACTCCTGAAGTTAATGAGGCCTTCCTATTCCTTTGTACGTGGCCATGTGTGCTGTCTGGTGTCTGCGGGCCTACTGAGGGAGTTCTGCAGGTGTCTTATCTGTGCGTGGCTCATAATGAATAGTCAGTGTTTCTCATGTTTGGAACACGTGTTAGGGTACTGTGTTTGAGAGTGGATTTCCTTCTATTTATTAGAGTTTTAGCTAATTGTAACATGCATGTTGTGTTTTTGTGGCCACTTAGGACACTTGTCAGTTACTTGTCTATAAAGTCTTTTAGCTCCCTGATTTCATGCACCTGAAAATTATTGTTTTTTTTGTACACTTATTAATTTTAATTAACTTGATAGTCTACCACTTCGCATCATGGGAACTGTTATCTTGTGCCTGTGCTCTGTTCATCCATTACTCCCTTCCTAGTTCCTGCCCTTGGCTCTGGTCGTGTGCTACTGTCTGGACTCTCCACGAGTTTCTGGAAAATGTGGGTTTTTGGAAACCCAGCATCTTGTGTTCTGAGGCCTTGCTAATTCTGAGACCTGCTAGGACTTCTATGTTAGGAAAATGGCTGCACTTCTGTCTTCCTGTCTCCATATTGGCGACCTATAGCTGTGTCTTATTCATCTCATCTTATATGTCTGCCATATGACGGTGTCCCTGCCCATGTAAACAGCATCTTATCTACCTATAATCAGCTGCCCTATTGGTGCAGTGAGTCTCTCTCTTGGTACACAGGAACCTCCTGTCCTCTCATACTGTGTTGCACTATTAATACAGCACACTATTTGTGCATTCTACAAACTACTTTTGTCGCATCACGTAGCTAATCCTTTATGGCAGATTACATGTTGATTCATTGGAGTTAAGCATATTGTTCCATGGATCTTCAGTTTAGCTCATATTGTCAACCACCACTAGGGTCATTGGGTAATAAGGCTGGCTCAGTTTGTAACGTTTCTCGCCCTTGCAGTACTGGAGCGGGGTCGGGCAGAATGTGGTAATGACATATTAATCTGCGTCATCACATTCCCCCCTCTGGTCAAATTTGTGACCATTCCATACTTCTGCCCATTCCGTTATAATCATCCCGCTCAAGCTGCCTCCCTGTGCTACATATTCTTTAGGATCACAGGTCATGAAACAGCAATCCCCATCAGCTTCACAATCCACCCCATGTTCACAGGACATTCAGACAATGCCCCAGGAGGTGCAAAGGGATGGTTTAGGGTGTACAGCCAAGGTAGTTGGTCTGTTTCTATACACTCATGTACTTGGGTATCTACATTTATTATTATGGTAATTTCCAGTGCCTTCTTGCTAACTTATTTGCATTAGTTCAGTGCTATTTTGAGAACACAAAAAGCTGTCAGGACCAGTACCAGTATGGCCAATAATATTTTGAGTGGGTTTGCCAACCAGGTGGGTACCCATGAAAACAGGTAATCAAACCATCCATCATCTTCAATGTCTTCCACCTCTGACACCATCTTGGTGTGCAGTTCCTGTAGGGCTGTGATAGCCTCTGTAACAATCCCATTGTCCTCATCATTTGTTGGTATGGATGTACAGCAAGATTGACCGATCTTAGTGCAAATGCCTCCCTCCGTGGCCGTTATCAGATCCAGGACATACCTGGTTTGGAAGGTCATTAGTCTGACTGCTCTCAACTCTTACTTGATTGTATTAAACCCTTCTGTAGTTGCATTTATTGTTTGCAACGGCTCCCATCCTGTTATTTCTAACCATTTTGCATTCATGGTGGTGTGCAAGCTGGGAGCAAGTTAGGACATAAAGAATATTGCTGTTTTAGCGAACAATTTGTGTTACACTGGTATGTCTTCACATGCTTCTAATGAGAGACCTTTTATTTCTGACTTGTTTACTCATCAGGGAGGAATCAACAATGTTCACTTCGCTCTGATGCACCACCTGTGCTGGTGTGCTTATTACTATGGAGCAGAGACTGCCCCAATTTGGGAGAAGCTGCATGTAGGCCATTGAACCACATGCCTAATAGTGGTTCATTAATGCAGCTGTGCCTACTTTCATGCCTGGCACATCAAAATATATCTGCAAACTGTGTTCTTTCCAACTTTCACTGTGCAATTATTTCTGAAGCACAAAATACCATTATTCACTTGTATAATCAGTACTGGTCCTCCCTCATCTTAAACCGCGGTGAGCAGTTTTGTGTATTGTGTGTAATCTGAGGACATCCTCAATTCTTTCCCAAAAATGTCACCTGCCCAGGTGGCCTGGAAAAGGCCATAGCTCTTGGATTCTGACCCTGTGGGTGGATATGCAAAGGAGGATCACCTCAGAGGAGGAGACTTGAGGAATAGAGATGAGGCACCCTTGGGTGATACACAGTATCCCCCATTTCCCTTTCATGAGGAATCAAATTTCCCCTAAACCTTTATGGGATATTTCCAATCCCTTCCCAATTGTGTTAGAAAACCATCTCCCAATGTAAACAACTATGGTACTGAGACGAGGAAGAGACCACATAGGAACATACATTCATCCTTTATTAATTCAGACATACACAAACACCACTCTGGTACTGGGACGAGGAAGAGGGATGCCGAGTTCCAAGACCTTTGTGAATTCAATGTGAATGACCTGCACCTCAAGCCAAAGGGGCAGTATAAATGGCCTGCTCAAGTGAGGCTAATGGAGAGAAGGTGCTTGTAGACGGAGAAGCCAGAGGTGAAGGCAGGGAGACACGTGTCCGAAGTGCCGAGGTGCTGCAGAGTGATTGCAGCGGAAGCAGACTGTGGCTGGCATTGTCAGAAAGTCTTCGGTGGCAGGGACAGTTTACCGATCTCCTAGAGTCAAGAGGACTCTCTCTCCGGTAGCCCAAGGTGTCGGAGACCCAGTAATTGGGGCTTGCCTAGCCAGAAAACAGCAGCA
Organism: Ambystoma mexicanum; assembly: GCF_040938575.1. Taxonomy (NCBI): domain Eukaryota; kingdom Metazoa; phylum Chordata; class Amphibia; order Caudata; family Ambystomatidae; genus Ambystoma; species Ambystoma mexicanum. The sequence continues at coordinate 624,366,119 of NC_090928.1, read as the reverse complement.
GCCACGAAGAACCGACCGAAGCGGAGAAGGGCGCACAAAGAAAGTATACCTGGTGAGTCAAGAGAGGCTCAATGACTCCGGGAAGCTGTGGTGCGAGCCGTGTGGTGAAGGAAGGTCGGAGTGCTCGCGAGTGAGCAAGGGATAGTGGAGGCAATGTGATTGCTGGTCCTAAAAATATAAAACACTGATGTTTAATGACTACAATAATGTGAAGGTTGATGTACGGGGTGGTTTGTGAATACCAAACTGTATAACATTTGGAAGGTCACAGAAAGGGCCATAAAAGCAGAAACAGAAAACTTGAAATTGAGTGAGAAGCCTTTGAGCAGGGTGCAAATTGCCAGCAGGAGAGTGAACTGAGAATTTGCAGTTATGTTGTTTTGGGTATTTATTAACTGCAAATTTGAATACCAAACCAAAGGAAACTACTAATGAGTGAATGCCACATGAGTGGAAAGCAGAGAAACGCGTTCCCTGATGGAAAGGAACTGTGAATCATGGAAACCAAAGAAAGCAAGCATCGGTAATGAATATGAAGAACTGTCAATTGTACAAGTTGAGAAAAAGCAAGCATTGGCAAGAGCCATAAGGAAAAGAGGAACTGTGCAAGTTGAAATTGTGGCAAAACTATAAAAAGGTTTTTATACTCCACAAAAAGTGAATGGTGGCAAAACACATGTTGAAAAGGACTGCAAGAATATAATTCCAATACCACTGTTGAGCTGAAGCAGTAGTGGTATAACTGTGGATAAAGAAGCCAATCAGGTGTGTCAGTTGCGTGACTTGTAATGGGTGGACCGTGTGGTCCAACAACTGCCCCTAGACCAAATACACTCCACTAATGAGAAGCCGCTTGACTCATCTATAAGTTTATGGGTGAATATCCAGAGAAGCTTGTACATTGTGAACTGAAAGAGGTGAACCTTATGATATTGACAAAAGAGCCAAAAAGCCTGAAAGCTGGGAAGAATCCAGAGGAATAGTGTTGTTGTGAAAACAGTGAAAGACTTCAAAGCTTGGGGAAGAGAACCCCTTTGTGATTGAAAGTGAACTATTTGGAATCCTGGGGAAGGGGGAGCACCTTTCCGGCCAAGAGCTGGAAGAAGCTCCGAAATCTTGTTTGAACACTTTTTCATTTGATGCTGACATCCCTACACAGTTAGAACAAATAGATGGGAGGGCATGTATATGTTTTGGACGCAGACAGACATTTACTTTGGACTTCCTGACACAGACTATCCTTAGTTTTAGTTAGGTAGGGAAATCCCACCTTAGCATAGGGCAAGGTAGGCCTTATTCCAACCTCTTTGTGATATTAACAAACATTTGTAGCCCAAGCTTTACTCTGTTGTCTGTGTCTACTTTCTCATGCCTTCACAGTATTTAGTCCATTCTTCAATGCACACTTTATTTGCATTCTGTACAACCTCCTCAGGCTGTGCTAGGCATGCTTGAGCATTGCAGCCTATCAATCCGTTGACCCACCCTTCGGTGGAGAGTACACTTCCTTTGATATGTAACTGGTCTCCATACCAGCAACCCGGTATTTCTTTCCCTTGCGCGTAACTGCACTGCAGCAATTTGTTGTCTTCTATTATAATCTCGCCCCTATTTGGGCCTGACAGTATGTATTTCATTATCTTGTGTTATGTTTTAGCATTGATCATCAGGGTCATTTGTTTCATGAAGCTATCCTCACGTGGAGAGTCTGCATTTGTTACCCACTGTATGGTGGTGGTTTGACCAGGGAATTGTCCTCATCTCATGCATAGTGCAAGATGTGTCAGGCAATGTGCTGTGTTTGCAGGTACTTCTGTTACAATAAAAACTCTAGAGGCACTCATGGGGTACAGGATGAGGGAACCCACAAAACAGCTCTCATCAGACTTCTCCCTCCCTACTTCGCTCATGTGTTTGTACCACATGTTATTGGTAACATGGAGGGAATTATCTAAATACTTGCTCAAATAGTTTTGGTCATCTCACACACTTCTTTTTACTCTTTTAATTTGTGTGCTTCCTTCAGGGATACTTTCAAATTTAATTTCAACTGCTGTTATTTCAGGGATAATACTTGTGTTCCCGTCAATAAACATTTGCAGCACCATAGCGATGGTGTAAAATCGCTGTACTGCAATACAATAAAGAAAATAGACACAACAAAATGCAAAAAAGAATACTAAAATCATTATAGCCAAATAATCTACCTTTTGTAGGTACATGGGTCTGTAAGCTTGTTTGGGCAACAAAAGGAAACATTTGATATTATCTAAAAAGTAACACCTAGTTCTAACTTAGAGAAAATTCCTTTCTAAAATAATGTACGTTTTAAGAGTGAACAATAAAACTGTCATACAAATGTTCAATACTCCAAAAGAGGGATAAGTGTTCTGATTGGCCCTTGTCATTGCTCTCGTCTGGGGTCTTCGGATTTCTTCTTCACTGTCGACCTTTGTGTCATTGGACAGGGCGGCGTCACAACAGTATTGCTTGATGTTACTGAAATGAAGCCACACTTTCCTTCCCTCTACTTTAACTGCGGAAGAGGTTGGTGCTTCTACAACATAAGGCCCTTACAAACCTAGGCTTGTGCCATCGTCTCACATAATATGTTCACCAGTTACATATCAATATGTCCACTTGTATTTCCTGTGACTCTTGAGCCCCCCTCTCTCGCCGATTGGACATACATTTCAGAGATTTACTCATACTTATCAAATAGTAATCGTTTCTTTACCAAGTACAGTAGCTGAATTCTCAGCATCTGTTCGAGCCCTTGTGGCTAGAGCGCTTGGGGCGGTCATTCTGCGTACTGTCACCAACTCATGAGATGTCAGGTGGTAGCCTGAGCCTGGCTGATTGCGTAAGGCAAAAAGAGCCTGGCAAGGCAATGCAACCAACTCTTATGCAATGCGTATTTTATTTTTGCAATGTGTTCCTTCAAGAGGCGACACTCACAAATCTCATTTGCTTGTAGGTGGTAGGCAAATGAGAATTTGTGTCTTATTCTCACTAGGGATGTTATGTGTTCGAACACTTAATTTACAAAATGGGCTCCATTGTCAGAGCGTAGCACTTCGCATACTCCCCATCTAGGAAACACCTCTCATACAAGGAATTTTGCAGCCAATATGGCATCTGGATGTATGCATTGACCTGCATCTATCCAGCAAGAAAAAGGGCACAATGTTCTACTGTTTAATTTGACTGAAGGGATGTGTAATTTTTTATTTGCATTGAGTATTTAATGTTTGTACTGTTTGAATTGACTGCACACAAGTGCACTTCCAAATGTGCTCCCAACATTTTATTTTACATTTGTAGGAGTGCACTTAACCCTATGGCGTGAAGGTGCTAATTACGGGCAAATAGAGGGAGGGCAAAGGAAGGTGCAGATGGATGTCTGGAAGGACGCTAGTTGTACAGGCACTGTTTAATGTGACAGCCCTTTGCCATCGGTTCATCCCAAATTTAAGAGAATTATACACAAATCTGATGGAAAGCAAACCCCAGGTTGGAAATTAAACATTTTTGACTTCTGTGTAAGTCTGCTGTGGATTGCTTTACAATTAAATATATTTTACAGATCAATGTGTTCACAATATGCACCTGGGTGTGTTATTCAATTGCATTGCTGTACTGAGTATTGTGACATGACTTAGCAACAAGCCAAAATAAACTAATATAAATTTGAATTTAACTTAAATCTATCATTACAATCCAGGAGAGGGGCTGGCAATCACTTTGAAAAAGGAGCCTGAATTTTACTCACACTCTGCTACTAGATAATTCCACTCGTGTTGAGGAACACTGGTCGGCTCATGTATCCAGAGAAAGGGTTTGGGTTTTTGGTCATTATGCCTTCAATAAGTGGTGGATTAATCCGAAGCCTGGTAATGTTTGTTGTATTGGATCAGGGTATAACCATGTTTCTACATGTGTTTACATTTTGCAACTCTAGACAAAGTGAATGGATTTCTTGAAACATGTTATGAAATTTTAATTCCAGTATTAATGTCAGAGATAACTGAAATCAAGAATGATTTGCTCTGAACAACGCAGAACCTCCTAATACAGAAATGAAAAATTGCAAATATATTTTAGGAGATGAGTGTTAGTTTACTGTAATCTTACTGTATAAGGGGGGAGTACATTGATCAAAAAATGTTAATCCTCAGGTTTGGTGTTATCCCACCGGTAAATCCGGCGGGATACCACCAAACGTTAATACTGTTACTGGCCCTTGGTCTGCCCGAATTACTGGTAAGAGATGTTAATCCCCATTCCATGGGGGATTTGGTGGAATATATGGCACCGGTAATACTGGTGCCGGTAATGCCAGCATTTGTGATGTCATCTTTGATGTCCTGGGTGTTAGTCTTAACAGTGCAGGGTGGTGACGCGAGTAAAGGTTGCTTAGCTTACCATAAGCAGTGAATTTCTGGGGAGTTTCGGTTTTACTTGTAACCATAATGTCCCTTTAACAACGTTTTTTCATTGAATTTCATAGGTTTTCATTAGTGCAACTTAACCATAACGTCCCTTTAACAACGTTTTTTCTGTGAATTTCATGGGGTTTTACCAGTGCATGCTAATTTCCTACAACTTACTAACATCATACTTACCCCAATATAGCAACATTTTTGTCCAATTTACAAAGTTTCACCTTAAACTCTTCCATTTCTCACCTTCTAGCATCATTTTTAACACTTCTATACACTTATTGCAACTTTTTGACCTGATTTTGCATCCGTCAACATTCGTGGAGGGCCGACATCATTGTGGACCTTCCGGACATTGTCACGTGATCACGTGATCACCCACTCGCGTGCAGCATGATACATGTTCGCGAACGCATCTGCACTTCGCGATTGGGTCCCTGCTTCGCGGACAGTTCGGAACTGCATTTTCTGCTCATCTAGGAAGCTCAAAATGTTCCTCTTGCACAGCTCCTACACCTATACTTACTCATTATCCATTAACAATATAGTACACAGCACATACTTGAAGGAATATTAGCAAAACTGCTATTTATCTTAGAAATGGCTGACCTACACAACAAAAAAAAAGCACAGTACTTCCAAAAACAATGAAGAGGACGAAGAAGATGAGGTAGAGGAAGGGCATACCTCTAGCAGCCAGAGAGAATCAGGGGTGTGGCAGTTCTTTAGCACTATCGGGAATGTACCAAACGCTAAAGCTACCAAAGTGAAATGCACTGAGTGCAATGTGGTACTCAGTCGCGGACTACCTGGACAGTAATCCTACAGGACCACGTCCATGCCACACCCAATCCAACCACTGCAATGCTCTCAGACAGGCTGTTCCTTTCTTAGAAAGTAATAGGCTGTCTTCTTCCACCTCATCTTCCTCAACCTATACTGTAACCCCACAGCCTACTTCTGTGAGACACAACATCCCACACCTTGCTACCTCGCAAGCAATAAAAGAGGATATTGATCCATATCTTTCAAAGACAACAGTCTTCTGCAACACACTACTCTGCACAGGGGTGCAATTTCGAAAGTGCTTTTGAAGCTGTAATCAAAGAGCATGGGAAACACTGCCCCCTACCTAAAATGTAACACACGTGCAACATCTTCCCCTGTCCACCTGCCCCTCCATATTAATGCTTGGTGCCTATTACCTAATTTCCCTCCCCACCTTACATTCTGACCTCTCCTGCAAAAACAAAACAAAAACAAAAAAAGGTTCCTTTAGGAACCACCTTTCGCAGTTAAAAAATAGAACTAAAAAAAATAATCTTATAGACTCCATCTACCTTACATTTCTCAATAAAGTAAGGTAGACTCAATAAGATTCTAGCAGCCGAACTTCAAAGGCCCACGCGGTACTGATTACAATCGCCCGCCCTTAACGCTAACATCACCATATGCTCAGAATGAGCTCCACCTATTTTAATGACGTTAGTGGGCATAGCTAAATGTACCCTGTCATCAACAACATCATGAGGTTATCTAACGCAGAACAAGGAACTTAAACACCCACATCGACAACACACGCAAGAAGTTTGTTTCTTTTTAGAAAAATGATAGAAACATTTTATTTTGAAGAAGACAGCAATAGTCAGGACCGTAAAAAGTACTTTTCATTTTGACACACCGATGAAAACATTCAATTAAGTCCACGAAAACTTTGTTAACTTTTGTTCGAACACAGTTCATAGCTACCGAATTTCACATCATTCCTATTTTTAGTGAAACTGTCAATGGTAATCTTCTAATGCCAAATCCGATCATTGATCGATCAATGCAAGTCTTCACGTTCTTCACCAGAAATTATCTTCCATGACCGACAAATAATCTATGCACATGGCGCTCCATTACAGAAGATAAATTAGTGCTCTGAAATTGAAATAAATTCAACACTTTCACATCCGCACTTTTCAAGAACCTATACCTCCCATGTTGCTCCTTGTTGCTCCTTGATGCTGCAACCGCGAAAGGACAGATTGTTGTCTGGCGATCGTCCCAGATGAGTATTATCACATATCCGTTGTAGATAATTATTGTCCAAATACCGTTGAAGAAGCCGTCAGCCAGTAGACTGTACACACACGCAGCGGGAGTATATAACTTTGTAAAATCGAGAATGCAGAAAACATATTTCAGTAATCACTTTATAGTTGAATGTACTCAGTACATTCTTATTTTGGCTATACATTTAAGTTGCAATTGACTATTACAATGTCTATTCTTTGCGTCAAATTGAACATTCATCCGTTAGAGCATTCATCATATAGCACACGGTACGCTTTCAATCTACACTTCAGTAACTATTATTTGAAATCTTGCTTACATTGTGTTTTGTGTATCCATTCTTCCGATATAGCAGAGGAGCAACCACTTGAAAACACAGTTTTTCTGAAATAGACACTTTACTTTCAATATAGTGAATCTTATCATTTGTTTGTGGATTTTCGACACATGTACTCCTTCAAATTCTTAGCGGGGTGTATTGAAGGACACATAACAATGAGACCCTTCATCTAGCGTTGACAGCGTTACCAAGTCAGTTTCGTTTCTGGTAACACATGCCACAAAAATGAACATTATTACTGGCAATCAGTTACTGCAAAACCAACTAAATATTTCAAGTAAACCACATTTCACAATATTTACTTCCATTTTACCGGTATCAATGTGCCAGTTCCCCATACATTTACGTTTTCTTTCAAAAATAACCTCAGGCGCAGTGCACACAGGCACAGATTTCTCTATACGTCAATAGTGATGTGCCCCCTGCTCTCAGCTATGAGAAGCGTATCCCTAGCAGAGAGCTGGATCGGCAAGATCGAAGGTATCATGAAGAAAAGTAGTTTGTCAGAAAGAGCTGCAGGTAGTGTGTTCCCATGCCCCAGACAATTAAGGGTCTTGAATTTCACCCTTAAAGCAACCACGAAGGCAGCAGACTTCGTCCGGCATAATTGCTGGAACTTGAAGGGATAATAGTGACAAAAAGACAAGTACACTGATTGCATAACAGTGGGGTACAAGCTTACTAGCTTCTGTGTACATGTATTTCCGCAATCATATCAATTTCTGCATTCATGCACGCGCCCCTCATTGCCCTCTACAGTAAGATGTAAATGTGCAAAGACCACAGGCGCTTGTTCAAAATGCACATTGGCAATACAAATTCCTTCGCCCGTTATTTCAATGTTGGCTAATACTGTGGTACATAAACTTTTGGTCTATTGCAATCTGCAGCCACTTATCATGATCTCTTCTTTCCAGCTTGTCCAGACTTCATTTACTTTATTCATTAATTTCTTTGTTATTTGTGAAGCCCCTACACCCAAAAGAAAATGGGCATGTTCGCACAAGACCAAAAAAGGGTGGTGGGTCCAGGGAACAAAACAACAATGATATAATATGGTAAATCAATTATAAAGCACCTGTACAGAGGTGTTTCTAGGTGCAACAAGTCAAGGAAGGGAAAAACAAAGGGAAACAGAATACATGATTTTACTAGGCCCTGTGTCATTCATATTACACAAGTGCAACAGGAAACGAGAGAAGTGCCAGGGGGATGGAAGGAGAGAGTGCAATAAGCAACCTCCCGTAAGTAACGCCGGGGTGGTCAGTTCTAAGTGCAAATAGGCATGGCATCATGTGCTTGCAGATACAGTCCATAGTGCATGGAGCTACTCGTCATAAGGCAACCTGGCCCCCATAAGATTTACCGGGTGGCCGGGTAACCAGTTAGTGCAGCAGAACAAGTACTTCAGCAGGGGAGAGAGAGAAAGCAGAAGCATAAAAGAAAGTCTTCAATTACTTCCAGACCCTGAGGTGTTCCTGCTCAAGTTTGAAAGAGGCAGTTCCAGAGGAATTCACTAGCCGAGGAGAGACATCTACCCCCCTTCACCCTGTCTACTCTTCCTTCACAATTTATGGCAATAGCATCAGAGTAGGACAAGAGGTCAAAACATTAGGTTTTTACTTGGACTCCAACTTCTCGCTCAACAGACAGGTGAATTCCTTAGCCTCTTCTACGGCTTACACATAACGGATCCATGGAGCCAAACCCTTTTTGACTGACACTAGCTGCCTAACCCTTGCGAGAGCCCTCATACTGTCCCGCCTGGACTATTGCAATGCTCTTTATCTTGGGGCTGCGAAAGCCACTACCAGTAAACTACAAACCCTTCAAAATAATGCTCTTAGAGCAGCATTGGGCATCTGCAGAAGATATCACATTACAGCACACAGTCAACAGAACTACCGGCTTTCTATCAATGACATAATTCTCCTAAAAACCTTGTCACTCACTCACAAGTCCCTCAATAACGCTGCACCGATTTATCTGATTGACAGATTTCACAGACAGACCTCCCTTAGACCCACAAGAACAGTCTACAAAGACTCCCTCTCTGTCCCTAACTTTACACATTCTACCATAGGGGGTAACAGCTTCCCAGTGAAAGCAGCAGAAATGTGGAATTCCCTACCACCAACCCTTGGAATGGACCTGCCTTATCAGAACTTCCGTTCTAAGGTAGTTCTATGGCTGAAAACGTAAGCCTTCTAACACTCCTAAGCGTCATGTCCTGCATATTTTCTCCTTCTGTGCATATTTAGTCACAGTTGTTTATCTGTATATATGTACATAATCCAGTTATTATTTCACTGTGTATGTTTATATTCTTGTTGTTGTATATATTCTTGCTGTTGTAACTAAGCCTCGCATATACTTGTAACTGCTGCGCCCTGTTACCTCAGGGTATGCTCGCACATTATAAATAATAAAACAAACAAACAAACAAACAAACTCTCTACTTAGAGAAGCATCTAACCCTCAGAGAGTTGGAGGTATATGAGTGAAGGGCTGAAGAAGAAAAAGTTGCAAGTAGTGTGGTCCCTAGCCCCCGAAAGCCTTGTGAACAATAGAGATGGTCTTGAAATTGATCCTTGCAGCTACCAATTGGAGCCAGTGTAGAGATTTTCGTACTGGAGCTATATCATCCCTTGAGTTAAGGCCAAGTTCAATTCTTGCAGTCCTGTCTGGATAAGTTGCAGAGGTCGAAGAGTAGAGGCAGGAAGATTTATAAAGAGGCTGTTACAATAGTCCAGCCTAGACAGAACTACAGCTCTTGAGACAGTGAGCTTCTGGGGGAAAGTGACAAAAGCAACAATACCTCTCAGTAGCCAGTAGGAGGACAGCCAGAGTGAAATAGGGAAAACAGTAGCAGGGGTCTAAAACGAATGATCTCAGCCTTACTGGCATTAAGGCAGACATTGTTGGATGCACACCATTCCTGAATCGCACATATACAGTCAGCAATAAGCGAGAGAGGAGACGATGCGGCACACAGATTGAAGCTTGTCATTCGTATAACACTGAAAGTTAAAAAAGAATGTAGAGATTAGGTGCGCTACAGGTGCCAAGTAAAGGTTGAAGAGCCACAGTGAGATATGCAGTCCCTGGTCTTCAGGCCAATGATAAGTCTTGCATCCTTATTTCGAATTACCTGGAGGGGATGAGGAAGAAAGTGGGTAGATTAAAGAAGAGGCTGTTGCAATGGTGCAGCCTACAAAGTACCATAGCTCTACAGACATTGAGCTTCTAGGTAAAAGTGAGAGGAGGAGAATGAGGATGTGGCAAGAGCAATAGGCCAGGGACAATGTTCAAGGGACACATAGATATGTTCATTGCAAGAACGGGGTCTTCAAAGGGGAGTCTGGAGACAGCAGGACTGCAATGGTCACAATGCATAAAATGCCTTTCAGGTGCACATGGTACCATACCTTCAGCGTCCCCATCCACTGAGCCCCCTTGCGAGCACACGATCACAGGTGCCAACTGCCATTGATACCGGAGGGCGGTTATATGAGGATGAGGCGAGCGCCATAAGCCAATGCACGTGTTATTGCACACCAATATGTAAAAATAGTCTTATATGTTTGAACATGTAGTGCACTGACAAAACTTTCTCACAACTGTTTACCTTCAATTATTTTTTATATTCGTATTTAGTTTGGTACGGTGGATATCAATGACACTACAAATTATACTGCTGTGGTTGACATACTGGCTGCATCAATCCACGGTACTGTCCGCTGTAACTGGGGAATTCATCAATAATGCCCCGAACCACACAAACATGTATTATTACTGTTTGGACACAAAATCCCAGTCTTCCATGAATCCACCATGCAAATGCGGGATATGCCACAAACCTGCACCACCTATGTAACAGATACAAACATAAATTAGTGGAATGAAAGCAATAATTACATTTTTGTTTTGCACTACTTTGTGAAATGTACAGCATTGTTTTCATTCATAAAGTACCTTTTCATACAAATTATTAACAGTACCTGTATTTTGTGATCCACAAATAGAACTCTCTGGTCCATTTAAATTCAGTAACACAAATGGAGTAAATTGTTATGCTAATTTAACAAAGAATGTACTCTTTCAGTGGTCACCAATTGTTCACAACATTTACTTAAACGACTAGGACCAGTTGTGTTTGCAAATGCTTGTCCTTCACTAAAAATGCCACAAGAATTCCTAATGTACTTACTACAAGTACTGAAAACCAAAAACATACCTATAAATGAAATCTTCCAGAATTCACACACCTGGAAGCATACATGCACTCTCTGCAACCAATTGTCACAAGACCACATCCCTAACGAACAATTTCTATGTGTATGCATACCAAATTGTGAATCTATTCAATTTCACCAGCTTCTGCAGAATGCAATTCATGGCATATTATGCCCTTTTTGCAATTCAGACAATCGTTCCACCATACAAATAAACTCACATAGCCAATATGTCATACTAATGCTTCCAAGGTACAATGCAAATGGTACCAAAAATAACTGTAAGCTTACAGGCTTCACACACGGCCAAGTACCTCTTGGAAAGAAACCCTTCACAACAGTAGGTATAATATACCACGCTGATGCCCCAACTACTTCAGGGCACTACACTGCATATGTGAGAAAAGAAAGTCGTTGGTTTGAATGTAAAGATACCTCAGTCACCCCGAAACTGGTAATAGCAAATTTAACAAATGCTTACTTAATATTCCCTCAACCCACATTTAGTCACTAAACTATAGCACAATTAACAGTTAGAATATGCCAGCAGGTATCTAACTACATCCATAATACTACAAGAACACTTTTGAAAGAAGTCAATCTACTATGAATACGCCAACAGGTATCTAACTTCTTCAAAAACACTTTTCATTGCAAATCACTTCAAATATGCCATCTCAATTCTCATATGACAAAACATATTCTAACCTCTAATGTGGTTGGAATTCGTCAACGGGTATCTAACTATTTCAAGCATTCCCTTAATTACAACATACTTCAAACAAACATACTATCACCTTTACACTCACGTAACTGTAATCAGGTTCTTTTTCTCTAGAACAGATTTTTTTTCTCTCAATGATTATGTAATGGCAAAACAACAGCAGTGTGTCATACACTAATGTTGTGCCACACATAGTACTTAAAGTGTACTGTTTATGAGAATCTAAAAAAAAGAAAATGTATATTGAAAACTGTATACCACTACAGCTTTTGAACTATCATGCAAACCAATTGTACTGGTTTTCTTTCCATAGAAAGGAAACCAGAGATTGCAGCTTCATGACGCTACAACACTAAGTAGCCACAGCAATCTTAATCAACTACATATTCTGTGAGCACTATCCTCAATTGTACTACAATCATAAGTACTGTATACAATTCAATTACATAATTCCTCCATATTACAAACACTTTGTACTCCCACTACATTACATACAATTACTTTACACATATTCCTACTATGGTGATTCTGGCCATACTCTTACTACATTACCTATAAGTACAATGCACATATTACTACTGTGGTGATTGTGCCCAGTGCACATATTCTGGGCGGTATGGCCTGCGTTCATGCCCCCCAGAATCTGGCAACTAACCACAACACACTTAACTGTATAACAAGTAGGTATCATACATGGCCAACTAATAAAACTCACCCCCACACCCCTGTAATCGAAATGAAGTTCACGGACACCGAAATTGACAGCGGACTCAGCAGCATTTCTAACCCCTTTTTTGACCTATAAAAACAGCTCTAAATTACCGTCATTCCACTTCCCTACCATTTCTATGCCCTCTTCAGCCATCAAATAACCCCAAATATCTTTCCCAAGCTGTCCGTTCACTACTAACAAATTACTGCAGTGTCCGCGGACAGCTACGACACCTGCCCGGCCTTTTTCAACCTACAAATATAGCCCCATATCATCTTTTTGCCCCTCTTTACACCACCAAATTACTAAAAAAGGGTTTTCCACACTTTTTCCCCACCACGGTGTCCGTGGATCCAACATGGCTGACGTTTCCCAAAATCTGACGCACCTCACGCTCTTCACCATCCAATAATCGGGCATGTCCAATGTCCGCTGAACTCACATCGCCCTCCAGGCCAATCGGAGGCTCGTCTGCAGACCCAACAGAGAAGTGAGTCCGCGGACCGGACTCAAATATCACACTTGTTTTTACCTACTTTTTGGTCATTTTAAATAAACATACTGGACGGATTTACACCAAATTTACAAAGGCACACTTTCAGGACCAAGCCACCGCTAATGTCGCAAATTTGGTGAAAATCCATCCAGCGGTTTAGGCTGTAGAGATGAGCAAAATGTGTCTTCTATTGTGTCTATGGGAAAAACCACACATTTTGGGACCCCCTATAACTTTGCCCCACCCCTTTGACGAAACCTCACCAAACTTCGTAGGATCGATCTGATGGGGCCATAAACTTTTTTGCAAGGTTTTGTGAGGATTCGTCTGGGGGTGGCCAACTTCTCCCCTAAAGCCATTGCCTGGATCACCTCGAAATGTGGTGTCTCACAGGGATCCTGCATCTCACCCACCCTGTAAAACCTGTTTACAAGGCCATTGTTCCACATTTTGGATGCCTTGGCCATCACATATACCAACTATGCTGATGACACACAGGTCCTCATCCCCTTGACCAGTGACTATGAGGCTGACATGGCAACCCTTAAATTCATATAATCCACCATCCAAACCTGTATGGCAGAAAACTGGTTGTGCCTTAACAGTGAAAATACTGAACTTCTGCTAATTGGATCTCCTGTCACCCTCAGGAAACTGGACATAATACAGATCTGTCACAATTTACAACATTCCAATCCAAGTATCGCAAGCTGTCAAGACCTTGGTGGTCTACCTGGGTTCCGACCTCTCCATGAACAGGTAGGTTAATGCCAATTAATCTACCTCAGCATACCATTCCAAATTGATAAACGCAGCCCGACCCTTTCTGTCCGAACAGAACTGTCTCATGATTGCTAGAGCAATTATTGGTTCTCGGCTGGACTAAAGCAATGCCCTATTTGTAGGAACGTCCGTAAAAAATATCACCAAACTCCAAACTGTCCAGAATAATGTCCTTAGGGCAGCCACTGGCATTTCCAAGTGGGAGCACATATCGGAAACCAGGAAGTAGGTTCATTGGCTCCCCATTAAAGAGAGGATAGTCTTCAAAACTCTCGCTCTGACGCATACATTTTTCCATAACCGGGCCACACTGTACCTTGCTCAAAGAATAGTTAAGCCTTCCTCTTCAAGACCCATAAGAACTGGTTATACCAACAGGATCTCCACTCCCAAGACCCAGAGAGTCTGTGCAGGAGGGTCTAGCTTCCCGGTCTTGGCAGCGAATCACTGGAACTCCTTACCACCTTACATTACGAATATTGAGTCGCATCTTGCTTTCAGGAAAGCAATACAAACAATGTTGTTTGTTTAGATAGCATCGGGTGCTATCGCCCATGTTGACTGCACGCTCCTCTCTACTCATGGGGGAACTCTCGTTGTAACTGTATTATGAACTAAAACTGTAACCACACTTGTTTGTGCTCCTATATTGTATTCCAAGCTCACTGTAACCATGAGCTAAGTAACCTTATTGTAACTAGGATTAGTAACCCTGTTGTAACTAAGACAAATTCATGCAACAGCACCTCGATGCCCTTGGGCTGCTAGTGCGCTTTACAAACATAAATAAATAAAATGAATAAATAAGCTGCCCAAGAAGTGCTCTTCCTATGGGTTGAGCAACTTAACCATCACTACAGGGCTGCTACCGCAGGTCCTGTAATTTTCTATTAGCAGCCTTGACAGGTGCGTCAATCAATCAGTTTGCTCAAAGCCCAGGCTGAATCCAACGATTCAAACCCAGGTTCTGAGGAACCCGAGCAGTGGAGGCACCCGGCTGCCATCTTTCCTCCCACTCCCTGCTCTCGCTGGCCCTCACCTTCCCTGTTCCCCACAAGCCCCCACTCACCTGTTGCTGTGCCAGCACAACACCCAACTTTACAGATGGCTGCCATGGAAATGGAAAGAGGAGCTCTGCAACGGAGCCCCGACTTCCAGTTCCATGGCGGCTATGGTTGGTGAGGAGGTGAGGAGGATGCCTTTGTATGAAAGAACGGGTCGCATGCTCGCCGCAACCTGTTGATACACACACATGTATTGCCATTGGCACCCTGAGGATTAGCCTTGGGTGCTAATAGCAATAAGCACCCCTTCTGGGGACTTCACTGGGTGGTAACATTTAACAATGACCATTCACATGAGGGCAGCATGCACTTTGTATGTATCTAAACAGAAATTAACAGCACCCAGAGCAAGCCATTGTTATACAGTGTAGATGAGATGCAGAGGTAGAAGCTGGGAGAAAAGACAGCAGATTTGAGCCATTTTCTAGCACTTTTGCTAATTACTATATTAAGGAACCGGGGGGTCCCGCGAAATTAGTAAAGTTAATTAATAACAAACGAGACACTACACACAAGGTCATTGTTTTCCCGCCCATTGAATAGGGTGTGAGTGGATGTGCAAAAGCTGGGACGATGACAGAAAACTACGACGGACTCAGAAAGTGCTCGGTCCAACATTGCCAGTGAAAAATCAGACTTCAAGCTGCTCACGAGTGGGCAGGTAAGAGGTTGCTTCAAGCATAATGGTGTTCAGTAGTAGCTTGAAATAGTGAGTTACAACTGTAACCCCATAACGGATAGGGCAGCTAAAATTTGAGTAATTATGTAGCAGCCTTTAGCACTTGAGTGAAGCCTAATGAGAGAGAAGGTGTGAAGGGAGTTTTTCACTTAGGGAAACAGAGCTACTGTTAATGAAGCAACAATCTGAACGCAGGTGGCATTTTGAAACGTACAGATTTAATATCCTATGTTCGAAACTCTTACAGTTGATGGGGTGTCCTCCTAACAGGAGTAGATAGCTCTAAGAAAGAACATTTTGACAAAAGATAGCCCAACGACAAGGGCCTGAGAGAAAACCTGGCGGACATATTTATTTTGAAAATAGGTGAGCGAGTGAGAGGTCATAAAGTGACGATGCATTGTAAAAACTAGAGGATTTGTATCTCTGTTGCAAATGAAATCATGATGCCATACACCGAAATAATAGGTGTCTGTATAGGGTAATTAACGTTCCCTTTCTCTTTTGTAGATTCAGGAGTAGGAAAAAAAACAAGAAAGATCGAAGACAGAGCGGGGAAAAGGAGAAAAAATATTTTTTCTGTACTATACTTAAGATGTTAGTATACCCGATACTTGTTATGTTGAAGTGGAATTGACCAATGGTGTACCCCTGATGAATTTCCAAGCTATACTGTGTTTTAAATTGTAGTGTGCAGGAATGAAACATGTTGAGTATGGAATGTGAAGTTGGAATGAGTGTGAATTGTTGCATTGAGAGCGTGAGTGAATATTTTAATTAAAATTTGAGTGGTAACAGGAAATGGTGCTACCATGTGTTGAACACCATTTATGTCGGTCCACATTGGAGTTCTTTGGTAACAAATAATTGTGTTGTGTAATAATAACTATGAAATATTAATAGATTGAAATGTAAACTATTCATAAACTGTGTATGGAGATTTAATAAAAAAAGAAAATACACAGAAGCAAGGTACAATAAGTGGTATCTACTCAGTGAATCTAAAATACTGTAACTTAGAAGGAGTACTGGTGTAAGGCAACAATGTACATAACATAATTTTCCAGATCTATCCATCATTATAACCAAGTCCTGCTATCATATCTTCTTACAATAGACAAGCGCTGTGTATAAATCTTCCATGTGTGTGTCTCTCATGGGATGCTGGGCTATGCATTTTCATTCATGGTGAATGATTCTTATGTTATCAATTACGTGCAGCTTAAGCTTAATAAAACATGCGTGATTGATTCTTTGCTAGTGTTTCCTTATTTTCTCCAAAACATCGGTTTCAGTGAACAAACCTTTTCAATGTGCATGATACTTCCTCATCATGCT
Organism: Ambystoma mexicanum; assembly: GCF_040938575.1. NCBI lineage: Eukaryota > Metazoa > Chordata > Amphibia > Caudata > Ambystomatidae > Ambystoma > Ambystoma mexicanum. The sequence continues at coordinate 624,349,248 of NC_090928.1, read as the reverse complement.
CTCCACTCCGTCTACCTCCACCAACAATTAAGACAAACTTGTCTCATTGGATGAGAAAAAAAATGACAACACTTGGGCAGAGTAGAATTCTGGTATATGCAGTTTATAACTAGGGTTTCCTGTTTTAGGGGTTTTTTTGTTTTGTTTTACTTCCGGGGGTGTTTTTCCAGTGTTTTCAAAAAGTCGGAATCTGTGTTTATCAGTGTTTTCCCGTTCACGGACAACTGTTTTTCCAGGTGTAAACACAGAAATGTTCTTTTATTGCTTCATTGTGTGCATATTTAGAGTAATCTCTCAGAGCAAGATGTTCTATTCAATTTCATATTAATCCAGTAATCTGCTGCATTCCTACAAGTCAAAATTATTGTAATAAATCATGCAATACTTCTTCAAGGACTCTTTCAACATCTGTGCCCTTTTTTTTCTTCCCATAAAAAATTTTAATTGGGAAAACGACCTTTCCATATTGGCACTGGACATAGGCAGGGCCAAAATATCCAACACACAAGCTGATAAATCTGGCCACTGTTGGCGCTTTGCCACCCAATACTCATGCACCTAAAGATGCAGATTGTCAGGCACAGACTCTGCCATAAAGGCATTAAACTGGCTGCACACAGTCTCAGTGTCTTTAAAATGGTTAATAATAAATGCATACTTTTCAAAATGTTGACTAAATTCTTTTTTTGCGGAAGGGATCTAGTACTTACATTGCATACCACAAAGAGGCTTCACTCCCTTTGAATGACATGGTAGTTGATGGGATGTTTCGACACAGCATTACTTGCCATTTTTCATGCATTGTTGCGCAGAATATCTTAAACTTCTCTTCAACAGTCCTTTGTTTGCCAAGTGGCAGACATTCCAAACGTGCACATGTTACAGGACCAAAGTCACTGAAAGTGTCTCCCAGCTTTCAAATAAAAGTTTGACCTCCACACCAATGGCATTGTACACTTGGTAAACATATGTGTTTTCCGATTCCAACCACTTCATTATGTCAACTACAGCGGTCATGTTCTCTTGCAAAAATCTGAGAACACAGTAGACTGTAAATTTTTTCACCTCACTATCAATGTGCGCCCTCAGATCCTCACATTTCTTGCCTGAGGCCTCATCACTAAGGACGAAATCGGTAAAAGGTTGCCACATCAATAGTATGGCGTTCACTGCCTCTAATACAGAGAACCACCGGCTAAAGGAGACAGTTGAAATAACACTTTCTTTCAATCCATAAAAAGTGCAAAATGATAGGTATTTGTGTTTCAGTTCACGTGCATATCTAAATAGTGCACCAGAATGGACCACAAAGTCAACTACACCCCTAACCAAATCTGAGATCTTTAAAGCTGCTTTTAAAACTCCATCAAGTAAGTGGCAGGGGTCTCGCATGGGGAAGGCCTTGAAATCGGCATTGCTCTTGGACAGATCATCACATAACGTTTTCATGTAACTTGCCGAATCACTACAAACGCACACTACATCTCTCCAGTCCTTCCCAAACTTGCTGACGACTTTCTGGAGTAATGCCGCAACTGAAACTGCTTTGCAAGTTTCAACCACCTCTAAATCTGCCATGATAGTAGGGCACACCCATCCACTTTTTTGGTCACAAAAAGTGAAGAGGACTGCCACTGCCGGATCACCATGCATCTCGGGCGTTTCATCGACGGTGATTGAAATGTTTACGTTGCCTTGGACTAACTCTTTGATATGGGCAATGTCTGTCATAAAAACCTCAGGTAGGTATTTCTTGTGCATGTGCGTGGATCGGGGTAATATTGTGGCTGCTGGGGCCCATTTGCGGAAAAGTTACCAATCGAGCCTTCTGCCTGGTACAAGCTGGTTCCTGCCAGCACGAAGGCGCGCACAAATTTATGTGCCACATCTTTTTCCTCATTGCGTTTTCTTTTAAAACGCATCAGTGTCTCTGTAAGGGACATTTGGCACAGACCACTTTCAAATGTTGGCGGATTTTTCAACCTTAAGTGGGTCTTCGAAGAAACATGCTCGGCGATTCGCTTTGAGGTTTTTCCATTAACTAATGCAATTGTTACTCTGCAAGCCTTGCAAATTAACAATTGATTTCCGTTGTGTTCCTCTACTGTAAAATCTGTGTGTTCCCGTGCATAATCGTCAGCGGTCTTGCTTTTGCGGGGCATTGCTCGATGTCAGAGAAACCTATTGGAACAATTACAAGAGGAGACTACTTACACTTAAAAGAAGCATGACATCCACTTTGTCCTTCAAATTCAGTCTCAGTACCTTCCCCTGCAACATATGGTCTGCAAGTCACATTCTCTCACCCCATTGTCAAGGACCTATGCCCTATGCTCTTAATTGTTGCAGGTGTTTTTGTACCAAAAGTGCATTGCTTTGTCTGTGATTTCTAAACATTATTAAATAAAATTAATTAAAAAAACATCAGTTGACCTCAGCGAACTACATAATGTCACCTAGTAATGACACGTGATGCTACTAATGTTCTCTATTTGGCTGCTGTCTTTTGGCTAGAGAAGAGCTGCCATGCAGTAATGTAGATAACAACAAAAGATATCACAACAGCACAACAGCAAGTGCTTGATCAAATGAACATGGCTGGACAAACAAATATGTAAACTTACCTTGGGTGAATTTAGGTGTCTACTGTTCGACTTCTTCAGTCCAGAGACCAGGGCTGTCACGAGTGCGGTGCAAGGGGGGCAAACTGCCCCGGGCCTCGCGCTTGCTGGGGGCCTCGAGGCCCCCTCTCCTAAGTGGAAGGCAGCACAGTCTCCCGTGTCCTTTATTCACATGGGGGACTGTGCTGCCCCTGCAATGATTTTACTGTTTCTTGTGAAGCCGTTTGGCTACGCAACAAACAGCAGAATAATGGGAGACAGCAGAGCTCAGAAGTGGGCTCTGCTGCCTCCCGTCATTCAGCTGAAAACGTGGACATGCTGAATGACAAGAGAGGACTCCTCTCCTGTCAGTCAATATGTTCACGTTGCTCAGCGTGACCACACTGACTGACAGGAGAGGAGTTCTCTCTTGTCAATCAGTGTGTTCATGTTGTCAGCATGATCAGGCTGACTGATGGGAGGAGTTCTCTCTTGTCAGTCAGTATGTTCACGTTGCTCAGCATGACTAAGCTGACTGACAGGAGAGGTCTCCTCTCCTGTCAGTCAGTGTGTTCACGTTGCTCAGCGTGACCACGCTGACTGATGGGAGAGGAGTTCTCTTTTGTCAGTCAGTGTGTTCACGTTGCTCAGCATGACCACGCTGACTGATAGGAGAGGACTCCTCTCCTGTCAGCCAGTGTGTTCATGTTGTCAGCGTGATCATGCTGACTGATTTGAGAGGAGTTCTCTCTTGTCAGGCAGCATGTCTACGTGTCGGCTGCGTGGATACTTTTTAAGTGTGGATGGAGGTAAGTATTTTTTTTATTTTAAATTAAAAGTGTATATGTGTATTTTAATTAAATTAGTATGTGTATGTATGAATGCATGGGTGCATGTTGGTGTTTGTGTCAATGCTGTGTTTGGTTTTATGTATACATGCATGTATGGAGTTGTGTAACTGGTGGATGAATGCATGGGTGAAAGTGTTTTTTGTGAGTGTGTGTTCAGCACCACCCCGAAATGTAGCCGCCCTGGGGGCCTCTTCATTAAGGGGTGGGTTCATGGCATCAGAGGTGCACCTAGGATAAAATGTCAGGGGGGAAAGGGGACTAACACTTCAAATGTTGGGAGAGGCGCTAACGTCAGAGGTTGTGAGGAAGGGGCAAACTTCCTTGTGTGGGGGCACCTAACATCTTTCCACATTTCGAATGAGACTATTCTGGTGAAGCTTCAATGTTACAAGCAGCTACCTCTTGCCTTCATTTCTGAAATGTCACACTTAAGGACTGCCGTGAGAATGAGATGTCTCATGTCACCACTTCCCTTCTAATCACTCCCCTAGCATGCAAGTGCTAACCCCACATCACAATTGCAATTACCTAAAGATGTATGGATATGAATGCAGGTGCTAACAGTGAAATTACTTCTCATGGCCATGCTAATCCCTATGGCAATTCTCACCCAGTTCCTGCCCTCCCCACCCAAAACACCTTCTCACTGGAACTCTTGAGCTAGCTTTAAACAGTGTTTCCTCAAAGGAGTCTTCTGAGAATTCATGACTTCATTGGAGTTTTAAGCACGTAACTGGTGTAATAAAAATGTCTTAATCAGGTCTGCCTTTGGCCACTCAATTTAAAAACACCCTGCGTGTCTTTCACTGAAGTTCTTTTAAAAATAAGCATTGGCAAAGCCAACAGTTTTGGCTTGTGTATAAGTATTAGGCATTTACCAGGCACTGCTATTAGCTGCTCAGGTACCCAACCATTTTGCACTGGCACTATCAATGGCCAGCTAATACCAATACAGAAGTGCCTTTCCCATGCCTACACGAATGCCCAAACTGTTAGCATTGCCAGTGCTCTTTTTGCATTACCCTTGATGCAAAGGACTATGCATCAAGGATAAAGCAAATATACTACTTGGCTAAATTGGCCCACATTGAATGTAGGCCAATCTAGCCAGTAATAACACTTATGGTACACAGTCAGCCTGGATATACTTTCTGTGGCATGGCATTTTTACTGGCTGGGAGTCCGTACATGGTAATAATGGCATATATTGATTCAGCCTGCATCGACATAATTAGAACAACCAGCATGAATATATTTTTATACTAGCATATCTCGCGTGGAAAGGCGGCATGAAATGTATTGGAAAATGTTCCTATGCACAATTTGTGATTTGCAACTATTGGGAATTTCCATGTGCTTCCATACAAAACCAATTGCAAACTGTATGGATTTCTACCCAATTTTGCAAAGAAAGTGCTGTAAAATGCATACTTTTAACCCAATGTTTCAAACATTTTCTTGGGAGTGAGAACAGCCCTCAAGCAACCCTTGTTTGGTTTGGGCTCCCTCACTGTGCTCTGTTGATCCTGCCTAATTGGCACAAACATTTAAGCCTCTTAAATTCAGAAATGTACCAGCCTCCACTGTACATCATTTGTCACTGTGTATGATGTGTTTTAATGCGCACATGGGGGCAGGGTGCTCCTTAATGATATGATATGGCATTTATAGCGTGCCTGTACACAAGTGTTTCTAGGCGCGAGAAGGCAAGGAGGGAGAAACAAAAGAAGGAAAAAACACAGATCTTACTAGGCCTTGTGTCATTCAGATCGCGCAAGAGCAGGAAGCGGGGAGGGGAGAAGTGCCGAGGGTGGGGTAGGATGCAGAAGTGCAGAACAAAGGAGAAACAAGAGTGCAGCCAACGGGTGGCAAGTGTGGGTACTCATAAGTACAGCCAATGGGTGGAGAATAAGAGCAAGAGCGGGGACTGTAGGGTTAGAGACCACAAGTGCAGGGGAGCCAAGAGGCAGTGCGGGATTGCAACAGGACAGGCAGGGACCTGGGCCCGAATTCAGAGCTTTACCAGGTGACCAGTGCATGGATCAGACAGGTGATCAGCAAGGGAGAGGAAGAGAGAAAGCAGAATCAAAGAGATAGGTCTTGAGTTGCTAACAGAACCATAGATGGTTCTCCTCAAATTTCAGCGAGGCAGGGAGGCTGTTTCCAGAGGGAGGCCCCAGCCGAAGAAAGAGATCTGACCTCAACTCTTTGCTTGGAAAAGTGACTGACCCTCAGAGAATTGGAGGTGGCGCAGTGGAGAGCTCATGCCATCCTATATATATTTATTCATATGATAAAAATGTTAGTCTGGCATGAACCTTTCTTCAGTAGAGAAATCTAACTTTGCTGTAGTTGATTTGGAGTTGTATTAATAAACCATATTTGGAATCCTGCACACAAACTCAAGGGTAGATTTCTCGAGTCTCCTGTTTGCGGATGTGCCGCCGCTGGCTGAGTGCAAAAAATTGAAAGGGGGCCTCACCAAATGTTTTGCCCCGGGCCTCACCGCATCTTCTGACAGCCTTGCCAGAGACTACTATTCTGATTGCTTGATGGCAAGTTTCTCAAATTCAGTTGGAAATCTTATTTGTTTGCTGTAAAGGAAAACAATACATTAACACAACAGCACTGGCTGGTAGCAAATAGTATCAGTCCACCGGGCTGAATACAAACGTTCCCCTGCTGGCAGAGTATTAACCCACAGCTATCAATTTTCAATGCACTTGGTTTAAGTAGGTGTACCTCCAATTAAGGCCATGTTCTGCACTTTTCAAGAAATAAGCAAGACGCGGACACACAAATGATATCCACAACCTGGCTGCAAACAAACAGAAGAAAAAACAACACGACTAATCACCCCAGAACCAGCCAGAAGTGGAGTACACACCGACTGTCCAGGACACACTTTGTGCCTCCCAGTCTCCCTGAGAGGGGGGAGCGCTTGGAGCCCCTGCTCCTGCTTGGGGAAGTCAGGTGGTCACCGTCACCATCTTCGCCTCCATGTCCAAGGTGTCTGGACCCAACGCACAGTCATCTCATTTTGCAGAGGCTTCCATTTTTTAAATTATTGCCTCACTGCACTACGCTAGATCTTAGCAGACAATTCGGCCAAATACAACATTGCATGCCTTAATTACAGCCTGTCCAAATAAATAGCTCTAGATAACCTCAACATAAATGGGATATACAAAAACATGAATTTGCACTCTAGGACTTATACTGCCCTTCGCTAGTCTCTATAATTGGGAGGCCAAACAAAGCAGGAATTTACATAACTTGATCAAATCGCTGTTCTTTCAAATGAAATTAAAGTCCTACCCTATGTATCAATGGAAACCCCCACAATGGTGTTGAAAGCACTTGTAAAATAAAGTCTGGAGTACTCAACACCATCTGCTCAGGCTCCTCATCCTACCTCCCCCGCTCCTACCAGGGACAGCAGAATGCTCTGTGACATGGTGCAGGGGGGGTTCTCATGGGGGGCATGGAGGTGGGTGGGGGACACACAGGAACTCACAGGTGGCAAGGAGGTGTGTGGGGGCAGATAGATACTCATGGGGGCATGGAGGTGGGTGGGGGCACAGAGGCACTCACAGGTGGCAAGGGGGTGGGTGTGGGACACACAAGCACTAACAGGGGGCAGGAGGGTAGGTGGGGGACAAACAAGCACTCACAGGGGGCAAGGGGATGGGTGGGGGCACACAGGCATTCCCAGGGGGAAAGGGACCGATGGGGTGGGGGACATGGGATAACATCTCGGGACAATGGATGGGGTGGGGGGCATGGGATAACATCTCAGGACAACGGAGGGTGTGGGTGGGTAACTAAAAGCAACGTGAGACAACGGAGGGGGTGGGGGGAAATGGGATGACATCTCAGGACAACGGAGGGGGTGGGGTGGCATGGGATAACATCTCGGAACAGCCGAGGGGGGACTAACTTTTTTATTTTTTATTTTATTTCAGCTCATTTTGAACTTTTAAAATAATAAAAACAAAGCAAAACTTCCTTCTTTACAATTGGGATGGTTAACAGGCAACATTTGTCTCTCTCAGGCTTCCAGTTTCTCTAGTTCTATTCTGTTCTCACTTTCTACCATAGTTCTTTAAATCCTCTTTGGAGTCTTCGTCATTTGTGTTTTTTTGTTCCAATTTTTTTTCCATCTCTCCAATGTATGTCGTTAATGCGAACATCAGTGGCCTGTAACTAAAAGCAACGTGGGACAACGGAGGGGGCGGGGGGACATGGATAACATCTCGGGACAAAAGAGGAGGTGGGGGTAACTAAAAGCAATGCAGGACAATGGAGGGGCTGAGGAACATGGGATAAAATCTCGGGACAACGGAAGGGTGGCAAGGTATCTAAAAGCAATGCGGAACAATGGAGGGGGTGGGGGGACATGGGATAACATCTTGGGACAACAGAGGGGGTGGGGGGGCATGGCATAACATCTCGGGACAACGGAGAGGGTGGGGGTAACTAAAAGCAACGCGGGACAACGGAGGGGTGGGGGACATGGGATAACATCTTGGGACAACGGAGGGGGTGGGGCGTAACTAAAAGCAATGCGGGACAACAGAGGGGTGGGGGGACATGGGATAACATCTCGGGACAACGGAGGGTTTGGGGGTGGGGGGCATGGGATAACATCTTGGGACAATGGAGGGGGTGGGGGCTAACTAAAAGCAAAGCGGGACAACGGAGGGGTGGGGGGACATGGGATAACATCTCGGGACAACGGAGGGGGTGGGGGGTAACTAAAAGCAATGCGGGACAATGGAGAGGGTGGGGGGACATGGGATGACATCTCGGGACAACGGAGGGGGTGGGGGGACATGGGAAAACATGTTGGGACAACGGAGCGGGTGGGGGGGTAACTAAAAGCAATGCGGGGCAACGGAGGGGGTGGGGGGACGTGGGATAACATCTTGGGACAACGCAGGGGGTGGGGGGACATGGGATAACATCTCAGGACAACGGAGGGGGTGGGGTGGTAACTAAAAACAATGCGGGACAACGTAGAGGGTGGGGGGACATGGGATAACATGTCGGGACAACGGAAGGGGTGGGGGCATGGGATAACATCTCAGGACAACGGAGGGGGTGGGCGGTAACTAAAAGCAACGCAGGATAACGGAGAGGGTGGGGAACATGGGATAACATCGCGGAACAATGGAGGGGGTGTGGGACATAGGAGAACCAAATAAAAGGGTACTAAAACGGCGGCTCACCTCACAAACCGATCACAAACAGTAAACAAACAGGGCCTTAGTCTCAGGGCCTTGGAGGTACATACAACCTTACTTGACAAAGGGGTCCAACAGGTCCAGGCGGACAACAGTGACGGCAAATACAAACTAGCAGGTTCAGGGAAGCAAAGAATGGTTCCAAGTGAACCTGCTTATATGGGGCGAGATTTCGCGGGCAAACGTGTACGTTTAGCCTAATTATCCAATCAAGCCTCAGAGGTCATGGCTGGAGGGGGCACATTAGGCCCTCTCAGGCCTGCTAATGGTTCCTTCCCAACAACAATTCCAAAGCTGGGAGGTCTGTGTTATCAATAGGCAGTCAAGGCAGTCAATTTGACATTTGGCCACAAAATGGCAATGGTGCATAATAATTTCAGTTGTAAAACCCAATGCTTTCACAGAGCTGCCAGGATAGCTCATCAGTTTCGAAATCCCGCTCCCTGCACTTTGTAAGTATGAAGTACCGGGGTGTATTGGAGTCCCCCGAGTAATGTAAAAACATTAATACAGATAAATATCCATAAGCCCTAAAAACCGGAAACCCTATTCATAACACGGCAGAATAACATTTTATTTGTTGAATGAATATCAAGAAAAATCTGACCTTTCTAGCTCCATGTCTCGAGACATGATCTTATGAAAAACTTTAGAAAGTATTCCCCTCAGCCCCTTCTCCCCCATCATAGCTTACATAGTTTTCCATGCAGTCCAGGGTACTATGCACAAGGCTCGTTGCTGCCCCTCGTAGCGCCTCAGGCACACCAGCCGCGGCTGGTTGCTTTGTATGTTTAAGGTTAACATAGATTCTTTGCTGGGAACAGCATGAGGATAGGATCTTTAAAATGAGGAGTTTCCAGTTATGTTTGAGTTCAGAGCTTGTCAGTGCTGGCTGCCGCACTGAATAAAGCCTCTAGATACCGGGGCTTGAACGCTGCACTGCACGCGCACAGATAGAGGCCCACACAGAAACTAACTGGTCTCAAACTCATTTTCTAAGTACTGAGGCTTCCTGCCCCGAAGCGTCACTTCTCCGTAACAGCTCCCTTCCTAACGAGGCCGACAGCACAACATGATACCTTCCCCCTTCTTAAACAAATAGTTATGCATTAATCCATTTCTTCAATAGGTCTTACGGGTTTGAACCTGGCCCGGACCAGCCGCCCTTCACATGGTGGGGTCAGGATGCGTTTTGAGGGGCTGGGCTCCAACTTCACCCACTCTTCATCAGATACCTTCCCATCCAGCTTTCCCATGGACCAGACATCTGTGGGCCCATCAAAGTCTTCAGTCTCTCCCCGGGATTCCCTTAAATGGGATACATGGCATGTGATTTCTCGTCCGTCATTGTCCTCTGCAGTAACCATGGTGGCCTTCGCCTGTGTGACAATAAGGGCCCCTGGTGCGAACCTGGAGTCCTCCTTCCTGTGCTCTGTCCCTAATGTCAAAAGTGCCTTCCTATGCACCCCTCCTGGCATCTACCATCGCTTTCATTTTCCTCTTCTCTCTCGAGTCTTCCTCTCGGAGCTCTTGGTCGGATGGTTTCAACAGATCTGGATCCGGACGTTGCGGGAGACGAGTCTGTAGTCTGTGGCCAAAAATGAGGTCCACTGGGCACATGCCTGTGGTGCTGTCGGGCGTGTGGCGATAATCTCTAGGTAGCTGGTACATGGTTTGCTTGAAGGGGTTGTTCAACACAAGAGTGACTTGCAAGGTCCGCTTGATATTCCCCATGAAGCGTTCGACAATGCTGTTGGCCTGTTGCCAGAGGGCCGTAATATTCTGGTGCTTGAACCCCATGTATTGTGCAAAGTTGTCAAAGTCCAGGCTGGCAAACAGTGGGCCGTTATCCGACTTGATGATTTTGGGGATGCTACATGCTGTCAGTATGCAGTCCAGGGCTGGTATGATTGCTGACGCAGCCGTGGATGGCACAATCTGCATCTGCGAGAATCTCTAGTATTTGTTCATTACCACCAGGGCACAGAAGCTGTCTCGGAGTGGGCATAAGGAGTCAATTGCCAGCTCTTCCCAGACACCCTCTGGCAGTGGGGACATTTGTAGGGTAGTTGGCCATGGGGCTGGGGCCACTGCACAGCAGATAGCACAGTTCTTCAGTGTTTCTTCGAGTTGCTTGTCCAGGCCTGGGAACCATATTTTTTGTCAGAGCAGTTTCTTGGTGCACACCACCCCTCAATGTACCTCATAAACTAGGTCTACAACCTGCTGATGCAGCGACTTGGGCAGGATGATCTTACACCCTTTCATCCCCACATGGTCCTTGGTGACCGTGAGTTCCTCATGCACCAGCATCATGTTGCTGACATCTTCTTGAGATGCCAGGTCAAGGTATTTGGCCATGTCCCTCGCATGTCTCTGCTTTCCTTGGGTGACGCACTGCGTGATGATGGCAAGTGGCGCACCGGCTGCTGATTCCTGTTGAAGTGTTCTCCATGCCACTGGAAACAGCTTCATCTGGTGGATGACATAATGTAGGTACGCATCTGCGATCAAGTGTTCAGGTCACAGGGACTCTGCGAGATGATGTGACAGGTAGTCAGCAGGGTTCTTGGTCTCTTGTCCTTCCCCGTTCTGTGGCAGATTGTGAATTTGTAATCTTGGAGACAGAGACCCCATCTTGCAATGCATTGGGGCATCCTTACCTTCGGGTTCCCATAAATGGTGAGGAGGACCTGGTGGTCCGTGGCAATTGTGAATGGCTTCCTGAACAGGAAGAGGTGAAAGTGCTTACAGGCACAGACTACCACCAGGCTCTCCTTCCCAGCCAGAGAATACTTCTTCTCTGTGGCTGATAGACTGCGGCTGGCATTTGAGGTGTGGGGTCCTTTTGTCGAATTGGGCCTACATGGTGCCAAGACCCAATGGGCTGGCATCAACAGTCACATCTGTCTCTTTGGACGAGCTGAAAAACACCATGAGTGGCAAATGCAATGTTCGCCCTAATAATCTCAAAACGTGTCTCGCACTCGGAGTACCAGATGAACTCCTGTTTCTCTTTGGTGAGCTCCCAGAGTGGGGCGCTCACCGTTGCATAGTTTTCCAGGTATCAGGAGCAATAGCTTGCAAGACCAAGGAACACCCCACATTTGTCAGATGCAGGGCCCATTTAGAGCTGTGACTTTGTCGGGATTAGGGCGCGTACCCTGTTCTGAAAATATATGTCCAAAAAATGTCAGTGTCCTTTTTCTGAATTTGCACTTGTCTTTGTTGAGCGTGACCCTGGCAGCCTCTAATGCCAGATGCAATCCAGTCTGTCATCGTGTTCCTGTATGGTCTCGCCAAAAACTAAAATGTCATTGCTGTAGTTGAGGTAGTTTGGGATTTGTTTGATGACTTGGTGTATTTCCTCTTGGAAAACCTAGGCTGTGGGGATATCCCAAAATTGAGCCTTTTATGGCGATATAGCCACATGCGTGTCACAAAAGTGATGATGTACCGTGACTCGGGGCAAGCCACAGCTGGAAGTAGCCCTTGTTGAGGTCCAGTTTGGAGAACAGTCACCCCTTTGAGACGATGAATCATGTCTGTGATTCTATGGGCCTGTTGCAGTTCTTGTTGTATGGTTACGTTCGGTCGGCGAATTGACCCTTCCGCTGATTATTTCGAGATGGGGACAATCGGCGAGACCCATAGGTGTATCTATTATTCTATCTAAGGCTATTCTTGATGATACTCCTCTCTCAGCATCTGTGATGGAGGAGTTCTTGAGATTAGTTGTGTTGGCGGACATTGAACCTCAATCTATGGCCCCGGACGTGGGTCCTCCAATTAACATCTCTTCTGCTGATTCAGATTTGGTAGTTCCTCGGAGCAAGAAACTGAATGGAAAGTCTAAAAGGAAAAGAAAAAGAAAGCCAATAGTAGCCGCTGAAATCATCTATCCACCGAATAAACAGCGCAAACGGGAAAAAAGCAGATTGCTTCAGAAACTAATCAACATCTGCGAAAGTTGAAAGACGGTTTAAAGAACCTTGAAAAATCTCAAAAGGAAAAGGTTTTGATGCCCTCAGATTCTAAAAAGGGGAAGAAAATTCCTAAATCGAAAGCCCAAAAAGTCCAGGTAATGGCTGAAACTGAAGTGCCTGGAAGTAAATTAACTGTGGGAAGTCAAACCGAACCTATAGAGCAACCTAAGAAAATTTCACCTATCTTTTTACTGGCAAAACAGAAAAAGACACCGACCAACCCTTTGGTGAAAATTGTTCTTATTTTTTTGAAAAAATCAGAGAGGGTGGCCTTAGGTCCCTGGACCAAGGGCGTGACTTCTAGTATTGAAAGTCCTCAAGTAAATACTGCTGTTGTAACTAAATATCCGCCTGACAGATCTGCTCCTCACAGGTCTGATGGTCATTCACAAGATCTACAGAAAGGACTGCTTCCAGTTATCGGAACTGGAGTTCCTCCTGGTACAGGAGCTCCGATGGGGAATGGAAATATCCCATTAGGAGGCCAGAGGATAGACAAATCGTATAAGCAGAATCCAGATCTGAGAGTTTTTTTGTCAAGAAACACTACATCTACACGTATGTAACGCTCACCTGATTCCCGTAGAGGCGCCGGTCTTGACTGGGCGTATACCGTATCTTCAAAGGTGATGTGTAACACACGGCTGGCTCTTTGGGCTGGACCTCTGTGCACTGTATGTCTGACTCGAAGGGTAAGATGTCTGCAGATAGAAAATATTGGATTAAGGAACTGGGTTATTGAATGTCTCTCTCTTCTTCCCTTTCTCTTCTCCTGTAGAACCCCAAAGGTTAACGCTCTCACCTTAGGTAAGTGAACGCCGTGCTCTCAATCTGCCTCGGGGCAGGGTGCTGTAACCAGTTTCTTCACTGGATAAGGGGAGCAGGCCTCTTGACTTAAGAGGACTGCTGTCCGTCGTTTACTGCACGAACGGTAAGTTTCGAGTAATTCTAATGTCTTTAAAGTCTTTAGTAATGATGTCTCTTGTTTTGCAGGGTTCCGGCGATGGCGGATGACGGGCTGAAGTGAGTTGAAGATGGAGCCCGTGTGATGAATAGAAGCGCCTGGAAGCACGTAAGTAAGCGCTTGTTGCCTGCTTCACGATGCGCTCTAACTGTCTTTTTATTTTGCAGGTACAAGTTCAGAGCGGCTGCAGGGTGCCGGAATACCCACTGGGTTAGATGTGGAAAGGAGTAATGGCACGTGAGTATTAAAGTTCCCCAATGTCTTTAAACGCACCTTGTTTTGTCTTTCAGATGCAGGATGCAGCGCCGAAGGCCTCCGGAGCGTGCGAAGAGTTGGTAAGCTTTTGTCTTTCAGATGCCGGAATGCAGTGTGAAGACCTCCAGAGCGCACAAAGAGTAGGTAAGCCTTTGTCTTTCAGATGCCGGAATGCAGCGCGAGCCGTTGGTGACAGCCGATGGACCAGGTAAGTGAAGAGCTGTCACTGAAGACCGTAATGCTAACCTGTTCTTTCTTGTCTTTATAGGTGTTGCTGAAGACTGGATTCAGGATGGTAAGCCTTTTTCCTTAGGCCCAGGATCAGATGCAGAAGACACGATGAGCGTTCTGCTGCAGAGGATGCAGAATAACGCAAAGCAAGATTCATCCATCGGGTGTGGTTTAAATAGCCTCCTGTAGTGCTTAGGTGTCTCCTTCCACAGCCACGCCTAGGTAAGAAAAGAGTTCCTGCTTTCCAGAAGAGTTCCAGTGTTCTGAATCTAGGGAGTGGCTCCTGCCCCACCCAACAGGAAAAGTAGTTCCAAACAGAAGAGGATCAGTGGCTCAACTGGCAGGCAAGTAAGCAGCATGGTCTGCTGCAGGTAACTCCACCCAAGCATTATGAGCCCGGCGCTTCCAGCGCTGGGACTGGGCATATTTATGAGCCTGGTGCCACTGGCGCCAGGACTGGGTCCAAAAGGTCCCAATTGGGACTGGTTGGCACTCGGAACCTGGGTTATGGATCTGCTTCCAAGGGAGTTGGGAAAACCCTGACCTTTTGGAAGCAGAGATCATGACAGTACCCCCCCTCAAGGCCCCTCCCAAACCGGGCTTCTCCGGGGGTTTTGGCTTGTCAGGAAATGTTCGGTGAAATCTTTTGATTAGGCTAGGAGCGTGGACATATTCAGCAGGTTCCCAGGATCTCTCTTGGGGGCCGTAGCCTTTCCAGTCAATTAGGTAAAATAGTTTAGATTTGGGGATCTTGGAGTCCAGAATGCTTTTGACTTCAAACTCGAGTTCTCCATCAACTAGGATAGGTTTTGGAGATTTAGTTAGTCGGGTTTGAGGTTGCACGGGTTTTAATAGAGAGACGTGGAAGACCGGATGTATCTTCATGTGCGGGGGCAAGTCCAACTTGACCGCTACTGGGTTTACTATGGTAGTGATGGAATAGGGACCAAGGTATCTTCGGTTGAATGTGCGTGGCCCTTTTAGAGGTAGATATTTGGTGATTAACCAGACTTGATCCCCTACTTGATATTGAGGAGCTTCCTTCCGATGTTGATCTGCTCCTTTCTTGTATTGTTCTTTAGCCATTTGAAGGTGAGAAACAGCTTCCTTAAAGGCTTGGGTGATTGTAGAATGCACGTAGTCTACTGCTGGTGTTTCAAGATCTTGGAGGGGATCCAACTCCGAGGTTCGAGTGTGACTGCCGTACAAAAGAAAAAACGGGGTTTTCCCAGTTCCCGAATGGACAGAGTTATTGTAGGCATATTCGGCTATCCAAAGGATGTCTTTCCAAGTTTTTTCAGTTTGTTGCAGCATGCAGCGTAAATACTGTTCCAGAGTTTGATTGGTCCTCTCGGTTTGTCCGTCGGTCTGAGGGTGGTGACTGGTCGATAGTCTCACATAAATTTGAGCCGACCGACAGCAACTTCGCCAAAAATGAGAAATAAATTGACTACCTCGATCCGAAATTAGAACCGAAGGAAAACCGTGCAGTCGGACGATGTTTTCGAGAAATTCTCGGGCCAGAGTTGCTGCTGTTGGCAAGCCTTTGAGCGGAATGAAATGCGCCATCTTGGAGAATAAGTCCACGATTACTAGAATCGTATTGTATACGGAGCATGGAGGTAGATCGGTGATGAAGTCCATAGAAAGCGTATGCCAAGGGCGAGGTGGGATGTCAATAGGGCGTAAGAGGCCTGCTGGTCTTTCCTTTTGACTCTTGTTTTGGGCGCATACTCCACAGGACATTACAAAGTCTCTGATATCTTTTTTCCAAGACGGCCACCAGAAGTAGCGCTTGATCTTTTCTGAGGTCTTGGCCATACCGGGATGTCCTTCCATTAAAGAATCGTGATAACAAGAGATTACTTTTTTCTGTAAATCTGTGCTGGGTAGGTATAATCGTTCTTGGAAATACAATAAGTTGTCCTTTACTGCAAAGTCCTTTCCCTGCAGATGCCAATTCTGTATGTCTGCTGGAGTTACAAGTTGCCTGGCTTTATCCTTAACTTCCTCTATGGATTCTGTGGCGATTACACCCAGAATTCTTTGTTCGGGAATGATTGGTACAGGTTTAGGGTTGATCAAGTGTTCTTCCACTCCCATCCGAGAAAGGGAATCAGCTTTACTGTTCTTTGTACCAGGTCGTTAGGTAATTATGAAGTCAAACTCGGCAAAGAATAATGCCCAACGGAGTTGTCTAGAGGATTGGGCTTTTGCGGTTTTCAAATATTGCAGGTTTCGGTGATCCGTAATCACAGTAACGGTGTGTCGGGCCCCCAGCAGATAATGCCGCCAAGCCTTAAAGGCAGACTTGATAGCCAGAAGTTCCTTGTCAGTAATCGTGTAATTGATTTCAGGAGGCGAGAATTTGCGGGACCAAAATGCCACAGGATGCAACTGATTGGTTACCGGGTCCTTTTGTGATAGAACTGCCCCTATGGCAAGGCTTGAAGCATCAGTTTCCACGATGTAGGGGAGTTCGGGGCGAGGGTGTTTTAAGATTGGTGCAGAGATAAATTTAGTCTTCAAATCCTGGAAAGCTTGTTCCGCCTCGGTAGACCATTCAAAACGTTTGTTTTTCTTTAACAAGGCAGTGATGGGCTGGACTATTCGAGAGAATTCGGGGATAAACCTGCGGTAAAAGTTAGCGAAGCCTAAAATGCTTTGCACACCTTTTACGGAGGATGGTGATGGCCATTTGAGAACTGCATCGACCTTCTTTGAATCCATACGCATTCCGCCAGGTGATAATATGAATCCCAAGAATTCAACTTTAGTCACGTTGAAAACACATTTTTCCAACTTAGCGAAAAGTTTGTGTTGACGCAATCTTTCGAGGACCATTTTCACGTGTTTCCGATGTTCAGATTCCGATGAAGAATAAACGAGGATGTCGTCAATGTAAACAACAACACACACATCTATGAGCTCTCTGAGGACATCGTTCATAAAATATTGAAAGGCGGCCGGGGCATTGCAAAGTCCGAAGGGCATGACCTGATATTCAATAGCCCATACTTGGTGCGGAAGGCCGTCTTCCATTCATCGCCCTCTTTTACTCGTACCAAGTGGTAAGCTCCTCTAAGATCCAGCTTTGTATATATGCATGCTTTTCTGACTTGGTCCAGGAGTTCAGGGATCAAAGGTAACGGATATCTATTCTTAACGGTGATCTGGTTCAGGGAGCGATAATCTATACAACTTCTAAGGTCTCCTTCCTTTTTTGGAACGAAGAACAAAGCTGAAGAAGCAGGGGGCTTGGAAGGACGAATAAACCCATTTGTTTATACTCGGAAAATACTCGAGCATCAAACTTGGAACGATCGGCCTTCCTGTTCTGCAGTCTGTGATCTATTTGAACGACTAAGTCTATATAGTCCGAACAATCTTGTGGGGGATTCACTACTTGGGCTAACACATCTTTGAGCTCTCCACGTAGACCTCTATAAAACACTGTAATCCTTTTATCCTCAGGCCATTGAGTTTCCACTATCAGTCTGTTGAAAGACGCAATATAAGCCAAAAGGTCTTGATTACCTTGTCGCAACGAAAGAAGCTCATTGTCCAAGGCCTGCCCCTGTGAATGTCTTGCGAACAGTTTTTCCATACTGAGCTGAAAAGCATGGAGGACCGGATCATCTTGATTTACTAGAGGGATCGACCAGTCTGCCGCATTGCCACTAAGGTACGAAAGCACGAAAGCTACTTTAGCTTGATCAGTTGGAAAGGCTGCTGGTCGGCATAAGAAATGCAACCGGCACTGATTGATAAATACTGCAAACCTCTTTGGGTCACCAGAAAATCGTTCGGGAGCCAGAGGTACATTCCCAGGTAGGTTGATCTGCATTGGATTCATAGAGGATGTAGAAGGAAGATTTCCCCCAGATGCGGGTAACGGGGTCTGTCCGGCTTGTGACTGTAGCAATTGTCTAGTTCAGGGAGCGATAATCTATACAAGTTCTAAGGTCTCCTTCCTTTTTTGGAACGAAGAACAAAGCTGAAGAAGCAGGGGGCTTGGAAGGACGAATAAACCCATTTGCCAGGTATTGATCCAGGTATTGTCGAAGGTGAAGGTTCTCAGGCTCGGTGAGGGCATAAATTCTACTACAAGGAGGAGTAGATACAGGTATCAGGTCTATCTGGCAGTCATAAGACCTATGAGGAGGTAGAGAGTTAGCCTGATCCTTCCGGAAAACATCTTGGTATTCTAGGTATTCGGGAGGTAACTGGGGAGTCTCTGAAGAAATTGCTGCCAGTGCAACACCAGGTGGAGGGTGACAAGTAGAGACATATTCTGGAAACTGGACCGTTCTCGCTCGCCAATCGATCAGAGGATTGTGTTTCTCTAACCAAGTTATTCCTAGAATAATCTGAAACTGAGGGGCCTTGATCACATCGAACACGATCTTCTCATGGTGTCCATCTTGACTTACTAGCGTCACCTCTTGAGTGGTATGCGTTACTGGCCCGGAGGCTATCTCCGTACCATCCACCGTAGTAATGACGTCCTTTACAGCCTTGGGACAAAGAGTTAGATTCATCCTCATGATCCACATAATTGCCGATGGCACCGCTGTCGACGTAAGCTTCAATTGCATGTAATCGATCCGGATTATCAGGGCTAATGAGGACCATAGGTATCACGAAATGCGAGGTCACGGAACTGGTTTTCACGCTCGGCAAGAGGACCTCTATTCTTGTCGGGCGAGGTCGTTTCCCTGCGCAGAGTTTGTAACTTTGGTAACTGCAGCTCCTACTGCCTTCTTGGCAGGTTTCACCGGACAGTCTCGAAGAAAGTGCCCTGAGTTTCCGCAATAGAGGCATAATTGCAACTGTTTTCTCCTTTCCCGCTCCTTTTGTGTTAGAGGACCTTTCAGACCCCCTATTTGCATGGGTTCCCCGGAGTCTACTCCTTTGGAAGGAGTTGGCGGTTTGGAAAATACTCGAGCATCAAACTTGGAACGATCGGCCTTCCTGTTCTGCAGTCTGTGATCTATTTGAACGACTAAGTCTATATAGTCCGAACAATCTTGTGGGGGATTCACTACTTGGGCTAACACATCTTTGAGCTCTCCACGTAGACCTCTATAAAACAGTGTAATCCTTTTATCCTCAGGCCATTGAGTTTCCACTATCAGTCTGTTGAAAGACGCAATATAAGCCAAAAGGTCTTGATTACCTTGTCGCAACGAAAGAAGCTCATTGTCCAAGGCCTGCCCCTGTGAATGTCTTGCGAACAGTTTTTCCATACTGAGCTGAAAAGCTTGAAAATCATGGAGGACCGGATCATCTTGATTTACTAGAGGGATCGACCAGTCTGCCGCATTGCCACTAAGGTACGAAAGCACGAAAGCTACTTTAGCTTGATCAGTTGGAAAGGCTGCTGGCCGGCATAAGAAATGCAACCGGCACTGATTGATAAATACTGCAAACCTCTTTGGGTCACCAGAAAATCGTTCGGGCGGAGCCAGAGGTACATTCCCAGGTAGGTTGATCTGCACTGGATTCATAGAGGATGTAGAAGGAAGATTTCCCCCAGATGCGGGTAACGGGGTCTGTCCGGCTTGTGACTGTAGCAATTGTCTAGCGAGATCATCAGTTCGCTCCTTGGAAATAATCAGTTCCCTTCTTAGAGCGTTCGTTTCCTGACGGACTGCATGCACATCTGCCCTTAGTTCCCCAAGTAACTGGGCTAGCTGGTCGGTATCCGAGGTTTCCATAGCGCCTGGACGGGAGTTTTGTGGTAGGCTTTGCGTTCTGTAACGCTCACCTGATTCTCGTAGAGGCGCCGGTCTTGACTGGGCGTATACCGTATCTTCAAAGGTGATGTGTAACACACGGCTGGCTCTTTGGGCTGGACCTCTGTGCACTGTATGTCTGACTCGAAGGGTAAGATGTCTGCAGATAGAAAATATGGGATTAAGGAACTGGGTTATTGAATGTCTCTCTCTTCTTCCCTTTCTCTTCTCCTGTAGAACCCCAAAGGTTAACGCTCTCACCTTAGGTAAGTGAACGCCGTGCTCTCCATCTGCCTCGGGGCAGGGTGCTGTAACCAGTTTCTTCACTGGACAAGGGGAGCAGGCCTCTTGTCTTCAGAGGACTGCTGTCCGTCGTTTACTGCACGAACGGTAAGTTTCGAGTAATTCTAATGTCTTTAAAGTCTTTAGTAATGATGTCTCTTGTTTTGCAGGGTTCCGGCGATGGCGGATGACGGGCTGAAGTGAGTTGAAGATGGAGCCCGTGTGATGAATAGAAGCGCCTGGAAGCACGTAAGTAAGCGCTTGTTGCCTGCTTCACAATGCGCTCTAACTGTCTTTTTATTTTGCAGGTACAAGTTCGGAGCGGCTGCAGGGTGCCGGAATACCCACTGGGTTAGATGTGGAAAGGAGTAATGGCACGTGAGTATTAAAGTTCCCCAATGTCTTTAAACGCACCTTGTTTTGTCTTTCAGATGCAGGATGCAGCGCCGAAGGCCTCCGGAGCGTGCAAAGAGTTGGTAAGCTTTTGTCTTTCAGATGCCGGAATGCAGTGTGAAGACCTCCGGAGCGCACGAAGAGTAGGCAAGCCTTTGTCTTTCAGATGCCAGAATGCAGCGCGAGGCGTTGGTGACAGCCGATGGACCAGGTAAGTGAAGAGCTGTCACTGAAGACTGTAATGCTAACCTGTTCTTTCTTGTCTTTATAGGTGTTGCTGAAGACTGGATTCAGGATGGTAAGCCTTTTTCCTTAGGCCCAGGATCAGATGCAGAAGACACGATGAGCGTTCTGCTGCAGAGGATGCAGAATAACGCAAAGCAAGATTCATCCATCGGGTGTGGTTTAAATAGCCTCCTGTAGTGCTTAGGTGTCTCCTTCCACAGCCACGCCTAGGTAAGAAAAGAGTTCCTGCTTTCCAGAAGAGTTCCAGTGTTCTGAATCTAGGGAGTGGCTCCTGCCCCACCCAACAGGAAACGTAGTTCCAAACAGAAGAGGATCAGAGGCTCAACTGGCAGGCAAGTAAGCAGCATGGTCTGCTGCAGGTAAGTCCACCCAAGCATTATGAGCCCGGCGCTTCCAGCGCTGGGACTGGGCATTTTATGAGCCTGGTGCCACTGGCGCCAGGACTGGGTCCAAAAGGTCCCAATTGGGACTGGTTGGCACTCGGAACCTGGGTTATGGATCTGCTTCCAAGGGAGTTGGGAAAACCCTGACCTTTTGGAAGCAGAGATCATGACAACGTAATGACTCACCTTTAAATCGATCTGCAATTCTTTCGGAAATGAAGTCAATTCCAGCCTTGAAGTACTTTTCATCAGCAGACATTGAGGCAGTGATCTTTCCGCTTGGTTCTGATACGAATACGGCAGCAATAGTACTGAAGTCAAGACTTGGTCTAGATATAATTATGGGAGAGGTGGTGGCTTGGGACCAGAGGGGTTTGAAGATTTCTCTGACTTGCCCGGTACCCTTTCCTCCTCATTCTTGCCAGGTAGTTAACCAAGAGCATGCTTGGGGAGCAACAACTAAGGATGTTCCCGCAGTTATTCAACCAAATGTGTGGGATATGCTCCCCGAAGTAATCTCACAAGTTTTTCTTAAGATGCGTATGACCCAACCGAAGCTCTAGGGTCTACTCAGGTTAATGTGTTATCATGGAATACTAGAGGTTATGCCTCCTTTTCTGAGGAGCCCAGAAGATCAGAAATTTTTAAAACATTTGACCTAATTCTTTTCCAAGAAACTTGGTTAACTTGTCTGGTGGGTATAGATGGGTACTCTATTTTTCAGTAGTTGGCCTTGGACTCAGGGGTCGGTAGACCAATGGGGGGTCTTTTGGTGGCTTCTAGTAATGACGTCTTTAAATCCTCTGTTATTATCTCAAACGGTATCCAGGGGATCCTTATGTTGAGACTGTCAAGAAGAGGTCCTATAGAATGTTCAAGTTGGATAGTGGTAAATTTGTATTGGAACCCTGGTGTCCTTCCATTATCTGAGTTTCTGCATGCCCTTTCTGATGGTTTAGTTGATTGTTCCTTGTGATTCCCGACAGATGATATTCTTATTGCCGGGGATCTCAACTCCCAATGTATTTCTACACTGGACCCAAGGTCGGGAAATTTCAAACAGAAGTCCAGCAATGGAAAAATATGGGTAGAGTTCATGCAGAATTGGAATCTCTTTATGCTGAATGGAAACATCTGGGGGGATATCCCAAACTCCCCTTCCTGGCACAGAGGTTCCTCTTTCTCTACGATTGATTACCTTTTTGCCTCAAGAAATATCTTTGAGAGCTGCTGCAGTTTGGTTGTGGGGGATGGGAACAATGATGACCTTGCTATGCTGAGGGTGGCCTTGTCTTATGACTGTGCTGCAGTGGTCCCTCGCTATGGTCAAGAGCTCTTTATTAATAATGCAGGTAATGCTATCAGAAAGTTTCCCAAAGGGGGACAACTAGTAAACAAGGAGCTGAGAAACAGGGTGAGTTATTTATCTATCCAGCAATTGTCTGAGTCCTGTACTCCTGGTTTTTTTTTTAATTTTCTGTCTGATTTGGCTCCGGTGGAGCTTTCCATGTAGAAACCCCACAAGATCCATAAACATTCCTTCAACGATCAAATTACAGCCCAAAAGACTGAATTGAGGCGTCAGAGATCTATCCTAAAGAGATCGGGTTTATGTGTGAAAACCTATGGGGAGGGAGTAGCAAAGCTAAAAAACAACTATAGGAATTGGCTTCGTGCCTATAAGCATCTGGTGCTTCAGCAGGGTGCTGAGAAAATGCTTTGTGCTCTATCTCTTAGGAATTCTCGAAACTTTTGGCCAATGGTGGGAATGAATGAGGTAACCCATCACCAGAAACAGGATTCTGTAATCCAGGAGAGGGTGTGGTTTGATCATTTTGCCAAGGTTTATGATTCTGAGGTTCCAGTGTGTTCAGTTGTGGATATAACGTCCAACTGGTGTCTTGAATTTAATGACCTGGACCTTGAATTGTTCATTAAGAAATCTTCAGCCTCAAGATCGTCTGGTCCGAATGGTTTGAGTAACTCAATTCTGAAATTGGACCCAGTCACCTGGGCGAAGGTTCTAAAGTTACTTTTTGATAACATCATTACCCAGAAGAGAATTCCAGACTCTTGGAAACAATCCATAGTTATACCTATCTACAAAAAGGGTGATAGGTCACTGGCTTCTAATTATCGCCCTATTTCTCTGCTAGATGCCGATAGTAAAATCTTTTCGGGCATCATTTTAGGGGAATTGGAAACCTGGGCAGAATCAAAGGGAATTATCCCTAAGCAGCAATCTGGTTTTAGAAAGGGCTTATCTACTTCATTGAATGGGCTTGTCTTGAACTGCCTTGCTGCAAAGTCATTTATCAAGGGTGGCCCTATCCTTTTTGGAGCCTGGATTGACCTATCCCAGGCATTTGATGCGGTTGATAGGAATTTACTGTGGGGAAAACTTGATACCTGGGGAATTCCTCCTGGTCTACTTTCCATTCTGAGAGAGCTGCACTCCAATAATTACATGTGGGTCAGACTTGGCAGATCGGGCTTGCTTTCTAATCCAATTAGGATAACTATAGTGGTACGACAAGGTTGTTTATTAGCCCCCCTGCTTTTCATCCTTTTTATGGCGGATCTAGCTAACTGGCTGCATGATATTGGTTTAATATCTCCATCTATTGGCAATGCAAAAACAAATTGGTTAGCGTATGCGGATGACGTAGTAGTCCTGGATTATTCGCAAGTGGCGCTGCAACGTCTGTTGTCCGCGTTAGAATCTTATGCCAGGAGCAATAAATTAAATATAAACCCCTCAAAATCCAAGATTCTTCTATTCAAGAGACCAAATAAAATAGCGAAGAATTTTGCTTGGAAGTTGTATCAGTCTCCGGTAGAGGTTGTCTCAGAATGAACTTATCTGGGAGCTGTATTAAGATCTTTTCCAACAAAGAATAGTCTGCTGTCATCTATTGATCTAAAATTAGTGAAACTAGGTGCTCAGATGAAAAAAATCAATTCCAAGTTTGGCAAATGTTCTATCCTTCCCCTTTTATGAATCTATATAGGGAAGGTAGTTCCCATCATTTTATATGGTTTGGACTATAACACTGTAGCTTTGGAGATAGATTGGGATGTAATAGAATCTAGGATTTGGAAACGTACTTTGGGTCTGCCAGACTGTGTTCCCATTGTTTGCTTGCGCTATGAACTTGGTCTTTCGTCACTCAGATCATGGCTAGAATGGAAGTGGTTTACTCTCTATAGATTAATCCTAGACCCTCCAAAGAATTCCCTTTTTGAGGAAACAGCTATAGAGCTGCAACAAGGGAACAATTATTTTATGTGTAGATTTGGGATAAAATGTTTGGAACTACTGTCTGGTTGTGACTGTGATGTTGAGTTGCTTTTGCAGAACCCATTAAAAGTGAAAGAAAAAATTAAATTGGGTGATTGGATAGACATGATTGATGATATGAGAAAAAACAAAAGATCAGCCTCTTTGACAGTGCAGGATAAACACTTATCATTCATGCCGGCTTATTTAAAGAAGCGCCCTAACCTCGGTTTAGATCTACCTTTTTGAGATTTCGCTTAAACCTACTCCCTACTCTAGAATTACTAGCTACTAGAGATAAGGAAGGGGGGGCTTTATCAATCTGTGACAGGTGCCCTAGTAGCAAAGTTCAGACTATTAAGCATTTATTATCTAATTGTCTTGGACCTGGAGTATCAGGGCCAGACATTTTAGTAGATTTGTTCATCATGAGTCATATCTTAATACCAATGTTTTTTGGGTAAGATTATCTTCTGGTAATGAGGTGGCTAGATCAATCGAGGTGGGAAGATGTCTGAGGGGACTGAAGTTAGTAACAGATTGAATTGTTAGTGCTGATTTGAATCCCTTTTCCTTTTTTTTCTTATTTTATTTTATCGCTTGATTTTGTTTTATGATGTATGTTCTGTCTTTTTGTGTTATTTAGAGCATGTAAAGTGTTGGATGATTTTACCCGTTTTATTTTGGTGTACTGTATGTCGAAATGTGTTAAAAGTCAAATTGTGGCTATTGCACAATAAATACATTTTTAAAAAGTTGGATTTCTTCTACCACCTTCTTCTGGATATTGATGGGGATTCTCTGGTAATGCTGGGCGACTGGTTTGACCGTCAGATCGATGCGTAGCCGCACCATACAGTTGTGCAGCTTGCCAAGACCTCTGAAGAGGTTGGGAAATTCCTTCGTGACATCATCCTCTGGCGCCAGGTATTTGTGGGCCATCATGTGATATAGGATGTGAACGAGGACCATATCGATTGCAGTCTGGAAACTCAGAATACATCCGCTGTTGGCTTCAGTAGAGAGCGTGTGGAACCGGATGCGGGCAGTGTGGGACTTGTGCACGCATATCGTCATGAACATCCCTTGTAGGTAAGGCACGGTATCACAAGTATGACACTGACACAATGGATAAAGTTTGTAAAACCTTTATTAAAAATGTTGCAATCGGAAAAACTCCTATTTTGCCCTATAACTAAGATGGGAGTAGTCTCGACCATCAAACGATAAACAAAACAGTCCTAGTGGAGTCTGTCAAATCAAAATGGCCTATGTTAACAAAAACCTAATGCCTGTCCTATCTCTTGTACAAAAAGTGTAAAAAAGAGAAATGTATGCAAAGGAAAAATCAGTGTTCAAAAGAATAAAGGTAGTTGAACCAGCTCTCCTGCTTACGTTAAACCTCACAGAGTAAGGCTGTCCTCGTAAGCAGGATGACAAAGTATGGCTCAGTTTCTAACACTCTAAGCAGTTCCAAACCATGGATTGAGGCCCACCTGTCCTTCCACGTTAAAGTCTCTGTCTTGACTTTCAAAATTATATTCACAAAGGTCCCCCTCTGCCGGGCTAAGACCTTACAGCACACAGTTCACGTCGGTCCCCATCTGTCGGGGCTCAGACCTCTCAAGTCTCAGTTCAACACAAACCTGCCAGGGGGGCTGCCTTCCCCAAGCTTATTTTACTTCAGGTCTCCCTCAATCGGACTCAGACCCCTTTTGGATGTCGAAGACTTTTGAATGTGCGTGGCTATCTTTACAGACCACCGCAGGACCACTTTGACTCAAAGTTCATCTTTACTCTCGCTGAATTAAATGTTTCTGTTTGTTCGCTTTATAACATCAAACAATGTACCTCTAACTGAGACTTTCAATTGGGCTACTTCCGCTCGCTGGACCACTCAGTTCCTTAGTATCGCTGATCTCACAGCTGCCTTTTACTTCCAAGTTCATTCACAGGTCTGCCTTTCTCCGCGTCTCATCCACAAGTGTGCAGCCTTCACCTGGGATATAATGTTGCTACTTCATTCGCTTTAACACACACCGGTCTCTAAGGTTGCTTGCCAACTCACCGGCTCTGTGCGCTTCTTTCTTGTTTTGCTATTTCCAATTCACAAGTCAAGGTTAGTACCACAGGCTTGGCCTCGCCTCTCCAACCCTGCTGTTCACCCGGGAGTGTGTCTTTAGGTGTTGCCTTTTATTCATGTGAGGAGAGCTAACTGGTATCAGGTGTATGCTAGCGTAAAGTCCCTGACTTTGCTTGACCGATTAATGGGACATGTCCAGTACGATGTGAGTGAGTTTGTCTGGTTACTCTCAGTCACCCTCTTCCTCGGCCCAGTGTTTGGGTAAAAAGGTGGGGGGGAGTGGGACTTCAGAAAATCCTAAAAAATAGGATGGGGTAGATGAGCAGAAAAGGGGGAATACTGTGTCTCACTATCGGCTGTCTCATCCCCACCCTCCGAAGACCCCTCACCCAGGTGATGCTCCCACATTGTTCCACCGCCAGGGTCTGGAATCAAAGGCGATTGCCGTGCCCTGGCTGCATTGCCCTGACTTCATTTCCCAACGCCCATGCATAGCCCCTTTTTTGTTGGTCATCTGGAGATGACGAGGATTCACTCCCCAACTGGGATCTCACTTCCACATATCACACGTTCCACCTCGTCTTGTAGGATCCTCTTCGGTCCGGGGGCCTACATGTTCTTCGAAATCGCTGTTTGTCGCCCTCTCCTTCTGTCTGGCAATATCTCCTGTAATCATAACCTGACTTCTGGTCATCAGTGCAATATTTTGGATGTCTTATCCCGCTTCTCTGGGATACCCTTTGTGGTGTGGCAGTGGGGTATACTGCCCTGCAATGGTCATAACCTCCACAAGCCATGCATTTATGTCCCGAAAGCCGGGCACGTGCCTTTGTGGGGTAATTCGTACCCACATCGGAAACAGGTTTTGTTTGTGCTCTTGGTGGTATCTTGGGAAGTTGGTGTCAGCTTCTTGATCGACTCTTGATCTCTCTGCGTGGGGACAATTTCACTCTACCCATGTTTACAACTTGTTGCAAGATGTCTTAGTCTGTGCAATGGCTAGGATCTCAACTAGGGATTGTTGTTTTTGGAGTAGTATTTTCTGAAGTTGGGAGACTCACACTCCACTATAACCTGAGAGCGTAGCACCTCTTCATTTGTAATGGACAATATTTTATGCAAATGCATGGGCGCATAACGAACAAACACATCGGCTATTTAAGGGAATGTGCAGTACACTAAGTGCAAGCTTCAACTTCTTCCTACGCGTTTATTTTAAAACGAAATCATTGCAGAACGATTTCTTTTTAAAATAAAAGTATAGGCACAGTAAAACAAAAAAAACAAAAAAACGTATAGGAGCACCGCTCCCGCCCACTTCGACCTCTGCATATCTGTATAGTTTATTGCAAGTTCTAAAAAATCAATGCCCGAAACACACTGTGCTTTATCTTAAATCTACTTGGAATCTTCGCAAGAGTCGACCGTGGCTCTCCCACACAATACTTATTGCGGCTCCCCCATTAGGCACATGCCTAGATCATGACACTGTGGAACTTATTTTGCGTGAAACGTTTCGTTTGTGTCACGTGATGATGACGTTTTGCTAGGTCCGTTCCTCTAGTGGGAACTAGTTCTTAGCCTACCTTGCTACTGTTTTCTGATGGCTCCAAATCAGAAGCAGGCTGCAGCTGTCCAGTCACCAGCAGTGGCCACCAACCCTGAGGTTCAGGTAACAACGAGACAGAGTGTGCCTGTTCTCTGTCTGGAGTCGGGGAGGGGAAGACAAAGGGTAGCCAGCGCCATATGGGTCGCAGTCAATGGCATTATTATGTCTCTTACTAGTGCCTTTCGTGGTTGCTGACTATTTAGTTGGTAGTTAGGGTGTTTTTTTTTTATCTTCTTGCCTGGGTACATGTAGTTTCAGGCACTGGTGCCTGGCTGTTTGTCAAGTTTCAGTATTACTTGAAGATCTCGAGAGATGTCTGTCTAGTTGCATTCTTTCGGTGCTGAATGCCTGGTTAGAGAGGGCGGTTGCTGCATGTTTAATTGGTTGATGGATGTGTAGTGCACGGACTGTATTGTTGCAAGGCTTGCGACCCTGATGCCTACCTTCAAGTGTTGGGTGCTGGATATCAGCCCAATGCCTCACTGGGAATGGAGCATCTTGTTATTGGTTGCCGAGTGTGTTGTTATGGGTGATTGGGTGCTATGTCGAATCTTTACCTTTTGCTGGAAGCTGGTTGCTTGGTATATGTGTGATGCTCGTTATTTGATTGGTAGATATCGCATTTTTTGCATTCTTCTTTCAGCAGTGCAGGTCATGTAGTTGTAATCCCTGGTGATCAGGCTGGTTGTCGTTTTGGAGGGATGGTGTGATGTCTAGTTCCAGTGTTTTGGTGCTGAATGACCAGTAAGAGAGGTAGGAAGCTGGGTTGTTTGCAGGATCTAAAGTGGGAGGGACTCGGCGCACGCTGTCTAGTTGCATGGACTGTACGTGCGATATGTGTCATGGGTGCTTGATGTCTGTTTACAGGGGTTGCGTGTTGGATGCCTAGTTGTGGGGTTTGGGGTTGCGTGGGTTATTGAAATTGGGTGATTGGTGTAAATTTGCAGGGGTTGGGTATTGATGTCTCGTTTACAACGGTGCTGGGTGCCTAGGTGTCTGGTTGCTTCCAAACACCTTTCCAGCCCCAAGAGAGGAGGCGCTGACTCTGTTGGGGCTCGGAGTTGTCTGCACTACTGGCGCTAACCACCCGAACAACAATGGCAACCTCCCATCCTTGACTGACATGAGCTGTACCCTCGGTAGCTCGCTCAGCACTAGCTTTTGTTTTTCATTCCTTAGGCAGTGATTTATTTCAGCTCATCAGACAGAGCACAGTCAAATCTTGCTAGGAGTTGCATCAATGTCCGTTAATATTATAAAGTATACCAGAAGTAGAAGTCTTTTCCTTAGAAGTATCTTTTCAAGATATTGTTTTCTATTTTTTTAAACCAAGCTGCGGCACTTTTCCTGTTGCTAACAATTTCACCCTCTCCAATAATAGACCTAGCCTGATTGCACTCCCCCCCCCCCTATCCTCTCCTTGCACTTCACCCTCTGCTTCCCCCAGCACAGGGCAGTTTCTAGTCCATTTGGTACCTAGGGCGAAACACTAAATTGCGCCCCCTGCGCATCATCGGCATGCACGGCACTCCCAAACTATACCCTGCGGTTAAGTAACTCCCACCCAACGTCAATAAATCAATGTTATACACATGAAACAGGTTTTATTACATTGTGATTCAAGAACTTTTTGTTAAAATTGCTTTTTATTTTTCTAACAATTAGTGTCTATTTTAATCAAGTGTATGTGTGACTTATAAAAGCACATCTTTGGCTTCTCTGGTCCATCGTCCAACGGGTCCTTGATTCGTCGCTCTCTTCCGGTCCTTGGCTCCCTTGCATACCTGCCAGGTATTTCCATGTCCTTTGTGACACTGAGCCAGCCCAGGCATTTCCTGTTAATTGCTAGGACTGGTATTTGTGTTCTTCCAATTATAAGTATGGGCCTAGAAGGACCACCATGCAGAGTGAAAATCCAGGACTGGCTCATTGCGTCACGCAGGGCATGGGCCCCTCACTTGGCAGCAATCGCTCTCCTCTGGTCCTTGGTTCATATGGCCATTCACCCTCTGGTTATTGGCTCCCTCATGAGTTGCTCCTCTAGTTAATCACTCCTCACATTTTGATGTGATCATAAAATACCTGGGTGGTTACCGAGGAACATTTTTGGTGAAATAAGGGAAGAATAGAGTGCTTACAAAGCGTTCACTTTTACTCCTCCAAGTAAACATGCCAAGTGCCAGGTGTTATGGCAGTACTGGCGAAAGGACTCAGTCATCTGGTTCACCCTAGAGTTTGCCTGTCAATGTACTGAGCAAGAAGGAAACTCTTTCAGCTCTTTTTAATCAAGCCTTAACATCAAACTTTACACTCAAAGTGCATGCCAGTGTTTTTTCAAAGCAGTCTTCTGAGAGTTAATTACTTAATTTGAGCTGTTAGCACTACTGGTGTAGTAAAAATGTCTTAACCAGGTCTGCCTTCAGCCAATCGATTTATAAGCACTGTGCGTGTCCATCAGTGAAGTACTGTTAAAAAAAACATTGGCAAAGCCAACCGTTTTTGGCTTGTGTATACATTTTAGGCATTTACCAGGTACTGCTAATAGATGCCCAGGTCATAAAAAGTACTAATGGACATGCTTTTCTGCAATTTCCTCAGTTCCCTTTCCTTTTCTTCCTTTAATGCAAGACTGTCCCGTCTAGCGATTCATAGTGGGTATGCCATAATCATTCCACAGTTGATCAGTACTTTTGTGCGAGACACACCAAGTGTAATCTTTATTCCTGTTTCTTTATAGAAATTTGTAATTTACACGGTCTGTAGAAAAAGTATTTAATTTCTTCAAAACAGCATTTCCTATTATTTGTATGGCATTGTTTATTTACGTACACTTGTTATGAATGTGTTGCCCCCATAAAACCACAAACGAAATGACCTGAACTTGCGCACCGTGAAATATGTACTGTCAGTAGCAACTGGAGTAGTAGGGTCTGCTGTGGTATCAGCTGAAGCATGTGCAAAAGGAAGGGATCTTGGACCATGCTGCAGTGCCAAGCCCATGAAACTTTGCAGCAGTGCTCTGCCCTGCCGATAAACCACAGGGAACTTTACTCCTAACATGATTGAAAAAGGAGTTAACTTCCCAGTGGAGTATTGTTTCTTCACTTCACCCACTGTGGCACTGAGTCTGATAGTGACCCCCGCTGCTAATGAAACTTAGCAGCAGGGGTCCGTGCGCCACTGCAGGGATTGAAAGGAAGAAGGTTGACAGGCCAGGGAAGTTAATTGGAGGTCGTTTGTGCTCGAGTAGAGGCAGCAGGTGTTGGCGCTGCCTCTGATTTGCTCACGTTAGGTGCTAGGGCAGGCACCTAACGTGAGCATGTCAGAGGCAGCGCCAGCACCTGCTGCCTCTAATCGCGCACAACCCAAGGCAATGGTGCCCGCCCCAAGGCGAATGCGCCCCCAAGGCAATTCGAGCCCTCACCAGGGTCGGCGATTGCGCCCAGGGCAGTCGCCTGCTTCTCCCAGGCCAATAAACAGGCCTTCCCCTGCACATCTTGTTGTCGCACTTGCACGATCCGAATGACACAAGGCCTAGTAGGATTGTCTGTCTTGTCCTCCCTATGTCTTCCCTCCCTTGTCTTGTGGTGTACAGATGTGCTATAAATGCCATATCATATCATTGAAAAAGTAAACATGTTTTCCTAAACTGAAAATCACTATTGGGGTTACGGAATTTAGTTTATGTTTAGTTTTATGAGGGAATGTTACTTGGATTCACCTCATGCACGCCCATAAGATGCATGACTGTCCAACAATGATTAAGACCAGGTGTTAATACATGCATGTAACACAGGGATGGGATAAAGAGTATTCCAATTAGCCCATGTTAATTGTGATCTGCTCTGCCAGTCTCGGATTTTCATATTGCCTTTTGGTACGTACTGCGTTTAGTTTAGTTTAGTTTATTATTTGTATGGCGCGCCAAACCCTGGAGTATCAGGGCGCAAACAGACAAGGATATGCTCAACTTAGTTACAGGTACATAGAAATCAGATGAAGGTACAGAGATGCGCTGAGCTTGGTTACAGATATGCTCGGCTAATTGCAAGTGCAGGAAGTGTAGACATAGACATCAGCAATATTTCAGCAAGCAGATATGAACGGGGAGAGATCAAGGACAGGGGAGCAAGGAGCATGCTCCTGCATGGTCCTGTTCACGTAATATATAGTTATATACAGTAATGTACAATGTGACAAGTGGACTAGTTAGCTGTCAATTGGCTCTCAGCCACCTAGTGAGGTTTTGTCTAAATTTTGCGAAAGGCTGAGGTTCTCTGACGTCATGGGGGAGGGAGTTCCATAACTGCGCAGCCTTGACCGGGAAGCTATTTCCTCCTATAGTGGCAAGTTTGAAACGCGGGACTTGGAGGCAGTTTGCGTTGGCTATTCTGGTAGGCGTTATGTGTTATGTAAGGCAGCTTGAGGGCTGTACATCAAAAATCCTCATCTGATCTCGCCTTTCTTTGCTCCAGCAACATGTTTATCTCCTGCAATCCTAAGGCAGTGGCCTAGTGTTCTTCAAGCTCTTATGTCCATGATTGCACATCTAAGACAATTAATTCCTTGATGGATTAGGACCCCAAACCTAAACTTACTGTAGTCTAGAAGCTACTTGTGATCTAAGTTGCCCTATAGTTCTCTGCTTAGCCTCCGTCTAGTAGGACACTAATACCTCAGGACTCCTCATGACCACTACCCCAAGTGATACCTAGTGGAAACAATCGCACTCACTTGATACTTATATATGGGGATATTGAGTATGTATTTTAGTGTTTATAACATCAGTGACACTGTGGTTAACATTTACAGTTAAATGTCTATTTACCAGACTCTTGGTTTACCACTATATAGACAGCCAAGTTTTCAGTGGTAAGCATAACTTAATTTATTTACCTCTGTTGAGTTATGCAATTTTATTCATTAATTATTTAAAACAGAACTAATTTGTTTTGAATGATTATATGTGCTAGAAGTTCAGACTCCACCTTTGTTGAGTATTATTAAGAATACTTTCAACCCCAGAGAGTCTTTTATGGAAAGCTATCCCACTGCCAAAGAAGATTTATCCCCTGAAGAAGTTCTTCAATTGTGAAATTTTATGGAAGAAGGAAACAAGTCGGGCATTACTGTACTGTATTTATAAAACAGACATGCTACCTACACATTGATTGGTTTTGAGAACTATATAGTAATAGCTTTATGTATTGCTGAAACCTTCCCCGACTGACACATGTGGTGTTTGGGGGGTGGGGGGGATTTGCGGGGACATGATTCGGGGCCTGCTGGCAGGTTGCCGTCAGCCGTCAATGGGGGTGGGGTGGTGGGACATGTGTCTGGGCCTGCTGGCAGTTTGCCATCTTGTATCGATATTAGCAAGTTACTGCTTTCTGTTTTAGTATTTGTTTTAGATCATTGTATGTACTCGTCCTAAGAAAATTGGACTTGTCACTTTCAGTGGTTGCACTGGTCGTTCCATGACAAATAATGTTTGTACTGTGATAAAGAGGAGATAAGTTATTCAAAAGAACCTTCTCTTCAACTCAGTACTCGTAGCCTTGTACCTCATCTCCCCATACCTACTTCTCTCTCTCCTTTTCAACTTCTCTCTCTATCACCTCTCCCGTCAGCCCTGTTACACCCCCCCTTCTCTCTTAGGGAGGGCATCTCCTCTGACTCTCCTGCTCCCTTAGCACCCAGCATCTCCCAATCCCCACGTGAACGCTCTTTGCATCGCTTGCATGAGTCTCCCCCGTCTCGACACTAACCTCCTTATGCCTAGCTGATCCAAGTCGGAGTGGAGCATTGCCATTCTCAATGCTACAAGCATGCAGCTAACGCCCATGACTTCGTGGAAGATAGAGTTTTTGGCAGTAAGGAAACTTGGGTTGGCAATTAACCCCACACAAGGGGGACCACACTCTCAATACCAACCTGTGCTCCCGGCAAGTACAACAGTCTGATTTTCTTGTTGGCCCGCCCCTTTGAACCAACCACTTTCTAAACTAATAGGCTTGGCAAGTCGTAGAAAACACATTTAGCATCTCCTGCTATTCTATTGTTTCCAGGTACAGGTCGGGCAGTTGCGTCCATAGCGCAGCTTTGGAAAAGGGGATGTATAGTAGAGATGATGTCCCTGGAATCCCCGTTTCGAATATAATTAATAGTCGAAACAGGGATTCCCCTCCCCACGCACCTTTAACTATATCATCAAAACTCTGCATGGCTTTGCATAGTTTTAGTCTAGTATGAGGCTTAATCTGTTGCAAACTTACGAAAACACTGGTTCATGATTTTAAATTCCTTATGAACAACGGAAATGCAGGTTTTATAGTATGAGGTTGAGAGTTCTAGGCATGTGTTAACTGATTGCCCTTTACTTGCTGAAGTATAAAAAGGGTTATGCATCACTTGTTAGTGTCTTGGAATATGTAAAGTCTGACCCGTTTTGGAGCATCTTATTTTCTGGAGAGTCCTTGGTGATAACGTCTGCATCTGATTGTATGTCAGCTCATTGTAGATGATAAGATTTCGAGACATTGATCTTAAAGTTGTACATTTGTTATGATGTATTTTATGAATTTTGAGAAATTGGTATAATTGTGCTAGTTGTATTTTTAGTAATGATGCTGCATTCATGGATCTACTTTTTATTTGTATTTTGGCTTTATGGATATATGTTTGTCGTCTATTTTGTTATATAATGTATGTGTATAAGGTTTGTGAATTAACCAAATGCACAATTAAAAAAAATGTATACAACATTTCTATTGTTTCAGAAACTGCAGTACTATAAACCGGGGCTAGACACTTGAGGTTGATATTGCGCAAAATATATGTAGTGTTCGACTGTTCGTTACAACGAATTAGGCCTTGTGCTGTCAATTTGCCACTGTATGTCTTGTTGCAATAACGGTCCCAGCAATTTAGTTGCAGGGACTAGGTGCTGGATGTATGCCTTTTAGTGCTGGCCCTCTGTGTGCTAGGTTTAGAACTTCAGTGATTGCTTAAAATACTATTTAAGTAATGTGCACCTCAAATGTGCGCGAAAAGTAATATGAAAGCACATTCAATAGTGCTATGTATTTGACAAAAGTGTGAGTGTTCCTCTTTTGGAAACAAGCGAGGCTTAATGACCTCTTCTTCGGAATGTGGTTGCTCTGGAGTTTTATGGGTGTGGGGGGGAGGGGGTCTAGCATCAGTACGTTTTATATATGTTAACAATTGTGCTGGGCTTTCCTGAAATATGACCGTTTTGTAAGTGTTTGCTTTTGTTAGTGTCCTTTGCAATACATTCTTGCGGGGGAAATGAGTGACATGCTTTCTGTTAGTTGCC
The DNA here is from genome assembly GCF_040938575.1 of Ambystoma mexicanum. Lineage (NCBI taxonomy): Eukaryota > Metazoa > Chordata > Amphibia > Caudata > Ambystomatidae > Ambystoma > Ambystoma mexicanum. The sequence goes on along the minus strand of NC_090928.1, from coordinate 624,313,765 downwards.
CGAATAGCTAGGAAGTCACGTTAGATATCAATAATAATGTGGGTATCCTATCAGATCAAGGGTACAGCACGGATCTATGAACATTCTTCGAATTTATTTGGCCGATTTTTGCCACAAAAAGGGAGGGGCCCTTGCACTCATCACCCCACCCAATTTCTATGTATCTTATCCAAACCTACCATATATATTTTTGTGATTTAAAAACTGCGGCAAAACAAAATAATTAGACAAGATTGCCATTCGACAAAAGTGGGTAATATCCCAGGTACAATGGTTTATATAGTTCATGGGTATATTGATTGATTCATTTACTTATTTATTTATAGAGCTCTTTACACCAAGGCACTGTACATTGGAACAACAAAATACAGAGTAATAACAATAACTTTATGAGCAAATTACAACTTGAATCATTCAGCAAAACAGTGCAAAGAGCAATTGACTGAGGGGGGCGGGGGGAGTGGAGTGGGAACAGGAGTGTTGGGGGAGGGGCAGGGGAAGGATTGAATAAATGTAACAGGAGGGGAGGAAGAATGTAAAGGTAGTAGGGAGAGAGGAATTAAAAGGGGGAAAAAGAACAGGGGGGGTAAAGAGGGCAGGGGGGTGCTTCAAGGTGGGGAGTGGAGGAGGAGGGATTTAAGGGAAGTGCGAAATGAGGTGAGGGAAGTGGAAGAGCGGATTGAGAGGGGGAGAGAGTTCCAATGCAGAGGAGCAAGAAGTTGGAAGGAGCGGAACCTGGAGGAAGCACAGGGGGAAGGGGGAACAGTGAGAAGGAAGTGGTCAGCAGAACGAAGGGGGCGAGAGGGGGAGTAGAAGGAGAGAAGGGAGGAGAGATAGGGAGGAGCAAGACCATGGAGGGTTTTGAAAACAAGGCAGAGAAAGTGGAAGTTGTAGGTGGAAAGGTAGCCAGCCAAGGTGAGAGAGCGAAGCGGAGATGGAGTCACGGGAGGTAAGGAGACAGAGGGTACGAATAGCAGAGTGGTAAATAGATTTGAGAGGGGTAAGCTGAGATGAGGGAAGATCGAAGATTAGAGAGGAGCAATAGAAGAGGCGGGAAAAGATGAGAGGGGAGATTTGGAGTTTGGTAGCATGGAATGTGAGGGAGGGACGGAATTTGCGAATATTGTAGAGGTGGTATCTGCAGGAGCGGGAGGTGAGTGAAATGTGTTGCGAGAAGGTGAGAGAGGAGTCAAAGAGAACACCTAGGTTGCGAGCATGAGTGGAGATAGGGAGATTGGAAGGAGGAAAGTGGATATCATTTAGTGAGCAATATGTTTTTGTATGTGGCCATCATAAATCCTCGTTCCCACAGCATTAGAAGGCAAGGCGACGGGTGGAACAATGCCAGTTCATAAAAGTGGCTTATAGGGTGGGCCAGCTTTCCTCTTTCATTCCCAACAGTCCATTTAGAAACTTTATCTGTTAGGATTGGCACGGACCGAGTTCACAGAGGTCACCTATGCCTGAAGATCTAAGTCTTGTATAAACTATTTGCGCATTTTGATATCCACCGAATTTACCATTGAGGGCACCTGGAAAACGACGGGAAAAACAGATAGACATGCGGGAAGGGCTGCAGATAAGGGAGTATAGAGAAATATATCTCAACTGCTTTTTCTTTAAAGATTTTCAGTCCGATTTATTATGATCTTGCAAAGTTTTAACATGCAGCTATCTGCTTGTCCATGAGTGTATTGATAGTTGATGTAGGCAGCGTTTACTGTAAGCAATGGTATTGGTGATGGTGAGGGTAATGTTGTGGGAGAAAAGCATGTGCTGCAATTGAATCCAAGACTCCTCTTCCAAGATATCACTATAAATATAAACGATGTTGTCGGGCATCAATGCACTCATTGTGGGGTGATTTTAAAGTTCGTCGATCCAACCTTGTTTACACACATTTTCAAACCTGTAACCACACAGGCCATCAATAAATAATTCTGTGCTTATGCCTTTCCTTGTGCATTTCAGACCCTCTTTGGTTTTCGTTCCGCTTATCAGGCAAATATATTGCTTTTTTACAAAATAAAGAATCTTGACAAGATGATGATTCAGGAGTAGAAAATGGCTATTCTGTTCCGGAAATGCAGATGGTGCTAAGCCGAAGCTGCTACTTTTTTTATTTTTAAATAATTTGTTTTGTTTTATAATTTCTCACTATATAGCCTCAATCTTAATGAATGGATAGTGTGAACGCGGTTTTAGTGTTGTACAAAAACTGCAGAATGAGGATGCTTCTGCCTTTCTCCAGGATTCTATAAAACATGATGTCCTATCGAATTATGATTACTACAGGAGCTTTATAGCTAGAAAATGATCTGCCACATGCCTTCTTTAAACCAGCCTGTGCCAATTATTGTAATAACCTCGGGAAAGTCCAATTAAAGCGGTTAGTCTGGTAATCATCATTGAGTTGCTACACCAGACAGCTAGGATAGTTGGGTGAAATACTTTAGGAGATCCCATAAAAAAATATTGTACCACTAACTGAAGAGTTGTAGTGAGGGCAGAGGCAAGGTGGTTTTGAGGAAACTGGACCAGGCAGTCAATGAGTTGGTCAATTGGGAGAGCAAACGTGGTTATTTGGTTCTTTGATCTTAGGTAGTTGGCTTAGGCACCTACTATTCCTTTATTTCAGGTAGAGGTCTGCACCCTAAAAAATCCTCTTGCATAGGAAGGCACATTACTCGTTCCCCTCTGCAAAAGAAAAGAGGCTTGTGGTCTAATATGCTTACAAACTTTGCAAGATGGTATTGATATGATGTGGCATTTATAACGTGCTTGTACACACGTGTTTCTAGGCGCGACAAGACCAGGGGGAAAAAAAGGATGACAAAATAATGATCTTGCTAAGCATTGTGTCTTTCAGATCGTGCAAGTGTGGGGAAAAGGGAAGGGGGATGTTCAGTTAACTCGCAAGTGCAGCCAGCGGGTGTCTCACTAGTGGAGACAGAAGGGACTGTAGGGGTGCTGGGGAGCCCGGGTGCAGTGCGAGGGCAACTGGACATGCAGGAGCCTGGGCCTTTTATTAGTAATGTGTTACCCACGGTTGCTGGAAGGACTGACTGAATAGGCCATTTTCGCTGGGGCTCTTATCTCTGCACCAGGAAGTCTTTGATCGGAATAAGCACTCTAATATCTGACAAACTTGGAAGCATGTAAGCTGATTTCCACGGGCTAGCTATATTTTAGTCTGCATTCAAGCCAATAGACTGAATTCCTGTTGTCAAATTGTAATACCCTTGGTGCGCCAGGGGCGTACAAGTACATTCCATAATTCAAAGCCAAGCTCACTGAAATCTGGCCCAATATTTGCATGGTTAGTAATGGAGAGACCTCCAACTTTCTTACTCAGAAGAAACTTCAAAATGCCAGACTGCTGATTATTCTGCGCTTTTTCCCTGCCAGAATTGTACTGGTGGTTGGACTAGCAAACCTGATGCTGAGATTTCCGTTGTAATAGCCACTGCCTATAGTCATAGGAACGGATGCCAGCAGGAGATGCTGAGGATCTCTGTTTGGCCATAATACGGGTCAGGAACTCTGGCCCAGTTCAGAGCAGATTGTCTTCAAATTGCAGGGAGCTGAGGGAGATCCATCAGGCATTACTGTGCTTTGCACATCTGGTGCAGGAGTATCTGGTCCTCATCGGGACAGACCATAATTCGGCCCTGACTTATGTCAACCACCGGAGGTGGGGAGACCAGGTCCAGGCCACTAGAAACAATGGCTCAGGAGATGGGGCTCCTAGAATTGGGGGCAGTCCATATTCGATGGTCCGAAGTCCCAAGCAGACTCGTTGAGCAAATTGTTCCCTCCTTCAGCAGAATGGTGCCTGTCCAGTGCAGCGTTCTGGTGGATTATGAGGAGGCGAGGGTCTCCCCAGATGGACATCTTTGCCTCCCCCCTGAACTCATGTTTTCCCCGTTTCTGCTCCCAGTTCTCAGCATGGGGGCTGGATGCCTTGTCCATCCCACCGACTCCAACTTTACTCTTTGTCAACTCCCCAATTGCCCCAGATCTTGTGAATCACTCTGGTTAGAAGCTGGAACATGCATGGGTGATTCTGGTGGCTTCTGTATGGGCCAGATAAGTTTGGTTTCCCCACTTGATCCGGTTTGCCTTCGAACCCAGGGTCGGGTATTTGGCTCACTCCACCATTGCAGTGTCCAGGAGCCTGTCTGCTGAACAACAGTTTGGATTGAGGGTGTTGTCTCTTGAAAGGGAGGGGTTGAGACGCCACCGTCTCCTGACACTGTAGCCATTGCTGGTCATTAGGCCGGCTCTCACCGGATCCGAGTTCCAGCACCAGATGTGAAGCCGGATCTTGGGATCCGGCCAGAGCCACACCAAACCCATGCGCTGCAGCTGGGTTACTTGCAGCGAGGAAGAAAAAAAAACCTCGATGACGCAGTCACTAGTTTAAGTTGCTTTGCTGCCGGGACAGTGCTGGCACAGGGCAGAAAGGGTTGTCCTTAGCGATGGGCGAGGGTCGGATTGGCCCTAAGGCATCTCGGCCAATGGCCTACCAGAAATCGTACCTGGAGAGTGTGGGCCTGTTTAGACAATGGCTTGCTCGAGCGAAACCAAATGGTATAAACGGTACCTACTGTTTAGAAATAAAGAGACTTGGTTATGTAGTTTAAAAGCTTGTGTACTGCGCCCATCAAGTTCATCGCCACAGTGCCTTAGGGCTCCGATGCTTGTCCGTTTGTGGCATATTTAATTTGCCCTCTCCACAGCTCAAGAGCGCGCTCTGTGGGGTGAAGGTAAAAAGGGAGAATAAAGGTCAAGCGGTATCGGTGCAAAGAAACTGAAGCGCAATTGCCACCTTTGTGTCGGCGTCTTCTGTGAATAATTCAAGGGATTATATAAACAGCTGCTAGTGCTAACCTATATATGAAAACACTTTCACATTTACCAACACAGTTCAAAGGGAATTTATAATGCGTGCCACTGCCTTTCATGGCAATTGATATATAGTTTGAAAAAGAAACAGCATGAAAGAAATTCCGCTGTTTTAAACTATTATTTGGGACATTTCCTTTGAGCGGAGGTCACCTGCCAGCTCTGCCCCCACCCTCGGGCCTTGTGGGATCCCCCACCAGATTTTTTCCATTTCCACCACTGCCTGTAGCCTCGTGACTTCAAGCCTCTAGAAAGGCTTCTGCTTTGAAGCCTTATGCACACTACTGGGAGTCCTTCTGGGGTTGGTACAGCAATTTGGATCCCCTACCATAGAGTGTGAGGGGGACAGAGATTTCGAGATTCTACCCGGAAACTTTTGATCTGGGCTTTTTGCCCTCCTCTTTGAGGGCTCAGTGGGCAGTGTATGGGTCTTTTGGGATCCTGTTGGGTGCGGAGTTCATTTGCCTTAGCCCCTGACAGGTCACCTACTGACGAGCTTTGCCCTGTCCCACCCCAGGATGCGGCCAGTGGCCCAGGCCTGGAACTTACCCTTCGTTCTAAGGGCCTTTCAGGCCCCCGGCCCCTTTCAAACCTCTGGCTATGGCGCATTTGCAGTTACGGTCCTATATGGCCTTTCTTGTGGCTATGACCGCAGGCAGACTAATGGAGTGCTCTCCTGTGCTCACAGCCACCCGCCCCCGCCTCCCTCCCATCTAGTGGTTTTCCCCAAGGCTATCGTGTTAACACTGCGATCCATCCTTTTGACCCAAGGTAGTCACGACATTCTGGTAGAGGCAGGAGGGTCTCCCATCCCACAATTAGACGTTGGCTCAGGCACACGATCGCTCAGGTAATATGCATGGCAGAGTGCAGTGTCCAGCAGGTGTTCTGTGGCGTTCTACCACATGGCTGGCTACCTCTGGGAGGAAGCTAGGACGGCCTCCATCATCGGCACCTGAAAAGCAGCCACTTGGTCGTCTACCCTCGCTGTTGTGATACACTACAGACTCCTTGGAGGGAAAGAGGATCAGCTTTTGGTCACGTGGTTATTCGTACAGTGACTGGTTAATTTTGTTGCAATCAATAAAGTCGCATGGTGTGCTGCCATGGTCCAATGTGAGTTTGTGTGAGCGCCATGTCCTCCGAATGATTTTTGGTACACTTCATGATTAAGTACTGGGAAGAGGGACAAGGAGGTCATGCTTGCAATACTTATAGGCATTCTCCATAATTCCTAGTCATCCTCTTCCTCGTACCAGTACTTTGACCACCCCCCCTCTTCTCGGGGGCTGGGCGCTTACACTATTGGTGTTATCTCGCATGTTTAGAGGTAAGCCATGCCCTTTATAGAGCAGGGGCGAGGGAGCCTCTATTTTGTGGCTTAAAGAAGATGAGATTGCTGCTGAAGAAAGGCCCTTCATGATTAAGTACTGGTACGAGGAAGAGTAGGACTAAAAGTAATATAGATTACCAGGAAGTAATTCAAGCATTCTGTGCTCCCCACATGGAAGAAGCTGCAGCAGCAAGGGAGTTCCCTCCCCTCAGCTAACTTGTTTTGGTGTGTAGCACCAACCCTTTGAGGCTGCAAGCAAAACGAACATGTCGTCATCCGTACACCCTCCTCTTTACTTCATAGATGGATCTTCCGGCCATCATAATCTCTAGACTTCCAATTGAAGGTTCCCGGGTCATTGTTAGTATTCCGGGCCTCTTGTTTTGGTTGCAGAAAGAAATTACTGCAATAAAAGAGTCTTTGTTCCACCCAGGTCAGCCATTTTTGGTTCTGGCTGAGAGGTGTAGCTTTAACAACACAAAGTGGGATTAAAACTATTGATATGGATATGGATAGTGATAGAAGTAAAATGTGTAATAATGCACATGATTGTTGGAAGAGACGACTGTGCCAGGAATGGAAATGAAGTTGGTGTGTTATAGTTGTAAGTTCAGTGGACGAGTTGCACACTGACATTTTGCAGATAAGGCAGCAGACCCACTCACTGATGGTCAACATATGCATCTAATCAAAACCCGCTGCCCACTTCCTTACCACTATATCTAGCTTGTTGAGGTCATCATTCAATAAGGTTACACGATTGGCAAGCTGTATATTTTCCATGGTCTTGTGTGGTTCAAGTCCAGCCTAAACTGAAGTGGAACCAGCACATTTATGAAGACCCTAGTAAAGGGAAACGACTGTATGCATGTCATTTTGTAGACACAGCAACTCCAGTAGCATGTGTTAGTGTAACTCGAGGTCCTTCTTTAGGTGTTCGCCCAAGTTCGGAAATCTCTGCTGTATAAGCACAGCAATATCATTATGTGTAGAAATATGGTTCGATCAGCTATGACGTGCTAACCTAAATTTCAGATTACTCAAAAGAAAATATATGGCCAGAGATACTTTTTTTTCTTCTTTTCTGCAGATCAGTGATGACCCCCTAGTCTTCTGGAACTAAAACTAGCTTACTTCTGATTCATTGCTGATTTCATATCAGTGAATTATTTTTTATCATGACAGCCATATGTCATTGGTGATTAGTGCCTGGCATGTGGTGCCCATTCTGTAATGCTGGACCGAATTGTGTCTATAAACCTGCATCAAGACAGCTGACCATTGCTCCCCTGTGTGCCGAGAGTTCTGCTCCCATTGCCCTGTTCTTCCCCTTCACCACCCTCCCGAAATGAGCTGGGAAAGCTTGGCCTTTAATGGTCTCAACCTCACTGAGGTCTGAGCCCTGTGCCCACCCCAGTATGGAGGGATTAGTTCTATGTTACTCTGGAGACTGCATACTGGCATTCAACAGCTTTACTCCCGAAAGTGTGACCAGGAGCCCCCTTAAAAAAGAAAAAAAGTGTACCTCCTTTTCCTGCACTTTTTAGCCACCAAGACCGCAAAGCCGCTGTCCCCCTTGTGCGATTCTAGATACTTATTTTGCTTTGACTATTTGGAAATGTTTGTAGCAATGTAGTTGGCACCAACCTGCATCACACTCCATGCCAATGTGCTCTGTGAGTGGGAAGGATCTGTCTTTTCTTTTCAGCTTGAGCTGCACAAGAAAGACTTCTCCAGTACTTACTTGCACTCCATGATATTTGGCTACAATTTGATGGTTTTTCAGTGACTTGGACTGGAAATGTGTAAACTGGGAGCTTACTGGGAATGCCATGACATGATGTGGCATGGTACGGTGTAACGAATTGCGTCTTGTATAAATTGTCTTTGGGAACCTTTGTCCATATGACATTCCTAGGGAACCTTTTCATATTCGGTGATCAATATTGCCATCAAACAGAAGGGACGTCAGTGGGGGTGGCTATAGTTCACAACGTAGTTAATGTATACATTAAAGAGTTTGAAGAAAGGTTCATATATTCTATCAATAATCCCCACCATAGGTATACACTTGCATATAGCGACATTCATGGACAATATTGTCATCCCGTGAACAGGATCCGAGAAGGAAGCACATCTATATACTGGATGGGCAGCAGAAGAAGTACTTGTTGCACAAACCCCCAGATAGCAGTGGGACAACTGGTTAGGAGACCGGCATTATACTTGTGCTCCCTAAGGTTCAACTCCTGACGCTGTGCGAAGGAGAAACCCAGCCTTAGTCCAACGTTTCTTTGGCACTACAAGCATCACAAATTCAATTAGTGTTCAGCACAAAAACCAATGCAAAGTGGCCCATTGCCCCAGAGATACGAAAGGTAATGTACAGTTGCTTTAAAGAACTACCTAGTAATACATTCTGGCAGAGGCGGCACCACAACCTGAGATCTATGTCATTATTTCTATCTTCTGCCAGTGGTCTTTTTCTTCATGTTTTAGGCTTATTTTAGTTTTTTGTTTTGTTTACGGTTTTAATATACATATATAGATATATTTCAGACGAAGCCCGAGTAGGGTGAATCGCGTGGTTTTTTGTGCATTCAAGACTGCTTTGTCCTCCTTGTCTACGCAGTTTTAATTAATAAAGGACACTTTAATTGCACAATACACTAAGACTGTGGATCAATTGGAGAAATACAACATTTTGCTGGAAACGCAGCCGGAGTGCCGATGCGTGTGTGTGTGTGCGTGTGTGTGTGCGCTGGTGTGTGTGCGTGTGTGTGCGTGTGTGTGTGTATACACACATACATACTGGAAGTCGTGCACCAAGCTGCTCATGTCATGCTCTGCTTACTGGGTAATTGGAGTCACCTGACAGTTCAGCTACCCCAGCAAGCCTGTAACAAACACTGCATGGAGCACAGTATTTTCGGCTGTGTTCACGATTGGCTGTAATCTCACTGCCTGTCTAAGCCCTAGATCTCCATGAAAGCGTTGGCCTCCTTTCAGTCAGGCACCCACAGCAGAGAGAGTAGTTAAGGCCAGGCAACGATGGGAGAAGTGAACATAACAGAAATGGGACATGATGCAGGGCATAACGGAGACTGAAAATTATGTGCAAAGCGGGCATATTGTAAACTAGCAATGATGTGCCAACTGTGCAGAATACAAACTGGCAATGATCTGCGAAGTGCAGAGATTGAACTGGCTTGTAGCTTAGAAAAGCCTTATTCGTTTGTCACCAACAGCTGCTGGGAGCTACTTCTGAATCCCCAGACAACTGGTGCCATGCGGACATACTAGTGTGGCGTTAACTGTTTGGGAATGCCTGATACAGAGCGGCTGCTTTTAGCTGCTGCTCATCAAATCTTTATTTCCGTGCCTGTAAGTGGTCATACACTTCACTTCGCGCATAACGTTACTGTGGAGAGTGCAGCTCTTATCCTCTGTATTTTTAAGTTAAAAGAGCAGGTTTGTGGTTAATATACGCTATTATTGGGCTACCTGGACCCTTGGATATGGCCGAAGAATGGATGTGGAAATAAAGTTAGGACCACAACAAGAATCTAAAAAGAACAAGTTAGGGGTGATAACATACGATTATTGGGCGTGCTGAGACTTTGATGTGGTCGTCGAATGCTTGTGGAATGGTAATCGTGATGACAACAACAATCCAAAAAGAATGTATGAAGTATGGAACAGCACACAGAGGGGTGGCAACAGGTTACCCGCATACCTCGAGTACAGTGTGGATTGCATTGGCCCTGGGGAAGACGTCAACATCAAGTAGTCATTGGAACTAGTGGGGGCACCATTCGAGCTACAATAATAATGTTGGAGTATTGACTCATTGATGCCCAGATCAATATATGTGAAACTCAACATAAGTTGTTCAACATCTTGTGACTTGTTGCACACTAGTTGGCCTGTGGTCAAGCAGTTATCCATGGGGTGGGAGTGTGCCACCTGGTGATTGCATCTACACCACTCTGGGTATACGCATCCTGCACCTACACCACTATGGGTATACCCATCCCAGGTTTTTAATGTAGAGCAGTGGCACTTTCAGATACTTATTATGTCTCAATGTTTACATGATGCCCTTAGATTTTCTGTGATTTGCTGTTTTTGTATGAATAATTAATTACGATGCGTTTTGTATGAATTAAAATGTATTGCTGTTTTTGCATACTCTGGTGCGACACTTGGAATATAATGAATTTGCTTCCAATTAAATGGTGACATTGCTAATGTGGTAGTAATATTGTTGATCTATGAAGATGGTGTGTTGTGTATTGCAAGGGGTCCTAGCACATCATTGCCAGCTTGTATTCTGCAAAGCTCTCAAATTATCCTAAGTGGGTTTGCTAGAAACTGGTAATGAGGTGTTCTCAAAGTGTAATGTAAACTGGTACTGATATGCTAGCTAGGTTTACAAATACATACTCGGTTCACAGTTCAAACAGCAAGTAAAGAGCGCATGAATCAAGGAAAAAAGTACAAAGACGAGGCCAGAACACAGTGATAACACCCGATCATCATACTTCGAATTGGCTTGTCCTATAAAGGTGTATACCAATATCAAATCTGTATAATGTTAGGTAATGGTGTAACAAAGTAGACGCACATCTTGTTCGAAAGAAACATTTAATAATCCAGCCCTCCTTGGTGTCCTCCTCCAAATGCATAAGGTTAGAGAATGAGTGACCAAAGGAGCCATCAGAATTTATTTAGCAACAATAATTGATGCATAAGCGTAAGGAGCTCAAAGAAGTAGACCTCAATTCAAACATACAATAGATACATTGTTTGTCCTCCAGTTTAACCATTTCCGTCTCCCTTTTCGACAGAGGGCCCACATATCAAGAAGACAAAAGTACCAAAACAGCTGGGAAGACCTAACGGCGTACACTCGGGGAAGAGCTACTTGCACAGCAGCCTAAACCGTAGTAGCTGCACATAACAGTTAAAGGCAGAGCAGATTGGTTTACCATGACCTTTTTCCCTTTGCAGCAAGTGTTTAGAGCTCAGAAATCCTGCTCTCCACTATTGGTCGAGTGGGGTGCAACATAAGATCGGCTTCTAACCCCCAATTAATGTCCTTTGAAGTCATGTCAAAGCCGGGGGCAGAATAACCTTTGTAACCAGCTTAATGTCTCATATGTAGCAGCACCACGATGCCCACGGGCTGTTGTGCGCTTTAAAAATACGAATAAATAAATAGTCCATACCAAAGGTACCAACGACAGGACACAAAACCCAGGTGAGCTTGGGACGGGGAACCAAGCGCCAGTCAATTGGCTTCATTACCACCTCTGTTTCTCACAGGACCTAGAACATGTTTAAATCTGTGCTGGTACTAGACCAGCACAGATCATCCAGGAGACGTTTGCACCATTACTTGATGAGCACTGTCCCGTATCAGGTAATAAAATCGTTGCAAAAATGTCGCCGGGAAAAAATAATCGCGGCAAACCGTGGTTTGACCCGGTAAAGGTGTACCCTATTATACCATTTTTAAAGAGAGCAGGGGCTGCGGGGGTGTCCCCCGCTCCCCTTAAATGGCATAATGGGTCCGGGAGTTGCGGGGGTGTCCCCGCATCCTTTACATGATTGTGGTGGCAAAACCACAGCATTTGTGCTGCAATATTTTGTATACACGACCATTTTTGCCACGATTTTAAGACCTGGAACTCACTGTCCCATAGAGGTGGTAAATTATGTGTTGCTTTGTATATTATCTGTTGCCCAGTTTAGTACATCTACTCAACTATTCTACCCCTCTTGCCAATATGTCATCCATCAGCAACAACCTATACATAGTTGGCTGATAATAGTGAGGCCTGGGAAAGTTGGCAAAGGACAGATGGAGGGTACAACTATGTATGTAGAACCGACAAATCCATAAACCAGTTCACAAGGACACCCTAGCGTGTGTGTTCACGATCTCTGGCTTGTTTTTAAATCTAAGATGGTAAAAATCATCCAGTGCACCCTACTGGAGATTGTCATTGAAAGTCGAGATACCAGCCTGCTGCCATGTTTTCCAGTTTAACTTAATCTCCTAACCTTGACATCCAGATTTTTCCATAGGATGGTCCCTGTTGAAAGAAGATACATTTTCCCTCCCCAATTTGTTGTTAACCTGCCAACAGTTCTGTACCTCTTGTACAGCCGGAAAGGAGATGTGGAAGACCGCAGAGAGACATCAGTTGACAGTAGGCAGACCATAGGAGTTGGGTGCCTGGACATTTTCTACAATGCTGCACAAGATGGAGTTGTGGCACAGTGGTGGAGGAATCCGAGCGTGACTGCCCCTTAATAGCGGTCCTACAAGGCAAACTTTGATAATTGTTACTAGTGATTTTTGAATGAGGAAGATTCACTGAGAAAACCATCACACCCAATATGTACATGCACCGAAAACTCTCAGGTGAGGAGTAAGTAACACCGCTCGTTATCCTCTCGTCTCAGCAGTTCTGTGTAACATTCGGAGTTTGATAGATGGCCGTTTTAACTCTTTCATGAAGCTTCCTTATGTGAGCCATTAGTTCTCATTGTCTATCTCTGTCTAGTATAGGTTCTGTGAGAAGCATATAACTGTACATTTGTTTTTGTATAAACTAATGTTAATTGGTCTAGAGTGATTAACTTTATGTCTAGAAGTATAAAGAATGCTTGTGATGGGTGCTTTTTAGCAAACGCATGCAACCTTAGAATTTACTGTTTTGGGCCTGCCACTCTTCCACCCCAGGCAGTACTGAGGTTCTGGTTCTAGACCCAAGGAGCACACAGACTACAGTCATGGGTAGAGTGCTCAGAGCTCATTCAGGAGGAGGATTGCTTTCTGCAGGTTTGTATACGCCTATTGTTAAAGCAACTGATGAACGAAGTAGCTGTCTGGCCTTAATAGTGAAATAAGGAGCTCTGTCAGTTAACCACTATGGATTTAGAATTCGTATACTGCTGTAGCTGTAACATGCCAGCCAAGTCTAATTGCCAAAATCCTTTCCCTTTGTGAGTGGCATGTGCAAAATAATGTGTTGATCTTTCTAAGTAAATTCAGGCTAGATTTCCTTTTTGACACCGTTTTGTCCTTTTTTCTTTTGCGGCCTGATGCCCGCGGGCTTCGGCGCATTACAAATAAGTAAAATAAAAAAACTCCTTCCAAGTGGTCACACACGGCTGATTCTCCGTAAATCCAGCCAAGTGAAGCAGGCATTTAATAGTTGTATTTATTATGTGTATACCTGAGTGCCTGAAGTACCAAAGTCTATTCGTAGCCATGTGTTTGAGGAGCTGTTGATGGGAGTTGGCTTGATCCAAATATGCAATCAATAGGAACATAGTCACTATGGACCTGATTCACAGAACGTTTTCCTATGGGATTGCGCCATTATAAAACACTTCAATGAATCAGGTCCATATATATCTGTTCCCCTTTGGACCTTCTCATCCAGAAATCCATGGACTGCATGGGCGTTAAAGCTGAACTTTCTCCTCCTCCTCCTCCAGTTTGATGGAGCTGCTGTTCTGACATGTCTGGTGTCCTGTTCGATTCCTTTTTCCACTGGTCCACATAACCGAACTGTGTGATCCAGTGGAAACCATGCAATCGTAGTGTGACTTGTCCGACAGAATTGAGAGTCCCTAAAGTGATTTTCTTTGCAGCTTGTGCTGTTTAAAACAACTCCTCACTCATGGTTTGTGTGTTGCTCCATATATTCTAATAGTGCTGTTCATATATTGCACACTGCAAAGTTATTTGTCTTGGCTCACTGGTGGACCTTCTTATAATGTCCCTTTCCATGATGCCCTCTGGTATGAACGATTAAAATGACCCGTGTTGTAATGCCCTTGTCTGCGACATCACTTCTGAATTGTGATGCGAATGCATAAGCAAATCCGGGGGGCTCCTGTCTTTTGCTGCACCCGCCCTGTAAAGAAATCTCATAGATTAGTGCCCTGTATACAAGTGCGGTGACTGTAAGAATGCCACCTAGCACGAATGTTACCAAAGAAGTGGGTTGGGCGCGCGAATAACACTATACAGACATGTGCGCAGCGGGCACCACAGAGGCGTTTTGCTCCGCCACCCTGTGTAAACTATGTTGGGGACATATTTGAAAGTTGGTCACGCTACACTTAGTCTAAAAGTTGGACGTTCAGCCTGCAATACCCCCATGGCATGTGCAAATGCTGTAATTGGGCTACGGGCACTAGGCTTCTCTCTACGTGTTGCTACCAATGTGCTAGGAACTTGAGAGCAGTGTTGGATGACGCCCAATTTCCCCAGCTCCGTGCGTTGGTCACGTGTTGTGTGTACTCCTTGCAGGGTGAAACGGTAGGTAACCTTGTCAAAGCTCCCCACGCTTGGGCAGAGTGTCCCCCTGACAGCGTGTTACGTTTGGGACAGTGACCTTCTGTTGCGGTGTGAGCATCACTCCGCAACCGCAGTCTGTTTACAGGACGTCTCCTAGGCTTCTGCGGAAGGAGGCTTCCTGAACGGGCATTGTTGCAACACATCCCGGGGCGAGAGCGGAACAGCGTCGCTATGCGCAATAGGACGCCTCCTGTCAGCGCGGGCATGTTGCAACGTGTTTGTTAATCAAGTGAAACAAGAGTGCAGTAATGCGACCACCACAGAGGCAGGTTACCGGACCCGATGCAATAGTGGTAAGTTTATCAAACCGAGCTGTTGGATTTCCTTTAACAAAAGGGCTTCTTGCATGATGTTGTCGTTCCCGTTTCACCGTCAACCAAAAAATACCGGTAGTTTGTTTTTCAGTTGCTTTCAAAGTATAGTTTAATTCTCAGCCCTGGGAATTCGCAGAGGTGAGTTTTAAATCTGCTTCGCGCTTTTTCGGTTTGGCTATTAGGTGGCGCTAGCCATCTATACAGTTTAAACTATTGCATAGGCATAGCAGACATATGGCAACATCCTGGAGCACCTGCAAGTCAGATTTCAACACAGAAAAGGGGGAAAGGAATGTTTCCATGGGATTGTATTGGGGTTCGAATAGTTTTAGATGGGTGAAAGTAAAAATAGCAATATTTATAATTGAAAAATCGTCAGTCTCACGTCTAAATCTTGAGGGTTGGCATGTATGGATTTAGGGGACATGGCATGCGAGAAGGAAGGGACGCACAGCCTGCAGAGGTTTGATTATGTGTGCCCATGGCCATGCAAGGCTGTCAGAAGATGCAGTGAGGCCCGGGGCAAAACATTTGGTGAGGCCCCCTTTCAATTTTTTGCACTCAGCCAGCGGCGGCACATCTGCAAACAGGAGACTCGAGAAATCTACCCTTGAGTTTGTGTGCAGGATTCCAAATATGGTTTATTAATACAACTCCAAATCAACTACAGCAAAGTTAGATTTATCTACTGAATAAAGGTTCATGCCAGACTAACTTTTTTATCATATGAATAAATATATATAGGATGGCATGAGCTCTCCACTGCGCCACCTCCAATTCTCTGAGGGTCAGTCACTTTTCCAAGCAAAGAGTTGAGGTCAGATCTCTTTCTTCGGCTGGGGCCTCCCTCTGGAAACAGCCTCCCTGCCTCGCTGAAACTTGAGGAGAACCATCTATGGTTCTGTTAGCAACTCAAGACCTATCTCTTTGATTCCGCTTTCTCTCTTCCTCTCTCTTGCTGATCACCTGTCTGATCCATGCGCTGGTCACCTGGTAAAGCTCTGAATTCGGGCCCAGGTCCCTGCCTGTCCTGTTGCAATCCCGCACTGCCTCTTGGCTCCCCTGCACTTGTGGTCTGTAACCCTACAGTCCCCGCTCTTGCTCTTATTCTCCACCCGTTGGCTGTACTTATGAGTACCCACACTTGCCACCCGTTGGCTGCACTCTTGTTTCTCCTTTGTTCTGCACTTCTGCATCCTACCCCACCCTCAGCACTTCTCCCCTCCCCCCTTCCTGCTCTTGCGCGATCTGAATGACACAAGGCCTAGTAAGATCTTTGTTTTTTCCTACTCTTTTGTTTCTCCCTCCTTGCCTTCTCGCGCCTAGAAACACTTGTGTACAGGCACGTTATAAATGCCATATCATATCATTAAGGAGCACCCTGCCCCCGTGTGCGCATTAAAACACATCATACACAGTGACAAATGATGTACAGTGGAGGCTGGTACATTTCTGAACTTAAGAGGCTTAAATGTTTGTGCCAATTAGGCAGGATCAACAGAGCACAGTGAGGGAGCTCAAACCAAACAAGGGTTGCTTGAGGGCTGTTCTCACTCCCAAGAAAATGTTTGAAACATTGGGTTAAAAGTATGCATTTTACAGCACTTTCTTTGCAAAATTGGGTAGAAATCCATACAGTTTGCAATTGGTTTTGTATGGAAGCACATGGAAATTCCCAATAGTTGCAAATCACAAATTGTGCATAGGAACATTTTCCAATACATTTCATGCCGCCTTTCCACGCGAGATATGCTAGTATAAAAATATATTCATGCTGGTTGTTCTAATTATGTCGATGCAGGCTGAATCAATATATGCCATTATTACCATGTACGGACTCCCAGCCAGTAAAAATGCCATGCCACAGAAAGTATATCCAGGCTGACTGTGTACCATAAGTGTTATTGCTGGCTAGATTGGCCTACATTCAATGTGGGCCAATTTAGCCAAGTAGTATGTTTGCTTTAACCTTGATGCATAGTCCTGTGCATCAAGGGTAAAGCAAAAAGAGCACTGGCAATGCTAACATTTTGGGCATTCGTGTAGGCATGGGAAAGGCACTTCTGTATTGGTATTAGCTGGCCATTGATAGTGCCAGTGCAAAATGGTTGGGTACCTGAGCAGCTAATAGCAGTGCCTGGTAAATGCCTAATACTTATACACAAGCCAAAACTGTTGGCTTTGCCAATGCTTATTTTTAAAAGAACCTCAGTGAAAGACACGCAGGGTGTTTTTAAATTGAGTGGCCAAAGGCAGACCTGATTAAGACATTTTTATTACACCAGTTATGTGCTTAAAACTCCAATGAAGTCATGAATTCTCAGAAGACTCCTTTGAGGAAACACTGTTTAAAGCTAGCTCAAGAGTTCCAGTGAGAAGGTGTTTTGGGTGGGGAGGGCAGGAACTGGGTGAGAATTGCCATAGGGATTAGCATGGCCATGAGAAGTAATTTCACTGTTAGCACCTGCATTCATATCCATACATTTTTAGGTAATTGAAATTGTGATGTGGGGTTAGCACTTGCATGCTAGGGGAGTGATTAGAAGGGAAGTGGTGACATGAGACATCTCATTCTCACGGCAGTCCTTAAGTGTGACATTTCAGAAATGAAGGCAAGAGGTAGCTGCTTGTAACATTGAAGCTTCACCAGAATAGTCTCATTCGAAATGTGGAAAGATGTTCGGTGCCCCCACACAAGGAAGTTTGCCCCTTCCTCACAACCTCTGACGTTAGCGCCTCTCCCAACATTTGAAGTGTTAGTCCCCTTTCCCCCCTGACATTTTAGCCTAGGTGCACCTCTGATGCCATGAACCCACCCCTTAATGAAGAGGCCCCCAGGGCGGCTACATTTCGGGGTGGTGCTGAACACACACTCACAAAAAACACTTTCACCCATGCATTCATACACCAGTTACACAACTCCATACATACATGCATGTATACATAAAACCAAACACAGCATTGACACAAACACCAACATGCACGCATGCATTCATACATACACATACTAATTTAATTAAAATACACATGTACACTTTTAATTTAAAATAAAAAAAACACTTACCTCCATGCACCCTTAAAAATTATCCACGCAGCCGACACGTAGACATGCTGCCTGACAAGAGAGAACTCCTCTCAAATCAGTCAGCATGATCACGCTGACAACATGAACACACTGGCTGACAGGAGAGGAGTCCTCTCCTATCAGTCAGCGTGGTCATGCTGAGCAACGTGAACACACTGACTGACAAAAGAGAACTCCTCTCAAATCAGTCAGCATGATCACGCTGACAACATGAACACACTGGCTGACAGGAGGAGAGTCCTCTCTTGTCATTCAGCATGTCCACGTTTTCAGCTGAATGACGGGAGGCAGCAGAGCCCACTTCTGAGCTCTGCTGTCTCCCATTATTCTGCTGTTTGTTGCGGAGCCAAACGGCTTCACAAGAAAAAGCAAAATCATTGCAGGGGCAGCACAGTCCCCCATGTGAATAAAGGACACGGGAGACTGTGCTGCCTTCCACTTAGGAGAGGGGGCCACGAGGCCCCCAGCAAGCGCGAGTCCGGGGCAGTTTGCCCCCCCTGCACCGCACTCGTGACGGCCCTGTGGCCATGCTAAGCTCTGTGACTTCCCCTCTCTGAACATATCACGCACCTTCAGGACTCTTTTCCCTTGTGTCAATCTGCTGCATGTCGGGTTAACGGCCCCCTTTGCAATGGCTAATCCCCCACGCTAACGTGAGATGGGGGTTTAGATTCTATTAAAGACAAGGAGGCGATGATTATGCATAACAATCTTTACTCTGAAACCACAGCAGCAAAGAAAAACTTTTACAAACAAAAAAGTTATAAAGAACAGAACTAAATAAGTTCAATGTCAATGTAAGGGAGCTCCCCAATCCATCATGGAGGACAGGTCATGCCCTGCAGGAGACCAATGAGCAGGGACCCTTCCTTATATAAGTCCATTACTCTAAACCCAACTCCTCTTTCTGTAGCTGTCTTGAACCAGACGTCCACTGCACAGATCCGATGATAAACGATGAAGGCAAATCCATCGAAGCTCTCGTACCACACACTCCACAACTTGTAACGGTGAGCCACACTCCTGATCAGAATCTCAACTCGTAGCTGTAAGAACAAGAAGCAAGAAGGGTGGGTGGATGGGAAGAACAACAAACCAAAGAATGTTCTCTCTTAAAACACCTGTGTACATGCGTGTCATAACTGTCATATCATATCATATATCGTGGGTGGGTGGGATAATAATCGCCTCCTTGTCTTTAATAGAATCTAAACCCCCATCTCACGTTAGTGTGGGGGATTAGCCATTCTATGACAAGACAGGAGGCTCATATTATGCAAGTTCGAAGCCCTTGCATCTCATTAGTACAACATGATCAATACAATAGGGACAATATAATAAAATAATAGGATTGATTCATTTGATCAATCAGCTGTTCGCAAGAGTATTGCCCAAGGCTAGGCTGTCTGAATAACGGTCTTATAAGGCATAGCCAAATCCGCTGCCAGAAAACAACTGGCAGATGTGCCAATTCCAGCGTTCCTTACAGGCACCCAAAACCACCTGGTAAAAAAGAGGGGGGGGGGAATACTGAACCCAGTTTTCATATACTAATAGGTTAGGAAAAAAACCATCGGAGTAATAAACTCCTCTGTTGTCCAATCAAACATCTAAAACACTTAAAACCATACCATCTTTGGGAACCTAGATAGCAAACAAAAGAAGATAAACACTTAGCTCTCCTGGAGATAAAGAAAAATTACCCCTTAGGGGTGAAAGCTTTGTAGGTTCCATCCAATGCGTTAAAGGAAGATATCGTATTAGAAACGGGACATGTCACATAACTACACTGGGGAACCAAGTGGGAAACAAATCTTCATAAAAGGTAAAATGGGAGTAAAAAGTTATTTTATTAATCTGTAATGGGACGACCTATCCGGAGCGGAGCTGAAAAGCAATAGACTTAACCCACAATTGTCCCCGGACATATGTGTTTCTCCAGCATGGGGTCTGGCATGGATTCACATGCTCATGAATATTCCCCGTCGTCAGGCTGGGAATCCTCGGTAAAGAAAAAACCAGTATCAGTTTCGTTTCTGATCTGTCTTTCGTAGTAATAACCAATAACTGGTCTCTGCGTCATACTGACCACAGCCAATGACTGCCCTCTACCTAAGCACCGCCTCTGGCAGCCATCTTCAGATTTTTACCGCACGTTCATGTGTTGGGATCCTCGTGCTATTGCTCTCGAGCGTTAGTGCTATTTTTTTCACGTTTTTTCTCAAAAACTTCGTTTTTTAGGTCAAAAGAGCCTCAAGCTCCACCGACTCTCTATCCGATCAACGGGGACCCGTGTCGGATTCGTCTGCGCCCCTCAAGGGTGAAGATTCGTCGAGTTACGCTTTTGGAGGACTCCAGAAGTTTCTCAGGCCCGGTCATGGCCCAGGAGAAGGGAAGCTCGACGCCCGGAAAGCTGTTCAGGGTCTGCCCTGGATGCCAGCTGCAGAACGTCTTCAAGGAGGACGAACACTCCTTTTGTCTCTACTGCCTACATGAGGACAAGACGCACGTGGAGAAGGACTGTGCGTTTTGCGGCAACATGTCGGAGCGGACCATGAAGGACCACCATCAACGTCTCGCCAACTGGCTAGAAGGGAAGAGCCCGTCCGGCGAGAAGAAGAAGAAGAAATCTGAGCGGTCTTCTAAGACCTTTGAGGACGCCCCGGCGACGGGGGTCCAACATAAGGCCAAGCACCGCGAGTCCGCTGGCACCGGGAGCGCCGAACGGTCGGGCTCTACGGGCGCCAGGCAGGGCGCACCCTCCCCGGCACCATCAACCACGAGCCAACGCTCTGGGTCGGGTAAGAGGAAGGCCGAGCACCCGGCGAAGCTCCTGGAGAGGCCCCGGTCGAGCTCGAAGGCCCCATCGGAGGGGGAGCGAGGCGGTGTCCCCCCCCCTCAAGGATAAGGCGGTGAGCGCACCTAAGGTGGTGAAGGCCTTAATCCATCCGGCCAAGCCCTCTATCGAAACTGTCGCGGCGGCCCTGGCTCAGCCTGTGCAGGCTACACCAGTGGTGGCGACCTCGGGGCTCAGAGTCTCCCTGCCACCTCGGAGGGAGTCATCTTTTGTGCCCATCGATAGGACCCCCGTGAAATCCCCTGTGGGGAAGAAAAAGGGGGGGCAGGGCGTCGTCGTAGATTCGGCCTCAACCTCGGAGGAGGAGCTGGTCGAAGTCTTAAGCCACGGCCTCGGCGTGGAAGAAGACCGACCCGTCGGGATGGATCCTGACGCAGGTGACGACGACATCGTCGAGGGTACCGACGGGGCCCCTGATCGCCCGTCGGATTCCCCTCTGCCAGCGCCGCGAGACAACTCGGCGGCCATTTTGTTGGCTATACAGTCCTTATGCTCAGAGATAAGGACGAGACTACCGTTGCCGACGGAACCTCTCCCGTCGGGGAACCCAGAACCGGGACCTTCTGGTGTTCCCCCTACCAAGAAAAGAAGGATCCACCCTCTGCCTCCTTTTCAGCCGTCGCGCCCCTTCCAGCCCTCCTCCCCGTCCACCCGAGGGGATGATACGGGGACTGACACGGCAGCGACGGGTACGGACGACGAGGTATACGACGAGGATGTACCGTCGTCGCCTCCCACCAGGGCTTCTCCGCCCGACGAGATTGGATCGTTCCACTCCATGATCTCCAGGGCATCCGAGCTTTTTCAACTATGCCCTGAGGAGAAGAAGAAGGAAGGTTTCCTTTATCAGCGGCGCGAGGCCAAGAGGAAGACGGTCCTCTCAGTGCCTCTATTGGACGACATTTGGGATGAGGGCCTCACCCTCCTCAAGAACCCTTCCACGACGCCAGCTAGAAGAGACCGGTACGAGAAGAAGTACCGGGTCCCGGACACGGCCCCCCTGTGCCTCCGGGCGCAGCCTACCCCAGACTCCGTCGTCTCTCCTCGGCGGCCAGGAAGAAAGCGGGGGGGGGGGTGCGGCCTCCACATCGACTTCCCCACCGGACGGTGAGGGAAAGAAATTGGACGCTATGGGACGCAGAGTCATCTCGTCGGCAGCGACGACGATTAAAGCGGCCAACGCCTTGGCTATCGTGGCCCGCTACGACAGGGAGCTCTGGTACAAACTGGCTCCCCTGCTGGACTTCCTGCCGGACGACAAGAGGACAGAGGCCCTGGAGATCCTGCAGGAAGGTGAGGTGGCTTCGGACCACGCCATTACCGTTGCGACGGACATCGCCGACACTGGGTTCCGCCAGTTGGGCAACGGCGTTTGCCTTAGGCGGCGTGGATGGCTCAAGGCTACGGACTTCCGTCAAGACGTTCAGACCAGAGTCCTGGACATGCCCTTCGATGGGAACAACCTGTTTGGCAAAACAGTGGACGATTCCCTTCAGGCCATTAAAGCGGACACTGAGACGGCCCGGGCCCTGGGAGTTCTGCAACAACGACGGACGCCCTTTCGGAGCAGCGGAGGCAAGGGCGCCTCCAAAGGTTCCGGCGGCGGTTTCTCCACCTACCGTCAAGCGGCCCGCTCGTCGTCTCAGGAGGCCTACAGAGGACGAGGCAAGTCTGGCGGACCCCGCCGTCGTCGCCAAGGAGGTCAAGGCGGCAAAGCCTCGGCCAAGCAGGATTGAACCGGCCGTGGGGTCGGGCCCCCACCGAAGCACCCCGGTGGGAGGCCGGCTGGCGAGCTTCGTCAGCGTGTGGGAGTCCATCTCCACCGAACGTTGGGTGCTGGACGCCTTGGCCCGGGGCCACGCGCTCGAGTTTCAAAGAAGGTGTCCGCGCGTCCCCCCCGTGGCCAGGAAAGAACTTCACGTCCCTCAACTTCTCCTGGAGGTAAAGGCGATGCTCAGGAAGGGCACCATCGAACTCGTCCCAAAGAAGCTTCGGGGCTCCGGAGTTTACTCGAGATACTTCCTCGTGAAGAAGAAGACGGGGGGATGGCGCCCCATCCTGGACCTGCGACGTCTGAACAAGTTCATCAAGGCGCAAAAGTTCCGGATGGTCACCCTCCAGCACGTCCTGGGCCAGCTGGAGGAAGGAGACTTCCTGTCGTCGTTGGATTTGGAGGATGCCTACTTCCATATTCCCATCCTAAAGGGGCACCGAAAATTCCTCAGGTTTGTGGTCCAAGGGCGTCATTACCAGTTCAAAGCCCTCCCCTTCGGTCTACGGTCGGCACCCAGGGTGTTCACCAAGTGCCTCGCACCGGTGGCGGCGCAGCTGCGCCGCGAGGGGATCCACGTCTACCCCTACCTGGACGACTGGCTCATCCGAGCCAAGACGAGGGAACTCGCCGTGGTTGACACGGCAAGGACCGTCCAACTTCTCATGGACCTGGGATTCTCCGTGAACTACGCCAAATCCCACCTGGTACCCGCGCAAGACGCTCTGTTTCTGGGAGCGAGGCTCAACACAGTGTCCCTTCTGGCCTCCCCGTCGGAGGAGAGGACCAGGACCATCCTGGGCAAGGTGCAGCGGATGTTGGTGGCCGACGTGGCCAGGGTGAGGTCCATCAAGTCCCTCCTCGGAATGATGTCTTCCTGCATCTACCTCATTCCCATGTGCAGGCTCCGGATGCGCCCGTTGCAGGAGTTCCTGGACGCGCGCTGGATCCAAACGACGGGCAGCTTCGAGGAAAGGATCACACTCGACGAGAGTTTCCGACGAGCGATCCGGTGGTGGGGCACCCGCGCGCATCTGACGGCGGGCATGGACTTCCAGACCCCAGCCCACCAGGAGACAGTGACCACGGATGCCTCCCTGGAAGGGTGGGGAGCGCACACCGAAAATCTGCACGCAAGGGGCCTTTGGCTCCCGACGGAGCAATCCTTACATATCAACGTCCTGGAGCTCCGTGCAGTGTTTTGGGCCCTCAGGTCCTTTCTTCCGTCCCTCAAGGGCAAGGTGGTGAGGATCTTCACCGACAACACCACCACCATGTTTTACATCAGAAAACAGGGCGGAACCAGGTCCCCAGCACTGTCCAAGGAGGCGCAGGACCTGTGGCATTGGGCAGTCGCCCAAGGGATGTTTCTGGTGCCGTTTCATCTGGCAGGGATAAAAAACACCATCGCCGACTCACTCAGCAGGGAGCTGCGCTAGTGCCACGAGTGGGAACTACGGCAGGATCTAGTGGATCGCCTCTTCCGACGGTGGGGCACACCCCAGATCGACCTGTTCGCGACGGCGACGATCTCCAAGTGCCGGAGGTTCGCCAGCAGGTTTCCCCAGGCGAGGAGCATGGGCGATGCTTTCTCGTTGCCCTGGGAGGGCCTGTTCCTCTACGCGTTCCCTCCTTTGCCACTGCTAATCCGGCTCGTCAACCAGCTCAAGAGGTCACGGTGCAGGATGATCCTCGTCGCACCTGCGTGGCCGAGGCAGATATGGTTCCCGGACCTTCTGGACTTGTCAGCGTCCCCGCCAATCAAGCTGCCGGTGGACGCGGATCT
This sequence comes from Ambystoma mexicanum, assembly GCF_040938575.1. NCBI lineage: Eukaryota > Metazoa > Chordata > Amphibia > Caudata > Ambystomatidae > Ambystoma > Ambystoma mexicanum. Next base: position 624,289,328 of record NC_090928.1, on the reverse strand, counting down.
GCTCTCCAGGGAAGGAGGCGCCATCCTCCACCACGACCCGAAATCGCTGAACTTGCAGGCCTGGCTCCTGCAGCGCTAGAGTTTGGAGGATACGACATACCGGCCGACTGCAGAGAGGTTCTTGCAAAGGCCAGGGAGTCCTCGACTCTTAAATGCTACGGACACAAATGGAAGAGGTTCTCTGTCTGGTGCCACGCACAGAAGATTAACCCTCTACGGATTACGGCTCCCCAAGTTCTGCCGTACCTGCTGACGCTGGCCAAAGCTGGACTGGCACACGCGTCCATCAAGATTCATCTTGCTGCGATCTCCCGATATACCAGAACCACGGGACGGACGTCCTTGTGGTCTCATCGTCTGGTGAAAGAGTTCATGAAGGGACTGTTCAGATCGTTCCCGCCGGTGAAGGCTCCGGCCCCGGCGTGGGAGCTCAACGTGGTGCTGACCAAGCTCATGGGACCTCCGTTCGAGCCTCTGCACTCGGCCCCGTTGAAGTTTCTGTCGTGGAAGACAGCGTTTCTTGTGGCCATCACCTCCGCACGACGGGTGGGAGAGATCCAGGCCCTTTCCTGCAAGGCCCCGTACTTGACTTTTCACGACACGAGGGTAGTGCTCAGGACGCACCCCTCCTTCATGCCCAAGGTACCGTCGGACTTCCATCTCAACGAACCCTTGGTGTTGCCTATATTCTTCCCGTCGCCTTCGTCGCCGGCTGAGAGGACTTTGCACTCGCTGGATGTGGCTAGAGCGCTGAAGTTCTACGTGGACCGCACGAAGTGTTTTCGGAAGACGTCACAACTCTTTGTGAATTTTGGACCTGTCAATCAGGGGAAGGCTCTCTCGAAGGCTTCCATTTCCAGATGGCTCTCCGGCTGTATCATGTACTGTCATCGGTTGGCAAACCGACCGCTGCCCGGGCCGTCCGAGAGCCCATTCCACCAGAGCGATCGCAGCTACCACGGCGTTCCTTTCTGGTGTGCCCCTGCTGGACATATGCAGGGCTGCTACGTGGAGGTCGACGCACACCTTCACTAAGTTCTACTGCGTCGATCGGGATTCCAGGGAGGAGTCCAGGGTCGGCCAAGCAGTGCTGCGCAACCTGTTCGCCTGAGGTGAGCCTGGTGAGGAGGTAAGATGCTTAATGTTGAGTTTGATGCAATGCTTAATGTTGAGCCTTTGCCACCTCCCGTGGTTGTGCATGTGTGTACTGCTATGTATTCTTTATTCATGAGCATGTGAATCCATGCCAGACCCCATGCTGGAGAAGGAACACGTTACTTACCTGTAACTGTTGTTCTCCAGCATGGGTCTGGCATGGATTCACATGCGAACCCTCCCGCCTACCCCTCTGCGGCTCTTCACTTGGTCATACTGCCACTTCACGTGCTTCCAAATCTGAAGATGGCTGCCAGAGGCGGTGCTTAGGTAGAGGGCAGTCATTGGCTGTGGTCAGTATGACGCAGAGACCAGTGATTGGTTATTACTACGAAAGACAGATCAGAAACGAAACTGATACTGGTTTTTTCTTTACCGAGGATTCCCAGCCTGACGACGGGGAATATTCATGAGCATGTGAATCCATGCCAGACCCATGCTGGAGAACAACAGTTACAGGTAAGTAACTTGTTCCATACTAAGAAAGGTATGTCTTCTGGAGGCAGAAACAGAATGGAAGAAAGGGGGCCCCACCTGAAAAGTTAAACCTGCAAAACCGCCAAGACCGAGACCAACAGATCTCCCGAGCTCTTGAAGAAGGATTCTGTTACCATGACAAAAGGAAGATATTTACAAAAAACCTGACCCCTAAGAGACCGAACTTGGGAAGGAGAAAAAATGTTTGTCTTACCACCAATCGCTACCATTATAGTGATATCTGAACCCCTTTGTCGATGTGCCAGGTGCTTGGACCTTGTTCCCTCCTCCATGGTTGCTAAATCCCCTAGAGGATCATAAACTAACCGAAGGAGGACCACTAAATTCCATAGTCTTAGCAAGACTCTAAACTGCACAGAACTGATCACTAAACAGTTAAAATGAAGTAGCTCACCAGAAGAGGACTAACCTCTATCTTAGCCAATCTGAAAAACCTTGAAGGCCCCAGCACCCTGTGCTGGCACCTTATTACAAACAATCTCCTGTGAAAACCCAAAAGGTCTACCGGCCATGCAGGCGACTAGGAGAACCAAGTCATTTAACTAAATATATCCCAGCCCTCTGGAAATCGCACTGACCGATACTTTCTGAGATAATTAATGTAGAGACGTTGGAACGCCCTGTGATAGAGGGCCGTAATAACTTGGATGGAAGATGAGGAGCACTCCCAGACCCCTCTATCCCACCAATGGATCTTATGCCTTCCCAAAGGAGGAGAAACCCCCCCCCCCCCCAACTTATCTAAGGAAAAACCTTGCAACCCAGCAGAAGGTCACCCTGAGGACCACACTAAAGCCCCGCTTTACACCCTTAAAATAAATATACTCTTGCACTTCTACCAACCCCCTGACCGTGGAAGGGGGCTCCGCTTAACTTGGTGAGAAAAGAAAACAGAAAAATGGCGCAAAGGAAAGTAAACTGACTGGAGGGAAATGCCCATTGCGAGTCTGCAATGGTCATGAGCCAGAACTCCTGTAAAAAGGAAAAACGGAAACCACCAGGTGTTACTCAATAGATGTAATATTATGATGCGATCTCCCCCAAGGATGGCGGGAAAAGGAAAGAGTGGGGGGGGGTGGAGGACTTTTAGATAATTATCATGCCCCGTAAATGAGAGGTTGCAAAAGAAAAACTGGAACCACTGTCCCTTCAAACACTGAGGACCGAGTCTCTGTATGCATGTGAGGCTGACTGGCCACTATGGGGATCGGGGGAAGGAAAAAATTAAGCCCATTGCCCATAACAAAATATCACTTATATAGTGCTACGAAACCTCCGGTATATGAGTGTTGCTCATCACTACTACCAATGGTGTGGGGTGTGAGGTGCTCACTTATCGATCTCAGCAGGATGAAAGACTGATTTAGACCGTCCCAAGTTCGGTTCAGAGTGGCACCAGTTCTGTGCAAATATGGAATCGTCTGTTTTCTAATCCAAGAATGACTATACAACTTGCAATTGTGCAATTTCTTAATATAATTTTCCCCGGCTCGAATTCTGCATAAATTAATTCAAAGTGAATGATGATTGTCAGTTTTAAGTAATTTCAAGGAGGGCTCTCACTTTCACTTTGTATCATTCTGTTTATTGTGTTTTATGTGGTTTTATTATGTTTACTTGTTTCACATTTGCCTATAATGAGATGTAAATATTTGTTGTAAAGTATAAGATGTTTAAGTATGCTAAATGATAATGTGTATACAAATTTTAAAAGTTGGTTTACCAGCTATAACAAATTAAAAAAAAAAATGTAGACTGTCCCAGTAGGCTCAGTACAGATCTGAAGCCAGCACTCTATTTGTTGCACTGTAGAAAAAGAAATATATATAAAGACAGAGGCTAAACAACTCTCTTGAGGGTACAGAAAAAAACTGCTGTACTCCTCGAGCAGAGGAGAAATTGTAACACACTGCTAGACAGATAGCTGAAAATAGGCGAAGCGCTGGGAGGAAAACCATGGGGCAGGCGTCAGAAAGTTATTTGGCAACTCGTCCCTCTGATACCATCAAGTGTTTCCAAACACTCAATCCAATTGGAACATGGTTGCCCAACTTGCCTTGCAACAAAACTGAACAGATATCCCTGAGCTGACCTTGTCTCCACCAATAGTCCAAATAGTATAATGAATGTCCAAATGGGACAAATAGTAAGGGAACCACGCCACCACTAAAGAGAGCATCAAGCCCTGCAGACCTCAATAGGGGCAGAACGCATCATTTTTTCTTCCTCATGTCGAGAGAAAACTCTGTAGCTTACGCAGCACGGGTATTGGGTGGAGCAATTGTTATTGGGGAAAGCAAAAACTTAAGGAAAGGACTGAGTTGTTCTAAAACTAACTAAGGTAAAGGGTGCCAGAATTTTAACTAAAAGACGAAGGTTAACACCAGAGTGACGGCTAGAGGGGAAGGTACAACCCCCACATGAGTCTGTTTACAACTACCTCCACACGCTCTTTTCTTTAAAGTACTTAATTAATAAATAATTTAAAATATCCAAGGAAGGGGGGTTACGCCCTCACAGGGGTGCGAACCCCCAGCCCTTATAGAAGCTGATACCTACTGAGCTATCCGGGCTACTGACAACTTTGAAAATGCAAATGTGTTCCAGTCAACACTTAAACATATTGTTTAGCAAAATAGTACACTTAGCAAGTGCACCTCCAACTGCTCGCCCGAGCAGGGCGTGATAACCAGCAGTACACAAGGGGTAACCTCGCATTAGAACTTGGGCAGAACCTGAAACCGAGCAGGTTATGGCACACAAACAGTTAAGGTAATCACCAACACCCTATGCCGCACACAAGCAAAGTTGCTGACTTTAAGCGAGGAATACACAGAGTAAGTGTACCTCAAACTGCTCACCCTAGCAGGTTGTGGACCCAGCAGTATACGAGGGGTCACATCGCAGAAAAACACAGGCAAAGTCTGCCACCAAGTGGGTGACTGCACCTTTCCAGGGAAGATAATGACATCTGCCAAGTTTAAGGGAGGAATACACTGAGCAAGTGTACCTCAAACTGTTCACCCCACAGGGTGTGGTAACCAGCAGTATGCGAGGGGTTAACCTCGCAATAGAACTCAGGCAGAACCTGAAACCGAATAGGTTATGGCACCTACAGTGAAGGCAAATCACCTATGCCCTGTGCAGCGCTTAAATAAATAAGTAAATAAATAAAAACAGATTGGCAGCGTATGAGGCTCTTCAGTAGGCAAACTAGTGTTAATATAAGCTGAAAATATCAATTTAAACACAATAAAATATCAATTTTTAAATATATATATATATATCTATCCATATGTGTACACTGCCAATGGCGGGCAGCGAACCCAGGTCCCTCTGCATAGTAAACCTGCAACCTTCTCCTTGAGCTATGTCGCTTGTGTGCCGAAACAGAAGCCTTCCTGAAACTATATGGACACAGCTGCACGCTGTAGAAATGCTCATTAAAGAGCTTCACCAACGAAATGAGGGCGTAGCGAACTGCCTCCCAGCCGGGTCCCAAGAACAGGCCTAGCCTGTGTGCACCTGATTTCATGTGCGAGCAGCGTATAAATAGAACAAACACACACACGCGACGCGTGTGAAATGAATGAAACTACAAGGAGCTGCCAGTCTTTACAGCCGTGACGCGTGTCGGTAAGAAGCTGAGCTTCTTTAACAGACCGTGCGCGTCACCAACAAACATGTGTGAAATGCCCGCTGGCTCCGGGGACTGGAGGCAGCCGCGTAAAGATAAACAAACTTCCCCAGAGGGGAAAGAATTTCACGCTTCGCCACCTGAGTTTTAATGAGGCAGGCGAAGCGACCCTAATTACACTGAACACGGCGAGAACGCCGCCCAGGGCAGGAAGCAAAACAAACACTGCACAAGCGGAACGTTCCCAGCGGAGCGCTGCCACAATGTAACAATGTGACCTGGAGGTCAGCGTTCGAACACGGCACTCAGCCAATTACCAATATAACATGAAAATACATGACCCTTTCATCGGCACAGTGCCATAGATCACCAAACTCTTTCAATATAACATAAATAACATAAAATAACACTCTAAACTCCATAAATTCAACACTAAGGCAAGAACTAGGAGGAGTGACTTAGATGTGGATTCAGCAGCAAAGAAAGAGGAGTTGGGTTTAGAGTAATGGACTTGTATAAGGAAGGGTCCCTGCTCATTGGTCTCCTGCATGGCATGACCTGTCCTCCACGATGGATTGGGGAGCTCCTTACATTGACATTGAACTCTATTTAGTTCTGTTCTTTATAACATTTTTGTTTGTAAAAGTTTTTCTTTGCTGCTGTGGTTTCAGACTAAAGATTGTTATGCATTATATGAGCCTCCTGTCTTGTCATAGAATTAGGAAAGCGAAATATGAAAACCATACACACACGAATATTATGTATGGTGTGTGGGTCCCCGCCCCCTTCCAACCCCGGAGTTTCATGCAGTCATAGATCCATCTGGCAGGTTCGTGTCAGTTATGGGTGTACTAGTTGCTGGATAAAGCTCTGAATATGTGTTGGGTAGCTTGGTGTGGGTGTGCATTTAAAAGGTGTGGCTTTCTATGTGAACGGTATACAATCATGTCACAATTACTCTAGAAAGCTTGGGCCGGCTCATTAACATCACGGGAAATGAACATATTCTAAAGCGAAATATGTAAATTTCAATCAATTGGCTTTGCCTAATAGAAGTGCTCGGGAAGAATTAATATTTGCCTTTCAGGAAACCATCAACTCATGAAAAATCACTGAGTGTGGATATTTTCTTATAGTGTTGTGAGCAAAGTATGAAAGGTTACTGTTACACGTGGCCGGGGTCAGGGCCCTGCCTGTCCCCTCTGGCTCCTCTTTCCCTCTCAACTGCCCTTCACAGAACAGCGGAGCCACTGGTAGATACAACTTCTCTTTATTCTCCCTCTCCAGTTCTGCCATTCCCGGGCTCTGGTAGCCCCTCATCTTCCTCCCTCATCCTGTGCCCAGTCCTTCCCTCCTTCTCTTAAGGCTGTCTCCTGTTTAAGGGGGACTGTCCTTAATTACTCTGCAACATTCCCCCCCCCACTTAACATTGAACCTCTCTCTCTTATAGGTCAGTCCACTGGCTCGGGGCCCTTTCATCTTCCAACTGTTTGGGCTCTTCTAGTTCCACTCCCAGGTATTTCCCTTTCGTTCTCCATGTGGTCGTGTCCATCGCAGAGTATCTGTCCAGTGGCTCGTCTTGCTTCGCTGGTTCCCACCGGCACCTTTCGTCCAGCGGCCTTGTCATTCTTCTTTGCAAGGGCGGGGCGTCTCTTGGCAGGAAGAGCACACCATCCCTGCACACTTCCTCGAAGTGGCTCTCTTCCACATCTGGTGCATTGGTGGCCCATGCCCGGGAACGGTCCCTGGTGGGGGAATGACAGGCCACACCTCTTGCACTTTGGGTCTTCTAGACTCTGCTGGCTGTCAATTGACGAGGCATTCCGTCTGTGCTGCATTGTCACGGGGCAGTGTAGTGCGGTCTGCGTGTGTGTCAGCGATGGTGCCAGCCTCCTTTGGATTTTCAATCCCTGCAGCCTGGAGGCCCACCCTTTCATAGATGCGTGCCAACTCTAATATTTCCTCCAGCGGGAGGGGTTTCCTGAGGAGTTGTTTTCGAAATATTGGTGATTTACAGCCTTCTATTATTCTCAGCCGTATCGCTTCCTCATCGGAGAAGGTGTCAAAGTCGCAATGGGCTGTTTTCTTTTGTAGCCTGATGACAGTCTCCTATCATTTCGCCTGGCAGTTGCTTGCATCGGTTAAATTCATATTGTTTGAAATCATTGTTTGGCTGTGCAACCAGCCTTTTGTTCAAAGCGGCTATGGCCAGGTCATACGTTGCTTTCTTCCACGGTGGAATGGTCTTGAGAATTTCCTTTATCTCTTTCTGATAGATTGGTTAAGATGTCAAGGAGGGCTGTAGAGTTGTCATCCACTAAGGCTTTCATGATTAACTCCGAGAATTCTTCTACCCATTCCTCCAACCGCGGGCCCCTGTCCTGTTGTTGCTGTAGTTGAAAGGGTTGTGGTCTTCTTAGGAATTGCGCTCTGGATCTGGCAGTTGCCTAGTCCTTTCTCTGGATTTCTTGTTCATCGCCCATGGCTGTCTCCCTGGGGTGTTTCTTTGCGTTCTGGTATCTTGGGTTGACTCTTTTGGGGACGACGCTTGGTCTGGCTCTGGTTTATGGCCTGTTTAGTTCTCTTCGTTTCCCTCACAGCTTTGGAGCAGGATTGTCCTTTTGTTCCTTTTCCCCCTCTTTTGTTTGACGTGTTGTTGGGCGTACCTGCAGTCTGCCACCTCGCTCTTTTCCTCCACCTCAATGAGGCCCCTGTCCTCTGTGCCACGTGCAGGGGGGGGTCTACTGCCCCCTACCCCGCAGGGGTGGATTGTCCCTTTTGCATCCGATAGTCTTGGAGGCAGGTTGCCCCTTTCTCCGTCTGTGTTGCAATCTTCTTGGTTGGGCGGATCGACCTCCTTCCCTTGGAGCCGAGGTCGGCTGTGTGGTTGGTCGGATTGACCCCCCCGTTTATCCAGGCCAGGATTAGCTGTCCATCTGGGCGGATTGCCCTCTTTCTGCCACAGGCGGACTGCCCCCTTTTCCACTGCGGGTAGACTGCCCCCTTTACACTACGGGCGGACTGCCCTTCCTTCTATTGTGGGTCTCCTGACCCTTCTGATCATTCCTGTGGCCCTCCTTTCTGGGTGTACTTCAACTGTGGGTTATTGATCTTTCCTGAGGCCTTTAGTGTGTGTACTGACCCTTCACTTGTGGGGCTGTATGCTTCCCCACCTTCTAGCTGTATCATTTGCCTGTAACGCTATTGCTTATTCCTTGTTTTTATTATTTACTCCCACTAACCCCCCATTTTCGTTTGCGGGCACCTGCCCTTCAGGCCCTATAACTGATATTGTGCTCCTGCTGGGTATTGGACCACTTTGTCCTCTTTTTTTAAAAATGGTTATTTTTTTTTTTCTGTGCAAGCAGAGCTGTTGTCATCCTCTTGGTGTGTCCCTCCGCGTCACCAACAGGATCCTCACCAATCCGGAGGACTCCTTACCGCGCTGTTCAGCCATGCTGGAGTTTTCCCCACGCACTCTTCACCCGCTGCCTCCGGCTTCATCGAACTCTCCCCTCAGCAGCCGTTCTTCGCACATGGCTGCACCAGCACACCTCAACCTTCACGTCCACCGGTGCAGGGTGTGCAGGCGGTCCCCACTGGCAGGCGCGGGCTGCCTCGGATCACCTTTATGCGCCTTGCGGGATCGGCCGCTGGGTTGGGCAAGGCCCCCTTGCCTGTTCCTTGCTGTGGGTGGACCGCCCTTCTCCCTCTCGTGCTGCAGGCTGCTGACTATGGTGGCAGACAGCCTATCTTTGACACGTGCAGAGTTTCTGATCCATGTGTCCCGGTCCTGATCAGCAAACAGGACGATGTGCTGGGCGCCAGATTGCCGTCTGTGTTGGTTCCACTTACCTGGATTTGTTTCTCCTCGTCGCCACTTGTTACACCCGGCCGGGGTCGGGGCCCTGTCCCCTCTGGCTTCTCTTTCCCTCCCAGCTGCCCTTCACAGAAATGCAGAGCAACTGGTAAGTACAACTTCTCTTTATTCTCCCTCTCCAGTTCTGCTGTTTCCGGGCTCTGGTAGCCCCTCCTCTTCCTCCCTCACCCCGCGCCCAGTCCTTCCCTTAAGGTTGTCTCCTGTTTAAGGGGGACTGTTCTTAATTTCTCTGCAACAGTTACCACCTTTTAAACCCCATGATATGTACCAAAATATTCCCTGCATGGGTTCTTGTGGGAAAGTGCCTGGTCTGGGAACCCCGATGAGCACTGTTTGAATTACAGCATGGTATTAGTCCATTAATACAACATTTAGTCCAGTGCAGGTTGCATGAAGGTGTGGCATGCGTGCATCCACGAGAAACGCAAATTGCAGTGTGTGAACTTGTAACAGTTTGTCTTATTACATTTAATGACAAATATTGTCACGCTGCCCACTGTTTAGCCTTTGTTGTGTTTTTTTTGTGTTGCGTTTCAGTATTTGTCACGTGCAAACAATGTCGCATAAATATCTAAGGCTCAGAACCATAACAAGTTAACACGATAGTTAAAGCAGACAAATATTGCAATAACCAACAATACAAATGATAAGTAAATTAAATTAAACTGGAAATGTCATATACGGCTCTTCATCTTGCACTCCTAAGCCAAGGGCGATCGAGTAATCCTTTATTTTCCGTTTCAAAATCCTGCTTCCGAGAATCTGTCTCAAATGCTTGGGCATAGAGTCCCAAAAGGCTACACTGGCAACTTGTAGGTCTGTTCCATTCAGATGCGACTTGTACGAGAGAGATTTAATTTTTTGGGTTCACTACAGATGGAAGTCGGTCTGCGGTAGGCAATAAGACCAGGCTACGTAGGTATGAACTGCTACCATTTTGTAGAACAAGCTAATAAGCCTGGTATGAATTCTGAGGTTCATATGTGGCCACCTAGTGGTCTCCCGACCAAAAATAATTCTAATATACCGAATTTTGCACCGCTTACCGTCTACATTGCAACATTTAAGCAAACCACCACACGGTATTCAACGAAAGGTAAAACCACTGCCTGCGCTAGGAGTTTCAAGATTGCTTTCAGTTAATTAAGTCAAGGCAGTACGGTCGTATCAAGTTGATGACTATAATTTGTTCCAATATTAACATAATTTAATAAGCATATTATACATGAGAAAATCATATAATATAAATAGATTTCAACAACAAACAATTAAATAGCTCGATGAATTTCGGGAAGAAAATCCCTTCATCGGAGTGAAATTTTCATTAAATTCATTAAAGGTCTCAATCGTCTAGCTTCAATTTTAGTCTATAAAGTAAAACAAAAAGAACCCATAAGAGTGATATGTCTAAAAGGTTATTAATACCCTGAGTAACTGATGATGTTCATATAAATATCACCTCGTTAGAAATTCTAAGAAGGTCCTACGAACATCCCAGCATGGTTCTTAAGGACTATAACGTCCGGGAACAAAGTGCATCAGGTTTTCATTTCTTTGGGGAGTGTTGAAAGATAAGTTTATAAGTCAAAAAAGGGTTGTGTCAACGTAATAGAACAAGTCCATAGTTTGCCAAATGAACGTACCTCTATTCTTAGGTCTCGTTGAATTCTTGATGCCTATGGGTGGATCCAGATATTGAATGGATGGAGTCTCTTACCTGTGGAGAATATCAAAAAGAGTCCAACGGTGGCTAGATTCTAGCGGCTGATAAAAGCTAAAACTAAGTAATCAGGGTTGATGGTGAAAAACCCAGTCTGGTCAATAAAGCCAATGAGGCAAGAGGTAGCAGAGTGACTTACCAGTGGATGTAGTACTAGTGTCTAGTCGCATGTGTTCGGAGGATCAAAGGGTGTAGTTGGACGAGAAGCTGTCTTTTGTATGACGTGCAGCGTGCTTAGATCGGCGTGCTGACGACAGAGATAACTGTTGTGACAGTCGATGAGGTGACCAAGATGGTGCCAGAGTATAAACTGAGCCTTTTTCCTTAACAATACGGCTACTCATGGGCCATTTCTATTGTTTCTCACAGCCGACAACCTCTTAAACCTCTCAAGCATACGCAGAAACTCCGTTTGGAGGTATGTTTTCTCTAAACAATTATTACTTTCGTTTTGAGCTTTTATCAGCTGCTAGACTCTAGCCACTATTGGACTCTTTTTGATATTCTCCACAGTTAAGAGAGTCCATCCATTCCATATCGGGATCCACCCATAGGCATCGAGAATTCGATGAGGCCTAAGAATAGAGGTACATTCATCTGGCAACCTATGGACTTGTTCTATTATGTTTATACTCAACCCTTTTTTGACTCATAAACGTATTATCTTTCAACACTCCCCGCAGAATTGAAGACCTGACGCAGACATTTTTCTTTGTTCCCGGACGTTATACAAGGCATAAATTAGTTTTCAAAAATTGATTAGCAGAGTTTGCTAATTAAAATGTTTTTGAGTAGCAAACTGACCCATTTGATTAGCAAGTTTGTACTAAAATTGTTAATGTCACCAGAAGTTATTTGTACCCAAAACATGAAACGAGCAACAATACAGCAGTTTGGCGGAACGCGAAAATAACACTTTAGTGAGAGGCGTCCGGCCTTGCAAATTCTTTAAACTTCAGCTAGCACTACAGGTCGGGTAACTTAGTTTACCTATTCAACCTAAGAGAAATGCACTCGACCCATAGCAACGGAGAACAACAAATTAAAAATGCGATTTCTGTAAAATGGTGCATGTCACTACAAACCCACTTTATGTTTGGCTCACTGCCGCCACCCAGAGGCAAGCCATGTACAGTGAAAATTGTATTTGACATTTACTGCAACGTAGATGCTTAAATAAGTTTCAAACAACTCTTGCAAAGGTTACTTGCCCTTCATAAAATCTACTTGCTATGCGAGTGGGCAAAAACACTTTGCGAGAAATAGATGAGTTTCTGCAAAATGTAAAAGGTTAGCTCCATGAATGGACACAAATGAATAGATATCATAAAAAGGCTCTGAAAACAGTTTGGCCAGCTGTCTCCTGTAGGTGGTAATGTATAACATAATCATAAAGTAAAGCGAGCTCTGCAGGCTAACTACAGTGTTTGGTATTGCATTAGATCTGTAGATGTACAGACTGGATGAAACTATTGATCACTACTTTGCATAAGCATCTAATCTGCTTTGTGTATTCATTATACACTTAACTCCCCTCTCGAGCTCTTCGCTCCTCTACCTCCCTCTGGGTCAATCGTTTTTCAAAGAAATGAGCTGGGGGTAGATCTCCATCGTCGGCTGGGGCCTTTCTCTGGAACAGCCTCCCTGCCACTCTAAAACTTGAGGAGAACCATCTCTGGTTCCAGAAGCGCCTCAAGACCTTCCTCTTTGCTTCTGCATTCTCTTCCCCCTCTCCCCTGCTGACCGGCTCCCTCTTGGCACTGTGCACCTGGCCACCCTCTTTCCCCTGGGCCCAGGTACCTGTTCACCTTGCCGCCCTCCTAGCCACCCCTTGCATTGGTGGACTGTATCTGTACCCATACAGCCCCCCCTTTTTTCTGCACTTATCAGACTTACCCAGTCTGCTGCCATAAACACAGCACTTGCCACTTGCTGGCTGCACTACCACTGTTTATTGCCTCCATTTTGTATTTATTTTATTTATTATTTATGTATCTGCTCTGCACTTTCCACTCTTCCCCCTTCCATGCACTTTTTCCCTTCTCCCTTTCCCATGCACTTGCACATTTTCAATGTCACTGGGCCTAGTAAGATCATTGTTGTTTTTGTGTTCTCCCCTGTTCCCCTCCCTTGCCTAGTCGCGCTCTGAAACACTTGTGTACGAGCGCGATACAAATAAAATATATCATTATGTAAGAGGAAAGAAAGAGACTAAGCAGAGTGGATTGTGTAGCAGGCAGGGAACTGGGAAAACTATTTGGAATGTTGTAGTTTGTGGTCATCTCACTTTCAGGGTACCTGGTATAAAGCAAAAGGGTGAAAATAATATAGAAGTTCATGGAGTATGGATTTGCTCATGGGTTGAGCACTACAATATATATGCAACCTGCAGGCTACAGAACTAGGTTTGCCATCAAAAGCATTTGATCATGTATATTTTCAAAAGTGTTCACTCGTCAATATGACGCATCTTCCCCATAAACAAGAATGATAGTTGACACTATGAAATTTAGATACATAACCTAAACTTTATTGTAAAGCATGGAGATGATGCAGTGTTTTACAGTATCAATACAGTAATTATGCATTATGGTAACAACTTACATTTTAGGAATGGAATTGCATGAATGTCTTTTTAAAAAAAAAAAAAATATATATATATATAGGCATAGAAAGCTTAATAAAAGTACCATCCCGATTGCTTCTGGTTTGCAATTATTTAAAAAAGAAAAAAATTCTTGCCTAGCACGCCCATACATGCCTTTGGCACGAGTGGAAGAAATTATTGCTGCTGTACTTTCGCTCCATTAGCACTTAAAGTGAACAGAGAAAAGGGGGTGAAGAGAGCACTGAGGCAAGCGAGGAATGCAAGGCGAGCTGTGCTTTCATTGAAGAGAGCAACTTAAATAGCTAATTTTGCTACACAAGTGTCTATTTGATGAGCAAACCTACAGAATTGCGTAGCAAATTGTTATGCAACATGGCTATTTTATGCCTTCTTATAGTCCGATAAGAATTATACTGGGATGTTGAGAGGACTTTCTTATAACTTCTAATGAGGTGACATTTTATATGAACATCATCAGTTACTCACGTGATTAATTACCTTTTAGAAATATCACACTTATGGGTTATTTATTTTTTTACTTTCTAGACTAAAATTGAAGCTAGAAGATTGAGACATTTAATGAAAATGTTGGTCCTGATGAAGGGATTTTCTTGCCGAAACGCGTCAAGATCTTTTACATTTTTTGTTGTTAAATCTATTCATGTTATGGATTTCTCACATGTACAATATGCTTATTAAATTATGTAATTGGAACAAATTGTAGTCATCAACTTGATACAACTGCACTGCATTGACTTGCTATCATCCTTCTGACCCCAATAAGGACACCTTCACCATAGCGTCCCTCAACTATAAAGAGGCTATTTTCCAAGCCAAAAAGGACACTAAATAGTTCTTCAAGATCCTGAAAGAACTTGAATCTCCGACTACTCCCCCTGACACCTGCAGCAAAGATAGCAGCACATGGTGCACAAACATACAGAATGCGCTCCTCTGCAAAATTTCCACACTCCATTCCAAAATCAATGCCAAAAAAAACAGCCTCCAGACTGGTTACCAGCTCACCACCCCCTCTACTCAGACACACAAACCCTTCAGCTTCTCCCCTCTTAGCATTACTGAGGTCAAAAACATCATTAATAAACTGAACCGTCCAAATGCCAAGGTGACATGTGCCCAGCCCCTACTATCAAGGATTCCGCACATGAACTTGCCCCGTTATTACGTCCTTCATAAATACGTCATTCAGCACAGGTATTGTCCCGGATAACCTTAAAGACGCTTGGGTCACTCCCCCTTCTCAAGAAGCCTACCCTTGACCCTAACATACCTACTAACTTTAGGCCCATTACCACAGTTCCATTCTTGCTTAAAATACTCGACCGTGCTGCCTAACTACAGATCCAGGAGCACTTGGAATCTAACAAACTCCTTGGTCTTAGGCAATCTGGCTTCCGGCCCAGGCATGGGACCGAAACAGCCCTCATTGACCTAAAAACACAAATTGAGGACTTGAAAGAGAAAGGGAAACTGGCTCTGCTACTCTTACTCGACCTATCGGCAGCCTTCAATTTGGTCAACCACCAAATCTTATGTCAACACCTCAAATCAGCTGCTAACCTTTCTGACTCTGCCACCTGGTGGATTAGCTTGTTCCTTGACAATAGTTCTATGCGTGTCTCCTCCCCCTCAGCTGCTGACGAGCCCTCACCTGTTCGCTGTGGTGTCCGTCGGGGCTCAAGTGTTTCGCCAACACTTTACAACGTGTTCACAAAACCGTTATTTGATATTCTTGACTAGCTGGGTGTCACCTACACTAATTACGCCAATGAAACTCAAATGCTCATCCCTATCACTGGCGACCATACTTTGGACTCTAAAACGCTGAACGATATCTACCTGGTCATTCGGGCCTGGATGGCTCAACATGAACTTTACCTAAATGATAAGACGGAGCTTCTCATCGTAGGCTCACACTATCGTCTTAATAAACTAGACCCAGCCTTTAAGTCATTCACCATTGATGGTAACGCCATCAAGGTTTCTAACACTACCAAAATGTTAGGTATCGACCTAGACTCCACCCTGTCCCTAACTCGACAAACCAATTCTGTGACTTCAGCCGTGGCCTATATGTGCAAACTTATTACAGCCTGCTGACCCTTTCTCTCTACGGCCAATTGCACTACTCTAGCTAGAACACTCATTTTGTCTAAAATAGACTACTGCAACGCTCTCTACTTAGGAACGAGCCAACACAATCTAAATAAACTTCAGGTCAACAGAATAACGCTATTAGTGCAGCCCTCAACATTCCTAGAAACCAGCACATTTCAGACACCATACGCAATCTACACTGGCTCTCGGTTTCTCAGAGAATCTCCCTGAAAACGCTTGCCCTCACTCATAAGTGCCTTACTAATCAGGCTCCCTCCTATTTGGTCTGCCGATTCACTCCCCTTACATCCACCCGCCCTCAATGAACTGGCCAAGCCCACTGCCTCTCTCTTCCTAGGTTCAAGCTGCAGTAGTTTACCAGTACTAGCTACCAATCCCAGTACTAGCTACCAAATTGTGGAACACCTTGTCTGCCCCTCTCAGATCAGACCCATCCTTCCACTCCTTCAAGAATAAAG
Organism: Ambystoma mexicanum; assembly: GCF_040938575.1. NCBI lineage: Eukaryota > Metazoa > Chordata > Amphibia > Caudata > Ambystomatidae > Ambystoma > Ambystoma mexicanum. The sequence continues at coordinate 624,273,233 of NC_090928.1, read as the reverse complement.
CCAAACTGTGGCTAGCTGCGCTAGACTACCCTGCTTTGTAGCGATTTTGCTCCTTCCTGGCACCTCATCCTGCTTACTACCTGACTGTAATTATTTACAATACACATCACTTGTATGTACTTGCTCTGTAAATTGATTGTATATTCGCTATTTTACTCAGATTTTATATATGTCCTACTTACAGCAGATACTGTACTCATATTCTGCTCTTTGTATATTTCCCTTATTGTATGCGTTAATATGTACCATGTAATACCTGTATATGTAACTCAAGTCATGCGCCCAGATGCCTTTGGGCCAGGTGGGCTTTACAAATCAAGAAATACAAATATACAAATACTTAAGTAACTGACGGCAATCTCAAAAATCTTAATAAAATTTAACTGACTACTGTGTCAGTAAATGTGGTGTGCAGGGGACGCGAGTGTCCATTAGTCTAGGACATTTTCTCTTCTGTATATACTGGCGACTTTTTGTGCCAGGGTCGCATTTTCTCCTCTGCACCTGTGAATTACTTTAGAATACTCTTTACCCGGACCCAATCTGACCCACTATTAGAGGTATGCGCTTCTTTTATACTTCTATACCTTCTGCGCTAGGAGTTTCCAATGTTGCAAACGCAACAGAAGACTACTTTTGTGGGGTATATAAAGATAAAAAATGAGAATATTCTTGCCACCTGTACGGGAGTTTTAAAGGTTTGGTCCTGTGAGGGGTCAGAAATGAGAGCAGACAGAAAGTTTTGTGTATTCTCATTGTCAGACATTTTATTTAACAGAAAATGCGTTGGCAAAAAATGCCTCGCTAGTCCTATCTTTAAGGAAGGAGGTTCTCTTCTTAAACAACTATAACTAAGAATCGGTCTGTGTCGAGTAGTTAGTAACTTAGAAACAGTCCTTGTGTCCAGAACATTCTTAACTGACCTTCACACTAGAAAAGATCAATTAAGAGTGCAAGGAAATATCTAGTGGGAAAAGTGTTCATAATCAAAAAATCCAATCGATGTTTTCCAAGGAGAAATCCTTGAAACCAGAGGATAGTACCCTTGCCCTGGATTTTTAGGTAGAATCGTGAAAGTGTCTCTTTTAAACAACAGTTTCCTGAGGTCAAAAGAATACAGAAAGTTCATATTCACACAATATTTTCCATAATATCCAACAATGCCTTTTGTAGCCAAACGTGTCTAATTTTAAATTTGATTGACGAGTTTCTTCTTCTTGTAAACTAACAGATTCATCAGTTGCCGTTACAAATCAGAACGTCTTTCAGGTACTTTCCAGGTTTCTTGGTACACTTCCTTTCCAGGTATTTTATATCAATATTAAAACCTTTCTTTACAAGTCTGATGGATTGCCTGGTATACTCATCCACCAGGAATCCTCTTAAGGGTTCTTCAGATCCCATGGTATACTCCCCTGCAAGGTATCTTCCCACAGTTTTCAAAATGCCTGGTAGCTTTGGCTGCCAGGACTTCTTGTATACATTTCTTTGGTGGATTACCCGGTATACTCCTTGGCCAGAAATCCTTTCACGGGGCTCTTCAGATTCTCTGGTATACTTCCCTGCCAGGTATCTTCCCCCGAACGTTAAAGTTCTTTATAAATGCCTGGTGTATGTGACTGCAAGGAATTCTTTTGATGGCCTTCTTAGATCCCATGGTATACTCCCTGCCAGGAATCCTGCCACAATGTAAAAGTCTTTTCACGACTTCAGTGGATTACCTTTATACTCCCCTGCCAGGAATTCTCCTTCCTTTGGAGTATTACATATCCCTTGGTGTACTCATGTGCCAGGCATCTTTCCCCAAACAATCAACTGACTAGTGCCTTCTCTTTACCAGGACTTCCTTATTGGTTTCACTTGTTATTTTCAATATATCGCATCAGCTTCTACTTTGTTCTGTCCTATGTCTTTACTTAGGGTAACACTTGTTTCAGCCCTCCCCCACATTGACATCTCATACATATATATTTGTTCATGCTTCATTGCTGCACATTTTCTTGTCAGTATTCAAATCTTCTCTCTTTGGAACATGGATGTAACATTAAAAGTTTGTCTGCATTTAAATTGCCTTTGAGTATTGTCCAATATCAATCTCACATGATTCATTCACTTGATTGCCTCGTTGTCGGTACGCCCGGGGTCCCCAATGTCTCGGGGCCGACTGAACAGTAGTCTGTGGTGTCTCCAAGTTGTGTCGTGCCTCTGCAATGAAGCTTCCTCCCTGGATTGGCTTCTCAACAATGCAGGTGTGTTTTTAGCATTCCCTGCAGCTCTGCGGTTAGTCGCCAGCTTTGCTCAGTGGCCTGGACCAGAGAATGCGGTTTCCTGCTAAGACCGTACTTGTAGAACCTCTGCTGTGCCTCCCGGTGCTCCTGCGGTCCTTCTGGAATGCTTGCTGTGCCTCTCCTTCCTTCGCACCACAACGGGGTGTGTAACTCGCATTTGCGAGCCGCAGCATGAATGAGCCCGTTCCCTTCCACGGTTCTCGCCCGTACTACTTTGTTGAATACTGTGGTTGCCATTTTTAAATGTCCCAGACAATTACTTTGAATGAAACAAATATTCTGCACGTTCGTCTTTGGACTTTACTTAGTTTGCATTAACTCTTCCTATCTCTTCTTCGTCTCATTACTTGAGGCTTTATGGGAGCTGTAGTCCATAGATACAATGGGATTTCCAAAATGTTACTAAAAAACTTGACATACAGAAATGTCAGAAACAGAAGAGGTTTTATGTGGATTATGAATGTTTGAGGTATATACAGAATTTTGTCTAGAGTGACATAACGAAAAGGGTCTCTGATTTTCACAATAAGGGGAATTTATGGGATGACTGCAAGCCCTCAAGAATTTAGATGTGATAGGGTCTTTATCAGGAAAAAGGGTAGAATGCGCCGTCTCATCCAATGGAATCATCCCATCCCCCTGGTAGTTGTCTCCTCCTCTGTGATCCTCCCTCATATAACCACCCCCAGGGTCAGGATCAGGTAGCGGCTGCCATCCCCTGGCCACATGGGAGGAGGTTACCATGGGGGGAATCAGTGATGAGTCCATCGGATTCATCACAGTCCCTGTTAAAAATAAATAAAGGACTCCTAGGTTGAGGTTTTGGACTTGTAGGGCATGGAAGTCCAACACATGTCTTGGGAGGCGTGCTTCAGTACAACATACTCTTATGTGGGCGTTGATGCTGATCCTGCAATCTCTACTACAGAGATGCGAGGGCAGCTTTGTGAGACAGAAAGCCAACTCATTTTAGAACTGCTTATGTTCTGCTGCTTCTCCCTTTGTCTCTTACCCGGCAGCTTCCCAACCGCATCGTAAAGGGACAGCCAAGCAACTCTTGTCCAACAGCAGAACGTTGTTGATGCAGTACACGTAGGAAGATGTCAATCATGTGGAACAAGCACTGCGGTCATCTAATGTGGTTTGTAGCCTAAGCTGGGAGCAGGAGCCTTGATACATAGCTGAGGGGTGCCACCTGCCATTAGTTAACATTGCTGAGGTATTTTGAATCTGCACTTGGCATGTGATTGCGGCATCTCCTAAGTTTGGCTTTACCTTACATATGTTGACTATCCTCTGCATTTAAGACAAACTGACAATCGATGATATTACTGAGGCTGTAATTAGTGTATCGATGACAAGATCTGTACATGTATGTTGGACAAAAGCAGATTTCCTGGGTACCCCAATGCTTGCTATTCTCAAAATACGGGTTTGGGAGGGTCCTGTTGTAAAGTGATCTCAACCTAGCTTGGGCCACCACCTCTGAACAACCCCTGCAGCCTGTCCAGCCCATGAAGGCTCACCAGAAGACTGTTCGGGAACAAACTTACCACAGAAAGGGCTAAGGGCATTCCTATTGGTGAATCAGGGATCAGTGAAGGGCTCTCCCTACCACGCGGCCGCTCTCCTCAGTCTGCTGCAAGATCTTCCAAGGAAAGCAAAGCTTCCTCTCAAACAGATTGCACATGTGCCTTCTGCTCTGGTTATCTTTGGGTAGGGATCCACTAAGTGGGCGTTCCTGCATTTGCTGCCTGCCTACGGTATTTCCTGGTGAACAGAACTTGATTACATGAACTAAAAAAAAAAATAGATCCAAACTCCTTTCTGCACTATTGGACACGTTTTCTATTATCTGTTCTCGTGGACCCATAACCCATTTACCATTACTTCTTGCTGGTACAGGCTGTTTCCCTTTGAGCTGTATTAAAAATGTATTGTAGATTTGCAGTATTTTGCTTCTGTTCTCCCTTAGTACTTTGATGAGCTATGCAATAAAAAATAGCTCCAATCACGCAGCTGCTGCTGTTACGTGTAGAATTAACTGACATTCTAGCACGATTGTTGCTGCACTTGTCATATGTTGGCAGCACCCCAGCGTGCGGCTGGACGTTACTTATGGTGACTATACCCTGCACATGAGGCATTGCTTGGTTTATGTTCCGTTAAGATGCAAAGTGCAGCAGAGGAGTGAAAAGGGTAAAGTGGGTGGATAGTAATTATTAATCTGTTAGTCTGCCAAGCCATAAAACGTGTGTGTATATGTATATATATATGTGTATATATATATATATATATATATATATATATAATTGCAGGCCAGATGTATGTTTGTCCCTGTATGTTTGTCTGATGCAGTAGCCTCAACTGTTGTCATCGTTAGATGGAGCTGTTGCCTTAGGATACATGGAGACCATGGCAATTCACATAGCTTTGCATGTTGTCACAAGCTAGAGGGCACTCTTGCCTTATGATATGTAGTGATCCTACTGCGTCAATGAAAACCTGCACTTTGGCCCGCGTACACTGGCTCTTAAATAAAACGGCATCAATGTTGCAAATTAAATTGAAGCCTAAAAATGGCAGTACATATCAAAATGACACCTCGATAAACATAAAGATAAAAAAAAGTATTAAAATGCAAATCTGCATTATTCAGCAATAAGAGGAGGACTTAATAATGTGCAGATTCATGCTAGATCGCATACAGTAAATATAAAACGCTTAAACAAATTCAGCCCAACATACAAAGCAGAATTAAATTACTTCGTCAACTGCATAAATGGAAGTCTTTTCTTTCAGGCAACGGTCAAAATCTGTCCCAAAGATTTTTTAACATCGGGGTCATTTAAAGATCTGCATAAAACAAGTGCCTTCTGTACATTACAAATGGCTCTGGTCTGCAGCATAGGGTTCAGCCAGTGAATTCTTAAGGATTTGTACAACGGGCAAATTAAAAGAATGGGTATTACTGTTTTCAGTAACACATTTAGCCTATCAATTGGTTCCCCATTTAGAGGTCAGTGCGTTATAAATGCAGTATTCCCAAACGCATCTTTATCAAAACCGGTACGAGCGGCCACCTCATGTCTATCAAGATATGTCTTAACGGTACCATCGTTTTTAACATGCAAGAAGTAGTAGTTTTGAAAGACTGCTGCCCTCACTGTGGCAGTAAGCCCTGAGACAGCGGGCCAATACCACCCCCGGCATTACCGTGGGTGGTATTGGCTTGCTGTCAAGGGGCTTATAGCCATTTGTACCCCGGTCCGTTAGACCTGGGTACTAATAGCATTTTTTTCTGCTCCGAAACGCTGCTGCGTTTCGAAACAGAAAAAAGTCACATAAAATGGACGCCGGGAAAGGGAAAACGTTGTCTGTTTTCCCTTTCCATGGCGGCCATTGGGAGCGGACCTGCTGGGAACAGAAGTGTTCCCATCGCGTTCGCTCCCGAGAAAAGAAGAAAAAAGAAGGTAAGTGGGGTTGGGAGGGTGGAGAGGGGATAGTTTGCAGGTGAGTGGGGTGGAGGAAAAAAGAAAGCTTATCCGAGTCCCCAGCGGGGGAGAAAGGCAGCCTCCAGCCTTGGGGAGGCTCAGAGCGGGGATTGCCCCGTTTCGAGCCTCCTCATTGGCTAAGGGGCTGCCACGCCCCTCTTAACCCCCCCCCCCCTTGCCGGGAACAAACGCAGGCACGTATGTGCATCCACGGGAATACACTGAAGTATGGCTCGGAAATGAGCCAATCACCTTTCAGTGTAATCCCGTGGAACGTATTGCCGGGTACTAATGATGTTTAACAGTTCATTCCAGACCTAGGATTTCTATGCCCCCCTTCAATATTGCATTTGTCCATCTACCACAACAGCAAGGCTTAGACCATAATTCTCCTCAATTCAACTTAAGTAACATGCTTTTTACAAATGTGAACCAAGGTAAACCCCCAGCTCCTGGCCATTTAAAAAATTTGCTAAGGGACGCTGCATAAACTTGGAGGTGGTCACTATTCCAGAGCTTCAACCAAAAGATGAGTGGCGTGATTCTTATCCTGTACATTATCCCAACGTTCCCGAGTTTAAAATTTGTTTTGAGTGAGGGAGCACTGCATGTCAAGGAGAGGAGCCTTTTTTAGAATTTTCTTTGGTTTCCAGCAATGAGGTATCGTAATGCACCCACAATTCTACACCGAAAAAGGAACCCTTCACTGCCTGAATGCAGGGTCGGACTGGGGCATACAATTGTCCCGGGCACCAATGAAAAAGTGACCCATAGTTGCAAATGGCAATTCACTCCTTTTGTGACGGACTGTTTGAATAGTACTCAAGGGGGAGTTTTTTGATGAAATGTGATGCAAATTATGATTTTTAAAGAATATTTATTCAGCAACATTGGTCAAAACTACTAGCCTCATAGTGAAGTAACTTATCAAACTGGCCCACATTGGCCAAAAAAGTCTCACTTCGCCACAAAAAACTGGCCCACACTAGCGTTTTTTGGTTCGGGCATTGCCCTTTTGCCCTATAGGCCAGTCCGAGCCTGCCTGAGTTGCACTTGATATAGTTCGCCCATTGTTAACATTAGAAAACGTAAGCACTGCCCCCCCCCCCTCTGCTCAATACAGTATTACTTTTAAACAATTTGGGTTTCCTGCTAATAACATTGTTGAGGAGTTTGATAACCTAGGTATCAGAATGAACAATGTCCACCGGGATATCATCTAAGGTAACTTGCACATTTGGCAGGTTCTTACCCCTTACTGGATGACAAATTAAAATCTTTGTTTTAACAGCGTTTACTTTGATACCTTTTGCTATATTGTTAAAAGTGGTAATTGACTTTGCAACCCATCAGGTGCTTTGGACATTAAATTCCAGCATTTGCATAAAACAGAGTTGCTATTCCTCCCAACTCCGCCCCCCCCCACCCACTACCCCCCGCCCAGGCTCTGGATATTAATCTCCCATGAAAGATTTGTACAGTTGTACAGGTAAGAAAGGGAATGGGAGTCCGAGATGGAGTTTGATAGCTTGCATGCTTGTAGTGTCAGTGTGGAATTAATAAAGCTCATAACTGATCAGCATATGCATGAGAAAATCGTACTAAAACAATCTTTTGGGAAATTATCACATGATTCTCTGAGAAATTACAAGAGTCTCAATTGGTTCTTAAACCAGCACATGTGGATTGGGAGGATACTATACTGGGCCCTACAGATAAGGTGTGTATCGGCCACTTTTGCTCAAGAAAAATTGGCAAATACTCCCAGAAAATAAACATAGGGAGTAAAAATACTCCCAACAGAAAATAGAAAACTGCATGCAGAATCCTGCACTCCTGCTTTCACCCTCAGAGCTCCATGGATATGTTTGGACCAGTAGTGCACGTAGTAGTACCACAAGAAGAAACGACTATTTTAGCTGCATGATTGAAAGAAGTAAACATGTATATTTTAATGTTCATAAACACTAGGAGCAAGAAAATAAACATTACAAAAATATTTCAATTTTTCAGTTAAAACATATTTTTACTCGGTAATAAAATAATATCATTGGGAATTGGACTTCAATTTTGACTCCCTATAAAATCATTTTACTTGGCTTTAAAAAATAGGGAGTGATATACTCTCACTTCCAAATCTTATCTGGAGTACTGATTACACTCATGGATTTGGGCAGCTATGGCAATATTTGTTACATAGGTTAAGGGCTAATGCTGTCCGTTATCAGCATTTATCAGAGGACTCCCTGCGTCTACGAGTTCTTCTGTTAGATTTCACTAAACGGGATAAAATCCATCAGTCACTAGTGAGATGGAATACCTGTAACAACGAGCCACATCCTCCAGGTTTTTATGCATTTCTCATGATAAATAAAAATGTCCCCCGCGGACGTCCTATTGTTCCAGGACATAGATCAATTTTGGGACGTTTCTGTAAGTACCTAGACATCGTCTTACAACCACTAGTAAGACAAACCCATGCTTTTCAGCAGGCACTTGAGATGTATGAAATTTATGAACGATGACAACAAGATAGAGGTCATGTTGACATTCTAAGTGGAGGCATGATCTAGTAAAATCCAGCATTTAGAAGCCTTACGAATAATGCAAGCATAACTTGATGGCGGGGAACAATCCCACTCTGTTACCAGTAGTTTCCTTGTAGGCCTGTTGATTTACAATATTTTAACTTTAAAAATACAATGGGTGCAGTCCCGCCCAGTGAAGCAAATATTTGTATGGCCCAACTTTGAGCAGAAATATTTCCTAAAATCTTTATGATCAGTGTATATACACTTATGGAAGCAGTGCATTTATTACATTTTAGTGATTTGACGTGAGGAAGAAATGAACTGGCCCCATTTTTACTATGGCTAAACCAAGAAGATCTCATTCATAAGTTCACTATAACAATTGGTAAAGACATATTGCCCTTTTAAACCTTATAATTTGCAGGGATACTGGTTGTCTGGCTGCCAAACTTTACTGTAAATGGACAGGCAGGAACACCATTCTGCAACACACCAGTCGGCATCCACATGGCCAAAATGACAATATTCCACATGGTTTACTACTATGACTCGATAGGAACTGCAGTAAAAAGATTATTTTTCAAAAAGGCAATGCAAAAATGCTCCAGTGCCAGGGGATACTTACTGCTGCTAGTGAAAGGGGGCTACCAAGATAGCATGGTTTCCTAAAAAGACAAAACAACTTTGGGGGCCCATGCAGAAAAATCTGTGACAACATCTTCTAAATTTTGGCAACAAATAAAAATATTGATTAGGCTTTATTGGAATGTGATTGATTCAAATGATCTTATAGATCATAAACCCCAACTTGCCCTCAAGAATTTGATGGACCAATTGGTTCGTGCCTTTTCGGAAAAAGACAGAACACTATAATTTTTCCATCGCATCTTCCACCTGGGGAGGGTCAGTTCCCATGCGTCTGTTGTGGATAATGCTGAGCCACGATTTCCGACATTGCCCGATTACATGGAAAATACACAGCATGCACAAACTGTTTAACCAACAAAGTTAATCTGTTTACTGTACATTTGAATGACCACAAGAGTGCTTACAATACATTTAGGGTAACACTGCTCCAAGATGAGCATAAAACAACTTAACTCCCCACTACTTGACCAATATGTGGAAGGAGGCCATAGAGGGAACGACATACCAAAGGCTTGTTAATAAAGCACAGGAAACCAACGGAAGAGGACTGGCCATGGAACCCCTTTGCACAGAAACCTGTGCACCTCCCTGTGTTTAACGCCCTTCATGAAGCATTAACTCTGCATTTGAGGGGCTTGCATTACTGTCATGAGTTGATCCTAGCTGTTACTTGGAGCCAATAACCATCTATGAAGCACGTATTTTGAATGTATGGGAATGACATTGATTGATCTGAAGGTACAATATGTTTTGTGTTCACCCCTGATTGCATAGTTGTAATACAAACCAGCCAGTTGGTCTTTGTGAAAAACACATCTCTGGGTTTCAAGGTAGTGTTAGTGCTTAATTTCCTCATTCTCAATTCGTATGCACCAAATGTCAGGGTTTGTTGCTGTTTTCCTTTCCAAGATCGTAAACAGCGGCACCTTTTTTAGTGGTCTAGTCTGTTCCCTTCCCGATACGTGGAAACAAGTATGTTTGCATGAGGTTAGATGACAACCCGCGTGCTCCACACCTCTGACCTTTAACCATAGGCTTGTCTTTTTGGGAGTTATGTTGCTGAACTGGAGGGCTGCAGGTAGTTCTTGGAGCCCTGGACTCTATTACTTGGTCCAACTGAAGCAGAGGATCAGTTAAAAGGGAATCTTGTTATCCTCAGACCGTGTTTAGATAAACCATGTGAATAGGCCAGTTTAGGAACAGCTTCTGATATATTATCCTTTTTGGACAAACTGTGTAATTTTGAAATCTGTATTTCAAACATCCTCTGCAATAATTGTAATACTGTCCTACCTTTTTAGACTGAAAAACATAACCACTTAAGAAATTCCACATCTTTGCCAGGGATTGCCATAAGGAATTGATGTCCTGTTCTTTTTCTTGACAAAGGAAAATGGCACCCTAGTTGAGCAGTATTTGAAGTTACATATATTCTCTAAACCGGCCATGTTCTGGTCAGTTATTCATTCCAGCATGTTACTACCTAACAGGATACATAAGAAGCACTGCATTGGACGAGGACATTGCTCTCAAACATTGCTGCACTGTCTGCGTTATTGAATTAGATGCCCACTTGCACTTTAAAGTGCTCCTCTTTTCATCATCTGTATTTTATACTCAAAAGGATAGGTTAGATGCTGCAGGTTAGTTCTTTTTTATCTACCCGAGGGGTTGATCTCCTATTCCGATTTCTTATTATTCAATTCTTTAGCAGAAGCCCGGCTTGTGGTGTGCTATTTCTTTTATATAGATAGAAAAGTCCCTCCCTTCTGAATGGACTTCTAGCAGGCAGAATGTTCTTTCTCAGAAATGTTTCAGGTATTCCACCCTTGTTGGAGTCCTTTGTGTTTTGGTTGAATCGACTTCTCTGCAAAAGAGAGGCACCACCTCCTTCTCTTTAGGAGGTGCTTCTGCCTCGTGTGGTCTTTTTTTCCCCACCGTGTGACTTTGATCTATGGAAATGTTTTGTTGTTAAATGTGCTATGGTGAAGTCTGTACCACGCTATTAAAACCACACATCGTGAGTTAATTCCTATTTACGAACCTAATTGTATTACTAATTGAGTTACCAATGAGAGGGAATTTTCCTAACTATTGACAGGCCGATTGGCATGTTTTTAGAGAAGTAAAAGGCCTGATTATACATTTTTGTCCTTTTCCTGTCTTGCATTTACTTATAGTGAATGCATTCTATATATCCAAAACGGGGCGGAGGGGGGGTTCTGGGAAACTCTTTACCATCACGAACACAGCCCATGGACTTGTTCTTGGGTGGATGGCCCCTGCGAGAGTCTCAACCAAGTCTTTAGTTCACTGTTCTTTTCACAGAGAAGACATTTCCCCGCATATCAGTCTTTGTCCTGCCCAGGGGCAGTCCAGCACTGAAATGCTAGGCAATACTCCCCTGAACAGTACCACAGCAACCCCATACACGTGTTTCAGCCTAGTTTGGCATCAGCAGTGAGGTGAAGCTGTGCCTCTGTAAGAGCAGTGAGCAAGGGGTCCACGTCTGGATTCCCCTGGTAATTTAAGGTGAGACCCAAAGTTACTTGGTATGCAAAACGGGGGGGGGGGATCTGGGAAACTCTCTACCAGCACAGACACAGCCCATTGACTTGTTCTTGGGTGGATGGCCCCTGGGAGAGCCTCAACCAAGTCTTTAGCTCACTGTTCTGTTCTCTTCACAGAGAAGAAATCTCCCAGCAGATCAGTCTTTGGGTCTCACCCTAAGTTACCACGGGACTACAGACGTGGACCCCTTGCTCACTGCTCTTAGAGAGACACAGCTTCACCTCACTGACGATGCCCAACTAGGCTGAAACGCGTGTATGGGGTTGCTGTGGTACTCTTGTTCAGAGGAGAATTGCGTAGCATGTCGGTGCTGGACTGCCCCTGGGCTGGACAAAAGACTGATATGTGGGGATATTTCTCATCTGTGAAAAGAACGGTGAGCTAAAGAATTGGTTGAGACTCTCCCAGGGGCCATCCACCCAAGAACAAGTCAATGGGCTGTGTTCATGCTGGTAGACAGTTTCCCAGACCCACCCCTGTTTTGCATTCTATATATCCCCATATGTTGGCGTCTACCTCTTAAAAGTGGACCATTCATCTGAGGAAGACTTGAGTCCTGTTAATCATCCACATACCCTGTGGTCAAAACTCGAATTTCTATTGTGACAAATTTAGAGTATTCGCCCCTTCTTCCTATGGGGGAGCCACCCCCTTTGAGCCTAGGGAGGCGAGCCCGCTCCACAAGACCCTCCCTACGGGGTCTGGCCAAGTGGGACCTTACTGGGGGGGAACCCCCCTTAGGGGACAAGGGCTCTAATAACAACAAGGAACTCCCTATTCAAGCCACCTTATCTGCATGTATGGGACTGCCTCCAGTAATGAATAGTTTCCGTTTTGTTTGACTCCAGGCAATGCTGGATCAAACGCGACACTTGAAGGAAAAGGGAATATCCCTTTAGGAAAAAACTTGTGTGTAAGAAGGACGAGTGAATTGGAGGAGGGGTAAGCCATACCCAGGAGAAGCCCTCTGTCGTAGCTACGCCTTGGAGGGATAGAGCAGAGTGGAGCCACGGAGCCCGCAGCAATTCGAGTAGTAGCGAACACCAAAGCGAGACGCCGGCAACCCGAGGATCGGATAAACTGCTGTCAGGATGGAGCTTGAAGGACCGTCTGACGTGGTGGCATGACCACGGAAGCACAGTGGTGGGCCTGGGGTACATCTAACGATGCCAACACCAATGAAAGTGAAAGACCTAAAACCTCCCATCGGCATGTATTTGCCGGACGCGACAACCTACAGAGATGCCAAGAGCGCTGCTGCTGGGAATCCTGGAGCAAGGAAACGAGGAACCGAAGAAACAGACCATGCAAGCACAAAATCCCAAAACGCCACCCACAGCGAACAAAGGTACCAGGATGGAGTGGAGATGGTGGAGGCCACCGGGAGGAACATATCTTAAGTGTAAGAAGTTGTGAAAACTATGATATTTGGACAGTGAAAAAGCATAAGTGCATATATCATGAGATGTCAAGAAACATGAGTGGAGATATTAAGCATGGGGCTTTGAGAAAGAGTATCCTGTGAAGGATGGAAGACTTTACCAAAGTTAACTGTTGAAGAAGAGTGGGGGAATCCCTTAATGAGAGACTTTAAAAAGTACTACGAGTCAAGATTACATGTTGTGCCAAGGGCTCAGAGAAAGAGCCTAGTAGAGAGACCCCAGGAGTGGTGGTGCGTCACCCATGATGAAGATATATAAAACCCCAGAAGGACCGAGTGTAAAGTGAGTGACATACTCAAAGTAAGAGGAAGGACTGGTAGTGACTATTTTACGAAAACCATTTAGGAAACTACTAAGAGCACCGATAAGCATTACAGCGTCTGTAACACAAGCCCTGTGAGCAGTTGGCAGGAGCACATGAATAAGACACTTGAGAACCAGAAGAGATCATCTTAAAGAAATATATATATATTTATATATTTGTGAAAGTGTTTTTATGTTTGGGTCTTGCTCCAGCCCCACAACAGTTGGTGGGCTGAAATGTTGGCACGAGGTTGGCATACCAGTCTGGGGTGTACTGGCGAGAGTGAAATCTGACCAGCCCCACCCAGTTGCACTGCACAGGGCAGGGTCCGGCCCTATGCTATCGGTATAGGTGATTTGGGAGATTGACGATTTTGTGACTTTTCAAAAATAGGTAGTGACAAAATAAAACATACACAAGGCTATAGCAGACCCCCACGTGCATGTCAGCTACAGACTCGGGCAACTCCTGGTGGTACCGCTAGTTTTACATAAAAACCAAAGGAATGTCCAATATGCCTGACTCCTTCTTCTGACCCACCACAGTATATTGAAAATCAGTTATGTGGAAATTAAGATTTATGAACGCAAAGGAAATATGCCATCTGTTCACGTTTACTGTGATCCATTTTGGAAGTGTAGTCATTAAAGTAGTCTTTATGCATATGATTTATTAATACTGTACATAATAGACCCGTGTTGTGTTCAAACCAATTTATAACAATGGAATACAACATGATTTTAATTTCTTAGATATGAAATGCATTAAATAAGCATGAACATTTTTATGTTCACAATGTTGAACACAGGGTGTTATTCTCAAAAGAATTTTGCAAATGTCTGAAAATTATACTGCTTATGAATAATTGAAACCATATCACCTGTGAGATATGGATATTTTTAAATATTTGTATTGTTATTGATCATGGTCTAACATCATTGCATGCCCTAAAGTGACCTTTTTTAAAGGGAAAAAAAACAAATCACTTAAATAGGCAATGCAAGAAAATATAATCCTCCCAACCATCCTATTAAACAGTCCCCGCCACCCCAATCAAAAGCTATTACAGCTCGTGTATGCAAAAGTGCATTTCACCTCACCATATTAATATGTCATCCCAGTTACTCCAGGATATTGTAAATACTATTTGATATGTGTAAAATATATTCATGGGGTCTCATCTCAGGGATACAGCAATCCATCTATTAATGTCGCCCATTCACCTCTACAGTGGTGCTACAGGTTTCAATTCATGCTAATGTCACTAGCTCAGCTCTTGCCCATTTCAGCAAGTCTCTCATCCAGCCAATTGCTTTCAGGAACAAATGGGTATACCAGGGTGCAAAATGTGCACTCGAAACTAGCCCATGGCTAATGAGTTTTGATGCTTGGTGAGTAAGAAGTGACTATTTTATTTCTGGCTAGTAGCTTGCAACTTGAAGTTTTGCAACCTGTTACATGGACTCAGACTAATTTAAGACCACTTTCTATATCACATACAACCTGTAGTCCTCAAAGGTGTTCTTTACACAGACACAACACTTTAACATAAAATGTAATGATGTATACAAAGTGTGCGATACTTGAGGGACAAGTGTTCTTAGGTCCCACAGATCAGCTAACAACCAGAAAATGGTGCGTTTCCTGCTCTGGCAGATCGGCTGACCACAAAGCTGTCAGCTAGCAGCCTGTTTGACTTCACACCATTAGGTGTTATTTGATAGCACCCTTTTAACTTCACAGAGTGAAGTGTCATCTGATAAGGATTCAAGACCAAGAAATTGACAGACGTGAACAGAAACATCTTTCACATTCAAAAAGTCAAGGCCCATAGGATGCAATGGAAAACACTGGGTAACAAGTGAGAAAGATAGCCCTTGATAACAGACAGCCGTCTAAAATAGCCTGCAGAACATGCAATGCTGTGATGTTGCAGAACTTCACAAATCAAAAACAAAGGGGTGATGGCTGGAAGGTTTAGAATGAATCTTAACCTCTGGCATTGCTCTGGGCAACCCCCCAGACCATCGCTCTTCGCCTGTCAAGCCATTACAGAGGGGGAAAGACAATATGCAAATCGGGCTTGGTCCCACCCCAAAAGGGGCAGTCCAGCCCGAACTGCTAGGTCACGTCCCTTCTGCACGAGACCACAAGCATCCCCAAAAATGTTTTGGCCTTGTTGTGCCTCATCAGTGAGGAGTAACTTGGGTCTCTAGGCCCAGCAGGCACGGGACCCACGTTTGGACATACCGGTCCCACTCGGGGTGACAAAGCAAAAACAAAGAGGTGATGGCTGGAAAGTTTGGGGTAGGACCAAGCCTGATTTGCATATGGTTTTTCCCCTTCTGTAATGGCTTGGCAGGTGGAAAAACAATGGTCTGGAGGGTTGCCCCGAGCTATGCCCTGGTTATGATTAATTTAAAACCTTCCAGCCATCACCTTTCTGTTTTGCCGAACTTCACAAATGCCATAGAGTACAGTGAAGGCATTCTAACTGGTACAGAGGTCTCACTTTGAGATGCAAAAAAACATCTAACGTAGTTTCACATAGGAGTTCTACCGCGAACTAACAAAGTGATACGCTAGCTCTCTCACTGTTCCAAACAGCAGATATGACGAACCCACACGTGCAGGGCCGCCATGTTACTTGATAGATCTAAAGCCCAGCATAAGGAGGAAAACTAAGGGAAGGGAGCCCAGCAGACTTGCCAGTCCATGTTCAAGCCGGAGGGGCTTGGGAGGAGTGCAGAGCAGTAGCAGCATACGAGCAAGACAGCCAGTCCCAGCTAAGCTGAACTCGTCAACCCCAGGAGGAGTGGTTTCATTTGAAGCACACTCCGCTCTAAACGTGAGTGACAGGTGGATGCTTGCTGGGTGCATGGAGACTGATGGCGTATAGTGTAGCGTAGCTTCATAAGAGATGAAGGTTATCCATGCTTTTAAACTAAACCACCACTTGTTTGTTTTGTTTGTTTATTATTTGTATTGCACACCAGACCCAAGGGTATCAGGGCGCAAAGCATAAAATAACTTACAGCTTAGTTACACATCATAGTAATAAAATACATAAAGGTTATACAAGAGGAACAGACGCTGTATGCAAGCAGAACAATCCAAAAGAAACATATGGATTATCTAGTCAGTTGGGGACAAATATGGTAGACAGGAGTATTACCAATGACATTTGAAGTCTAGGCAGATAGGGCGGCCCTTACTTATCTGAATCTTTGAGCCATTTTATGAGGCTCAGGCGGAAGTTTTGGTAAGGTTGATCTGATCTTATTGGAGGGGGTAAAGAGTTATGGGTGGCCTTGACCGGGAAGCTGCAACCCCCAACTCTAGACAGCTTAAATCTTGGGACGAGGAGGAAATTGGTGTAAAATGATCTGGTAGATCTTCTAGTAGATTTCCTGGAAACTCTTTCTGTCAGATAGCAAGGTGCTGCATTATTCAGGCATTTATATGTGAAAGATGCAGCTTTTAATTTGATTTTGTCAAGTGTTCAGAGACAGTTATTTGATCTTCTAATCTCAGAGATATGGTCTCTCCTGGCAATTCCCAATGCTGCTCTAAGGACTTTGTTTTGGAGGAATTGGATTTTCTTAATTGTATGTTTGTTAGGTGCCATGTCATTTCATCACAGGATGTTTTTTTGCGTTTTTTTTTTTTTACCGCTATTTTTTTTTTCAAAAAAAATCAAATCTTTTTTTGGGGAGGAGGGAGGGTTGGGGTTCACCTCCAACCCCCCCATTTTCTAAAAAATGTGATGGGTTTTTTCGAGAAAAAAATAGCGGTAAAAAACCCTGCGAAAACATCCCACGATGAAAGGATGTCGTACCTCTTGTTAGCCCCTATGTACAGCGCGTTACAATAGTCTAACTTGGATAAAATGAGCGCTCTGTCCAAGGTAATACAACTGTTTGACAGGAAGGGTTTGCCTGCTCTAATCAATTTGCAAGTGTATGCCATGGAGGATAGGGAAGTTTCAAGGTAAGAACCCAGGGTTTCCACCTCCTTGGCTACAGTAATAATGTTGTTGTTGATATTAAAAGCAGAGTATTTGGGGCTCAATTTTTTTAAGTGTTGAGGATAATGATCTCGGTCTTCTCATTCAGGCATAGTCCATGCGTGCCCATCCATGCCTGGGTGATGAGATATACCCTATTCAACAAGGCCAAATCCTTATCATAATACCCAGTAAGTGGTAGGAGGATCTGAGTATCATCTGCATAGTTAGTGTAGGTGATACCAAGATGATCCAGTTCATCGAAAAGGGGCTTCGTGAAGATGTTGTATAGGGTAGGCGAGACGCAAGATCCTTGGGGTACTCCAGAAGTGATGGGGATAGGGTCTGCAGCAGCTGTGGGAGAGAAGACTCTCATAGTTCAATTACTTAAAGGATTGTATCCATGCTATGGCTTCTGCTGAAAAGTGAGCAGCAGAGTCCAGATGACTGCATAATGCATAAGACCTCATGGTCCACAAGGTCAAATGCAGCCGATAGGTCCAGGAGAAGCCAGAGGGCTGAGTTCCCTTTACCCCTAAATTCGTCAATCTGGGACTTCAGCTCGATAGGAGCTGTTTCAGTCCCATGCTGTGGTCGAACGCCTGATTGGCGTGAACCAAGCAAGCAGTTAGATTCCAGGTATTTTTGTATTTGTGAGTAGGCCATCTTGTCTATGATTTTTAGAAGAAAAGGCGCAGTTGTAATTGGTCGGTAATAAGTGGGTATAGAAGGGTCAAGGGTCTGTTTTTTAAGTAGTGGAAGCACCCAAGATTCTTTAAGGTTGGAAGGGATGATGCCTGAGGAGAATGATGCATTGATGAGTTTCGTGATGAAAGGGGACAGATCTCTGGCTGCATCCTTTATAAGTTGGGTAGGGCATTGATCACCCTGGCAGTTAGATGGTTTAAGTGATGAGATAATGTTTTCAGTTTCGATTATAGTGACTTTCGAAAGCTTAAAGCGGGGGGGCGGCAGCATTGTTGTTGGGTGGTGCCGCGGAGGTTGTTGGGGGGAGGAGGGGGTTGTACTGGTTAGTAAAGCTTTTTTCTTGGTAATTTGTGTTTGTAGGGTGGTAACTTTATTGGCTAGTGCTTGCTGTATGTTGGAACATCAAAGTTTATCTTGTATACAGTTGTCTGGCACTGGAATGGGGCTTCTAGCTCTTTCAGTATAACAGAGTTCTTTCATGCTGGATTTGGCTTGTGCTATTCTGGAGTTGTAAGTTTCACTTTTAGCTAAAAGTATTTAATTTCTGTAGAGTGGTGATAGTGCTGAGGGTAGTCTTATTTTCCTCAGACGGTAGTGATCTCCATGAAGCCGCGCATTGTCTTTTTCTTTTTTCTTTTCTTTTTTTTTATTCGTAGTGTTTTCAGGTATGCTGTGTACCATGAATTGAGGTGGGCTTTAGGTTTGCTTTGTCTCATTTTAAGTGGCGCTTTTGAGTCCAGTGACGTGGTCATAACTTGATTGTACTCCTTGACCAGTGCATCAGGCCCTAAGTTATCAGGAAGCCCATTGAGTGTGGGTAAAATGAGAAGGAGTAGGTTGTCGGGGGTGATATTCTTTTTGTTCCTGGTGGGTATAGGTGGAGCTAGTAAAAAAAGGGGTAGTAATGGGTTTTACGGTTGCTAGGGAGAAGGTTATAAGGTGGTGGTCAGTCCAGATCTGGGGGGATATGGCAGAGATTGAGACATTGCAGTTGTAATCTGCTACCCAGTCAAGTGTTCTTCCTTTGTTGTGGGTGGGGTGAAGCACTTTCTGAATGAGGCCTAGTTCAGTTAAGATATTAGCCACATTAGTTGCGTGTGTCTTTGGGGTCACTAAAGCCTAGGTTCATGTCCCCCAGTAGGAGGACTTGAGAGGAGTTTTTTAAATTATTAGACAGAATGTTAGAAATATCTTCCTCATAAGCTCCGATGTGGCCTGGCGGTCTGTATATCAGATGGATTGTGAGAGTCTGGGAGCTGTTGATCGTAAGCTTAGCTGCAAGATATTAGCATGATTTGATGTCAGTTGAGGGTGGCACTAGACTGATTGGTAGATTAGGTTTGACGATAAAGGCAATACCGCCTCCTCATGCTTAGTTTCTTATTACTTACACATTCAACCATGCTGTTTGCCTATATGGCAAACTTGTTCATCCTATATGGCAATCTTGTTCATAGGTGTGATATTATGTTATATCTGCTATTGCTTTAGCTTTTTTTAGTGAGAATAAGAAGCCTCGGAAGATAGGGGGGAGTCATGTTAAATGCATTAACATGATATCTCCTGTGTCAAGTGTATAATTCAGAGCAACGTGCCAGAGTGGTATCTCTTTACAATACCTGACTGTATATTTAATCATGTTGATGAGCACATGAACCTAGGCATACCTTTCTTTTAGCGCTGCGACACAGCCTACAGTGAGTTTGCGATGAGTGACTGATGACATGGGATCTGTTTTCACTGCCTCAAATGAGGTGGAGATGAGGCTCATGGTCACGCCTAATGGGCAATCAAGACACCTGTCTATACCATGTCTTGCAAGGTGCAGATTGGCATATATTAATGCTAAGTCAACCATTTTATTAACTTGTTTCATTGCTTTACAACTGCCCCAAGAGGCATATTGGCGGTATTCATTCTGTCTGTGTGGTCCCTAATTTTCTTTTCTTATGGTGAAGAGATGTTTTGAAGCAGTACAGAAGAAATGTTTTTCACTGCTCTCTATTATGAGACCCTGCTTAAGTATGTTTAAGACTTTATGCTAACATGTTTACGTTGACCCTGAAGAAGTTCCTTAAACTTGTTTACTGTGATTTTTATAGCAATGAAGCATGTTGGGTATTTTCGGTTATGAAAGGTAGGTACACAATACAGAAGTAAAGACCCTCTGGACCTGATAATGGTTGGTCTGTGAATATAACGTCATAATGATCATTGCGTTTATTCCTTGCCTCTATTCTGAATAACGTTAGCCTGTGTATTCTATAATTTGTGAATGCCTGCTAATTGCATCATATGGCTGTCTCTATTTTTCGATTTTGAATTTAAGTTTACTAAATGCACAAGACACTGTAATATTTTTTTTAAAAAAGGTTTTTATTTCACCAACCACAAACATACAGACAGGTTCGGCTATGTCATTAGAGTCGCTTAAGCCTACATCAATTCAAGACTTTTCATGGGCTTATTGTTTTCCTTTCCCCCCTGTACCCCCTTCCCACCAGGCTTGTTCCCCCTTCCCACCAGGCGTGTTCCCCCTTTTGATATCTCCACCCTTTCATTTAACCTCTCTTCCTAAATATCTTCCTCTCGAGCTCTTCGCTCATCCGCCTCCAACTACCTCTGGGTCAGTCACTTCTCCAAGCAACGAGTTGGTGATCTCTTTCTTCGGCTGGGGCCTACCTCTGGAACAGCCTCCCTGAAACTTAAAGAGAACCATCTCCGGTTCCGAAAGCACCTCAAGACCTTAATCTTTGCTTCTGCTTTCTCTCCTCCCCTCCCCTGCTGAACTCCGGACTGAAACCGCACTGGTCTACCCTCTGATCTCGGGGCCCAGGTCCTCACTCTACAGCCAGCAGCACACTTTAACTGCCGCCCGGGCAACCCCTGCACTTGGGGGCTGTTTCTGTATCCCTACAGTCCCCACCAGCTCTTGACACTTGATGTCTGCACTTACTTGCACTTGTCACTAGATGGCCAAACTTTTACCTGTTATTCATTTATTTTCTTTATTCTTTAATGTTGATCCTATGTATTGCACTGCCCTCACTCCTACCCCCGCACTTACCCTTTCCCTCATCCCCTCCACTTGCGCGATCTCAATGTCACCTGGCCTGGTAAGATCGCTGTCTGTCTTCCCTCTGTTCCCCCTCTCTTGCCTTCTCGCGCCTTGAAACACCTGTGTATAGGCGCGTTAGAAATGCATATCATATCATAACCACTGAGTGCTCCAAGTTCAGCTATTATGGGTCTACTCCTTTAATTTCTCCCTCTCTTCCTGTGCTCAGTCAACTCGACTCTTCCTCATCAGAGGCGTACATGCTTTGCACCAATGCATTCCAGGCCTCTGCCCCGGCACTCGCTACATTCAATCCCCTCTGCAGCACTCTATGCCACACTGCAGTTTCTGCTAATGACCATCGCTTCAGGTGTCCCCACCAAGCCTCAAGTCTCTGTCCCTCTGCTGTTTTCCAGGCAATTGCTATTCTAGGTTTTGCCAGTATGCAGACCAGGTCTTTCATTTTAGAGAAATGGGCCTCTTGTTCCCTGCCCCTTGGAAACCTCACCAGCAAGCAATATTCAGGGGGCTACGATCGCATCTTCAATCTACGATTTCACCAACCAAAATTTCAGGATCTTCGGCCATGTCCAGAACATGTGTATCGTGTCCACCTTTCTCCGGCGCATCTCGGACAAACCTGACCCCCTTCTCTCATTATGTATGATAGTCTGTGTGGTGTCAGGCCGGATCACGTACAGCAGCATGTCATCTGCGTACAGGGTGTTCAGATGTGCCATCCCGTCTATTGCTATTCCAGCTTCTTTATATTCTTCCCTAAGGAAGACGGCCACTGGTTCCAATGCTAGAGTAAACCGCATCAGCGACAATGGGCAGCCCTGCTTGGTGCCCTTATGTACCTCCCATCTCTGCAAAACCTGTCTACCAGTCCTCACCCGCACCATGGGTGCCGTATAGATCAGTTTTACCCTTCGCAGGAAGATCCTGTCAATCCCAAAGCACGTTCGCGTTGCTAGTAGTCAGTCCAAGTCAAAGGCCTTTACTGCGTCCAGCGAGGCTACCACACAATCTTCCTTCACCTGGTTTGGGGGGTGGAGGGGAGCTGGTTTCCAGCTGGGCTCCCAGCCTCCGGGCAGCCGTGCCAAGGCACCTCCCCCCCCACCCAGACTAGTTTTAAGCAACGTGACTCAGTGATACGGTCCTTCCCGCCAGTCATCTCCTTTTCGCCTCAGCCAGCTCTTAGACAGCAGCAACGCGTCCCACACAGCGGCTCCTCTGTGCAACCTCTCTTCCCTCTCGACCAGGTCGCCATCCACGGGACCATCTAGGCAGCGGGCACTTCACCTCCCTTTGTTGGGTCTCTGCCTCTCGCGCCGCTTACTGATGCTCTGCAGCCGCCATGTTGAGTCTCGCCTTCCCGGCCCTTCTCAGCACCGTTCTCTCTCTGCTTCCAGGATCGAGCCTCAGCACATGTGTTCCACTGATCTGCACGGCTTTACACTTCTACTTATTGCAATTCAAATGGAAAAGGGCCTTTTCAATTATCGTGTATTGGGATCCTGTGGGAGTTAAACAGAAAGTCGACTTCACTGCATGGCAGCTAGCCATGCCCCCAAGACACGGTAATACTTGAATGAATTTTTAGTCACTTGATCATGTCACTTTTGTATGTATTTTTATATTTGTAACCTTTTTTCTTCATAAAGATAGCAAATGTATTCTAATAAAATTACATATCGGTGGTCCTGTTTGACCACCTGCTTTAGTATATGTGAGGGTTTGTGTTTATTATTTACATTAGTAAAATGGTATAACAATCTTGGGAGTATTGCCATGTTGGCTTGGGCTATTCTGCCATTAACGATAGAGGTAATTTGGTCCAGAATTGTCCAGATTTATTTTTCTTTAATAGTTAATCTGGGCAGATCTATCAATTCTAGTGTATTGACTGCATCTATCTTCCCTTGTGACGTTTCCTCGGAATACAAAGCACCACAATATTCTGCAAACCCTCTATTAATATCTGGCTGTTGGTGAACCTCCAACCCAGCTCAACTACTTGCGGACATGATTGTTGTTCTGGGATTCTCATGTTTAATAAGCCACGCCAATAATGTACATGCTTTATCAACCTCTCTGTGTAGATTGCTCATCTGCATATATTATAATCATGTTGGCCCAGGACCACCAAGCTTTCCATTTAATTTGTTCTCGGCCATTGTAGCTCTTCTCTCCTCTCTGCGCCTTTGTTTACATTTGAAATAATATCTATGCCTTTCTCAATTTTCACAAGTGTGCATTTCAGGGTTGTCCTCAACTCAAATAAGGCTGGCATACATATTCCATGTATCACAACTTTAAAAGCATCCAAATCTACACACATCTCCAAACGATCCTTCATTTGCTATGAAATATCCACTAATGTCCATACTCTGTATGCCTTTGTATGCATTGTCCCTCAATCCCGGTGCTCTAAAGTTCTGCCACCTGAAAGTTGTAAAAGCATTAGTAGGGGTGAATGATCCAAAGGTGTCATTCCCAGATAATGTATACTACCACACACATCTGTTCATCACCCATGAATAAGTGGTCTATTCTGGTATATACACCGTGAAGGTTCAAATAAAATGAATAACCCCATTTATGCAGGGTTTTAGCCTGCCATATATCTATTGCGTGCAAATTGGCCATCCCACCCTGCAGTGCTCGAGATGCCCTTGACTTCACAATAGACGTCCTGGACCTGTCTAGGACCGGATCACCTATACCATTTAGAATAACTTTTCTTTCCCTCCATCCTCCCACAGAGCCAGTCTATACTTGGCACATTTACTCCTCAACATCTGGAGGAAATTTCCAGTGTCAACTTTGGGTGCATAAGAGTAAACCAGGCATCCCTCCGTACTTCCCAGGTTACCATGTACAATCGCATATCTCCCTTCTGAGTCATGTGGCACTATGTTAACTGACAATGGATTGCCTCTGCTATCCAGAGCAGCACACCCCTACCATACATCAAAGAAGCGGAACCACAGCCTCTCCCACCCCACCCCCCTCACTTAACCATCTTATGTAGCTTACCAGGTCACAGGTGAGTCTCCTGAAGGAAATCCGCTACCACCGCCAGCTTCCTCAGATAAGCTCTCTCTCTGCGTGTTTTGGTGAAATCATTCAGTTCTCGCACATTCCATTACATACAACTGCTGTCAACGTTTGTGTGGATCTTTAGTTATCCCTTCCATTTCTCTAGGTAGCTACCACTCCTCACCCTGGTTCTGTGTTGCATCACAGATATGGTGAACCTCCCTACCATGCAGAGTGTTATGTGAAGTGATTCAACCTAATGACCTGTGCTTTTAACCCTTGCCACCACCGTCATAACGTTTTTACTTCTCTTTTGAACCATAACCAAGACGTTCTTTGACCAAACTTGCCAAAAGAAGGTGTTCTCTACAGCTAACGACTATCCAAGAGTCCCTAAACTACAGTGTTCCTGTGAACCCCATATACTGAATGTCAGAGCCTTGTTTCATGGGTCACCTACTGCCAGGCCAGTGTGCACTGTTACATATATGCATGCTGTATCTGCAGAGTGAAACTGCCTTTAGGGTTCAAGTAGTTCCAGAGGGGCGTGGTCTAATAGCACCCAATCGTCTTTAGTACTCAATCATTGTGTTCACTGTCTGCCATTTTATACCCTATCAAACCTCTGTTATGCATAGTCCACCGTAATAGTTGGTCCCATCTATTTCTTGTTCATGTTTTCTCAAATTGGACCTCCTCAGGGTCCCAGGAGAGGCACCTGGGATCCAGAGTTCAAAGCCATTCAAACCGGTCCAAGATAATTTGCTCTTCCATGTAGATAATTTGCTCATGTTGGCCTTTTCTCTGTTTTGCCTCATACCCTGGTCCTACAATTCGGGATGGCCTTCCTGGTTTTCTCTACCGGGTCCATCTTCTAGACCGATGTCTAAGTCTTGCTATCACATCCGCGTCAAGGTCTCATCTGAAGTATCAAAAAAATGCATTTTGCCATTATGTAGTATCTTAAGCGTGGCCAGAAGCAAAATCAGATACCAGATCTGGGCTTGTCTCAGTAAGAAGCTGGTCTTTACAAAGGCTCTACGTTTATTCTGAACCTGCCTTGTATAGCCTGGGAAGACTGCCATATGTGTTCCTTTCACAGATTGCCCCCCCCACCTTTGCTCACAATTTGAAATATTAACTATATCTTTGTAGTTAATGCTCTTTGTAATTATAGCAAGCGGGGCGCACCTGGTGGGGGTCATCTAATTTGTGCCTGATGAGCTCTGTGACAGCTTCTCTGGATCCACCAATTGCATTAATAGGGTAGGCCTATTACACAAACATTGTTCCCCCTCGCTCTGACCTCCACATTGTCCAGCCTATTTTTCAATATCGTAATGCCATTATGGAGTTCTGCTATATGTTCTGTAGCGTTTTAGTCCAAGAGGTTATGTTGGCAATGCCCTTTCGCTGATGATTATTATTATGTTATCTGACTGTTTACTGTATCAGAGAGGTTGTGGAGTTCTTGACATAGGAGCGCGCATACATTCTTAACTTCATCCACTTTTGTCTCTAGTGATGTCTGCAACCTTCCTTCTGTGCAGGGTCTGGGGTGTTCATCCCAAGGGACTGTGTCTGTAGCAGTGAAAAGGTCTTTTTTTGTGACTGGCTGCCCTGTGTAAATCAATCCATTTTGATTGGCTTGTGTTGTGAACTTAACTTCCTGCTAGGCATTACCACTGCCTAATAAAGCGAACCGCTTCACTAGGGGAATCGCCCTTCTCATTTAACTCGTCGTTTTTTTTCAGTACCTTTCAGACTAGAGGATCCTCCTGTGTGACACCATTGGGTATCGCTTTTCAAATTCTATGCGTCCGATGCAGCAGGGTTGCAGTACACAAGTAGGTAATGTCCATATGCAGGGCATCCCCTAACTGCAGGATGATTTATTCAACAGACGCCAGAACAGAAATTCAACCGGTAAAGTATTTGGTCAGTCTTGTTTCTGCAGAAAGAGTTGGAAGTCCATCAGGCCTGACCAGATTTACAAGATCTGAAGTACACTGCAGAGGATCTTGCAGTGTCCAGGGGAGGTCACAGGCAGCTTTCCGATGCACTCCCAGTGTCGCCTTCTGGGAAGTGTTGTTTGAAATATTATTCACGAAGGTACCCCTCGGCTTTCAGACTCATTTGAACGCTGGTTTGTTGTCTGCAGGGGCTTGTAGTGTTGCAGGTCTGGGTTGGCATTCTTGGATGAGATACCGCATCTGCTCAGGAGCGGGAGGGGCCTGCTTCTGCCTCGCAAAGCTCTGGCGTTCAGGAAATCCTGATTCTCACTAAAAACTTGCACCTGTAATTCTCCCATCCCATGTCACCGCTGGACAGGCAGCAGTGGCTGGTTGTTGCACAGGATCACAGAGTCTTCAGGCAGCTGAGCGCGTTTACTTCTGCGCATCTCGGCTTTCAAATCGCACACCTTCATCTGTGAGAAATGGAAAATCCCCCTCTCCCCCCGCCATCCCCACACTCCTGGAAGGACAGTATTTGAACTAAAATGTTCGATCTACCCCAGGAAATGATAGGCTTATTACTCCTTTGTCCCTCTCATGAAAGTAATGTGTTAAAGATGATCCTAATGCATCCGAATAGAAGCTCTCAAGTTTCCAGTGCAAATGTTTGTGAAAGATCATCCTATATTGTATGCTTATTTTTTCTAAATTACAAATGAGAAAGGAAAAACTACAAGTCTCACAATGAAACGGGGGCCCGCGGCGGGGAGGAATAGGGGGGAAACAGGACTGTGTCGTTTTCTCACGCCTGGCCACATGAAACTTGAGAGCTCTGCTGAATGAGCTGGTGTCGTTTAAACCGGGCTTGTTGCTGTCTGCGGTTTTGTGCCATTTGATGCTGGTACTGTTGGTAAAGAGGGCATCCTCAGGATCGTCTGACCTCCTGTATTGTAATAATTGTATGTTCAACAGAGAAACGTCACTAAAATTGACAAAATAGGTGTTCCAGCAGGTTTGACGCAATTGATTGCATTATACTCGGAACTGTGGGGCCAGGTGACAGGCCCAGTTCGAGCCAATCTCTCCCAACACCCCCGTCACCCAGCAGCCTATAGTGCTGGGATTGCACATGGGCCTAGTTTGGTGCGATTTATGGATTGCAGATCTTTTCATCTTGTTCAACTTGCAGAATGTTTCCCTGTTCACTGGGCATCCTGGAAGTCCCATACAGTATGCAGCTGATGCATTTGACTAGACCAGAAGGACACCTATCTGTCAGCAGAGGCCACGTTTCAATGCTGTTTCCAGGTAAACCACTTAGTACTCAATGTTTCATGTGCACATAATGAAATGTTGGAAGTGTAAAGAAGCTTGGTCTGTAATCCACGGAGTTCAAGTGGCTGAATATTAATACCTGGGTGTATCATTTGACCAAACGTACTGTTTCCCTTATTTGTGACAATATATTTTGCATTCAATAGTGAGGATATTTCTATCAGAACTAAGATAATAAAAATTAAAATCTAAACTTAGTACATTTTGATCGTCTATATGGGGAACATACCATAACACTGTTGCTGGCAGTAAGATGGCTCAGCGGGTGCTCGTTGTTGTGACCTGTGTTTGATCTGCAGGCCACAGGTTCGTATCCAGGCAAAGCCAACTCCTTCCGAGGTAAATAAAATGAGTACCAATTTCAATTGGGTATTAATAGTAATGTATGTAAATATGTCCTATGTAAAGTGCTATAGATTAAAGCACTATATAAAAAATAAAAAAAAATTCTTAACCAGGGGGAATAGTTCCTTCTTTTGTTGTGGTCAGAGGTGTGGTTACTAACTGAAGATCCAATAACCCTTTTCTATATAATCCGGTTATGAACATGGGGTGCATACACCAAATGTGAAGGACTTGCTCATTTGTTGATTTTGTGGCTAACTGCGTTACACTGAAAAGGACACCGTCATATTGTCCCTGACGCAAAAGGAAATGGTTACCTATGCTATACTGGAAACTACTTGTCAGCTGACACTAGACAGAAGAGTTGTTGGTGGACTCTGAACAAGAAATTAAGTGTGCCTTGAGAAAGAAGGGTATGAAGAAGGAATTTGAATAAGGTGACAGCTATTGAATTTTTAAAAGCTTTGGGGATAATTCTGTCCCCTGCACTACTTTGTAAAACTACTTTTGGAAGCTAAAGGGTGACTGCCTGAACAAGTTATGCTCCGGAGATATTGTGGGAGGTAGGAAAGATATTCAGTGAGAAACCTGCTTTGGCCGACTGTCTTTCCCTACTTAACTCTTAAAGCTTGAATGTCCACAGTTGAGTGATGAATGGGACATGCAGGAAGGTTAGAGTTTTGAATTGTGAAGTACATGAAGCCAGGAATATATGGTGTTGGCTGCTCACTGTGAAGTTGTTTAAAGTCCATTGACATGTTACATTGTCTGGAAATGGCTGCATCAGTGTATTTCTAAGGGTAGCTGCATAAGGAGTGGTGGAGTAGAAGGCGAAGTAGTATGGGAGGCTTGTCTCCTATAAAAATGCAGTGAAAAATGCAGGGAAACGGCCGTGATGAGTTGGCCATCTACGAGTTTTACCAGGTCCACATACCACAACTGTTCACTAATACAAGGACACCCTGCTTGCGGGGTGCTTTGCATCAGAATCCTGATATTGTATAACGAAGTAATCTGGTAGTTCCTCTCCACCTGCCTCTCTCCAGGTTGTTGACCAACTGAATTCAAAAGTTTGTATCGCGAAACAGAACATGACGGTTCACAATTGTTTTAATTCTACTAGCAGTTGATCTCATGATCTAGATAATGGTTAGATGGATATAATGCACATTTTTGTGAAGTGGCATGGTTTACTTTCTTTTCTGGATATTTATAAATTGCGCCTTTTTACACAAAGGAATTACTACCTGGACTGGAAAACACTGACTCTGTTTTACTCCTCAGCAATGGAGAATACAGAGCAGTAGCCATCTTAGATGCCAAGATGAGGCCCCGCAGCCCTCCCACAAAGATAACTCTGCATACATTCATATCGTATAATGTCTGGCTTTCCTGATTACTACATGGTCAGATTATTCTTTAGGTAGAATGAGAACTACTACCTCTTAAAACCACCTATCTCGAGCTTCTCTAAAGAGACACTTTTTAGAAGCCTTATATGAAATGGATAAGTGAACATTGTCTTTTAAATGGACAGAGCAGGTAATGTTGTCAAGTAGAGGAATCCCTTCTAATGACTTGTATTCGGTTCTAGTGAAAATTGTCCTAGCCTCATGAATAAGGGCTGGCGTCTGATGAAAGATTTAGGTGACCTACTGGAATGCAATTGGAGAGGAGTGAACCTTCCCATGTCATCTATTGCTATAGCAACGTCAGCAAAATGATCAGAAGATAACCGCTCTTTTGAGACCACATATGATCTGAAAACCAGAAACATCAAAATGAATACAGGCCAAGTAGAACCATTCTGACATTGTATGGTTATCATCTTGTGAACTATTTGTGACTAAGGGGAAGCATGCATGTAGCTTCTGTTCCGAGGGCACCAAAAAGCACCCAACCCACCCATAAAGCAGACTTGTTGCAGTTCATGTTGGTATTGATACAAAAATCTATTTTCAGCAAACCTATTGAGTAAACAGCAAACTAGTTTCAAAGTTGGCAAGTCGCAACACATGAGGTGTATGTTTGAATCTCTTCAGCCAGCTTGTTCAGAAGTTGTGGAAGGTTAATTGCATATTGTAATTTTCTGTGAACCTTTGCCAGTTTTCACTTTTGAATAATTTTGAACGCAGATGCTTAAAATGTAGACATCCCTGTTGTGAAAGTGGAACATTACAGTTGTGTTCTCTGAAAAGCCTGTTAGCCATAACAATCGCTCAGGTATAGAATGTTAATATTTTGTGTCATGGATTGTCGGATAATAATTCAACACCCCACCTCTGCCAGAACAGAAAAAATGCCACCAATCAAACGCAAGAAGATGGCAACCGTGTTCTGCCCAGGAGTTTAATAGAGTGGGGTATTTCTGAATGGAATGAATTCTACGGTATTCCAGAACAGTTGTGTTTGCATCCCTGCGACCATATCACAAAGCCCAACCCAGCACAGGTTATACTGTGACCGGCCCAATCATGCCATCCTAAGTCATACAGTATGTATGGAATAAAATCATTTGCTGTGGAGTTTTAGCCTTTCTTAGATTGTGACTGAAGGATTGGGAAGGAGGTCCTACTAATATATCTGTTTTTATCTCTTTTAGTGTCTAACATTCTTCTTCTGTTTAAGTGCCCGAGCCAGAGCTAGGATGCCTAACCTACATTCTGCATCCAAGACCTACAAGCTGAGCTAGGGAGGTCTCTTTTCTTCTATATCTACGCTTGGCTGTGCACAGATTTAGACGACAAGATGGACAAATTAAGTCCATGTAAAAAAAAACAACGGCTTGGGGGTAGGAAGAGACCTTTTTGGAGATGAGGCACATATATAGGTGTAGCATATTCATCTTGGACGCCAGTGAACTATGTCTGCGGCACCGTAGAACATAAGTTATGTAAATGTGTAATTAGTTTGTGTCACATTCACCTTACTACCTGGAATGACATGTGTCGGAACTTCTAGTTATGCGCACTTTGAATCATTTAAGGCAGTGGTCTTCAAACTTTTTTGGCCAGGGCCCCCCTGAGCAAAATTTGGGCAGGTCAGGACCCCCCAGAAATGCCAAATGGACAGTATATATTGCGCGCCGTCACCTGCTCCCATCAAAGTCGCTGGGCTCCCTCATCCCACTCCTACCCAGTCGCTGGTCTCTCCCCACCCCATCACACACCCAGGGCTCTCCCCACTCTGCTCCCATCACTATCCCATGGTTCCCGCCCATTGTGCTCCCACCATAGTCCCTCGGTTCCCCCATCCCGTTCCCAACACAGTCTGAGGGCCAGTGGCGGCTGGTGAATCTTTTTTAAGTGGAGGGGCATTAAGGGGAGGTTCGGGGGGGTTTCCCCCTGTGAATTTTTTTTTAAATAATAGGTTAAAATGTTGCATTGTAGAGCATACTTTTAACAAAAAATGGGTAAATAGCCAAACAGTTTGCAATTGTTGCTGGGAGTCCAGGGGGCAAGCATTGATATTTTATTTCTATCGCGCTCGTACACAAGTGTTTCAGAGCGTGACAAGGCAAGGGAGGGGAACAGAGGAGAATAAAACAGCGATCTTACTAGGCCCAGTGACATTGAGAACGCGCAAGTGTGAGGGGAAAAGTGCATGGAAGGGGGGAGAAGTGGAAAGTGCGAAGCAGAGGAGAAACAGATAAATAACAATAAATAAATAATAAAGGCAACAAACAGTGGTAGTGCAGCCAGCAATTTGCAAGTGCTACGTTTAAGGCAGCAGACAGGGTAGGTCTGATAAGTGCAGGAAGAAAGATGGTTCTCCTCAAGTTTTAGAGTGGCAGGGCGCTGTTCCAGAGGGAGGCCCCAGCCGAAGACGGAGATCTACCCCCAGCTCGTTTCTTTGATAAACGACTGACCCTGAGGGAGTTGGAGGTAAAGGAGTGAAGAGCTCGAGAGGGGAGGTATTTGCGGAGGAATAGCTGAAGGTATTTTGGACCGAGGCCCCAGAAAGCCTTGTGGACAAGGCAGAGGGTTTTGAATGATAGATGTCCGGTAAAAAGATACCATCCCTGTCCCCTGGGCCCCACTGGTCCTAACACAATGAACATGATTATGTGTATATGCAAGGCGCTGCACATTCATACAGCAATCACTCTATCATTCACATGAGCATCCATCACCATACACTCACTCATAACGCATCCATACACATGTTTAAATAAAAACAATGAACATAAACGTACCTTCTGCATTGGCCTGTGTGTGGGTGCTGCTCCAGCTGCTCTGTCCATATGTGCGAGGAGGCGCAGGAGCTCCCCCTCGGACATACAGACATGCAGTGCCCCAGCCAGCATTTCCAATGAGCTATGCAATGCTGGCGAAGCAAAACGCCCCAGCACTTGCATGGCTCAGTGAGCATGTGCGGCTGGGGAACTAAACTGAACTGTCAAAGGGAAACAGTGTTTCCCTTTGACAGTTCAGCCAGCCCAGGAGCACTCCATTAGCTGGATAAAGCAACTGAGGGAGTGCTCACTGTTTCACTGGGCTGGCTCCTTAGCTCCTCCATAATGGGTGAGGGGCCACTATGCAGTTAGTAATGTTGACCATTGTTGCTGAATATATCACAATTTACTTACATTTTAACACAAAGCACCCCTTTGGGTACTATTGAAACAGTGGGCTTCATAACTACTCTGGCGGTAGCTGTGCCGGTAAAACCGGCACGGCTGCCACTGGAGTTGCATCCGGGTCTGGCACCCGCGAATGGGCAATTACTAGGTCATGCCGAGTTAGGCGGACATGATAATTGCCCTTTCGAAGGTGCCGGTAGATCCCCATTCCCATTTGAGCCCCATATGGCTCAAATGGGAAGGGGGAGCTCGGATGCACCGGCACCGTTAATAACGGTGCTGGTGCATCCGACGAGCTGAGGTCAGACCTGGCGGGGGCTGTCAAGCACCCACGAGCACAACTCTTACTATGGCGGAACGGTAGCAACGGTGCCGGTAGCTTACCAGCACCGTTGTTACTGGTCCGCCATAGTAGTAATGAGGCCCAGTCTGTGACTAAAGGAATGAATATCCATTTACAACTGTGGGCCACTTTTTCATTGTTGCCTGAGACAGTTTCATGCTTCAGCCCGCCCATGTGGGCCACCCCTGCCCATTTCTTCCAATCTAAAAAAAAAAAAAAATCTTTTTTCATGCTGAGCTCTCAGGGCCCCCCTGGGATGCACCCGCGGACCCCTAGGGGGGTCGCGACCCACAGTTTGAATACCACTGATTTAAGGGATGGGCATGTTACTGTGAGTACCCTAGAATTGAGCACTAAGTATTACTGACATGTATCAAAGCCCCTGGTGAGGAAAACCATCCCTGCCAATCAAATGACTGCAATAGTATGGGCACTTTAACTCTGGATTTGTTCACAAATCCAATGCATTGAAACGTCTGCACACAGTAGGACATTTTATAAGGGATATTTAAGTAGGTTTGGAGATGCACGCAGCAGCTCAGCCTCTGTTTGCTGGGCAATTCACCTTGGAGGAGTATTATTATAGTATTTATTAAGCGCCAAACTAGAGAAGCAACAGAGCACTTTACACTTATAGGGGTATGAATAAAGTTAGGGAGCTGAGAACAAGCAAATGGGACTCTAACAACAAGGGAGGGAGGGCAATTGAGATCAATGGGTCTACAAGTGACCAGCCGAGGAAACTGTGGGAATTGATATGATATGATAGGTTATTTATAACGCGCTTAATACCCAGAGGTTTCTAAGCGCGGACCGAACCCATGTTGCTCCGTGTCGTCTTGCTTTCAAGGCGAGCACATTGCCCCCGAGCTATCCTCCGGAGACAATTAGATCACCTATTCGCTCATATGGTTGGGCGTGGATGGAGTATGGATGTAGATGTTATGGAGGAGACATTTGTTGAATGGGCGTGTATTGAGCTCTTTCCTGAACTGCAGAAGTGAGGGGGCAACCCTCTAGGCTCCTCATGCCAAGTCCTGCAGTGAAGCCTTAAAAGTGCAACTCACTTCTGACACTCTGCACCATTTAAGGGCATGTTGGTGTCTTTCCTGCTTTCTTTGCAGTTGCATAGTTTCCAGAATGGTTCGCTCTTTTGGTCTTCTTTCTAAGGGGTATCTGGAAAGGGTACAAAAGAGTACAAAAGCAGGGTAGCCGACCATCCGTGTTGGAATGATGGCATTTT
The DNA here is from genome assembly GCF_040938575.1 of Ambystoma mexicanum. NCBI lineage: Eukaryota > Metazoa > Chordata > Amphibia > Caudata > Ambystomatidae > Ambystoma > Ambystoma mexicanum. The sequence goes on along the minus strand of NC_090928.1, from coordinate 624,239,335 downwards.
ACCATAATATAATGTATATTTTTAACGTTTTGATAATGGTCTTTGATCATTGGCAAGACAAATGTAACATCCTGTTATGGCTCAAAATTATACTGTAAGGCATCATTTAGAAATTCACATTGTAGACTGGCTCTTTTTTACGTTTTACGATGTTATTGCAATTAAATCATTTCCTTTTACCCTGGTCTCTCAAAATGGTATTTCGTTCTCGGAAAGGGTCACCCTCCTATTAAAACAAAAGATCGGTTTCTTCTGTGAGCACCAAGGGAATGTTTAGTGTTGTGTGTTGGCCACTGATTGGTTGGTAGTAAGTACTGCAGAAGCTGTGCTTTTGTTACGGTATGCACAAACTGTAATAAACAAATGCAATTGTAGACCTTACAGGGTATGTTTGATCCTCAGTAACACCCATAGTCTATTCACACCTCCCACACATACTTTTACCACTCCACCCGCCAATACAGAAATTGTACCATCAGTGTGATGGCAGCATTCCTGTAGAACGCAAAACTATAGGTTTCCAAATACCAGGCTTCACCACATGACATAGGCTGACTTTCCCTGCTGCTCTGATTCAAATGTTAACAATAAAAAATACACCACTTCCCCCTGCTTAAAGAGATCCGTTTTTATGTGCTGTAAGGCATAGAATTGAAGTTTAATTATCTTTTTTGTGATTTGTTGTTTCAGAGTCATAGACTGCATTTACTAGACAAGTGCACGTTGCATTAATGGCCTTGGTTGTTGAAAACCCAGCAGCACTGCTGACCCCCAAAAGCAGATCCTATGGTAGGTGGAATTATGCAGAATTGGACGCAGACTATCCTGAGTTGGTTACTGGTGTACGGCAGCTCTTGGAAATAGACGAGTCAAAATCATCTTGCGATGCAAATGAAAGTGTACGCGCTGGGAGAATGTATGCAACCCCTCGCAAGTTGGTTGAAAGCGTCATGTGTCGAAGCCAAAATGAGGAATCACCGACTTCTGTTGGATTTTCTAAAGGAAAAACACAATATGTGGATCGAAAGCCACAGCTAAGCAGTGCTACACGCAGTTCTGTGTCGTTTTGTCGAACAAGCATTGACGTTGATCACTCGCACACACAGCAGGTACGTTTTGTAGCATTGTATTTTCTATGTGCCTGTGAGTGCCACCTTTTAATTTTGAGGACATATGTAAACCTTAGGTCTGTGTTGTCAACAAAGGAATATTTTGATTAAGATAGTTTACAGTGTTTAATGTTCTTACCTAAGCAACCTCAAAAGAGCTGCTTGAAATGTAAGCACTGGTAAAGTTTTAACATTTTGGAAGCACTTTGGAAGTCGTTGCTTGAGTGCTGATCCTGACATTCATGGCATTATGCGACTCAAAGCCATGATCCCAACCCACCTCTTCTATTTTCTATGACTGACTGGGATAGGGCTGGGAGATATATCGAATTTTGGTGATATATTTTCAAAAGCGTTAGATATAAATGTTAACGATATTGTCTAATCCTCTATATCTGTCATCCATTAAATTAAGGTGACAAATCAATATGGCCAAATGTCAGTTAATGCCTACTTCAGTGCTTATAGGGATGTGTATCGTACTTGCATTTCTTTTGTTGATATGGCCCTTATTGTTGAGATGTCCTTATGAATCAATTGCAATTTTAGGATGAGGTCAACTGACAATGTTAAAGTTGTGTTTTGCATTTACTGTTCGGTATTAGTACTGTTGGCATCTCACATGCTTACAACTGAGCATTTAACCCACATAACAAAATCGAGAAGTATATCGTAAATTCCTATTTAACCCAAAAATATGCAGATATGACCTTTGGTCCATTTCGTCCAGCCCTAGACTGGGAGGCATATTTTCTACTCTTTAATTCACTATTATGCCAGGATCCACAGGGCGCACTGCACCTTGACCTTCGTAGGAGAGCTCAGACATGTTTAAGTTGACTTAGAAATTTGCTGAATTTTCACTACAATGGTAGGTGTTTGCACTCAAATGGGGAAATCTTCCTGCCCTCGTTCTGGGATGGTTGGCAGGCCCAGCAACCTGACCGATGAATTTTAAAACCTACCAGGAATTAAAAATAAAATTTATAACCTCAGTGAGGTTGCCCGGCTACATTGGAACGTCCTTTTGACATTATTTGATTATGGTTTATAGAGCACATCAATACCTATAGCAGGAGTAAAAGTGTCAAGTTGCAAGCTACTAGCTAGGCATAAGCAGTCACTCTCTTCCCCAATTCTCCACATGCACACAACAGACCACTGCTTAAACTCCAAAAGTAAATTTTCTTTCTCCAAGAGCAAGTGAACATTTTGAGGCCTGCCTGCAGGCTTCATAGCGCTAGCGACTGAAGAACCGGCCTGGATAGAGCAGCTACCCCTGGAAAAGCAAGGTCTTTATACTCCCTTATAGAAGATAATATGGTTGGTCTTAGATCACAGAGGAGCAATGTCCACAAGTTAGGTGCCACCACAGAGAAGTCCATGCAACTTATTTTCTTCTTGTGGACTCTGGAAATGGGAAGATGTTCTGCACTGGAATGAAGTGGGTGGTTGCAGATATACTGGTCAATCTTTTCATTAATGAATGCTGCTCTTTGGTAGTCAGTGGGTGGTGCTAGATATCTTTAAAAATCCACTGAGGATGGAGTGGCCAAGTTGGAAACCATTCAGGTGTGAGACTCTCTTCCTCTGGGGGACCTGTAGCCCACAGGGGGCTTGGGACTTTTCTAAAATGCCCAGATATGTTTGTAATTGGCGTTGGAGTCTCCTTTAAAACTCCATGTATTAGTGGGCTAATCGGCATTTGAGGGAGTAAGTGGCTGCTGAATTTCTGTGCTTTGGCAGCTTAGGCCATGTATCCTAATCTCCGAGGCCAAGGTGGCACCCAGCATGGTCCTCTGTGCGCATCAAGAGCCCTGGATGAGCTGTGGGGATCGAACATGACCAATCTGCTTGAGTACACCGAACTCTGCTTATACCTGAGGCCCTCTGCTGAGCGGGATTGGGAACACTGTCTTGTTTAGGAAAGAGTTAATGGATGAGCTGTTGCACTATTGGAGTGTACTTGTCCGGCCACTTTGTATAGTTCTATATACTGGGCATAAAAACAAGGAATGTTGCTGGGATTCGTGGATGTCAAAATTGCCAAAAGTCCTATCTATTTAAATGTATACCTATTGGTAAGATCCCACATCTAAATTTCAAAAAGGGGTCTCTAGTTATTGGATAGATTTTATCCAGATAATACTCCAATCTGGTGTAAATAGTGAAAGCCTTAGTAGCATAGAAGAACTCGGCTTTGCAGACATCGAAACAATTGACTCCGACCCGGCTCAATTTCCAGAGGGCGCACAAGCACTCCAGGTGGAGCCGCTACCCTCTCGGGACCTTGTTGGTGGGGTGACTGGACGTTGGGGGGCAATTCTCAATGATGTACCCCATAGTCGGAAATACCTTCACCCAGCAGTGAGTTGTAATAACCTATAGTGGGGGTAGTGCCACAAAAGAAAGAGACCACCATCTGGTCAGGGAGGACAGCGAAGGAAGCAAACGCAAGTACATAGTCCCAACCCTTCTATGGCTCTCATTGTTACTTAACAGCCAGATCTATAGTTTATTTTCAGAGTTAAATTTATGTGAAACTATGAGTAAGCAATGACATTTTCTTGTTGTGGGCTCTACCCCACAGCTGTGATCAATTTCAGCTTTGATTTATACTTTGTGATGTATTAGGTGGGTGATGATGTATGGGAAAGAGATCTACGCTGAAAAACCGCAAAGCCCACTTGTTCACATTTTGTAACTCAAGCTTATGGGATTTATTTTGTTTTTCCCCCGCTGTGCATCTAATGTATGCGGGGGACACCCCTGTGCCCCCGCAGCCCATAATACCGAACACTGGACACCCCGCTACCCTTGTTCCGTATCATGACTTCAGTTTTTATTTACCATGCCGAATGCACACCAAATGTGCATTTGGCTTTTTGTTTTCTCGACCAAAATGTGGGAAAGTGGGGATTTTACTTGGAGCTTTGATGCAATGTGCTTAGGGAGAGGGTAGGTGCCCTTCTGATAAGTGGGGTTCCCATGGGATTAACGCACCTGACCATACTAATAATGTTTTACTTTTTCATGTTTCGGGTGGAAGCATCCCTATGGAGGATGGCACCAAAGTATTATGACTATGTCATTAAGCATCGATACTGGACCCATCACCACCGTAGGGGTCTTATGAGGTCTCACTGTGTCAGAGAAATGGTATATTGTGCCCCCTCCCGAGTATCGCCAGACAATAGTCTCAGGGGTAAGAAAGAATAGGAAATGAGGAAGAGAGGTGATTGGAAAGGAGGAGTCTGAATGCTGGCAGTTTGGTGGGGAGAGTATGTTCCTCTTGAATGAATGGCTTCTCCCTAAAGACCACGCGTTTTCCACTCCTACCCAGCCTGAGACTGGGTGACCTGCTCCCCCCGTTTCCTCCCCCGGTTGTTTGTATATCTCATGCTGCCAATTTACCTGCCCTACCCCATTGTTAGGGTTCTATGTGATATTTCTTTTTTTTGGTCGCCTACCACAAATACTGATTTCATTTTCCTGCCGATTTACGGTTGCCCACAAAAGGCATACATATTACTTCCCTTTGCCCCCCCCCCCCACCGTTGCTGCCCGGATGTCTATGAAATAGAGGGCGGGGGGTTCACCCAGTAACCCCCCCCCCCCCCCCCCCCCCTCAGCTGCTTCTCTTTGTCTCTTTCTCTCTTTCTCTCCACCCCTGTTCTCCATGGTCCTGATGTGCCGGTCATTCCCTGCGCACAATCGTATGCATCAGGGGTATGACAGTTTGATTTAGAGAGACCGATTTGTGTGGTCACAGAGCGGTCTTTCTAAATCAGTCTCTTTTTTTATTTGATGAATAGAAAAATCCTTTTTCACTTATTAACATTGTTAGTTCCCCGGTCCCCAGCATCTCTGCTTCCATCACTGTCCTTCTGACCCCCCCATACCCCCTATGATTTAAAAAGTGCTCTGTTGTTTCCTGTAGCTAGCTCTACACTTGAATATCTAAATAATAATGATAGTGGGAAAGAGGGGTACAAGATATGGTTGTTGTTGCTTGGATGCACGTTTCTTAACTGTAGATTATAATTGCTTTTATTCCAGGTCTCCAGCTCCATATGAGAGGACACCATGGAAATGTAACGATAGTATATGTGATGTAGCAATATGACGTGATGTAACAATATGCACGCACATTTTGGAGTATCTTACTCAATATTTTGAGGGGGAGGGCTCCAGCAAAGGGAATGGTAACACAATTTCACATGCTGCGAAGCCTTTTCACAGCTGGCTTAGAGAACACTGCATCCCGGAGATGGTTCAAGGATTTTTCTTTGATTATTCAGGGATGTCCCTCTCTAATCTAAAAAGCATCAATCCTCCCTTCACCACAAGTTGTTATATATATATATATATATATGAACTCTTGACCCCTGTTGTCTAGGTTGTGCTTCTATTAATGGTGATGAGCTAAAGGCAGAACGCCTTCTGTCTAACCTCTCTCAGGGATTTCCTAGACTGGCCCTACACTATCCAGGTGTTAGTTGGATTGTGCCTTTCAGACAATCTGCCCGATTCGGTCTCCTTTCTATTACACCGATGTTCATCTCTCCCTCATTTCCTTAGGTTTCCTTCTTGCTTCTCTCACTCCTCCGTCACTCACCTTCTTCATTTGTGGCCTCTTCCTCCCATCTCTCTCACTCCTGTCTTGCCTCAACCCTTTATTGTTACTTCTCCCTCCTCTACAACTACTCCCTCCTCCATGACACTACTGTTCCCTCACCAGATTACTACTACTCTGCCCCACATTCTACTCTAACACCCTCCTTGACTCACCCAAGCACTTGACATTCACTCACTAAACTCTTGCGCCTAACCCACTTGCCACTCTTTCATGCACACTTACTATGCAGTGCCACTTGCACTCACTAACCAGTGCCTCATCTGCCCAACTATTGCCTCTACAATCCACTCCAGTATCCTGCTGGTCTCTTGGTCTGTCATATCCTCCTCCTCTAACCTCACCTGCACAACTCGCACCTTCCTGGGGGCTTTCTTATCCCCTTCCCTTACCTCTGATTGGTGGACAGTCCCTATCCAATTTGGCCCTGGCCTCCCGCCCGGAAGATGTTCCAAACAGCAAAGTCTTTATATAGTGCCTGTATATAGTGCCTTAAGCCCTACCGTCTGAACCAGGCCAGCATTCAGGGTCATAGGCATGGGGTAATGCAATTTGATACTACACATGGGGTGGGGACACACATTGGGGCCCTCCTAGCTGCAACAATGCTCCTGATGGGTAGGATTGGCTCTGGATTCCTATTAGTAGGTCTCCCATCCCAGGCTTAAGGGGATCCCATCTCCTCTTGACAAGGTTAGTGACTGACCTTGTCACAGAATGTTAATAAGGGGGAAATGGTTAGCAGGTCCGCTGCTTTCATAAAAGTGAAGAATCCACTGAAAATGACCGGAAAACACAATAAAAAATGTAAATTGCAGCACAAACCGACTCTGATAAATCCTTCCTAGCCCTAGCCGTTGCCCTGGGACTTGCTATCAACCTGCAGCCTATCTGGCAGACCACTCTGCACTCAATTCTCTGTACTAAGCTGTTCTACTACTCGAAAGGGTATAAAGCGAATCACTTCCATTACAATCAAGTTTCGGAGACAACCAGGCCAACAGATGACGTGCGTACCAGGCCTTTTTACGCATGGAAATCTTGTAAATACAACAACTTTATTATTTTCCTGTGTACATTTACGTACAGGTTTAGAGCAGAGGGCAGTGCAAAGGTCATGTTGCTTGAAAGAAACCAGAACGCTTCTTTTGATTTTTATCTGCATATATGTAATTGCAAGCCATGGAGAAAAGCTTCTGAAACAGAATGTATTTCTCTGAAGCCTTTCAAAAAAAGAAACTGCACACTGTTAAAGGAATGGTTTCTTTGCATTCAGCTTCTGCTGTGTTGTGTGTAAATACTCTTGGAGCAAACCCAAGCACTGTGCATATTTATTTATAATTAATAGGATGGAAAACTAAGTTGCAATTGAGAATTCATCTTTTGTAACAAATTCAGCTTTTTTCCAGTGAAAGCAAACCAGTTTTGCACAATTGCATTTTTCAGAGTTCCTGAGCTGTGTGCATAATCATCGGAGGCACAACATTTTTACACTTATAATATAATTTAATTTACACTCTAATTATAAATAAAAACAGTCTGTACAATGAGTATGCACGGTCTAGTTTACATCCTTTCAACCTTGCAATCAATGGGGTACATAACTATAAATGGTCAGTGGCAGAAGAGTCTTTGCTCATGGGTGAGTGATTGTCATTACACCATTCACAGGTTTTGTAGCCTCTCACATCTTCCTGACTACAGTTAAAGCATCCAAAGCCTGACTCTCCAGGATGTGCAAGCGCTGTTAAAAAAAAAAAAAAAAGTTCTATGTACAGCACTTTGCCAAAAGTACTACATAATTAACCATTTGAGATTAGATATACAATTTAGCATGGAGTCCTTGTCTTTCTGCACTGTTGTATCATAACATTGGCAAACCATTAGGTAGTGATAGCTCCAGGAAATGAGGACTTTCATTAAACATCAAAAGGCAATTCTGCTATCGAACCTCAAAACACACAATACAACATATGTTTGCTTTACTAATGGGCAGATCTTAGAGAAATAATGAAAGGTGTATTCTGTCAAAATGCAGAAAGCTGCCTCATGGTAATGATTTCCATACAGTTTTTGCACACGTCGGCTGGATGTCGCATACATGTTCCTCTCTTGCAAAGGAGAAGTCAATTTTACACTTTTGAAATCACATTTAATCTCAAAGTTTAAAAATGGGGGGTACAATACCCCACCTCAAAATCTTATCTGGAGCACTGGAGACAACAGTGGCATAATTTAGTTCCGGAATTGCCGGACCCAGAGGAGTGGAGCAGGTTGGGGTGGGGGGAGATGGAATACACTGAATGAATAGAAACCTATTATTGAAACCTTAAGTGTAGAGAACTGCACGTCATTGCAGCATCAATACCTACCCTCCCTCGGGTTTCACAGACCAATAAGGAGAAATTAGAATTGCCCACCACAGCAGATGAAATTGAGTCTGCAATTCTGTCCCTTTTCAGGGAAAAAGTGCCTGGCTCCGACGGATTTACTAATTCTTTTTATACAACCTTTAAATTGAAATGCATTTTGAATTAGGGCTCAGTATCTTAGCCGTGGCTGAACCACTAACCACGCAAAGATCTATCTGATTGCGCTTCATTCTGGGCTATCTCGTTTCTCCATTTTCACACCAAGATATATTTGACAATTGTGTGGCTCAGACTTTGCATATAATTTCTGTTTGTAATTGCCCCCAACCATTTTAGGTTAATAAAGCTCAACACCCATGACAACATCCGAAGAGTAATTGACTTGGTGGAGTGGGGTAAATGTACTGGTGAAATATTTGCACTATTGGCACTAGATAATACGCTATTTGACATTATCAACTGGACACCTAGCCAGATACTGCTGAAGTGCATTGGCTTTTGTCCTAACTTAATCAAAATGGTTTTAGTCAATTTTCATTTTCTACACATGAAGATCCACGTCAACAATCTAAGTTGATTCCGTCTTGAGGCATGCATCAGGGGCTGCCGTCTATCTCACCTAATCTTGGTCAATGAAGCCTCTAGCTGTGAGACTGAGAAATCTGTGGTGTCCATTGCCACATTGTGCCACAGCAGTCCGTTCCATATGCCGATAATATTATTTATTTAGCATTTGTAAAGCGTGCCAAACCCGTGGGTATCTGGGCACTGGAGAGCAGGTAATACACATTACACAAGTTACCACAGGCAGCAATAGAATACATAGGCTGGACAAACGTTACATGTATTTACAGGCATGGGATATTTACGGATGCATTGAAACCATAAGTAAAATTAGCTACAGTAATAATCAATAATATTTACATGTGCAGTCTTATTCACTTAAGTAATTTACAGATGAAGTAGCAGGACTATTTACAGAAGCAGTAAAATTGTATAGTGATGATACTATAAGCATTCAGGCAATGTGTGAAGAGTACTGTCACACAAGGAGGGTTACAAATTGGATGTGAAGAACCAGGTCTTAAGTTTTCTACAAAATGAGGCGTGGGAAGGGTCAGTCCTGATGTCTAGAGGTTGGGCGTTCCAGCCCCAGCCTTGGTTCTTTTGAATTTAGGAACAGTATGAAGGAAGGCTGAGGTGGAGCATGTATCTTAGTGGTTTGGGTTGGATTGAGCAAGTTAGTGAGATATTTGGGAGCTATATTAGTGAGGCATTTGTGGGTGATTGCCATGGTTTTGAATTTGATCCGGTCCTGAACCAGTAGCCATTGCACTTTGTGTCTGATTTCCAAAATGTTCTTTTCTTGGTATGTTTAGTGCCGCTCGTAAGGTGTTGTTTTGAGTGACCTGTAATTTTTTGATACTGCTAGTTGCTGTGCCAGCTAGGAGGATATTGCAATAGTCGAGCTCCGACAGAATAAGGGCCCTTCCTAAGGTTAGGCAACTGTCTGCTGATAAGTAGGGTCTACAAGCGTTAATGAGTTTGGCAGTGTAGGCTGCTGATGAGAATATGGAATTAACTTGTCTGGAGAAGGTTAAGGATGAGTCCAAATATACGTCCAGAGTTTTAACTTCTTTAGAGACAGTAATGGCATTTCCATCAAATATGAAGTGTTTGTATTTGGGCTCAAGTTTTTTGGGCTCAAGTTTTTTGAGGTGTGTTTGGGTACCGACCAGGAGAAGCTCCATTTTGTCATCGTTTATACAAAGTTCCTTTTGGGCCATCCAGGATTGGATAATCTGGTAAATGTCATTGAGGATGGAAGAGTCAGTGGCATAGTCTCCAGTTAGGTGGATGAGCATTTGTGTGTCATCTGCATAGTTTGTATAGGACACTCTGCGTTCATCAAGGCGGTGAAATAGCAGCTTTGTAAATATGTTGTATAGCATTGGTGACAAGCATGAACCTTGAGGTACCCCGCAAGGAACATGGGCAGGGGCGGCGTTAGCTAGGTTGGAAGAAACTCTCATGGCACGTTCAGAGAGGAATGATTGTATCCAGGCGATGGTTTTGGGTGAGAAATGGGTTGCTCGTTTCCAGGTGTTGCTGTATCTGGAAGTAGGCATTGCGGTCAAGGATTTTCAGGAGGAAGGCGACCGTTGTAATGGGACGGTAATTGGTAGGGATGCTGGAGTCAAGGGATGTTGTTTTTTTAGGAGCGGGAGGACCCACGCTTCTTTCAAATTCTTAAGGACTGTACCTTGTGAGAAGGAGTTATTGATGAGGGAGGTGATAAATGGGGCCAGTTCTGTAACCGTCTTTGATGACTGGGGTAGGGCATATGTCGCCTTGTTTCAAAAACTGTAGCAGGTGCTCTTCTCCAGAAAGAACATGGCATGATAACCTGTTCTGAGATGAGTTTGCAGCACATGCTTTTTGCTCACTGTACCTTTCGCAGATGGGAAATATCCATTTGCATATCAGTCTTTGTCCGGCCCGCAGTCCAGCACCGAAATGCTATGGCAATTCCTCTCTGAACAAGAATACCAACAGCAACCCATACATGTGTTTCAGCCTTGTTGGGCCTCATCGGTGAGGTGAAGCTGTGCCTCTCTGAGCACAGTGAGCAGGGAGTCCACATCTGGTTGCCCCCAGGTAACTCAGGGTGACCAACCCCAAGTTCCTTGCAAATATTTCAAAAAAGGTAGCAGGCGCTCCTCTCCAGAAAGAACATGGGTGAGAAATGGGTTGCGCTGTCCAGGTGGTGGCACAGTATTTTGTGATTTACTAAGTCAAATGCCGCCAAAAGGTTGAGGAGAAGTAATATGGCTAAGTTTCCATTGTCAATTATGGTGTCCATTTGGTTTTTCAGGTCAAGGATTGCCTTTTCTGTTTCATGTCTAGGTTTGAAGCCCGATTGGCGTAGGCCTAAGAGATTGTTCGTTTCTAGGTGTTGCTGTATCTGGAAGTAGGCAGCCCGGTCAAGGATTTTCAGGAGGAAGGGGACCGTTGTAATGGGACGGTAATTGATAGGGATGCTGGGGTAAAGGGATGTTTTTTTTAGGAGCTGGAGGACCCACGCTTCTTTCAAATTCTTAAGGGCTGTACCTTGCGAGTTATTGATGAGAGAGGTGATAATGGGGCGAGTTCTGTAACAGTCTTTGATTTACTGGGGCAGGGCATATGTCGCCTTGACATCTAGAAGGTTTTAAACTGGAGATGATTTTGATAACCTCGGTTGTGGAGACTGGCCTGAATTCGAAAGGGAATGTGGGGCCTTTCAAGGAGTTCTAGTGGTTGGTGGGTCGGTGTTTATGACTGGCAGCGTTACCTTGTCCTTTTTGTTTGCGATTTTGTTTTGAAGCATTGCTATTTTGTCCAGAAGTGCATGCTGTATCTTAGCACACCATGTTTCGTCTTTCTGACGGGTGTTCGATGGGCTGGTGGTAGATTCAAGTTCCCTCAGGATGGTGAATAGTTCCTTACTGCCAGATTTGGCATTTGCTATGCGCTCATTGTATGTGGCGATTTTTGTTAATAATATGGCTTGTTTGTATTTTTTGGAGGAGGAGTTATATAGATCCCTATTATTATGTTTCGATGGTGAGGCTTTCCAAAGATTCAGCAGCAGGTTTATTAGATCTGAGATTCTTGAGGTCAGGTGTAAACCAAGAGTTCAGGTGAGCTTTGGGTTTTGGTTTGCAGTGTTTGAGTGGGGCAATTTTGTTGCTGGCTTGGAGGATGGTGGTGTTGTAAAGCTCTACCATGGCTGATGGGTTGGCTTGGGAGTATGTACCTTCAGTGATGGGGCCTAATAGTGGGAGCAGGTTAGTACGTTTAATGTTGCACGCGTTTCTTGCAAGGGTAGCTGAGGTTAAGTTTGGAACAATTTTGGGTTGGGTTTGTCTAGGGATAGTGAATGTGATGTTATGTCTGACCAGGGGCAAGGGGAGTTGGCTGTAATGCTGGTTGATACATTTATGTCGGCAATCCAGTCTAAGGTATGGCCTTTGTCATGGGTAGCTTGTTCAATGCGTTGAGTGAGTCCGAGAGCGGTCATTGTGTTTTTAATGGTTGTGGCATTAGGATCTAAGCTGTCGTGAAGGACAAGGTTGAAATCGCCTAGAATGATGATTCTCATGGATGGTTTAGTGTTTTTTGAGAGGAGAAGGATTATAGCCTCGTCAAAAGTTTGTAGTGGGCCCGGTGTTCTCTATATGATGTGCGTGGTGGTGGTGGTGGTGTTAGGGTAGGATAGCTTGATTGAGAGAGGTTCCCCAGAGGAGAAAGCTTGGTTGGGTAATTCCCTGATGGATAGGTTAGATTTAGCGATCAGGGCAACTCCACCTCCTTTGGCGGAGGTTCTGTCTTTCCTGTGAATTGTGAATCTTTCTGGTATGGCCAACGAAAGTGCAGGGCCTGCTGCGAGGTGCAGTCAGGTTTCTCTGATCGCTAGGAGGGCGAGTTGGTTGGTGATAATGAGGTCCAAAATGTCAAGGGCATGTGCTAGTAGTGATCTGGTGTTGATGAGAACGCCCTTGATGGTGGTTTCACTAATGGTGATAGTCTGGATGCCTTTTGGGGTTTCGGGAGAGAATAGTATGGCTCTGTACATCGTTGGGCTCAGTGGGATTGTTAAGCGTTGGAGCGGTGTCTGTGAGGCCGGATATCAACTTGGGCTTGGATGCTGTAGTATGCTGTTGATCCCATCTGCTGGGTCTGGGCTTCACATTTGCTTGATCGAGGTCGGAGAGCAAATGGTCATGCTTAGGGTTGGGCAACAGGTGTGATTCTGGGGGGTTGGGCAGAGCATTAAGTAGAGTAGGGGTTATGGGCAATTGGTCACATTTAGTAGGGTTGGGAGACCCAATAGACGGGTTCATTCATAGATTTCAGCGCAGAGAGGGAGCGTGCGCCAGCCGTGTGCGCTAAACAGCATTCTGGTCCACCGCGTATTCATGGAATTGCCAAGCCATTTTGAGCGCTGGCGCAGAGAACATCCTGCAGTGCCAGTTACTCCCCCAACAACGCCCCTTGCGCAAGGAAAAACCATTGAAATCCCCAATGCAAAGGGCCACGCTAACCCTGAACCAGCTAACGGGGCCGCTACACTGCAATCGCGCAAGCGGGGAACGAGTATTCCTGGGGGGGGGCACGGGAAGTTTCACACGCGATAGGCCTTGTGCGAGCGGGATACGTGTATTTCTGGGGTGTGCGGGAAGTTTCACACGCGATTTCGCTGTCTGAGCGGGGTACCTGTATTCTGAGGGGTGCGCGGGTACTTTCACATGAGATTCCGCTTGCAGAGCGGGGTACGTGTATCCAGTGGGGTGCGCGGGGAGTTTCACACACACACACACACACACACACGATAGGCCTTGGGCGAGTGGGGTGTGGGTTTTCCTGGGGTGCGCAGGGAGATTCACACGCGATTTCGCTTGCAGAGCAGGGTACGTGTATCCAGTGGAGTGCGCGGGGAGTCTCACACACGATGGGCCTTGGGCGAGCGGGGTACGTGTATTTCTGGGGTGCGCAGGAAGTTTCACACGCGATTTCGCTCGCAGAGCGGGGTACGTGAATTCAGTGGGGTGCACGGGGTGTTTCACACGTGAATTGGCAGTGTGGGTCCTCCCAGGTGTGCCCTCTACCCCCTCCCCAGCCCCTGCAGGCAGCCCACACCACAGGGGACTACCCTGCACCCCTGGTCATGTCCCGCAGGCAGCCCATCCACCATGGGCATGCCCCTCAGGCAGCCCACATGTCACCTTGCAATAGTGATCACCAACTCGTGTCCCCCTGCACCCCCACCCAGCATTGACGGGCACCTGCCAGCAGGCCCCCACTCATGTCCCCCTGCAACCCCACCCACCATTGATGGGCACCTCCCAGCAGGCCCCGACTCATGTCCCCCTGCACCCCCACCCACCCAGCATTGACAGGCACCTGCCAGCAGGTCCCGACTCATGTCCCCCTGCACCCACACCCACCCAGCATTGACGGTTATAGCCCGACTCATGTCCCCCTGCACCCCCACCCAGCCAGCATTGACAGGCACCTGCCAGCAGGCCCCGACTCATGTCCCCCTGCACCCCCTCCCACCCAGCATTGACGGTCACCTGCCAGCAGGCCCCCACCCACCCAGCATTGATGGTTATAGCCCGACTCATGTCCCCCTGCACCCCCACCCAGCCAGCATTGACAGGCACCTGCCAGCAGGCCCTGACTCATGTCCCCCTGCACCCACCGCCCACCCAGCATTGACGGGCACCTGCCAGCAGGCCCCGACTCATGCCCCCCCCACAACACGTCATAAAGATGCACAATCATGGGCCTCATGTCCACCAAAATCCCACAGCTCGCCACCCCAGTCTTGAGAGGCAATCAAGTCCTCAATCCACCCCACACTGAAATGCCTATTTCATGACACAAACTGAAACTCAACTATGCACAGCAATACGTGTCCCTCACACACACACTGGGTGCCAGTGATTGTGTACATCCACTTTTTCACATGCAGTAACCCAATGAGTGAATACCACACATCTAAGTAAGAAATCAAAATGTATTATGAACAAAATGAATGAATGAAATGAAATGAAAGCATGAAAAATATTTAAAACAGGAAATGAAATATATGTCCAAAACAGAATAAAAAAACGTATGAAGAACCAATCCAAAGTGATCCAAAAGAAAATTTGTCCAAACTCTCGGTCCACCAAATTCAAATCCAAAGGAAACGTACATTGTAATTCCATTGATCCATGGTGAGTAAAAAAATCAAATTCTCTCATAAATCCACTGTTCAACTAGGTAGACCGATTTCATCCAGGGTCCATGAGCCCAACGAAAGACATGAAACCTATCAAAAAAACTACCTAAGAAAAGAACTATATACAAAAGTGTGGCGCATAGTCCAATCACCCCAAAATAAAGGAAAATGAAACCTAACACTACAAACTATGTACAATGGGGGCAGGCTAGTCCGACGGCTCACTTTCCGATTTCCCGGGCCAGGGCATCATCAAACTCCTGGTCTATGTCCTGGAGGCGGGCCTCTTTCATGTCCCCGAGGTTTCGCAGGGACGATGCCATGTTCAACTCCAACTCCCTGCGAATTGCCTCGAGGCACTCGGCCTGCCTCAGCGCCCTGCGCATGGAGTTCTCCGCCCTGACCATTGTGAGCCGTGCCTCTTCCGCCCTCCCCCGCTCCGCATCTATGGCCTGGACCAACCGCTGCCACACAGAATACACTTGCAATCCAGGGTTCTCCTGCCGATGCCTGCCCCTCTGATGTTGTTGGCCCCGAGACATCATTGCTCCCACTTTGAGCCTGCTGCTGCCATGCATGTGCCCTGCCCATTGTTGCCTGCATGTCATCCGCCTGCTGGGGTCCAGTTGTTGGGGTGGCCACCCCTGCCGGACCTCCGACTCCCGACTGTGGCAGGGATGTGTCCTCCACCAGCCTGGCCGCTGGGTCAGGGACAGCTCCACAGGGTGCCCGGGTGACACTTGGGCAGGAAGATGGCATGGAGGACGACCAGCGCATAGGGAGTTCAGTTGAGGAGGGGGTCGTCCGAAGCTCCGGCACACGGAGAAACCCAGCACTGGTGACCCCCCCAGTAGGTTGACGCGGTCTTCGAGACATTCGAGATGATGTGCACTGTCCTCGCGAGAACCCCGCATGTCATTCCGAAACTCACAAACACGCCACCCCACCAAGGACAGGCTCAAGCCGGTCCCGGATTGCCACGTCTGCAGGGAGAGGAAGGCCAGTTGTTGTGCAGCTATCCCCTCCCTGAAAACAGGTCTGGACGAAGGCATCCCTGCTGGTGCTGGATGATGCAGTCACAGGATCGGGAACAGGATTACACACAGGCACCTCCGCAGTGGCCTTTGCTGCCTCCTGTCCCTGCCCCTGGACCGCACCACTCGCACCAGTGGAATTCCCCCACCCCCCACCCCCTCCAGGCCCCGTGTGTGACTTCTGTGGGATGTTTTTACCCATGCATCCGAGCCCTACCATAAAACTGTGCAGTACTGGCATGGAAAACATCATGATGGCCAGAACTCCCCAGAGAGTGCACAGGGAAAACATGAAGAATAGGCTGCCACCCATTTTTGCCTATGTTGTGAGCACAGGAGGGCACTGCCTAAAACCACCATTGGGCTACACACACAGTAGCCTGAAACCATTGGGAATGGCAATGCTGATTGCCAAAAAGCAACTCAGAACTGGGGGGAATTAATTTTCTTAATCCCAAAAATGGTTGCATTACCAGTACTCACCACTATCAGAAAGCCGGCGTTTTAAAACCACCAGACTTTTGTGTAAAACTGAACAAATGAAACAAAACCAGACCAAGGAAAGACTTGCTTAGAGGTGGATACAATGTAAAACTATATTCTGAAATGACTTGAAGGAAGTAATTATTTAATGTATAGGTAAAAATTGTCAGTTTGATTTGAATGTAGAAAACTGGGAACAAAAAGTGACATTTAGCTGAAACCTGGCTTAATGAAACTGAATCCTGCCTGACAACTACCCCCGACAGGAGTTGACACCTCTCTGATTAGATTAGGGGTGGAGCACCTGGGAACTGGAAGGGACCGAACAATGCAACTTCCTTGACTCAGGCAAATGTTATATTGGGGGCGTCGTAAAATAGCTTCCTCTTGGGAGAAACTGGGGGGCAGCTGTGCCTCTGTGAACAGGCTGGCTTGGGGGAAGTGGATAAACCAGTTATTCCACCATGTGATGTGGGAAGCCAAACCCCTTTTTGACCACAGCATAATTTTAAAAAGATAGATAACTCATAGTGCGGACTTGTCAGAATTATATAAGTAATATCATTATTTTTGTGATTTTTCTGTGAACATTTTAAGAGGCGTTAGGACCCTGTGGTGTATTCTGGGGGGTTGCTAGCGGAAAATAGGGTCTCACTCCAAATGTATGCATGTTAAAAAATCTGACACTTTATCATCTGTAACCCATATCCCTGGTGCACATTTGTGTAAAATCTGGAAAGGTTTAGAGGTCGTTATCTGGATGAAAAGGGGAGAATTCTGTCATCAGTGGACACGACATCGTACAAAGACAGGGATCGGATGGTTTGGTGCTACAGAAAATATGTTAACTGGACCTATAATATTAGAAAAATGGTACATAGATAAATATGTATTTGGGTCAGAAATAGATTTGTGTGCAAATTGACCAGGGTAGGATCCTCTGACCCATAAACAGACCTCATCATGATGACAATCCATTTCCTTCCCCCAATCATGGGAGAGGGGAGAATTGGGCCAATGACAAGTAGAGAGGGGCAGGCTTAGCTAGGCCCAGGCACACACCCATTTTCAAAACACATAAAAAGAGACTGCTGGGACAGGTAGAGACATTCAAATCCATTTGCTGCGGAGCATGCTGACCGACGACTTCACATCCAGAGATCCAGACTTCAAATCCATCAATCTCCAGAACCTGTAGCAGAAATTAACTCCAGAATTTGTAACAGAGAGGCCTGAATCCACCGGCTGATTCCTCTTCAGCAGGCCTCAAAACCAACCAAACTATTCAACAGCCGGGCGAGCTCTTTGAATTTTGCCAAGAATTTTTGCAAGAACCTGTAGCAGTATCCAGAAAGCAGTGCTGTATCCGGAACCCGAGAGAACCACAAACCAGACCGTCGTGAGCAGATCCGGTGCTTGACAGACCCAGAGAGCAGAGCTGACCCAGATAGCCGGGACTTCAGAACCACCCGCCGGAAGTCCTGTCCAACCTGACCAGACCGTGACGAGGCCTATTTCAAATTGATATTGTGACTACCTAGCAGAACTGTGCAGAACCAATCTCTTAGTTAAAATAATCTAATCCAAACTATTTTAACCTAAGTAGAACAGCCTCCTAGAAATCGTGTCATCTGTCATTTTTAAAGCTGCACAACTGTCACCTGTCAATTCTGCAGCTGCAAGCAGTCACCTGTCATTTTGAGTTTACTTTAAATCCGAAAAACTACCTTTATTGAATCGTCCGTATCTCTGGAACCGTTTGGGCTAGGAACGAAATTTAGGCTTTCCAACGAACCTAGAACCGACTTCCTACTCCCTATACTTTTCCCGTAATCGCAAGACACGCACTCGCGAAATTTACCGCGATTTGGCCCGATTTCTTCATCTGTAGAAATCAGCAGCTTTTTGCTTCTCTTTGCTAAAATTTGTTTGCAATCTGCTAATCATTCATAGAGTATTGTTAAAGTGAGCCTGAACTAATATAAAGTAGCCATCACCTACCCTGAACCTCTAGAGGGAATTAAAAGCAATTTTAGCACCTTTTCACTTCCTTGCAAACCACATTAAAGTAATTCGCCTGTGTTTAAAACTCATCCCTGTTTTCCCTAAGCTTGCTGGGAGAACTGGAACTGTGTATTGCATTATAAAGTGTGATTTGTTGGGATTCTTGGGATTCTTGAAGACTGTGTGCTCTCCTTCCATTTCTGGTATTGCATAGGGGGGGGTGTGAATTGTCAAAAGAAAAAGTGATCATATTACCTTTTGCTAAAATCATAAGTTATTTCTGTACTGCATTTTATTCCACCTTGCGTTTCCTTGAACCATATAAAGCATTCTTTCCCACCTTGTTCTTCTGTTCCTATTCATAGTTACCTCTTGCTGATTACTGCTCATATTCACAAGTGTAATATCCATTATCAATTTATTTATAGAAGTGTGATATATATATTGTTTACATTTTCAAATAAACCTTTTAATTTGCAAAACAAACCTACTTCTTGGCTCAGTGGGGACAGAGGGATTCTAAGAGGGGGGTGTTATACAAGGGTTGTCATCCAGAGTACTGAACTGGATATAAAAATACCTCAAGGGTTTTCCTCAGCATCCCAGACTAGGCATTGACTTAGCTGTAGTGTTGATTGAATATCGCTTACACTTCCACGGTCTCCTCCTCAACCAAACCCCACACCAACCTGGATGACTCTGTGCCATCTTCCTCCGTAGGCCCCTGTGGGGTCTCAGCTGCCCCTTCTGCTGCCGAGGAGTCCACCTCCGACCTCCGCCTCTTGGACCTACCCCCCCCAGCAGCTGCGGCCGCGGAGGCAGCACCAGACTCCTCACTCCCCAACGAGATGGTAACCTGGGAGGGGAGCTGGGCCTTGTCTCTCCGACTGGCGGTGGGATCCCTGCCTGTGTGCTTCACAGCACCATCTCCGCCCTCTTCATCAGTTGACGCTGCAGACAGGGAGAGACAGAACACAGGCATCAGGGCACTGTACAATAGTCTGATACACACATGACAGTTGCAGATGAGTGGCAGTCTCAAACTTCACGCATGGCATCGCACTCCCCAACACACATCATTTCTAGCGACACACACGCGCAAATGAACAGGAATGTTGCAGCAGCCAGCACCATCCATACACATACAACACCATGACCATCCGAAGGTTAGCCTGACGTCACATGCAACAAGGGGATTGGCAAACACATGCACACACGCCACCAGACGTACATGCATCTGTACATCTACACCACCTGTTGCAGTGAAATCCTCGGCATCCATGTCACATCTGCCAATCAGCCTCCTACATGTCAGTGTCACATGCATCCATGGTGTATCACAGTGGCACACATGTCAAATACCCTCACACACACATGTACAACATGCACGCACATGAAGGTGGAACCCGCATCCATGTGTCACACCCCAACCATGCCATGGTACATACACAGATATGTAAGCATGTGTGCACCCCAACATGCATTTGGCCATAATGCTTTTGTACACATACACCGTTGATATGCCTCACACATGACTGGACTCTCATGCGGCAGGCTCATGTCCCTGTACATACACATCCATAAATGGGCCTTCCAAGACATATGTGCAACCTGCACACACCTGCCACACCTCAACATGCACAGCATCCAATCAGTACACATGCACACTTACCGCTCGACTCCGGACGGGTCTGCCTCTCAAGGACCTGGAGGTGGAGCACTGGGTGTATGCGTTCCAGGACCCTCATCTGCATGTTGGTAAGGCAGACCCGGCGCCCCTTTGCATGCTTTGCCTTCGGGAGACGCTGGGCCTTGCTGAGGGTCCTGGACCTGAAGTCCTCCCAGCGCTTCCGGACGTGTTGCAAGTCGCGGGCTCCCACCTCCTCCATGTTGATGGCAGCCACGATGTCCGTCCAGATCCTCTTCCGTCCTTCATTGTCGGTGCGTGTACTTCCAAAGAGGGCATCATAATGCCCCAAGACTTGCTCCACCAGGATACCAACTTCTGCAGCACTGAAGCTGGTAGCCCTCTGCCTCTCTGGCTGGGGGTTGCCAGTGGTGCCAGATGGTGTTGTGTCTGACATGGCAACCCCTGAGGCAGGTGTGGGTGGGCAACTGGGCCCTGGGGCTGTGCTGTGGAGCAAGATGGTACTCCAGTTGGGAGTCTTCTGTTCCAGCAGGGGTGGTCACAGCAACTGGACCCCTGCAGATGGCTGACGTGCAGGCACCAAATAGCAGGGTACGTGGCCAGCAGGCAGGCAGCAGCAGATGGCAGGTGGGAGCGTGCTCGGGGCTCTGGGGGGCAGTAATTCGGCCTTCTGGGCAGGAGCGTGGTCTTCCGTGTGTTGTCGCGTGGCCAGCTTGATACGGAGTGACTTGGCACGTGAAAAAACAGCACGTTGGCGTGTAATTCGAGGAAAGGCCCTTAGCGCGTAAGGGTGCCTGTGACGTTACACGCACGGGTGTTTCCCACAACATGGGTGCATGTTTATTGTATACGTGAAAAAACTGCATGTCCGGGTGTCACTGCGTGTGATTGGAAGAAAGGCCCTTAGCGCGTAGGTGCCTAAGTGACGTCGCACGTGTGGGCTGGCTTAAAAGGTACGTGTAGGACGCCACTTTCTTGTACGTGCTTTTTGTGGAGAGCGAGCGGGTGATTCTTGTACTACTTTTCGGTTCACACGCGATTACTTCACAACGGTTCCAGTTCGTACTCCCTGTTTCCTCAGACTGCGTTCATTTATTCTTTTGGGGGGGGGTGTTGCCAAAGTGCGCACATGCGCATCTTTTTCACGTTCTTTTTCCAGGCAGACGGTGAGTCGCGCATGTACTTACCAACTGTGATTGCCCCCGTGTGTTGCGTACCCCTTCAGAGGTCATTGTAGGCTGCATGTAACACGCATACCCTTATTTTTGTGTTTCTGGGTGCCGCAGCGTAGTGCAGGATCATTTTTCCACGCACGTGGTCTACCAGGGGTTGTGTGCACATTTACTTTTGTTTTTGGGGTGCCTGTGCGTTGCGTGACCCGTCATCTTCCCCCAGGGGTCACAGACAGCCTTGCTAGAGCACTAGGGTACGAATTCCATCTAGTACCCTACCCCTTTCACCCCAATTGCCCAGGACAATTGTTTACTGCAACTCCCATACACACAACCTCATCAGTGGCAGGGTTGGTGGCCGACCTCCAAAAGGTGGGCGCGGTAGGGGACGTGGCCAGGATGTGCAGGGTGCCCCAAGAGACCAGTGTGTGCAGGACCAATCGGGGCCACCTATGCCCTCCTCCAATGGTTGTTGGAAATTTAGCTGACACCATCCCAGCTCAGCCTTTCTTAAACCCGCCCATATTGTCAACTGAAACGGCACAGGATGACTCCCAGGTCACCAGTCTAAGCCACGCGTGGCGGCGAAAGTTGCTGTCACCAGGCCACGTGGATCTGCTGCTCCAAATAGCCAGGGTGAGGAGGCTGCAGGGGCAGCTGCAGCTCAATCCACCCCAGCTCAGAGTCTCCCAGCTGGGACAGTGTCGGTCCAAGTCCATCACACCGACATTGGTCCTGCCAACATCACCCTGCAGCCAATGCCTGCACCGAGACCTTTGGTCATTGTGCCTTCACAAACTTACAGTACCCAGTCCACCTGCGCTTCTGCCCCTACCAACCAGAGCGGCGTAAGCCACTCAGGATCCGCACCACCTTCCAAGAAGAAGGGTGCTCTTGCACTACAGGCTGGGACCACAGACACGGCTACACACTCCGGCACGTCAAGGAAGCCTAGCTTCAATGACGCCGAACTAGATGCACTTGTGGCCTATGTGTTGGCACATAGCCGCGAAATGGTGGTGACTGCAGGGTGCAAGACTAAGCCTGCTCAACGTAGGGCCCACTGGCAGACCATCGCGGACCACATTAGTGCCCTTGGATTTGTGAGGCGCACAGCTGATGATTGCTACAAGCGGTGGAATGACCTGAAACGCACAAGCTGGCTTCCAATCATGCCTCTACTCTGGTGACCGGCGGTGGGTCTCCACCAGAGGACGACCAACTCACTGAACATGAGTCTGTCGCTGGAACCTTCGTCACAGAGGAACAGATCCGAGGTGTGGGAGACCTACCAGATCTTGAAGCATTGTCCGGTGAGTGCCCATGCATGTGTGTGTAATCCATGTGTATGTTGCTTGGGTGATGTGTTCTGATTGAGTGCCAGGTGAGGGTGTGTAGTCATGACTGGTATGGGTCACCCATGTTGTTCCTCCAAACCATTCCCCGGCCTTGGTTTTGTGTATGACAGTATCCCTTCTGACCACAGTAGCCAATTTGCACCAGATCACTGCAGTTGCCCATCAACTGTCATCTTGCAACAACATTGTTCAAAATATTTTCCTGTTCAATCAGCCTGATTGTTTCAATTCTTGCCATTTTTACGACACATTTTTCTACCCTACTGCCACATATGTGACATGCTTCTGTCATAGATTACACCCCACAATGGCCCACATTTATTATCTTGTTATGGGAATGATTTAACCATTCAGGCTGATTGAGTAATGGCCTGCACACAATCATTTTTGGGCCCCGTTTGAATGTAGAACATGACTGTTGTCTTCTGTCATGTTGAAGTGACCAACCATTGATGTATCCATCTGCCTGCCATCACTGTGTAATTGAACACTGGATG
This sequence comes from Ambystoma mexicanum, assembly GCF_040938575.1. NCBI lineage: Eukaryota > Metazoa > Chordata > Amphibia > Caudata > Ambystomatidae > Ambystoma > Ambystoma mexicanum. The sequence goes on along the minus strand of NC_090928.1, from coordinate 624,216,250 downwards.
TTTTGCAGCGTGTGGCACATGCATATTTTGTCACACTATTTTGCATGTTTCATCTCATCATCTCCATCTCACATAGATGGATGACAGTACTCATTCACTACCATATGACTGTAGTTGTCAAATTACCATGGCAATGCTACGTGACATCTGTGTGATGGCATGTGTCATGTATGTGTATTGGACATGCCACTCCCAGGCTAATGTGTGCTGCCAGTGCGATCCAGCATGCTGCACATGTGTTGCTATTCCATCTTGGAGTCCACAGTGTGTGCTATTTATCTCCCCTTCCAACTCATTGACAGTGCATGCATGCCAGAGTTATATTCATGTGGGACATGTGCAATTTATGTACTGGATCTCTGTCTCGTGCAGGCCTATGTGTGTGCTATGGTGCTCATGCCTGTTTCCATTTGTTGTCTTTCATGTTTTTGTAGGTGATGAGGCACTTGATTCTGTTGAGGAGGAAGGGATGGTGCACACCCAGGAGGGATCTCGGCCACAACCGGGCACCAGTGGAGGACGTGGGGTGGTGGTGGGTGAAAACCCAATCCTCCTGCAGACCATACTGTCCACGGGTGTCTCTGGGTACACCTCCGGAGACCTCTATGAATCAGGTGCTGAATCGGACAGTGAGACATATGTGCCATCTCAGGTGAGTGTTTCTGGCAGGGATGCTGTTCTGTCCAACCCACCTGCACCAGGGGTAGACCCCTCTATGGGGATGTCAGTGTTGGAAAGTCCGCCTGTGGCGGTTACAGATGCAGGGTCATGCTCCACAATATTTGCTTGTGTTCCTGGGCCAGCAGATCAAAGGAGGAATGCAGTCCTGCAGCCTCAGGCAGTGCCAGCACAGCAAGGTGCAGATCGCCTTTCCCCAAACAGGTGTGGTGCCCGTCAACGCGGTGGCCGTGCGCCACCAGGCAATACTGTGTGGGAGAACTCCATCTACAGTATTGCAGCACAACAAGGAGCATCGTGTGAAATGATGGCTCAGGCAATGGATAGGGTGGCCACTTCCATTCTCCCCCCTGAAAGGCAGGTGGAGCTCCAGCAGCAGGCAACAGACTCCATTTGCCACTCACACAGGGAGGACATGTTGGCGTCCAACAGGGACCGACGGGCTGGACTGGAGGCTCTGCGCGAAGCCATATCTGTAGAGTCACAGGCCCACAGGGAAGCCCTGAGGTTAGAACACGGGTTCCTCAGAGATACTCTGGGTGAACTTGAGGCTTCCTGGAATTTTAGGTGAGAACAGCAGCTGGAGCAGCTCACACGTTCACTCTCAGCTGAGCTCCAGGCAACCCGTCCGGAGATCCGGGCATCACACGAGGCCATGCAGGCAGAAATGCAGGCAACCCGTGTGGTGCTGCATGGGGATCTCCGTACCATCGTCCTGCAGAACCAAACCTTCCAGACCCGCATGCTTGCTGCCATGGAGGACCATACCAGGGCTTTGCATGGGCTGCCTCCCATATCATGGCCACCTCCTGATGTAGCAGCAGAGGGTGAAGAGAGATACGGCAATTCTCCCACTGTAGCGTAGCCGTGCAGGCCATGAGCCCATGGAGGTATTTTTTTTCCAACATCCACGCATGTGGGTGTTGGGATGCACCCTGTACCTCGTGCCTCTTGGGTGCCCCCCCACCCCAGTCCACACATGGCCGTTTTTGATTTTTCTTTTATTTTGTTTTGAAAGTGTGTTGCTTTGTGTGGCTCCCGTGGGCATCCACTGTATATTCCAGCTGGGCACATGCAGGCTTGTCCTGTCTTTGGGTTGCATGCTTGGTTTCCTGACACACACACACACCCCTCCTGCTTCCCCTTTCCATGGGCTTGCAAAGGGTGTGACCAAGTGACAGTAGCTTACACAGTGACATTGGGCTCCCATGAGTTGTGTGGGCAGCCTGTAGTCAAAACTGTGTGTACATCCCTAGTGGGGATTGTTGTTGGATTCTACAATGCATGGTATATTGATATGTGCTTGTGCATCCATGTCTTTCTCCTTATATACATGTAGGTTCTTCATGTTTTCAGAAGGCCGTCTCCTTTGCAGATGCAGTTCATGTTGTATGCAGTACACTGACACATTTGCCTGACAGCAACACTCTGCAGTTGGAAGGGGTCCATGTGCTGCCTTGGTCAGGTTGTGAGACTTGCACTACTTTAATTTTTTCCTGTCTTATATTGCCACGCTTTCTTCCTGTACTGATGTTTTGTGTTGCTGTTAATTATTTGTTCATGTGTGGTGTTTCTTATTGATTGCTGAGAGCATATTGTCTGTGGACTGTTTACATTAGGAACATTGCACTTTGTGACACTTGTGTCATGTGTTGTGCATTCATTTAGTTGCTTTCACATTGCATGCCATGCCATGGTGTGTTGGGTAGCTGAGATGGGGAGGGGTTGGGTGACATGGCACTATTTTGATGTGGTATTTTGCAAGGGGGTAATCTTTCCTGCTGCATGAATGTGTGTCTTTTTGTGACACAGCATTGGGTGTCTTTGTAGGTAGGGATGCACACAATGTAACACTTCCAGGTGAACAATCTCAGGCTGGTATGGTTGTGACAGTTGACTGTCCCTTTTGCCATCATTGATTGTCAGCTGGTATGTGCCAGGGCTCTGTGCACTCCGCAGGGGTGTGATTTTAGGTGAAGTAATTTGCCACAAGCTGGGTACGGGCTGCCTCACCACATGCCCTTTTACCTCCCATGCGCAGCGGCCGTGCATGTGGTTGGGGATGTGGGGGCACCGCCATGTCCACCGGCACGCGCCAGCATGTTGCAACGTTGTGCAGGACACATGCTGCCACTATGATCCTGCACACTACTGGGGGCGCGTATAGCAGCTGCCCACCAGAGCGGTCAGGGGAGCGAAATCGTGACTTGAGCACTCCGAATGTGCGTTCCACAATGCCCCGGGTTGCAATATGGGCTGTGTTGTATCTTACCTCGGTTGGCGTGGTGGGGTTCCGAATTGGCGTCATCATGTAGGTGCTTGGAGGGAAGGCACTGTCCCCTGGGGAGGTGATAATGGTTCTCATTAGTGGGGTTTTCCCATTTCTCAGTTTCTGATATGCATGCATGCATGTACAGAGGCATTTATACTCACCAATTAGCCATGTGTCTCCATGCCGCCCAGCTTCAAGGTCCTGGTTTAGGGGTGACATTCTGAAAATGAAACTATCATGGCTTGACCCTGGATAGTTGGCATATACTGAAGTGATTATTCCCTTGGCATCACATACAACCTGCACGTTGATTGAATGCCAGTGATTGTGGTTTCGATATATGTGCTCAGTGGTCCTGGGAGGACGTAGAGCCACATGGGTGCAATCAATAGCACCTAGCACTTTGGGGAAGTGTGCCACCCCGTAAAAGTCCTGGACCACGGCCTGCCTTTCTGCAGGTGTTCTGGGCATGTATATGTGCCTGCGTACTGAGGGGCGTGTAGTCATGATGGCCAACACCTGGTGTAGGCAGCGTGACTGCGTGGCCTGTGACACTCCCCTCCCCCAACTATGCACTTGTCCCCTGAAATGACCCAGTAGCCAAGAAGTGCAGTACATTGAGCACCTTTTCCAAGGGGCTCAGTGCTTGGGAGCACAGGGTGGGTGATGTGAGGTCATCCTCCCACTCCCTGACCAGTTCTAGGATTATGTGTGGTGGAAACATGTACCTCCCATACACCTGGTCATCAGGCATCCCAAAAAGTCTGGTCCTGGGTAAAAAAATGCGGGGCCTGGCTATCCTCCTCCTCCTCCTCCTCCTCCTCCTCCTCCTCCTCCTCCTCCTCCTGCGGTGTCCCACGACCACTGCTGCGACGAACGGTATATTCATCGTAGCGTCTGAGCTTGTTTGTTGTTTGCGCGCACTTTTATGCTCCGCGGGGCTGCTTACGCCTGCTTCCTGCTGGCGTTTGTGTTTCTGGATTAGCACGTCTTTTTTGGCGCACGCATTTCCCCCGTTCGATTCCATGAATACGTGTTGTTGGCGCAAGTGTGGGCGTTGCGAGCATTTACCTCCCTTACTTCCCCCGTAACGCCCACATTTTTGCGTGTTGTTCCCCATTCCGCGTGTTACGCCCCGTGTTCCGCCCACTTTTGTTGTGTGCGCTACTCGTGTGAGCGTAGCGCATGCCGTTTAATGACGTGTTCGCCCGCGTGCGCCAACCACGATTTTAGCGCACATCCCAGGATTTACACGCGCACTGAATTCCATGAATCAGCCCATAAATCAGTGAGGCTAGGTCTAACTGACTCAGTGGGGTCAGGTCCAAATGAGCAGGGGTAGGCACACTCTGTTCAATTTTGCTAGTTATGAATAGTTCTGCATAGCTGGGTACAGCAGTAGATGCAGTTGATTTACTAGGGCTAGATGCAGTCATTTCAGGACTGGGTGCAATTAATTCAGGACTGGGTGCAATTAATTCAGGGCTGGATGCAAGCAATATCAGGCTGGGAGTAATCAATTTAGGGCTAGGAGCAATCCATTTAGGGCTAGGAGCAATCAATTTAGGGCTAGGTGCGATCAATTCAGGGCTAGGCGCGATCAATTCAGGGCTAGGCGCGATCAATTCAGGGCTAGGCGCGATCAATTCAGGGCTAGGCGCGATCAGTTCAGGGCTAGGCATGATCAATTCAGGGCTGGGCGCAATTAATTCAGGGCTAGGCATGATCAATTCAGGGCTAGGCACGATCAGTTCAGGGCTAGGCATGATCAATTCAGGGCTGGGCGCAATTAATTCAGGGCTAGGCATGATTAATTCAGGGCTTGGTGCAATTAATTCAGGGCTGGGCATGATCCATCCAAGGCTATGTGCAATCAATTCAGGGCTAGGCACGATCAGTTCAGGGCTAGGCACGATCAGTTCAGGGCTAGGCACGATCAGTTCAGGGCTAGGCACGATCAGTTCAGGGCTAGGCACGATCAGTTCAGGGCTAGGCACGATCAGTTCAGGGCTAGGCATGATCAGTTCAGGGCTTGGTGCAATTAATTCAGGACTAGGCATGATCCATTCAAGGCTAGGCGCAATTAATTTAGGGCTAGGCATAGTCAAATCAAGGCTAGATTTTAGGTTAGGTGCAATTCCGTGCTAGGCATAATCAATGTAGGCATAATTAATTCAGGGCTAGGTTCAAATGAATCTGTAAAGCTAGGCACAATCGAGTCAGGGATATATGCCTTTAAATACAAAGGGTAGGGAGTAGGTAAACCCTCTGCCGTTGGGACAATACGGTTATTACAGCTGATTAACACATTAGTATCAGACATGATGGTATGGCCATTGTCACGGTCAGAGGTGCTCAGGCTTGTATAAGTTTCCATTGGAACAGAGTGCGTAGTATTGAAGTTACATTGCTTTTGAATACTGTGGGCATTCGTGGCAGTGAGCATAGGGTTAAAGTAAAGCTCAAGGCAGAGAGGCGTAGACTCGCAGAGCGGCAGTGTCGCAATGGATTGTGGGCGGGAGCTAGCAGCGTTCGTGATGGGCTGTGTATCCATACAAGTGCTCAGTAGAATTTTGGGTACGAGATGCGGCTTGGTGGAAGGTTGAGATCCTGGGATCGGGGCGGTGAAAGCGGCGTCGCTGTGGGCCCATTTATGTTCCGACTCGGTCGGCGACTTTAGTGCTGCAGGATCACTTGCGGAAGGCCGTGGAGTGCAGGGTGGCGGTGGAGTTGGCTTCACAAGACTACCAGAGGCTGTTTCAAAGGAGTGTACACCGATGGAGCGTTGACGTAGGACCGTGGATCGGTAAGTTTTGTGATGGGCCATAGGTGGGGCTGGATGAGCAGTGGACTTGGTTATGGCGATGTCGGTTTCAGGCGACCTTGTCTGTAGGCTAATCTTTCCGGCGGTTGAGGGTATTGGTGGATAAGTATGCCTTTTGTGCAGTGGCGATATGTGACTCTTGCTGTGCGTGTGGCACTTGGAAGGCAGATCGTGTCTATAGGAGGATGCCAACTCTTCAACTGAAAGTGGAGTGTGTGGCGGCATGTAGCTCTGTCGACGTTCAATATCCTATTCATGAGTTAACCAAGCACTTGCCTGTCTATATAGAGGATTCTGCGTAATAGATTAATTTATACAGAATCTAAAGCCACATACAGTCCACATTTGAGTCCCCTGACATCATTGCTCAACTGCAAGATGGTCTGTTTCCCCCCTGATCAAAACAAAAACAAAGAGGTGAGGGCTGGAAGGTTTAGACTGAATCTTAACCACTGGCATTGCTCGGGGCAACCCTCCAGACCATCGTTCTTCGCCTGCCAAGCCATTACAGAAGGGGAAAGACCATATGCAAATCAGGCTTGGCCCCACCCCAAAAGGGGAAGTCCAGCCCGAACTGCTAGGTCACATCCCTTCTGCACGAGACCACAAGCATCCCCAAACATGTTTCACCCTTCTTGGGGCTCATCAGTGAGGAGTAGCTTGGGTCTCTAAGCCCAGCAGGCTCGGGCTGGACTTCCCCTTAGGTTTGAGATCAATACCACACATTTGAGCGACCATAATATGCTGGTAGCCACATTTGATCTATATGCTAAACCCCAAGCTAGGGAGCAACATCTGGGATTGGTGGTTAGCAGTGGTGGTAATAGACTTAACATTTTTTGCCGTAATGGGGCAAATTTAACTAAGAAATTAGAGGCCTTTGTAAATAACTGACATGAAGAACTCATGCTTGAAAAGTGTACCAGTGAAGCTTTTAATTAGTTTTTTTTGGGATAGTGAAAAGCTAAAAAATCTTGTAAAACTACATCCGGCAGTCATTTGATAGTGAAGCCTATTGTAAAACGGAATTGATAACAACCCACAAAAATTGGATGCAAAACCAGGAATTCCTAATGATTCATCATGACAGTGAAATATTGCTGTCACCACTGAAGCAAAGTAACACCCGTAATGTTTAGTCCATAATTAATACAGACTCAACTGATCAAATCGAACTACAAACTCAGTAGGGGAAAGTGAATGGCGGCTGCATTGGGCCGAAATGTGTGATATGGCACAAAGACTGCTTAGGAGAGGGGGAAGCTATTGCTCCTGGAGTGTAGACTTTAAACAGGAAGAAGTTAGGCAGTTAATTATGAAATCATCGATTTCTAATGCAGCAGGGCCTAATGGACTCACAAACTCCATACTTAAATCAAATGCAGAATGTTGGTCTCTGGTCCTGACTCATATGTTTAAGGATATTTTTAGTTAATGCTCTACACCTAGTTCCTGGAAGGAATCCATAATTCCAATTTTCAACAGCGGCAATCGGTCTGATCCTAATGATTATCGGCCAATTGCCCTTTTAGACTGTGATAGTCAAATCTTTTCAGCACTAGTTCTTGAAAAATTGGAGCTATGGATCAAAGAAAAGAATCTTACCCAGGAACCAATCTGGTTTCAGAAAGGGATAATTAACATTCTGTGCGTCATTAAAGATGGAACTGGGAGTGAGGTTAAGGGACTGCCAAACCAAATGTATGTAGCTCTAATATATTTCTCCAAGGCTCTTTATCTTGTGATTCGTGATTTGCTTTGGGGAAAGTTAAGAAAATGGGGCATCCCTGCATCTTTGTAGGCTATCCTGGAGCGTATACATGAGGGAACCTCTGTGATGGTGAGAATTAACACTGGGAGATCGCTCACAGCAGCTTTCCTACATCGAAAGGACTCTGCCACGGCTGTGTATTGACGCCATGTCTCGAAAGACTATATTTGTTAGACCTGAACGATGCTCTGGGAAAGGCTGCCTTGATCAGTCCTAAGGTGGGCGGGTTTCCCATCAGCTGGCTGTTGTATGCGGATGATGTGGATGTTATGGATGGTCCACCCATAGGGCTACAAAGGCTGCTGGTAGCCCTAAGAAAATATGCAAAGGTTAATGATTTGATTATCAACCAGAAAAAAAGTAGCATTATGTTTGGCAACATCAAAAAGAAACTTAGAAGCTTTAACTGGTCCATTAATGAAACCAGGAGAGTGTAACCTATCTGGGGTTCAATTTACATGAACTCTAAAATACCTTGTAATCAATAATATTGAAAAGATGAGGCGGTTACAAAGAAAATGGAGTACATTGTCAATTAGACTTCTTTCTTTTTTTATGTAGGTAAGGTTATACCAAAGATAACGTATGGTATGGAGATGGATTTGGCTGTGTATAACATCCCATGGGAGAGACTGGAGGGCAGACTGTGGAAGAGGGTCTTGGGTCTGCCATCCTCTCGTCCCGTGGAAACATTACGATTTGAATTGGGACTGTTATCGTTAGAAAATTGGTTTAACTGGCGGATACTAACTTTGGTTTGAAATATTTTGTTGCCTACAAAACACTCCTCATATGTGAATCTCTCAAACTCTTTGGAGCGTAGTGCATCACCATTTTTGAACAAGATGTTATCCTTGGCTGATAATGCTACAGATAAAAATCGCTCAGATTTGGTGGGCAACCCAATGAGTAAAGAAGGCTCTAAAGCAAAAGGGCTGGATTAGTACCATCATGCATACAAGAGGATATAAACTGCACTCAACCTTTTCAATAATTGATTAACCCCTTGGACATTTACCAAATTATCTCTATCAATAGCCGTGTTCTGATGCAGGAACCCAGTTCTTCAGATTTCAATTGAATCCCCTACTGACTGGGGAAATGAAACATGCTCGTAGAGACCAAAAGGCAGAGGAACATAACATTTGCCCTCTGTGTAATTCCCCAGCAAAACCAGAAACACTACGACATATTTTGGTGGAATACCCAAAACTGGCCCCAGTGAGAACAAATATCTGTCGCTTATTCTGCACTGTAAATAATTTTGTAAATTTGGATGATCTGTGGAACTGCATGTCGGCCGGATCAGAACTTTTATTAAAATATGTAATTGTACAAATGCTAGATGAATTAGGCTTACTTAGATAGTGGGTATGTTATGTACTTCAGCATAGTTTAGGAAGTTAAACGTTTTTAGATGGATATTGTTGTGATTTTGTATGAACTTTGTATTTGTGTGTAAGATCAAATTTTTTATCAGATTCACAATATTAAAAAATGTCCACAAATGTTTAAATTGGTTGAAAACAATCAATAAACATTACGAACAAGTAGATGTTGAAGGACATAGACCTTCAAGATATTAATAAAATAGACAGACCGTTTCTAAAAGTAGAACTAGGATGTAGCGAAAACACATATGAAGAATATGCAATCCACCATTTATGTTCTAAAGAGGTTATAGGTGACGCCCTATAATTTAAAATGAAACAAGCAAAAGGTAGATTACTAAATGTATTGGGTAAATACTTAGAAGAAAGATGTTTTGCTCAATTGTTTCCCATAGTAGATGGAGGACAATTTGATGATGGACCAGTACAAATATCTAAGTCCGTCTATAGGACAGGCCGAATGTATTCAAGTGATACTCGATTTAGACTTAATAATCCATATATGTTTCATCTACTGTGTGAAAGTGAATTATCCACATTGTTATGGAGTTGATCATACTTTAAAACAACGAATGTTAGTGCATCTACACCAATTAAAAAAATCAAAGGAAAATAAGAATACCGTTTTGGGGATTTATCTGAATTAAATAGTATGTTCCTTAACCTTGGACCACCAACCTAGTTCGTAACTTTAAGTTGTGCTAAATATACATGGAAAGAACTCATTCAATTTCTTATAAAAGCAAATGCACACTTTTCTAACATCAACTTTTATGTCCAAATGTACTTTGGGCTTGGGAACAAGTTAATGTGTCAAGATATTTTCATCCTTGCGATGTTCATTTAATGATATGATATGATAGTTTATTTATATAGCGCCTATACACAATGTGTTTCAAAGTGCTTCGAGGCAAGGGAGGGAACAAGGGAAAATACAATGACATTCTTACAGGCCATGAACAGTAAGGATGTGAAATTAACTATCGTACTCGGCCTGATGACGTTTCAGATAATGCAAGAGCTAAGACATAGATAAGGAAGGGAGGGGGAGAGTGGGAAGGAAATGGAAACAGACGGGCGACTACCGTACTAGCCCTGACAACATTTCTGGTAGAGCCGGAGAAAAACAAAGGTGAGGAAGAGGGGTGTAGAAAGATAGGGGAGGAACAAAACAAGCGACTATCGTACTAGGCCTGACGACATTTCAGATAGTGCTGGAGGGGGGGTGGGGAGGAAAAAACTAGTAAGGGGGAGGAGACAGACAAGGTTGCTATCCTACTAGGTCCAGGGACAATTCTGTGCATAGGAGAAAGTAAGGGGAGGAGATAGGAAAAGGGAGAAGGGAAAGGAGGAGAGAACAGAGAGTTAGCCGTCAAAAGAGTGGAGAAGCAAAAACTCAGAATGCCCACCATTATGCAAAGTAACACGTTAGTTGTGGAGAAAAGAATGCCAAACTGCTCAATGAGCCCCCCACCTCATATCCATATCGTTTTATGAATTGAAGGTGCTCCACAATGTGGACAAGATTCTTCTAACACAGTAAGTAACTTCATTGAATAATATGTCACTTGCTCAATACCAAACTAGGTTAAAAAAAAGCTGAATTTACAGCGCAAAGTAATTTGTTTTCAAACACAATAATCACGTCTTAATTCAAATAAATATACAAATGGAATAAACCTTTTTTCAAAAGATGTCGATTTTGGTTTCCATAGAAAGACATGTGCAGATACAATTATTAATGACCGTTAGACGCCATGTAAAATGAAAAACCTCAAAGATTAAATGAACTAAAGCGCTTTTCTAAATGTACAAACGGTTATGACTCTGCTTCTATAATTTTAAGTATGTGGAATGCAAACATTGATATTCAGTTTGTAGCGGCCGTAGCAGGCTATTAAATGGCTGTAAGCCGATCCATAACCTCATACACTGCAAAAGTGTAAATGTCAAATACAAGATCTTCGGAAAGACTTAAGTGAGAAGTCACTATCTGCTTGTTTAATTAGTTTAGGACAGTGTTGCGCAACATGCAGCTCTTCAAGACATTATTTATGGTCCTCCAAGTCACATGAGTTTAGTGATGAAGCGTTGCATGGTTAAAGTCCGTCCGTCAATCACCGTCTGTCAAGTGCGTCAAGCCTGAGTGGTCCAGTTTTGTTTTTACATCATGATACATGCAGTTTTAGTCTAGCATCATTATTTCAGTCAGATAATGCAAATTTATCAAAGTGGTAATGCCATTATAAGGCTGTGTATCACGTGTCATAGTAATAAATAAAAAGTTAACCGTAACACTTCCTTTTTACTCAAATTCACACAAAGATGCCCCTACCTCCTGCTCATTTCCGTGGATGGTGCAGCTCACTGTACAGGACCCCTGTGGTACATTCAGCACTCCAGCAAAGCCAGTTGTGCACCCTTGGTTTAGGAGCTCTAACACTCTAATTATGACTGTGACATACAAAGCTGCTGATGGATTGACAGGAAAACACCTCCATTAAGTGGAAAATAGATTTAAAATATTACACCTTACGATCAAATCATTCAAACTGTGAAGAAATGCTGAATGACCAATGTCCTGAAAAATCATAGCATTTGAAACATGTTTATGACATTTTACAACACTACAGTTCTCAAGAAAGATGTTAACCAAAACATTGGAACAGGATGTTTTAAAGGTACATCTACAGATCGTTGGTTAGCAAGACATGCAAAACCTTGCTTAATTAATCATCAAAAACGTGCATGTGGTTCATCTGGAAAAACATATTGTAATATTGTTTACTTCAGCTCTTTTTACCATGTGTGAATGCATCATGAAGGAAGACATAGACAACAGATTCAATGGAGTAAGTCCTAACTTGCCCTATGCTAAGGTGGGATTTCCATACCTAAAGAAAACTAAAGATGGTCTGTGTCAGTAAGTTGAGGTGAAAAGTCTGTCTGTGTCTAAAACCTATACTTGCCCTCACAACTAAATATATACAATGTATAGGGATGTCAGCAACAAAAGAAATAGTGTTCAAAATTTAAGTTCTGAGCTTCTTGCAATTCTTTGGCTTACACTGAGCTACCCCTACCAAGTTCAGAACTGTTCCACAAAAGGCCTCAGGGGATTCCTTCCCCAAGAGTTCAACACGATTCACAAAATGGTTTTCTTCTCTAAGAGTTCAACCCAGTTAACAAAGTCTCAGGGTTCCCTTCCCCAAGAGTGCATATCCTTCAGCTTGCAAAAATGACAATCATTTCTAGTCCCAATTCTAAAAACAATACCAATTCCAGGCATTCTTGGTGATCCAAGCGTTTCTCTATTTAAAGTCTCTGGGTTCCCTTCCCCAACAATTTAGCTCGGCTTCAAAAAACCAAAATCGGTTCAGATCTGTGGTCAGCCTGGTTTTTCAATTGTTAACCTAGGCTACTCTGTTTCTTAATTTACAATTTTCTTCATCATCTGTTGCAACATACAGGCTTCTTTGCATTTGCTTTCCTTTGCTCTTTCCAGGTAGGCGTCACTTGGTATAGGCGCAGTCGTTGAACCACACTGTCCACCTGTTGCAGGTCACACAACCAATGACTCTATGCACTTTGTTATGCTTCTGTATTTTTCAGATTTTTGCCAACACAGATTTTCTCTCTTAACCAGTAGTAATTTGGGTTCCTGTATATTTGGTCAATACGTATTTCACATTCTTCTTGGCAATCTTTTTGGTTTTGCCAAGCCTTGTCTCACACAGTTCTTTATATTTGGCCATCACTTATTTCATATTCTTCTTGGCAGTCTTTTGGCTCTGTCACAACTTGTATCACATACTACTCACACTGTGGTGTTTACCTCTTTTCTCCATCTTGCTTTCACTTCATGAGTTCTCATCACTTGCTTTTGTGCTGTATTCAAATATGCTCATATCTTTTAGGGTGTTTGGCGTTAAATAATGCTTGTTGCAATTTGTAATACTGAAAACCACTTGATTTGGCCTTCTGTATAATTTGCAATAGTTTTCAGTTCATTCGGCATTCAGAGATGCTTGTTTCCAGCCCCTAGAGCACCCCGGTATGAGTGTTCCCTTCTTTGCACTTGCTGGTATGCGGCCGCTCCTTCGGGCTTCTCGGTTCTGCTTCCCATCTTCTATTCGCTCTGACCTTTTCCTCGTGGGAGCCTCTGCGAATAGCGCTCACAGTTCTGTGCAGCGAGTAGCTCCGCTCTTGCCCAGCAGGAGCTACTGAGAGCACCTCTCGCTCTCTGAGACCTGCACCGCTCGGGAGGCTTCAGAATCCCACAGCTTCTGCTGTGGACACTGAGTAGGGAGGACAGCAGAAATGTCGACAGCGTCTCTCTCGCACTCCTGCTCAGCAAGGCTTCCCTCAAGCCAGTTCCTCTCCAGCCCACTCGGCTTCCATAAGCCGTGTCCTCTTCTCGCCAGGCTGTCTCAGTACCTCTGTGGGTGGTCACCCTTCTTATACACCTGTGACCAGAAAACATTAACACGAGAATGAACGTAGGCACTGACCATACACAATACGGGCATATTGGTTTGTCAGAAAGGAACATAAACCTGGATCTCTAGAGCTGAATATGCAATCGAAACTAAACATGTTTACGCGCGCACGATACAGTATGAAGATACAATTGGTTCAGAATGTACATATGCACTAATCACACATGTAAACAGCACCACCCACATGCAGCACATGCACACCATATGATCGTAATGAGCGTAAACACGGATCTCCAACATGGACTAGCCAATAATTATGAAACCTGCATTTTCACTCGCTCACAACACACAGACATTGGACCCGGTTATCAAAACATGTTTTGGGAGCAAGTGATGAGATGCGACAAAGTAATTGCCCGATTCTCAAAGAGCATCTGAATGAGCGCATCGAAAGATGACAGTTTTTTTTTTTACCCTTTTGCTCATATCGGGAGCTGTTTTTGCGCATTTGAAAGCACATCCCAGATTGACAAAAGGAATGTGCCTTTAAATGCAGAGAAATGAGAGCCATCCCTGTACGCCTGTTGGAAGTGGGGAAAATCATGACCGTCATTTCATATTTTCTTTAAGTGTGACAGTTTTTAATTCCAGCTGTCACACTTGCATTTCCATCCCCCAGACAGCAATGGATATATATATATATTTTTTTTTATGTCATGCATTTCAGAAACTCGGTGAAAAGTGCTCCCACAAAAAGTGCTGGGGGTCTCCAAGGTGCTGGACTTTAGGACTTCTTAATTTTAACCCTGGAGTGAAACCTTATTTTACTCATGTGTTTTGACCTGATTTGGATTATGTGTTTCCACTGTTTTTGGAGTCTGACAAACTCCATAGGCATCTACTTTTTGTACAGCGACACACAGCACCTTCAGTGCCGAGTCACAGAGAAATCGGTTCCATGTGATATAATCGCGGCAAAAATTGCTGTGGTAACAAAATATTGCGGCAAAAATTCCGCCATTTTTGCGCTGCAGTCAATGTAAAACATGCGGGGGACACCCCCCGCAACCCCTGGACCCATTATACCATTTAAGGGGAGCGGGGGACACCCCCGCAACCCCCACTCCCCTTAAATGTTATAATGGGGCACACTTTTACCTGGTCAAACAGCGGCATTTTTGCCGCAATATTTTTTTACCGCGACATTTTTGCCACGATTATATTACCTGATACCTTTTCTTGTGAGAACTACTGTTCCCAAGAATAGTAAAATGAAATTGACTTTACTTACCTTTTTCTCTTTGTGGGTCCAGCAGACACCATTTTATGTGGAGTGCTGCGGGTTACCTAGTAGCCCCTTATCCTACATTCTCATTCAAAGCATTTTATGTTACCCTGACTCCTTTAAATGGCTGGGGGCAGTGGTTTAATTTTCCCACCATTGTGCTTTTCTACCACAGGCTCAATCCACAGCTGCAGTATAGCACCCATGGGTGACCATTTTTGTCAAAATGACCCGGTCTTCTTTTTTTTGCCATTTTCTGTTTGTGAGGTCTTTCTTGGGTTTTACTCTACATGCCCAGCCAGGTTTGAGCCATTTGTTCGTTTGGCCTTTGGTGGGCTTCAGTCCTGAATCCCGCCTCTGGCTCCAGTGTCTGGGAGAGCAGGAAGTGAGGTAGGTTCCCGAAACTCCATCCTTTTTTCTCTAGGAGTGCATGAATGGGTGAGTGACAGCCTAGGCTGTGTATGAATGGGAGAAACCTGCTTAAAAGCAAGGGTTTTGGGACTAGAGGCAGAGTTAACCACTGGGAAGAACACCCGACGAAGAAACTGTGAACAAAGCTTACTGCATCCTCCTGGACCCTTGATTTGCCCAGTGAAGTCCTGCTGCTGTGCTGAAGCTCCTTTTTCTGATTGACAAGAGAAGCTCCGGAAGGGACAACTTCTTCCCTTGGGTTACTGGGACCAATTAACCCTGAGACGAACTCCACTGGACAATCTTCCTGACTGGCTGTACTTCTTTGCTGCTGCAGGAACGGAGTGCCAGGGGTCGAGATATCCACAGTCGAGTGCAACTACTGCAATCTGGCCAGGAGTCTCCAAAGGACCCTCCAGAAGCAGGACGACCAGAGCTCGAGTCTCCTCACCAGAGTACGGGACTCAAGGAGTAAAGGAAGCCCAACCGGTAGCCAAGATCTGCGGTGGTGCTGTTTACCGCGTGCTGAAACCACTGATCCAAAAAGAACCCGTAGCTGCCGACGACCTCCAAATTGCTGCTGCATGAGTCCTCCAGACGCCCTCCCTCTTGTCCCCATGAATGAGGCTCAGGAGCCCAAGATCTGCATCGCTGCAACAGGACAAAATCCAGCTGGACCACTCTTCTTCAAAACAGCGTACTGTTCAGACTTTGGGTACTTACCTCGGTGTCTTCAGCTTTGCTCTTCTCAGTTGAGAATTGCAGTGGCTACTTTTGTTAGAGTTGATCTCGACTGCTCACCACAAGTGTAACTGCTTGTGACCCTAGGTGATTTTTTTCAAAACTCCAACTTTGTGCAAGGCTTCTATTAACTACGAAGTGCCTCAGCTCCATAGACTGTGCTCCAATTGACTTTGGCTGTCCTGGCTCCCTGCAGACTCTTCTAGTCCATTGACTGTGCCTCAGAGGTGATGACTTGTTTTTAGGCTGTTATTGCTGGGAAAGGTTTTGTCTAGAGTTCATTGGAAGATTTAAGTATACTCACATGCCCTGAGAAACTGTTTAACCTGTTTCCTTCGTTTTAACCTTTCCTTTCTGCAACCTCAGTCTGCAAAGTGTACTAGTGATATATAAATGCGTTACCCATCTTGCCCCTTTTTAAAGAATGCTTATTTAAAAACTGATGATAAATACTATGTATAACCGAAACCTTCAGTATAAGTGTTACTTGGCTACTTGTATTTGCGTATTTCATTGTTACAGCTCTACAGCTCACATATACCCCTCTTGAGATAAGCCTGGCTGCTCAGTCACACTACCAATTTATAGGCCTGCACTACCAGTAGTGCAGGCCTATACCAAAAGGTGGTTTACCTAATACCAAAAGGACACGTGTTGTGTAGTCTCACAGTGTTACTACATCAATTCTTGCCTAGCAATTACTCAATAGGTCTCTAACCACTCTGGGGTCTTAAAACCTGATCCCAACCGAATCAGGAGCGTCCTCCCCGGTTCTGGAGATCCTGGTACAATCAACAATAAGTCCCCCGGTGACAAAAGGGCAACCCCTCACAGATCGCAACCAATGTAATAACTTGTTCTGGATAGTTTCCCTCGGTTCATACTGCTTCTAAGTTAATTTAGGAACTCTATGCAGGAATATTGATTGGGGTGGAAAAACCTATTGGTTTTATCAGGGAAATTGGGCAAATTCTGTATCGGTACGCTAACTGTTTTAACAGGTATTACATTCGCCTTAAACGTTTTATATATCTGCAAGCTGCAAGACTGCCTCAATAGAACAGGGTGCGGGGGGCAGTGTGCAGGGTCCCTTTTGGGATCAAGATCAGCCGTAGCTAGTTTACACAATGTCCCTTTTCCCCTTTGGACACTCACATTATTAGACCCTACTCTGTTCCTGTCACAAGGCCCACTGACTTCCTGGGTTGTCTTGGAGTAGTTATTACAAAATTCATTAGTGAAAAGGTCAACTATCCTTTGGTCATTTAGGTTATTCTGGACCCCTTTCTATCCCACCTGGTTCATTTGAGGGGGTGGAGGGGTGGTGTCCCAACCTCAGCTCTCTTCTCAGTGGCTTGGATTAGGGTCAGAAGCAAGTTAAAAGTACACATCTAAATGCGGGTATGTCACCTAAAGTAAGATCGTTGTTTTGTTCTCCCCTGTTCCCCTCCCTTGCCTTGTCAGGCTCTGAAACACTTGTTTCAACGAGCGGGGAGGTGCAGGGTGCACGTCAACACCCACATGTGTGGATGCTGAGAGAAGAAAAAAAACCTCCATGGGTTAATGGGCCGCACAGCTAGCATGGATCGGGAGACCTGTCGCTGCGGTCTCCACTCTTTGGTGTTGCATCAGAATGTGGTAGTGGTAAGGGAGGGTCACCACGTATAGCCCTGGTCTGGTCCTCAATGGCAGTGGCCATGTGGGACTGAGATGCTTGCATCTGCAACATGATGGCTCAGAGGTCTCCATGCAACACCTCACGAGATGCACGCAGTTCCTCCGTGATGGTACGAGTCATCAGTTGCATCTTCTTTTCAGACCGTCTACTGCTGGATGCCTCGAGTGCAGTCAGTGTAGTCCTCAGGGACCTATACTCTAACGTCAGGGCTTCCCTGTGGGCCCGACCATCTGCAGCCATGGATTAGCGCAGATCCCTCAGTTCTGCCCGTCGGCTCCTGTTGCTGGCCACCATGTTCAGCCTGTGTGAGCGGCATGTGGACCGCAATGCCTGCTGCTGGTGCTCCACCTGTCTTGCTGGGGGTATCATGGAATTGGCAACCCTATCCATGCCCTCGGCCAACATCTCATATGAAGCAGCCTGTTGTTGTGCAACTACATAAATGGACTGCTCCCCCACAGTATCGCCAGCTAACACACGGCCACCGCCTTGGCGGACTCCACGTCTGCCTGGGTCAAAGGAACCTGGCCCTTGATGTGATGGCGCTGTCTGTGGCTGCAGGACTGCATCCCTCCCTCGATCAGCTGGCCCAGGAACAGGAGTCAATACTGTGGAGCGTGACCCTGCAGCCGTAACTACCACAAATGGACGTACCAACACTGACTGGCCATGTGAGGGGTCGTGCCCCCCCTTCCGACATTTGGGATACAACAGCACCCACAGTCGATGCACTCACCTGCGACAGCACAGAGGTATCCATATCCGTTTCATCACCAGAGCCAAAGGTTTCCTCGGAGGCAGACTCAGACTGAGTCAGGGCCAGGATGGCCTGTAGCACCAGTGGATCTTCATGGGCTACCACACCACGTCCTCCACTGGTGGTTGGTCGTGACTCAGTATCCTGTTCCTCCTCCACCACCTCCTCTGCATCCAGTGCCTCATCACCTGCACATGGACAGAAAAATACACGAAGAGCCATGTAAATGGCATAGCCCACACACCTAGGCATCACAATGCCGTCATGCAACACATCAACCTACCATGTCACAAAATCCTGTGCGTACGCAGTGTCAATGCAAGTGAAGGGTAGTATGAAAGCAGCCATGGATGTGTGTGGAAGGGCTAAATACAACATGTAGTGCATCGTGCATAGCACCTGCTACATACACAAGCACCTGACTGGCATAGTTCATTCACCATCATCACTGGTGCAAATACACATATGCCACGTAGCATAGCCATGCCTGAACTGTAAAACTGCATGAGATGGAACTTGCTGACTACTGTCCCAGAGCCATGTTGAATGGATGTGACATGACATGTAATTCACAAACTCAATACACATGTGTCACAAGGTGCTTACGATGCAAGGCTGGTGGAATAGAGTGAAACCAGACATACCCATCCCATGAGGCCAGGTCACATTGACATCACGCGAGTGAGTAGGCACGGTGAAGGTGAGACCTGGGGTTGGAAGTGCGAGTGGGCAGTGCAGTACATGGGAATGGCATAACAATAAATGCAGCGGGCTGGTGGAAGTGTAAGTGCAGACATCGGGTGTCCATTGCTGGTAGAGGGTTGTAGGAATACAGTAAACAGCCGCTGAGTGCGGGTGATTGCAGGGAGGCAGTGCATGGGTACAACAGGTGGCTCAGAGGCCCGTGTCGGAGATCAGAGTGTGAGCAGGTCACTAGTGCATTCTCTGTCATCCAGCACTCCAGCAGGGGAGAGGAGGAGAGAAAGCACAACACATAATGAAGCATCAGAAGTGCCTCCAGACCCAGCAAAGGTTCACCTCCAGTTCCATTGAGCCAGGGAGTTTGTACCAGAGGCAGGCCCCAGCCAAAGATGGACATTAACCACCAACTAATTGCTATGAGAAGTAACTGACCCTGAGGAAAGGGATGATCAAAGACCATGAGAAGGAAGCAAATTTGGAAGATGGAGTTGAAGTAACTGCGACACCAGGACCCATAAGGCCCTGTGGACAATGCACAGGGATTGGAAATTAACAGTCGTAGCCACTGGGAGCCAGTGCCATGCCAGGCCCCAAGACCAAAAGGACAATTCCCACAGTCCAGGTCTGGGTGAGTTGAAGAGGGAACAGAGTAGAAGCACAATCATCTTGTTAGAGGCTGTTGCAGTACCCCACCATAGGTATGACCAGTTCTCTGGAGACAGTGAGCTGCTGAGGGAAGGAAAGGAAAGGCAAAATACCCTGAGGAGGTGCAGCTGGCAGGGTGACCTCTCGGGGATGTCAGGGATGTGCAGAGTGAAGGCGAGTGTGGAGTGGAAGATTGTCACAGGCTATCCGCCATCACAGGTTGGAGCTGGAAGAGGGCCAAGAGAGGCTGGACAGAGAGTGACATGGAAGGAGTGAGCAGGTGTGGTGATGTGGTTTGTCTCGGTGTACAGCACATTGTGCATATGCATCTGCAGGACAACAAGCACGTGTCAGTCCACCATGACATGGTTCACCCATGGCAGTCATGTAAATACAGGCAGAACTGCCAGACAATCATTACACTTCATCCAAGCAACATACACATGTCCTGGACACACACACGCAAATTGGCAGGTCTCCCACGCCTTGGATCTGCTCCACATCAATCATATGACTAATGTTCTCGTCATGTGGAGTGAGTTCTGTGTCCTGTTGTGGTGGCCCACCTCCAGTCACCAGAGTAGAGGCGTAGTTGGCACTAGCTGACCTTTGGCTCGGCGCCAGAGGTCATTCCAATGCTTCACCACCTCAGAAGCTGTGCGCCTCTCAATGCCCAAGGCGTTCAAACGATCGGCGACACACTGCCAGTGGGCCATACGCTGGGCAGGTGTATGGGTGCTCCCTGCACGCACAAGCATGTCATGTTGGTGTTCCCACACTTAGTCCACGAGATACCAGAGTTCCTCATCACTAAAGCTCCTCTTCCTCGACATGTGGGTCTCCTGTGCCGTGCCTTGGGACTGAGCCTGTTCGCCTACTGCACTCTTTGCCTTCTTGCAAGGTCGTGCATACCCTGAGTGGGAGGGACCACTTGGGTCAGTAGGGCCTGGAGCACTGGTGGCCTGGGCTGTGGCATCACATAATGATGGTGTGTGTTACGCTCATCTGGTTCCACGGGGGTGCCACCCAGCAGTTGGGGTTCAGATGTCCCTCCTTGCGATGCCCAAAACGACCAGCGGGAGAGTTCTGCCTGGAATACAAGTAAGCTATGTTCAGGACTGGGCAACCGGGCTAAACAGCCTCCCGCCTCCCTGTAGGTCTGCAACCCTTCTGGACTTCTCCTCACCTTGTAATAGATGTTGGCGGGTTCTCTGTCCTGCTGTCTTGGCAGGGGCGCGTTGAGCTTTGTGGGCAATGGCGATCGAGTTGCTTCACTGATGCCAGCCCGTCTTGAGTCTTTCAGGTAGGTCTTATTGCTGTGAATATTGCTGTTCTTGCAAGCCTTATAAACAATGTCTTTTTCTTCCTAGGTACGCGGAAGTCCAATATGTGGCGAGGCGGAACCTGTGTTTCGCCGGTAAGTATGGGCGTTTCTGGAGCACCTTGATGCGGTGAGTAGGCGCTATGCGCTGCGCTTAAGATGCCTTGCCTTTGCTAACCTGTTATCTTTTCCTCTCCACAGGTCGCGGGACTCGCCCGGAGTATGGAATTTCCGTCGTGATGCTGATTGAGGAGCGGCCGGCGAGGTAAGCCTTAAGGCACAGTTCGTTAATTGTGCAATGTCTAATGCCTTGTTTCTTCTCTTTTACAGGTCCGTCGATCCGGGGGAGCGCTGGTTCCAGGATGATGGTCGGAAGAGCTGCGGACCGCTGGCGATGAAGTTCAGGTAATCTGCTGCCTTTTTCTCACAAGGTCTTCTCCTTTCCTTTGCAGGTGCTGTCCTTACGAGGTTCGTGGCTGAAGCTGAACACGGTGAGCGTTACGTTGCAGTAATGCAAACTAACGCGAAGCGTGCCAGTCTATTCGGGTGTGGTTTAAATAGCTTCAAGAAAGAAGTCCAGGTAAAATAGTCCCCATGGTACCACACCCAAAAACACTACACTGCAAGCCTGGTTTCAAGGAACCAGGTTGTGAGGATGCCTCCACATGAGTGGCATTAATGAAAAGTAGTTCTCAAGCACAAGTCCATATTCAAACATGAGCCTGGCCCTAAGAAGGCCTATGCTGCAATTTCTTGGGTTTAGTGGGGGCAGGAATCAAGACTCTCCCTGGCCCATAGGTTGGCCAGGGGGTCTTCAGAGTGTGGGTCGTGACAGCAGGTGCCCTTGCAGGTGGCTGTACCTGGGTGCCAGTACCAGGATGCTTCACAGCATGTCCCTTCCCCTTTGATGCACGGATAGCATTTGCCCCAGTGTCTCCGTGAACCAGGGTGGGGAGTACTACAGGCCTGGCTGGGTGACCCAGAGCCTGGGTGGTGGTTGCTGCCACTGCAGCTTCCTGGCCCTATTGGGTGGGGGGCATAGCTCTCCCTGCATGGGCATAGCTCCCTGCACGGGCCCGAACACCTCGGCCACTTCCGCCACCTTTTGCCTCCCTTCCCACTAGTTGCCCTCCCAGTCATGGCACTGATGGATTAGTGCAATGGGAGGTGCAGCTATTGATTGTCCTGGGCAATTTGAGTGAGGGTGCAGTGTACGTGATGTTAAACGTACCATTGTGCCCCAGCAAGGCTCAATGTAACCCCTGGGGAAAAATGAACGGCCGCGTAACGCACAGGCAGCCCAAGTATGAAAAATATGTGTATGCGACCCCTCTGTAGCCCACGTGTAAAGGAAAGACCTAACGCAGTATGCTGTGGCACCCAGCAACACAAATAAAAACATACACAAGCGACACATAAGCTACAGTGATGTTAAAATAAGGGGTTACGCGACACACGGGGGCACCCACAGAATGCAAAATGCGAACGCAACTCAGTCGGCTTCAAAAGTAGACACACACACGCGTGCATGTGCGCAGAGGCAATCTCCCACCAAAACAAGAGGCTTGCATGCAGTGAAGAGATTGTGTGGAAACGAAGTCCACACGTCCGCTTTAACTCCCGCAAGTGTGTGATGGTCTCCTACGCACTACTTTATCCCGATCCTGAACGCCACACCCAACGTTCAGCATGTGTTACGTAATTTATGCGCTTAGGGCCTTTCCTCTGATTTCATGCTTATGCGCTGTTTCCGCATGTGCAGAGTCACTATGTACTCTGCACACCCGAGTAACCCGGAAGACCCACGCTTCTGCCTACGAGCCAATTCACCTGCCTCCAAGTACCCCGAGCTGTCTCCTTTGAGCCATCAGCTGCTGCCTGCCCATTGTGTGTGCGCCTGCTGCCCATGTGCCCTGCAATTTTGGTGCCTGCTGTACAGCCATTGCCAATGCTCCTGTCGTTGGACCTGTGACCACCTCTGCTGATCCAGAAGACTCCCGACATGCCAGACCACCGCTCCACAGCTCAGCCGCAGGACCACTTTGCCCACCCACACCTGCCTCGGGGGTTGCTATGTCTGACTCGGCAGAGGGCTGTCAGCTTCTCAGCCAGGGAAGTTGACATCCTGGTGGAACAAGTCTTGCGGCATTATGATGCCCTCTTCCACGGACCAGCGCAAGTCGGCAAGGAAGGACGGAGAAAGATCTGGGCGGACATCGTGGGTGCCATCAACGCGGAGGGGGTGGCACGTCAGGACTTACGCCATGCCTGCAAGCACTGGGGGGGGAGGACTACAAAACCAGGACCCACAAGGCACAGCGCTTCCTCCAGGCTGGTGAGAACCAAGAGGGGCACCAAGGCCGTTTGACCACTGACAACATGTGGGTCCTGGAGCGGTTCTACCCAGCGCTGCATGCCCAGGTCATGGAATTGCAGCTCGGCCTGGAGTCAACGGGTAAGTGTCCATGTGTTGTTGTCCTCCACTGTGCATGTTGATGTGTGGTTGGAGAGTGCAGCTTGACCTCATGTCAGGCATGCCTCTTGTACAGATGTCTGTGTGCATGTAACATACAGTGCTGCATGTGTGTCCATTCAAGCATGTGACATCAACGGTGTTCCAATTTCAATGTGTGATGCGCTGCAGCATGTAACAAAGTGCACATGGTTGCATACATGTGCATGGACGTGGCCGTGTGAGAGGTGTGACACAGGTGCTGTCGGCAACATCATGGACATGCATGGTGTACATGTGCATGTGCATGTGTCTGAGTAGTGAGTGTGTGACTGGCCAACACTCTTGGATGTATGTTACTGGGGCATTTGAATGCGTGCTTGACTCTTGCTGCCAAATTGACATTGAGTGGACTCTGATGTGATGGCTCCATGCCCTGCCTCAGGACTGTCAGGTGATGTGTGCGAATGACATGTGTATGTCCCATTATGCATGTGAGGGGCATGCACTTTTTGTAGGTGCTGACAGTCCCTTGTCCATGGATGTGATTGACTGGTGTAAAGGACGGTCATGTATGTGCTTGTGGGTTAATTGAACTTACCAGTGTGTTGTGGAGGGTGATGTGTGTGGCCTTTGCTAATGCAATTCATGTGCATATGTTTTGTGCCATACACACAAATGTACAGTACCCTGATGTATTTTTCGATGTCTCCCTATCCACAGCGACGTTGGAAGAAGAGGGAGGAGAAGGTGCTGTCGAGCAAGGCAGCAGGGATGCCTCCACCAGGCAGACGCAAGGCCCAGTCACGCTCCCAGCAAATATCATCTTCGGAGAGCGAGGAGACTGGTACCGCGTCTGAGACAACGGCCGCAGCTGCTGAGGGGAGGTCCAAGAGGGCGAAGGTGGTCGCGGACTCCTCAACAGTGGGAAGGACAAGTGAGGTCGCACAGGGGCAATCCACTGCGGAAGACTGTGGGGAGGCATCCGAGGAGGAGAAGGAAGAGGAGGAGGAGGCCGCATCAGCCCAGCCCATGGGCCCGGCGTGGGTGATGAGGTGGGTGTGATTGGTGCAGTCCAGACTCCGGGGGAGGCAGTGCAGGTCGCCGTGGAGGTGCATGTGCCTATTCCTGCCCCTGGGACTGTGACTGCACCAGTATGCACCTGCGGGCATGCCCCAGGCCGGACCCATCCGCAGGTGGCAGATGTTTCCACGCAAACGGAAACACCAATACCTGCGGATGTCGCCATTCAGGACAGGGTGGAACCGTTGCTAGCCGGTATCATGAAGCGTGCAGGCACCATTCGTGATGATGTGCAGGCTTCCAATCGGGGGCTTGCACATCATCACAATGAGGTTGTGCGTCTCGTGAAGTGGCTATCACATTTCCTGGTCTCGAATTTGGTGCGTAGGCTGGCCCCTTCTGCGATTTATTTATTTATTTCCCCCCACCCCCTGCTCATCTTTCTCCTCTATGCGCCAGTCATCCTCCCTGCCACCTTCCGGCCCCGATTCCACCAGGGCCCCCTGTGAACCTGTCCCAACCGCAGCGGCCAGTCTGGTGGAGATCACATCCCAGCCAGAGTCGGGGTTGGATCAGCCGAGGTGGTCACCACACAGATCCAGCCGGCGACGGGAGCTGTGGCAATGGAGGGAGAGCATGCATGAATAAGCAGGGCACATGCATGACAGCCTCGGGGGGTGTCATCATCCCGTAGGCTATCCTTGAGGAGCAGGCACCGTGCTATTCGGCAGCAGCAGGCTCAGAGTAGGAGGCACCATTACTCTGGGCATACCAACTCATGGAGGCAGGTATCGGCCATCAGGCAGGAGGCAAACGTGGACCTTACACAAAGGATGTCTTCCGTGTTGGAGCGTTTCGGGCAGCAGATCGGGGCAGCGGGCACGGGAGGCACGACTCACCATGGCCAGGGCAGAGATTTCACTGCGTCGGGCAGAGAGGCAGGCTGAGGTCCTCGAGGAGACTTGCAGGGAGTGGGAGAGCAGCATGGGAGTCCCTGCAAGCCCTCGAAAGCGAGAGCAGAGGCCCGGCTTGGGGAATTGGACTCAGTGTTCGATGATGCCCTGGGAGAGACATCGAGGGAGCGGAGAGACATCGAGGGAGCATGGTGAGAATGACGATGATTTTTTGATGTGACTTTTATGGACATGGACCTGTTGTGAGACTTTTCCTTTTTTTATGTACGTATTTGGATTTTTAGTTTGGACATTTGAACATTTTCTTTGTTCAAAATGTACATATATTTGTTTTGCAGTTTGTATGAAATTAATACAACTGGATAATATATTTTGATTTCATTAATCACAGTAATGGCTTCTCTGACTTTTCTTTCACATTTTTACTGATTTGTTTCTCTGATGTCGCAGGTAAGGGCAATTGTTGGTCGTGTGTGCTTACTTGCATGCATGTGTCATGTTTGCTATCCATTTGCGTGTTTCAATTACACATGTGCATGACCACTGGATGTGTGTGAAAGGTAAGTTTCGGTATGCACAGGGAAGTTTCATTTGCTATCACTTGTGCACCATCACTGTGTATTGGTCCTCACTTTGTTGGCAGTTGGGGTAATGATTGGAGTGTGAAATGTTCACGATATTTGGCCAGGAATTGCTTGATGCAGTGTGACGTAAATGGCATGCTTTGACTTTCACGTGCATGTGTTTGTGATGTTTTCATTGTCTGTGCTGTGGTTGGGCATCTTGCAGTGGCAGCCACTTTTGGCATTTCTCTGTTTTTGCATTTTTATACACAAATGCAGCAGTCTCTGTGGGTAGCACCCTTTCTGATTGCCATGTAGTCATTCAGTACTTCAGTCACTCCTCTTTGCTTGTGCTTTTGGTACTCCTCTGACCTGCTGAACTTGTGTCGGAATCTGCAATGGTCACGTGGCTGTCCTCTGAACTTGGGCAAAGGTCCCCTTGCACACCTGCACTGCCTCCCTGGCATCCACCACACTTGGACCGGTTTTATGTTTGGCAATATCCACCTACCTGCACTTCACACCTGCTATCTGCACTCAGGCCTGGACTTGACACATGCTGGCTGCAGTTTCTTGATTTTTCAACATTGTTCTATTTGTTATGGTGTACTTCACATTTACTGCAATGCCCCCTCACCCGGACCCCTCATCTCCTTCCCCACTTCCCATGCACTGCCGCTATCTCAATGTCACCTTCCCTACCAAGTTCGGTGTCTCTGTCGTCCCTGTGTTCCACATCCCCGGACTCTTTGCAGGTTCTTACACTTGTGTATATGCGCTTTATAATTGACACGTCATTTGAAGAGATGTCATGTCTTTCACACATGGAAGGAACAGTAATGTGTTTATTAGGTTATCTGTTCTGGTAATGTCAGCTCATTGTGGCTCTGGCCGTGACACGCCTGGGCAGTGTCTGTTCATGTGACGCACTTTGAGGGTGCTTAGGATTCTGCCATGTGTGACTATTTCAACATGGGGATTCTTTGCATTAGTTTGGCACATGGATTGCAGGGCCTCACTTTACCATTCACTTGTGTGATGTGTACATTGGGAGATGGTTGCAGACAGGAATTATGTTTGTCCAGCTGCCACACTGAAGGATGTGGCACAGGTGTATGCATTTGTTTCTGTTTGCAGGGTACTTTTTTCACAGGAGGTTCTGGGTGGTGTCACTACACGACAGTCAAGGTGCTCGACACACCATCGTTCGAGTGAACATATGTCACACTTTCAACATCCAGCATGCAGGTGATGTCCGATCAGGAGGGTGCTGCAGGCGGGGTGGCATCACAGGTGATGGTGGGGTGTGGGGGGGGGTCCCTTGTGTTGTGGGGTGTGATCACGGGTGATTTGGGGACGGGGGGTTCCATGTGGTGTGGGCTGCCTGCGGCGTGTGTTCACGGGTGATGGGGGCTGAGGGGGGTCCCTTGTGGTGTGGGCTGCCTGCAGGTTGTGGTCACGGGTGATGGGGGTTGGGGGGGTCCAATGTGGTGTGGGATGCCTGTGGGGTGTGGTCACAGGTGATGGGGGCTGGGGGGAGGGGGTCCCTTGTGGTGTGGGCTGCCTGTGGGGTGTGGTCACGGGTGATTTTGGGGGGGGGGGGTTCCATGTAGTGTGGGCTGCCTGCAGGGTGTGGTCACTGGTGATGGGGGCTGGAGGGGTCCCATGTGCTGTGGGCTGCCCGCAGGGTGTGGTCACGGGTGATGGGGGCTAGGGGGTCCAATGTGGTGTGGGATGCCTGCAGGGTGTGGTCACGGGTGATTGGGGGAGGTTCCCATGTAGTGTGGGCTGCCTGCAGGGTGTGGTCACGGGAGATTGGGGGGGTCCCATGTGGTGTGGGCTGCCTGTGGTGTGGCATCACAGGGGATGGGGCGTCCCTTGTGGTGTGGACTGCCTCTGGGGTGTGGTCATGGGTGATGGGGCTGAGGGGGTCCCTTGTGGTGTGGGCTGCCTGCGGGGTGTGGTCATGGGTGATGGGGGCTGAGGGGGTCCCTTGTGGTGTGGGATGCCTGCGGGTGTGGTCACAGGTGATGGGGGCTGGGGGGAGGGGATCCCTTGTGGTGTGGGCTGCCTGTGGGGTGTGGTCACGGGTGATTTGGGGGCGGGGGGGTTCCATGTAGTGTGGGCTGCCTGCAGGGTGTGGTCACTGGTGATGGGGGCTGGAGGGGGTCCAATGTGGTGTGGGATGCCTGCAGGGTGTGGTCACGGGTGATTGGGGGGGTCCCATGTGGTGTGGGCTGCCTGCAGGGTGTGGTCACGGGTGATTTGGGGGGGTCCCATGTGGTGTGGGCTGCCTGCATGGTGTGGTCACGGGTGATTGGGGGGGTACCATGTGGTTTGGGCCGCTTGCCGGGTGTGTTCATGGGTGATGGGTGGGGTCCCTTGTGGTGTGGGCTGCCTGCGGGGTGTGGTGATAGGGGGGGGGGGTACCATGTGGTGTGGGCTGCCTGCAGGGTGTGGTCAAGGGTGATGGGAGGTTGAGGGGTCCCATGTGGTGTGGGCTGCCTGCGGGGTGGCATCACAGTTGATGGGGCATCACAGGTGATGGGGCATCACTTGTAGGGTAGGCTGCCTGCAGGGTGTGGTCACAGGTGATGGGGGGGGGGGGGTCCCCATGTGGTGTGGACTGCCTGCAGGGTGTGGTCACGGGCGATTGGGGGGGTAGGAGGGAGATCTCTTGTGGTGTGGGCTGTCTGCGGGGTGTGGTCACAAGTGATTGGGGGGGTTCCCATGTGGTGTGGGCTGCCTGCAGGGTGTGGTCACGGGTGATGGGGGCTGGAGGGACCCTTGTGGTGTGGGCTGCCTGCGGGGTGTGGTCACGGGTGATGGGGGGGCAGGGGGTCCCTTGTGGTGTGGGCTGCCTGCAGGGTGTGGTCATGGGTGATGGGGGGGGGCTAAGGGGTCCCTTGTGGTGTGGGCTGCCTGTGGTGTGGCATCACAGGGGATGGGGCGTCCCTTGTGGTGTGGACTGACTGTGGGGTGTGGTCACGGGTGATGGGCGCTGAGGGGGTCCTTTGTGGTGTGGGCTACCTGCAGGGAGTGGTCACGGGTGATTGGGTCTGGGGGAGGTCCTTTGTGGTGTGGGCTGCCTGCGGTGTGGCATCACAGGGGATGGGGGCGTCCTTTGTGGTGTGGGCTTCCTGCAGGGTGTGGTCACGGGTGATGGGGGCTGGGGGAGGTCCTTTGTGGTGTGGGCTGCCTGCGGGGTGTGGTCACGGGTGATGGGGGTGGGGGGGTCCCATGTGGTGTGGGAAGCCTGCAGGGTGTGGTCACGGGTGTTGGGGGCTGAGGGGGTCCCTTGTGGTGTGGGCTGCCTGCAGGGTGTGGTCCCGGGTGATAGGGAGGCTAGGGAGGGATCCTTTGTGGTGCGGGCTGCCTGCAGGGTGTGGTCACGGGTGATGGGGGTGGGGGGGGGTCCCATGTGGTGTGGGCTGCCTGCAGGGTGTGGTTACGGGTGATGGCGGCTGAGGGGGTCCCTTGTGGTGCGGGCTGCCTGCAGGGTGTGGTCACGGGTGCTTGGGGGGTTCCTTTGTGGTGTGGGCTGCCTGCAGCGTGGCATCACAGGGGGTGTGGGCTGCCTGCGGGATGTGGTCACGGGTGATTGGGGGGGGGTCCCATGAGGTGTGGGCTGCCTGCAGGGTGTGTGGTCACGGGTGATGGGGGCTGGGGGGGGTTCCCATGTGGTGTGGGCTGCCTGCGGGGTGGCATCACAGGTGATGGGGCGTCCCTTGTGGTGTGGGCTGCCTGCAGGGTGTGGTCACAGGTGATGGGGGTTGGGGGGGGTTCCCATGTGGTGTGGGCTGCCTGCGGGGTGGCATCACAGGTGATGGGGCGTCCCATGGTGGTGTGGGCTGCCTGCAGGGTGTGGTCACGGGTGATGGGGCTGGGGTGTGGCTGTCCCGTCAGGAGGGATCGGCTTGCAGTGGATTTGTGCTTGTAGTTTCCACGCAATTTGGCTGGGGTGCGTCTGGGGTAATCGCGTGGAAACTCGGCGCGTACCCCAACCGCATCCCAGCCAAATCGTGTGGAAACTCAGCACGTACCCTGCCGCACCGCTGCTAAATCGCCTGGAAACTCAGCGTGTACCCCGTCTGCACCCCAGCCAAATTGCGTGGAAGCTGGGGGCTGGAGGGACCCTTGTGGTGTGGGCTGCCTGCAGGGTGTGGTCACTGGTGATTGTGGGGGAGGGGGGGAAGGTGGTCCCTTGTGGTGTGGGCTGCCTGCAGGGTGTGGTCATGGGTCATGGGTGATGGGGGGGGGGGGGGTCGGGGGGAGATCTCTTGTGGTGTGGGCTGCCTGCGGGGTGTGGTCACGGGTGATGGGGGCTGGAGGGACCCTTGTGGTGTGGGCTGCCTGCGGGGTGTGGTCACAGGGGATGCGGGGGCAGGGGGTCCCTTGTGGTGTGGGCTGCCTGCAGGGTGTGGTCATTGGCGATGGGGGGGGGGGGGGATAGGGGGTCCCTTGTGGTGGGGGCTGCCTGTGGTGTGGCATCACAGGGGATGGGGCGTCCCTTGTGGTGTGGACTGCCTGTGGAGTGTGGTCACAGGTGATGGGCGCTGAGGGGGTCCTTTGTGGTGTGGGCTACCTGCAGGGAGAGGTCACGGGTGATGGGGTCTGGGGGAGGTCCTTTGTGGTGTGGGCTGCCTGCGGTGTGGCATCACAGGGGATGGGGGCGTCCCTTGTGGTGTGGGCTGCCTGCGGGGTGTGGTCATGGGTAATGGGGGCTGAGGGGGTCCCTTGTGGTGTGGGCTGCCTGCAGGATGTGGTCATGGGTGATGGGGGCTGGGGGAGGTCCTTTGTGGTGTGGGCTGCCTGCGGGGTGTGGTCCCGGGTGATGGGGAGGCTAGGGAGGGATCCTTTGTGGTGTGGGCTGCCTGCAGAGTGTGGTTATGGGTGATGGGGGTTGAGGGGGTCCCTTGTGGTGCGGGCTGCCTGCAGGGTGTGGTGATGGGGGTGGGGGGGTCCCATGTGGTGTGGGCTGCCTGCAGGGTGTGGTTACGGGTGATGGGGGCTGAGGGGGTCCCTTGTGGTGCGGGCTGCCTGCAGTGTGGCATCACAGGGGGTGTGGGCTGCCTGCGGGTTGTGGTCACGGGTGATTGGGGGGGGTCCCATGTGGTGTGGGCTGCCTGCAGTGTGTGTGGTCACGGGTGATGGGGGTTGGGGGGGTCCCATGTGGTGTGGGCTGCCTGCGGGGTGGCATCACAGGTGATGGGGCGTCCCTTGTGGTGTGGGCTGCCTGCAGGGTGTGGTCACGGGTGATTGGGGGGGGTGGGGGAGGTCCCATGGTGGTGTGGGCTGCCTGCAGGGTGTGGTCACGGGTCACGGGTCACGGGTGATGGGGCTGGGGTGTGGCTGTCCCGTCAGGAGGGATCGCCTTGCAGTGGATTTGTGCTTGTAGTTTCCACGCAATTTGGCTGGGGTGCGTCTGGGGTAATCGCATGGAAACTCGGCGCATACCCCGTCCGCACCCCAGCCAAATCGCATGGAAACTCCTGTGCGCACCCCAACCGCATCCCAGCCAAATCGTGTGGAAACTCAGCACGTACCCCGTCCGCACCGCTGCCAAATCGCCTGGAAACTCAGTGTGTACCCCGTCCGCACCCCAGCCAAATTGCGTGGAAGCTCAGCGCGTACCCCGTCTGCACCCCACCCAAATCACGTGGAAACTCCTGTGCGCACCCCAACCGCATCCCAGCCAAATCGTGTGGAAACTCAGCACGTACCCCGTCCGCACCGCTGCCAAATCGCCTGGAAACTCAGCGTGTACCCCGTCCACACCCCAGCAAAATCGCTTGGGAACTCAACGCGTACCCCGTCCACACCCACGCTAAATTGCGTGGAGTTCTCACGCGATTTGGCTGGAGGTGGGGGGGGGGGGGGGCTGTAAGCTGGTCCAGGGATGGCGCAGGGGATTGCAGTGTTTGGCATTTTACCTACTTTTTTCTGCATGTGGGGGCGTGATGGGGCATTACAGCCGCTGTTTGATGTTCTTTGCGCCACGGCTAGTGATGCCTCGTGAATTCCATGAATATGCGTGCTGTGCAATTGTTGCTTTGCGCCACGGCTGGCGCGCGCGACGCTTGCACCTTTTCTACGCTGGTTTCTATTAATCGGGCCCATAGAGTCTGTGTGGAGTTCGGTGGTTCTAGCAGACATTTTCAGGGGCCAGAGGACCCGACTCCCAAGTAATCCGTCTCCAGCATGCAAAATTAAACATTGCCTTGATACTCCCAAAAGAAACATATTGAGGATTTTAATCTGTTCACAACCCTTTCCAATATGGAAGGATGATTTGTGAGCCAAAATGGTGCGTATTATTGTCAAAAGAAGCTATTAAAAAAAAAAAAAAAAAAAAAAAAAAAAGGATATGGATTTACTTGTCCTAATATCCGTTGTAAACATTTCAAGGTTCAAGCTGGTAGTCAGGCACACAGTCCTCTACATGCACATAGCACACCATTTCCTACTCCGAAAGAGTTAACTGTCGGTCACTATTCCATTTTGATAAAGAGCCAGTTTACAATGTACATTTCTAGTGTCACTTGTGGTATATATTGCTGACTTAATAAGAATGTTACACATTTCTTACTGAGCAAAGCACATCAACAGAACCTGTAATAACCAGATTAATTATTTTCTGAGACAACATTATAATTCTAAAATGGGCGTCCTGGTACACTCCTGTTGTACTCTTTTAAACTACTCTTTGAGAAAGGTGAAGCAGACAGATCGAACCAATGAGTGTTCCAGCTGGCTTTGTATAACATTAAAGATCATTTTGAGAACATAAGAATGACCATAGATCTTTGTTTCACAATGATGGCTGAAAAGGGTTGTATGCTTGAATCACCAGGCATATAATTCACACTGAGCTTGTCACCTATTCCACTTTTCCCAACACTCAGCCTAACCTTAAAGGGTTTGAAATCCTGAACCATATATGCCATTTAGGCAAGATGAAGGCTTGGATGTGAGGATAAAATGGCTGCAACCTCTATTGGAGTCTGAGTTAAGGATAGCTGTGCTCATGGGGAGAGGGGAAGAGAGGGATATCAATTAAACATTCTCCACCTTTGTGAGTTTTGTAGCCACATGCATGATTGTTTCAATTGTTTACAAAAATGTAACGGGGCCACTTTCCTATTTTAACCCCTAAGTATTGAAGCCCCCCGCACACCCTGTGCCCACCGAATTACAGGCTTCCTCATGAGCTGCTCCAGTGGCAAGTCTAAGATCTCAGATTTCTGCATATTTATTTTGAGCACTGAAATCTCTCTGAATGGGCCGATTTCCCGAAGCAGGCTCTCCAGGGATTCCCATGGGTCGGTTAGGGTTAACAGCAGATTGGCAGCGAACGCCATTATCTTGTGTTCTTCCCCATCGAATCTTATCCCTTTAATGCTTTCTTCCTCCCGAATTCTTGTTAGAAAAGGTTCCAGATAGATTGCAAACAATAAAGGTGATGCGATGCGGGACCCAGACTGTTTTGGTCTCGTTGCTTGATGACCTGACACTTCTTGCTGATCAGGGTGGAGTGGCGGCATTGATCTTGTTGGAACTCTCTGCTGCTTTTGATACTTTTGGTCACTCCATCCTGATCAGTCGTCTGTCAGCAGCTGGTGTGGCTGGGTCCGTTCTCTCATGGTTCCATTCTTTTGTCTCTGACCGCTCTCAGCTGCTTTCAGTCAAGCCCTTTCTGCCGTTTCTGCTCTGGTATGTGGGGGCCCTCAAGGATCTGCCTAATCTCAATTCTTAACATTTACATCCAGCCTCTGGTCACTCTTATCCGTTCCCATGGATTCAGATGCTACTCGTACGCTGATGACACTCAGATCTTTGTTCGGCTTGACCTTTCCCACCTGGCCCATGCCACTCAGCTGCGAGATTGTCTGTCTGCTGTGGGGAGCTGGATGAGCAAAAAAATTGCCTCAAACTGAATGGGGATAAGTCTGAGGTTATGGTTGTGGGCTCTACTGCTGTCCCGTCTGCTTGGACCTTGTCTTTTTGGCCTTCTTTTGGTGCTTTTCCTTCTGCTGTCCCTGTGATCAAGAACTTGGGTGTAAAGCTGTCTGCCCCTCTATCTCTGACTTCCCAGATCAGCTCAGTCTGTCAGGCCTTTCCAGCTGAAGATACTCAAAGGTTTTGCAGTTTATTCCTTTTCATATGTGGGCCCCAGTGTTTTCCTCTTCGGTCCTTAGTCGGATCGATTATTGTAACTCTCTTTATCTGGCCCACCCTGACTACCTGTTACACCGCCTCCAAATTCTTCAAAATTCTGCTGCCCATCTTGCCACGGTTGCTTCCTATCGGGATCACATTTCTCCAGTTCTCAAGGCTCTACAATGCTCTACTATACAGTAGCTAAACTTGTGCACGTCAAATCCCTCTGCTTGGTGCATAGGGCTTTTCGCGCTACTGGCCCAGATTATTTGCAGTCTAAGTTTCGGCCTTGCAACTCTGCCTGTGTGTTATGTTCTAGGGACAGCTTTCTTCTTCCTGTCCCTAGGTTTTGCCGTTCTAGAATTGGTGGTCGCTCATTTTCTGTTAAAGCTATGTTGTGGAATGCCCTACCCATTGCTCTTCGATCACTCTTCTAATCTCTTCTTCCTCCTTTAATAGTGTCTACTCATTATTAGCGCCAGGTTGCCTTTCGGTGTATCTTGCGCTGTACCTCGGTATGAAAAATCTTAACAAAACAGAAAATAGGGGGCAACCCTGCTTCGTTTCCCTATTAATCGGAAATTCCCTGGAGAGGGTTCCATTTATTGCCAACCATATAGAGGGGGGTTCGATAGTTGGCATGTATCCTCTTTAGAAATCTGGGCCCAAACCCCACTGTCTCTAGAAACCTGAATAGGAAAGACCACTCCACTCGATCAAAATCCTTTTCAGAATCAAGTGAGAGTAGTATGGAGGGGTCTTTCCTGTGGGAGGTTTTTTCCAAGAGATGACATACCCGCCTGATTTCATCTGTCTCTTGGGGATGAACCCAGATTGATCTTTGCCTATGAGCCTGGTGAGAATTGCTGACATCCTCTTTGCCAATATTTTGGTGTATATTTTGGCATTGAGATTAATTAGTTTGATCAGCCTGTATGACACGCAGAGCATCGGATCCTTGCCTGGCTTTGGGAACAGAACCTCTTTCGCTTCTTCCATCGTGGGGGGCATCTTCCCATAGGATTTGAAGGTATTGAATAGTTTTGTTATTATGGGGACCAATTTGGACCTGAACTTCTTGTAAAAGACTGCCGGAAAACCATCTGGACCCATCGCTTTATTGATCGGAAGGTCCTGGATAGCTCCTCCTACCTCCTCCTCTCGTATATACCCTTCTAATGCTTCCCTTTCCTGGGCCGTAGAGGGATTTTGTTCAGGTATACCCATTCCAGTTCCACATTCGATTATAGGGCACTATAGAAGTCGGCAAACACTTCTGTGATCACTTCTAATTGCTTGACCTCCATACCTAATTGATTTTTCAAAGAAACGATGGTCCGCGCTGCAGTTTTGGCTCTAAGCTGCCTCGCTAATAAACGATCTTCTTTGTTGGCCCCCATTTAATATCTTTGTTTTGTGTACAGCATGGCTTTCTCTGCCCTACGTAACTGCTGATTTCCAATTGCCCTCTAACATGTTTGAGCAACTTCTGGAGTGCCATGGATGGGCGTTCTGCTAGTCCCTTCATGACGATCTGCAGCTGACCCTCCAGATCCTCTTCCATGCTGCGCAATTGTTTATCCCGCAGGGCCTTCATCCCTATGAGCTCCCCCCTCAGCACCACCTTAAATGCCTCCAACAGTCACCATCCCTGTGTGTACAGCTAGAGTTCAGCCAGAGCCCCCTTAAACTGTCTTGACCCACATTGGGAACGTGTACATTAGCTAGGATGTAAATTCGACTAGCAAGCCAAACCTGTATGAATATATACCGCCCTTCCTGGTCAGAACGAGATTTTAGAACCTGCACGTCCAAGGCATTGCTGAAGGCTATTAGGATCACCACTGTTTTGACTTGTGCATTTGATTGATATACTCAGGAATAGTGGCATATTTTAACCCTGGTGCTATCCCTCTTCCTGATGGGAGTTTCCTGGAACATTATCACTTCAGGTTTATCCCTTCCCAGAAATGCCTTTAGCTTTTTCACCGGAGTATTCACCCGCTGATATTATGTTAGGATTCTGAATACCCCCGCCACCCCCCCCCATTTTCATGCCCCCTTTTCCCTGTCTTTCTTTCCTCTTGCAGTATTCAGTTGCCTCTCCCTCCCCCCATATCCATAACTAACATCAACTCCCCTGGTGAGGACCAAAGTTCCTAGTGAGACCCAGGTCTGTGCCCCACGGAATTGACCCTCCCATACACAGAGATAAAACTTGTGGGGGGCTCTCTAAATTCCTCCGGTAGATTCCAGATTTGATTCAAGAGCTAGTCACGTCCACTCCACTGCCTCTAAAGTTTTTGCAGCAATGTCTTAACCTCCACCCTGTTCCGCTGGGTGTCCGCTCACTTACCGATATTCTCAGTTGCTCCATGTGGGCCGATGTGGGTGGCCTCCCTTTGCCTCATCTCGTAACTTTCACCCACTCACACGGCTTCCTCGCGAGAGGGGTTGTGGTTTTCCCTGGGCCTACCACGCGGTCACCATCGTCCTTTAACTGTAAGATTTGCACTTCCTCCTAACAGGTCGTTATCCGATGTGTGGCACTCTCCCACGTGAATAGTAGACCAAAGGTAATCTTCACTTGTTTTGGATTTGCTTTTTGGACTGGGCCCGCACCACAGGACCCATCTCCCTCCTCTTCTGCAGAGTGCCTTGAGCCAGTTGGAGATAGTTGGACTTCCTTCCCACCGCCGTGGGGGTGGATCACGCTGCCAGTAGTATCTGTTCTTTTTGCCCATATGATGCCATTGTTGTGAGTACATCTCAGGGTCTGGCCTCAGGCTCCTTTCTTTTTGGACCCCCACAATGCACCGTGCTCCTTAAGTCGTTATTGGCTATATCTTCTGACAAACGTATATTGGAGCACCTTGACCTATTTTCCAAATCTTCACACTTAAGCTCCAGATTGTGAGACAGCTTGGAGAGGTGCTCAATGATAAAAATGTTCCTAGAGTCCTCCACCACCTCTTGCAGAGCCCTCTCTGCTGTGTCAGTTCTCTCCTGTAGTTTGGCCAGATCCCCTCTCAATTCTTGTGTCGAATGCCTTGAGTCCGCCTTTAATGAGTCAAATCGTGCTGGAAATGAATGGGTCATTTTGTCCTGGAACTCCTGGAAGCACTGTTGTATGTCTGCTTTGCAGAGTGCCATGTCCAGGGTGGTTCGCTCCCCTTGCTGTTCCATTTCACACCCTCTCGCTTGAGTATCTTCTTGTCCCCAGAGTCTGGGTATACTGCCTTCCTGAGTCCTGCTGGATGCTTTGATATATGTAGCCGAGCCCTTGCCTCTCTGCATTTGAGTGATTCCTCAGAGTGCTGTCCTTTAATCGAGGCGGCTTTGGGGGGTTTGGGGGGGTTTATGTTCCAGAACCTACACTCTGTTTTCAGCCTGGTTCCCCCCACCTCTTCTCTCCTTGTTTGCGCAGGACCCCTGTCGTCCCCGCTCCTCATCCACTGGCAGTTTGCACCCCAATCCTCCACTCCCCCAGGGCTGGAACAGTGGCTGTTGGGGGGAACAAGAGGGGGGGGGAGTGGGGTGAGTCCAGTGTTGTCTCTGTGCTGTCCTTCATGCCTCTGGGGTGGGGGAGACCCTGTTGTCTGGTAGTTCTCAGGATCTGGGGGCTCCAGGCACCTATCGCCCACCAGACACCCGCACAAATACTCTCTTCCCTACACCACGCGTGTCCCCGGTCTTCTTCTTGCCCCGCTCCTCGCCTTCCTCAGGCTGCGTGTCTGTCTGGGGACCACACCAGATCATTCCCGGCTCCCTGGTTGCTGTCTTTCCTCCTCTGCCCTCTGCCAGCCCCCACTGCCATTAAACAATCGCCCAACTTAAGCCCACCGTTTTGGAGCGGCAGAGCCTCTGGTACTATCTCCACACTGCTGCCACTGTACTTCTTTATCGCCTGGAGAGTCACTCCTTTCCCTCGCCTCACTCTCCTGTGCTCCACTGCTTCCCTCTGATCCGTGCACAATCCCACAGGGCTGTTTGCCACCTCTGTGCCCTAATGCTGTTTGCCTAAAACACGTCGCAGCATACACGCACCCGTCCCGCACCTTGGGCTCCACTGGCCAGAGTTGCCTGCTAGAGTAAATTCTTATTTTTAGGCGGCGAGCGGATGGAGCTCTTTCACCTCCTCCGTAACATGGCTGCCATCTTGGAATCCCATTTTGGCTTTTTGGGGCTTTTTTTCCTTTTGTTTCACGCAATAGTTATTGGCTGTGACTGACTCAATGGAATAGAATGCATGGCAACCTGCAACCAACAAAATGTAGGTCAACTGACGTTGTATTCGGACAGTGTTGGTTACGTTGTCAGGGATGGCACTGGTATTGTTTTATTTATTTTGTACAATTACAAATGCAGAGGAAAATCATAGCACACATTTTAAGAGATACAAAGCAGAGTTTCTCTGCCACTTTCTGTTCTATACTAAATGCTGGGAGAACAGGAATAGGGGAAACGTTCAGGATCAGTTGTAAAAGTTCTTGGTGCATTGAGGGCTTATCCATAAGTACGTAGGGAAAGGGCCTTAATCATAGCATTCCAAGACATTACTCCATGTTACCACAAATGTATGTTCCAGATCTCCCTTTTTTAATTGAGACTTATCAAATGCTGTGAGCCCACACCTGTCTATTACCTAGTCTTGTATTTTCACCCTCTTCTTCCACTATCACAAAAAGATTATTTTTCATACCAGTAAAGACCAGATCAAAACTTCCCTCTTCCCACAACTGTGCTCTGACGTTTGTGAATCTAAAATTGGAGCCCAGGATCCAGCCTACCTACCTGAGGTGTTCTCTTCAATAATAAGTATCCGTCTTAGTGACAGAAAATGTGGGAGTGAGCCCCCAGTTTATGCCACAGGATAGGCACAAACCACTTCCACCAGATTCAGCTTGTGCTTCTTAAGTGGAATCCAGAAAGCTCAGAGGATTGTTAGTTGATAAATATAGCAGAGTGTTTGGTGCATGTTGGAGCCAAGCACGCAGCTCAGCATTCCATCCCGCTCCTCATCTCTTATATTCTTCTATAGTTCCTCCCATCCCATCACACAGATTTGAGTGGCGTCATTGCTTTTGTACACCTCACCAAGTGGGGTATGTAAGGAGGAGACTGGCACTGTGATGAAGCCAGCAAGGAGATGCCCAGGGTCCATGGCTCCGAGCATATTGGGAGCCGGGGTAGCGTAGGTGACACTACAGGGACCAGGGAACTACAGGGACCAAGGAGCATATTGACAAGAAGGATGGGCCAGGGTGAATGTGAGGAAGGAGTGAACTGACTGGGCGGCCACAGTGGACCATGGAAACGGTTAAATGAGGACAGCTGGGGAACCAGGTGGGAAGAGGCTAATGAGCTGTGTGGTTTTGTTTGTTTCTTTTCTTTGCTGTTTGTTCACGGATGACCAGTAGTGCGCGAGCATAGGGGAAACTGAAGCAGAGCCGGGAGAGGAGACCACGGGGGCTGCCATTGAGGAGGAGAGATTCGTGTGGGCTTATTAGCCCGGGAAAAAGAGAGCAGAGTGGAATGGAGAAATTCAAGCAGAGCATGGGAGCAGACTCTGGCGAAGCGCCAAGAAAAAAGGAACAAAAGAGGTTGGCTGACGGAACGCTCACACAGGAATTACTGTGTTTAGAAGCCGGGGTCCTGAACTTTCCCTCCTAGGAAATGTGGTAAAGGAAGAGGTCTCAAAGCTGTGTTCATGCTCATTGGAAGTGGATTTTGGACAGCACACGTGGAGCGCCGCCAACGGGGGACCAGTTGATTAGCCTTGGAGGGGAGGATAAAACCTGATTTGAAGGTACTCAAGAGGGACCGAGGGTGCACCACCCAAGGCTCTTGGCAGAAGCCAAGGGCACTGGGAACTGAGAGAGGTGGTGTTTTGCATGGGACATACACTCTCTCGAGACCAGAGAGTTCTTTTTTTATTTAATTGGTGATAGAAGTGTGTTATTTACATACACACAACCCCAAGTTTTGACACACCTGTATTAGGAAATTAAGCAGGCCCAATTGCGGAGGTGCTAGAGAGCCCGGCGAAGGTGGCAATGTCCCTCAGAGCCTCGTCCAGTGAATGGGGGCTGCTCCACATATCCTGCTGATATCCTGGCCCTGAAACCATCCTGACCAATGCTACTGGGGTAGGGAAGCGAGATCCACAGGCTGTGGGAGTCCCGGGGACCCTGGTGCTCTGCTTATACTTGAACTCCGGGGCGGCGTATCACCCCAGCTGGAGGCTGGGAGTGGGCCCTCGGCGTGGTCTTGGCGTTGCCTGGGATGTCCATCGGTGGTGTGGAGAAAGTGTGGAGGCAACGGGGGACCGGGCTTGCTACCAGAGTCCGAGAGCTCTTGAATAGGAACGCCTGCATAGCAGAGGTCCGTGAGCAGGGGACGTTATACCGGCACTGAGGCGCAGCAAACTGCAGCTGCGTGGTTGAGTGCAGATGGAACCCAGGAGTTAAATTGCCGGGCGTGCGGCAGCCCCAGCCTGAAGATGAGAAGCTGCGACATAGCTTTGGAGCAGGAGGACTTTGGTCCCGACCCGTGGTGAGGTGGGAGAAGTGGCTGCTGCGTGCTGCTGTGCCCGACATGAGTATGTGGAGGCAGCCGGGAGGCCTCTGCCCATGAGGAGGAGCGCCCTAACGTGGGGGCTGCTGGGGATCGATTCGTTGGGGCCATACTGGTGGCAGCAGGAGGAAGATGGTGTCACCCTCATAAGGAGAGCCCTTCACTGGGTTCACTGGATTTTCCGATTGGTGAACCCTGGACTTCCTCTGGCTGTGCGGGAAGCATAGGGACTTACCTGGCGGACCCCACAGCACTGCAACAACAAGGGGCTGAGGCTGGGTACAGGCCTCAAGAGGAGTGTCATGATGCCCGCTCCCGGGTAGCCGGTTCAAGCCCTGCGTCCCCGAAAGCAGACATCCAGTCCCCAAGGAAGGACCCAGCAACCCCATATAGGGGCCCTTTGGACAGTGTCCTGGCGCCTATGGCACCAGGCTCATAAAAGACATCAGTCCTGGCGCCATAGGCGCCAGGCTCATTATGGATGTGCTTGGGTGCACTTACCTGATGCAGACCATGCTGCAGAATCCCGGCCTCCTTGAGGCCTGAAAGGAACTACTTTACCTGTGGGACTAATTTACCATCCGGGCGTGGTCGGGGAAGGATACATACCTGATTGGAGGAAGGATACATACCTGGAACTTCTTCCAAGGCTATTTAAACCCCACCCGAACAGCCACACGTGCTTCGCGTTGTTCTGCATCTAGCAGCTGGACGCTCACCGTGTCTGCTCCTGCATCCTGACTTCTGCCACGCCTGCCAGCATCCTGGATCACCTGCAAAGGAAGAGAAGAAGAGAACAGAAGAAGGAAAAGTCCTTACCTGCTAAATCCGCATCCCGGAGACATCTCGCCGACAATCCTGAAAAGGAAGACTTTTATTTCAAAGCTCATCGCGTCGATCGTTGCAGCGCCGCATTCCACTCACCTTTACTGGGCGCCTCCATGTTCAGCAGCGATCATCCGGATTTGCAGTCATGCCCCAGCGCCTAGGGAGAAAAAGACCAGAACAAAAGGTGAGAGAGAGAAGGGAATAAGGAAAGCTAGATCTCCATGTTAAGACTTACCTGTTGATTCATTCCCTCTTCATTTCGGGTCCGCGCCGCATCCTGGCATTTCCGGACCCCGGCCCCTAAGGGGGAAAAAAGACATCAGCGTTAATGAGCGAATGAAAAGACATTACCAAAAAAACGCTCATTAAAGACTTACCTGATTTCTACAAGGATTTCACCTCTCATCTCGGGTCGGTGCCTGTTCCCCGGCATTCCGTACCCCGGCCCCTATGGGGAAAAAGACACTATCATTAGTACATTAATGCATGGACACAAGGGGAACCTCTTATCAAAAAACTTACCTGGAAGCCAAGCAAGTTTGGTTCTCACCAATCCGAAAATCCAGTGAAGTAACTGGATACCAACGCGCCCCTGCATCAGAAGCAGGATGGAGAGCTCGTCCTTCCAGACCCTAAGGTGAGACGCTACGAGGAATCACAGAAGGGTTTCGAGGAGGGTGAGAGGGGAAAGTGGGAGGCTGATTGCATTACCCTGCAGACAGTTAATCCCCTATTTTCTCCTACAGAAGGATACTTCTGCGAGCCAGACAAGCCAGATTTGGGGGCCAGGTCCAGTCAGTCTTCCGAACCCTGCGCATCACTTTAGAAGAGGTCACATCAGCGCGAACCAGGCCAGCGCCTCCGTGGGAGTCAGGTGAGCGTTACAGAACGTGAAGCCTTCCTACAAATTCCCACCCAGGTGCTATGGAAAGTTCTGAGACTGATCAGTTGGCCCAATTACTGGGGGAATTACGGGCCCAAGTACATG
This sequence comes from Ambystoma mexicanum, assembly GCF_040938575.1. NCBI lineage: Eukaryota > Metazoa > Chordata > Amphibia > Caudata > Ambystomatidae > Ambystoma > Ambystoma mexicanum. The sequence continues at coordinate 624,173,831 of NC_090928.1, read as the reverse complement.
CCGCTCGTCAAGAGACTAATGCACTCAGGAGGGAATTAATAATATCAAAGGAAAGAACTGATGACCTGGCCAGACAGCTTTTGCAAGGTCAAGCTGGGCAAACTCCTCTACCCGGTTCCGGAGGGAACCCTGCTCCTGTGGTTTCCAGTAACCCTGTGCAGATTAATCTACCTGGAAACATGCCGCTGGCCCCACCCAAACGCTTTGCTGGGGACCCCAAACGATTTGCCGTATTCATGAATCCGTGTCGTTTGCACTTCCTATGCAGACCTGGGGCCTTCCCTAATGATCAGACCAAGGTAGCCTTTGTATTGTCATATCTCAGCGGCTGCGCTGCTGATTGGTCAGTTCCACTGGTTACTCAAGATGACCCGATTCTCCGTGATTTTCAAAGGTTTCAAGCAAGCATGGAAAGGTTATTTGCTCGACACTCTCAGGGGCAGGCTCTTGATGGCGAACTTCTATCCCTGCGACAGGGCAATCAGGACCTCTTATCCTATATTGCAACCTTTAATAGACTAATTGTGGAAACGGGATGGCCATAGGATAAAAGAGTCACGTTGTTTTATCGAGGCCTACGCGGAGAACTTAAAGATGTCTTGGCCCAAGTTGTAAATCCGCCCCAAGAATGCACAGAGTATATAGACTTAGTGGTCCAATTGGATCACAGACTTCAAAACAGAAAAGCAGATCGGTCCAGGTTTGAGACCCGGGTGTTGGTCAAGACCCATGCTAATCCCAAGGGAGTTGATGTCTCTGAGCCTATGCAAATTGGAGGGGTTAAAGGACCCTTAACTCAAAAGGAACGTGAAAGGAGGCGGCAGTTAAAATTGTCTTTATTGTGGGAATTGTGGACACTTTCTACGAGATTGCCCGGCAAAACTGCCCCGAAAGGCGGTAGGAGCTGCTGATAAAAACCATGAAGACTCTGTTTCGGGAAACGACTCCGCCCGACAAGTGTAGGGGTCTGCTTGCCGAGCTTGAAAACTAACTCTCAGACCTCGCATTTCATTGTGCCAATGGTTCTCGTAGATCCAGAACAGCCTAAGCTGTTGCATGCAATAAAGGCATACATCGATAGTGGGGCTATTGGAAACTATGTGGATCGTGAATTGGTCTCTAGGATTAACCTCCCTCTCCGTCCTAAAACCAGCAAAGATGTCATCACCACAGTCGATGGAACTGAAATTGCCTCTGGACCGGTAACACATTCCACTACTGAGGTGACTCTTATTGGTCCCGACGGCCATCGGGAGGGTGTTGTGTTTGATGTAATCAAGGCTCCACAGTTTCAGGTTATTCTTGGAATCCCTTGGTTAGAGACACATAATCCTCGAATTGATTGGCGAGCTAAGAGAATAACCTTCCCGGATTGTACACAAACCTGCTACCCAGAAAACCTGAAGATTAATCTAGCATCTGTAACCTCTGCCTCCATGCAACTATCTCCGGCATACCAAGACTTTCAGGACGTCTTCCAAAAGGAACAGGCCAACACGTTACCTCCTCACAGATCGTACGATTGCCAAATCGATCTGGTGCCCGGTGCACAACCCCCTTGTAGCAGGATTTATGCCCTTACCGAACCTCAGACTCTGCATTTGAGACAATATTTGGATCAATACCTAGCTAATGGTTTTATTCGCCCGTCAAAGTCCCCGGCATCCTCGGCTTTGTTCTTCGTGCCCAAAAAAGAAGGCGACCTTAGAACTTGTATCGATTACCGCGCATTGAACCAGATACTGTTAAAAACTGTTATCCTCTGCCTCTGATCCCTGAACTCCTTGACCAGGTGAAGGACGCTTGCATATACACCAAGTTAGATCTCCGGGGGGGCTTATCATCTGGTACGAGTTAAAGAAGGCGACGAATGGAAAACTGCCTTCCGTACTAAATACGGATTATTCGAGTACCAGGTGATGCCTTTCGGATTGTGTAACGTGCCGGCTGCCTTCCAATACTTCGTGAATGATGTCCTTCGGGAACTCATCGATGTTTGTGTTGTCGTATATATCGATGACATTCTGGTGTACTCCTCTTCGGAATCTGATCACAGAAAACACGTCAGGGCAGTACTTGAAAAACTGCGCCAACACAAACTATTTGCTAAATTGGAGAAATGTGTTTTCCATACCACAGAAGTAGAGTTTCTAGGTTAAATCCTGACACCCAAAGGAGTCCGAATGGACTCAAGAAAAGTGGATGCCATCCTCAAATGGCCATCACCTAGCTCTGTAAAAGGGGTTCAAAGCATGCTCGGCTTTGCCAATTTCTATCGCAGGTTTATCCCGGAATTTTCACGCGTGGTACAACCCATTACTGCACTCTTGAGGAAAAATAAACGTTTTGAATGGTCTGAAGAAGCCGAGCAGGCCTTTCAGGATTTAAAAGCTAAGTTTACCTCTGCACCTATATTGAAACACCCGCGTCCAGATCTCCCTTATGTCGTCGAGACTGACGCATCCAGCCTAGCCATGGGAGCTGTCCTGTCCCAAAGCGATCCCGTAGCATTTTGGTCCGGAAAATTCTCGGCACCCGAGGTTAATTATGCAATCACGGACAAAGAACTGTTAGCCATTAAGTCCGCTTTTAAAGCCTGGCGGCATTATCTGCTTGGCGCTCGACATACCATCACAGTGATCACTGATCACCGGAATTTACAGTATTTGAAAACCGCCAAGGCTCAGTCATCACGGCAGCTCTGATGGGTTTTGTTTTTCGCTGAATTTGATTTCGTGATTACCTATCGACCTGGCTGCAAGAATGGCAAAGCAGACGCCTTATCCCGAATTGGAATGGGAGAATCTGATACAAACTCAGAACCAGTACCAATAATTCCCGAACAGAGGATTCTAGGCATGACTTCGTTACAGACGCTTGAAGACATTCAAGCCAGAGTGAAACAACTCCTGGACCCTACAACCTTACAGGATTGGATACAAAAGGGATCAGACTTTACCATAGATAATGGTTTACCTTATTTTCAAGGACGCTTATTCCTGCCACATAAGGAATTACACGAACTAGTTATTTCCGGTTATCATGATGCATTAATAGAGGGACACCCCGGTATTGCCAAAACAGAGGAAAAGGTGAAACGACAATTTTGGTGGCCCTCTTGGCGAAAAGATGTTAAATCTTTTGTGATGTTCTGTGGTGTTTGCGCCCAAAATAAAAGTCAAAAGAAAAGACCAGCCGGTCTCCTTCAACCTCTAGACATACCGCCAGCACCCTGGCACACCCTATCAATGGATTTTATTACGGACCTGCCTCCTTGTTCAGGGTACAATACTATTCTGGTAATTGTGGATTTGTTTTCCAAAATGGCCCACTTTATTCCTTTGAAAGGTTTACCTTCAGCTTCTGTCCTAGCCAAAGAATTCCTCGAAAATATTGTTCGGCTACATGGATTCCCATCTATACTAATCTCTGACCGGGGAAGCCAATTCATTTCCCACTTCTGGCGCAAATGTTGTCAAATGGCGCAGATCGACATAAGATTATCGACCAGTCACCACCCTCAGACCGATGGTCAGACCGAGGGGACAAATCAGACCTTTGAGCAATACTTACGGTGTATGTTACAGCAATCTGAAAGCAACTGGAAAGACATTCTTTGGATAGCCGAATACGCATATAATAATTCGGTACACTCTGGAACTGGCCACAGTCCTTTTTATACTTTGTTTGGGCATCACCCTCGAACCTCAAACCTTGACTCTCCTCAGAACCTCGGAAGGCCTGCAGTAGAACATCTGCATTCTACAATTACCCAAGCCTTCAAAGAGGCAACTACGCATTTACAACAAGCCAAGAGAAAATACAAGGAGAATGCTTATCTACATCGGAGTGAAGCACCTCCGTATCAGATTGGGGATCAAGTGTGGTTAGCTACCAGACATTTACCACTCAAAGGGCCTCGAACTTTTAAACCAAAATATCTGGGACCTTATTCTATTACGGCAATAATTAACCCAGTGGCTGTTAAACTTGATTTACCAGCTAGTATGCGAATTCGCCCTGTTTTTCATGTGTCACTTCTGAAACCAGTGGTACCCGGAACCCGACTACTCAAACCTCCAGAACCTATTCTAATAGATGGGGAGCCCGAATTCGAAGTGAAGAACATTTTAGACTCAAAAATGTTTAGGTCAAAACTGTTCTACCTAATTGATTGGAAGGGGTATGGACCTCAGGAGAGGTCGTGGGAACCCAGCGACCATGTGCATGCACCTCGATTAGTCAGGAAATTCCACCGACTCTTACCAGACAAACCATAGGCGCCAGGCTCATTATGGATGTGCTTGGGTGCACTTACCTGATGCAGACCATGCTGCAGGATCCCGGCCTTCTTGAGGCCTGAAAGGAACTACTTTACCTGTGGGACTAACTTACCATCCGGGCGTGGTCGGGGAAGGATACATACCTGATTGGAGGAAGGATACATACCTGGAACTTCTTCCAAGTCTATTTAAACCCCACCCGAACAGCCACACGTGCTTCGCGTTGTTCTGCATCTAGCAGCTGGACGCTCACTGTGTCTGCTCCTGCATCCTGACTTCTGCCACGCCTGCCAGCATCCTGGATCACCTGCAAGGGAAGAGAAGAAGAGAACAGAAGAAGGAAAAGTCCTTACCTGCTAAATCCGCATCCCGGAGACATCTCGCCGACAATCCTGAAAAGGAAGACTTTTATTTAAAAGCTCATCACGTCGATCGCTACAGCGCCGCATTCCACTCACCTTTACTGGGCGCCTCCATGTTCAGCAGCGATCATCTGGATTCGCAGTCATGCCCCAGCGCCTAGGGAGAAAAAGACCAGAACAAAAGGTGAGAGAGAGAAGGGAATAAGGAAAGCTAGATCTCCATGTTAAGACTTACCTGTTGATTCATTCCCTCTTCATTTCGGGTCCGCACCGCATCCTGGCATTTCCGGACCCCGGCCCCTAAGGGGAAAAAAAGACATCAGCGTTAATGAGCGAATGAAAAGACATTACCAAAAAAATGCTCATTAAAGACTTACCTGATTTCTACAAGGATTTCACCTCTCATCTCGGGTCGGTGCCTGTTCCCCAGAATTCCGTACCCCGGCTCCTATGGGTAAAAAGACACTAGCATTAGTACATTAATGCATGGACACAAGGGGAACCTCTTATCAAAAAACTTACCTGGAAGGCAAGCAAGTTTGGTTCTCACCAATCCGAAAATCCAGTGAAGTAACTGGATACCAACGCGCCCCTGCATCAGAAGCAGGATGGAGAGCTCAGCTCGTCCTTCCAGACCCTAAGGTGAGACGCTACGAGGAATCACAGAAGGGTTTCGAGGAGGGTGAGAGGGGAAAGTGGGAGGCTAATTGCATTACCCCGCAGACAGTTAATCCCCTATTTTCGCCTACAGAAGGATACTTCTGCGAGCCAGACAAGCCAGATTTGGGGGCTCGGTCCAGTCCGTCTTCTGAACCCTGCGCATAACCTTAGAAGGGGTCACAGCAGCGCGAACCAGGCTAGCGCCTCCATGGGAGTCAGGTGAGCGTTACAAGGAGCAAGGTTACCGCCATTGACAGAGGGGTGCCACAGTGGAGAACAGGAATTAGGGGCGGCGCTTCTCCCCATTCATGCGTAAGAGGAGTTGGAAAGGTTGGTGGTCGCCCTGGTGTGTCTGCACCTCTGATACTGAGGGGGGAAACTGGAGTGAGGCAGTGGGGGGAGCCGATTGGGAGTACTATTGCCCTGTTTGAAACGTGGGGGGGCTGAGGCGCAGTGTGGGGGCACAGCAGTGACCGCTGGTAAGATGGTGAAGGGGCAGCAGAAATTGGAACATTGCCTAGGTGTTAAGAGTAGCCAGTTCAAGCCCAGGATTCAAGGGGCTGAGGATGGACCGGAGCAGGGCCCGATAGAGGAGGCAATGTCCATGAACCAGCTACTGACAGCCATTCAGGACTCCAGAGTGTCACTGGAGGGAAAGATCTAGTCGATGGCAGTGGATATCATGTTGATCAGGGCAGATCTCAGGAAGATGGGGGGTGGGGGTGAGAGGGTGACCGAAGCAGAGAACCGGGTTGGTGAAGTGGAACATGCGGTGACAGTGTTGCAGGCGCATGTGGAGGCATTAGCTTCGGACTCATGAGCTCTCGAGGTCAAGGCGGAGGATTCAGAAGGGCTCTCGAGTCGAAGCAACATCAGCATCCTGGGGATTGCGGAAGGAGAGGAGGGCCCTAGCATGGAGCTGTATCTCGAGCGCCTATTCACTGACGTCCTGAAGATCAGAGGGCTCTCCATGTGGTTCACTATTAAAAGGGCGTGCAGCGTCGTGGGTAGGCCGCCCCCGGTTGATGCCCCTCCACAAGCAGTTGTGGCCAAGCTTTTGAATTTCAAGGACCGGCGCGTTATTTTGCAGGACGCACAGCCGTCGATATTATACAAAGTGGGCGGCATGAGAATCCTGGCGTTCCCCGACTTAACTGAGGAGTTCCAAAAAACTGCATAAATCCTACGATGCGGTGAGGAGACGGCTCTGGGACCTGGTCCTCAAGCATATGCTGTTTTTTCCCACAAAGTTGAAGGTGTTAGTGGTCAGATGCTCCTCCTTTTTTTTTTTTTTGCACGCCGGAAGTGTGGGACTGGCTGGACTCTGAGTATGGACATACAATCCCCTCTGGCCGGGAGAGATCTGGGCCCTCCAGAGCAGGAAGGATGCCCTTGGCCGCTTCAGCCCGGAGCCCGTCGGTAGTTCGACACCTGGGAAAGTCTATGTGGGTGCAGGCGGAACATTGGGTTTGAGGGATGCATGAGATCGTCCTGGGCCTGGATCGGGACGGGAGCCGGTGGAAACAAGCAGGGCCAAGGTGGGCCTGGAAGAGCCCGGGAACAATGGGTGAAGCTGCCTAGCTGGGGGGGGCTGGGAGGGATGCTACACCTCATTGTAGGATGCTTGCATTGACAGTGGTCACTTGATGAATTGCTTTTCGTAGCGAGTGCTGAGCTTGGGGTGGGGGAGTGGTTTGGTTTGAGCACATGGGCTGAGGTATGGTTGGGGTGGGCGGGTGAGTTGTGGGCTGAGGGGTGGTGGTTCTTGGACCGGTCCACCTGACTGGACGGAGGGCCCTTCCAATAGTGTTCTGTTCTCTGTCCGTTAACTGGTCGTCTGGTGGGAGGAGAGAATTGGGGGGCGGTGTGAGTTGGGGGCACTTGGGACTCTTTTGGTGAGGGGTTAGGGGGGGTTGTGCCTGCTGTGTGGGTTTTTGGGAGAGGGCAGGGGCAAAGTGGGGTGTGGTTATGGTTGGCACTTGTCTATGCGGGAGTGAAGGGGGTGGTTTGGTGTACAAGGGCTGTGGGGAGGGGGGGCTGATGGCTTGAAGATGGTTGCTGTGGCCAGGCTGAGGGTGGTTAGCTAGAATGTCTGGGGGCTGAATAATGTTGTAAAGACGGGGGGAATTCGATCTTTTTTTCTCGACATGGCATAGACGTGGAGATACTGTAGGAAACTCACTTGGATGCTCAGGGACTTCGGCGGCTGCAAAGGAGGTGGAAGGGGGTGGTGTTGGCACTACATTCTCTACCTACGCCAGAGGAGTGTTGGTGTGGATTCAGGATGCGGCAGCAGTGAAGGTGTCCCGGACCCTGGTGGATAAAGAGGGGCGATATGTGGGGATTATGGGGGAGATCATGGGCACCTCAATGTTCTTGCTAGGTACCTACGCTCCTAATGTGGCTCAAGCGGAGTTCGTCACAGACATGCAGGATATACTGGTACGTTACAGAGACACCTGCTTGATGTGGTTTGGGGATTTCAATTGCATGCTGAATAGTGTGATGGATGTGGCTAGTGCAGTGGCTTGGCAGGTGGGGACGGCGACTAAAACCTTGGCTCTGATATTCTGGGACCTTCACCTTGCCTGGAGGGTGCTCCACGGGCACAAGTATAGCTACTCTTACTTTTTTTGAGTTCATGAGTCCTACTCGCGAATAGATGGTCTTTGTGGGGTAGGAGAGAGTGGCATGGATGACCAGGGTGGAATATTTGGATATGTCTGTCAGATCACCCACCCCCAGTGCTGACGTTTGAGCAGAGGGAAGTCTGTCCGCCTGCCCATTACTAAATGGAGGTTTTACACACGGATGCATGAGGACAGAGTTTAGGGCATCCCTACGGCACAACATTCAGCAGTTCTTGGATGAGAACTGGGGATCAACGGTGAGAAGGTCAACGGAGTGGGAAGCGTTGAAGGTCTTTTTGAGGGGGGTGTACATGTCAGCCAGTGTGAGGGATTAACTTAAGCTCCAAACTCGAGCCTCCGTATCCAGGTTCATTGTTGTAGGAAGAGCAGAGTAGGTTTAGTTTGTCTTACCATTTGTGTTTTGAGGCTTTTGGTCTCGGCGCCCGTATGCCTCTGGGCCGTTTGGCTGCACCATTTACACATCTATTGAAGTAAAGTACTTAGCCAGGAAGTGAGGGATATCGAGTTTAAGGTGGCCCAGGTAGATCCGGATTGGTCCAGAGGACAGATTCAGGTAGAGATCTTGTACGAGACAAAGGGGGAGTCTGGGCGGCAAGGGACCGACTGGCCTCCCTGGGGGTATGCAGGATACGTGGCCAGGCAGCATGCTGAGGGGGACAAGGAGGGTAGGTTGTTGGCCTGGTTGGCTGGGAGGGAGGGAGGGAGGGTCTAGGTGATGTGAGGGGTCCGTGACCCGTCAGGTCATTAATCACGGATGATGCCGGAATATGTGATGTGTTCTGGGATTTCTATGTCGTGTTATAGCGGGGGAAGGGTGGGCTTGATAGGGGTGGGCGAGACAATGGTTGAGGGATGCTGAGCTGCCCTCATTGGACGAGCGGATGAGGGATCAGTTGGAGGTGGACATTGACATTGGGTGGTGATTGGGCCATTAACTCCCTTGCAAGGGGGAAGAAACCTAGGTTGGATAGGATTCTGATGGAGGTATACAAGGAGTATAACAATCGCCTTGCTCCAAGGCTGTTCGAGGTGCTGCTGGAGGCCCAATTCAGGGGGGGGACTTCTGGAAACCTATGTTAGAGGCGTTGACCTTAACGCTGCCCAAGAAAGGTCGGGACCCAGCTGAATGCGCGTCCGGTCCCCCGTTATTCATGATAAAGGTAGATGTTAAAATTTTAGCGCCCTGCAGTCCCCTCATATGAATGTGCTGGTTCACCCCGACCAAACAGGACTCATCGCAGGGAGACCCACAATACACAATCTGGGGAGATTGCTCCTGATAACTGACAAACATAGACAGGCGGCGGAGAGGCTGGCGTTGGTCAGCCTGGATTCATATAAAGCCTTTGACTCAGTGTCTTGGGACTTTCAGTGGCTGGTGCTGGAATAAAATGGGCCTGGGAGCTGGCTATATCAAGTGGGTCAAGATGTTGTACGTCTGTTCATTGTCAAAGGGTTCAGGTGAATGGGGGCCATCTCTTCTGCGTCGAGGGTGTGTAGGGGCATACGGCAAAGTTGCCCGCTGTCACCGCTAATATTTGCACTCATGATAGAACACCTGACGAGAATGTATAGGCTTCCGCACAAGCTCTGGGTCTGCAGCTTGGTTCGGGCGATAGGCACTGCTTATCTACGTGTGCAGATGATGTCCTACTGTATGTTTGGAACCCCCAGGACAGCCTGGGGCAGGTGCTGGCGACAGTCAATGAGTTTTGGCAGCTATCAGGGCTGGTGGTCGATCAGGCCAAATCCGTGGTTTATGCGTTGCTGGCTGATGAATTGGGATGGAGGTGATGACTGTAGGGTTTAAGTACCTAGGCATTCAAATAAGTGTGGATTCGGATTGAATGTACTCCCAGAATGTCGGGAGACCGATTATGGCATTTGAGGCTCTTGTGAGGTTTTGGAACAGGTTTCCCATTTCATTGTAGGGAGGACTGGCTTTGGCAAAAATGGTTGTGCTGCCGAGATTGTGTTCCAGGCTATGCCTGTTGTGTTGGGTATTGCCTGTTTTCGATCCTTGCATGCCACCCAAAATGGGCTGCTTTGGAAACGTGGGACCCCAAGGATTGCCCTGACTGTTATAGCTGCCGGCGGGCAAAGGGGGTTATTGGGGCTTCGAGGCGTACTACTGGGCGTCTGTCCTACAGCATATGGTGGACTGGTTCACCCTGCCTCTTGTGGACCGAGTCACGGGCTGGATAGAGAGAGAGATGTCGCTGTCCAGTTTGTTGGGGTCTTCTAGGGGTTGGGACTGGGAGAAGGTTGTGCACGATCATTAGGGCATGGTGGAGGGTGGCCGCATGCAAGGGGAAAACGTCCCTTCTTGTCGCTCCTTCCTCTGGGCTGCACGGGAGCATGGCTTCGAACCAAATAGGAAACAGACACAGAACAACAACTTACTGACAGCGAGCGGGCAATGGTCCTCGAGCATGCAAAGTGGGTGCCTCGAACACCAAATTTCAAAGTATACAATATAAAATAGTCCGGAGGGCATAAATCACGCCGGTGAGGGTAGCCAAGATGGTGGCAGGAGAGGACCCAGTTTGCTGGAGGTGCAGAAAGGAGCGCCAAAACTTATTGCACATGTGGTGGAGGTGCAAGTGGGTGGTGGGTTTCTGGGGTGAGATCTGCGCTGAGTTGGTTAACTTGGTTGGTCTACGCGTGCAAACTTGTATCAAACACTATCTGCTCAGTTTATATCCTGTGGAGAACGGTAGGCGCTGCAAGGGGTTGGCTAGAGCCATGGCTCTGGGTCTGTTGCTGGCGAGAAGGTCAATAGTGCTCGCCTGGAAGGCACACGATGGCCCCAGAATGGTAGAATGGCGCAGGAGCTGGCGTAAATGGGTAAGAACTGAAATGGATCGGAGTTCCCAACTGTGTCAGGGGGAGGGCACAGAGATTCGCTGCACAGTGTGGCATGAGATGCGGGACAAACTGGACTTGAACCCCGGACTTGCGCCCTGCTTGAAGGGTCAGCGGTTTGTTGCTCTTGTAACAAAGTGGGGGCTCACGAGGGAATGGGAGGAGGGAGGCTAGGGACATTAGAGGTGGTGTGGTAGGGGCAAAAGGGATTGTCTCACTGCAGAGCTGTTTGCCTGGGTTTGTGTTTGGTATGTACCTGTATGACAAGTGTGTGTTTTTGTTTAAATCGAATAAAAAAGTCCAGCTGCCACACACCCAATTCCAGTCCCAGCATTGTGCCTGGCAGTTTGTCTTTCCCCTGCTGAGTTTCAGGAAGTCTGTACTTAAACCTAAGGTGGTCAAGGTTTAGGATATTTGGATTGATCGCTGAGAAGTGCCAGTATGCTCCCTTGTATCCAATACCTCCAAAATAAAATTAATCCAATGGAAAATCTTCTGTTTTGCCATGTCGTGCTCCTTGAGTATATCCCTTGCCCCATGTTTTTGTATTTCTTTCCACCGATCCAGTAGCTTTTGTTGCTTTGTAATATGATGCCCTCTTCAATCCTTCCCCTTACCAATGCACACGTTGAATATCGAGGGGATCCAATAATGCCTTCTCGAAGTGTAATTCTGTTGCACCAAGCCATTCTTTCAGCATACATGTCATATCAAGCCTCGATCCGGATCCCCTCTGTCTCTTTCCTTCTCATAAAGTCATATTTAGCCTCTTACCAGTCACCTTGAGGGATTTAGAGTATCTTATGTTTGTATGTTCGGGCCTTTTTGTAAACTCAGAGTGGCATACAGCCAAATAGTCAACCGGGTCCCCATCTCAAGATGTTTGTACGGTCAGCCTCCAATTACGAGCATGCACCATGGTAGTTTAGTGTCTCTTGCCCTAAGTCTTCAGCAGTTGGGCCTGTCTGCTCAAGCATTCACTCCTTCTTGCCAATAGTCATTTGCTGATTTACTTTAGAGCCTTGTTCTGCAAGTCCCCGAATGCAGTGTACACATTGGTTTTCTTGTGAACTTTAGAAACGTGCACTCTATTTCCGAACATGCAGCATGCCTTTGTACTGTGATTTTATGCATGCCTTTTGGAACTCGTACTCTAAATTTCAGCATGCCGTGTTTCTCAGTGCAATGGCTTTCTCATTTTCTTGTGACAACATGTACATTGAATCCCAGAATGCAACATTTCTCACTGGAATTACTTCAGTTCAGTCTAGGAACTGCAGGCTCCCACCAGCCAATGTAGTTTATTAGATTTTCCTTCTCAAACGTCTGTCTTCCAAAGTGCTTTGGAACCTCTTACTCCAGGATCCGAGTGTCCACTTTACTCAGTGGATTGTGATTTTACTCCTCCGAACGCTTGCCTACAGTCTGTCTTGCTCATTTTCAAATGTATCAACCCTTTTCCATCCATAGATATGGGGGCTCTCCCTCTCTCCTCCGTTTGGGCAGTTGTCCGTTTCTTCCCTCTTGCTGTGAACTCTTTCGACTAACTTCCTACATCAGAGCATCCTCTCCATACTTTGCTCTGACCAATCAGTTCAGGTCCCTCCTGTTCTGCTCTTGCTAGCCGTCGACAATGCTCTGGTTACCTCTTGTTCAGCAAGGGTTCTTTTGCCCTTATCAAGCTCATCAATTCCGCCCCGGGCATGCTGCAGGGGCTCTAATCTCCACCTCCCTCATGACTCACGCAGGTGAATGGAGTGCCCCCTACCCCCATTTTCTTTCTGGAGTCACCACCTTTTTCACAGGGCACCTTGATATGCTATTATCTGGTGACACCACATTGAATTGGTATGTTAATGAGTCCCCCCCCTGGTCGCTCTTCATTGTTTTGTGGCATCAGGACAGCATTGTTCAGTTTGTGTCTCTTGGCAGATGGTTCTCCTAGAGTAGCCGGCGTGCTGTGCACATATCTGCCAAGCGCTACGCTCTCCTATTCACAACCAGGGACATCAACTTCCGAGAGATTCTCTCCTCCAGTTCTAAAAGAGCAAATTCAACACGTGCTCTATTACATTTGCACAATATGTTCCCAACAAAGTGATCAAAAGTATAAGCAACCGTTAAGTCAATTGGCCTTGTTACCTGGAAAACCGCACATCACTAACATTAACGTTGGAAAATGCAGCTAAAATGAGCATTGCCAGAGCCAATCGGTTTGGCTTCTCCCTAGCCGTTTCCAGCCATAGTCCTCTGGTGCCCCCCTGCTCTATACTAATCCAAACGCACTCTTGGAATTAAGCCTGATATTTTTGCGCCTGACCAAGGCCAGCTGGGGGGAGAACAAGGACGACATGCCCATCTCCCGCTGTTTACAGCTGGAGTGTGCAAAGCATCCTTGCCCCCTGGCGCCATCCTCCCCCTTCCTCATGGATCATGATGTATGTATTTGTTTTCATTAGGGTATTTTCATGTACAAGGATGCATGCAACGTTGACATCTTTTGTCTTGTACAATTTAGGCTAAATGTTTCACTAAGGATTTCATTCCAGACTTTAAAAATAATCGTAGTATACAGTGTTAAAACCGTTATCAAAACTGTCCTTTTTAAACATGTTCAAGCTGAGAGTTCAAGGATTTACAATACAGCTATTCAAATGTAAAATACTTTTTCTATTATTAAAAGAAGGTGTATAGCCTTGCATATTTGATACCATATGTTGGGGGAAGAGAGAATGGCTACAGTTATTATTTTTGGGATTTATTTTATTGTTTAAAGCGCGGAACTAACGCGAGAGCAGCAGAGCACTGTACAGAGTGTGGGTAGCCAGCATTTGGGTTGCCATCTTTTAAACCATAGCGCAGTACTGTGAGTTGACGTCTGTGTGTCGGTATGCAGATCCATTGGAGTTAGTCTTTGATCAGGTGTTGTTGGAAAAAGTCGTCTTTCGAGAGATTTGCAAAATTGCAGATTTGTGGGTGTGGAGGGGGGATTTACGACCCAACATCGGGATCAAGTTCCAGAGGGTGGGTGCATGAGAAGAGAAGACTTGTTTGCGGGTCCTCTTTGCTGATGAGTTGTGATTTAAGCCGGTTGGTCGATTTTCTTAGTGAGGAGCGTGTGCCACCAGATATGTAGAGCTTGGCTGGCAGGTACGTTGGCGTGCTACTCGTGACTGCTTTATAGATGATACATACAATCTTGAACAGTATCCTGGCTTGGAGAAGAAGCCAGTGTAGTTTGCGTAGGATGGGGGTGATTTGTTCAAATGTCTCTGCTCCGGTAATAAGATGTGCTGCAGCACGGTGGACTGCTTTTAGTGGAGCCAAGTGAGCAGCTGGGAGCCCTGTCAGGAGAGCATTTCCCCCATCGATGTGCAAGACCATGAGGGCCTGCACTGCAGTCTGGAAAGCCCTATGGCAGGATTAAGGTTTTGATTTTCCAAAGGGTAGAGACTCGGGGCAAGGTTGTTTTGGCCTTCTTGGCTATGTTTCTGGAAGGACAAGCTGCTGTCAGTGGTGTAGCCTAAAGATTTTGCTGAGTCTGAGAGTTGTGGGTCAAATCCTAGGTGCAGATGATTGAGCCATTGTTGGACAAGTTGTTTATTAGCGAGCGGACCAATGAGGATGAATTCAGTCTTGAATGGGTTTAGTTTTAGGTAGACCGTCGGCACCCAAGACTGGATGATGGCTAAGTAATAGCAGCTATGACTGATGTCTTGCACACTATTTCTCTCATGTACAACTGAGTATCGTCCAGGTATTGCTGGATGGCTATATTGGATCTTTAAAGAGAGTGCCCATAGGCTCCATTTTGAGGTTTAAAAAGGATTGGTGAGAGTATGGAGCCTTTGGGTACTCAGCAGGAGACCTTCAGTCGGTTATAACAGTGTTCGAAATTGAGGGGAGCTGGAAGCTATTTAGCTCCTGCTTCTAGCATAGTAGAGCCTGGTCAGCTTGAAACCAGCAGCTACCAGGAACTACTTTTGGCTCCTAGGGCCAACTGGTGCCTTCCAAACATGTAAATGTGACATTAACTTTGAGTATTTTAGAATGTTAATGAAGAAGAATTAGAACACATCCAATACACATTTAAACACAATGGGTCATACAAAGTTAAAGGAGCCCCTCTGATAGCTCTGGGTTCCCATGTGGTAGCGCCTGCCTACAGGGTAATACCCAACACCCACAAGCTGGTTTTAGCTCCTGCTCGTCGATCTCAATTTCGAACCCTGTATAATGCAACAAGTTCATCTGGATGGCCTGGTGTCTGCTTGAGAGGTAGGCGGCAAACCAATTTGGGACCAGGCCAGAGAAAAAGAAAATCCATTATCCAGGTGTGGCTTAGTCTCTTCTTACAGAGGTTCAAAAGTTACCAAAAGTTATTTCATAGAGATTGACAAGACAAACTCAGTAGGCCAACTGCTGTTAAGTTACTGAGATCTATGCCACACACACACACCACTGCATTTGCATAGTCTACAAGGACTTTGACAGATCTGAACGAGGAGGAGATGGCATTCGTTAGTGAGGAGAGAGCAAAAAGGCAACATGGGTAAAAAAACAAGGTAAGCATTAAAACCACTGCTGCAGCAGGAGGGGCAACAAGAAGGCTGGGGAGTCTGAGGTTCCCAGCACACGGTTAGAGTTCCAGTAGGCCGAGGAAAGCTGCTTGCAGGGTGAACCCCCTGGTTCACAGGCATGTAGTATGGAGGATGTAGGGGAGGAGAGAAGCACCTCTGCAACCAGGGCAAGGACACCAAGGATGGGGCATTCAAACTATGGATTCTGGGTCTAATGACATGGGGTGGGGGAAGGGGTGGAATAATCCGCACTGGCTGTGACTGATTTGTTCCAGGAACAGGCGGTGCATACGTGAATTTGGGTGCCAGGGTAGATACTTGTTTAGTTCGCTGTTTGTGGGTCTTTGGCGGGTGTGACATGAGCCATTGTTGCAGACATGGCCCAGTCAAGTAATTCACAGTGAGAAAGACACCCAGGACCTATGTCCCGTAAGACAGAGGAAATGACAGAGGTCATAGCAGCTGGAGGAGCACCCGGGAATACCCAGCAGGGTTCACAGTTGGTTTAGGGGGAGTGTTGCGGGTCAAGCTAGGCAGCACAAGATGGGTCCACAACAAGGACAATGGTTGGAAGTGGCCCTAGAAACACCTCAAAGAGCGATGGTGGATTAGTAAGCAGCTACTTCAATTCCAGGGCAGCACAGTCGAGCTGATTTCTCCCCCTTGCCCCTGCCCAACCCACATTTCGCTAGGTAAAAAAAGGATTTCACTGGAGTATCAGGTGACGAGCAATCCAACATGTACAGCAAAATCTAGCAAAGGAAGAGCCCTGGCAGGCATTCCATCAGCACAGGAAAGCAGGGATGCAGAGGAGAAAGGGCCATAGGCACAGCCAGTATGGCTACACCAAGATCTGCAGCAACTGCCCCTCTAACCAGCAGTCTTCATTTGAGTTTAGGAACAGATCTGATTCAAAGAACAGGGTCTCCAGCTCCTCTACAAATTCACTCAGGGGCTCCCTATGCCAGCATACAACCCACAGGCATGCCGCATTCACACTTTTGGCAGCCAGCTAATCGTGGCTGGTCATTTGTGGATTGGGACGTCCAGAGGACAGTTTAAAACCAAACCGAGGATGACTTTGTGGGCTCAGAATGAGCCAGTCTGAGCAAACAGCCATGTTGGCCTCCCTTCATAGACATCACAAAGGAAAAGAAAAGCCACAAATCAAATGGCTGGGAGCAGATCTTGGAAAAAACATTGGGACCTCAATATTTACCATGTAGGTATTTTGGGCTACTAATACCATAAAAATGACTGCAGCCATGGTGTAGCCAACACAGAAGTTTATCTGCCATCCGCCTGCTGCCAAACACTTTCAGGGTGACTTAATAACGCTGGGACCAAAAAGAAGCCCCGTCCGGTCCTAGTAGCCTTAAAGGCTACTAAGGACGACCCATCAGAAAAGGGTTGCAGTGATGGGGGGGCTATTTGAGTAGAATTCCCTCTGATCACAAAAATAAACTTGAAAAAGCATAGCAGTCAGCCAAAAATGTAGGTGACCAAAATGGTTACATCAAAGAACCCTAAAAATAGGGCAGAATGCTAATGCCATATCTGGTGCACGCCCATCCTTTTGTAAGCCATCTTTAGAGTACTGTATGGAATAGAAACACTGAAATGGTGGGAATGATTTTAAGTGTTGGGAGCATAAAACACACTTGTCGAAGGCATGTCAAAGTGACATTCTATGAAATGGAAAAAAAGCTGTGTTTTGCATAATACAAGTGACTAGGCCAGAGTAAAGTGACAAAGTATTAACCGCAGGTCACCCACCATACAGTGCATATTTTAAAGATTGATGTTTGTTGCTGTCATATTAATAAAATAAGTTTAATTTGTAGATATTAATTCCCAGAAAGGTGTTACATTCAGAATTGACAATAATTACTGAGCCAAATTTCTAGCCACACAAACTTTGATCTGCTACACAAAGAACTGTACTGGATGAGCCTTTCGTTCATAGAATGATGTAATTATTTTTTTGTTTGTAACTCTGAGGCATACCTCTACTAGACCTTGATCATATGTATACTTTTATAGATGCCATTTGAAATATGTGTTTTCTCAAGTAATCTGTGGTTGTCTTGTCGAAGTTACTTATTGATTATTATATAGTTGCTAAATTTTATGTCTATTCTTGTCTTTCAAGCAGCGGCACAAGGCTGAACTTTCACTCAACGAAGACTATCTGCTGCAGTCCAGATACCGGTCACCGTTGTCGAGGAACAAAATGGAGAATTTGGATTTCAGTGGAATTCAGAGAACATTTCCATCTTATTCATCAAGCCCAAAGACTTTGCTTAGCAGAGCAGCCCACCATTCAGAAGCAGTATCCCCAAAATATTCCAAAAGCTATCTTTCTGCTCCTTCTCCAGAAGCTGACCACCTCCCACAAGAAAGAACTAGATCGAGAAGCTTATCCGCAGCCAGATGTTCCTCATCAGACATGTTCACACCTTCCCATCGTTGTACTCGTGCAGACACTATTGAAAACTGTTTGGTTGGCACAAGGAAGTCAGTGCAACGTAGCCTTAGTTGCGCTGTCGAAGCGGATCATTGTTGGAAACCGTCTCCTTTTCAGGCTGATTACTGGGCATGTGCACTCCCCAACTCCTTACCACCTTCACCAGACCGCCAGTCTCCACACTGGAATCCAGATAAGGAATATCAAGATTTACTAGACTATACATATCCTTTGAATTCCAAGCACATGAGGTCAAAGGAGAAATCCAAAGATGTGGTGCCTGAACCCTTTTTGTATGACTCCGGCATAGGCCTTGATAGCTTTATAGCTACACCAGATCATACGCTGCTAACCACTTCATACTATGCAGATACTGAGGATGTCATAGGGAGCAACAACAACCTTACCGGTGTGTACACCAGCCCCCCACAACAACTTTACACTAAACTATCTAACCATGTAGAAGTGGATTCTGATTATGAGGCTACTTCTGTTGGCAAAGTATGTTTTGAAAATGATTCTTACTACACTAGCAGAGAGGATCATCCCACGGATTTCAAACCCCCCTTTTTTAAATGCACCTCCTCCAGTTCTGATACATTGTCTAGTGTGGATGAAAGTGAATGGTTTAGTAGAGGGGAGCAATCTTCAGTTAATATACTAGAGAAAGATTCTGGCTTCGTACCCACCACCCGAGTCCTGCAGTTAAACAGCGAATGTGACAGTGATGACGAATATCTGTCTTTGCCTCCCAGACTTAAAGAATTGGAAAATTTGGCTCAACAAGTGAATGAGCTTTCATTACTTGGGCAGGAGTCTGGTTATGATGTTAACGTTAGAAACCACCGACCCTGCATAAGTAGCATTGATCAACTTTCATCAAAAAATGCTAAAGAGATTGAAGAAAAAGAATATTGCTCCAATAGTGGACTGGACAGTGACAATATTGTAGATTACAGATTTTTGTGCCATCAACCGCATGTGACTAACATGAGTTGCAGCCAAGGCGATGCAGCAAGTGAACTAGGGAGGTTATCCTCTTTGAGAAGCATGTTAGTTGGGATCTCTACATCTGAAAACCTGGAGATAGATGGACAACATCAAAATAAGGAAGCCATTAGTGGAAAGGAGTCTCTTGTTCAATGTATTAAGGTAAAACACACAAAATGTACCTTTCAATATGTACTAAAATTACGAGCAATTGAATCACTGATTTTGATAAGTGGGTTAGTTAGGTAGAAAATCGTAATACTTTTGATCATCTTACTCCGAGAGGGTGGGGGGTGCAAAATGTCAAGTTGTCTGCTCCTAAAATGTCGCTGGCCCTCCTAATGCTCCACATATACCTAGCACACCATTTCATACTCTCCAAAAGTCCATTATCACTCGCCAATGGCTGATGGTGAATGCACATTTTGGGAGCCTGGTCTTGCTAATTGATCATATGAAGCACTTCCAGGCACTGTCTCCTACTTTATGCTCCCACAAATTCACATTATTTGTGTGTGCTTAAAACGGACAGATTATCTCTGTAGTTTTTTGTTTTGAAAGACCCTGCAAAGTGGCTAAGGAGTAAATCTGGAAATGTCAGTAGGGTATTACCCAAATTGACCTTTTGTCCTAATTGACCTAATTATAGTGGTCCTAATTGACCTTCTGCACAATTGACCTTTATATTATTTTAGTTATTTTATATATGTATTGGGTTGGTTTTGGATTATAAATAATATAGGGGGATTGGGTGGGGGGTTGCTGGGGGTTTCCCCCCGCATATATGTCCTAATTGAACTTTTAAATTAGGTAAATTCTCCCACGGTCAATTGTGAAAAGGTCAATTAGTATACCTCCGTCGGTAGACCAGCCATCCGGGTATGAACAGTGCAGACCATTATGGTTTCTCTTTTATGATGTATTACATAGGGAGCATAACTTCAAAATCTACTGTGCTTCAGTGAAAACACATAAGAATCTCCAAATTACTCCTTGCAGTTGCTTCCAGGTTTCTTTTCCATCTGGGAAGACACCTGAACCATTATCGGTTCTCTGCCCTGGCATTCCCTTATGTATATAGGTGCAGCATTGACCAGTTTCTGTGCAATTTCACTGATAGACAATGTTGCTGTATTTGTTCTTTTAACTGCCACCATTGTAGTAATTTCATTTAGTGCATGGGATGGTTGACTCCTATCAAGTGGCACTACATTTGCCTGCTGATCTTTCTCTCTCCTGCTGACCTTCCTGGATGTCACTCATGCCAGAAATAGGAGAAGCCTCCAAAAGCACAACATTGCATGTGTAAAAGCATATATACACTAAACTGACAACTAAAACCAAACTATTTGGGATACCAGGAGGTTACAGGAAATGAAATATAACAGTTTTCGGGAAAACCGTAAGGTCAGCCATACAGTTCGAAGTAAACATTCAAAATGATCTCAAAGACCTCTTCCAATCCACCCTGGGTATCATTTTATCTTTGTAGATTGTCTTGCCTAGTGAGGTCATTGAACCAATTATACAACAAAAGTCATCTGGCCACCCTCCGTGATAAGACAATCCAAGAAATATGTTCCTTTTTCACTTATTTCAGACAGTGTCATCTTATATAGATGGGGAGTTTGTCTTTCGCAATTCAGACTCTGCATACAACTTGCATGAACAACTTGAGTGAAGGATTTTCTTTGTCAGGACTCGTTGCACTATAGTATAGCTCTTCCATTGTTGATGCTGTATCCATCAAAGATGCTCTCCTGAAGTTGCCACTCCCAGTTAGTGATTCCTGTAAAGTATACTAAAAGACTAGGTCACGCGCATATCTTGCACATGGGGTCTAAAACATTGTTACAATATAGGGCTGCTCAAAATCAAGATCTTTACCAAAGAAAGGGTTTCTAGACTCATGCCAAGATGAAGTCTACATAGGATTGTTTGCAAGAGGGAGTAAGCATTTGCATGGTGAAGAAATTGGCCCACATTGTAGAGGTTTACCATGGTGTATATGTAACTATTTGGACATGAGAAAAGAGGAGTCCTAGGAACGTCACGTACTGAATTGGTGGGTAAAAAGTGAGTAGTCGATATTGATTGATGTACTAAGTTAACATTTTCCTCAACCTTAGTCCTAACCATGATGTGTCTGTTATCCAGTACCCAACTCCCCATTCCTTTGTCCCATGACCTGAGATTAAGTGGGATATTTAAGGGGATTACAATTGTCTCCTTATTGGTGGTTACCGGTGGCCCTGCCCATGCAGCATTTTCCAGTAGAACAACCAATGGTGCACTCTCTTCTGCTTCATCCCTGTTCCCGATGTGGCTTTCACTGATGGCGCTTTCTTGCATCCCATGGTTGGGAATGGTTGACATACTAAATTACCCTAATTCTGATCTGCAGAGTGCCGGCTAGGGCACTGGTTGCAAGCGTTCAGACATTTGGAATGCCCCATTTTGCTTCTGGAAGACTGCTTGCAGCACACCAGTTGGGTTCTGGACAGGGTGGCTGTCCAAATAGGTGAGATGAAATACTTCCATACCCATGGAGAGAAGTTATTGGTCACAGTT
Organism: Ambystoma mexicanum; assembly: GCF_040938575.1. Lineage (NCBI taxonomy): Eukaryota > Metazoa > Chordata > Amphibia > Caudata > Ambystomatidae > Ambystoma > Ambystoma mexicanum. The sequence continues at coordinate 624,152,402 of NC_090928.1, read as the reverse complement.
GCCATGGTTATCTTTGTGATTCTGTTTCTTGTTGAAACAGGACAGCTTCATTTGTGTTGTTAAGTGGCTGTGTGCAGCTATTTGCATTTCTAAAGTGAGCCAACGCCAGTTATTGGCACGATCAACGTGAAGGCAAGTAAAAATGCGAGAGAGTTCCATTGCAGAGCTGTTTAGAAATTAGCCCCTAGTTTCCTAACTAGTCAGGCTCAGTGATGTCCAACAGGAAATTGAGCAAAACAAAGGTGGCCACAGAAGCACGGGTAGAGAAACCTATCAGAAGAAAGGATGGGTAAGACCAATGAAGGTATGTTCCCATTGACCTCTGATCCTGATCCAGGTTTTGCCTGATTTTTTTTTTATTATTATTATGGAGAACCCATACTAAGCTGCAATAACGGAGAGACTTAGTGATGGAATTTGGCAGCCACACAACCACACTGGAGCATAGTCTGGTTGGTGTTTATGTATTTATTTGGATTTATAAAGTGCCCAAGCGGCCCAGGGGCATCGTGCTGCTGTTACAGAGTATTCACTTAATACATTTTAGTGTTGATGGCAGTGGCACTACTGTCACCACTCTGACAATAAGTGGCACCATCATTGATTACCATTGCAACTTGTATTGCCGTTCTCGTTGCTCTAGTGAGAAGACCGATTTGTGTGCTCTTTAAAATGTCTCTACTTAACAGCCATTTTGATAGCACTTTGAAGCACTTCATTTGTGTATAGGTGCTATACAAATAAACAATTACATTGTTCGGGCCCCGCACATCTGGTACACTCACTGTATGATAAAACAATAAACTGATTAACTTATCCGCTTGTATTTTACAAGCATGCACATTTCTCCTTTAAATTGGGTCATATCAATTTGTTTATAAAAATGTTCTATGGAAATCACTTTAGATATGCACACTATATAAATAACATATATTTTTCTTATTATTAGATGTTCTGCCATAAACTAGAAGAGCTGATTCAGTGGTTGTATAAACTTTCAGATGTTGCAGAGACGTGGGTTCCTCCAAAGCCAGATGTGAAAAGCATCCAGTCGGCCCTACACCTGTATCTGGTAAATATATTTGTGCATCCTTTTCTCAAAAAGGACATTCCTCATGCATGCCTTACTCTAAATGTACAACTCTGGCAGGAAAAGCATGTGTTATAATGATGAAATGTTAGTAGTTTGTATTTTGATTGAAAAAGGCCAGTTCTACAATATGCTGTGGTTGTTAAACTAACACCATACTGCTGTTGTATCACTAAACACGTGCTGATATTCTACAAACCAGAAATGTATTGATATTGCATAATCCAAATCGACCCTGAGGTACACCAACTGGAAGCATACTTGGATTTTGAAAATTCCGAATCTAGTGGCATTCCCAAACTGCAATATACAGGTTTTGCACCTACAGGGAACATATAGTGTTTCATCAGACTACATGTCTAAAGGGGTTTTGGAAACTGGAAATTTATTTGGATGGCAAAAATTGCAATATTCTGGGGTGGGCAAACTGGAAATATACCAGGATTGCCAAAAAATTGTGAATGACAAATTGAGAGGATGGTGGGATTGCCAATGTGAGAGCATATGAGGGAAGGTGCAGACTGAATATTAACAGGAATTGGCTTAACTCGGAATATACAAACTGGCAATGATTTTGGATTGTGGAATGGTAAAGTGGAAGAACCAACATTTTGCAGCAGTATTCTGGGATAATGGTGAAATTGTGCAAATTGGGACAATGTTGATAACTTGTGCACTTGCATAGTGTGTACTTGGATGCTGTTAAAAAATCGGGGAAGTGCTGAAATTTTGTAAACTGGGATTTAGAAAATTGAAACTTAAACTGATATTGAAACTAAGAATAGGAGACCACCAGGGGGCGCGGACTGTGATGGCCACGTAAAGCTGAGCTCTGCCGTCAACCGGCTGACATTGGAGCCTTCTCCCCCGCCTAAGTGAAGGGCATCCCTGGCGGGGTTATGGCAGCAAGGTGCAGGGGTACCCACGGCAGCCCAAAGTCGGGGGTCACACAGCCACACTGGCGGCAATCGGGCCGGTGTGAGCAAAGGGTACGCCGAGGGAGAGGCAACCGCGAGGAAGGCTGGAACACATTTGAGAGGCCGGAGGCCTCGGAGGGCTGCCGGTGAAGAGCGGGCGAACCATCGCAGCAGAGACACTGCAGGGAGAGGGCTCCTGATATCACAGTGAGTCCACATCATTTGGTACTGCCTCCGGCACCCAGGAGGCCCAGCAGCCCTCTGCGACACGGAATGCAGGAGGGGCACCAGCGGTCCAGGGCAGAGTGTGAAGGTGAGGAGCAGAGGCTACCAAGACAGCGGGGGACGACCCATGCATGCCAGAGGAGAGGCCGTGAGGTGAGATGAGCCTGCCCTGGGTGTCGCGTAGTGGGGGCGCCCACACCAAAGAGACCTCCGAACACTCGAGCCCCCTACCTGGAGGAGGGTCAGGAAGCCTGAAAGTAGGCCCGGCTGGGGGGGGGGGATAATACGTAGGGCCAGAGGACAGTGCAGTGAAGGGCCCACTGGAACCCACGTGAGAAGCCTGCGCAGGACTCAGGTTGGGTGGACAGCGGGAGAATACGGAGTGGGAGAGCGATGCGCCCCTGGGGCCTCACTAGGGGAAGAGACCGCCTGGGGTGTGAGCGGACCCCCAAGTTGGAGGACAAGATGGAAGGGATGGAGAACAATCATTTGCAAGTAGACCTAGAGATGAAACATGAGGCTAGGCTGACGGACCTGGAGACCCGTGAGGAGGACACCCTTTTGAAGCTTGATGATCTCGAAAATCGGGAGCGCCGGAACAACCTGTGCATATTGGGCCTGACTGAACAGAAGGGCGAAATAGCTACAGACATGGGAAGGAAGTTTCGGTGTTTGATTAATGCATGTTTCCTTTCTGAGTGGGGGTGGTGGGTGGATCAGGAGGTCCAGCTAGAGAGTGCCCACAGAGATGGTGGAGGTAGGGGCTGAGGCCAGAGATCGATCGATGTCTGCTTTCTCAGATACAGGGACAGGATGTAAGTCCTGGAGAGAGTAAAGCACACGGGGACTGTGCAATATGTCGGGGACTCGGTTCAGGTGTTGCAGGACCTTTTCAGGACTTACTTTGTCACAAAGAAGACATTGGGCCTCATTCCGAGATTGGAGGCAGCCATGGTGCTATTAGCACCATGGCTGCCTCCAATACCGGTACCGACTCCGACCTGGTTCAATGGGGACTTACCGGTGTAGTCTGACCTTTGCGGGACTGGTAAATCCCCCTTGAAAAAGGCAGTCCCCATTCCCATTTGAGCCCCCAATGGGGAGGGAGCTAATAACGGTACCGCAATTTGCGGTACTGTTATTTGCTCCCTGGTCCCTTTGCGGCTCCCGCTAAGGGCGCCTGGTAAAACCAGGTGCCCATAGCGGGACCCGCAAGGGACCTCGGAATAGGGCGCAAAGGGATTACCGGCACCAATGTCCTTAACGGTGCCCGGTATCCCTTTGCGCCCACCTCGGAATGAGGCACATTGTTGGCTTCTCACTCAATGGCTGACCGAAAAGGGGACCCGATACTGTTGGTCATTCCCATTTGCTCCATCCATTTGAGAGAAGTGATACAGATTATCGGATTACTAATGGCCAGGAAGTGCAACAGGTATTACAGTCCCTGAAGAATGGGGTCCCTGACCCAGATAGGAGCTCCGAAACCAGCGGGGCATGTACAAACTTGGAGCAGAGGAAGGAACTCTTGGCAAAGAAAAAGATTACAGGCAGCAGGAAATACAAGAAACTCAACACCCCTTGGGGGAACTGTTTAGAGGCTTGGGGATTCCGCGTAGCCTCAAATGTACTTGCAATAGTTGGGGAGGAGAAATGTGAAAGTATGGACGGATGGCGTGGCAAAGTTATCCTTGGTGGCCCATCAATGGTGGAAATCTCTAGTTTGAAGGTGGGGGAAAGGAGATGGTTGGGAGAGGGGAGATAGGGGGAGTAAGGGAGGTGGGGGGGGTGAGGCTGGGGCAGTTGGGCAGGTTATTTGTTTTTGCAACTGAAGGGTCAGGAACTAGTTTGAGCTCCAGCTTTGGTGCGCATGGATCGTGGTGGCCGGACGGACGTGCTCAGGGTGGGGACTTTAAACATGAAAGTCCTGAACTCCCCCACAAAGCACTCACTGGTGGCAAGGGAATTCTGAAATCAGGGGTTGGATATCATGTTGCTACAGGAAACAAGGTTAGTTGCTGGGGAGGAAAGGCGTATTCCAGGGGGTCTGATCGGACAGGTGTTCTGGGCGTCTGGTGCAGACAAAAAAGGAGGGGTTGGTATCCTATTTAACAGGAGGCTCTGCCTTAGCGTTTTGAATGTGTGGCGGAAGTTGGATGGTAGGGCCTTGCTCGTCCTGGGCATCCTGGAGGGCGTGCAGATGACGCCGGCCACTATTTATTGCCCGAACCAGGGACAGCTGCTGTTTCTCCAGGAAACGCTGGGGGGGGGGTAATATTTCGGCAGGGTAGCAGTCTCTTGCTTTTAGATCGGGATTTTAACATGTGGGCGGATCCAGCAATGGACAGAAGTGTGGGTGATGGTCAGCTGGGTGGGGATGGGGGCTGGGGATCACAAACAGATTGTGGCTTCTACAGCATTCTGTCAAGGGAAGGTATTGTGAATGGCTGGAGGGAGTGCCACCCAGAGACCAGGGGCTACACAGGTTTCTCCCCTGTACATGGCACAAGGACGAGGATTGTCTATTGGTGTATTCAGAGGCAGCACATGGGTAGGGTATCCAGCTGTGACCTTACCCCCCATTAGCTGGACGGATCACAATATGGTGCATATGGGAATGTCTATGGTGGGCTTACAAACGAGGAACTCCCTATGGAAATGCAACGATATGTTGCTGAAGGATGCAGTCTTTGTGGAGGAAGTTAGGAAAGCGGTGGTGGACTTTTTCTTATTTAACGGCAGGGGGGGGAAGTGGAACCCAACGCATTCTGGGAGGCTGCGAAGGCGACATGGAGGGTGCTACTGATTGGAGAAGGGGCTAAGAAGAAGAGGGCCAAGGCACTGTTGGCAGAAAGATTGAGGGGGGAGATTTGGGATTTAGAGGCCAAAGGTTCGGGTGGGGTAGGGGCTGCCTACGAGAGGCTCGCGCTGGCTAGGAGGAAGAGGCAGGAGCTGAGGGAACTGGAGGTCGCGAGCATGGTGTCTGGGTTGCAATTCCTTCGCCAGCGATATTTTGAGAAGGCGGATGCCATATTGGCAGATCACTAATTGATTGTACAGTAGTGAGATTGTACGAACTTGGGAGTGTACTCTGCGTGTTCACGCTGAGGACATACTAGGGTTGGTGAGTTATGAGTATTCATTGGCTTTTCAAACTGGAAATGTATGGACTATAAATATACATATTTGAGCTGGAAAAGCTGGGAATATTCTGCTGTTGCACAAACTGGAAGTATTTTGGGGGTAGATAAACTGGCATATACCGGGATGCTCAAAGTCTCACTTGAAATATACTAATATTCTGAAAACTGGGAGCAACGGGTGTTTGCAAACTTTGAGTGTGCCAGGATGCAACGACCGGGAATACATTTTGTGCACTGTGCAAACTGTGGCAATACTGGATTTGTCGAACAGCAGTGTATTGTGGTAGTCACACAGTTTAATTCTGTCACACAGACAATTTAAATATGTAGTGCCAGTTTAACCAACTCCAATATATTTTCAAAATGGGTATGTGCTGGTCTTGTGTAATACCAGTGGTACACTGGGATTTTCTGTTAGTAGTATTTGGAGATTGAGCATCTCACCTCACATCGCTGACCTTGCAAAGAAATCTCACTTTCAGCTTCACCTCCTCGGAGGCATTCCCCCTTTCCTCACCTTCCCCTCAGAAACTCAGTGTCTCTGGTTCTCTCTAGGCTTGACTACTGCAATAGCCTCTTTCTCCTTCCGCCCTCTTCAACTAATCCGGAACAGGACTGCAAGATTTATGCTTGGCGTCAAGCCCAGGGACTGCATCTCTCCAGCCCTAAAATCTCTTCACCTGCTCCCTGTGGCTGCAAGGATAAAATGTAAGACCCACTGCATCATCCACAAGGTTTTCTGGGTCCCGGGACCACACTACATCCAACTCTCTCCCTAAATACCTTGCTTCTCTAAGCAGAGAGTGGGGGTAGATCTTTCTTCGGCAGGAGCCTCCCTCTGGGATGGACTTCCTGCCCCTCTCCTCATTGAGCCAGATCTCCTTAAATTCCGGAAGCTTCTCAAGACCTTCCTTTCCTCTTCCTCCTTCCCCCCTCCCCTGCTAGTTCCACCTGCCTCTGCCTGGTGGCCTGTTTCCCGCATGAGCCTTACTGGGGCAGGCCCTCCTTCAACCAGTCTCCCACTTACCCTTACCAGCACTTGCCCTTGGGCACCCTTCCCCGACTACCTATCTGAGTCTGGTCCACCGCCCCTCCCTCGCACTAGTTGTCCCCCCAAACCCTTGCCTGAGCACTGGCCCTCCTAGGGCCTCCTTACCACTTACCCCTCTACCTGCACTTCCTCTTATCGCAGTTGCACAATCCGAATTTCACAAAGCCCAGTAGGACCGTTACTGCAACTGGGGACTATGCTGTTGTCAAACTGGGATTCTTGGGATATACCGACTAAATGTATGCTTGGAATGTCGAACTAGTGTGTGATCGTGAAGCTGGCAAAATACTGGGTGTTGGATATCCTGGGGCTACTGGTCAAAATAGAAATCTACTCAGATTGCTGAAACTATGAATGCCTAACTAGCCGTTTACTGATTTCTTTTTTAAAAGTAAGATTATTCTGAGTTTGTTAATCTTGGATATACTGGGACTACGTAAACTGGTAATAGACTGGTTTTGTCATACGGTTATATCTGGTGTTACTTTAACGGTAGACCTTTAATGCGATTTCTAGCTTCAGCACAATGTCCATATTTGTCAGGTGTTGACACTGAAGGAATTAATGGATTTGTGCTATGTTGTATGACCACACTTGCATTGTTAGTTCCAGGGCTAACACTGCTGCATGTGGTATTCCACTAGTGCTAAAAACAGCCATCTTTGGTCATTGTGCTGCGGCTACATCTGGCTGTATCAGGAATTGAGTGCCAGTTGGGACCAGCACAATGGCCAGATTTGTGATGCTTTGAGGACCACTTCTAAAAGAAGGGCCTATTAAACAATTGTGCTTGAGTGGATGCACCGGACATGTCACGAGCATGCAAAGCAGCCAACTGTTTATTTCACTTACACTGTGACCAACACAATTCCAGTCATTACTCCATCACCAAGGCTCATTGCCGCACGCTACCACACTTTGGGCCTAATTCACAGAAGCGTTTCATAATGGCAAACACCCATTGGAAAACGCTCTGTGAATTAAGGGGTGTGGGTGTGTGTGGGTGGGTGGGTGTGTGTGTGTGTGTGTGTGTGTGTGTGTGTGCGCGCCAGTGTGTGTATGTGCCAGTGTGCGCGCCAGTGTGTGTGTGGGTGGGTGTGTGTGCGCGCGCCAGTGTGCCAAGAGGTGCACAGGGGGCAGTGATAGCTGGGGAGGACCAGGCCTGGCAGACCGTCCCATGCCTACAGTCATACAAACCAATAATAGATGTTGCTTTTGGGGCGCTTTCTAGAACACTGTGGGAAGCATTGACCTCCCAACTTCATAGCACTGCAACAGAAAATAATTACGGGAGTATGCAGATGAGACTTAAGTGACATGGCCGCCTTCATGGCCCTGTCATGGGTGGGAGGGAGCTTTCCCGAACACCTCCATCGGTGCTGGCATGTATGCAAGCCCAACCCTGACTTACCTGCGGAGTCCGCTGCATGCCAGAGAGGCACAGGAATGCCACAGCCGTGGAGAGGCAGACGGGCGCTCTGCAGCGAGACGAGGCTGGCAATGCGAGGATCAGGGCTGCGTAGTGCCGCAGGCAAACCTACATCATGGGATACAACAATTGCCACAATACCAGCACATCGTCCAAAAACACTCCAGCAGACCGCGTCTGCTGGTCCGCAAATGAACATAAGCCACTAAAACCACAAGGAGTGCTTTTTATTATACCATGGCCTCCAGGAAGGCCATATGCAACAAACCATGTGGGAATTATAAAGAAAAGCAAGGCCTCTCAGAAGGCCTTCTCTATACAACCCCCAGTAGCCCACCAGGGGTTACAGTATTAAAGAGGGGCCTCCAAAAAGGCCATGTTGGGGGCAACCAGTCCTCTGCCAATAATGGCAGCATCTGTAGTGGAAATGCTGTGAGGCCGCATGGAAAGGGGCAGGGCTTACAAACCCTTTTAAAGCCTTTCGCTTGCCACATCCCCTGGAGCTAGGGAAGTTCATTGGTCAGGGGAAAGTAACCAATCCTGGGGGGTGGGATATTTAAGAAGGTGGGTGTGAATGGTTAGTTGGGTGAGGACGTCCGAAAGACCAGAAGACATGAGTACGGAGGCTATTAGAAAGAGGGGGAGGGGCAGGGGGGTCTGTGTGGGAGAATAAGGAGCAAGGGAATAGAGGTGGTATTGGCAGTTGGAAGTGGAGATGGGAGTAGTAGTTAGAGGGGGAGTAGTAAGTAGCAGTATTGGCTGTTGAGAGTAAAGACTAAAGAGAGACGAGGGGGTAGAGTAGTGGTAGTAACACAGTGGTATTAGCAGTGGGGTTGGAGTAGTAGTTGTGAGGGGTAGCGGTAGTAGGTAGAGGGAGTAGTGGGACAAGGATTAAGAAGAGAAATAAGATCAAATGGTGGAGGCAGCAAGAACAAGGAGGAGTGTAACATTGGAAGCATAGTAGCTTGGTGAGAGGAGAACATTGTGCGGCCCAGTGTAGGAGAGTGTCAGGTGAGGTAGAGTGCGAGTGAACAGTCGATTGAACTGGACAGAAGGCACTATCCCTAACTCCCTTGGAATACTAAGCATCAGGGAAAGTTATAAGATCCCCAAGGGGTTAGACAGCCACTGTTCAGACTCCACCAATGTTCGTAGTCCGAGAAAAGATGGGTGTTACCGAAAAGTAGGCACTTGCATCCCTGTTAAGGTTGCCTGGGCTAGGGAGGGGGTAAACCAGAGAGATAGAGGGACTGCTCTAGCGCCAAATTCCCTAAGACCCCAGCTTACTTCATGTGTTGGCAAGAGATTTCAAGCCTATTCTTCTTGTATAATTCCAAATAAGCACCCATGGAGCTTTATCTGGGAGTTGGAGTGGTTGTTTGCGGCAGCCACTCCGTCACACTGATAGAACTAGCCATAATGTGCTGACCTAGAATACTATAAATGAGCAATGATCTGTACGACTCAGACATCTGTCTCCTCCTTGAACTCTTTGACCTTGACGTCCTCGCCCTCACCGAGAAGCGATTCAATGCAAGCTCTGTCACTGCTCTTGACACTCTCCTTCCTGAGGGCTACAGAATCCTCTCCAAACACAGGCCCGGAGGTGGAGTTGCCCTGATTTTCCCTGAGTGGGTCCCTGCCACTCTCAATCCTACTCCTCTTTTTAATGCCTCATCTGTAGGCTCTGGGTCTCGCCTACTCTCTCTCACCCTCACTACCATCTACAGGCCCCTTGGCCCTATATCTCTTTTCCTCTCTGAATGGGGAGACCTTGCCTCCACCCTCTCAACTTCTCCTTCCAAACTCCTCCTCCTTGGTGACTTCAACATTCTCCTCAACTCCCTTGAATCAGCCACTTCACAGTTCTGTGTCCTTTGTGACTCACGCTCCCTCACTATTCTTCCTTCCGGGCTGGCCCACTCAGCCGGACACACCATGGATGCCCGCATCACTGGGGACATCCCTACCTCTAAACCAGTCACAACCCCCTCTCCTGGTCTGACCACTCTCTCCTCTTCTCCCGCTTGGGGCCCCTTGGCCCTCTATCTGAGCCACTCCCAGCACTGACAGCCTCCTTCGCCGTCATTCGACCAATGAAGCGAGTGTCAATAGTTGCTTTCGCCTCCACTTTCTTTGCTAACCTGCACCTCCCCATCTCGAACACCCTCTATATCCTTGCCCCTGTAATGAGGATCCACCTAAAACCTGCCTCCAAGCCCAATGGGTGGTATGATTCCGATCTAGCATCCCTGAAACATAAGTGCAGAGTTGCTGAAAGGAAATGGCAGACCTCTAGTTCATCCTCTGACAAACTGGCCTGCCGCCTGCTCCAAAGGCAATATCGTTCTTCAATCCGCTCCAAGAAGAGGGCCCACATCCAAAGCTGCATCTCTGAAGCCAGTAGCAACATGGCTGAACTCGCCAATCCAACTGCAGTCTCTACCTTTCTTCTTCTTTCCGCGGCTCTCTGCACCGCTTTGGCCTCCGATTTCACATCTAAAACTCAGAACATCCTGTCCTCCATCTCCTCCACCCCATATCCTCTCTTGCTCCTGCTCCCCTGCCTCCCTTAGCTCCCCTCCTTCCACTCCCTGCACTCTCCTCCCTCCTGCCCATAACACCGGATGAGGTCTCTAAGGTTGTCCGCTCTATGAAGGTCTCCTCCAAACAGGTGCTTCTCTGCTTTTCCAGAACTATTAAGGACAATGTTTCCTTTTTGCTCGGACTCTAGTCGACTTCTGTAACCACTCCTCCACCACTGGCTCTTTCCCTCTATCCCTCAAGCACTACCTTGTGCAGCCTCTTAAAAAAGCCGTCTGCTGACCCCTCCTGCCCGGCTAACTATCGCCTTCTCTGCTAACCCCTTCCTGGGTAAACCCCTGGAGAAATGGGTCCTCCCCCAAAACTGCCCCTCCACACTGAACTTGTCGGTTGCCTCCATGACCATTCATCTGGATTCTGGGCATCCTGAGGCACGCAAACTGCTATCCTGAACACCCGTGAAGACATGCTTGCAAATCTTGACTCTAACTCTCCTGCTGTTCATTCTCCTCGATCTCCCCTCTGCCGTTGACACAGTTAACCATTCTATACTCATAAAACGACTGCGATACCCTCGGCATCACATACCGGGCCCTGAAATGGCTGACCTCCTTCCTCAATAACCACCCTTTGCAGCTGCAACTGGGCCCTTTCGCCTCCCCCACCCCACTCTCTACCTGTGGTGTCCCCCATGGCTCTATGCTATCGCCATGGCTCTATCTATCTCATCCCTCTTGCTCACCTGATCTCCTCCTTCTTGCCAGTGTTATTTTCATGACGCACAGCTTTCCTTCAAACTTCCCTCTACTGCCTCCTCTTCTTTAGTCCCTGTTTGTCTGGCTGAATGCCATCCAGGCGGCTAACAAGCTCTCTCAATGTCAGCAAGAAAGAGATCCTTCTCATCGAGACACCTATGCCTCCCAGCTTTCCTACCCTCTGGCTGCCCTCCTTGTGCCCTCAACCTTCTATATCCTGTGAGGCGCAAAACCTTGGGGTCATCTTCGACTCTGCTCTCTCCTTCTCCCCTCACATCTTGGACCTTGCCAAGAAGGACCACCTCCTGCTTCACCTTCTTAGAGCCATTCTCCCTTTCCTCACCTTCTCCCAGAAGCTCATTGTCTCCAGAGCTCTGGTCCTTTCCAGGCTGCACTACTGCAACAGCCTCTTACTCAATCTACCCCTTTCCTCCCTGCGCCCCCTTCAGCTAATCAGAATAGGGCTGCAAGACTTATCCTGGGGCTCAAGCTCAGGGACCGTATCTCTCCAGCTTTAAAATCTCTCCACTGGCTCCCAGGGGCCGCGAGGATCCCATTCAAGACCCTCTGCATCATCCACAAGGCTTTCTGGGGCCTGGGACCATGCTATCTCCAACTTTCCCTCTCTAATTACTCCCCAGCTAGAGCCCTCTTCTTCTCTAATTCCAACTCTCTGCTGGTCAAACGCTTCTTTATGCAGAGAATGTGGGGGAAGGTCTCTCTCTTCGACTGGTGCATCCCTTTGGAACAGCCTTCCTGCCCCTCAGACTTGAGCCGGACCTCTAAGTTCCAGGAACTTCTCAAAACTTTGCTTTTCGCTACCGCTTTACCTTCTTCCCTTCCTTGCTAATCACCCCACTGCTGCAGAGACTGGTGGCCTGGTCCTTCTGCTTCGTCCCAGGCTTCCAGGATGCCCTGTGTACCCTGTAGACACCAGCACCCTCCACCCCCACAGCACTGCCCCTGCGGGCTCCCTGTCTGGCGGCTGTGCATCCCAACTGTGGTTCATCTGCCCTAGCACTTAGCCGGAGGCCTCCTCTCTGGCTCCACTTGGCACTTCCCTCCCCCGGCCCACCAACACTTGTCCTTTCCTGTCTCCCTCACCCCCAGACCTCCACCCATCCCTATCTCCTGTACTTCTCTTCACTTGCACGTCCAAATACAAGGCCTACTAGGACCATGATTGTATTTACTGCTCTTGACAATGTTATTTAGTCCCCTTGTTCCCTCTCCATTTTGTCTTATGGTGCTTAGAAACACGATTCTGTTGTATAAGCGCCTAACAAATGCTCAATAAATAAATGGGACGTAATTTATTTAATAACAGGGGATAATCTAAGATGGTAAATAATTGTTAAATCATTATGCTGGAAACTGCAAGTGATGGCTAATCCTGCATGCCAGTTGGCAATAATGTGCTTGTCTCCCTCGGACTCCTCTTCCTGCTCTTCCTTCTCAAGACAACTATGTATAAAAACAAATTATACAAATATTGGAAATGCCAACTATAAGGTTTTACCCGATGTCAAACAAAAAGTAACTGTAAGCCTAGCATAAATGCCTTAATGCCAGTAAAACGAAGATTCTCCTCATTGGCATACCTGCACCCTCCTTTCCTGTCGCTCTCTGGCCGGCCTCTTGGCCCTCTTCCTGCCCCCACCTGTGAGGCTAAGAACCTCTGGGTCATCTTCCACTCCAAACTCTGATTTTCTCCTCGCATCTCGGACGCCTCTAGGAAGTCAAACTACCACCTGCACCTCCTCTGAGGTATTCTTCCTTTCCTATCCTTCCCCCAGAAGCTCACTATCTCTAGAGCTCTGGTTCTCTCTAGGCTGGACTACTGCAACAGCCTCTTTCTAAATCTTCCTGCTTCTACTCTCTGCCCTCTGTAAATCATCCAGAACATGACTGTGAAACTTGTCCTTGTCCTTGGCCTCAAGCCCAGGGATCGTATCTCTCCAGCCCTGAAATCTCTGCATTGACTCCCAGCGGCTGCCAGGATTAAGTTCAATACCATCTGCATTGTCCACAAGGCCTTTTGGGGCCTGGATCCTCAATACTTCCAACTCTCTCTTCGTAAATACCTTCCTGCTCAAGCTTTTCGCTCCTCCACCTCAAACTCCCTCAGGGCCAGTCGCTTCTCCAAGCAACAAGTTGCTGGTAGATCTCTTTCTTCGACTGGGGCTTCCCTCTGGATCAGCCTCCAAGCCTCTCTGAAACTTGAGGTCCATCTCCGGTTCCGGAAGCACCTGAAGACTTTCCTCTTTGCTTATGCCTTCTCTCTTCCTCTCCCCTGCTCATTTCCTGTCTGATACTGCACTGGTCACCTGGCTAACCTCTGATTTCGGCCCCAGGTCCCTGGCCGCCCAATTGCACACCTGCACTGCCTCCTGGCAACCTTTGCACTTGGGTCTGTATCTGTAACCCTACAGTCCACCTACCTGCACTTTTGAACACCTGCTGTCTGCACTTACCCTTGCACCTGCCACCTGCTGGCCGCACTTCTTGTTATTGTTTGATCCCATGTACAGCACTGCCCCCTCCCCTTTCCCCTGCCACTTTTTACCTCCCCTGTCCCCAGCACTTGCACGATCCCAATGTCACTTGGCCTAGGAAGATTGTTGTCTCTGTCCTCCCTCTGTTCCCCCTTCCTTGCCTCATTGCACCTTGAAACACTTGTGTATAGGCGTGTTCCAAATGCCTTATCATTTAAACCAACATTGGTCAAATCTAAACTCACCCTCTTGTTTTAGATTGTTGATGTTTTGAGGACAGAGGTTTGAAGAACAAAACACAAAAAGTTAACAGCAAGTCATAACCTGGCCCGAGGTCCATCCCTTCCTGTTGCATATCTAGCAGTGTGTCCATGAATCATTGGGTGGGGAGCTGGATCGAACAGTGAATGGTGCCCTCCACTCCCTGATCAGGGCCACCACACTGAGTCCTGGTCGGCAATTACAATTGCTATCAGTGAGCATGGGATCAGACCCAAACATATGCTTGGCCTTGCGGCAAGGAAGGATCTTCCACTTTTGTGGCTTTAAGTCTTGCTTCACCTGCGACTGGCTTCATGGACCACAGGATGGTGACCTGGGGTTTACTATATGAAATCAGATTCATCTTTGTCCAGGGACTTTCAGCCGCTCCAATTTGCTATGAAACGCTCTTCTAGGTTGTTCATCAGTGCAAATAATATGCGGTACGCAGTGTGGTGACTCTTGGGTAGGGTTGCCAGGGGCCATTTAGAGAATCCATACCTGTGAGAAAACATGTGTTTTAACCTGTGACCTTTGGGCACTACACTACACCCTTACATCTTTGGGTTGGACTTCTAAAGTATAGATAATTGAACTTGTGACTGGTTCTCATCAATTTATCTACATCTGCATTACTTACCTGTTTCATCTGGTTAGTTATTTAATGATGTATTGTAAGTGTTCCTACTACTGAATGTATATATGTATATATTTGTTTTATATGGTATTGTGTGATATTACTACTTGCTAGCTTCATTTTTCAAGCCTAATTAAATAACCGTATTTTTATAACGGACTGTCTAAGCTGAATTGTTGTGTATTATTCTGCGTTGACTCATTGAGGGCCCCTGCCAGCACTCACACTCTCCTGACACTAAAGCCTTGCATGTTATCCACACTACCTTGATTGTGTTTTGGCTAAACTCGTCTCCCTGCTCACCATAACTAGGGTGGCCTTGTAAAATCTGTCCCCCAGGGCTGATTTTAGGAATCGATCTTAACATGCAGCTATATACCCCGGATGGTGGAATGGTTGAAAGCACCACCTGCGTCACCAGGATCCATTATGACAACACGCCAGGTGGTAGCTAATAACACTCCCTCGCACCCAAGAAAGGCCAACCTCCTCTCCTCTTGCAAAGGGGGCTATACAAGAGATTCCTACACTACAATCCCTCGAGGCATTTAAATTCTCGATGACTACCTTATAGGACATAATTTCCCTATTGAACCCAGCACACTTCATTTAATGACAATGATGTACATGAAAGATGTATACTGCCATATTTCCATGTTCCTAAGGAACAAAAGATGCCCCAATTTCAGGTAGGTGCCCTACACTACCAATTCATAGTTCTTCCATTTGGGATAACATCAGCAGCACATCTGTTTACCTACATCTGAGTTGTTGCTGGGCAGGCTGGGTTTCCATGTTTCCTACTTCTTAGATGGCTGGCTAATTACAGGGAACAGTGCCTCAGTGCCAAAGGAACATACATATATGTTGAAACCGAACTCCTACATTGAGGGGCTTCTCGATGTACCAAGGTCTAATACCATTAAAAAAAGACCTGTCTAATGCCAGAATTAGATGATTTGGGCACTGGCTTTTCCGCCCAATGAAAGAATTCAAACCTTCAAATCAACTCTTCCCCATCATCATCCATACACAAGATAACAGTAAGAAAAGTGATGATTAAACTGATGAGAATAATTGTATCCTGCATTTATTTGGTGCCACATACAAGACTACACACCAGTACCGTCATTGCAGCGGAGACGCTGAAATAATCATGCCCACTTGAGTGCCTTGAACTTGCAACTGCAGAGTTATAGTGCAGCCCTTGAATTGTCAAAAATTATTAGTAGAGCTTTACAGCAATTTATTGTGACTTGCACAGGTTTTTCAACAATGTAAGCCTCGGAAGAAGAGCCCTGTAGTTCGAAACATGTGTCAGGCTGCCCTGCTTTACAATTAAAACCACAAACCATTGCTTTTATTTGTAGTTTGTGTGCGCAGTGTGATTGCAAATAACCTTCATTTGTACATCATACCATGTGGGCAACTTGGCAGGTTTCCCACTACGTGCTTTCACCTGCAGCCCATTCAAACTAATTTAATTTGACAGTCTGTGCGCTGGTCCTCACCACTCCCCTCCTACCACCTCTTCTGCTTTCAGGACTACACACAAGACTGCTTCATGAATGGATTGGCACTCACTAGTTTCGAGCAGTTAGCAATTGGGTTGATCTAGTGCTAAGGACAACAGTGGTCACCCAAACAAACAAAAAAGATATGCCATAGGACACCCATCTTCAAATCCCTCAGTGAAAGTTACCATTACAACCAATGTCTCCCTAATAAAGATGGAAGGTGCCAGGGTTCAAAGAGTTAATGGAAAGGGTAAAAAGAATAAACTCACAAGTCTGAAATCCAGCACCTTGCTTGGATCTTCCATATTACTACACAGGGTATGAACCTATTCAGAAGAGCTTCCTTGAAGATATTAGTTGAAAGGTAACTTTATCATTGCATTCACTTCTATCAGCTGAGTTACTGAATTGCAAGCACTGTTGATGAGCCCTTTGTGGTCATGCACAAAGACAAGTTGGTGTTTCTCATCAAAGTTAATTTCAAAATTCCATGCCAACCCGATTGACTGGTTGACAACTTTTTACCAGAAACCACTAAGTAAAGTAGAGAAGAGCTTCCATGTGCTTAATGTTGAACAGTGGTCCTGTTCTACACATATTGAACATTAGACATCGGTATAACAAGCCAGTGTCTCCTATATTTTGCTGCAGAGCAAGAAGGTTTTCCTATTAGCAAAGCTAGAACCTTCCATCCAAGAGTGCTATGCTTTTGCACAGAATCATCTGCCCTATATAAGGGTACATTTAACAGGCTGATGCCAGGGGCAACACTCTAATTTCTAGCAAGCAAATGTTCCCCCTAGATGCAATATGTAAAGCGGCTACTTAAAACTCAATTAACACTTTCACCAAACACTAGTGCATAGTTACACAAACCGAATCAGACACACATTTATTTTGAACTAGACAAATTGCAGATCAAAGTGTGAGGCAACCACTGCTTGCTAATTTATGCATTGCATGTTACTCTGTACCGATTTGCAAGCGCCAAAAGACCAATGTTACAAACCAGTATTCGCCTTTCTGGAGCTTGCATCTGATTAACATGACATTAAGTTGTAAGATGTGTGTTGGTAGGCTGCGTACCACCGTTTAAAGTGTGGTTTGAAGTGATATTAGAGTACAACATGTATTATTTCTCCAGGACAATAGGGTGCACACCTCGCCGCTTGGTTACACGCAGGAAGAAAAACAACTTCAGGGTGTTCATTTAGAGTAAGATTGTGGGTGCCCCGATGTATAAGGTAGGCATTGACAGTGGCATTTGTGTCCTACTGCTCTCCCTTTTACGTTGCAATAAACAATTTGAAATCCCCAAGACCAACCACTAGATTGTTAACTGCATTGCACGTGATTCTAAACTGATACAAGCTCCAGGGGCACTGTTGCTTGTAAGAAATGTGTGTCTGGCTCACTCACACACACATGTGACATTGCTACTTTGTTGTAATTGAAGTTATAAGTTATCTCTTGGTTAAAAGTTTAATGGCAGTTCAAATTGACTTAACAAAAAAAAAAATCTAATTTCCAGAAATGAATATGTATTTACATCTGTTGAATGAATGGCCAGAGGACATAGACTGATTACTCACAGGCTAGTTCTCCAAAGTTTGCCAAAATGTTTTTGTGATTGTGCTTGTACGTTGACATTAAAACAATGCTGCCTTTTTCCTCACAGAAATTTAAGAAAGATGTAAGTGGTCAACAGGTGGTGGCAGAGAACGTCATAAAATTGGGAGAAATCCTTCTCAACTGTATAGCATCTAATTCACCAGGTACTTTCTTTAATTTGAGCTACAGAATGCTTTACCTTTATTTCATTTGTGCCTAGTTTTACCTCTTCTGTTGTTTGTAAGACTGCATTTCTGTAGATGGCGTGAAATAATAAATGCATTTCGTAATATATTCCAGGGTTTGTGATCATCCTGGCAAACTTTATTGTTTTTCTTCAGAAAATCCAAACTCCCAGGGAGAATATTTGCTTGTCTGATTAATTATAAAGTTTCCTAGTGTGTTGACCATGCCAGCAAATACTGGGAGCACTTTACACTGTAGCACTATGAATTCTGTGACCCCCTCCCCAACAAATTCTGACTACAACAATAATAAAGGGAGGATAATGCAGAGAGGCAGTGACCATTGTATACAACCCCATTCTAGACGGAAGTAAACAGCAGCAGTGCAGAGAAGTCGAGGGCCAGACAAAATCGGTGCTGAGCAGGATCAAGCCGATCATTTCAGGATATATATGTACTTGAAACCTATTGTTAAAGAGGAGGGGCAGCCAATGCAAGGGTAGCAAAAAGAAAAGGTTTATATTCGCTGTGTGGCCATACAGCAGTTTCAGAACCTATCTTGAGGGCAGGCGGCATATCCTGATGAGTCGTGTCTGCTTTGAACAGAAACGTGAGGTAAGAATCACATGGGGTGAAATGGGAATTCAGATAGGTGAAGGAAGGCTACGATCAGTGATAACGGCCTTACATCTCTTGGTATTTGATAATGAGGGTAATTGGGGTGACTGCTCTCGTAAGGCGTGATCATGGGAGTCGGTCACTTGCCGTTAATTAGCAAGACCAGGGTCTTGCCTAACTCTGTGTGAGGCATAAGGGTGTAAAGGTAGCAGTAGCAGAGGAGGATTATCACTCTTCTGAGCTTTCACCAGGGTATCAGTCATACAACACAGCTGCAGGTGAAATCAGTAAGGATTTGAATTCAGCGGAAGGGAGCTGTGTGACTGACCATGCAAACATATTGTGTGCATCCAGTATTGCGTGAGTTGACTTTTGAGACAATAAGAGCAGATATGCTCATTGGGTGTAGAAGAAAGGCTGTGAGATGGGCTTGTGTAAGTGTAGGTTGTTATGCCATGCCTCTACCGCTCCCTTAAATTGTGAACATGGCAGTGTGGCCCCTTAGCAACTGTTCGTAGTTAAATTGGGCATTTCAGAATACAACATGGTTGTCATATAGGCAGCATGAAAGAGCTCCACTAGTCAACCGTATCATAGCAAGTGTTCGTGTGTTTGTCACTAGTCTTTGGACATGGTGTTTTGTCCTTTGAACTCGAGTATAGACCTAGACTTGATTCTGTCATTCATTTTCTCATTCCGAATCGGCTTTGAAAGTGGATACTTGCCAACCCAACCCTTACTGGTGGCTACCTTGATACTGGGGAAAGGCTTTCTTTTGTCAAACTCTGTGGTGAAAAGACATCTTGAAAAGCTCCCCAATTGCCCCCATGCGCCCCACCCCACCCTCTTACCCAGTCAGTGCTTCTCACATGGTCTGTCTTTTGATCTTAGTGTAAACTGCCCTAAAGAACTGTAGCCCCAGCCCATCTACAGCTAGTCCGGTGGAAAACTGCCTTTTTGGACAGGGGCATTAGTCCTTTGATTTCAATTATAAAATATACTTTGCTTCAGAATGTCAGGTTAGCAAGGTTCAGGCACTTTCTTCTTCTAATCCCTATACTATTTTTATTCTTTTATTTACTAGGAAAAGGTACCCGTACTCCACACGGGTTCTGTAGATAGATATAACAATGTCAATTGTTTAAAATCAATGATCCTGTAGGTCACTGTTCCGAGTCTCTTATCGCCTGATGTGCTTTGCAATCTGAAGTAAACTGCACTGAGAATGCGCACACATGTGGCTGTCTTATGTGTGGCACTATGTGTGCTGCAACATAGTGGGACCTACTGTGTGCTCTCCCCACCAGTTGCTTCACCCTGTTTCAGTGCGTTGAAGTGCAAATATCTTGCAAACTGCGCATCCTAGGGCCTTCATATTTTTTTAGCCTTCGAGTTGTGTTCCTCTCATCAAAACGCTTAAAATGAGCTTTGTCTGGTCCTTCTACGACCACAATGAGGGTTCACCGATTTGTGACAACCGTCTTGTGTGTGAAGGGGCTGAAATCCAGGGAAAGGGGTGGGATGTCTAAATGTTATGTAGCCAGTAGTGTCTGAAGGGTCCTAACTGGTAATTATGCAAAATTAGGTGCAGATTGGTGGATCTATGTGGAATTGTATAAGGAACAAACTAACAGATGTCTGCTTTATATAGATAAAGGGATTATGGGGATACAGTGATGCTTCACGCCAGCTCTCATTTTTGCCTAATGTGCATACTGCATTGTACATCAACTAGCACCTTTTGCTTGCCTATCCTTTTTCTGAACCCATCATATAATTCAGAAAATACTCTGCACAACCTAACTATTCGCTGAGCTCTCACATTTTACTGGACAAGAGCAGGACTATTTCTGCATCCATCAGATAGGCTTTCTTTCGTGTATGCTGGTTCAGCTGCTAGAAAGCGGGCCTCTGACTTCTATTGCTTGGTAGACAGTTTAACGTGTTCTGGAAGCATAAAATGGTCAAACACTGTCCCATGACTGCACACACAGCCAACATGGCAAAGGTATCCTAGTAAGCTAATCTGCAAAGCTGTTATTTGAGACTCTTCAGTGTTTTGCTCTGATTATTCCACAGACTATCTTTTCAAAGCGAAGGCTCATTTGTGTTAAGAAAGCTTTTGGACTCTGGGTAAGATATGAACCTTCCATGCTTTTTTATATGCTTCTGTAGAATCCCCCCCATACATTTTGGAGAAAGGTGATGAGACATGGGTGTATGTTAGTCATTTACCAAAGGGACTGGTGTACTCCAAATTCCCCTTTCCTCCATACAACCTTTCTCCATCTCCTCTAACCTAGCTAGCTATCGGGTCTGGCAGAGGCAGATGGAAAAGGACTGGTGGGCAAAGCCAGAGGTCGTGGCATAATGAGGCTGGTCCTACAAATATGTTCCTCTTTCTCCCAAGAATTTGGCGTTTTGCTATGCAAAGGGCTCTGGTCCACTTGCCACGAGACAGATTGCAGAAGTGTGGAGGAAATAGAACTACACATACAATAGTCGCTACAGTGAATAACGTTTACATTCTCTTCTTCCTTGGTCTTCTCTGGATGACTTCCATCCTTCTACACCACAGACTCCTACTGTACCTTAGTTTGTTACTAATGTACAGGTTTCAAGACCATAACACTGTTCCTGTTTGTTCACCTCCAGGTGTTGAGCCTCCAGTGCTAGTGTTCTCTTCTACCTATCCAGTGGCATCTAGCTGGTCAATGTCATTCAAAATCCTTTCCATTCCAGAATTTGACAGGGTGAAAACAGAATCAGTCGTGCATACCATCTTCTCTAACCACGTTTTGGATGTGTTGGCTACAAAGGTTAATAACAAAAGGCCTCAACCTTTACACATGGCAGTTGCCTTCGGTGCCAGTCGACATTCAATAAGCATGAATTCCTCATCCAAAGTAACTAGGGATAGTGAAAAAACATCGATTCTGCTGTTTTAGGGTAGAGGCAGATGCCCCTCTTCATCCATCTGAACTATTTCACATTCTGACATCAGTGGCCATGCCAACACTTGATTTACTACCCACAGAGCAGCCAATTTATATTTGGACTATTTTCAAGATTGCCCCTATGTCTTGTGAAGTAGTCCCCTTTGGGAGGGCTACAGAGTGGGAATGTGGTGCAGGGGAAGCCACCAGCTGAATGTTGTAACTGCTGAAGGTGGTATATGTATGATCCCCTAGCTCTCTACCATTCTTCCCTTGGCTGCGGCATCACTCACCCTGCAGTCACCCATCAGGGCGGTCATCCCAGCATGGCCCACTGTGAAATGTACTGCATGAGAAGTAGGTGAAAGTGCCCCATAGTTAAATATTTGAAGCAGAATAGCACTAGACAGCAGAAACACAAAGTATCAGGAAAGGTTTGTATAGAATACCGTGCACAATGTGAGCAAACGGCTTCACATCCACTTAATCTGCAAGTCTCCTTGAGGAGCAGAATTCCTCACTTGGGCATCTTGGGGTCTTACTAAGTATTTTAATGGCATACCTGCTACTAATACTCCACTGCATGTTTGGAAAGAAGCAGCTTTTCTTCCTATTCATAATAAAGGTGATACAAATGGGATGTATGTGATTATTTCGTTGATGATGCATTTTGAATTCGAAATCCCCGTTACAAAATAATCATGTACATGATCCTGGGCCGCAATCCCCGTACCCCTGAAACTCCTCCTAGCCTTAAAGCCTACCTCCTGCTCCTCACTCACCTGCTGTTCCTCTGCACGGCTCCTTCCTTGCCACGCAAGTGCTGGCTCCCCATTGAGGGGCAGATCTTCTGCTGCAGTCTTTTTGTCTCCCGCTTTCCTTTTTTATTTACATTTGTATTTATTTTTTACATTTTTTTTTACTATGCCTAATTTTTCATTTTCTCCCGTTCGTTCATTTTTTAAAAATGTTTTATTTACTGCAGATACCATACAAATGTAACAGCAAATTTCAGGCCTATTTCTTTGACTGCTTGGCTAAAATCTATTCAAGGGTTATTTTTCACCGATTGGAGGAATGGGTGGATAATCCAGGCATTCTTGCACATGTTCAGATAGATGGGTTTTCGTCCAGGGGTCTCCACGTTGGATCAAGCAATGAGGTTTGACCTTTTGCTTCACGAACATTTGTGCCTAAATTCCCAACCCGTGCATTTGGTGTTCGTTGATGTGCAAACGGCCATTGACACTGTTCCAAGAGACCTCTTATGGGCTACCCTAGAGGAGCTGCACAAGACAATGATGTGTGTTCCTCATGAGCGCCATTTGTGTTTAATGGCCAAATTCCATCTGAATGACCATCTTCTGGAGATGGCGGATTCCTTTAATTAAGGATTGGCTTTCTCTGATGAACTTAAATTGGCTGCATCAGATTGCGAAGAGCTCTTTGATAGGCATACAGCAATGTGGTCTCATTTCAATTATGGTCTTTCATTTGGGGGATGAAGTAGTATTGGTGCCCCACAAGATCTATATGACAGAGGTGGTGCCGGCAGTCACTTATAGAGCTGGTCTGATTCAACTTCCTATCCAGTTCCTATTGCACAGAATATATTCCTTAAGAAGCTTCTGTGCCTACCCTTAAGTGCACCTTTGGTGGGAGGGGAGTGAACCTATCCCGACTCTTCCCCCTCCTCACCCCCCCCCAACCCCCTGAAGCGCCTTTAGGGTGAGGCGAGCCCCATTGGAAGACCAATAATAGCCCAGGGGGGGTGTCCTAAAGGTCCCCACACAATCATATTGTATGCAATGTAGACATAGTGCAGACATATAAGCTGATGCCAGTTTGCAGATATTAAGTAGCCATGGTCGAAGCATAGGGACTGCTTGGCCATGCACTATTTAGTGTTAGATACAGGCCGCGAGCTTGAAGGGGAAATATGAATAGACCTAAGTGATGAGAGGCCTGCGCTACCAACCTCCACAGAAACCCTTCTTTGTTATAAAATTGTTGCCAATACGTATGTTCTAGAAAGAATGTGTCCTGCAAGGCCACGAGACAGCACTGGGCGCCTTGGTGTACGCGTTATTACAAAAGGCCAGAGCAGGCCCCTGACCCCCCCCCCCCCCACCCAGCGAACTAAGAGTTATAGCCCCAGTCCAGAGACCCCTAAATTCCAAGATAGTAGTTGACCCCAGACCACCTACCATAAATCTATCAACCACAAAAAGATCTGAAGAGCATGGTCATCCCACCTTTATTTCATAATGACATGATTTGTATTGCGAGGTACAGGGAGGGATACATTCTAGTTCAAAAGCGAAGGGTGGAAGCAGAGACGAGATTGGGATGAGTGAAGTATGGGTGGGTTAGTGTGACCTCGAGGACCCCTACCCGTCCCCCCCACCCCTTGCCAGTCTTTGAGCATGCCAGGTGCACTGTATAATGGTAAAGTAGCACTATTCACAAGTGTAGCTAATTGCTTCTTTGGCCTTGGTTCCCGGGAGACCATGAGCCCAGCAGAACCCCACATGTCGGACGGACTGGGCAGGAACCAATGGCCCGACATGCCCTGTGGAGCAGGCCGACCATGTATAGGGTCTCAACAACCAGCCACGCGGGTTTCCACTGTATATAGTGACATGACCTATGGCGATGTCTCCTTTTAAGCTTCCGTTTGTACCCTTTTTCGGCAGAACGTTCCATGACAGCAGAATTCTTTGCTGACGCACCTACTATTGTATAAATAAAACCTGTTATCATTGCAAGAGTTTCTTTGGCCTTTTCCCCTAGCGGGTTGTATTTTATTTCTGTTGTGAGCATTTAGGGGTGTGCCTTCAATTGGTGACCCCGACTTCTACTCCATTTGCTTGCGAAGTGGGATTAACTCAGTTTAAGTATACTATCATGCTCCAACCAGTATTGTATTGGTTGAGGATCTGGAATTCGGAGGCCCGTGTATTATATAGGAAGGACTGAAGGAAGTTTTTATCTGTGGGGGGAAGCAAGCAGCGCCCATGTTTTAAGCACGTGAAAAAGATGCTTGCTAATATTGGGCTTGCAGATCTATGCATACACCCTACCAAATTTGGCTGTGGCTATATGTGTTATGACTTGTTTTAAGTGTGGAGCATGGGGTATGGTGATACTCTTGTTGCACGAGAAAGCTGGCAGCTAATTAGGTGCCAGTTAAAAAGATGTAGTGTTAGGAGCCGTATTTGGATTACCAGTTAAATCCGTATTAGGGAACATTCTCAGAAATGTGCCAATTCCTCTCTACCTTAGAGACCCCCAGCACTTTTGCTGGACTCTAGGACTTTTTCATTTTTAACCTGGAGAGAGTGAGACCCTTTTTCCCACTCATGTATTTTAATGTGATTTTAAACACTGTTTCTTTAGGTTGTGGAGTCTGACAAACTCCATAGGCATCATCTTTTACATTGTGTCACACAGCACCTTCAGTGCAGTGGCACAGTGAAGTCTTTCAGATTTCTCAAAGGTTTAAATACCTTCTCTTGGATTAGCTACTGTTTCCAAGAGCAGTGAAGTGAAATTGACTCTACTTTCATTTGTAACTTTCTAGACCCAGCACACACTATCTTACAATAGGGTGCTGGAGGGGTTAGTTAGTTAGTATCCCCTCTGTCTAGATTATCATGTAACATTTTTAGGTTACCCTTTCCACGATTAATGGCTGATGGCAGTGGTTTACTTTTAACTACTTTGGTGTGCTTTTACCACGGGCTGCGTTTGCAGCTGCAGTAAAGCACCCAAGGGTGCCATTTTTGTCAAATGGCCATTTCTTTGTGGGAAGGTCCTTCTTGAGATTTACTCTGCGCGCCAAACCAGGTTTGGTCCCTTTGTTTGTTTTGCCTTTGGCGGGATTCACGAGTTAAGCCTGCCTCTGGCTCCAGGGTGTCTGGCGGGGGCAGGAAGCGAGGTAGGTGCCCAAAACCTCCTGTGCTTAGTCTCCTAGGAGACAGGAATGCACTCTTAGATGATTGGCCAGCTGGCTGTCCGGCAAGGACAGCCACCTTGCTGAGTGACTGACAGCTGGGCTGGAATGAATGAGAGAAACTTGCATAAAAGGCGAGGCTTTTTGGCTTGGAAGGCAGTCGACCAGTCGACAAAGGAATCCGAAGAAGAACTTGGAAGAGACACCTGCTGCAACTCCTGGACCGTTGGTTTGCCCAGAGATGCCCTGCTGCTGTGCTGAAGCTCCAAATTCGTATCAACAGAGAAGTCCTGCAAGGACAACTTCTCCCCTTGAGTTGGTGGGACCAATCAACCGGAAAGTAAGCCACCTGGACATCCTCTCAAAAATGGTTGAATTTCCACTGCAGTTGCTGCTGCAATCGAATAGCCAGGGAGAGGAACACCAGTTTGTGTGCATTGTTTTCAAGCTAGCCAAGAGCTCCAGGAAGATCCTCCAGACTCCAAAGAAGCAGGACTGACTGAGACTGAGCCACCTCAACAGAGTGCTGCACCCAGATGCAAGGAAAGCCCATCTCGACAGCCAGGAACCGCAGTGGTGCTATTTGGGGTAGATGGGAGGAGCTGAAACACCAAAGTGCCACTTGTTTGAAGATTGCCAGTTGCGAGCGGTGACCGTCCCATTGCAGTGCAGGAGTCCCCGGACCTCGTCCTTCGTTTCCCCACGACTGACCCCCAGGAACAGCAGGATCTGCAGAGCTGCACAGGAACAGAAGTCATCTGCTGCACGTTTTCTTCAACCTAAAGGTACTTTACAGTCGAAGAGAACTTACCTCTTGTTGTGTAGCCAGACTTGCTTGGTTGCATTTGTTTGTAGAGTTGCTATCAGCTTCTTTACCTCACAAGCCTAACCAGCTTGTGGCCCTACTTTGATTTCTTCTATTCTACCAAGACTTTTTAAAACATTGTGAAAGGCTTTCTACTTACCTGGCCTGGCTCCCTGAATGACTCTTCTCTCCTCTGTTTACGTGTTTTTGCCTTCCTTCTGGGAAAGGGTTAACTGACTGTACATTGGGATGTTATTGAAAGTGCTTACATGCTTACGAATCATTGTGTGAATACTTGTTCTGTTCTGATCCTTCCTTTTCTTTGACACTCTCCTAAGAAAGTCTAAAGGCAAACAGTGATATATTAAGGGCTACAGAAGCCTAGCAATTGAAGTCACCTGAGGGGGTAGGTAGTGTCTGTGAGCCATCCCAAATGAGTATTTGCTGATTTAGAAAACTAAGAGTGTGTATTATTTTTTAAGTGTATTTGTGTGTTTCTTAACATTGCTCCCTTCTGAAGAAGGCTTTACTATAGCTGACTGGTAATCATAAAACCTTTTGTGTAAGAGTTTATTTGGACACTTGTCACTGTGAATCTCTGTTACTCCCCTACAGCTCACATTGACCCCTCTTGAGATAAGCCTGGCTACTCGACCACACTACCAACTTGTGTAGTACATACCTATGCCAAAGGTTGGCTTCCTATTGCCAGGAGGTCAGGCTTGTTGTAGCGCACGCAAAGGGTACTGCATACAATCTTGCCTAACACTGGTGGCAGGCGGTGAAGAACTATTGTAGAGTTGTTACACTAAGAAATTGCTTTGCTTTTGTTCAACTAAAAACCTTCACAAGGCTAAGCTCCACTAGAATAGCAATTGTAACATGCCAAATATGGATAACTTCAGTCAGGAAGCCCTGGTCATTATAACAGTAGAGCAACTGAAAGAAATGTGTAAGGACAGGAGTCTCACTTTTAAAGGAAAGAAAAATGAATCATCAAAGTCGGGGTAGTAGGCCTATCACACCTACTAACCAATGAAATGTGGAAAATGATATTGGGGATGATAATTCAGAGTCTAACTCTAATGTCTTAGAGGAGTCAGAGGAGGAAGAGGAGTCTCAGGAAGAGAGCCCCTCCTTGCCTCAACAGGACTTTGCCTCAACCTTTAGCCACTGGGACCCCACAAGGTCCATCGCTGAGTCCAGAATGTGTGTCTCTTGAGAAAATGAGACTTGAGTTAGAATTCAAAAGATTACAAATCCAAGTTGAAACGAAAATTCAGGATATCAAACTAAGGGAAATGAAATACAACCTGCTCTTGAAATGAAGAAATTGTCTCCTGAAAATGTTTCTATCCCAGGTCTTCCAGTCCAAAGAGACCTTGCATGCCCAAAGAAGCAGTGGGTATGTATGATGTGAAACTTGATATTTTTGATTGGTTGGGTGTTTTTGAATAGAACTATGGGATTCAGGGTTTCACAGGGAATCAATTGATTCCTTGGCTTTTGTCTAGGCTCCCCCAGGTGGCAACTGATGCTGTAATGGAGGTGGGGGAACTTGAAAGATTGGAGTATGAAAATGTGAAGCTAGCTTTGGTAGCTAGATTTGGGAAAACCCCTTCCCAGTACCTTAAGAGGTTTAGGACCCTCAACAAGACTGATGGTACCCCTTGGGCTACCTGGGTGTGTGAATGCTTGAACAACTTAGATGGTTGGGTTAAGAGTTACAGAGTGAACTCCTTTTGAAGGAATGAGGAATCTATTTTTGTTGGAATTTATTTTTGATGCCTGCTCTCCTGAGCTGAGACAGCACTTTGCTTACTCAAAAGAGATTGATCCCAAGAAGCTATCAAAAGTTTTTGACTTGTGGGGTTGCCAACAGGGCCACTCACAAGGATTCTGGGGCCACTCACAAAAAGGATGAGGGGAAGCAGCACAAGAAAGATGACAAAGAGAATTCTAAAACCTCCCATCCAGAATAGGGCCACAAACATAAGCAGGGTAAATACCATGGGAAAGTAGGTCAGTCTATTGAAACCTCTGGTGCCAAACCAGAGGGAGGTCAGCAGAAACCCCCATTCCAGAAATCATTTGGTTAATGTTATGCTTGTTGGGTCTACTGACAATGTGAAAGGGGATCCCAGATGCGAGGGTAACCCTTCAGGGGTCCACACTGCCTCCTTAGCCTTCATCCCTGAGGGAGAAGTACATATGGCAAGTGGAGACTTTCATCTATTGGCTGAACTTCCCATTTGAGTCTCAGCCAGTGTTTCTTTAGTGTCCCTGGGTCTGTGGGAACAGCAGAATTTAGAGGTGTAGAACTCTATTCCAGATAACACAAACAAATATTACAAGGACAGTCTCAGGAATGTGGGGTAAACTATCCAAGAACAATTCTTCTGACCCAGATTCCCCTTCCTCCTCACCTGTCCGTGATTCCTCGGATGAGTCTTCTGAAGATATCTCCCTCCGGCTCCTCCAGGCGTGCTCTGGCTTTTTTGGACGAGTCTTAGGAAGAGCCCCGCCGGAGGCCACCCTACCTACTAGCAGTCAGCCCGGCAGTGGGGGCCTCCAGGGGGACCGCCCCACGACCAGGGAAAAGCAAAGCTGAAAAACCCTGGGACGATGTTAAACTGCGGTTCTTGAAGGCAGTCGACTTCGTGAGACGGAAATGGCATATCCCGTCTCTCCAGAAGGTATCAAAGAGGATACGCAAATGTGTGTTAACAGATGTGTTGAAGGAACACAAGGTAAGAGTAAGGAAGGCTCGGAGTGGAAGGGCGCTCCGAAGGAAAGCGGAGCGCAGAGGAGGGGCAGAATGGCGGTCGGTAGAATAGAACGAACCGCTAGGAGAAAGTGAGGAAGTGGACACGGAGAAGACAAAGCAAGGAAGGCGGGAAGGCAGCGGGAACCACCAGAACAGTGGACGGAGAACAATCATGTATACCCAAAGAAGGAGGGTTGCAACGCATTGTCGCTTAGGCGTGACGCGCCGTAAACAACTAGAGCACTGCATTAGTTTCCACTCAGTAGCCCTTCTTCCATTTCCACCATAGTTTCCAGGGACGGCGGATCGTGACAGACAGTGTCACGCTCACCTGGTATCCACAGGGACGCCACCCAGCTGGGTTACTCGCTGGTATGCTTCTCAGCTTTGCCCTGATGTGGTCTGCGGGGAAGGTTCTGCCTGAAAATACAGGAGGACTGTGTTCAAGACTGACCGACTGGGGTAAGTATCCTTCCTCCACCCCTGTATGCTTTCAGTCCCTCTGGCGCCCTCTCCTCACCTTGTGGTAGAATTAGGCATGCTCTCCATCCTGCCTTCTTTGCAGGAGCGCGTTGTCTTTCATGGACGAGTGCGGTCCAGTTACTTCACTGACGCCGGCCCGTTTGCTATTGTTCAGGTAGGTCTTATTGCTGTTCTTTAGTTTTGTTGCTATCCTGCATGCCTGTCTTTGTTTAAAATGTCTTTTTTCTCCCTTAGGTATGCGGAGCTTCAGCGCGGTGAACTGGCTTGGTTTTAGCCCCACTGGTAAATGATGGCGCATTAAGAGCCCTATGATGCGGTAAGTAAGCGCTATGCGCAGCGCTGCAAAGTCTTGCCTTTGCTAACCTGTGTTTTCCTTCCTTGTAGGTCGCGGTGTTCTTCAGCGCGAGTGGAATGTCCGGAGTGGTGCCAGCCGAGAGGCGACCAGCCAGGTAAGCCTTTTGAGCAGTTCGTAATTTGTAAATGTCTCTACAGCTTTCTTTAATGTTGCCTCTATCTTCCTCTTTCAGGTCGTTCTGTCCAGGAGGCATGCAGATTCGAGGAAGCTGTTCTCAGTAGCTGCGAGTGTTTAAAGATGAAGACTGCAGGTAAGATGGTGCTGCTAATGATGTTCCTTTTGTCTCCTTGCAGGTTCTGCTTCTCTGAGGTTCGAGGGAATAGCTGGATAGCTGGACACTGCGAGCATCACGTTGCAAGCTGCAAAGTAACACAAAGCATGTTCAGCAGTCAGGGTGTACTTGTGAATGGTCAGGAAACCTCTGCCATTAGAGACACTGGGGCCAGCATCACAGTGGTGGATGAAACCTTTTTCAAAGCTGGGGATTTTGCTAAGGCACCCAAATGCCCCACTAAGCTTGCTGGAGGCCCTGTCCAGATGGTTCCAATACTACCAGCTCTCATCCCGTGCAACAATATAACTGTAAGAATGCCTGTCAGTGTTCAGAGTGAGGTGCCTGGGAGAGTCCTGTTGGGAAATGACTTAAAGACTCTTGGAGTGGTATCGAGCACCCCCAAGCCTCCAAGTAAAAGGAAGCAGCAACAAACTAGGAAGGCCAGAGAGCTCACTTTAGATGACTCTCAGTGGTTTGTTACAGAGGAACCTATAACACCCAGTCCACAGGAATGACAAACCTCTACTTCCAGGAAGGAAGAGACAAAGGGGAAACCCAAGGTCTCCGGAAACAAGAAGACTAGACATCCCTGTGAGGACAGTCCCAAGTCACACCTGTGAGGCTGAGTGTGAGAAACCCCCAGAGGATGGTGAGTCAGCTACTGATGACACAGAGATGGAAGAAGACCTTCCCCTTGTTGGAGATCTGGATCCTAAAGACCATCTTGAGCTGCAGACATTGCTTGCAGATGGTTGCATCTGTAGGGCAGACTTCAGCAGAGGTCAAAGAGTGTCCTACTCTTGAAGGACTTCACCAACAGGTAGTTTCCCAGCTGAAAGGGCAAGAGTCGGGGAAGCATAGGTTTTACTGGGAGGATGGCCTCCTCTACAGTGAAACTATTGAGTCTACCCCACGGGAATACAGAAGACTTGTAGTGCCTCAGGAGGTGAGACCCCAGTTTCTACAGTTAGCCCATGAGATTCCTCTAGCTGGTAACTTAAGTTTTAGGAAGACCAAGGAAAGGATTTCTCTGTATTTCTACTGGCCTAAGATGGGGTCTGATGTAGATACTTTCTGTAGAAGCTGTCACACTTGTCAGACATCCGTCAAGAGTGGAGCCAAGAATGTGGCACCTTTGGTACCTCTCCCAGTGGTGGGAGTCCGTTTTGAGAGGGTAGGAATCAACATTGTTGGTCCCTTAGACCCCCCCCCCCCATCATCAGGCAATCGATTTATATTGGTTGTGGTAGACCATGCTACCAGGTATCCTGAAGCCACACCTATGAGCACTGTTGCTGTTCAGGCAGTGGCTAAGGCCCTACTTGGTATTTGTACCAGAGTAGGTTTTCCTAAGGAGGTTATCTCAGATAGGGGGACCAATTTTATGTCCCACTACATGCAAGCCATGTGGAAAAACTGTGGAGTGACCTACAAGTTCTCAACAGCCTACCATCTCCAAACCAATGGGTTGGTAGAGAGGCTTAATAGAACTATGAAGAGCATGATAGGTGCTTTAGAGGAACCCCTTAGAAGAAATTGGTACCTTCTACTGCCATGCCTTCTCTTTGCTTATAGAGAAGCCCCTCAAGAAGGGGTTGGCTTCAGCCCATTTGAGCTTCTCTATGGTCATCTGGTTAGAGGTCCATTGGCCCTAATCAAGAAGGGGTTGGAGAGTGCTCCTTCCCACAAGCCAGTGAGAGTCACGGACTATGTATTCGGTCTCCGAAGGAGAATGACACACATGATGACAGAAGCTTCAGTTAACTTGAAAGCAGGTCAGGCTCTGGTTAAAGCATTGGCATGACCAGAAGGCCAACGTGGTTGAGTTTACTCAAGACCAGCTAGTTCTAGTTATGGTACCTAAAAGGCAGAGGGCCTTCCAGGACAAATGGATTGGTCCCTTCAAGGTAGTGGGAAAACCTGGAGAGGTCAATTATTTGGTGGACTTAGGCAATCCTAAGGTTGGACCCCACAGTCTTTCACTCCAACCGCCTAAAGGCCTATGTCTCTAGACCAGAACTGGGAGCTTTGCTTCTTGCATCTGCTCAGGAGGAGGAGGAGGAGGAGGAGAATGAGCCTCTATCGGACCTCCTCAGTGGACAACCTTTAGATGGAAAGATAGGAGTTAATCTCTCTTCTGATCTGACACTGGATCAACAGGAGGAGTGCAAAGCTCTGTTAAATCAGTTTGCCTCTCTGTTTTCACTAACAGGCTTGGCCCCTTGAGGCCTGTATGAGATTCTCACTGGTGACTGTTTACCTGTTAAAAGCAGAGGTTACAGAATGTCGGACCATGTAAGAGCCCACATAAAGGAAGAGGTCAAGAAGATGCTTGATCTTGGGGTAATGGAGCCCTCTACCAGTCCATGGGCTAGTCCAGTTGTACTAGTGCCAAAGGCAGGATCCAAGGAATTGAGATTCTGTGTGGACTATAGAGCTCTTAATGCAGTCAACACCACTGATGCCCATCCTTTACCTAGGACAGATGAGCTGGTGGACACACTTGGTTCCGCCAAGTACCTCAGTACATTTGACCTAACCTCAGGCTATTGGCAAATAGCCCTGGCGGACCATGCCAAGGAAAAAAATGTATTTTCAACCCTAGGAGGCCTCTACCAGTTTAAGGTCATGCCTTTTGGACTAAAGAATGCACTTGCTACATTCCAAAGGATGATGAATCATGTTCTGAATGGGATGGAGGACTTCTGCATGGCATACTTGGATGACATTGCAGTGTTCAGCACTACTTGGAAAGAACATATTGGCCACTTAGGATATATATTGCAGGCTCTTGAGCAGGCCAATCTGACCATAAAGGCAATTAAATGTCAGATATGTCAGAGTACAGTGGTCTACCTTGGACATGAGTTAGGAGGAGGTGAAATAAGGCCATTGCCTAGCAAAGTACAAGATGTACAAGACTGGGCCACCCCTACTACTCAGACCCATGAGAGAGCCTTTCTAGGTCTCACAGGTTACTATAGGAACTTCATTGAGAACTGTGGGACCGTAGCTTCTCCCTTGTATGTGATCTCACCCAAATTCCCCAAGAAGGTCAGGTGGAATGAGGAGTGCACCAATGCATTTGAAGGACTTAAGAAAGCCATTTGTCAAGCTCCAGTCTTAAGAGCTCCCGACTACAACCAATTCTTTATTGTACAGACATATGCTTCCAATACAGGTATAGGTGCAGTTCTGAGTCAGCTGGATGAGAAAGGCAGGGAACTCCCAATCTGCTTCATCAGTAGAAAACTAAAGGACCCTGAAACAAGGTGGGCAACCATAGAACGTGAGTATTTTGCCATTGTGCGGTCTTTGAAGAGGTTTAGACCATACTTGTATGGATCTACTTTTGTAATTCAAACAGACCACCAACCCTTGAGATGGTTAATGCAGCTGAAGGGGGAGAATCCTAAATTGTTAAGATGGTCAATCAGCATACAGGGGTTTGATTTACCATAGAACACAGGTCAGGGTGTAATCACCAAAATGCTGATGGTCTCTCCAGAAAGTGTGACCGACTGAAGTAAGGAGATTATCCAGGGGTGGATTAAATCCTCTTGTCCCTTAGTCTGGGGGGGGGGGGGACAAGTGTTAAGGAGAATTCTCAGAAATGTGCTAATTCCCTCTAACTTGGAGACCCCCAGCAACTTTGCTGGGTTTTGAGGACTTGATTTTTGTAACCTGGAGAGAGCGAGACCCTTTTTTCCCACTCTCTCATATATTTTAATGTGATTTTTGAGCACTGTTTCTTTTGGTTGTGGAGTCTGACAAACTCCATATGCGTCATCTTTTACATTGTCACACAGCACCTTCAGTGCAGTGACACAGGGAAATCTTTCAGATTTCCCAAAGGTTTAAATACCTTCTCTGGGATAAACTACTGTTTCCCAGAACAGTAAAATGAAATTGACTTCACTTACATTTGTAACTTTCTAGACCCAGTACACACTATCTTACAATAGGGTGCTGGAGGGGTTACCTAGTATCCCCTCTGTCCAGCTTCTCATTTAACATTTTTATGCTAGCCTTTCCTCGATGAATGGCTGGTGGTAGTGGTTTACTTTTTACTACCATTATGGGATTTTACCTTGGGCTGAGTTGGCAGCCACGGTAAAGCACCCATGGGTGCCATTTTTGTCAAAATGGCCCCAGTCTTCTTTTTTCGCCATTTCTTTCTGGAAAGATCCTTCTTGAGATTTACCAAACCAGGTGTGGTCTTTTTGTTCATTTCGCCTTTGGCGGGATTCACAAGTGAAGCCCGCCTATGGCTCCAGGGTGTCTGGCGGGGGCAGGAAGTGAGGGAGGTGCCCGATACTCCCTGTGCTTAGTCTCCTAGGAGAAAGGAATGCACTCTTAGGTGATTGGCTGGCTGGCTTTCCGGCAGGGGCAGCAACCCTGCTGGGTGACTGACAACTAGGCTGGAATGAATGGGGGAAACCTGTATAAAAGGTGAGGCTTTTTGGCTTGGAAGGCAGAGTCGACACTGGACGAAGGAATCTGAAGAAGAACTTGAAGAGGACGCCTGCTGCAACTCCTGAACGGTTGGTCTGCCCGGTGAAGCCCTGCTGCTGTGCTGAAAGTGTAAATTTGTATCGACAGAGAAGCCCCTGCAAGGACGACTTCTCCCTTTGAGTTGACGGGACCAATCAACTCTAAAGTAAGCCACCTGGACATCCTCTCGGAGCTGGTTGAAATTCCATTGCAGTCGCGCTGGAACCGAATAACCAGGGAGAGGAACACCAGATCGTGTGCGTTGCTTTTAAGCTGGCCAAGAGCTCCAGGAAGATCCTCAGGAC
Source organism: Ambystoma mexicanum (assembly GCF_040938575.1). Lineage (NCBI taxonomy): Eukaryota > Metazoa > Chordata > Amphibia > Caudata > Ambystomatidae > Ambystoma > Ambystoma mexicanum. The sequence goes on along the minus strand of NC_090928.1, from coordinate 624,117,550 downwards.
TCCCAGGAAGCAGGACTGACCGAGCCTGAGCCCCCTCAACAGAGTGCATGACCCCAGATGCAAGGAAAGCCCATCGAGACAGCTAGGAACCACAGTGTTTCTATTTGCGGTAGACGCGAGGAGCTGAAACACAGAAGTGCCACTTGTTTGAAGATTGCCAGTTGCGATTGGTGACCGTCCCATTGTAGTGCAGGAGTACCCAGAAGTCCTACCTTTTGTCCCACGACTGAGACCCAGGAACACCGGAATCTGCAGAGCTGGACAGGCACAGAAGTCATCTGCTGCACTTTTCTTCAACCTAAAGGTACTGTAAAGTCTGGGAGAACGTTCCTATTGTTGTGCCACCTTTCTTGTCCTCATTGGATACTTGTCTCGGTTGCCCCTGTAGAGTTGCCAACAGCTTCTTTACCTCACAAGCCTAATCAGCTTGTGGCCCTTCTTTGAATTTCTTCTTATTCTACAAAGACTTCTAAAACATTGTGCAAGACTTTTACTTACCTGCAAGAAGTGCTTCAGTTCACCTTGACTTTTGCCAACTTAACATTGGCTGGCCTGGCTCCCTGAATGACTCGTCACTCCTCTCTCCTCTGCCTGGGTGTTGTCTTCCTTCCAGTAAGGGGTTAACTAATTTTGCATTGGGGGTTACCAAAAGTACTACCTGCTTCAGAATATTTGTGTGATCTCTTGTTTTGTTCTAATCTTTTTCCTTTGACATATTCATAAAACTGATCCTAAATGCAACAGTAATATATTAATGTCCCCAGCACCCTAACTATTGAAGTCACCTGAGGATGTAGGTAGTGTCGGTGGGCCATCCAAAATGGGTACCTACTGATTTAGAAATCTTAAGAGTGTGTATTTTTGACGTGTATTTAAGTGTTACTGTTATATTGCCCCTTCTGAAGAAGGCTTATTCTAACTGACTGATAAATTAATAATTGTTTAATCAAGAAACTTTGTGTGTAAGAGTTTATTTGAATACTTGTCACTGTGAATCTCTGTGTAACTCCCCTACAGCTTTCATTGACCCCTCTTGAAATAAGCCTGGCTGCTTGACACGCTACCAACCTGTGTAGTACAGATTTATACCAATGGTTGGGTTCCTATTGCCAGGAGGTCAGGGTTGTTGTAGTGCACCCAAAGGGTACTGCATACGATCTTGCCTAACAATACTCTTAAATCCCACAGTCAATTAACCAATAAGCCGTTTGTCCAACAGCGTTCTTCTAACTCCAGGAGGTTTCAGGGACAGGGTATGCAACACTCCTCCAGGTTCAATCAAGACGGACAGGCTTCATCATGGGGCTACTCAAAGGGACAGTCCTCCTCTTCTAATTTTCAAAGAGGTCATAAAAGATCCAGAGGAAGAGGTAGAGGCTCCCCGGCCAGGGGCTCCACCCCTCCCAAGCAATGACGCACCGCTCCAAGTCCTCTCCCATGCTACTCCAGTAGGAGGTCCCATTTCACATTTACCCATGCATGGGAGGGATTTAGTCAGACAAGAGCTCTTGCAAAAACCACCCCCAAGGCATAGGCGGATGATGCCAGAAAAGCGGTGCCTACTATTGGAGGAAGTAAACTGCTGGAAAAAGACGCTGTACAGATTGTTCCAGCAAATCAGGTAAAGAAGGGGATTTATTCAACGTACTTCCTTGTGCCAAAGAAGGACATATCCACGCTTCCAGTGCTAGATTTGCGCCCAGCAAACATATGTCAAACATTTGCATTACCACGCTCCAAGAGGTAATATCCCCTCTTAAAACAGGAGGAGGGGGGGATTACATGGCAACATTGGATATGAAAGATACATACTTTCATATTTCAATGTTCCCAGCGCACAGAAAATAGCTACGATTCCAGATAGCAGGAGTACACTATCAATTCAAGGTGCTCCCCTTCGGCATCGCCTCTGCTCCAAGACTGTTCACGAAGGTGCTAGCAGTAGTGGCAGCACACCTCCGCAGAGAGTCAATCTCTGTGTACCCTTATCTAGACGACTGACTAATAACAGCGGAGTCCCCTCAAATCTGCAGAAACAACACCCAAAGAACCATCAACCTTCTTTTCTAATTGGGATTCTCCATTAACGAGAAAAAATCAAGTCTTGTTCCCAGTCAAAGAAAGCAATTTCTGGGAGCTGTCCTGAAGACCGAAAAGGAGTTGGCTTTCCTGTCTAACGAGATGGTACAAAACATGCTGTTGCAGATACCTCATTACAAAGCCAGTTGCCAGATAACTGTATACAAAGCAATGCGCTTGCTCAGGATGATGGCCTCATGCATACACTTGGTTCCACACACACACGCTTGCACCCAATGCAGGAGTGGTTAGCGAAACAATGGTCTCAGGCAAGCGGTCAGTGGGATAATCTAGTGATTGTTTCGCTAAACCTGTTACAGGCTCTTCACTGGTGGTCCAAGCACAACCTGCTAAAAGGAAAACCCTTTCGCATCCACCAACACAAGCAATCCCAACTACAGACTCCTCACTCGCCGGATGGAGAACTCACTTCCTCCACCACACAGCCCATGGGCAGTGGACACACGCCACAACCCAAAAACGCAGCAATTTCCTAGAACCTCTGGCAGTTCTGAAAGCTCTACAGGCTTTTCAACAACATCTTGCAGGTCAAACAGTGCAAGTCCTCACAGACTGTGCCACTGCCATGTTCTACCTAAACAAGCAGGGAGGCACACACTGTCCACGTCTGTCCAGGCTGTCCCAAAAAATATGGAAGTGGTCACTCAAGCGGAACATGTTCTGAACCTTTTAACACGTTCCAGGGGAACTCGATGCTCTGCCAGATACTCTAAGCAGATACACTCTACCAGAAGAACACGAGTGGCAACTCCACAGATATTCTAGATGGAATCTTCTCCCAATTGGGTCATCCCCCATTAGACTTGTTTGCCACAAGCCTTAACTTGCAATGCCCAGACTTTGCGTCCAGGTTTCCCCAACCAGGGTCCAAGGGGAATGCACTGTGGATGAACTGGTCAGGGAAATTTGCTTACGCTTTTCCTCCGACACCACACCTGAGCAGGATAGTGCACAAGATGCACCATGAGCATGGTTGCTCCTATGTGGGCGAGACAACCTTAGTTTCCACATCTGCTAAAACTGGCGATGTGCAACCCGCTCAAGCTCCTGTTCCCCTACGACATGCTATCGCAGGACAAGGGGGCATCTCTCCATACTCAGCCTCTATCTATGAACTTGGCAGTCTGGCTACTGAAGTCATAGAGTTTGGTCATTTATATCTTCCACAACTGTGTATGGATAACCTAAAAGAGGCACGGAACCCAACACCAAACACTGTTATTTCAACAAGTGGAAAAGTTTTGAGATATGGTGCAGGTCACAATCCATAAATACAATTGAATCTTCTCCAGCCAACATTCTGCATTACATGCTTTACCTACTAGTCCCGGGAGGATAGCTCAGCGGCAACGTGCGCGCCTTGGAAGGAAGACGACACGAAGTTACACAGGTTTGATCCCCAGGTCCACGCTTAGAAACCTCTGGGTGTTTAAGCGCGTTATAATTACGCAACTAAGACAAACAAAAAAAACAATTACGCATCCAAAAAACAAACAATTCCTGTAACAGCTCCTCGATGCCTGTGGGCTGTGTGAGCGCTTTAAAAATGTAAAATAAATAAATAGTCTCCGGCCTACTATCTAACTCTATGGTGGAAAGTTCTGTCATTAAGGCCTTCATGGAAGGGGTGAAGAGGGTATACCGTCCATTTCTAACCCTCCAACAGATTGGGATTTTAATATTGTGCTCTCCAAACTCATGGGTCTGCCCTTTTTACCTATGCACAAGGCCATCCTAAAAAACTTGACCTACAAAACTGCCTTCCTGGTAGCCATCACCTCTATAAAACAAGTCAGTGAGCACAGGCACTGTCCATACAAGACCTCGTTCTTTGTAATCCACAAGGACTGGTCCTTAGAACACACCTTAAGTTTTCACCTAAAGTCATTTCAAAGTTCCATATTAGTCAATCTATCAAATTTCCTACCTTCTTTCAGAATCCATCCAACTCAGCTGAAAGAAACCTCCATACACTAGATGTAGGGAGGGCAGTCTTGTAATCCATGAACAAAACTAAACCCCTAAGGAAAACAGACCAGCTCTTTGAATCCATAGAACCTGGTAGAGAAGGCGATTGTTAGGGAGAATTCTCTGTTTAGGCTGAATTTCCTAACCTAGTGAGTCCCCCAGCAGCTTTACTGGATTTTTGGGGTTTATTTTCTTTCTCCTGCCAAGAGTGAGACTCTTTTACCCTCACTCTTGGGCATGATTTGAGTGTGTTTCTTTGAATCTAGATGTGTTTAATGGGCTATGGGGTCTTTTACTCCATAGGGCTTCATGTGTTTTTGTGATGTGTGTTACACAGCACCCTCATGCAGTAACACAGGGGTGTCATAGTGACCCCCCAGTATAGACTCCATACCCTGGGACTGACTACTGTCTCCCAGGGCATGTAAAGTCACCATTGACTTTACTAGTCTTAAATTCTGAACAGAACCACTACAAACCATCATATTGTGGACGTACTGGCTGGGGCAATTCAATTGCCCCGGGGTCTGTTAGTCGAGGGGGCACGTCTCCATCCCCCCTGATCGAGTTTTGTCTGGTGGCAGTGGATACTACTTTTTATATTCAACCGCAAATATTTTCCCATGGGATTTCCCATTGTTTTAGTCTACTATCTTTATTTAATTATTTACGGTAGCCTCGAACATACCGCCGGTTTATTTAATTAATATTAATTCTCCGGTTGGTATTTTTGCCAAAACTTGTTTCTAAAATGGCATTTCTGTTCTCTTCTGTGACTCCAACCCAAGTCGAGCCCTTTGTTCCACTTTTTGGCAGGCTTCTCCACAGAAGCCCTCCAAAGTGGTGCCACTCTGTCTGGGGTACTTAGGAGGGGTGGAGGGGGATTTAGGCACCCTGGACTGAGTTGCCTAGGCAACTCAAGTCGCACTCCGTCACCACTTAGCATGTTTGAGTGACAGCTAGGCTGAGTGAATGGGGGTTTTTTGCATAAAAGCAGGGCTTTGGGGACTGGAACTTCAGAAGTCGCCACAGGACCTAATAATCTGAAGAGGGAGAAGCTGAGCCGACCTGCCACGACGCCACCACCGGTGGAGCCCTGCTGGACCATCTCACCACTTTTCCCCAACGACAGAGGAGATCTCACGCCGGAGAGTCTTCTTCCTTTGACTGGTGGGGATAACCAGTTTCACCGTCTTTTCGCCTTCCCGACGTACCTCGTGGCCGCCTTGCCTGTGCCAAGCACCCCGGCAACCGGAATACCACGTTTTACCGCGAACAAAGGTACCACCTTTAACCGGAAAACTCTGCGGCTGGTTTCTTCCCTGGTAGCGCAACGACCTTCATCTTTCCTCCAAGTCGATATCTTCTCTTCCCCTGGACGACAACGCGACTTGCACCCACTGCCAGGAACAACTGCCACCGCTGAAGGATCCTTCCCACTTAAGGTACCGTGTCCCGCCAGGCTTCCCTTGCTACCGACTGTATGGGGTAGATTTAGCCCCTGGCTTTCGAACCTGGGTTAGCCTGGGACACCCTGGCTAAACTTTCCTAAGCCTCTCAACTCTTTTTTGAAATCCCTGCAAGACTTTCTAATCCTAGTGTAACTGTGTGATCTTGGGCGCATTTGTGCTCTGCTCTCTCTAAGAGTGGGCCCACCTCTGTATGAAAATAAGTGGTGTTTCACTGAGACTTATCTGATAAGGAAAAAGGAGTGTATATATTACAATAGTAACTGTGTTTAGAATATTTTACAACAAGAGTGCTGGAGTGTTTCAAACAGTGTGTTTTTAAATAAATAATTATATACTTTGATACCAAAGCTCTGGTCAGTGTTTGCTTGTATTGGTGTGTCGGAGTGCCTATTGTGTATACTTTGCATACTGCCTAACTCTTCTTGAGAGAAGTCTGACTGCTCAGCCACAGCTACCAGGTAAATCTGAGTGGTACTGACTGCTACCAAGTGGGTTTACTGCTAACACCTGTAGTCCTAAATCTTTTGCAGTGTTCCCTAAGGGAACTGCACAGGTTTCTGCCTAACAGCGATCATAGCTCTATAAACGCCATCTCCGTAGGGATAGTCAAATGCATACAACTGTGCTATTCCCTTTCCAAAAGAGCGTTGCCTTTCACTCCCAGGGCTTACTCTACCAGAGGCAATGAAGGCTCCTGTACCTTAGCCTTCATTGCAAACGTCCCCCTAGACGTCATTTGCAAAGCAGCTACATGGAGTTCCATTCATACCTTCACACAACATTATTCCATTGATACTCACTCATACGCAAATTCACAGGTGGGAAAAGTGGTGCTTAAACATCTATTTGCTGCTGTACCTTCTCACATCCCACCACCTTCTCCAGATGCTGCCCACTAATCTATGCAGAGCATGGGATCTAAGCAGATCCACAAGCCTTAGAAGGGATACACCGTAATCGTATTTCTGATGTTTGTATCTGCTTAGATTCACATGCACCCACCCTTTCTCCCCTTGGAGTAGAAGGTGCATAGATGTCTTTCTTGCTTTATTACTTTTTATTTGCTTTATTACATCTGTACTCAAGCTACACTTCCTGCAACCTCATGTCAGAAACAAACAATCTGAGGGACCTCGATGCGTGAAGGGCCATGGGTACAGTAGATGTCACATTAGGCATAATATTAGTAACATGCCCAGTCAACGTGAATGTGAATCTAAGCAGATGCAAGTATCAGAAATACAATTATGCTCAGTAATGTATGATATATATTTCCAGTAACTGTCAGACAGCCCTGCACATAATGTGCAGATACTCATGACTCAAAGGCCCTGAAAATAGGAAATGACACAGAGATACACCTGAATGACATCCTCTGCACATACGGAACAAATGAAAGGCACATTGGAAACTTGTCTGAAATCTCCTCCACTAAAGGCAACTAACTGAAAGAAGCATCTAGCTGATGGCTCCTGTACATATGGTACTCTTAACAGACACAGCTAACCTGGCTGACAGGTTCTGCTCATAAGAGAAATATGGTACATACTTTGTTGACATTCCTTTCACATAAGAGACAGGTGGTAGGCATATCTGCAAGCCCCTGCACATGCAAGGTAAAAAGTTCAATAATTATAGGGACATGACGTGCTGCGCTATAGGTACGTTTCATTAACTTATTATTTATTTGACTCCATGAGTTAGGCCAGAACTTGCCATGACAATTCTTACACATAATACTTGATTTAAAACAGCACCAAAATAACACTTTGCATTCTGTTAGAGTACATGTGGCATTTTGCACTACAGTCTGTCCGTTCTATACTTTCAGAGGATACAATCAGTGTATAAATGCTGTGTGACCCATCAAGGGAATTCATCCCTGGTCCCCTCAGGTAGGCCGCCCCTCAACCCCTCGCCCTCCCTCATGAGGCTCGGGAAGTCACCTCCCCCGCTCTGCAACACCCTCTGTAGGACCTCACCCAGAGAGACTCCTCATGTGGGGACAAGGACTTGCGTTCCTCTCAAGAACTACCAAATGCGTGTATGGCCTACTTGGGGAATATCAGAAAATATGAAGGAGATGCAGTGTAAAAACCAGGAGGAAGATGTTACCATTCGTTATTTTCAACTAGAAGATGAATGGCTCTTTAAATGGAAATGTCCATTTAAATCGGATGAAGAAGCTGAAGTGGAAGCAGACTCCTCTGTCAGCTGAGACGGAGAGCCACGTACGTCAGCCAGTGAAGCCCCAGGCAGACTCGCCACAAGGGAGGGGAGGAGACTCTACAGTCGGCATAAGCCGCAAGTTTGAAAACTGCTGGGAAGCCGCAAAAGGAACCAGGGATGGGCAGAACCAAAAGGAGAAACGGCAGTTGTGGTGGCGTGATCACTGAGACCCTGTGGTGGACCAAGGATCCCCCAAACTGCGCCGAAAACATTAGGCTGAGTCGAACGGCTACCACACGGTTATCCGAGGATTTGATGAACTGTATCGAGAAAGGATACGGATATCGAGATGCTGAAGTGAAGCGAGACAGCGAGAGAACAAAGAAACAGCCTACCCTGAGTGGACAAATGCCCCGGTGACCACAGGGAAAATGGGAGACCCGGGAGGCTTGTGAGAAAACGTTATGGGACCATTCATACTTGTCGCAGTAATATAACGGGAAGAGTAACCTATTGCAATAAGAGAAACCTGAATACTATAACTATTGGAAAAGATACTACATTAAAAATATAAACAACCGAGGAGAGAACCACAGTGTTAAGTGAGAGAAATACAAAGGCAATAGAGGCTATAAAATACCCCACAACTGAGAGCAACATGCCTGGGGGGGGGGAGACAACCACGAATATTTATAAAAGGCTGGAGAAGCTAAAGTGATAGAATATTCTAATCTGGGGAAGAAGGGAGGGGTTGTAAAGAGGGGAAAATTAGTCTGTGTATCAATACCCTGGGAAAAGGGGAAAGGCCCCTATATGAGTAGTTATTCAACACTGAATAGAAAAGAATTGTAAAACAACCCTGACAGAACTATATGAACTGATTAGGAGTCACAAGGGGCTACTTAAATATATCATACGAAAGAAGAAGAAACTTGCAAGAAACAGCCCAAGGAGAAGGGAGTCATTCTCCTATTCTTAGTTGGAATACTGGTAGGGTCAGTTGGGTTTAGTTTGGACAGGGACATTTTTTCTTTTGGACATTCACCAACGACCACCGTAGTTAGTTTGGTATGTAGGGACAACCCCTTTCCCATTCTTTAATAAAACCAACACTGAAATGGCCACAGTCAGTATCCTCCTTCTGATCCGCCACAGCTGACACTAGTGCACTTTATTCTGGCTACAGCATCAATCTCACCCCCGCCCCACCCCCTGTCTGTGATGCTAGCACTAATTCTACACTGAGTATATCCTGCGAGAAATGTGCATTCTGACACTAGTTTTCTACTGTGCTTTCTGGCAGCAATGGTAGTAGGTAGAGACGACTCCTACACTAGCAGAGCTCTCAAATTCCCAGTCCTGAATTTCTCTTTGCATTGTTGTATTTGTCGTTCAGCATTCATATTAGCAAACTCAAAACTGAAAGTATCTGCATGCAAACGGAAAAGCAAGCCTAGATTTGCTGCTCCTCCCTTGAATTCTTACCACTGTCCAGTCTTCAGATTTTTCAGCTTGTTAACAGTTTGAGGGTTTACTTCTGAGTGTGGCAGTTTGTGAATCAGATTATTAGTTGTCTGGGCCGTGCCTGGATGCTTGGCAGGACTTTTTAAATGTTTTATTATAACGACCGCAGTTAGTTTGTGGTCTTGTAGTTTGACGCTTGTAAGTATTTTTAAATGGGGGTTTGCCCAATGCCCCCTGCTCCATACTATGGACACACAAATTAAGTCGACTTACAAGAGTCAAACTGCAAGATCACAAACAAACTGTGGCCAATGTAATCACTGTAAATGACATCAAGCACTTCAGAAATGCAATTTTCTTTCCTCTTGTTTGATTACTTGAGAGGTAATGGAAGACTTGGTCCATTGAAAAATGTATCTAAATAAATATTCAAACATTCTCAAATGAAAATGTCTGTTAATCCATATATATATTTATGTATTGGGATTTATAAAATGCAAATCATGCTTGGAAATTGCTGACTGAATGTATTGCATGCTCTTAGAATCGTTCTATGCTTGCAATGTTTAGTAATATTAATTACTCTTCCTATTGTTAGTACTGAAAGATGCAATTGCATTGATTTCAAAAAAATCTGAAGAGCTTGAAAGCCACGGGGAGAGACTGTATGCTTCGGTTCTTGGTGCCATGGACCTGATCACAGACAGTAACCTGAGGATGAATGAAGACACTCAACATGTTGTTTCCTAGGAAATGCAGTCCTCCTAGGTAAGAAGAAAGCTAATCTATTATACTTTTCAGTTCAGTCTGTACTTAAAAATCACACTTCTGACACTTCTAATGTACAAGTAATGCAGAAAAGTATCCAAATGCATCGGACACTCCGTCCCCTGCACACCATAATACTGAAGTCAGCCAAAACAAGTAGAATTATACAGTTGTATATAAAGTCCAATAGTTCACAGGTATATACGAATGAACATAAAAAAATCAGTTCCACAACAATTCAATTGTACCAGTTAACTTTGATAACATACCTCTGAGTCTTAAAGTTAAAAAAAGCACCAATGTGCAAATACAGCATATATAGAATGCGTCTAGTGTTAATCTGCATGCATTTCCAAGAGAAAGAAGGACATTAATCAAAACGTGTATTGATAAATACCTGAAACCGCAACGTTTGGGGTTCCTTCACAGTAAATCACCATATGCTGTTGCTAAAGCCACTAAGCATACAGCTGAAAACAATGTAGAAAAGAGGGTTCAAAAATCTCTGCCTATGGTATTGTGTGGGAATAGCAGTCAGAGTTTAACAGAATTACCTCAGAGATATACAAAGTCAACTAGTATGGTCCAAATAACAGCTGTAAGAAAGAGTTGTACCATCAAATCAGTACATATCCAGATAAAGGGTATTGTGGTGACCATCTAACTCAGTTATGCTGTCTCACCTGCTTGTTAAATCGTTAGCTCCGTAATAAGCTGCTACGCATGATTACAAAAACTGGAAATGCATCTGAGAACGCCTTTATGCATTCCCAAGTAACCTCATTCAGTATGGAAGTCACACATGTCTCCACACAGAACATCGGCCGCCTATGGGTTATGTAGTCCATGAATGTGCTTGCTCTCAAACAGATGGCATTAAAGACTTCTCTATCTTTTCTCTTCAATGACCACTTTGGTAGATAACGAGATTCATAGGATAACTTGTGTATGTAAAATTTGTTGGACATGGACATCACAATTAATTCACTAGCGGTGTCCATTGGAACCGAGATTTCAAAATATGGCCTTCACACAACACTGCAGTAATTTGATATTAACTCAAATGCGAGAACTTACATTTCTTTATCTTGATTGGCGAAAAATTGATATGCTCAAATAGGAACTTTTTAATGAAAAGAATAAGCGCCAAAGAGGCTAAATAGGTTAAGAGCAGTTCATCAAAGGCAGTGTCTAAAGCACTCCATGACGTGTCCAAAAATCATGCTATAATGGGCCAATGCTGAAGAAGTCTTGGAGCCAACGGTGAGGAGAATGGACAGTGAACAAGGTACATGTAATATATAACAGAGGCTCACTTTTTAGCAACGTTTTATAATGGACATTTTTCCATGTACTACAACACATTTTTCTTAACTCATGCATAGTATTAAGTGGGTCAGAGGGCATTATGGGTGTATAGCACGACTTTTGTTTGATCTCAAACAAAATCAAATGTTTCCATCTCTGTTAATCATTAGAGATACAATACAATTTCACTCGCTTAACACGAACTACTGTAGAGTTAACGAAAGTCCCCAAATGCTACAAGTATATGTACTGAAAGTAATCATTGGAGGTACGTCAATGTGGAGATGAAATGCAAGTAAATTCAATAAGAGTAACAGATTTAACATTACATCAAGAATTGGATAAGTGTTAACAGTAGACCTCGGAAAGGGTACTTGGAGAAAATAATGTAGATTGTACTCCTCATTGAGTTCTTTGGGATGCACTGTATCCAGTAAGTGGATCTAGTGCATTTCCCTCTGCAACAATTTCTTAGATTTGTCACCCCCTCTGGCTGATGTACGGACTACTTCCAAGACCATGAATATAATCTAGGCTAGATTGTGTCAACGCTCTACAAAATATCTTGCTACTCGAGATTTTGAATTGTGCGCAAATGTTTCCTGCTTGTCTGCCCAACATATAGAAATCTGCATGGGCATTTGATTGCATAAATGACTCCAGTGACGTTGCAAGTGGCAAAATGCCTAAGTACGATCTACTGGCCTGCATGTGGATGTTGGATGGTGTTGCTCTTAATGATGTTATTGCATCCCAAACATGGTAATGTGCCTTTGTTCCGTGTAGTCAAAGATCTTCGTGTTTTGGGGTAGGCCCTCCTCGCTCTAACCAGTCACTCTAAATCTCCTACCTCTTCTATATGCCATCAGTGATGTCATCAATGACATTTGTGATGTCATCTTTGATGTCCTGGGTGTTGGCCTTAGCAGTGCACGGCGGTGGTGCGAGTTATGGTTGCTTAGCTTACCATAACTGGCAAATGTCTGGGGGTCGCGGTTTTACTTTAACCATAACATACCTTTTTAACAACTTTTTTCACTGAATTTCATGTGTTTTTACCACTGGACCCTAATTTGCTACAACTTCCTAATATCATAATACCCCCAATATAGCAGCATTTTCAGCTGATGTAGAAAGTTTGACCTTAAAACTGTGCCATTCCCCACCTCCTGCCAACATTTTTAACATTTATACAAATTTTTTGCAACTTTTTCCACTGTTTTTCTGTTCGCCGATGTTTGAATTTCTGACGTCATCGCAGACTTTCTAGATGGTGTCACTTGACCATGCGCTCGTGTGCAGTATGATGATGTGTTGGCGAATGGGGCCATGCTTCGCGAACAGTTCGAAACTGCATTTTTAGCTGCTCTAGGAAGTTTCAAGCTGAACAGCTCCTCAACCTATTTTTACTCATCCATTTGCAATCTAGGACAGAGCACATGCTTGGAAGAATATTAGCAGAACTGCTATTTATCTTCAAAAATAGCATCAGTTATTGCCATCCCTTCTCCCCAGGAGCCGCCAACACCAGCTGGAGGGCCTACACAATGGAAGAAGCTCAATCTTGCAGCAAACAATCAAGAGGACCAGGAAGATAAAGTAGAAGAAATGGCTAAACCTAGCACCCAGAAAGAATCATGGATGTGGCAGTTCTTTACCACTGTTGGGGGGTGGGGGGGTATACCAAAGGTTAAGGCTACCAAGGTAAAATGCACTGAGTGCAATGTACTCCATCGTGGACAACCTGGGCAGTGTTCATACGTGACCACCTCCATGTGCCGCCACACTAAATCCAACCACCGGAATGCTCTCAGAAAGGCTGTTCCTTTCTCAGGAAGTAGTTCGCTGTCTTCCTCTACCTCATCTCCCTCAACCAATACTGCCACCACACAGGCTACTCCTGCTTATTTTTTACTTCTATTTTTAGAGTCCATATATTTTACATTTTTCTGTAAAGTAGTTAGACTCAATTATATTCTCTGACATTACCGTTAGCATTTTATACTACGCTGATGAGAATAATGGACAATTGTATACTAGACAAAAAGAAAAAAAGCACAAACAATGTTCTGTCCCAATACTTTTCTCTAGCATACAATAAAGACCATAATTCATGGCCCTTTGACTATCAACCCTCTCCGCAGTCCCCTCTCTAGGCCATGCATGATTAAAAAACCCAGATTGCACGTGCACACCATCGCACAAAACAGCCCTTCTACCCTTTTTACTTTTATGTTTGTAGCACTTCCTTGTTGCCTGCTTTGAAACATTCGCACATATATCCACCAATACGTTAAAAAAAGCTCTACATATAACCCTATCAACATATTAAATTTGAACACAACTGCCACTTAATGTTCTACAAATCCTTTGCATATGCATTTCTCTTGCCTATCCCAAAAAACTGTACACACTGCTGCTATAAATGCACATATGCATTGTGCAGTAAAAGAAGTGCATGAAAGGAAAGAGTAGTAGGGATTGCCAAGTGCTCATAGGAGCCCAGAAGTAACGAGAATAACAAATTAGTTCAGGGAAGTTTAAGGAAAGCTGTGTGTTATTAACATAACACTGGACATGAGAAAAAAAAGAAAGGCATCATGTGAACCATAGGGACTAAACATATATGGAAGAGCCACAATTATTGGATAAAACCCTGGGTTAATCTGCAGGTACACAGTAAGGTGGTGCAGTACAAACAGCCCAGTTTCAACTGGGAAGGGCGGTTCGAGAGGAAAACAAATCCGCCAGTCCAGTGCCCGATCCATGATGCTAAAGGTATCATATAACTGTTCATGAGGATACAATGGTTGACCGTTTGAAAGGCGGAAGTGGCATCAAGGAGCACTATCCTCCATCGTACTACAATCCTAAATGCCATATACACTTTATATTATTCCACTATATTACAAATACTGTATACTCCCCCTACAGTACTTATAATTACTATGCACATATTACTATATTATGTGTTGCCAGTGGCCAGATTTTCAACCACCACAATAGAATTAAACCATATAAGTACATACAATACACCTTCGCATAACAAAACTCACCCTGGACCCACTGCAATTGAAATGTTGTCTGCAGACTCCAATATTGACTGTGGACTCAGCGGCATCTACAAACCCTTTTTCTTCACCTACAAAAACAGCTCCATATCATCTTTATTCCACTCCCGTACACTTTCCACTGTCTCTTTCAGCCATCAAATTACCCCAAATGTGTTTTCCAAACTGTGCATTCACAGCGCTGTCCGCGAACTACCGCAGCACCTGTACGCCCTTTTTTCACCTATAAACCCCCCATATCGCCTTTATTCCACCCCCACCCTTTCCAGCCACCAAATAACCCCCAATGTGTTTTCTGTAGTTTCCCCACTGTGCTATCCATGGACACTGTCCGTGGATCCAACATGGTGACCGTTTAAAAAAAAAATACGCACCTCACGCTTTGCACCATCCAATCAGCGGCCGTGTTTGATGTCCTTACACATCACGCCGGACCCTGATTTGTCTGTCCGTGGACCAAATGGGGAAGTGAGTCCGTAGACTGGACATTACACATTTTTTGTACCTACTTTTGTCCAGTTATTAAAACAATTACTGGATGGATTTACACCAAATTTGCAAAAGCACGCTTTTGGGACAAGCTGCCGCTCCTGGCGCACATTTGGTGAAAATCCGTCCAGTGGTTTGGGCTGTAGGTGTGAGCAAAATTGTAATTCCATTGTGTCTGAGGATTTCCACACATTTTGGGACCCCCCCCCCTATAACTTTGCCCCCATACCCTTGACGAAACCGTATTCGTCCATGGGGTGCGAAGTTATAAGCTGCCCCAAAAAGTGCTCTTCCTATGGGTTGAGCAACTTAACCATAACTGCCGGCCCGCTACCGAAGGCCCTGTAAAATATATATTTCTGGAGCCTGTGGATCTGCTTAGATCACATGCTCTGTATGCTCTGCATAGTCCAACATCTAGTGGAAGTCGCAGAGTATTATAAGATTTCTTTTCGAAAATCAAACGGATGTCGACAGGGTGTGTTAGTAATACTATCCTTAATGTGACATGTACGGTACCCATTGTTTTTTTTTCTGCCATCTAAGTCGGTGGCATATGCAGAGTTCTCTTCCAGGCTGATGCCTTTAATTAGTTGGAATTTTACTTGTAGACTTTTTCTTTCCTGTATTGTTCGCCTTGCCGCACGGCCAACAAACTGCTCGAGGGCTTCAACGAACAAACTCATCGTCGACGACCTGACGCGGCCTACAAGGGCCTCTTCGGGCTTCGACCCATTACAGTAGGGAGAGATGGGGAGGTTCTTCATACTGACCTCTTAGAGAATGAATATTCTCTCATACCCATCCCCCTTTTTTCGCCAATCTGCCCTTATAAAAAATTGACAAAACTCCCTTTTTAAATTTCCCCTACCTGCCACTGAAAGTTCCTGTGGAAGGACAAGCACCGAGTGTGCAATTAGTCTCCTGAGGGATCACCCTGAAAGTTTGCAAATGCTGTAAACTTTTTTGACCGAAAACCTTAAAGGATCGGTGCACCAAACGCTGGGCTGCTCACGCCATGCAGGCCGAGGCCTTAATCAACGTGACTGAAAACTCCAGTGAGGGCAGTATCTGAGTCATGAGTGATGCCTAATGCGAGCGGGTTTCATCTGAACCCTGTGTGCGGGTCCCCGACT
This sequence comes from Ambystoma mexicanum, assembly GCF_040938575.1. Classification (NCBI taxonomy): domain Eukaryota; kingdom Metazoa; phylum Chordata; class Amphibia; order Caudata; family Ambystomatidae; genus Ambystoma; species Ambystoma mexicanum. The sequence continues at coordinate 624,101,605 of NC_090928.1, read as the reverse complement.
GCAAGAAGCAGGCCGGTGCTATTTGATGGAGTAGACACCCGGTGGCCAGAGAACAGCACAAAAAAACATACCACACGGCTGACTTTCGATGCTACCGTCGAGCGTCGAAGCCCACGCAGTGTCCACGGAGAAAGCCTCTGGTTCCTCACTATCCTCTCGGCCATCGCGTATGCTTTCACCTCATGTCAGGCCTCCGAAACTGAAGGTTCGGACATCGCCCACAAAGACACTTCTTTCATGCGGCAAAGTACAGGTGGTGAAAGGCGTTTCGGCGTCCCCCAAGAAAATGCAGGAGTTAATCAAGAAACACATCAGTGCTTCCCTGCTTAAAGCGAGGTTGGCGAAAAAGTCCCAAATTTCAAAGCCCGTTCCCTCGAAGCACACAGGCTACAATCCCCCCCCAACCTCCTTCTAGACTCTTTCAGGGGCTATGCACCACAAAGATCAAACTCCCGCCCAGGCATCCCCCATCATGTCAGGCTTCCCACCTTCATATGACTATACACCTGAAGAGTTCAATAAAGTCTAAGAGGATGTCAAGTTTTGTGGACTTTATGGACAGACACCCAGATCAACTGTCATCCCTCAAAGATGCATCACAGCCAGGGGCCTCAGCACAGCAGCCCCCTGCCAAAAAGTCTAGTCTTGAGCCACAGCCTAGCACCTCTGCTCTAGGCACCCCGGCCTCGACCTACCAAGATCCCTCTTAGGACTTGTACTATGATGACCCCTCAGGGTCACAAGACCCAGGGTCTCAAGGGATACCTTTATAGTCCAGACCAATTTTCTGATGACGACATTTACGTAATCCAATCACCAGACCACCAGCACCGGTAGCAGATTCGGCCGTTGATAACCAACTACAGTACAATTGACTACTAATAAAGGGCTGCACAATACTTTAATATCGACAATCAGGATGCACAGGTCGACAAAGACTTGGTGGAAGACATTCTGGGGGACTAAAGGTCTCCCACCCAGTTTATTCCGCTCCTGCAGTCTGTAATTAAGACTCATCCAGCCATCCCTACTGGCGCCCAGTCTTACAAGGACGGTCAACCCTAGAATAGAAAAACTATTCACACCAGCACCCACTGATCCACTGTATATTATGGGTCAGTTAAACCGGATTTATTAGTGGTCACCACCACCAGAAAGAGGGAAGGCCCTCCCCTTACATCAGCAGAGCCCCTGCAAAGAAAGCAAATAAATATATACTTTCGGGAGAAAAGTTGCATCCTCTGCGGCATACCAGACCAGAATCTAGTTACGGGTGCCACGAATGGGATGACCTGGAACGCCAAATCGAAGCCATCACGGAACCCCTAAAGGTTCCATTGTTCAAAACTATTTCAGAAGGCAAGCAGATATCAAACTGCATCCTGAAAAAAGACCATGATGCGACAGATTATGCGGGACGCATCATAGCAGAGGGTAAGCTCATCAAGCGCCACGCCTGGCTCAGACGTTCAGGGTTTAAGTTAGAAACTCTGGCAACCCTCTTACACATGCCAGTGGAGCCTAATGTGTTATTCGAGAAGGCCGTCGAAGATGCCCTTAAGGGTGCTAAGGAGGACTATGGCACACTCAAATCCCTTGGCCAGTTGACAAACAAGCCCTATTTTCAACAGGGCTCCTCAAATAGAAGGTTTAGGGTGAGGGTGCTCCACCTTCCTCTGGGGACACACAGGAAGGACAGTCCTCGTCTTGGGGCCAATCGCGAGGTCAAGGTTCCTCTTCCAATTTTCAAAGAGGAAATAAAAGGGGCAGAGGAATGGGCAGAACCTCACCTGGGGGAGAGGCTCCATCTCTCCCAAACAATGATGCACCCCTTCAGGTCCCCTCCCTTGCCACTCCAGTAGAAGGCAGAATTTCACACTTCACCCACGCATGGGAGGGTATAACGTCAGACAAGTGGGTGTTGTCCACCGTGGCAGGCGGGTATTGTATCCAGTTGTTACAAAATCACCCTACTGCCCGCCAAGAAACAGGAAAATGTCAACAGAAGAAAAACGCTTACTGTTGGAAGAAGTAAAGACACTGCTGGAGAAAGACGACATAGAGATGGTACCAGCAAACCAGGTAAACAAGGGTATTTATTCAGCGTGCTTCCTTGTGCCAAAGTGGAGCCTAATGTGTTATTCGAGAAGGCTGAATAAACTATCATACATCATATCAAAGAAAGACCTTTCCATGTGCCCAGTATTAGATCTGCGCCCCACGAACAAATATGGCAAACCCCAAATGTTTCACATGACCACGCTCCAAGAGATAATTCCACTCCTAAAACGGGGGCGGGGGACAACATGGCAACATTGGATATGAAAGATGCATACTTTCGTATTTCAATGCTCCCTGCGCACAGAAAATATCTGAGTTTCAAGATAGCGGGAGTTCACTGCCAGTTCAAAGTACACCCCTTCAGCATTGCCTCAGCACCAAGAGTATTCACAAAGGTACTCGCAGTAGTGGCAGCACAAATGCGCGGAGGGTCCAACCCAGTCCACCCTTAGCTGGACGACTGGCTAATCACTGGGGAATCTCCTCAAATTTGCAAACAAAATATGCAAAAAAACAATAGTCCTTCTTTTCAATCTGGGCTTCTCCATCAACGAAAAGAAATCCAAGTCTAGTCCCCAGCCAAATAAAACAATTTCTAGAGGCTATTCTAAAGTCGAAGGAGGATCTGGCTTTCCTCTCAAACGAGAGATTACAAAACATGCTGTTGCAAGTACCTCGCTACAAAGTCGGTCGCCGGATAACTGTACGCAAAGCAATGCGCTTGCTCAGGATGATGGCCTCATGCTTTCACTTGGTTCCACACGCGCGCCTGCGTCCAATGCAGGAATGGTTAGAAAAACAATGGTCTCGGGCAAGCGGTCAGTGGGACGATCTAGTGGTTGTTTCGCTAACCTTGGTACAGGCTCTTCGCTGGTGGTCCAGGGACAACCTACTAAAAGGAAAAACCCTTTCGCGTTCCACCAGCACAAGCAATCCCGACTACAGATGCCTCACTCCCTGGATGGGGGGCTCACATCCTCCTCCACACAGCCCACGGCCAGTGGACATGCGCCACAGCACAAAAACATATACTTCCTGGAACTGTTGGCAGTCCTCAAGGCTCTTCAAGCCTTTCAGCAACCTTTTACAGGTGAAACAGTGCAGGTCCTCACAGACCGCACCACTGCCATGTTCTACTTAAACAAGCAAGGACGCACACACACACACACGCACGCACGCACGCACTCTCGCACTCTCGCACTCTCGCACTCTCGCACACACGCTCTCTCCCTCTCTCCCTCTCTCCCTCTCTCCCTCTCTCCCTCTCTCCCTCTCTCGCTCTCTCGCTCTCTCGCTCTCTCGCTCTCTCGCTCCCCTGCTCAAATGGGCAATGTTTTGGGAAGGAAATGATCCTATCCCGCCCCCCTATTCGCAGCCAAAGTGAATGTACTCCATCGAAGCCAAGGGGGAAAAGCACCCACCTCCTGGGTACATGAAAGAGCCCTATAACATAGAGAATTAGATGATTAACACCAGCCATGCCCCAGCTCCAGAACTCCATTTTGTATTAGGCCCTGGCGCCATCTTTTACTAGGCCCAAAAACCGCCACTCTGTGAGGCTGCAGCACTCGCATCTCCAGTCTCACACAGAGGGGCCAAGCCATCAGCACGCCAGGCCAGCTGTGCACTAGCCTTGTTCCAACGGAAGTCCATCCGTTTCCTGTCCCCTCAATGTTGCAAATACCTAGTATCGTTTTTCAAGAATTCGCTCTGCGAAGAGCGTGAGACAGTACCAGGCCCCAGCACTATGCCCATCCATCTCCACTAAACTGCCAGCGTCCCCCCTGATGCCCAGCCCACCAGGCCATAGCCCACCATACCTCTTAGTCGCGACCCCTCAACTCTTTTCATGCCGATAAACATCTGACCCCCCTGGTCTTGACCATTTCAGATTACCCACCACAGATCTAAGCCTGCACAGCAGTATATCTTCCCAATAGCGACACGCATCTGCTGGTATCATGAGGCACCGGGGAAGGTAGACTGTAGATCAAACCCCCGGGGGAGAAACTTGGGTACAGCAACTGCAGTATTAATAATGTCCCAAATGTGAGGGTCAATATGCCTATATATTATGTCCTTTTTCGAAGAGGGTGCTAGAGACCCAAACAAGATGGCCGCTCCCTTGTGAGCTCCCGCACGGCCCAATAAAATCCTGACTAATCATGTCATCCCCGGTGGAATTCCGCATCCAGCCTGCAGCACACGTTGCCACAACAGCCTTTGCCATCGATCAAGCCAAAAATTGGCGATCGCCGGTGCCCTGCGCGGCCGAAATCCCGACAAACACGTCCGGGAGTGGAGGGAGACCCAGAGGCCCACCGGCGTCCAGCTGCCTGCGCCGAGCCTTCCGGCGGGGTGTCAACGACCGTGACAAGAACAGCAGCGAGAGCAACCCTTAACGGCCCCTGGCAGACTAAGAACTCCCGGGCGCTGTCACCGATCGAGGAGCGAGCCGGCTCTGGTGTGTGCAACCTGGTGGGGAGCGGAGCGTGAAGACTGGCCGGCGACCGCGGACACAGTCTCCTGAGGCGCCGCGGCGAGCCGGGGCCCGCGAGAGGAGTCCAGACCAGTGAATCCGCGCCGCTGCCTCCTCCCGCCCAGGCGTGGTGCGGCACCGCTCGGGAAGCCCTCCCCGGCGGTGCAGACACTGCCCCCACCCGCATCTTGACACTGTTGGCCGCGCTGCATGCTGGTCGGTGGCCGCTTGGGGACAGCTCAAGGGAGAGAAATCAGCAGTGCCCGCCACACCCAGTGAAGCCATCGAGAAAGCGCCAGAGGTCCCAGGTGCGACGCTTGCGGCGCGGCGAATCCAGCACCTCAGAGACACTGGGAGGCCAAGTCCATCCGGGCGGCCTCCCCCCATGGGTTGCCACAAGAGGCACTGCAAATGCGGCAGGGAGCCTGCGGCAAACAGCACCAGCCAACCCCCCCCCCCCCCCGGCCACCTCCCTGCTACCGCGCCACTACTATCCAGCATAACAGTACACCTGTGCTCATGCAACTTGGCGCAACGCCACTAATCCGATGCCTTGATGCCAACCTAATTCACCAGGCATTTATTGAGTCTCTTCCTCAAAACTCTGATGAGAGGTGCATTGCATAGCTACATAGCCACAGCCGGCAATTACGCTACCCCGACAACCTCATAGTGGCGCACGCCCCTCGATCAATCAGTGTGGCCGCCCAGAACTGTTGCCAGGCGCCATTTCCTCGTTCCACCAGCTGACGATCCATCAGAACAACACATATACAGCGCGCACACTCACACGATGGGAAAATCGGACAAGTCGCAACGCAAATTGACCTTTGAAGGCGGCACCGCGTCCAAGCAACTGAGGCATAATTGCGAACCAGAATCCCCACCAGTCATCCGGCCAAGAAGAGTGCGAACCACACACGCTGGATATCAGAGCTCTGCTCCTAGAACTAAAAAATGGAATCAGTAGTCTGGACAGTAAACGAGACGATCTCTCATCCAAGGTGGATCAGGTCCAACACAGGCTGGACAATCACAGTGAGCACATAGACAAGGCAGAGCAACGCATATCCAACCTCGTCGACGGCATGTCGTCCCTCACCACCAGAGTTGCGACTCTTGAAAGCCCAGATGAAAACTGCCAACGCACGGAATGAAGACCTCGAAGGGCACTCGAGGAGGAATAACATCCGGATAGTCGGAGTAAGGGAGAAACAGCTCCAAGGCAAAATGGAAGACCACGTCGAGGAGATGTGCAAGTCCCTCTTCGGTACAGAGGCACTCTCGCATTTGTTTGTCATCGAAAGGGCCCACAGAATACCGGCATCAAAACCCATCGTCGGGGCGCCACCTCGGCTAATCATTGCGAAACTCCTGAACTATAAGGATAGGGATGCGATCCTGCGAATGGCCAGAGAGAAAGGCGTGCTACATCATGACGGCGATACAGTGCACTTCTACCCCTACTTTTCGCCAGCCGTCCAAGCCCAAAGGAGGTCCTTCACCAACATCAAACAAAGACTCCGATCCAATTAAATCCCTTATTCAATGCTGTTTCCAGCTTGCCCGAGAGTGCAACACCAAGGAAAGATCCAGTTTTTTCAATCCCCTGAAGAGGCACACATATGCTTGGATCAAAATGGCTGCGGCCCGCAGGAGAACAACCAACCACGCGCACAGAGATCCCGCCCAACGGAACCCACTGTAGGCAACTACAGGCAACAGAACACTGCATTAAATTTTAAAAAATGTTCCACCGGTACACCTCAAAAGGGACCACTCACCCCACAGACGTGCGACTTGGGAGGATCCGAGCGCCCCTAGCACAGCAATGTTCAAGTTCACTGGTTTCCAGTATCTATGTTGGGTCGACACGACGAGCAAGTTGGGGGTTGCTCGTGAAATAAGGGAGGGAGATCCACACCAGTTGGGAGTTAACAAGTTATACCAAGTTCGAGGCTACCTGCATGCGCTGCCCACGAGGAGGCCACGTCTCTCCCTGCACCCCCCCCCCGCCGCCACACGCCGCAGCCGCCCCTTGGGGGCCTACCACCCAAACATGCCGGCGGTAAATAACCAACGAAAAGCCCCTTCAACGTAGCCACGTGGAACATCAAAGGAGGTAACCAGCCGGCCAAAGTGAGAAAGATGACTCAATACTTGCGTCGACACAAGATAGAGATCGCCCTTATCCAGGAGACTCACCTATCCCCATCCACCGAACACTCTTGGGCAAAAGACTGGGGCTGCCACCGTTACCTCGCCTCATTCTCGTCATACGCTAGAGGGGTGGCTATTCTGATTAATAAAACGACTAACTTCAAACTAATCTCAGAACGGAGAGACGCAGAGGGCAGATCGCTACTGATACGAGGAACGATCGACGGCGAGGACATCACTTTGGTTAATTCATATGGCCCAAACACCGACAGCCCCAGCAACTTCGAATGGGTAAAGACCCAACTGAACTCCATAGGACTCTCCACGATCATATGGGGCGGAGACCTCAACACAATGCTTAATCCCTCTAAAGATAAATCGCATATATCATCAGCAACCCCTTCCAAAGCTAGCCTGCAAATTAGGGAAATCTGCAGTGCCTACCACCTCGTCAACATTTGGAGAAATAAACACCCTGACGCCAGAGACTTCACATTCCACTCCTGGGTACATAAAACAAGCTCAAGAATAGACTATCTCTTGGTGTCGGTAAACGGCCGCTTGCAGTGAGGAGAGTGCAACATTCAACCACGCACACTATCAGACCACTCCATGGTGTCTCTAGAGTGTTCCACCGCACAGACAATCAGAACTACCCCGCATTGGAGATTTAAACCCAGATCACTGCAGGATACTGTCTTCGCTGACGAGCTGCGTTCAGAAATATCATCCTTCCTGGACGTCAACCAGGGCTCAGTGGCCTCGGCCGGGACTCTGTGGGAGTCCATGAAGTGCTTCACCAGAGGAGTCTGCATGGCAAAAGATTGTGGAATCTGTAAACTGATACGCAGAGAACTGTGCATTAGCGAAACCCGCCTAAAAGACCTTGAGGGCTCCCTCCTGGTGGACGACGACCCGCGGATCCTCGCAGAGTTCAAAAAGGAGCTGGAGACGTTCAGGTACACAGCTGAGAGGAAAGTGAAATTCCTCGACCGCCACTGTAAAATACGCCAGTACGGTGAAGGACAACAATCTGGAGCCCTCCTGGTGAGACTCATAGCACCCGACAGGAAACCTACATCAATTGAAGCAGTGACTGACCACTGCAGCAACACTGTCCATTCCACGGCTGAAATCGTTGAAACGTTCCGCTGCTTCTATCAAGACCTGTATGACTCCAGTTACTCCGTCAGTCCGAATGAGCTAACGCAATACCTAAACACAGTGGAGCTCTTTTGGGTCGATTCGGAGCCCAGGGAACTGCTGAACGCCCCCATCACCATAGCCGAGATCCTTGAGGCCATTAAGGACCTACCCCACACAAAGGCGCCTGGCCCTGACGGCTTGACCAGCAAATTTTATAAATTCTTCGCCGAGCTCCTCGCCCTGCTACTCCTCCAAGTATATGAGGAAGCTCTGGCCAATGCCCAGCTGCTTCCTACCCTGTACATGGCCAACATCATACTCTTGCACAAACCTGGTAAAGACCCAACGCACTGCGGCTCCTACAGGCCCATAACTTTGATAAATCTCGACAACAAAATCTACGCTAAAATTCTAACAAAGCGACTGCTGCCCCTCATGCCTGCCATGGTACTAGCAGATCAAGCTGGCTTTATCCCTGGAAGGAACACCTTGTATGGGATAAGACGACTGTTTGGAGCAATGGAAGCACTTGACGAGGAGAGCCAAGCGGTAGCGGTGCTACTAGATGCCGAAAAGGCATTCGACTCAGTCGAATGGCCTTTTCTCTTTACGATTCCCGAGAGGATCGGCCTGGGCAAACGCTTCGTACGCATGATTTCACTACTCTACGAAAGGCTGAAATCCAACATCATACTAGGGGGCCTGCGATCAGCAGACATTCACCTCCAAAGAGGGACCAGACAGGGCTGCCCCCTCTCCGCACTGTTATTTGCTCTTGTAATGGAACCATTGGCTTCCGACCTGCACCTTTATCACCTCCACAGAGGCCTTTCATTCGGGCCCCACAGGATGATCATCTCCTTGTACATCTCCTTGTACGCAGACGACGTCGCCCTGTTCCTCCAGAACCCCGAGGAGAACCTGAACCCCGTGATGAGAGCAGTTATTCAATTCAGACACTTCTCAGGTTTAAAAATCAACACCAAATCCGTCATCTTCCCACTCACCACCGCTACCACTGAATTCACAGACGACTTTGGCTTCCAATGGCAGCACTCGAATGTGAGATATTTCGGCATCTACATGTCCAGACTGAAAGAAGACATTGTACGCGAAAACTACGAGACTGCACTCGCCTCCATTCAACTCAAGATAGACAGGTGGAGGTCGATGCTGCTGACCCTCTGGGGCCGAGTTTCACTGGTAAAAATGATCATTCTACCAAAGCTACTGTACCTATTTGTGAATATCCCTATGTTGCTCCCCCAGAGGCTACTGCAACGCATTAAAAGCATGGTCCTCGACCTCATCTGGGCGGGCCGGGTGGCAAGAGTTGCTTACACCACATTGCCCCTGCCGACGCAACAGGAAGGACTAGCTCTCCCGGACCTGGAGCGCTACTACTGGGCCGCCCAAGCACATTATTTGAGCCACTGGTACGCAACACAGTCTATAAGGCCCATGTACAAATCGAGAGGGCACTTGCATCTCCGCACCTCCTTCGTGCCATAATTTTCGGCCACTTCCCAACTGGCCAACGCTCAATGAACCCTGTCACCACCACCTATTCAATATGGAGGAAAATAGCCAAGAAAAACGATGTCACAACCAGATTCTCCCCTCTTCTCCCAATCAAACATATTCCAGGAATCCCAGTCACGTCCGAGAAAGTATTTCTGTTATGGGCAGCAAAACCTCAGCTGAATGACATGCACAATCTTTTCCCGGAGGGAACCTTCCTGACCCTGCAACAAGCACGAGAAAAGGGAAATGACAATGCCCTCGATACCTTCGTCTACCTAAGACTGCAGCACTCATTCCAGGCGGCAGTCCCGACCTTTCCGCTCCAACCACCTGACTAGCCGCTGCTACACAACGTAATTCAAGCCCAGGGAGAAGGTCACCTAGTGACGAATATCTACAAAGCCCTCCTCGGCGAACAAAAACCGCTGTGCTCGAAGGCAAAGAAAAACTGGGAAAAAGCCTTAGATACTAGAATTCCCGACAAGGAATGGGCCTACGTACTATCCCGTACGCAAAAGGTTGCGATAAACACGAGATTCAAACTGATCCACTTCAATTACCTCCACCAAACATACCACACCCCGAAGCGACTCCATGCGCAAAGAGAATCAATAGCAGCTGTCTGTCTCAGATGCGGAGCGCCAGAGGCAGACTTTCTTCACCTTGCATGGTCCTGTCCCCCCTTAGCCACCTTCTGGAACGCAATCTTCGAAAAAACTTCGGCAATAATAGGAATAGACATTTATAGAGACCCAAAAACGGCGATGCTAGGCTTGACTCAATTGCTGTCGGATTGGGTCAGGAAATTGACGAACCTATTACTCGTCCTCGCGCGAAGAAGAGTTGCATGCACCTGGCGCAGGGGCCACCCTCCGAGCTCCCAACTCTGGCTTAAAGACATCACATATTGTCAGGACGTAGAAACAGACTTCTTAAAGACTCTGCCACTTCACTCTCGCTCCCCCCGACATTTGGGGGCCTTACATTGCTTTCCTGTTGTCAAGGACAGACACATCAAACTTGCAGCCAACATCTCCATCACAGAGTCCGGCCATCAGCGTACCACACGACGGCACAACCACCAGGGCGGCACCACACGAATAACTGTCTCAGTTCAAAGACTATGCTAATATATGAGGCGGAGGGGGGGGCGGCGGGAGGAGGGGAATGGGTATCGAGTTCTGGTCAGCGCATGGCCTCATTGTATGTTATGTTAAAAACACCAATAAAGAAAGTTTCAAAAAAAAATAAATATTATGTCCTTTTCTGTTAGGCATCCCTTTCATATGATGTCCAGGTGCTTTTCATTTCTAATGAATTACTGGTTCCTGTTTAGCTTAGATTACATAGAATGTTTCTCATCTGTGACTCGACCTTCATCATGAGGATGAGCCCAGCTGACCCACGTGCACCAAGATCGACTGGAAAGCAGCATCCTGTTAGCGCCTGCCATCCCCTATGGAGCCGGCTAAACTATACGTTCCCACCAACCAGCGATATGATTTTTCACCCTATGTAATGTCATCAATGATGATGCGTTTGCTCTTTTTAATCTGCTGCCTGTGTAATTTTTGGCAGAGAGCTCTCAGGCAGCAGAGTTCTTTGCTGGCATATTGATATTATATAAACGTTATTATCCTTGTAACCTATCTCTTGGTCTTATTCACTGACGGGGTGTACAATGATTGGGATACGTGTTCAGAGGTCAGTGCCTTCAGATGTGGAACCCGATCAAGCTCCCATGCCCCTTTAACATGCTCACCAAACACGGGGTGAAAAGGGGAACATTGCACCCACATCCTCAATCTCTGAATTTGGCAGCTTGGCTTCACAAGTCATAGAGTTTGGTCCTTTAAAACTACCTCAAAGGTGTATGGAAATCCTAACAGGCCCATAAACCAAACACCAGACACTGTTACTTTAACAAATGGAAAGGATTTGTAATATGGTGCCAGTCAAAACAAATGTAAACCCAATAAAATGTACTCCATCACACATTTTTCATTACATGCTCCACTTACTAGACTCTGGCCTAGTATTCAACTCAATCAAAGTTCACCTAACGGCTCTATCTGCGTACACCACTTCTCAAAACAAGGTGTCCTGGTGGAAAGTCCCTGTTAAGGCTTTCATGGAGGGAGTTAAAAGGCTTTCCCAACCCCCCTGCCCACCACCCATTTTAAACCCGCCTCCAGGGTGGGATCTAAATGTGATGCTCGCAAAGCTCATAGGTCCTCTTTGAGCCTATGCACAAATCCAGCCTTAAACTCCTAACAATCAAAACGGCTTTTCTAGTGGCCATCTCTCCATAAGAAGAGTCAGTGAACTACAAGTTTTGTCCGCGCAAGACCGTTTCTTTGTTATCTACAAAGACAAGTTGGTACTAAGAACTTCAAACTCAGCTGAGAAAAACCTCCATACACTAGATGTAAGGAGAGTGGTTCTTTACTAGGTAAACAAGATAAAGCTGTTGAGTAAAACAGACCAACTGTTTGTCTCCATAGCACCTGGCAGGGAAGGTGATCACATTTCAAAAAACGCCATCTCCAGATGGATAGTGAAAGGCATACAGCTCTGCTACTCCCCATCAAACACAACTCTGCCTTTCACACCAAAAGCTCACTCTACCAGGGGTCCAAGAGCCACTTTGGTCTTCATTGCAAACTTTCTGCTGGACGCCATTTGCAAAGCAGCTACATGGAGTTCCGTACATACTCCGCATTACTGAATTGACACACATTCTAAAGCATATGCACAGGTGGGACAAGCGGTGCTAAAGCATTTATTTGCTGCTATACCTTCTCAGATGCCACCGCCTTCTCCAGACACTGCTTGCTAATCTATGCATATCATGTGATCTAAGCAGATCCACAGACCTCAGAAGGGATACATTACTTGCCGTAATCGTATTTCTGAGGCTTGTATCTGCTTAGATTCACATGCACCCACCCTTCCTCCACTGTAGAGTAGAAGGTGCATAATGTTTTCTGACTTTATCTACTCTTATTTGCTTTATTACATCTGTACTAATGCTACACTTCATGCTAACTCGTGCATGAAAAACAAAACAATCTGAGGGACCGACACGCGTGAAGGATCATCGGTACAGTGGATGTCACACTAGGGTATAGGATTATTGGCACACCCTATCGACGTCCCTTTTTGAGTTTCGAAAACCAAAAATGTAATACTCTGCGGCTACCACTAGATTTCAGCATATGCATAGCATGTGAATGTTAGCAGATACAAGCAACAGAAATACGATTACGGTGAGGAATGTATCCCATATATATAAAATATATATAAATGTATATATTTTTTTAAAGGCTTATGGGTCTACTTAGATCACATGCTAGCAATGGTTGAAATCTAGTGGCAGTTGCAGAGTATTACATGATTTGGAACCCGATTCCTTAGTGGTTATCACTACAAGGAAAAGTGCAGGCACCCCGCTGGCCTCTGTGGAGGCCCCACCAGATAAGGAAAGCAAAGAAATACACATTTGGCAGAACAGTGGCTTCCTCGGCTGCCTCCAAAACTACCACCCTCCTCCTGCCTAGCTATAGTTGCCATAACTGGGATGGGCTAGAACAACAAATTGAAGCAGTACCAGAACCCCTGAAGTCACAACTCCTGAAAACTGTGCCAGAAGGCAGGCAAGTATCTAATTGCATCTTAAAAAAATACCCTGGATGCCACCGACAATGTAGGCTGTATCATAGCCGAGGGAACTCTATTCAAACATCATGCCTGGTTTAGGCCGTTGGGGTTAAAGTTCGAAACACAGGCCACGTTGCTCAACATGCCCATTGGTCCTAATGCACTATTCGGCAAAGCAGTTGAAGACGTCCTAAAAAGTGTCAAAGAAGAATATGACAACCTCAAATCTCTTGGACAACTAACAAACAAGCCATTTGTCCAAAGGGGGTCTTCCAACACAAGAAGGTTCTGTGGGCAGGGCTCTCAATGTTCCTCTGGTTACAGCAAGGGCAACCAATCCTCATCGTGCAGCACTTTACAAAGACAATTCTCCTCAAACTTTCAAAGAGGCTAAAAAAGATCCAGGAGCAGAGGTAGAGCCTCCTCAGCCAGATGCTCCACCCCACCCAAACAAAGATGCCCCGCTATTGGTCCCCCTCCCATGCCACTCCAGTAGGTCGTATCTCCCAATTCACCCATGCATGGGAGGAGATCACGTCAGATAAGTGGATGTTGTCGACTGTGGTGGGCGGATATTGTATATAACTTCTACAAAATCCATCCAACCATCCGCCAAAGACACCGAAAAATGACACTGGAAGAAAAGCACATATTACTGGAGAAACTTAAAGCCCTGCTGGAAAAGGACACCATAAAGATCGTCCTGGCAAACCAGGTAAACAAGGGTATTTATTCAACGTACTTCCTTGTGCCAAAGAAAGACCTAACCGTGCGCGTGGTACTAGACCTGCGCCCAGCGAACACGTATGTAAAGGATCAACAATTTTGCATGACGATGCTTCAGGTAATTCCCCTCTTAAAACAGGGGATTGCTTGGCAACAAGGGACATGAAAGATGCTTACTTTCATATTTCAATGTTCCCAGCACACAGAAAATATCTGCGCTTCCAAATAGCAGGAGAACACTACCAGTCGAAGGTGCTCCTTTCAGCATAGCCTCAGCCCCAAGGGTATTCGCAAAGGTACCAGTGGCAGCAGTGCACCTACGCAAACAGTCAATCACACTGTACCCTTATTTGGACAACTGGCTAATAACAAGGGAATCCCCTCAAATTTGCAAATGCAACACCCAAAGAACAATTAACCTTCTGTTCCAATTGGGAGTCTCCATCAACGAGAAAAAAATCAAGTCTCGCACCCAGTCAAACAAAACTATTCCTGGGAGCAATCCTAAGAAACAAAGGAGGGGCTTACTGTTACAAATACCTCACTACCTAGCCGGTCGCCAGATAACCGTTAGCAAGGCAATGCGCCTTTTGGGAATGATGACATCATGCATTTATCTAGTTCAACACACTCGGCTGCACATGCACCCAATGCAGGAGCGGTTAGCAAAACAATGGTCTCAGGCAAGCGGTCAGTGGGACGATCTAGTGGTTGTTTCGCTAACCTTAGTACAGGCTCTTCGCTGGTGGTCCAGGGACAACCTGCTAAGAGGAAAATCCTTTCGCAATCCACCAGTCCAAGCGTTACTGACTACAGACGCCTCATTCTTCAGATGAGGAGCCCATTACCTTCACCACACAATTTGCGGCCTATGGACACACACCACAACCCAAAACCACATCAACCTCCTAGAACATCTGGCAGTTCTTAAGGCTCTACAGGCTTTTCAGCAGCATCTAGTAGGTCAAACAATGCAAGGCCTCACAGCCGGCACCACTGCCATGTTTTACATAAACAAACAAGGGGGCATACACTCTGCAAGTCTGTCCAGGCTATCCCAAAAAATGTGGAAGTGGGCACTCGAGCAGAGTATGTTCCTGTCTCCCCACGTTTCAGGGAAACTCAATGCTCTAGCAGAAACCCTCTGCCAGAGGAACAAGAGCGGCAAATCAACAGATATTCTAAACAAAATCTTTTCCCAGTGGAGTTATCCTCCCTTAGACTTGTTTGCCAAAACACACAATGGCCATACTTCGCTTCCAGGTTTCCCCAACCAGGATCCCAGGGGAACGCCCTGTGGACGAGTTGGTCATTGAAACGCTTTTCCACTTGCACCACTCCTGAGCAGGATAGTGCACACGATGCACCAGGAACAAGTCACTCTAATCCTGGTCGCTCCAATGTGGGCAAGACAACTTTGAGTTCCACATCTGCTCAAAGTGGTGATGTGCAAACGAATCATGTTTCCATGCACCTCCAACATGCAGTCCCAACACGAGGGGACGGTACTCCATCCTCAGACTAGGAACTTCGCAACCTAGCTCCAGAAGACCTAGAGTTAGGTCACTTAAATCTTCCTCAAAGGTATATGGATATACTAAAGGAGGCATGGAAACCCAACACCAGACACTGTTACTTCAACAAGTGGAAGAGAATTATGGTATGGCGCAGATCACTGTCCTTTAATCCAATTGAATGTTCACCATCCAACATTCTACACTGCATACTTTATCTACTAGACTCTGGCCTAGTATTTAACTCCATCAAAGTACACCTAGCTGCAATGTCTGCATACAGCGCTTCACAGAACAAGGTGTCTTGGTGGAAAGGTCCTGTTTTCAAGGCAATCGTGGAGGGAGTGAAGAGATTATACCCTTCCATTTCCAACCCTCCATCAGGTTGGGACCTTAATGTTGTGCTTTCAAAACTCATGGGTCTGCCCTTTGAGCATATGCACTAGGCCAGCCTAAAACACATAACATACGAAACCGCCTTTCAAGTAGCCATCACCTCAAATAAGACGAGTCAGTGAGCTACAAGCATTATCTGTACAAGACCCTTACTTTGTAACCCACATGCATGTCAACCAAACCATTGAACTACCTACTTTTTTCTAAAATCCATCTAACTCAGCTGAAAAAGGCAGGCGGTCTTGTACTACGTAAACAAAGCCTCTAAGGAAAAAAGATCAGCTCTTTGTTTCCATAGCACCTGTTAGAGAAGGTGATCACACCTCAGAAATTGCCATCTCCAGTCAAATGCATACAGCTGTGCTATTCACTATCCAAAAAGACCCTACCTTTCACTCCTAGAGCTCACTCTGCAGTAAATACTAGAGTAGCTCCTGTACCTCTGCTAAACGTCCCCCTAGACGCTATTTGCAAAGCAACTACTTGGAGTTGCATTGACCCGTTTATGCAGCATTACTGCATTGGCACACACTCTAAAGCAGATTCACAAGTGGAACAAGCAGTTCTAAAACATCAATTTGCTGCTGTACCTACTCACAACCCACCTCCTCCAGATACTGCTCGCTAATCTATGCATAGCATGTGATCTAAGCAGATCCACAAGCCTCAGAAGGCATATGTTAATCACAGTAATCGTATTTCGAAGGGATTGTGTCCTCCGACGTATTCCTTATCTTTGATAATACGTTTCCAGCTTGCTGGCCTCGGAAATTTTTTCTGTAGAGGGTGCTGCGCGTCGATGTCCGCCGAGTCGATGTCCCTCGACGGCCACCGTATCGGCACCGACGTCACCATGCCCATAAATAGCCACGCGCTGCGTCCGTTGCGCAGTTCTGTTTTTCCGCGCTTCGTGGGGCCTCGGAACGTCGTTGCTCAGTTCAGTCAGGTTTAATATCTATTTCGACTTGAATATTCCTTATCGTTCTCGATGGCTTCTTCATCAGAACCGACGATGCCGCGATCCGGCTTCAAGAAATGTCGAGACTGCAGTAAAAAAAATGTCAATAACAGATCCACACAGGGTCTGTTTATGGTGCTTGGGGTCCGAGCACCATTGTTCGAAGTGTGAGGACTGCATGTCCATGACGGTGAAAGCCCTGAAGGAGCGAAAGGGGAAACTCGAGAGAGGTAAGTCAGCCAAATCCTCCTCGAAGGTTTTGTCGGCTGAGTCGAGGCATTCGTCTCCTCGCCGTCGAAAACACTCCCATTCTAGATCTCGAAGCAGCTCCCACCATTCGTCGAGATCTATACACTCAAAAAAGAGACGTCGAAGGTCCCATTCCTCGTCTTCTGTGTCCCCAGAAAGAGTTTCCTGTCCCACCAAACACAGTTCTCAAGCTGAGTGGGAGGAATTCAGAAAGAAAATGTTAAGCGTCTTCGAGAACGCGGCCTTGACCCCCTCGAAGACAGCTGAGGGTGATACCCCGGGTGAAAAACCCAAAAAATCAAAACGCTGCAGGTCGCAGCACCCGGCGAAACATTCCACCCGAGAGCACCATGAGCCATCGGGTAAGAAGGCACCATCTTCGTCGTCGAAGGTTCCTTCGACGCACGGATCGGCGCCATCGACGCCGTTGTCGAAGGGTTCCTCGACGCATCGGTCGATCGACTCGACGCCATCGTCGCCGATGAAAGAGAGGACCGAGGCTCCACAGCCAACGGTGATTTCAGGGGCCTCCGGCACGACGCCGAGACCGGCGTCAATGCCCTCGAGTAGGATCCCGATCCTCTCGAGTTTTTCGAGACCCCTTCCAGTTTTTTCAGCGCCTTCGAAGCCGGTTAAATCGGCGTCGACGACATCAACATTTTCTCGTCCAATAACGACAAGTTTAGCTCCTTCGGCCCTAGAGATGGGCTTTACTCCATTTCAGAGATCAGAATACCCTGGTCTTTCTTCAATTTATGAAGAAGGGGAAGACTCTGACCAGGAAACATTTGGTTTACAAAGAACCACACTGCCTACTGCAGAGGATTTCACCTCTGAAGAAAGAAGGCTGAAGGAACTACAGGAGTCACTTCATGAGGCAAGTGGACTGGACACTTCCCCAGAAGTGGAATTTGTAAAGCCAGACCCAGGGGAACATGCCGAAACACCATACAGAACCCTGATGGCAAGAATAATTGAGTTTATGGGTTGGTCTGCACCTTCACCTGTTTTCCAACAGGATGATCTGACAGATATATTGGACAAAGGCCCACAGGAGGACCCGGTGGTCCCCTTCCATGCAGCCCTACAACGAAAAATTGCATCCAGTTGGGAAACTCCCGAAGTTATCCCAGCAGTCAATAAAAGATTGTCGACAAAGTATAGGGTAGCGGCTGCTGACCCTGAATACCTGTCAAAACACCCGACCCCAGAGAGCCTGATGGTTCAAGCGGCAACTTCATCCAGCAGTAGGACTGCTTACCCTACTGTCCCACAGGATAGGGATGACAAGAGGTACGACTCTATGGCAAAGAAGGTCTTCTCTGTCTGCGTAGTTCATCAACGCCACCTGTACGCTCGCCAGGTTCAGTCACACACTATGGGAGTGTGCTTCATCGGCGGCTGACTGCATACCCGAAGGAGAGGAAAAGGAAGCCTTCCTTAACATCATTAAAGATGGCAAAGATGCCATGTGCGAATCACTTCAAACGGGCATCGATTCCGCTGACAGTATCAGCAGGGCCATGTCGGCAAGTACAACAATCCGCAGGCATGCGTGGTTGCGAAAGTCGGGCTTTGCCCCTGATGTACAGGCCAGACTTTTGAATATGCCCTTTGACAGCGCTTCATTATTCGGGAAAAAGGCTGATGACAGTCTGGAAAAGTTATAGACTTCTAAAGTAGCAGCAAAATCCTTAGGAGCAGCTATCCGCCAAACTCCTTTTCGCCCCTCGGGAACCTCTGGAAGAGGAAAGTCCTTTCGCTATTATTCCGCATTCGGCAAAGGCAGAGGACAGCCGGCTCAAAGAGGCCAAAGGAGATCCACTCGAGTTGGACGGGTCAACAGTACTAAGACCGCAGCAGCAGCAGGTGCCTCTTTACCCTCGGCATCTGCATCAGCCGCCCCCAAACCACTCTGAGGCCTTCACACACAAGACACCTGTAGGGGGCAGGTTAACTCACCATCTGACGGAATGGCAGGCTATAATGTCAGATGCTTGGGCGTTGGAGACAGCTGCCCAAGGTTACTGCCTACCCTTTCTACACATCCCTCAGAGTCATCCACCGGGGAACAGCTCCCTTAAAGTTCCAGATCCGCTCCTCTTGCAGGAAATTATGGACCTGCTAGAGAAAGGTGCCATAGAACCGGTACTTGTAGCGGACAGGAACAAGGGCTGGTACTCCCCCTACTTTCTCATACCAAAGAAGGACGGAGGACTGAGACCCATCCTGGACTTAAGAGAATTGAACAAGTTCCTCAGGAAGGACAAGTTCAAGATGGTAACTCTCTCTCAGATCCTTCAGGCCCTCCAGCTCCAGGACTGGCTGGTATCTCTGGACCTTCAGGATGCTTATTTCCATGTGCCAATCCATCTCAAACACAGGAAATACCTGAGGTTCGCAATTGGCAACTCATTATCAATTTCGAGTTCTGCCATTTGGGCTGACCTCCGCCCGAGGGTCTTCACCAAGCTGATGTCGGTAGTGGCGGCGAGCCTACGGAGGGAAGGGATCCACGTCTATCCCTACCTAGACGATTGGCTGATCAGGGCTGTATCTTCGGAGCAGGCCCAGACCCAGCTAGATTATGTCTGCCTCTTCCTTCACAGACTAGGCTTCTCCCTCAGTTTAAAGAAGTCACAGATGATACCATCTCAGAGACTCCAGTTCATTGGAGCGGTCCTGGACACTTCCCTGGGAAAAGCCTCGCCACCAGAGGTGAGGGCTCAAGATATTCTACAGATGGTCACCAAGTTTCAAAATGCCCATCGTCTCCCAGCCTTCGACTTTTGAGGTTGCTAGGCCTCATGGCATCCTGCATCTTCCTTGTGCCAGAGGCTCGCCTGAGAATGAGATCTCTTCAGTGGGCACTGAGAAGTCAGTGGTCACAATTCTCAGGGAGAATGACAGACCTCCTCCGGATTCCGGACAAGGTAGCCCACGATCTTCAATGGTGGGCCTATCTAGAGAACATCTTGAAAGGAGAACTGTTTTGGCAACCATGGCCGGAGATAACAGTAGTCACAGACGCCTCGCTCACAGGGTGGGGAGCCCATGCCAACGACTTGACCATCAGCGGTCGTTGGTCTCCATCGGAGTCCAGACTACATATCAATCTATTAGAGCTGAGAGCTATCAGACTAGCGCTGAAAGCTTTCCTGCCATCAGTACAGGGGAGAAATGTCCTGATAATGACGGACAACACGGTGGCTATGCACTACCTCAACAAAAGAGGAGGCGTAGGATCTCTGCCACTGTGCAGAGAGGCAATGCAGCTCTGGTTTTGGGCAATTCGGGAAGGAATCTCTCTATCGGCAGTCCACCTAGCCGGAGAGAAGAGTTTGACAGCGGACGCTCTGGGCAGGCAGAGCACAGTCTCCCACGAGTGGGAGCTAGCTCAGGAAGTCCTTCAAGAGATCTTCGCCCTTTGGGGAACCCCTCAGGTGGATCTGTTCGCCACAAGCACCAACAGGAAGTGTGATCTGTTCTGTTCAAGGGAATTTCCCCCAAGAGGAGCTCTAGGAGATGCGTTCATAGTGGACTGGGAGTTTCCACTCCTTTTCGCGTTCCCACCAGTCCCTGTTATTCCTCAAATGATCAGGAGGTTGAGAAGATTCCGGAAAACCATGATCCTAATTGCCCCGGATTGGGCCAGGAGAAAGTGGTACCCGGACCTTCTAGATATGTCTATCTGCCCTCCAATCCGTCTTCCACTCAAAGAGAATCTTCTCTCGCAGAAGGGATGTCAGGTTCTCCATCCAGACACCAGAACCCTCAACCTTCACGCTTGGCTTCTGAAAGGTTGAGGTACAAGGATTGGGATCTCCCTGATGACGTCATGGAGGTGTTGCTTTCGGCCAGAAGACCAGCAACAAAGTCTTTATACCGCTGCCGTTGGAACAAGTTTTGCAGCTGGTGTAGGGAAGAGAATATCGACCCTTTTTCATGTGGTACACCAACGGTGTTATCGTTTCTACTCTACTTGGCAAACTCAGGCCTTCAAGTTGGCACTGTAAAAGGCTATCTCGCAGCGCTTTCTATCTTCAAGCACACTGCGGAGGAACCATCCTATTTCAAAATTCCTCTAGTGGTACAATTTCTCAAGGGTCTAACTAATGTTTACCCTCCAAAATCATTCCAGGTTCCATTATGGGACTTAAATTTAGTCTTAAACTTCTTAATGGGCACTCCATTCGAACCTCTTCACTCTTGCGCATTGAGATTTCTCACGCTTAAAACTGTCCTACTGGTAGCACTAACATCTGCTAGGAGGGTGAGTGAGCTACAAGCTCTCTCTTGTAAACCCCCACATACAATCTTCCAGAAAGACAAGGTTGTCCTACAGGTGAAGCCTAATTTCCTCCCAAAGGTGGTTTCGGAATTCCATATTACTCAGAAAATTACCTTGCCTTCATTCTACCCTCCTACCCATCCGGGGAAAGAGGAGGAAAGGCTACACAGGCTGGACCCTAGGCGAGCTCTCAGCTTTTACATCAGCAGAATGGCTAGGATCAGGCAAGCAGACCAACTGTTTGTAGGATACTCAGGTCACAAGTTGGGACTACCCATAACAAAACAAACCATCTCCAGGTGGATTATTTTGGCCATCCTGGAATGTTATAGACTAGCACGGAAAGAGCCACCCCAAAATCTCAGGGCTCATTCAACCAGGGGTATCGCAGCCTCTTCGGCTCTCCACAGAGGGGTACCGGTCCGGGACATCTGTGCGGCTGCCACATGGTCGTCCGGACATACATTCACAAAATTTTACAATCTGGGTTCCTCCACTGCTCAAGAGACCAGATTTGGCAAGGCCGTATTACATTCGGTCCATCCCTAAAGGGATACATAACACTATCACTCCCTCCTCCAATTAAATACCACTGCTATGGGAGTCTATCAAAGATAAGGAATACGTCGGAAGACACAATGACGTCACCATGCCCATAAATAGCCACGCACTGCGTCCGTTGCTCAGTTCCGTTTTGTAGCATAAGAAAAGACATGCCTGAATCGGTTAGTAACCTTGAAGGAGCGAAAGCTGCAACCACAAGGGAAGTTATCACTGCAGGGGCGATAAGGAATACGTCGGAGGAACATCCCGTCAAAAGAATGTTACCAGGTAAGAAGTAACTTGTTCTTCTGATTCTTGTCTGCTTAGATTTCTTGCTCTATCGCTATTTTCAGCTTTATTACATCTGTACTTGCGCTACACTTCATGTAGCCTCATGTCAGAAACAAAACATTCTGAGGGACCTCGACGCGTGAAGGACCATGGGTACAATAGACGTCACAATAGGGATAGTATTACTAACACGCCCAGTCAATGTCCCTTTTCGAGTTTCGGAAACAAATCGTGTAATTCGCTGCGACTACCACTAGATGTCAGCCTATGCATAGCATGTGAATGTAAGCAGATACAAGCAATATATTTTAAAGGTATTTATACCTTCAAAATACCACCATTGCTGTGGTCCCCAGGTGCTCTGGCTGATCTGAAAAGTACGGCATCAAGAGGGGGGTCGTAGGGTGTAGTGGGAGTGGGAAAGTGAGAGTTGTGATGTCTTGTTGGCCGCTTTAGTTCGGTTTGCACCGTTCGCTGAGCTTAAGTGCACTTTTCTTTTTTTTTTATAACTCTGTTTATTGATTTTAAACAACATAACATAAAGAAACGTACATGAATAAGACATGGATCAGCGGTATACATTTTGAAGGCAATTAACCATAATAACCGGGCCTGCGGGGCCAACGACCGTAAGACATCAATAGGACAAGGCAGGCAAACAATGCTAGCAGCGTTACCGATGTACCCCCGCCCGCAGGGCTCATTGAGCATCCAGCCATTTACCCCATATTTTTTCCAAATTTGCGGGGACAGCCCCTTGCATTATAGATCCGGCGCTCTAAGGTTGCGCATCTGTCCAACTCATTACTCCACCGGTTCAGGCTCAGTGGATCGCCAGATCCCCAATTGGCCACGATAAGTCTTTTGCCTGCCCCCAACGCAATTGCCAAAAACATTTTCTCATATTTGGACAGGTCTACTTCACCCCCAATGCCCAAGAGTACCATATTGGGGTCCCTAGAGATTGGTGTCACCAGAGCGGCTAGGATTGTGTTGACACAGCCCACCCAGAAGGCCTGTATCGCCCGACAGTCCCATATCATATGGTAGAAGGTGGCGGGTTCAGTTTTGCATCGAACACATGTCCCGTCTTCTATTCCGCCCCATCTGGCCATTGCAGTGCGTGAGTGGTATGAACGATGGAGGATCCTCAGCTGTATTAGTCTGAGCTTGGATTCTATACCGATTTCTCTGGGGGGAC
The DNA here is from genome assembly GCF_040938575.1 of Ambystoma mexicanum. NCBI lineage: Eukaryota > Metazoa > Chordata > Amphibia > Caudata > Ambystomatidae > Ambystoma > Ambystoma mexicanum. The sequence goes on along the minus strand of NC_090928.1, from coordinate 624,078,406 downwards.
ATTAACGCCTCCACCCAATCTTCAGGTTCCAAGGGGCCCAGATCCCTTTCCCACTTTACCTTTAGTCCGTCGAGTTGTGCCGCCCCGAATGAGTTAAGGGCCTGATAGAGAGTGGAAGTGACCCTAGAAGGGATGTGCTGCGGGAGAATATTGGTCTCGATGGGAGAGCAGGGGGGTACGACCGTCGTGTCAGGGAATTGGGTGCGGATGGCGTGGGACAGTTGCGCATGCCGAAACCTGTCGATGGGTGCCAGGTCGAATTGTTTGCGCATGGTCTCAAAGCACAGGGGGCGACCCTCTTGTATCACGTGTGCTAATGTGTGTATTCCTTTTGCCAGCCAGTGACCGAAAGAGCCCATTTTTACTAGTTCCGGGAGGAGCGCATTGTGCCATATGGGTTGCGACAGTGTTGTCTGTCCTTCCCAGCCGATTAGTTTGTGTGCGGCCCGCCAAGCGCGCCAGATGTGGTGGGTCATTTTGGGCAGCACCGGGAGTTGATCGTGGGTGGCATAGAGGATTTGGAGCGGTGTTAGCGGGGACATGGTCTCTAGCTCTATACGGGTGTGTGGCAGTGTGGGGTCCGCGTGCATCCAGTCAGGTAATAGGTGTGTATGCAGGGTAAACGATGCCTCCCTCCCACACCGATCTCTGGAGCGTGTCAAGGGCGATCCTGGATTGTTTCCCGCCCCATAGCAGTGTGCGCAGGTTCTTGTCAATGAGTGCGAAGGTTTCTCGGGGGAAGGAGAATGTTCTGGAGGACATACGACAGTCTGTGAAGGGTCATCATTTTGAATAGTGCGGCTCAGCCCACTAGCAATAGGGGAAGAGATTGCCAATGGGGGGTGTCTCTGTTAAACCGCTCTATTACTGGTTGTATATTAAGTCGGGGGAACCCATCAAGCGTCGGGTCGAGCTGTATACCCAGGTATTTGAGTTCCCTGATAGAGATGTGATATGGACAGGTCTCCGGGATCGCAGACTCGCCACCCTGAATCGGGAAGAAAATGGTTTTGGCATCATTAACCTTTAGGCCTGCAAAGTGCTGATATTCCCTGAGTATGAGGGAGACCACCGGGCACGAGATACTCTGGTTACTGAGGTATATGAGCAGGTCATCCGCATAGAGCGAAAGGCGGTCTTCTCCTCCTCCCGGCCAGACAAAACCGGTCCAGTTGGTGTTAGCTCTAAGCTCAATCGCTAGTGGCTCGATAGCCAGGAGAAGGAGGAGTGGAGACAGCGGGCATCCCTGTCTCGTGCCCCGGCCCAGGGGGAATGATTTGGAGGACCTGCCGTTCACCCTCACCGTGGCCTCCGGGGCTGCATATAGAAGTTTTACCCAGGATATAAATGTCTGCCCCAGGTTCATCCTAGCCATGATCTCCCACAAGGCATCCCACCCCACAGAGTCAAACGCCTTTTCGAAGTCCACCGCCAGGAGGGCGAGTGGGGCTGGTATTTCCTTTGCCCTGGACAGCGCCAATTGGACTCTGCGTAAGTTCATCCGAGTTGATTTATTGGGCATAAAACCACATTGGTCTGGGTGGACGAGGGTCTCAATCACTTGCAATAGTCTGTTAGCGAGTGTTTTGGCGAGAACCTTCGCTTCGCCATTGATCAAGGATATCGGAAGATAGGAGGCGCATTCCTCCGGGGGTTTCCCAGGCTTATGTATGACAACTATGCATGCCTTCCTGAGGTCTGGGGGAAGTACTCCTAGTTCCCTGCTGCGTAGAAACATGCGGTGCATGTGGGTAGGTAGCGTGCTACCGAGGCATTTCCATGTTTCTGTTGGGAATCCATGGGGGCCGGGAGTTTTCCCGGGTTGGAGTTGTGCCAGTGCATCTTGCACCTCGGTGTCAGTGATGTCAGCATTCAGGAGATCATATTGGTGCTGCGGGAGTATCGGAATCTCGATGTGGTCGAGGTATCGAGAGGGTTCGACTGATGGGTTCCCAATGGGTGGGGTATAAAGATTTTTGTAATAGGTGGCGAATTCCTCGACAATATCCGAGTCTTCTGTCAATAATGTCCCATCCGGAGATCTGATTGCCCTTACGTGTCCCCTGCTCTGCACGCGTCTCTCCAACCAGGCCAAAGTCTTGTTAGCTTTGTCGCCCCTTTCATATATTTGGCTTCGGACTAATTGGTGAGCAGTTCGTGCATTGTCTAGGGACAGGTTACTGAGGGCGTCTTGCGCCGTGAGCATCGCTTCCTTTGCTTCTTGGGTGTTTTGTATAAGGATTTGTCGCTCACACTCCAAGACGAGTGCTTCTGCTTCCCTGACCTTCTGGACTTGGTGTTGTTGGTAGGCGGAAACCGTGGAAATAACCTCCCCTCGTAGGACTGTTTTGTATGCCTCCCATATCGAAATCGGGCAGTCCACCGAGCCCTCATTAAGTTCAGAATATTCCGTTGTCCTCTTTCTAGCTCCTCCGCAATTTCAGGAAGACGGAGATGGTATGTATTTAGGCACCAATTACGATCCGGGTGGCAGGAGGGGTTCTTGAGAGTTAAAAGAAGCGGGGAGTGGTCCGAAATTCCTCTCGCGAGGAATGCAGCGTCGAGAAGCCTGTGGGTTATGTTGCGGGGGATGAAGGCGTAATCGATCCTGGAGAATGATTTGTGGACACCTGAGTAGAAGGAGAACCCTGCCTCGTCTCCATGAAGTTTGCGCCGTGCGTCCACCATTCCTGAGGTCTCGGCGAACGTGGCGAGCGGCGTGAAGGTGGGCGTGTTCCAACTCTCCTATAGGTTCTGTCGACTGTGATGTCCATTACTTTGTTAAAGTCCCCTCCGAGCACCCATATATCAGCCTCCTCCTCCAGAAGCAAGCTCTGTAGCTCGGCGAGCAGTTCTTTCGTCAGCGTGGGGGGGGGCATAGATTGCTGCCAGGCCCCATGTCTCGCCTCAGATGTCCGCCAGCATCAGTACATAGTGGCCCCGGGGGTCTGCCCTGATCTTCCTAACCTGGAGAGGGACTCTCTTGTGGACGAGTATCATAGTGCCCCTAGCTCCTTTCGTGAATCCGGCATGGTAGACATTCGAGTAATTAGATCTTTTGAAAAAGTCGGTGTTTGTGCCTATCAAGTGTGTTTCATTTAAGAGGGCAATGTCCGGTGAATGTCGGTTTAGGTACTGGAGCACCAGACTCCGCTTTATGCTGGAGCCGAGGCCATTGACGTTCCAGGACAGTATTGTCACCTTATTGGAGTTCATCCTGTCTGCGTGAGTCTATTTGTTGGGGTATCTGGGAGGATTAGTGGCAGTTGCATTTTTCCCGGGGCCGTATGTCGTTTTCCTCTGAGGGGGGGACATCCGGGGGCTGCCTCGCACTGGAGTGCCTGAAGACTGGCTGATACTTGTGTCTCTTGTCCTTGCCCAAAACAGTGTTTGTTTGCCTTGCCTGCTCTCGTCGGTTTTCAGCTTTCTTTTCTCGTGATTCCGTTTCCTCGAATCCCCAAAACTCCCCCCACCCTGTACTCTCCCCCCCCCCCCCCCAACTGGGAGCACCTGTCGCCCAAACATTGAACTTCTAACTTGGTGAACTTAAACTTCGTCGGGATGGTCCGACCTAGGGTGGTAGCTCCTGTGGAGTTACCTGGACTGTGCCTGAAACTGCGATGCCCAGGCGGTGACGGCCGCAGTGGTGTAGTTTCAATGGTGTCCTGTAGCGAATTCAGTGCTGTGATGCCCAGGCCTCATCCGTTCTCTGTGGTATTCCTGGAGGGACGCCTTGGTGATTCTGTTTCGGGGTCTGTCGGAGTGAGAGGTGGCGAGTTCTGCCCAGGCCCGGGTTTGCGAGCAGACGGTCCAGAGGGCGAGCGTCAGGCCGCAGGCCCATTGAGGATCTGTGTTTCAAGCCAATCCCATGCTTCTTTGGGGTTGTGGAATAGGTGTGTCGTACCCTCATGGTGGACCTTGAGCAACGCCGGAAAGAAGAGGGCGAACTTAATTGACAGAGAGTGAAGTTTCTTCTTAACAGAGTCAAACGACTGGCGGGCCTTCTGGACCTCTTTAGTATAGTCCGGATAAAACCCCACTTTGTAGCCGTTGTATGTGATTGGGCCGGAGGCCCGTGCCATCTGGAGGATGGCGTCTCGGTCCCGGTAATTAAGGAGGCGTGCAATTATAGTTCTGGGCGGGGCTCCTGGGGTAGGTCGCCCAGTGGGTACCCTATGTGCTCTTTCAATAGAGAAGAATTTCGACAGTTTCTTGGGGGCAAAGATGTGAGTCAGCCAGTCTTCTAGGAAAAGTTCGACACTGGGGCCTTCCTCTTTCTCCGGGATCCAGAGAATCCTGAGGTTATTGCGTCGTGCCCTGCCCTCAATGTCTTCGGCTCGGTATTCGAGTTGGTTGACCTTTTGGGCAATTATGGCGAGTTGTTGTTCCAACTGGCGGATATTATCTTCTATGTCCGACACTCTTTGTTCTGCTTCTCCGACCCTAGACGATAGGTTGCAGAGATCCTGGCGTAGGAGAGATACTTCAGTGGAGACTCCACCTATCTTGAGTTCTAGCGATGTTCTCGAGTCCCCAATTGCCTTCATTAGGTCATTCAAGGAGAGTTGGGGGTCCTGAGTTTCTACTCCGACACTTGCTTCTGCCAAGCTTTGTGTCTCCTGGCGAGGGGGGGCCTCCACTGTGTACGGGTCCATTTTACTCTGCAGGGTCTGCCTCTTGGCCTTGTCCTTGCCCATGGTCGAGTCGGTAATTAGTATGAGGATTTGGGCCCAGGTGGGTCGTGTGGGTGCCCCACGGGGATTGACGTGGAAACCAGGGTGAGGTGGGCTTGCCGGGCGTCTATCTTCCACCACTTTGTCTTCGCTCCCGGGCCTCGGCGGGGCTATGTGGATCGGTGTTTGTCGATCCCCTGTTCTGGCTGGTCTGGTGCATCTGTTGGAGGAACAGGAGTCCGTTGGGGGGGTGTTCGTGGTTGCTCCCCTGTGGGAAGCAGCGTAGTCTCTGTGGGTATGGGCCTTTCCACGAAAGCTGCCGGATGTGTGGGGAGGAGGGGGGGGCTCAGCCCCGTGTTGTTGGTGCCCCGTGGGGGTTGTTCTGCTGCGTGTCTACCCTAGTTGCGGTCGTTGCACCGCAAGGGAGAAGAGTCTGAGGGGGCCAACCGTGGGCAGGTGGCTCCGTTGTTCATGGGGAGAGGTGCCTCCCGCCGCCGCACTTCAAGTACGGCTCCGCTGTACATAGGCCACGTGGGGAGAGCCGTATTATTGTTGTCCCAAGTGTATAAGGGGCCACAGGGGGGGAGATATGGCGATTCCCCCACCTCATTCACTCTTGTACCTGGTTACTGCTGGGCACGTGTGCAGCGTAACTTCCATCCACAGGGGAGCCCAGCACACGGTCCTTCCTGACGTTCTGCAGCTCAACCCCACGCGTTGCCGTCTCGCTGATGGGGGGGGGGGGGGGGGAACGGGTCGGATCTCCAGGGGGGGGCCACAGGTCAACTGGCAGGTTGGCGTCCAAGTTCGTGGAGGGAGTATGGTGCGTTATTCCGCCCGCCTCTTAACGCTGCTTCCTGGGTCCGCTCGCTCGCAGCGCTGTCGGAGGCGGGAAAGGTGCCGTCTCAGATGGCCTCAGTTGCTACGGTTCGCGTCCTCTGTAGATTTCACCGGGGTTAGATGCGGGGAACCGCCGTTGGCTCTCCGGCTGTGTCGGTGGGTAACTGCCGGGCCCTGCAGTCGGCCCGGCCGAGCATGTGCCCTCCGTCCCCGCTTTCGGAATTACCAGGGTCCGCGGTGCCGCGGAGGGGGGGAGGGGTGGGCGGACGCTTCACCCGCAACACAAGGGCCGCGGATCGCCGCCTGACGAATTCAGGTCGATCCTCGCATCCCCTGCACCGATTCGCCTCGGGGACGTGGCAACTGCTTCCCTGTTGAGGTTTGTTTTGGGCTTTGCTGTTAGGTAAAGGATCATGGATTCGTAGTTTTTGATGTTTATTGGTTCATCCGTTTTAATTTTGAAGTCCTCCTCCTCTTTTGTTTTTCCTGTTTAGTTGTGAACACTTGAAGTTGTCAGCGATGCAGTTATGCAAGGTGGTTTTGTAGTGGCCGTCTAGCCATATTTCGGTTATGAATAGGATGTCGATGCCGCCTTCGCATCAGAGGTCATAGATCTCTGTGGCATGTTTGGACATTGATCTGGCGTTGATGAGGTTGCAGTGGATTGTTTTTAAATGTTAGCATTTTCTTGTGGTTGTTCTGTTGGGCTTCTTCTTTGTCTGCGAGACAATTTGGTTGGTGCTCCATGTATTCTGCTTCCTTGCAGAAGCGATCTGTTAGGTTGATTGACGGGTTGATGATAACGTCTTCTGCTTCTTTGTCCTCTGTTTTGCTTCGGTTGCTCGCTGTGCCCTTGTGTTTTTGTGATGTAAGGGGTGAGAGTGATGATTTTAATTCCTTGCCCTGCTTGGGTCATCTCTTCTCTTCCTGTGGGGTTCTGGTCGTTTCTCGTCGTGCCTGGACATATTGGCTTTGCAGAGTTGTTGAGGTGGTTGCAAGATACAGTGTTAGATAAAGGGATTAATCTCTTGTTGTGATATTTGTTTTCTTGGCTGCAGTGTTTTTTGGCACGTGTTCAGTATTTGTGGTGGCTTCTGCTGGAGTCGGGCGCGTATCTGGTTGGTTTGTTCTATTTTCCATTTCTCTTTGGCGACGTCCTGCTCTTTGACGAGGCATCTTCACCGTCTTTGGTGGTGCGATAGCTCGGATTTTGGTTACAGGGGCTGTAATCCACCTGTAGGACTTTGTGCGGTTTGAATGATTGTTGAGTTTTGTTCTCTTCTGTTTTGTTGATGAGGTGTACTCTGTTGGCTTGTGTCTTTGTAGGATTGTTAGTGATTCGGTGGTGAAGAAGCTCTTAAGTGTAGTGATTTGTTGTTGTTCAGGACTTCTTTCTTCAGTTTACCGTGTGTCTAAGCAGGGCAAGGTCCTGTTTACCAAGGGTTTTCAATCGTGGGGGGGGGGGCTGCACATCGTTGGACTAACTAGCCCTTGAATTAGACTGTGGGTTCGCGTTTGACTGGGGCAAAGTAATTGCTTTATGTGGCTAGGTGGGTGTTCCCGGAACGCAGTGAGGTTCTGTGGTTAGGCTGATGGCATGCGATGGGGGAAACGCACCTGGATTCGAGGTTCCTGTCTAATGGGTCGGTTGCTAGGTCTCACAGTACAAAGGAAGGCGTCTTAGGTAAACCTACCTTGGTATTCCTGTCTAGTGGTTGAAGGCCTAGGTTATATATACAAGCCTCAGATATATATATAATCTGTGGCTTGTGGATCTGCTTAGATCACATGCTATGCAAAGGCCAACATCTAGTGGTAGCCGCGGAGTGTTACATTTTTTGTTTTCGAAACTCGAAAAGGGACATCGACAGGGCATGCCAGTAATACTATCCCTAGTGTTACGTCTACTGCACCCATGGTCCTTCACGCGCTGAGGTCCTTCGTTTTTCCGCCATCCTAATCTGACGCATATCGCAGAGTTCCTTCTCTGGCTGGTGCCATCCCTGTTTCGCCGCCGCACTCAGTGGCTGCTCCTCTTTTTCTCATTGGAGAGGGTTCACCACTTCCAGGTCTGGTGAAAAATGGCACAGCAGCCCCAGATGTAGGTAAACTTATAAAAATTCCAAATAATATGGAAATCACCAGTGGGATGATATATACTACTTGCTTTGTACTTCTAGTGTACAAGGCAAGAGAATACAGGTGACTTTAAAAAAAAACTAGATTAGTGAACTTGGATGAGTGGGATTGTGCCTCTGGAGGTCCAACTGGATCATGCCAAAGTTCTTGGAGGATTTGTCCACGAAAAGATGTTGCACTGCATAGGAGTACACCAATCAGGCTTTAGACCTCAACATGGAACGGAAACTGCACTGATCGACCTCAAAGCACAAATAGACACCCTGAGAGACAATGGCAAAACAGCACTATTACTGTTACTTGATCTCTCAGCGGCGTTCGACCTGGTCGACCACAAGACCCTCGGCTACCATTTAGATTCTGCCACAAACTTCTCACAAGAAGCAATAGGATGGATTCAATCCTTCCTCGACAACAGAACTATGCAGGTCTTTTCACCTTCGGCAGCTGCCGACCCGATACCTATTACCTGCGGTGTGCCCCAGGGTTCCTGCGTCTCGCCTACTCTGTACAACATCTTTACAAAGCCCCTTTTTGATGATCTAGATGGCCTGGGTATCACCTACACTAATTATGCAGATGATACACAGATCCTCATCCCGCTGACGGGAGACTACAACAAGGATTTGGCCTTTGTGAATAGAGTGTATCCCTTCATCCAGGCATGGATGGCATCTCGTGGTCTATGCCTAAATGATGACAAAACGTAACTCCTCATTGTCGGTACCACGGCTAACCTCAACAAACTGGGCCACCTCTGCTCGAATTTCCTAATCGACAATAACAACATCACAGTAGCCAAGGAAGTCAAAACCATTGGACTGTATTTAGATTCTACTCTTGCCTTCAAAAAACAAGTAAACTCCATGGCATCAGCTACTGCCTATACCTGTAAGCTAATTAGAGCAGCTAAACCCTTCCTTTCACCTAACTGCATTACCCTAGCAAGAGCCCTTGTACTATCGCAATATCGAATCGCAAAAAGATGCTCTCGAGGTGGTGGCACGACCGCAGAAAGGTGGACCGTGAGATCTGGACGCAGTGCCAAGACCACATGCTGGTGTCAAAAATCGCAGAAAATACTAGTTTACCCCTCGAATAACAACTTTACAGAAAGTATTTTTTTGACATCGGGAAGAACTGGGGCCATGTCCCGAAAGAACAAGCTAACCAGAATGGCGGGAAGACCACGAAGAGTCCGGGAAGCCAAATCAAGAAGCCATAGTGCATCCCTAATCGCAGTGGTGACAACTCGAACCACACCATTGAGCCAGAGTGGATCAGGAGGGTTTTTATTTTTTTTTTTTTATTTTTATTAAATTTCACAAACAAACAATAAACCAAACAAATAGTGCATGTTCCAACAGTTTCAATACACTTTTTTAACTTCCTAACCACTACTCCCTCTACCCCAGCCCCCTTGCGAGTCTATTGCATTGAACCTTCAGTTTCCACACCCTGTGGTTCGGTCACCTCCTCCACAGGCTCAGTCGGGTCATCCAATGACCCAAACAGTCCGGCTATCAGTGATTTCCAGGCCATCAGGGACTCATTCTCCTCCTCCCCCCCCCCATTGCAACACGCTTCTTGCCATGCAGTGGTTTCGGCTTCTGCCCATTTTTGCAAGTCCATCCACCACACCTCTATCCTCGGCACATGGCATGACTTCCATCCCATGGCAATCCTCCTTTTTGCTAGCACATAAGCCAGGTCCCTTAGTTTGCTTACGTGCCTGAGTTTCTGTGGTCTTGGGAACCCCCCCAGCAGACAGGCCCACACCGTATCCACTACCATCTTGACCCCTCTTCCTTCTAGTTTCTCCTTTACACCCCTCCAGAACCTCTCTATGATCTTGCATGACCAGAACATATGCACCATGCCCGCGTTCTCTTCGTCACATTTGGGGCTTGCTTGCCGACCTGCATTCACAAACCTCGATATCCTCCAAGGCGTCATGTAAGCCCTGTGTGTTATGTACAACTGTATCTGTTTGGGCCTCGCGTTTCTAGACACCTTCTTATGATCCCCCTGCACCCTTTTCCACATCCCATCTCCCATTTGGGCCCCAACCTCCGTTTCCCAGTCCATCCTCAACTGCGTGACCTCCTTCCCCACTTTCGACATCAACATCTCATACAGTCTGGAAATCTCATGACCCCCCTCAGCTATATCATATATCACGTCTATAGTGGCGTCCAATTCTTCCCCCAGCACAGTTTCAGGCCATGTTCTCTTAATCCTCTGTACCATTCTGTGGTACGTAATGTACTGGCCTTCATGCAACCCAGCTACTTCCCGTAGCCCCTCAAAAGTAACACTAGAGCCCTCCTGCCAGATGTCCCCCATCGTTGCCACCCCAGCCGGTTCCCAGTGGGTCCAGAGTATCAGTCGCAGCTGAGCGTCCGCCCCTGTCAGTACTACCAATGGCATCTGCGGAGAGCATGGGGATGAGTCCCCCATCATTTGGCATGCCCTGCGCCACACCTTCCACCCTAGTAGCATCATTTTAGGGCGCCCCCCCGTTTCCGCTCTGGGTGCCCACATGACTTCTTTCAAATAAAAAGGTGCACAATCCCGCCCAAGCAACCTGTGTTCGGAGGTCTCTTCATCAGATAGCCATTTGGCAACATACTGCAACTGGCTCGCCACATAGTACGGCTCGTAGTTGGGCAGCTTAATTCCCCCTTTGTCATGGAAGTTCTGAAGCTTCCACATCGCCACTCTGTTTCGCGTGCCGTGCCACAGAAAGTCCCTACATATGCTATTTAGTTTAGTGAAAAACCCCCTAGGAATCAGGTACGGTATATTCCCGAAGTAATGTAGGAGCCTCGGCAGGAACACCATCTTTAGCATCGCTCCCCGTCCCATCATCGCCAGAGGCAGCTTCGCCCAAAACCGCATGCACTTCTCGATGTTTCTAATGGCTACTTCTGTTCTGTGTTACACTTGTGCTCCTCTTCCACAGTGTGGTATATATTAATCCCCAAGTACCGAAACGTGCGAACCGCCCATGGCACTTGCAATACAGGTAATCGCTCCGATGGAATCCCCTTGTACCCCCCCAATGGGAACATGCTGGACTTCTGGGGATTCACTGCTATGCCAGACAACTCAGCATATCTCTCCATCACTTCTAGGATGTACTGGAGATTTTCTTCTGGGAATCGTAGGTACAGCAGCATGTCATCTGCGTATAGGGAAATCAGGTGCCGCTCCCCTTTCACCTCAATGCCTATAGTGTCATATTGTTGCCGCAGATAGATCGCAAGAGGTTCCAGGGCCAGTATGTAGCGCATAGGAGACCACGGGCATCCGTGTCTAGTACCCCTGCTAAACTGCCACCTCTCTGAAATCACAGATCCTGTCTTAACTCTAGCCAGCGGTTCACTGTACAAAATCTTCGCCCACCTCACATAGCCAGGCCCTAACCCATAGTGTTTCAGGGCCGCCAGCAGCCACGGCCACCTGACGGAGTCAAAGGCCTTGATCGCATCCAAGGACACGATTGCCATTTCCTCATCCCTTCCACTGCCAAACTCAATGATCCTCTGGAGTCGCCTATGATTATTGGTGATGTTTCTATGGGGGACATAGCCCCTTTGATCTGGATGTATTAACTTTCTAATGACCCTCTTCAGTCTATTCGCCAGGACTGCAGTCAGTATCTTGCCGTCTTGGTTCAGCATCGACACAGGTCTAAAGGAGTCACAGCTACACCCAGGTTTATTTGGTTTCGGGAGAGGTACTATGACAGCCTCTCTGTTACTCCGGTAAGCAGCCCATCTCGAATGTTTCGTTTATCATTTCTAACAGCAGGGGGAGGACCTCTTCTATATATACCTTATAAAATTTGCTTGGGAGCCCATCTGTCCCCGGGGTCTTACTAGTAGGCAACTGCCTCACCACCTCCCCCAGTTCTTCCAGGGTAATCGGGGAGTCCAATTCCTCTCTTTCCTCCTCGCTTATCTTGGGCAGCCCCATATCCTCCAGCGTTTCCTCTATCATTACGCAGCTGCTTTCCCCGTCTTCCCCGTATAACCCTTTATAGTGATCCACAAACGCTTGATTAACTCCCTCCTGGGTATCCTCTACGCTACTATCTTCCCTCTCTATAGTTCTAATTGTGGCTCTGGGGGTCTCGCTCTTATATAACCATGCCAAAAGTCTCCCCGGTGTATCGCCTCCCGCATGCTGTCTCTCTATGTACCTATTATAATTAAGGTTACACGACCTCTCCCAATATTCTGCACATTTTTGCTGTAGCTTAAGTATCAAATCTAGGTTCTCCGCTGTATCATCCCCAGCTTTTAAGGCCTCTTCCAGTTTTGCTTCCATCTCCCTCAGTTCAGCCGAAACCCCCCCCTGTAGGCCCTTGGATTTCGTCATGGCCGCCCCCCTCATGACAACCTTAAAGGCCTCCCATAATGTCCCCGCCGAGTCCACACTCCCAGTGTTGGTTTCAAAATAGTTTACTATCTCCTCACGCAAGTCCTCTCTGAAGAAGGGGTCCCTCAACGCCTCCGCTCGTAGGCGCCATGTCGGGATCCTCGCCCTCGGGGGGGCGATATTGCCATGCAAGAATCAGGGGCGAGTGGTCCGAGAGGACCCTGGCCCTGTACTCTATGTATGCCATCTCCGCTATCATGTCAGGTGATGCAAAGACATAGTCCAGCCTCGTTGATAACTGCTGTGGGGCCGAGTAATGCGAATATTGCCTTACCCCAGGGTACTACACTCTCCATGCATCTTCCAGCCCAAAGTCATCAAGCAGTGTCTGTAGCGCCCTGGCTGCAGGGGCCGGTCTATCTAATTTTCCATCCGATCTATCCACCCTCGGGTTCAGTACGTAGTTGAAGTCCCCTCCCCAGATCACTGCGCTACCCACACTCCCGCTCAGATTCGCACTCAGTGTCCTAATGTACGCCGCTGTGTTTTGTTTCGGGGCGTACGTGTTAACAATACTTATCTCCCTGTTCTCTACCAATCCCCTCAGCATAACCATCCTCCCGTCTGTCTCAGCCACCACTTGCAACTGCTGAAACGGGACATGTGGCGCTACCCATATAAGTACTCCTCTTGCGTAGGCCGAGTAAGACAAGCCCACCAACACCCCTTTCCACTTTCCCGCAATCATGTCCATCCTCTCACGTGTGAGGTGGGTTTCCTGCAGCAATGCAATGTCTATTTTCTGCCTGCGCAGATACAGCATAACTTTGTTCCTTTTTAAATAGCTGTTAAGCCCCCGCACATTCCATGTGAGTATTTTAAGGTCCCCAATGGCCTGGTATAGTCCCGTTCCCTCCCCCCCAGGTATCGTTTAGCTTCAAGTTCCAATCCAATCTATATAGGCTTGCATCCCATTCTAAAACCCCTTTACCCAAAAACACACCAAACTTCCCATTCCCTCTCCCCCCGCCTCCCATCCCTTCCCCAACACTCTCCCCCCGCCCCCAACTGTTGCCCAGCTCCATCCCTGGATCTCAGGCTCCCCCGCATCTAGCTCTTTCCAGCTTTTGCCTGTACTCGAAGCTCCGCAGGGTGAGGCCGCCCTAGTGGCCAACCTACTACAACTACAACTATAATTCGGGGGGTAGGGTACTTCCGCCCTGCGCTCCAATAGCACATCTACACATTGCCAAACAATTTAAATATATGTAACTGCCACTATATTCCAGTCCATCAAGTCTCTCACAATCAGCAATATGTAATCGAACATCAGCCTCTTACAGCCAGGCCCATCGTTCTCAGCCTTCGCCTAGGCACCCTCGGGAAGTTTGCTCACCGCCCTAGCAGTATGCATACCGTATCTGAGTCACTTTTCTTGTCCATTTTGTGTCTCTTCCGTGTCTTGATCCGGGCAGCCCTGCAGATCCAGCCATATTGTTGCTTCTTCCGGAGTGTTCAAAAAATGCAATTTGCCCTTATGTACGATCTTCAGTTTCGCAAGGTACAGCAATATATATTTTATCCCCGCAGCCCGTAGCCTCCTTTTGATAGTTACATAGCTGTACCGCTGCTTTGGACCAGGATAGTATAGTCCGGGTATGCCGTGATAGTACTCGAGGCCCTCTCAATTGTTCCACCTTTCCGAAAATATTCCAATATTTTCTCGCGGTCTTTATAGTTCAGTATTTTAGCAATCGCTCATGGAGGGGCCCCTGGTCTCGGCTTCCTCATAAGGGCCCTATGTACGCGCTCCACCGCAAAACCCTGCGAGAGTGTACCGGCCCCAATTGCTTGTAGGAGTAAGTTCTCAATGTAATCAGTCGGGTCCTGGCCTTCTTCGCCTTCCGGCAAGCCCACCGCGCGAATATTGTTTCTCCTCGCTCTCCCCTCTGCTTCTTCTGCTCGAGACTCCAAGTTGGCCACTTGTTGTTTAAGGACATGGATCTCCTTTGCATTGTTGGTGCTGGTGTCCGTGTTAGATTTCACCGCACCCTCCAGGCAGCCTGTCCGTTCCGCCAGTCCCCAGACATCTTGTCTCAGCAGGGAGACTTTGATGTCAACTGCTTCGATTTTAGCTTCCAGGGAAGTGCATAGGTCCATCATCGCAACCCCCCAAGATTCCTTCAACTCTGTGATGGCTTCTAAAATCTGATGATTATCAGCCGCTGTGGCGCCCTCAGCCTGTGCCACCGGGCCTTTGGTTGCGCTGGCCGCAGGAGACTGCTGTGTTTTCGCAAAAATATCCATCGTGGGTTGTTTGTTCTTATTTTTGCCCACGGCCCCTCGCGCCACCATATTTCGGTCTCCGTTGGGTTTCCCTAGCGTCCGAGTGTCTTCCCAACTGTAATTTCCGCTCTTCACCGACGTTGTGGTGATCTCAAGGCAGTCGTGACATCTCCTCACCGCTGCTAGTTGCTGATCAATGCCGAGCGAGCGCTGCTCGTGCTTGTCGTGGTGCGGCCTGCATTTTCACACCTCTGTTGCCCTCCAGCCCCCAAGCCTCCACGACCCAAGGCCCACAGCCACCAGGGGTTTTGTTCCGTCTTCACCTCGCCATTGCCGTTCTTTCCCGGTGGCCGCCGCCTCTATTCGTCCTCTTCAGGTACCCCAGTGTCGTTTCCTTTGTTGTCGGCCATCTTGTGTGACAATGGACCGAACTGCCGCCGTCATTCGTCGAGCAATTCCTCCAGACTCCCTGCTTACGATTCTCTCAATCTTTACACAATGAGCAGAGCATACATTCCCGTCGTGTGTGATCAATTCTGGAACCCGTGGCGCATTTTCAAAGGTAGTTTTTTCGGATCATCTGTCGGATCCTCCGGAGCTACACGGGAAGCACGTCCTACTCCATGGCTGCTCAAGCAACGCCCCCGTGGATCAGGAGGGTTCTACGTTATTTTGCCGCAGGATTTTTCGTCGTCGGGCTGATTTTTTTTTTTTTGATAAAAAAACAGCGATGAAAAAGCCCGTGACGAAAAATCCCGCGGCAAAAGAACTGTATACCATCAGGAGTAGTCAGCCAATCACCACTGTCCAAGTAGAGTGGAACAAGAGCCATCTACCATATCAGAGTGGTAAATGGAAGACAAATAAGGCTGAGTTTTTCTACTTCCTGGAAGGAGTTCAAGAGACTAATCCAAGTTTTCTGCAAGAGTGCTTAAAGAACACTGTGGAGAACTTTTATAGAGCGACCAGGAGAATGTGATGGAACATTGAAGGAGTTACTTCTACTATAAGATGGAAGCAAGAAAACAAGAAAAGGGAGTTATTCTCCGGGTGAAGGAAACGTGACCTTTTCTTTACTTAAAGACTTATGTTTATAGTGTTAGATTAGTTGGTTTCTGATTGGGAACGAACATTTCATTTTGAGGGACAGTCTGAAAACTCGCTAAAGTTTTCCTAGATTGAGGCAGGGCAAGTTCCATAGAAATAGGGAGAGAGAGGTTTCTTTAATGATTTAAAAAGTGTGTATCCCAGAAGAGGACTCCTCCTTCTACACCCTCCCAACAGCCAGAGTGATACCTCATCACTAGGCTCCACCTGGACCCTTTTTGCTGCACTTATGCAGCCAACAAGCAAGACTAGTGCTTTGAGCTCTTTTAGAGGCTGAACCATCCACATCCACGATGAGGTACGTTAAGGGGCTCATCAAGGAGGTTGCGCCGTAGGCTTTGCTGCTTCCTCCTCCTGCTTTTTCACGCTCCATATCCACAGCCCGTGACTCCAGTGAACTCTGCTGCAAAGATGCATCCATGCCCCTCATGCCTCATCATATTGAAATCCAAGTGCTTTCGGGTTTTAAGTCATACACCGTCTTTCATAAAGATAAGGATGTGCCTAAGACCCATCCCTACTTTCTTCCAACGTTGGTATCATCTTTTCACTTCAACCAGAAGGGTTGTACGTACCACCTTCTTCCCAGCTCCTAATTGGAGATTGGAAAACCAGTCCATACATAGCCTGTGTTAGGGAGAATTCTCATTTCTGTGCTAATTCCCTTCTACCTTAGAGACCCCCGGCTCTTGTGCTGGACTTCATGTAACATTTGTATGTTACCCTGACTACATTTAATGGCTGATGGCAGTGGTTTAATGTTCTTATAACTGTGCGTTTTTACCGCAGACTGAATCCTCAGCTGCAGTATTGCACTCATGGGTGCCCCTTTTTGTCAAAATGGCCCGGTCTAATTTTTTCGCCATTTCTTGCTCGAGATCTTTCTTGGGTTTTACTCTGCGTGCCAAACCAGGTTTGATCCCTTTGTTCGTTTTGTTTTTGGCAGGCTTCAGTGTTGAAACCCGCGTCTGGCTTGAGTGTGTCTGGCAGGGCAGGAAACAAGGGAGGTTCCGGAAATTCCCTGTGCTTGGTCCCCTTGGTTGCTTGAATGCACCCAAAGGTGATTGGCTGTCTTGCTGTCCTTGGAGGACAGCCACCCTGCTGTGTGACTGACTGCTAGGCTGCAAATGAATGGGAGAAATCTGCATAAAAGGCGAGGTCGCTTGGAGAGAAGGCAGAGTTGACCACTGGATGAAGGAACCGAAGAAAGAAAGTGGAATAGAAGCTTGCTGCACCCTCCTGGACCGTTGGTTTGCCCGGTGAAGCTCCAGATTTTGTATCAACTATAGAAGCCTGTAACTGACAACTTCTTCCCTTGGGTTGTAGGACCAACTGACCCCAAGACGAACTTGGACTGAACCTCTTCCTACTGGCTGTACTTCTTTGCTGCTGCTGGAACCGAGTTCCTGGGGACAGGAACCCCAGGGACGAGTGCATCGTCTTTAAGCCGGCTCCAGGAAGATCCTAAGGACCCTCTCGAAGCAGGACGACCCAAGCCTGAGCTACCACAACAGAGCGCTGGACCCGAGAAGCAAGGGAAGCCCACAAGGTGTCCAAGAACCGCAGTGGTGCCATTGACCGGTAGCTGAAACCGCAAAGTGCTGCTGAATTGGAAAGAGCCCTTTGCCGCCGACGACCTTCAAACTGCAGTGCAGGAGTCCTACAGACGTCCTCCCTCTTGTCTCCACGACTGAGGCCCAGGAACCGCAGGACTGCAACATAAACCAAAGCCAGCTGGATCCCCTTCTTCCAACCTAAGGTACTCTCTTGACTAAAGGGGTACTTTCCTTTTTGGTCTGTAGCTTGTCTGTCTCACTGGAGACTTACAGAAGCTGCTTTTCCTGCAGAGTTGCTTGCAGCTTTGCTTTCACAAGACTAACAGCTTGTGGCCCAAAAGTGATTATTTTCTACAACCTCTCTATATAACATTGTGCACGACTTTTGTGCGATCTACAAGAAGTGCCTCAGCTCCCCTAAACATTGTTTCAATTGACATTGGCTGTGCTGGCTCCCTGCAGAATCTTCTTACCCATTGACTCTGTGTTTAACTGTCCCTCATAGGTGGTACATACGTTACTTGTATTGCTGGGAAATGGTTAATCTGCACTGCATTGGGGGATTGTAAAGTACTCACCTGTTCAGAGAACTTGCTAACCTTTTTCCTTCCCTAACCTTTTCCTTTTTCACCAACTCTGTATTGGTTCAAGTGTCAAAAGTGATATATCAATGTCCACAGTGTCCTAGATATTGAAGTCACCGCAGGGTGTAGGAAGTGTGTGTGTGAGACACCCCAAAAGGGTATCTACTTGCTTAACTTAAATCTGAGGAAGTGTTTTTGAAGTGTATTTTATTGTTGCATATTGCCCTTTCTAAAGAAGGCTTATTTTAAAACTGACTTTTAAATTAATGAATAACTATTTTACTAGAAAACCTTGAGTATGTATTATTTTACTACTTGTATTTGTGAACCTCTATGTTATACCTCTACAGCTCACAATTAGCCCTCTGGAGATAAGTATGGCTGTTCAGTCACTCTACCAACTTGGGTAGTACAGACCTATACCAATAGTTGGGTATCTATTGCCAAGAGGACAAGGGTGGTGTAGTCTCCCACAGGGTTACTACACACAATCTTGCCTAACAGCCTGGATGGTCGCTGTGCTTTAAAGTATTACATTGGATGCACTCGGACAAGGAAAGCGATACGAGATAGGAGCAAGCAAAAGTTACTTATCATAGGGACTGCTGTACTCCTAGTTCATAATGTCCCCTTTCCTCCATACGCCTGCCCCTGTTAGGACAGTTTTTCTGAGGTTCAACTAAGGGCTTAGTAAAGCCATTCAACTGAGACAGTACAAGACTCCACTCTTAGTACAAGGCTGTACCACCTGAGTATATAGTAGCGTAGACCGAGCAGCCAGGCTTATTTTAGGAGTGGAGTATTGTACTGTCTCAGTTGAATGGTTTTCCTAAGCTCTTAGATGGACTTCAGAAAAACTGTCCCAACACTGGTGGCAGTGGTGGGATAGGGTTCTGTTGCAGGCAAAAGTCAAAGTTCCTGTGGAAAACTGTTCAAACAAGTAAGTAGTTCACTTTAATGTTAGTTAGGGTCCAGTGACTTCTGAGAAGACAACCTAGGAGGAGTCCAGCAGTGGGCGTGGGTGAACTTGATGAAAGGACTCACAATCGCAAGAACACCCCAAAGCTTTACAGAAATCACACAGGCTTAAGGTAAGTAAATACCCCAGCCAGCACAGTACCTTAGCACGGTAGAGTCCCAGCAAGAAGACTTTAGGATCTGCAGCCAAAAACCTGGTCGCTGAATTCCTTGTCATGAAGAATGAATGGAAGGGCTTCTGCAGCAGGGATCAACAGGGAAGGGTCCAGGCAAGAGTTTCTTTGCGGTGCTCTGTGGTCTTGGCGCCCTTTTCAGGAGCCAGAAGGAGCCAGAATATTGGATTGGATTTGCGTCGCTAATCTGGTCCAGCGCTCCGGTGATGGGATTTCAAGGACTGGAATCACGTCTCTTGAGGTCCAGCAGGATGCCACCAAAGTCTCAGCACGATTCGGAAGACCATGCACTGCACGATGGCTTGAGGTCCCAGGGTATTGGGGGTAGGGCGTATTGCAGCCCGCAATGTCGCAGCACTACGTGGGAGGGCTCAAAATGCAGGTCTTGTTGAGTCTAGTGGATCTCACCAGGCTTTGGATTGGGGTTGTGGTTTTCAGAGTCCCCAGGTCGCTTGGAAGGAAGGGTAACAGCAGGCTCCGGTTACACAGCAGGCTCTCCGAACACTGGAAATCACATCAACCGCATTTTTTCATCATCTTCCTCTTCGTAATTGGGTCCAGTGGTCGACTTGTCAGTAGCTTCCAGGTTCGGAAGTTTTTATCAGGAACTACAGCACAACTTCTGCATTCTCTCCCTGCAGTTTACAGCAGGGGCGGTCTGGCTGTCCAATCAGGACAGCCAGCCCCCCCACTGGGAGTGTGTTCCTTTCATGCAAGGTGAAAGACAAAGGGCTGCAGAGTTTTAGACTCCTCCCTCGCTTCCTGCCATTCCAGACACTCTGGGGCCTGGGTGGGGAATCCGCAAGATTCCTGCCGAAGACAAAACTGCCACTGAGCTTGTTCCCACCTAGAATGGCAGGGGAAGACCTCAGAAAGAGCAAGCAGACAAGAAATGGCAAAAAAGGAGCCCACTGTTTTAGCAAAATTGTGGCAGTTTGTGCATTACTGAGGCTGAATTAACAAAAGTTATACAAGTAGTTACACTACCACCAGCCATTCAAGGAAACTTGCAATTGTAACAAAATGTTACCAGATGCGCAAGAAAGGGGATACATTGTATCCCCCAGCACTCCACATTGAGGTCAGGTGTGTTGGCTCACTATATAAAATGTAAAGGAAGATGAAAATTCCTCTTTACTACTTGGGAACTGCAGTTCTCCCAAGTACACAAAACAGAAATTAACAGGGAGCCCATAGGGGCAACCCAGCCTAAGCCCAAAAGTTGTAGGAAACTATAACTTCAACCATACACTATGGAGAGACATAAAAAGGTCACCCATAAAAGACTAGGCGAGAGGGGAAAAAGATTCCCCTTCACCAAGGGACAAGGTAATAGTTACCTAGTGAAAGAAAAAAGGTGTGGGGTTGAAACAGGTCAGGAAGATTTATCATAGATATGAAAATCTTACCTAACCGCCCCCATTGCCCTAAATATCTTAATAAATTAGCCCTATTGGGGCAGGGAGTAAAGAAATTGGCCAGTGTTGCTGAGAGGCGGAGTCACCGTGTGAAGCCCTCTAGCCCCAGGTCTACATTTATTGCAAGGTTACTTGGTTAAAAGGCTCTGGTCCAGTCCTGTCTCCATAGGACAGATCCCGAGGGTAGGCAGTAAATGGGACCATGGATTTAGGAGTACATTTTTCATTATGGTGAGTATTCTATTCTTAAATGTGGGTCACATCACTTAATGCAAGCAAATGGGAAAACCAAGCAGCACAGCCTGGAAAAAAATGGCCCCTCCACCTGACTTGGGCCCTTAGGTGGTCTTGGAGTTGCGGGGTGGGGTGGCACCTTTAAGGTGGAGGTAAAAATAGGTTGATTTTCTGCAAAATGTCTGCCAAAATACCAATTCTGGTATTCCCCCTGGAACACCAAAAATGGTATTTGATCAAGCCCTGAATTGAGTGGACAGTAAAATCAACAGTAGTTGCCAAATACTGACGATTTTCCTGTTGGCAGCCAAGTCTCATTGACCCCCCCCCCCCCCTACATTTGTGATTGTTTTCCATTGTCTTATCCAGAACACTCTTCTCTTATGTGACCAACAAAAGGCACATGTACATTTACAATTAAAGGGCATTAGGGGCAAGGAATTGGCGACTGGAGCCATGTGGACAAAGGTAGGGAAGGGGATTGAGTTCACACTTAAAGGATGGAGCAAAAGGGAGCTGAGGTCTGAAAGTTAATCGTAAGAAAAAGGGTGGGGGGATGATAGGCAAAGAAAATAGGGTAAATGAGACAGAGGTAGGTCAGCAGGTTGACTGTTACTGAAATCTGTGTCTGATTTGCTTGTCACTGCTTCCAATTTTGGGACATGATTGACCCCTTTTCTTTTTTCGAACTAAGAGATGCATATTTGCGCTAGGAACCTATGTTTCAGTAACTAATTCTCTTATATTTTTTCAGGTTTCTTTATCATGTGACTTGATGCTTTGAAAGTACACACAGTAGTACAGAATGAGATTATAATTATAATAACGTTTCATTATAATTATACTCTTAGTCTGTTTCTCAGATGTATTGGCCTCAGGATATATATGATTAATAGGCTTCCCTGATTTACTTTTTTTTAAATTTTTTTTTTGCTGCTTTGAAACCCACATTTATTGAACGCTATACTAGTTTACCCCTTGAATAACATCTTTACAGAAATATTTTCTTTTTTTATAATATTGAATGGAATAAGAGAAGATGAAGTCTCCCCGGCTTTCTGAATTGGAAGCTGTGGAACCAGGGAAGACCTAGCTCAAATGCCCTTCCTTTCTCACTTCATACATTCTGTGATCCTGAGCAAATCACTTTTCATCACTGTACCATATTTTCCTTAACTATCTGTAGACAAAGCCTCACTCATAACAATTATCAAGATTCCTTGGTCTTGGAAATCTTCGCATGTTTCCGATGTTTAAGTAAGGAGACAAATTGGACCCAATGCATGCCTATAGCTCCTTTTTAGATGCATATGCAAAGATTTTCTCAGCTTTCATTTTAAAAGAATTGGAACAATGGGCCACCACACAAGGTATTTATAAAATGTTCCAAACGAGTTTCAGGAAAGGTATAGGGACAAACCTAAATGGATGTATTATCGACAGTATACAGAAATTAGCCTGGGCAAAAAACACATCTTCTGTATATATGGAGAGTATCGATTTGTCCATGGCTTCCGATAAAGTAAATAGAAAACAATTGTGTATTCAATTAAAATTATGGGGTCTTCCATCCCATTTACTTAACATCATGGTTTAACTCCACAAAGGTTCTACTTTTAAAATGTGTTTAAGTTTACAGGGACACTTTACAAAGGAAATTAAAACATATTGGGCACGGATGTATCTTAGCCCCCATCCTTTTTTAACTTGTCCCTTGCAAACTTGAGTGAAATTTTAGATTATGAAGCTTTTATTTCACCAACAGTGGATAATCGGAATTAGCCTAGAATACATGCGCAGACGATATCCTTTTGACTGTATGAAAATAGGTCTCCAACTTCTGCTTAACTGATCCAGTAGTACACTCTTATAAATAATTAGGTAACAATTATAATAAATGTAAAGTTATGCACCAGACGAGAGTAAGGCCAAATCTGAAGGCGAGATGGTGTCATGTGTTCGTATAAGTTAGAAATGGCTAACAATCTAAAATATTTAGGACTAAGTGATGAATCTAGTTATGTCATCACTCCTTTGCCCGAGACAGCATTCACAGCAGCTCAGGGGGGAAGGAGTTGGGAGAGCTGCAGAAACTCGAGCACACAGCGTCCGACATGGAACGCAACTGGCAGAGCAGAGCTGCAAACGCGTTGCGGGCCGATACTGGCCAAGGCGCTGGAAACCGAGATGCAGAGGCAGAACCCCCAGACAGAATAGGACATCGGATAATGTAAAGTCCATTGGCCCACAACATAAAGCAGCAGAAGCCGTGCCTGACAGGTAGAAGCATGGTGGAGGCACAGCAGTTCCCGAGACGCTCGCTGAAACAGACCGCAGAAGAGAGAAGGAACGAACAAGTGCTGAGGGCACTCGAAGCAACCGGTAAGCCCGGGGATATGAGGCTGGTTACTGGGTTGCGTGAACAAGTGTGCCGATTCGCAAAAGTGAAGTGGAAGGAGTGAATATTAGGAAAACAGACTACAAACGGGTTACTAAACCCATATCACAGGAGTGACAGCGAACTAAACAAGCAGTGTCTTGAAGGAGGGACAGAACCCCAGTATATGAAAGACCCAAGAAATATAAATGTCAACTTTATGAATCAGGGTTCGTTAAGGCAGCAATATAACACTATTGTTGCATGGATGAAAGGTGAAAGTAAATCCTCACAAGTAAATGTATGAAAAATCCTGGCAGGAGAGTACGCCAGGTGAAGATAAATGTGTTCAAGTGAATGCTTACAAACAACTGTATGACCTGGCAGAAAGGCTTACAAGGTGAAAAGAAGTATTGCATAAGGCCCTGACGGGGAGTATACCAGGTCCATGCAAGTGTGTGTAGAAATAATAAGACTCGAGGAGAGTACTTGCCCTTGCAATAGTGAACTGTGAGAAGGTAAAAAGGGCTATAGGAGGAGCCATGCCCTTAGGATTATGAATTGTATATTGGTGAAGAAGGGAAATATTGTCCCTGAGAACTTAGAACATTGCCTATTTGGAACCTTTTTGTTGAAGTTGAATCTTTGGTTGGATTTGAACATGTGAACACTTCAAGAGATAAAAGACCATCCCCTTTACGCCTTAAAATCCGTTTTAGAGTATTAGCCTGAATAGGATTACGGGGAGAGGACATATTTTGTTGGACATCTTGACAAAAGACAGACGCATTCGTTTTTAGTTGAGATAGTGAAATACCTCGTAGGTTAGCGACAGTGAGGCATTTTTCAACCCCTTTTTGTTTCAATAAAAGCTTATGTACCAAACCATGAGTCCTCTGTGTCCGCATCTCATTCCTGGCTCCTCACACTGAACTGTTAGACTGTGGCCCAATAAATGTCTCTTGTTAACGACATTAAGGGAAAAAGCTGGACGTTTAGTGTCTCGGTTGAAACACTTTAATGGCAAATATGGAAGATTACACTCTTGCTGGCAATTAAAATGTTTGAAAGTGAGACTTAACAGGTGGAAGTAAGTTCTTTGGACAACGTGCAAATGTGTGGGGAAGGAAGAATTATGTTTATGTTCTTGTTCTGAGTGGTGACACGGATTAACTAGTATTTTGAAATCCAATAACACGTTTATATACTGTTCTCTGTTCTATTCAAAATGGCAGCTGAAAGAACTAAGAGCTATGATGACAGATGTTTCAGAGTTGCTTGCTAGAGCTTCACTCTTTTCAGGTGAGGGAGAAGGTTCCTTGGTGGCGAATCCTAGCAACTGGGACGAGTTGTTGCCGCTAAAAAAGAGTTTCATTTGGACGGAGTTGCGCGGCTCTATTATAATAGAGTATTTACGATCAGGAACTCTTCCACAAGGTCTAGTGGTGCATAACGAGCCACGTTTGTTCCTAGATGATAAAGATTTTGTAATTCAATTGAGTTGTATAGCAAACAAATGTGGCAGGGACTGGATTATTCTTATAGCTACCGCACAAGATATGACAATAAAAAATCTCAGGAGATCTTGATAAGATGGAAGAAGAAATTAAGAGACTGGTACCACTTGAAACTTATAAGAAAAGATTGGAAGAGATTGCACAAGATGTAGAGTTGAAAGAGTTTTGCACCAAGGACCATATTGCAAGAATGAAGAAAGATTTGTTACAATTCTCAGATGAGAAGGAGTTTAGATATACCAAAGACTGATATGATCCTTTTGCCAATCAACAAGGAGTGCCTAACAGACAAAGGTAGGTTAGATTTGGGAATACCGCCTACAGTTCAGGCAGTTCTAGTGATGATGGCCTTTACAACCAAAGAGGACCTAGAGGGTTTAGGAACCGAGGTAGGAATCTGTGTTAATGGATGAAATGCACACAATAGAAGGAATGCATTTTCTGGTAACCAAACAAGCTCAGGACCTCCACCACCTCAACAGCAACAGTCATTTTTAGAGCAGCATCCCCTATTAGACAATTGGGACTGTGCCCGAGGCATACTCGCAGCAACCAACCTTATTAGTCAATTTGTCATCTTATACTTCTAATGTAGAAGAAGTGGCTGTATTGAAAAAAGGGTTGGGTTTTGTCCCCACTGCAAATCACGATAAGTTCAGGATCCGAGTTGAGATTGAGCAATTGCTCCGCAAAATCCACCTACGACAGTTTTTCTACCACACAGAATATGATCTTCAGAAGAACGAGAGCGGTTTACGCAACCAGTCTTTGTTTTGTCCCTCTACTATGAGTCATTCTCCAGAAGCCGTAGTATTTGCCAAAAGTGTGTGTCATGATTTGCATCAACTAGAGCAAAAGGTTTCTGAATGTCCTTTTCAGAATCTAAGTAATCTAGGACGTGGTGCAGTGAAAAGCTTATCTAACAATCAGAGTGTGATTTTGCATAAGGCTGATGAAGGTGGGGCGATAGTCATGCTGAATCGACAATCTTTTATCACTGAATGTGATCATCAGCTAGACGACGCCTCATTGTATCAACAGATTTTGGATTATCCAACTCAAAAACTCTCCTCTCTGATCCAGAATAAGGTCCACAAGGCGTTATCAAGAGGGTGGATCTGTCAACATGAGCTCAACTTTTTGTGGGGGGGGGGTGGCAGAGAGGTTTAGGGAGCAATTGTGGCTGGGTAGGGGCAAGTTAGAAAAACCAGGAAGAGGGTTAGGGGAATCGTATTGGATAGGTAACGGGGGTGGGTGCAGGGAAAATAACATACAACATACTCGCAACTGGTTCTTGTTTATTCACCTGACACAGATACGAACACCTAATTCGTGATCTGACTTGGTAACTCTATACATTGATCAAGACGACTCCTCTTTTATACACTGTGCCTTTGTTCCACCTTGCACTTCCAGTTGCTCTTGATTAAGGAAGCCAACATTGCCCTTCCTTAATCAAGAGCACCTGAAAACATGAGCACACACCCTTTAGCACCTGGGAGCCTGAGCACACACCCTTTCTTGGTTAAGGGTTTAAATACATTTACTCAAGTAGATTACCCTAGCAATGCAACATTCAAAACTCATACCGACATTAAAAGCACATTGAGCCAACAATTGGTGCTGCCTTGCCAGCAGCTGCACATAACATGACTGGGAGCAAGCACATGAAAGTGTTCGTAATGTAATCGGTGCTTTGCTTAGTCTACCGTGCCCCCAAACGGTAATTCCTGTTAATGTCACAGGACCGTGAGGCTTAGAATTAGCATATTTATATACAGGTCATTGCTGAGGAGTGAGGCGAAATGACGCTGAACCGCTCCAGCGACCTCCGCGTCTGCTTTCTGGAATGGAGAGACCCGGGTATGGAAATCGTGCAATGGAGAGAGTGGGTAAGACTGCCGAACTGCTCCTCCGTGTGCTCACAGTCACTCCTGCTACCAGCATTGGGTCTGCTCCTACTCCTCGGCCCGTGCCCGTGTCATAATCAATCACCAGCAAGCGGAACGGGCTGAGGCAAAGCTAAGAAGCTCTCATTTCCACCCACCTGACCCTCCAAAGCACGCCACAAAGGAGCCTGTGGAGTGTGTTCCAAAAGCGGTCCGGGTTCCCAACACACCACATTTCCAGGGCTTATTAGCCTGTGTGTTGTAAACTCCAGCCGCAAACTCCCCCAGGAGACACCTCCCATTTTCCTCACATAACCCCCCTCCTCCAGGCCTCTGCAAGGCCCTGGTTTGTCCGGGTGTAACCGTTGAAACCATCTCTCCAACCGTGGAGCGTGGCCATCTGCTGACTCCCATGAGTTGTCCTCTAGTTTATATCCCACCCATTCAATGAGATACCATACTCGTCTGTGCTTTAACTTGGAATCCAAAATTCTGTGCACTTCAGACTGCTCCTGCCCACCCTTCAGAATCACAGGGGACTTATGATTCTTTTTTTAAAATCTTTATTTAATTCTGACAAGACATCTGAGCATTAAGCAGGTGAAATATCATTATACATTTAATGAAACAGTACTAACATGAGTGGTATTGCTAATGAAACGGTTCTATAACTCTTAATAACGTCTTTCTAGTTATCCTGCTCACCGGAGCTTGCTTCTTGGGCTTGGTAAATCT
Organism: Ambystoma mexicanum; assembly: GCF_040938575.1. Taxonomy (NCBI): domain Eukaryota; kingdom Metazoa; phylum Chordata; class Amphibia; order Caudata; family Ambystomatidae; genus Ambystoma; species Ambystoma mexicanum. The sequence goes on along the minus strand of NC_090928.1, from coordinate 624,051,514 downwards.
GGTAGGACAGACTAGGTAAATCTGGGTGGTACAGACTGCTACCAAGTGGGTTTACTGCCAACACCTGTAGTCCTAAATCTTTTTGCAGTGGTCCCCAAGGGAACTGCACAGGTTTCTGCCTAACATGATGGGCATGTTGCTCTACAGTCTCTGAATAGATGAGGGTGTCATCAATGTATACAATTACGAAGACATCCAAGTAATCCTGCAACACCTCGTGCATAAAATGCTGAAAGGCTGCGGGAGCATTACATAGTCCAAATGGCATAACTATGTATTCAAAGAGTACAAACTTGAGGCGGAAGGCAGTATTCCACTTCATCGCCTTCCTTTGCTCGAATAAGATGGCATGTCCCTCTCAAATCTAGCTTGGTGTATATTGTGGCTGCCTTTAATTGGTCAAGCAACACATAGATCAATGGCAAAGGGAACCTTTTTATGGTAACTTTAACGCTCCATAATCAATACAGATTCTTCGGGTACCCTCTTTCTTAGGGACAAAGTGAGGAAATAGGTGATTTGGAATGGCGAAGGAACCCACATGCCAGCAATCTCGTCAATATGATCAAACACAACTTTATTCGGCAGTTAAAGCCATAAAAGCTTTAAAACAATACATTCCATAAAAATATACTTCATAAAACACAGTTCTACATCATAAAAAAGTGCACCGGGAGCCCATAATAAATAATCATCAAAACATTAAAAATCCAACAGTCACTTTTAAAAACACATACTACACCTCTTTACATGTGTCGACCTCTGCGTGTATAAAATTTAAGAAAAGGCTGTACACAGAGTATTGTGGTTTCTCCTCAGGGGACGAGACAGGGGGCTACAATAGTGTCTCCTAAGAGGGTCTAAACAGAGCGATCCCTGTTACTTTGGTCTTCTTAGCTAGGCCCGATGTAAGAATTTAGACGCAGCAAACACCGCAACCAGGTCCTTGGCATTGGAACAGAGCTCCATGACATCTTGCAGCAACCTCACATTCCTATGTTTAAAAAGGGGCAACAGCGAAGATCTCAGGACATTGTATCTACCGCAAAAAAGCATAAAGTGCATGATTTGTTGGCTGCCCCACAGGCTGCACACACAGTGCTATTACCTTCCATTTGGCAGTAAAGGAAGCTATTTTCATATTGGTACGCAGCTGTATGTATAGCGAATGAGCATACCCAGGGCTAACATTATCAAGATATTCCTTGAATCCATGTGACCATTTGTAAGACATATACGATCGTCCTGTACTGAAAGCCATACAGTCCTGTTTGATCCGGTTTGTTACCGCTTCCCGATAAGCTTGCTTCACCACCATCTTTTAACCTGGTGTTCTACTATGCAGACTCTCCCAGAGTATGGGCAGGTCAGATGAGCTCTGCACGTACAAACCTAAACCAAGAAAGAGTGTGTGCATCACAGAGTTTGAAAATTTGGTAGTGACAATGGGTAGGGTGCTAAATACTCATTTGACCAAATCCTGACCCAATACGGTACTGGTCTCAGGGACAGGACGCCTGCAATTGCAGGCCAGTTGCACTCCATTCGAATGTTAGCTATCGGGGCACCCTTAGGCTGCATCAGAATAGCCCTTAGAAAATCATTCTCTGTAACACTGAGAGAAGGAACCCTTTGATGGCCCCACAACTCTGCTCTATATAATGCTGCGTGCAGGGCCTGGCCTGCCCCTAGCATGGGTACTAAAAATATCTCTGCAGTCCTCCACAGTATTTGTCCAATGACACTGTAGCCTTGTATTGCTGGTTTAGCCAATGGAGCCTCTCTGAAAACCTAATGCCCAGATAATCATACGTGGCAACTTGTTCCAGGATCTTACCCTCACATTCGATGCTCAGCGTAACCCTCCTGGCCAACTTATGCCTAAAGACCATAGCAGTATACTGTCGCAAGTGTTCTGTTTCCTTCTCCGAGAGAGCATAAATACGATTGCATGAGAGTTTTGCATTAGGCTCAAGATCAATTGCGTAAGATCTGTGCAGAGGCAAAGTTCCAGCCCTTACATTGTCAAAAATTTTGCAAAGTCTTGATATTCCTCAGGAATTATCCACCGCTTCTGTTTCTCGGAGTTAGAGCACCTTCCATCAATAATGCAGTAACACCCCCCCCCCTGAATCTGTCAATTGTAAAGCACACTGCTTGGTGTCAAATGTCAATGTGCGTTCACCCCAGTTGATGATTGGGTTATATGTTACTAGCCAGGGCATTCCCAGAATTAAGCCAAACCGTGGCGCAGCTATCGGATCAAAAGTTATTAATTCTTCAGTTTACGGCACACAAAACCTCTTGAGTGACTGAGTCTGCATAGCGATTGGACCGGACGTTAAACACGACCCGTCAACTGCCTGTGCTGGTTCCGTTACCTCCTTGAGAATAGTGGAAACCCCAGTTTAGTTGCTAACGTGATGTCAAGGAAGCTTCCTTTGGCTCCAGAATCTACCATAACAGAAACTGTTTCCTTGGTATTGGCAAATAATAAGGTCACCAGACAATATAAATGAGGTATCTTGGTCTGCACTGTTGGCCATTGAACTTGGGAACTCTGGTACAGATCGGGCTCAGTGTCATTGTTCTCCCACCTACCGAGCCAGCTCTTTTCTCTGGTCAGTACTATGTGGGACAATTGCTTATATAATGACCCGACTTGCCACAATATTAACACACATTCTGATGCTTGTGAATCTGCTTAGAATCACATGCTGTGCATATAGTCCGGCATCTAGTGGTAATCGCAGAGTATTTTTATCAAGGGTCGAAAAGGGAGGGCCTTGTTATTACTGACTTTCTCTAAAGAATGCCTCTGCTTTGCCCCTCCTGTTCTTTTCTTCAGTCTGGCAGCTGTTTTTCTCTGCTTTGACGAACACCTTTTAAATTCTGCCTGTCTTGCAACAGCATATTTCCCTGGAAAAAGATACCCAGTGCAATCAGTGCCTCCCTCGTGGCCACAGCGTTGCAAGGCCCGCACACTTTTTCAGACCAAAGCCTTAATAGACTGGTGCATGAAGCGGTGTGTGGCTATGCAGGCTGAGAGTCGCTCTCCCACTGGCGCCGTCTCCTCGGAAGAGTAGTCTGTCGGCAGCAGCGGCTCTGATTCGGAAGCCATTGTCGTCTTAACAGTGGAACCCTCACAATCCCATGTGTCTGTTCTTGGCCCGAACAAGCATGCCACTGGCAGTGCAAAGGGGAAGTAACCACTCAGCGACAAGGGCCCACACACAACACCTGCTCCTAAGCACACAACCCCTACGCTTTCCTTGAGGGATCCGCCAAGAAAACTGTTGATGCCCAATAAGTCTTCTGTTTCAGCAGGCGCCCATACTAAATCCCCGACCCTTGATTCAGTTGCACCGAAAGACGCGCCTGAACGGGTGCATTCATGAAACGCTCCCGAAGCTTCGGCAGAAACTCTCTAAAGCCCATTTAAACGGCTGTGAGCCCAAAAATGCCTCTTCTCTTCCTGAAGGCTGTTCTCCTGCTTCTCCTCCTCTATTTAGGGCCCTGAAGCAGAACCCTGCTCCAACTGTTCAGCCCTTTCCTCCTACTGACAATTCAGGCTCCTCTGGGTGGACTAGCGATATGTTTTGAGGCTTGCATGAACAAATGGCAGAGTTGATCAACTTTCCAGGCCAGTTTGATGAAATACCTAAACGCCATAGGCCTGTTGATTCCGGTCCTGTCCCTCAGAAGTCCCAGATACTCCTTTCACCAGGTGCACAGTTTACACCCTTGGATAAGCACTGTCCCCAGGTGGATTTATTTCTGGACAACCAGGATAGCACCGACCAGGACATCTACTATGTTCCTGACCCAGCCACCTTGCTCAGGACCCTGTCTCTCAAGACCCAGACTGGGACCCTGCTGATGATCAGGACACGTGGCACTCTATGCCTCCCCATGACCCTGACTCTGTGAAGATCTTTTTGGATGCACATCCTGTTGTTCTGCCCAGAGACTTGTCACCCATCGATGATCAGATGCTTTTTTAAAACCTTCTTAAGGAGGCAGCTTATCATCGTGGAGAACATTCCTTAGGAAACGGTCCCGGTCAGCCAGGCTATCCCCCCCCCCCTCTTAAACTTGGTAAAGAAACAGCAAGCTCCCTCTCTGCTGACACGTTTGCTCACTCATGCAGTTAACCCCCGAGTGGAGAAGGTGTTCCACCCGGCGCCATCAGACCTTCTGTATAGCTGGGGCCACGCCTCCGGACAAGGATTGCAAAAAACGGTATGCTCTCAGCAAATGTGTCCCCAGTTCTGCCGCCTTCTGTACCGGTATTGCCAACAACACTGCGCTCCTCGTGAGCTATAGTGATGTACAATGGGGACTCCTCCAGGAGGGCCTTCAAAGTGTCCCGGAACCAATCCGCACCCAACTCCTAGCCGTGGTTGTGGAAGGATGACGGGTCACCCAATGTATACTTCAAAATACCCTAGACTCTGCTCGCATCCATAAGGAATCACCAGCAAGCAGTATGGGCCGAGGCGGAGCCAAGAAGTTCTCCTGCATGATGATTCGGCCCACATGGCCCTCCTGCGCACGCCACAAAGGAGCCTCCGGAGTGTGGTCCAAAAGCGGTCCAGGGTTCCAACACGCCACATCTCCAGGGCTTATTAACACGTGTGTTGTGACTCTGGCTGCAAACGCTCCCATGAGACACCACTGCTCCCATTTCGTCACACTTTGACTGATAGTAAGTGTCAGTGTGGTTATTTGTGGCGGGCCACCCCATCACAACCCACAAGTATCTAATTCAACCTCCAGTTGGAATTTGAACATGGTTATACATGCAAATGTTACCACCTTTTTGCCAATGAACACATGCTTACTTAGGCATAGGTAGCCTTCCTAATTTGTATCACCTCGATAAGGAGAGTAAACTACAGGGTACATGTAGCAACAGACCAGGGCAAGGTACTTTTTTAAAAAGCAGCCAAGGATTTCACCAAAATGCATATAAACATTTTATTTGAGCCAGTCCATTGAAACGCTTGCTTTTTCTCAAAAGCCACTTTTGGGAGAAAAGGGCATTTTCCTTGCCATAGGGCAAGATGACTGTCTTGTTCACTGTATACAGGGGTGTTAGCCTTGCACAGAAGCCTTTACCTTCAATTTCAAAGGCACGCCCGATGGGGTCTACACCTGTATTCATGGCCAGTATTCCTCTAGACACAAATGTGCAAGGCAGTAACATGGAGTTCAGACCACATTTCCACTTAACATTACTGTATAGCTACAGCAACAAAGCAGATTCTTAAGTGGGTCAAGCAGCACTATGCAGTTTATATTCTGCAGTGCCAACTATACATCCACCACCAAGAACACGGACTACTTGCTAATCTGTGCATAGCATGTAAATAGATGCACAACCCCCAGAAGAAAAACATTGCTTACCCAGTAATAGTCTTTCTGGTGCTTGCATCTGATAAGAGTCGCAAGTAACCACCCAGCTCCCCAATGTGGAACACAGCATATAAGATCACAAATGTGTGGGATTGGTAAACGTACAACATGAAGCTGCAGTTGTTGCATCCTAGTATGTGCACATGGAAAACAATCAATCTAAGGTTGTTGACTCCAAGGGGCGTTTTGGCTACCTGCACACATAGTTAAGGGATAGTATGATAGTATGACCAGCACGCCCTCTCGTGCATATCTTTTTCTTTCAAAGTAAACCCCTTGTAGTCTGGAAAATAAGTATGGTTTGTCAAATAATGCACACATGAACTGCCCTACATGCAGTCTTCAAACACAAGCCTCCAGATGCAAGTTCAACGGTGAATGCGCATTTTCACCAGACCATGTTGTGAATCCATGTCCGATACTATTCAAGATACCTCTGTCCTCTAATGCTCCCGGCATGCAATCTGTTACTACAATGTTGGCAATGGAAGGAAGTACATTGTAAGGTTAAAGGAGCAGTTACCCAGGTAATAACTCTGATGCCCTTAATCCACTAGGAGCTAACTATTGCCGCCCCATGCTCTTTATCCAAGCCTCAGCAATAGCTACATGGTAACATCCATATAGCTGATTTATTTCAAAACAAAGGTATGAGGAGTGCACAAGTCGTAAGGGGACATTTTGCAAGGTGAGTGTGTTGTACCCTTGGTCTCGCACTAACAGGTATGTTCCCCTGACCTAACGTTTCAACTTTGGTACAAGACAGTTTCCTGTGCTGCAATTGGGTGGTTTAAGTTTCCAAAAGAGCTGGCAGTAGAGTAGTTTGTTGTGTATGTAGGAGAGTAACTATGTTTTAATGAGATAGAACCTTATGTTTAATGAGGGGGTTCTCCCATATTGGTGACAGCAGACCTTGCTTTGTGCAGCAAGATCAGATATTTTATCTATATTGCAACATGGAAGAACTTGTTGCTGTTGGGTCAGGTACAGTAATACGCCACTATAAAGTAGTTTATTTCCCAAAAGCTTTTAAATTTAAAAACGGTCTCAGTTTGCTGTAAAAATAAATGGTGCTACGGTTCTGGTTCTTCTTTTTTTTTTTAAATGGCTTTTCACTTCAGATTTTGTCTTCAAACTTTTAAATGAAGTTGTCCAATTTGATGGTCTATTATCAGGGGCCGCCTTTTACATAAATTAGTCTCATAACAACTACTTGTTAATAATTTTATTTTTTTTACTCTTTATTTTTAGATGCAACCTTTGGAAGAAAAACAAGGGATCGCTTTTGTTGCAAATCAAGAGCATTTGATTGTTTGAAAACTTATTTAATGTGAGATCTATTTAAAAGGACAATGATGTGTTGGTTCTTCAGCATTAGTCTACTTTGTGCTTTGTTGGATTGGACCTCCTCTTTATAAAGACTACGTCGAGTAGCAGCATAGCTGTACACGAATCGCTTAGTTATCTTGCTCAAAGACTCCCATTATACCACCGGAATGCCTGTAACTCGATGAAGGCCTTGTTTCAGGTAGAGCCTGTGAGGAACTGTGAAAGCATGTGGTTGGCCTCTAGAAAAGGAGACGATTGAGCGAGCCCATTTCTTTCTCGCATTGGTAGGAAAAAGTTTGTTTTGATCGAATTCAGCAGAATTTTTGGAATCCTAATCCATGGTTTGGCCACTTCTTCAAATAATGCAATGTTTAAAAAAGTGAATGATCTGAAATATTATTCATCTCCTTTTTAATACAATCTTTCAAATCCAGTTGATGGCAAACATGTACTGTGACAAATATTGTTGTATTTTGTGGTAAAGCAGAAAACTACCTATTTTTGCTTTTGATGGCAATTCAAAAATAATCAAAACATGCACATAAATTCCCTTTCAAGAAGGTGTTCACAAAAGGCAAAGTAGCTGGAATAAATGGTGTTACAAAGTGGACAGGTTAAGTTAAAGTTTCATTTTATACTGATAATTCTTAATTTAATGAAATCAACTACAATTTTATATATGATTTATTTTTGTATTTTATTCATTCTTTTGTGCATTTTTCCATGTATTGGAACTGTTGAAAAAGCCTTTTCATGCCTTAACATTTGAATGCTTTGTGACCCAGCAACATTAAAAAATGTCGCTGTCTTGGCTCTTTTAAAGAGATTTTACTTTTCTGTAGTGCAATGTTCAAATGTGTGCACCCAAAAAAGCATGGGTTAGTGTGTTGTAATGCACGTTTGTGGTTCGATTTGTCAAGTTTTAGTGTTGTGTGCAAACGATAGTATACATACATGTTTATTAAAAGCAGTTCGAATTTTGTGGTTTATATATTTCATAAAGTTACTTCTGCTACCTTATTTGCCTTTTTCTGTATATAGAAATGTTTTATCTGTGATTATAATAAACTCAATATTTTGAACATCGTGAAACACTTTTTTTGTGACTCTATACAAAAGACATCCAGTGGTAGTGTTGCTAGCATATTATGCACATGTTTAACTCATTGCCCAGAGAAGAAACATTTTAGAGTGTACTTGCTCTTAACCCTTGCACTGGTGGATGCTCTGAGTTGGAGCACTATTATGTGGCCAGTTATCCTTTCCTTGTTTTGACAAGGACCTATTTTAAGCATTTTCTCCTCCGTTGTCTTGTAGATGGCCAGGCATGCTCCCATTTAATTTTTAATTTTGTCTGAAAGTTGAAAAAAATCCAGCTTGGCAAAAATATGACTATGTAGTGAAGGCTTTGGGAAACACGTAAGGATACAGTGCTTTGGTCTACCTCCAAAATTAATTTGTAGAGCAAGTATCCCCAATTCCTCTTATTGTGGAGGGAGGCGGGGATAAAGGCAAGCAGTGGAGGTGTATGGTTGGGAGAGAATCGGTGAAAACCACAGTAGGCTGTTGGGCAATCAAATAGAGTGGACTGCCCTGTAAAATCAAAGCTTCCAGGGCTGGTGCCCTGTTGGTTTAGGGATTCTTCACTACATGGAATTACCTTGTGATAGACGTTTTTGCAATGGGTGTGCTTTTTTTTTGTTTTTTTTTTTTTTTTTTATGGAACAGTGCTTCCGAGAGGGGAGGTTTTCAGTTGTTTGGGGGGAAGGGTATATTTAAAAAAATTATTTTTTCAGCATGGGGTCTGGCATGGATTCACATGCTCATGAATATTCTCAAGCATGGAGTCATGCTCATGAATATTCCCCGTCGTCAGGCTGGGAATCCTCGAAAAAAAAACAATTTCAGTTTAGTTTCCAAACTGTCTTTCTCCTATAAACCAATTACTGAGTTCTGGGTCATACTGCCCCAGCCAATGACTGTCCTAAGCCCCTCCTCAGGCAGCCATCTTCAGATTCTTACTGCACGTTCACGTGTTGGGAGTACTCACGTTTTGCTCTTTGAGCTTTCTGTGGTTTTCCATGCTTTTTCAGTAGTTAAACTCTGTTTTTGTCAATCGAGCACTTGTGCTACATCGCTTATCCATCTGATCAACGGGGACCCATTTTTCAGCTTCTTTCTTCACCCCTCAAGGTCTTAAATCGTCGAGTGTTTCTTCTTGGAAGCTTCCAGAAGTCCATCAGGCCTTCACCGCGCCGGATAATGTCACAGGAGAAGAACAGGGCTTCCCTCTTCAAGCTCTGCACCAGCTATGGTTTGCGGAATGTTTTCACGGACGACAAGCATTCCCAGTGTCTGTATTGTTTGCACCAGACGCACAAGGAGGAAGATTGTGAAATTTGCTGTGGCTTCACCAAGCCCACGATGAAGGACCGGCACGACCGACTGGCGATGTGGCTCAAGGCCAAGGCTTCTACCCTGAGTGGACCTCGGGGGCATGCCTCATCTGGAGTGGGCTTCTAAGTCCTTCAATGGTGTTCCAGCCGTGGGGGCCCAAGACGAGGCCAAGCACCACCAATCCGTTTCTTCTGGGGTAGCCGCGCAAGTTCTGGGGTAGCCGCGCAAGCGGGTCTCGCAACGGTCGGGGCACGCTCATAGTCTCCATCTGCTTCGATCTCCAGCCATCTCTCCGACTCTTTGTCGAGGAGAACGTCAGCTACGCCAGGGAAGCTGCAGGAGAAGCCAGAGAAGGCCAGACAGGACAAGGGATCCGCCCCTCCGGCGCATGCCAAGGTGCTCCAGGCCAAGATGTCATCTGCCATTGAGATGCTTGCGGCTGCCCTCTCGGCTCAGGCTACCCCCGTAGTGGCCAGAGTGATGCTTCCGCTTAGGCGGGAGGCTTCGGCCAAGCTGGTGAAGAAGACTCCGGAGAAGAGGATGCTGAGCCTGTGCCCTAGGCCGGCCCCTCAGGACCCAAAGAAGGATGGGGGGGCAGAGCTTCAGGGCACAGATATTTCATCATCCGATGAGGAGGAAGTTGTTTCTGTTCCCACCATCCCAGAGGATATGGGTGACGACTATGATGAGAACATCTAAATCGCCCACCGGAGGAGGCGGCGGCGACGACGACAATGGGGAAGGGGATGACGACACAGGTGCTGGGCTCAGCGTTCCTGTCCCCTTGGACCTATCACAGGATTTCCTCTCTACCCTCCACACACTGGTGTCGGAGACTCAGAAGATGATGCCTATGGCACCGCCAGCAGCACCACCGGCGACGACCCCGTTGACACCGGCACCACCACCACATAAGAGGAGATGACAACGTACGCCTCCACTCCAACCGTCACTGAACCCCTCCCCCCCCAGGGACACAGGGACGGACATGGCGACGACTGACACCAATGACAACGGTGGCCTCTCACCACCGCCAAGGGCTTCTCCACCGGACGAGATTGGATCTTTTCATTCCATGATTTCTCGGGCATCAGAACTTTTTCAGCTCACTGCGAAGGAGAAGAAAAAGGAAGGTTTTCTGTACCAACGCCAGGAGGCGAAGAGGAAGACCATTCTGTCGATACCACTCCTGGACGATGTCTGGGATGAGGGGCTGGTGCTCCTGAAGAACCCTTCTTCGGCCCTGGCTAAGAGAGACCGGCTTGAGAAGAAGTATATAGTGATAGTTTGAAATAATATGCTGTTGTAATTCCTTCTTGGGTACATATAGGCGATCCCTAAAAAAGGGTAGATGGTCCTTGATGGTATATTGTTCTCCTTGAGTTTGCCATGAGAGGTAGGCATCAGGATTCATTGTCCGTTGGATTTCTTTTCGTAGTTCTGCTTGTGTTAAGGCTGTCGTGATACCCAAGAGTTTGTCTTCAGGTATAATAGGTACTGGGTCTGGAGTTGTATATACTATTTCATCTATGCCCATGCGAGATAAGGCATCCGCCTTTCCGTTTCTGACTCCTGGTCGAAATGTGATTACGTAATCATATTTGGCGAAGAAAAGGGCCCACCGTAATTGGCGCGAGGACTGGGCCTTGGCTGTTTTGAGATATTGCAGGTTTCAGTGGTCTGTGATGACTGTAATGGTGTGTCTGTCCCCCCGAAGGTAGTGCCTCCAGATTTTAAAGGCGGATTTGATAGCCAGGAGTTCCTGGTCCGTGATGGCATAATTAATCTCTGGAGGTGAGAACTTTTTCGACCAGAAGGCCACAGGATGTAGCTGGCTGGTTTCCGGGTCTCTCTGTGAAAGGACAGCCCCCATTGCGAGACTGGACGCATCAGTTTCAACGACATAAGGGAGGTCTGGACGAGGATGTTGCAGGATTGGAGCAGAGGTAAACATTTGTTTAAGTTCCTTAAAGCCTTCTTCTGCTTCTTCGGTCCAAGCAAACTTTTTATTGTTTTTTTCATAATAGTACTGTGATTGGGTGCACAACCTGAGAGAAGTCTGGGATGAACCGGCGGTAGAAGTTCCCAAAGCCCAGCATGCTTTGTACCCCTTTCAGAGACGTCGGTGAAGGCCATTTCAGAATGGCATCTACCTTGTGCACGTCCATTATGATGCCTCCTGGAGTAAGGATAAAACCAAGAAATTCTACTTCAGTGACATGAAAAAAAGCATTTTTCAAGTTTTGCAAACAAGCGATGTTGACGGAGCTTGGTGAGGACTGAACGAACGTGCCTGACATGACCTTGTTCCGAGGCTGAGTATACTAAGATGTCGTCTATGTACACTAAGGCGCACACATCAATTAATTCCCTTAAGACGTCATTCATGAAATACTGGAATGCCGCAGGAACGTTGCATAACCCGAAGGGCATGACTTGATATTGAAACAAGCCGTACTTAGTACGGAAGGCGGTTTTCCATTCATCTCCTTTTCTGACTCGGACCAGATGGTACGCTCCTCGACGGTCCAATTTGGTATAAATCTGGGCATCCTTAACTTGGTCTAGCATCTCAGGTATAAGTGGCAAGGGGTAGCGGTTCTTCAGTGATCTGGTTCAATGCGCGGTAGTCAATACAGGTTCTCAAGTCTCCTTCCTTTTTCGGTACGAAGAACAAAGGACTGGCTGCGGGGGACTTCAAAGGACGGATAAATCCGTTTGTAAGGTACTGGTCTAAATAGGATTTCAAATGAAGGTTTTCTGGTTCTGTGAGAGCGTAGATCCTGCCGCAGGGGATTTGTGCACCAGGAACAAGGTCGATCTGACAGTCATAGGGCCTGTGCGGCGGCAATGTATTGGCTTGGTCCTTTCAGCAAACATCCTGGAAAACATGGTATTCATTTGGCATGGTATTAGTTGCTCCCAGGGTTGATACTGTTGCTCCGGGAGTCATGGGGATACAGACGTCGGGTTTCCCCTCTTGGTAATAGCAGGCAGGGGAGCAGTCACCGGGGAAGGTTAATTTTCGTGCTCGCAAGTCTATCAAAGGGTTGTGAGCAACCATCCATGGCATCCCTAGTATTAGCCTGAACTGAGGTGCCTTGATGAGATCGAATGAAATAGACTCCCGATGTCCGTCCTGGCACAGCAAGGTTACCCTGGCTGTGCACTGGGTTACTGGTCCGGAAGCGATTTCTGTCCCATCCACAGTGGTTAACTTGTCCATAGTTGGCTTCGAACACAAAGGAAGCCCAATCTCTGCTGCCAGTTCTTGATCAATATAATTTTCAACTGCTCTGCTATCGATGTATGCTTCAACGGCATGCATTCTTGACGACTGTTGGTGGTTAATTAAGATCACTGGTATTGCAAAGTGCGAGGTCAGCAAATCTTTCTTCTCACTCGACAAACTGACCTCTACGTTTGTCGAGCTTGGTAGTTTTCCGATTCCTTAGCTTCATCCTTCTCTGTGGCCCAGACTGTTCTTCTTGGGGGTTTTACTGGACAGTCCTTCAGGAAATGTCCTGGTTTCCCACAATACAAGCAAAGCTGTTGTTGTTTTCTTTTGTCCCGCTCTTGTTTTGTTAATGGAGTCCGTATCCCTCCAATCTGCATGGGTTCTACAGCATTTTCAGGTACACAGGGTGTGTTTTCTCCTGGTCGAACATACACGGTCCGAGGATCCGTCTTAGACCGTTCTGCCTTTTGCTCCTGCAACCGGTGGTCTAGCTGCATGACCAGATTTATGAATTCTGCACAGTCTCTGGGTGGATCAACCACCTGGGCTAAGACGTCCTTTAATTCGCCTCGTAAGCCTCAATGGAATAATATGGTTCTTTTGTTATCTGGCCACCTAGCTTCGGCAACCAGTCTGTTGAAGGTAGCAATGTACGTTAACAAGTCCTGATTCCCCTGTCGGAGGGACAAGAGTTCATGGTCTACTTCTTGTTTCTGGGTATGGCGAGCAAAAAGTTTTTCCATTTCTCTCTGGAACCCCCCAAAGTCATGTAATGGAGGATCGTCATGGGTCACCAACGGCACCGACCAATCTGCTGCACTACCACTCAGGTATGTTAAGACAAAAGCTACCCGAGCTTGGTCATTTGGAAATGCTCCAGGCCTACAAAGAAAATGAAGGCGGCACTGATTGATGAATGCCGCATACTTCCATGGGTCGCCTGAGAACCTTTCTGGTGGTGCCAGGGGCACTGTTCCAGGTAACCTGATCTGTACCGGAGTGGGTGGTATGGTGGGGTTTTGTATCATTGGATTGCATCCAGGTAGAGGCATCTGTCCTGCCTGTGATTGCAAGTATTACCTGCTAATCTCTTCATTGCGTTCTTTGGTCACTATTAGGTCTCTCCGGAGGGCATTAGTCTCTTGTCGGGCAGAATAAACCTCAGCACGAACCTCTCCTAGTAATTGGGCCAATTGGTCCATTTCTGATGTCTCCATGGCGCCCAGGTGGATTTGTTATGGTAGGCTTCACTTTCTGTGACACTCACCTGGTATCCACAGGGATGCCACCCAGCCGGGTTACTCGCTGGTACGCTTCTCAGCTTTGCCCTGATGTGGTCTGCGGGGAAGGTTCTGCCTGGAAATACAGGACAATTGTGTTCAAGACTGACCGACTGGGGTAAGTATCCTCCCTCCACCCCCATATGATTTCAGTCCCTCTGGCGCCCTCTGCTCACCTTGTGGTAGAATTGGGCGTGCTCTCCGTCCTGCCTTCTTTGCAGGGGCGCATTGTCTTTCATGGGCGAGTGCGGTCCAGTTACTTCACTGACGCCGGCCCGTTTGATATTGTTCAGGTAGGTCTTATTGCTGTTCTTTAGTTTTGTTGCTATCCTGCATGCCTTTCTTTGTTTAAAATGTCTTTTTTCTCCCTTAGATATGCGGAGCTTCAGCATGGTGAACTGGCTTGGTTGAGTCCCGCTGGTAAATGATGGCACATTGAGAGAAATAAGATGCTGTAAATAAGCGCTATGCGCAGCGCTGTGAAGTCTTGCCTTTGCTAACCTGTGTTTTCCTTCCTTGTAAGTCGGTGTTCTTCAGCACAGGTGGAATGTCCGGAGTGGTGCCAGCCGAAAGGCGACCAGCAAGGTAAGCCTTTTCAGCAGTTCGTAATTTGTAAATGTCTCTACTGCTTTCTTTAATGTTGCCTCTATCTTCCTCTTTCAGGTCGTTCTGTCCGGTAGGCGTGCAGATTCGAGGAAGCTGTTCTCAGTAGCTGCGAGTGTTTAAAGATGAAGACTGCAGGTATGATGATGATGATGATGATGATGATGATGATGATGATGATGATGATGATGATGATGATGATGATGCTGCTGCTGCTAATGATGTTCCTTTTGTCTCCTTGCAGGTTCTGCTTCTCCAAGGTTCGAGGGAATAGCTGGACACGGTGAGCGTCACGTTGCAAGCTGCAAAGTAACACGAAGTGTGTTGTCTTGCTCGGGTGTGGTTTAAATAGCCCCAACAAAACAGTCCAGGTAAAGTAGTCCCTAGGCTACCACACCCAAAACACTAGACCGCATAGCTTGGTTCTTAGGAACCAAGCTATGTGGATGCCTCCATGTTGGCTGACAATACAATAAAGCAGTTCCCAAGCACATTGTTTTTCATGGTGTATGAGCCTGGCGCCATAGGTGCCAGGACTGGCCACAAGAGGGCTTTTGAAGAGGAAGCCAGGCTCTAGAGGCCCGAGTCCTGACTCCACCTGGCCAATGGGTTTGCCAGAGGGGGTTTTGGGCGAGGGTCGTGACAATTCCAGCCTCCAAGCATGATTGAACCGGCCAGGACGCCAGGCCCCCACCTCTGCACACTGGTGGGAGACCAGCTAACGAACTTTGTCACCGTGTGGGAGACCATCTCCACCGATCGATTGGTGCTGGATGCTCTCGCCCACTGACACACTTGGGAGTTTCAACAGAAGTGTTCACGAATACCACCGGTGGCCCGACAGGAACAACCCATCCCTCAGCTGCTGCTGGAAGTTCGGACCATGTTAAAGAAAGGGGCAATGGAGCTGGTTCCCAAGCGACTCTGGGGCTCCTGAGTTTACACAACATACTTTCTCGTAAGAAAGAGCACTGGGGGCTGGAGGCCCATTCTCGACCTACGACGGCTCAACATATACATAAAGTCCCAGAAGTTCAGGATGGTCACGCTGCAGCACGTGCTCGGCCAGCTGGGGGAGGGAGACTTTCTGTTGTCGTTGGATCTGCAGGACGCGTACTTCCACGTCCCCATACATGAAAAGCATTGCAAGTTCCTGCGCTTCGAAGTACAAGGGAAGTATTACCAGTTCAAGTCTCTTCCCTTCGGACTGAAGTCGGCGCCTAGAGTCTCCCAAGTGCCTGGCTCCGGTGGCTGCCCATCTACGACTGCAGGGGATTCATGTGTATCCTTACCTGGATGACTGGCTCATCCGGGATAAGTCAAGCAACATTGCAGTCGATCACAAGGTGAAGACTGTCTGACTGCTGATGGACCTGGGGTTCTCAGTGAATTATGCAAAGTCCTGCTTGATGCCATCCCAGGACGCTGTCATGGCCACAGGCCCCAGAACACAAAAACCACACCATCTAGTGATGAGGGGAATGGGTCACTTGACTCACGTATGTCCCTTTGGGACCCATAAACACAGGGGCCCTGGCTGGACTCAGTCCCGGCACCTTTGGTGCCAGGCTCATATAGAGATGTGAGCAGGAACACTTTATTTCAGTGCAGGAGTGCTTTTACTTTATTTCAGTGCAGGAGTGTTTTTATCTTATAAGAACTTTCCAGGAGCTGAAAGCCTTTATTCCAGAGAACATCCTCATGTGCTGTCATGATGCCTACCCCCGGGGACCCAGACCAGGTCCAGCAACCCCGGAAGCAGGCATCACATTATTTTGAGCAAGCCCAAAAACCCCTGCTAGGGGCTGTTTGGGTGCGGTCCTGGCGCCTACGGTGCCAGGCTCATATGGAGAGTCAGTCCTGGCGCCATAGGCGCCAAGCTCATAGAGTAGAACTTACCTGATGCAGACCATACTGCAAACTTACCTGATGCAGACCATGCTGCAAGAGCTCCAAGCCAAATGAGGCTTGGAAGGGACTATTTTACCTAGGGACTATTTTTTTTACTCGGCTGGGGAGGAATACTTACCTGGGACTACTTTGGAGGCTATTTAAACCACGCCCGAAGAGCAGCACACGCTTTGCGTTATTCTGCATCCAGCAGCGTAACGCTCACTGTGTCTGCAAGCCTGCATCCAGTCTTCTGCCACGCCCGCCTCGAGTCTGCAGCTCCTAGAAAAAGGGGGAACAGAAGGAGAAAAGGTTAGAACAAGAGCAATACCTTCGATCCTTACCTGAATTCCGGATCCACCGCGCCTTCGAGCTGGAACAAAGAAGTATTTTATGCGCGCCGCCTCACCTGCTGCAGCGCCGCGCTGAACTCACTAGCCTTCGCTGCATCCTCACGATCCACCACATACTTCTGCACGTTCCCGCCACACTCCGGCACCTAAGGAACACAAGAACAGCAAAGGTGAGCCAAGGGAATAAACGGAGGCAATAGTAACTACCCCTATAGACTTACCTGATTTACCGCCGGGGGTACTATTCCTCTTCACGGGTCGGCGCAGTCTCCATTGCATCCTCGCCATACCCCAGCCCCTAAGGGGAACAAAAGGACAACAAGGTGAGACAAAGGGATAAACAAGGGGAATCCTTCTCACCACAATAGACTTACCTAATTTTACAGCCAGAGGCATTATTCCCCGAATTTCATATTTTCTCTCCGCACCTGAATAAGGGAGAAAGAAACAGGTTACATTCTGGCCTTATTTTATTGAACTGTGTTGGATAAGACAAATCCTTACCTGAATTTCGTCAGCTACCATGAGGAACTCTTCGCTGGGGTCAAGCAGCAAACTGCAAGGAATCGGACAAGAGTGAAAGTCAGACATTTGAACTCTTACGAACTATAATGTTCTGAAACTCACCAATTCTTTCTAACCAGTGAAGCAACTGGTTATCTACGCGCCCCTGGCTCGATGCGGGATGGAGAGCTCATCCTTCCAAACCATCAGGTGAGACTTTAAGAAGGGACATTAGAGGCCATCAGTGGGGAGAACAGCAGGGGACGTGGGGGTTAACTCTCAACTCCCCGGGTGGTTAATTCCCTTTCTCCATTTACAGAAGAATACTCCTACGGGCCAAGCAAACCAAGCTGGGTGGGCCAGTCCAGTCTATCTCGGCACTACACGTCACATTGGTGGAGGCCGCAGCTGTCCAGTTCGGATCGACGCACCTGTGGGAGCCAGGTGAGCGTAACAGTGCTGACTCATCGGGTGTGGCTCCCTAGGCCTGGTCTTCATGTGCTGACTCATCGGGTGTGGCAGGCAGGCTGAATCAGGTGGGCGTGGCTTCAGAAGCTCTGCTATAAAAGCTGCTCCATCCTTAAGGCCGGTGCTTTGCGTTAGTGTGCACTTGCATGCAACGTGAAGCTCACCGCCACTTGGACCAGTTTACTTACCCTTGAAACCAGGTGTTCTCCTGCATACTCGCCTCCAGGAAACTGGTGCTTCATCGCTTCATCTACAGACTCATCTCCTGACATCCAGTGATCTTGATCCCAACGCCACAGCACTGCACTGCGCATCCACGAGCTCAGACCCTGTGAAGAAGATAGAAAGACACGGTTAGAACATCCGTCCTAGAGCCACGCCGCATTTGAACCCCGCGAGCCCCCTAGTTAACAATTTACCAGCTAGTGTACCGCTGCAGCTTCGTTCCTCATTCCCTCCGGTTGCCGCCTCGAGCTCCGCCGCTTCTGCCGGGCCGGCAACATCACCTGCAAGGGAAGAAAGCAAAAGAGCAAACATCAAAAGTGGAACGGACAGCAATACAAGACAACAAACTTTACAATACAACAAAAACAGGAGAGTAAAGACAAAGGCAAACAGGAACACTTACCTGAAGTATAGTGGCTTAGTCGCAGCAGGACAGGACTACCACGTGCAAGGGACCAGTGAAGGAACTCGGTCCAGATCATACAAACGCCCCTGCCAGAAGCAGCAGGACGGAGTGCTCGCGAAAACTAATCAACAGGTGAGCTTTCCAGGGACAGCGCATCCCACGGGTACCACGGTTTGGGAGAAGGGGATCAGGCGCACAAGCTGGCATACTCATGCCCCCTATTCTCCACGCAGGAGCAGTCCTGAGCAGCATCACCTATTACCACCAGTCACCACATAAGCGCAGAGGGCGAAGACGGACACGAGCAACCTAACCCCTGGGAGGGCTGCAACCGTGCCCCAACGCCTCCGCAGAGACCAGGTGAGCGTAACAGACGTGCTGTTCTTGGGATCCAGACTCGACAGTGTCCTGCCTGGCGTCGCTGTCGGAGAAGAGGATAACGGCCATCTTGGGCAAGGTGCAACGGCTGTTAGCACGGAAGATCGCCATGTGAGGACCATCAAGTCGCTGCTAGGCATGATGTCATGCATATACCTGATTCGGCTCTGCGGATTGCGATTGCGTCCACTCCAGGAGTTCCTCAATGCCCGTTGGGTCCAGGTGCCCGGAGGCTACCAGGAGAGGATTGCACTCGACGAGCAATAAGGTGGTGGGGCTTGCACTCCAACATCGCCGGAGGCGCGGACTTCCAGAGCACCCCGTACCAGGAGACGGTCACGATGGATGCTTCCCTGGAAGGATGGGGAGCCCACACTGGACGTCTTCACGCCAGAGTCCTGTGGCTTCCAGAAGAGAAGATGCTACACATCAACGTACTGGAACTACGGTCAGTGTTTTGGGCCCTCAGGTCGTTTCTGCTGTCCCTCAAGTGGTGAGGTTCTTCACAGACAATACCACCACAATGTTTTACATCCAGAAGCAGGAGGGCACCAGATCCCCAGTGCTCTCCAAAGAGTTGCAGGAATTGTAGCACTGAGCCATCGCCCAGGAGATGTTCCTCATTCTGTTTCATCTGGCAGGAGTAAAGAACACTCTCAGCAGGGAGCTTTGACAAGTTCAAGTGGACAAGCTTTTCCTCAAATGGGGCAGTCCCCAGATCGATCTGTCTGCAACGGGCGGCGAGCACCAAGTGCCCGAGGTTCGTCAGCAGGGTCGCATGGGGATGCATTCTCCTTCCCTTGGGAAGGCCTGTTTCTATACACATCCGTTGCCACTACTACTTTGAGTTATCAGTCAACTCAGGGCAGTAGCGGTGAGGCAGATCTGGTATTAGGACCTTCTCAGCATGTCAGCGTCCCCTCCAGTCAAGCTGCCAGTGGTGGCGGATCTCCTCGCCAGGGAAGGAGGTGCAATTCTGCACTACGACCCAGGATTGCTGAACTTGAAGGCCTGGCTCCTGCAGCATTAGATTTCGGTGATTACGAGCTTCCGGCGGACGGCAGGGAGATCCTCGCCAAGGCCAGGGCATCGTCGACTTTGAAGTGCTACGGACACACATGGAAGCGTTTTGCGACATTTTGCCAGTCGCAGAAGATCAACCCTCTGAGGATCACGGCCCCTCAAGTACTATAGTCATTGGCTAAATCGGGGCTGGCGCACGCCTCCATCAAAGTATATCTGGCGGCTAACTCCCGCTATACCAGGTCTCTGGGTTGGTCTTCACTGTGGTGGCACCGTCTAGTCAAAGAGTTGATCAAGGGACTGTTCCGCTCATTCCCACTGGTGAAGGCTCCGGCCCGACGTGGGAACTCAACGTGGTGCTGACTAGGCTCATGGGGGGTGGGGGGGCGCCCATTCGAACCTGTACATTGAGCTCCGCTCAAGTTTCTGTTGTGGAAGACCGCTTTCCTCATGGCCATCACTTCTGCAAGAAGAGTAGGTGAGATCCAGGCCCTGTCCTGTAAGTCAATTTCCACTAGACGAGGATGGTGCTGCAAACGCACCCCTCCTTCTGCCCAAGGTTCCGTTGAATTTCATCTCAACGAGCCCTTGGTGTTACCTATGTTTTATCCGACACCTTTGACGCCAGCTGAAAGGACTTTGCACTTGCTGGATGTGGCTCAAGCGCTGAAGTTTTATGTGGCCTGCACCAAGAGTTTCCGGAAAACTTCTCTGCTTTTTGTGAACTTTGGTCCTGTGAACAATTGCAAGGCCCTGTCCAAGGCTTCCATTTAAAGGTGGCTCTCCGGCTGCATCACTCATTGTCACCTGTTGGCAAACAGACCGCTGTCTGGCTGTCTGAGAGCCCATTCTACCAGAGCGATCGCTGCTACGACGGCGTTCCTATCTGGTGTGCCCCTGCTGGACATTTGCAGGGCTGCTACGTGGAGGTCGATGCACACCTTCACATAATTCTACTGTGTCGACGGGGATTCCAGGGAGGAGTCCAGAGTGGGACAAGCAGTGCTGCGCAACCTGTTCGCTTGAAGGTGAGCATGGTGAGGAGGTAAGAGATTGCTTCTGTTGAGCCTTGCCACCTCCCGTGGTTGTGTAATTATGTACTGCTGTGTATTCTTTATTGATGAGCATGTGAATCCATGCCAGACCCCATGCTGGAGAAGGAACAAGTTACCTGTAACTGTTGTTCTCCAGCATGGGTCTGGCATGGATTCACATGCAAATCCTCCCGCCTGCCCACCTCCGGCTCTTCTACTCCTACTGCCACTTTACATGCTACCAAATCTGAAACTGGCTGCCTGAGGAGAGGCTTAGGTAGAGGGCAGTCACTGGCTGGGCCAGTATGACCCGGATCTCAGTGATTGGTTTATAGGAGAAAGAAAATTTGGAAATGAAACAAACAGTTTTTTCTTGTACAGAGGATTTCCAGCCTGATGACTGGGAATATTCACGAGCATGTGAATCCATGCCAGATCCATGCTGGAGAACAACCGTTACCGGTAAGTAACTTTTTTCTTCACCCATCATCAGACTGGGAATCCTTGGTGAAAGAAAAAACAGTTTCACTTTCACTTACAAATTGTATTTCTCCTCTAACCCAATCACTGAGCTCTGGGTCATACTACCCATCCGCCAATGACTGCCCTCCTCTAGCCGCCATCTTTAGCTTTTTACTGCACGTTCAAGTATTGGGAGTCCTGTTTTGCTCCATGAGCTACTCTACGTTTTCGTGCTTTTTCCGATAAGAAAGTTCTATTTTTGTCAAATAGAGCCTGTGTGCTCTTTCGCTCCTTCGGCCGACAAGCGGCAATCCGTTTGTAGGTGAATTTCGACGCCCCACAAGGGCAAAAATCGTCGAAGATTCCAGAAGGCCATCAGGCCTACTCCGCACTCCGGACCATGTCGGAGGAGAAGAGAGAGGGAAGCATCCTTTTCAAGCTCTGCTCCAGCTGCAAATGTGTTTGTGGAGGACAAACACCTCCACTACCTCTACTGTCTCCATCAGGATCACAGCGAAGCGGATTGCAAAATCTGCCTCGGGTTCTCCAAGTGAACCGTGAAGGATCGTCACAGTAGGCTGGCTGCGTGGCTCAGCACCAGGGCCTCTGCCCTGTGCGGCAAGCAGGGGCATGCCTCACCCAGGACCAGCTGGTCCGAGGAGCAGGCTTCTTAGTCCTTTGAGGGCACTCCATCCGTGGGGGCTCAAGATGAGGCCAAGCACAGCAAGTCTTCCCGTCTGGGTCGCTGTGCAAGCGGGTCTCGCGACAGGCAGGGCACACTCATCTTCACCATCTGCCTCCAGCTCCTCCTCGAAGAGGAAATCGGCTAACCCAGCAAAGCTGCGGGAAAAGCCAGAGAAGACTAAGGCGCAGGAAAAGGTGTCCGACCTGCTCCAGAAGGCCTAGGGGATGTCGTAGTCGATGATGGAGTTGGTGGTGGCCACCCTCTCGAAGGCCAAAGGGGCTGACCGGGTCAAGGTAGCCCTGCCAGTGCCCATAGTAGCCCTGCCCCCATTAGGCCTACTGCCCGACCCCTCCGAGGGATGTATCGCTGGATATCTTTCAATCCTGCACACCCTGGTGTCGGAAATTCGAAAGAGGATGCCAACAACACCACCAGCCCCGATCACAGTGGCCCCGGACCAGCTTCCCATGAAAAAGAAGCAACACTGTACGTCGCCTCATCAACCTCCATATGTGCCCGCCCCCTAGGGACACAGGGACGGACACAGCAACTATGGAAACGGACGGCATCATGGCCACGAGGGGCGGTTCGCCGCAACTAAGGGCATCTCCCCCGGACGAGGTGGGGTCTTTCCATGCCATGGTCGCCAGAGACCGAAAAGGAAGGTTTCCCATACCAACAATGTGAGGCCAAGAGGAAGACTGTTTTGGCGGTGCCTCTCCTGGATGACATTTGGGACGATGGCCTAGCTTTAATGAGAAATCATGCCCTGGCAAAGAGGGATAGGCTGGAGAAAAAGTACTGGGTGCTGGAGTCTGCACCCAAGTGCCTACGTTTGCAGCCTTCCCTGGACTCAGTGGCCTCAGCGGCAGCGGGAAAGAAGTCTAGCCACTTGTCTTCATCCTCCATTCCACCAGATAGCGAAGGGAAGAATGGTGATCTATTCTGCGGCATCAACAGTCAAGGCGGCTTAACGCGCTTAAAATCCTGGCCAAATACGACCGAGAACTGTGGTATAAAATGGCCCCGCTACTGGAATTTCTACCCGACGACAAGCGGGACGAGATGCTTTCCATCCTCCAGGAGGGGGAGGTAGCATCGGACCATCCCATCACTGTGGCCCTGGATGTCGCAGACACAGGATTCCGACAGATGGGTAACAGTGTCTGCCTTCGTCGTGGCTGGCTGAAAGCCACCAACTTCCATCAGGAGGTCCAGACAAGGGTGCTGGACATGCCCTTCAACGGGGACAACCTCTTTGGGAAGGCCGTCGGCGAGTCATTACAGGCCATTAAGATGGAGGCAACCCGTGCCCTTAGCACTATTCAACAACACCGCCCTTCCTTTTGTGCATCCGGTGGGAAGTCTGGCAGATCGTCAAAAGGTTTTGGCGGAGTGTCCTCTTCGTACCGCCAACCCTCCCGGTCCACGAGCCAGGAGGCCTACAGAGGCCGTTCCAAGGCTTTTGGGGGAGGTGGCTGACGTCACACCCAAGGCGGCACTCAGGCCCCGAAGCAAGATCCGGCCAGGATGTTGGGCCCCCATCCATGCACTCCGGTGGGATGCCGGCTGGCGGGCTTCGTCAGCAAGTGGAAGATCTCCACCGACTGATGGATTCTGGACGCTCTCCCCCAAGAACACACTCTAAGAGTTCCAGCAAAAGTGTCTGAGTATCCCTCCGGTGGCCCGGCAGGAGCAGCACATCCTCAGCTCCTGCAGGAGGTATGGGCCATGATAAGAAAAGGGGCGATAGAGCTTGTTCCAAAGTGACTCCGGAGTCTACTCCAGATACTTCTTGGTAAAGAAGAAGACAGGCGTTGGTGGCCCATTCTAGACCTGCGGCATCTCAACAAATAACTCAAGTCACAGACATTCAGGATGGTCACATTGCAGCACATGCTCGGCCAACTGGAAGAAGGGTACATGTCCCCATTCAAGAAAAGCATCGGAAGTTCCTGCGCTTTGTAGTGCAGGGAAGGCACTATCAATTCAAGGCCCTCACCTCTGGGCTGAAGTCTGCACCCAGGGTGTTTACGAAGTGCCTGGCACCAGTGGCGGCCCATCTGAGTTTACAGGGGATACACGTGTATCCGTACCTCGACGACTGGCTCATCCTGGCCAAGTCAAGGGAACTGGTCGTCGAACACACCGAGAGGACTGTCCGGCTGCTAACAATTCTAGGATTCTCCGTCAATTATCCAAAGTGCTGCTTGATAACATCTCAAAATGCACTATACCTGGGGGCCAGACTCAACACTGTCTCCTGCCTGGCGGCTCCCTCGGAGGAGCGGATAGTGGCCCTGCTGGACAAGGTGCAACGGCTGTTTGACTCTGAAGAACGCTGCAGTACGAACCATTGAGTCACTGCTCGGCATGATGTTGTTGTTCATCTACCTGATCCAGCACTGCAGGTTGCGGATGAGACGCCTTCAGGAGTTCCTGGATGCTGGCTGGATCCAGGTGTGATAAGGTGGTGCCGGTGTACACTCCTACATCGCCGGACCACAGGTTTTCAGAGCCCCCCCTGTACCAGGAGACAGTCACCTCCCTGGAGGGCTGGGGAGCCCACGCCAGAGGCCTGGGGCTGCCGGCGGAGAGGGCTCTCCACATCAATACCCTGGAGCTGCAGGACAGTGTTTTGGGCTCTCGAGTCGTTCCTTCTGTCGCTTGACGGCAAAGTGGTGAGGGTCTTCACAGACAACACCACCACGATGTTCTACATCAGAAAGCAGGGGGGGCACCAGATCCCTGGCGCTCTCCAAAGAGGCACAGGCTTTGTGGCACTGGGCCATCGCCAAAGAGATGTTCCTCATCCCCCTTCACCTGGCGGGAGTCAAGAACACCATCGCCGACTCCCTCCGCAGGGAACTGTGCTCCTGCCAGGAGTGGGAACTTCGACAAGACCAAGTGGACCACCTCTTCCACAAGTGGGGCAGACCCCTGATCCATCTGTTTGTAACGGCGACCAACTCCAAATGCCGGAGGTTTGCCAGCAGGTTCCACCAGCCCAGGAGTATGGGGGGGGGACATGTTTTCTTTCCCGAGGGAATGTCTGTTCCTATACGTGTTCCCTCCATTGCCTCTCCTGCTGCAAGTCATCAATCAACTGAAACGGTGCCGATGCAGTATGGTCCTTGTCGCCCTGACGTGGCTGAACCAGATTTGGTACTCGGACCTTCTCAGCCTATAAAAGTCACCTCCAGTCAAGCTGCCAGTGGTTGCTGATCTGCTTACCAGAGAAAGAGGCGCAATCCTGCATTGACCCAGGATCGCTGAACCTGAAGGCTTGGCTCCTGCAGTCTTCGAGTTCGGAGGGTACGAGTTGCCGGCGGACTGCATGGAGAGGTCCTTGTCGGGGCCAGAGCATCGTCGACTCTTGAGTGTTACGGACACGAGTAGAAGCGTTTTGCTACGTGGTGCCGGATGCAGAAGATCAATCCTCTGAGGCTCACCGCCCCACAGATTCTTCCGTACTTTGTCATTGAGCGGGGCTGGCACACGCCTCTATCAAGGTGCATCTGGCGGCTATCTCCCACTACACCAGATCTCCAGGACAGTCTTCTCTTTGATCCCACCATCTCATCAAGGAATTCCTCAAAGGACTGTGTTGATCGTTCCCAGCGGTGAAGGTGACTACCCCAGCGTGGTAACTCAAAGTGGTACTGACGAGGCTCATGGGGGCCCCGTTTGCGCCTATGCGTCGGGCCCCTCTAAAATTCTTAACTTGCAAAACGGCTTTCCTCGTGGCCATCACATCTGCCAGGAGGGTGGGTGAGATCCAGGCCCTATTCTGCAAACAGCTGTATCTGACTTTCCATGACTCGAGGGTGGTGCTGCCGGATGCACCCCTCCTTCATGCCTAGGTTCCGTCAGAATTCCACCTCAACGAGGCTTTGGTGTTGCCTGTGCTCTTCCCGTAACCTTCATCGCCGGCTGAAAGGACTTTGCACTTGCTGGATGTAGCGTGTGCTCTAAAGTTCTGCGTGGCATGCACAAAGAGTTTCCGGAAGACGTTGTGAACTTTGGTCCTGTGAACCATGGGAAGGCCTTGTCCAAGGCTTCCATCTCCATGTGGTTCTCCGTTTGTATCACACACTGTCATCGGTTGCCAAATCGACTGCTGCCCGGTAGTCGGAGAGCCCATTCCACTAGAGCGATGGCTGCGACTACAGTGTTCCTGTCTGGTGTGGCCCTGCTGGACATCTGCAGGGCTGCTACGTGGATGTCTACGCACACGTTCACAAGATTCTACTGCGTCAACAGGGATTCCAGGGAGGAGTCCAGGGTCAGCCAAGCAGTGCTACGCAACCTGTTCGCTTGAAGGTGAGCATGTTCCGGAGGTAAGAATAATTGCTTCAGTTGAGCCTTGCAACCTCACGTGGTTCTGTAATATTGTACTGCTATGTATTCTTTATTTATGAGCATGTGAATGGCATGGATTCACATTCGAGCCCTCCCACTGTTCCCTCTGCGGCTCTCTTGGTCATGCTATCACTTTGTGCTTACCAAATCTGAAGATGGCTGCCAGAGGAGGGGCTTAGGGAGAGGGCAGTCATTGGCCCAGAGCTCAGTGATTGGTTTAGAGGAGAAATGCAGTTTGTAAATGAACTTTTTTTTGTTTTACCGGGGATTCTTGGCCTGATGAGGAATATACAAACACTTGTAGCCTTGAATGCTCAAGAGAATTGAGTTACAAGTCTGAGCTCTGGCGATAGAATGTCAGCATGTCCGATGACATACCGTTGGGAACATAAAAGTGTGCAACAGTTGGAACTGCAAGAACTTGAGACCAAGTAAGTTCGGGAGCAGGGCAGTGAGCAGAGGGCAGCAAAGGGGGGCTGCGATACAGAGTGGGCAACATTCGGACCCTGATCAGAGTATCGTGCATCTGCAGAGTTCACAGATTGTTCCATATCGGGCAGATTGGCTCATTCAGTACTGGTTTTTGCTTTGAATTCTAGTGCTTGTAATGCTTTAATTACTGTTGCCCCAGAATGCAACGGAGGAAGCAGGAATGAATGGACTATGCACATCTAATGTTGTGCACCTTAAGTGCTCTGCACGTTTGAAATACAACAAAACGACTTTTGTTTCTTAAATATGCAGCGTATTCACTTTGGCTTGAGGGTAAAAACGTCATGTAAATTTCATCAGTGCCTTTTTACAGCGTGGGCACATTTTTTGGGGAGAAATACTGCGGGCAGTAACTAACACCACCACCTGGGCTAGTAACACTACACCCAATAACAGGAAAAAAACAGCAGCTCTTGGTAATGCTAATGTTAAATACAACTTAATGTGATTTTTATTTATTGTGGGTTCTTTATTATTTTTTAATTGTGTATCCCTTTCTACCCTTGTGTTGATGCTGGTAATGCATAGTGTATATTTGTATTTGTATTTCTTTTATTTGTATAGCGCGCCTGGCCCCAGGGGTGGACTGGCCGATACGGAACTCTGGAGATTTCCCGGTGGGCCTCTGCACCCTGGGCCTCTTTTCTGTGGCATTTCCAAATTTTCTCATAGGAAAAGCATTGGGCTTGCTGAAAATGTCATTTGGGGCGACTTTGAACTTTATTTCCAGGGCCTCTTTTGGTCCCCAGTCCAGCCCTGCCTGGCCCAAAGGCATCTGGGCGCATATCTTGGATTACAGTGTAGTATAGTATTGGTTCATACCGCTACTTATTTTTTAATTTGTTTTCATTGCACCAAATGTTCAATTTTGACCCTTTAATGCGTTCCATGCAAAGAGTGCTAAGAGAGTGGGCAGCAGAGATCATGATGACCACTTTTTCTTTTTACCTCCTTCCAATATGCCCAAGACACGTTGTTTTTTAGTATATTGAAGGGAAGCGCGCATGTTCCCCCCCCCCCCCCCCCCTGTACAGTAAAACAAACTTTTAAAATGTATGGACCATTTATTTTGCAGGCCAATATTGTGGTCACAGCTGCACCATCATGAAACCTTTTCAGTGCCACTGATATATTTTATCTATAGCGCGCCTATACACACATACGTGATGATATTTAATGTGAGCACCAGTGAGAATGCTGGCATATACTGAGAGCACAGGCATCAAGAAAGTGTATTATAGTGGGAACCATGGCATTATGAAACTTTAACTATGGGAATGCTGATAGACGTTTAGGCACTGGCATTAAGAAAATGTTGTAAAAGGCTGCCGTGTGCTGTTAGGGACTTGTTGTTTACTGGATTCTTTCGGGTCTTCCTTAGTAAACCGATTGTAAATGGCATACCTTTTTATCCCATTATTCTCAAACATTGTACTGTAAAATTACAATGTCATCCAAATATATATATATATATCTTTTTAATTCTCATGGGCGAACCGACTGCCCCTACATAACTTAGTCTCTAACTTTACTCTGCACCTTGAGCTAATTTGGGGGAAATATTGTGCCCATCTGCTGAAAATGTTCACCAGTCGCCACTGACCTTGAAGCATTTTGAATGCCAGTACGCTCCCAGGAGCCACTCACCACGCCCTGCACAAATGGCTGACACCTCCTCTGTGTGGGTAAGGCTCAACGGTATCTACTGTGGACATCCTAGGGCAGGGCAGCAGGTAGAATGAGCAGATCAAGTGTACCGGTTGAGAGAAAAATTAATACATCATCCATAACTGTGGCCCCTCCCCTGGCATAATATTTTAAGGGTAAGGAACGTTGTTCTTTAAGGCAACCATACCGCCCTTCTCCCAGGCAGGTACAGCAAGGGATGAATATGATGTAAACTGAAGACGGCGAGAAAAATAACTCAAGTGATCATAGAATCATGCATATTCATCCATTAGACAAGAAGCACATATGCACTTGCCATGAAGAAAACGCACTAGGTCAAATGTACATTTATACATGAAGAATACTAACATAAGCAATATACATTAGCTGAATGCAACGCACACAACACGCAAGTATAGCTTACATAGAAATGCAACAGTAACGGACAGCCATCTTGTGTAAAATGGAAGCTGTATCATGCTTCTAAGTAAATGAAAGGCCTCAAGGTTTCACAAGAATTCAAAACACTGAAATAACAAAATAAAGATCCTTGCAGAGCTCAGACAGTAGCTCGTAGCTTGAGTCAAGGTTACCAAGAAACTAGGGATGGTCCGAGCACCACAGGATAACTATTCCCAGGACACAAATGCAAAGTATGGAAAAGTACAACTGACCATTGTGATCCGGGTGCAGGGTAATTACAAGTCAGAAGGCTCTACGAAGAATAGGCTCAGAAAAGTCCCTAGTGGTAGAGGAGATCATAACAGCATGGGGGCGTGGTTAGGAAGCCATGGAGTAGGACCCTAGTCCGGGACACTCCTGCAGATCCTTAAAGATCCGGACGAATAAAGGCGGTATATGCTGACCACCATTACTGCATTTTGTCCCAAAGCTGTATCAACAACCTGGGAACTGATGAGGAGCAAAACCACAATGCAAAGGAAATCGGAACGTAAGGAGTGAGCTGAAATCCCAGCGCGGTGCGTGACCGTGTAAAAACAAGATGGCCGTGACACTGCGGCACCAGAACAAAGGACTGGCCTCGGGGAACGAAGCGCAGAGGGAGGAGGAGGAATCAAGTAAGCCGAGGAGCAGTTAATCCACTGGACATTAGCAAGCGATGCACGGTGGACCAGGAAGGCAGTGGAGAAAGCCCCACTGGGAACCGCACTGGGCGTGAGCAGCGGAGCAGAGAAGCCCTGGAAACGGGGCTGAGTGGTACGCCCCTCGCCGTGGGCGCACTAAGCCAGAAGTGTGAGAGATTGCAGGGGACGAGCGGCGCACCCAGCGGGAGAGTTCCATGGATCAGCCCGACTGAGCGGTGGAGTAAGAGAGCGGTGAGCCGAGAGCACATCTTGAAATGCAATGAAAGCCCGACCGGACACAATGTTGCCAGTCTCTCGGAATGAACAACAGTAGTGATCAACGAACACTGGACGGCCGTGGGACCTGGAACGGGCCGCTCTGGTGCACAATAGCACGCCTTGGAAACCGCTGTAGAGACAGCGTGCCTGGGAGGGGACGGTAGACCCCACGCTGACACGGAGGTGACCAGGCAATGAGCTCCTGACATAGGGAGGACAGGGAGCTGCGCTGGAGACACAGACTAATCCGGCCAAACAATAAAGAGAGGTGGGCCGGGGGCCTGGAGCGGCCCATGAGCCGGTGCTGCACAACCACCAGGTGCCCCGGATAACACACCTGGCCTGTCACAACAACCGGTGACACGCGGCGCCTGGGCAAGGCGCAGGCCCACCAGAGTGAGGCGCGGCAGGAGGAGCACCCACCGAGCTGCAGTGCGCTCTGACCGGAGTGCAGGGGAGGACGGGCCGGTGATGCCTCAGCAGATGGCAGAGAGAGGCACTGAGACCGCAAGCGGATTTGGGAGCAGGCTGCAAGTCTGACTGTAATGGCCTGTAGCAGGCCCCATAAGCGGGAAGATCAAGGTGAGCCACGGGCACATGAAACTGGCGAGCAGTAGAGGTGGCATCAGAGACATGCTCTGAAAGTCCCAGAAGTGGGACAGATCTACTTACAGAAGAGGTGCTCCATGGCCCAAAAAACAGCATTGCGGCATGGCCCAGTGATGTCTACAAACAGCGTCGGGCAGCAAAGTTGAAATTAATGGTCAAGGAAAGTGGGAGCAGAGTGAGAGCTGCCGGGTGGAACTACTCTAGAGCACGCCAGGCACGACCTGAACAGCCCGAACTAAGAACCCATACGAACCTGAGGCACTGGACTAGGCGATCAGCGACCCCAACACTTTAATGAGACGCCCAGGAACTAACAGGGACTCATCAACTTAAGTGGCCTCTAAAACTCCAACCATGCAATACGTACAGCAACTGGACTCATAGAACTAAGCCCGGTAGTTACCTGAGCCCGCCGATATCCCTGAGGGTGCACGCAGCCCTGTGACATTTGCAGCTAGGGGGCACGGGCAGAACAAGGGGGGTATGCGCTGTAAGAGACACCTTGAGCCCAGACAATAAGGGCCCTAGATAACAAAGAAAGCTAAGGACAAAGGCTCTGGCCCCAGGCCACACACAAGCGAGGATGACCACCAAGCTGTTAAAGGGCAATAGGAAACAACCTACCATCGAGGAATTCACCAAATCGCCACAGGTGATGGAGGGGGCCAGCGGAAGGGCCCAAAACACTAGAGAAAATGAAAAGATGGCACTTAACAATCAGCAGATACGGGTCGCCATAGCAGATCTGAAAACATCAATGGGAAGCAG
Source organism: Ambystoma mexicanum (assembly GCF_040938575.1). Lineage (NCBI taxonomy): Eukaryota > Metazoa > Chordata > Amphibia > Caudata > Ambystomatidae > Ambystoma > Ambystoma mexicanum. The sequence continues at coordinate 624,020,558 of NC_090928.1, read as the reverse complement.
GATGGATACGGCCATCTCAGACCTGAGGACTGCGCTAGAATTCAAAATTGATGCTGCGACTGTGGATGTGAATTTATTACGGCAAGATGTAAGAGCCCTGGCTGAACGAACAGGGACCCTGGAAAAGGCAGTGATGGACAACACAAGCTCATGCAAGACTAACACAACAGATGTCCACGTGCTACAACAGCAGATGCGCAATCTTGAAAACAGAGCAGAAGAAGCGGAAGGACGGGCCCACAGAAACAATGTACGCATAGTAGGGCTTCCGGAAGTGGAGGAGGGATCCGACCCAATGAACTATGTGGAAAACATGCTATTGCAAGAGATAATGAGCGGTGCGTTGAGCCAAGGGTTTGCAGTGGAAAGAGCGCACAGGGCCCTGACCAGGAGACCTCCGCCGGGTGCCCCACCGCGACCAATCATTGCAAAGATCCTGAATTATAAAGACAGACAGAAGGTCATGGAGCAGTTCTGAAGGGAGGTACAATCAGCAACTGTCATTGCATATCCAGACTATACACTTATGGTGCAAAGACAGCGAATTAACTATGGTGCCATAAAGCAAAGGTTACGTGAAGCGGGGGCTATAGGTATATGCTGCTATATCCGGCAAAAATGAAGGTGCTCCTAAAGAATAAAGCTCTGTTTTTCGAATCACCAGAGGATGTAACTACATGGCTGGATTCCAGGAACTGTCCGGCGGGCACCGCAGAGCAGGAGGAGAAAGCGACAGAGAAATTAATGGGAGCCCCGCAAGCGCTGAGCCGAGATGGAAGAACATGATCCAAAAGTGATAAGTTAAATGTTAAAGGTATTTGTACCGCGCACCGTCACCAACGGAGTTGGTCCCCAGGCGCTCTGGCGGATATGCAAACGAGAAGGTGGGATGGGTTAGTAGGTGAAGCAGGAGTAGGATAGTGAGAGGAGTGGTGTTCTGTTGGCAGCTTCAACTCTGTATACACCGGTTGCTGAGCTTTGGTGCGAGTATCAGATCAATATCAGTCCTTGTGTGCTGTTGGTGCGGCTTATGTGTTGTTGCAGTGTTGTGAAGTGTGTGCAGGTTGTTGTGCGAGAGATGGTTGTGTGAGATTTTTGAGTGAGATAAGTCTGCAGAAATGCTGAGTTTTTTTGTTAGTGGGTTGTATGAAGTTTAACATGCTAACATTCAGAACTCTGTCCGAGTGTGGCACTCGCCAATCCTCCCAATCTCATCAGTGTGGGCGAAGGGGTTACGCCTGGCAGGGTTTTAGGTTTGTGTGAAGCGCTCTGTGCTGTTCTAATGCGCTCTGTAAGTGTTATAATTGCTCCTCACCATGCTATTCTAGCGAGCTCTGTAGGAGTTCTAATGCTGATGGATTGATTAGTGTGGGTTGGGTGTCTATTCTCCTCCTTGGGTGCTGGAGCTGGTGTTGTGGTCTCCTCTCACAAACTTTCTATCTAAATGTGTCTGCTGGGGGTTTGGATATGGTATGGCCGGGAGGCAGTGGATGAGTCGTTTAAGGGCTTTCGTCTCGGTCCGAGTATGTGATCTGTCTATGGTGACCTCCTTTTGTGGCCATTTCCCATAATATCTTATGGTCTGTCGTGGAGTCCGTTCTTTGGGTTCTGTGTATGTCCATTTTGGGAGTGACCGAGGTTGGTGTTTTTTCATCGTTGTTTAACGGGATGGGCATTCTAGTGCATCGCTGTTGTAGTTACGCTGTGAAGAGCCATGATTTGAGGAGTTTCCTGAATGCTAGGTGGTGTGTTGTGTTCCGTATATTCTTACGTAGGTCATTCCAGGTTTTCGGTGCATGGTGAGAGAAAGAGGATCCTCCGAGTTTTCTTCTGTTATAGGGTTTTGGTTCCAGGCGGATGTCGGTGCTTGATCTCGGATGCATAGTACAAAACCTACATTACACATTGAAATGAAAAAAAGACATTAAACATAGATATTCATAAAAGATGTTTGTTGTATTCTATATATAACCCAACATGTTTCTGTCTAGTGACTTGTTAATGCCTGACATTCATCAGGGGGAGGTCTTCTCAAAGTAGTGAAAAACCATCCACTTTTGTCCTGGTCAAGGGGAGTCTTAATAGAAATACTTACTGGTACTCTATAAAAAAAAACACATAAAACACAGCGGGCCTCATTACACGGTAGGCGGTAAGGGTTTACCGGTAAGGGCACTGGTACCGGTAAACCCTTACCGCCTTACTACGAGGTCCCTTTGCGGGACCCGACCTTAACGGCTAGTTTTACCAGCCGTTAAGGAACGGGCCCGCTAAGGGACCTTGGTGCGAATTACGGTACTGCAATTTGCAGTACCGTAATTAGCTCCTTCCCCATTCCTATTGAGCCCTATGGGGGCAGAAATGGGAATGGGGGAAGTGCCTTGGTGAATGGGGCATTACCGCCCCCGCTCACCTTGGAGTAGGGCGGTAATTCCGCCATCCACCAAGGCGGACACGGTAAAATACCGGCGGCAACCATGGCGCTAATAGCGCCATGGTTACCGCCTGCCATGTAATGAGGCCCAGTGTAAAAATCTTGTTTTAACACCATCACTTAATTATACTCTAGCTCTAGATCCAGTTTGTCAATCTTCTAACAGACATTTTGATTGGTAAAACATCCTAGTATTGTGTCCTCACACTGACATATTAGCACCAACAAATCTGCTGATAAATACCTTCAGTGGAACATGTTCAAAAAACTCCATCGATGGGAAATATAATTTCAAATACCTTCAAATTGGACTCCAAAACCTTCTCATACACCCTTCACTTGGGCACGGGGGAAAATACACTGTATCAAAAAAACCACAGACATACCAAACACTGTAACGCACTGCTATTTCATTTAGCGGAGTTGCACACACCCACAAGTATCATTCAGTAACCAAATATAAAAAACACGTACCTCTTTCAAGTGCATAAAGTATTATGTGCTAGAACCACAAATGGCCCTCTTTAGCAACAAGTCTTTTTGAAAAAAAACAGGATCTTAAACACGATTTTCTCCTCTTAGCCTGATATATCTAAAAGGAGCAGGTAACAAGATTTGCTCAGAAAAAACATCCATCTTGCTCAAACTCATTTTTACCAAGATCTGAGACATCCAGAATAGAAATCATCAAAACTCCTATCTAGCCTATCACTGTTTTAGAGACCATATAGCCGCTTAAAAAAGCGGACCAAAGACCTTAATTTGCATATATGACCGGCAAGCGGCGGTAGAACAGCATGTAACAGGCAATAAAGAATACACAAATACTCATCACCCAGATCAAACACCATTAGGTTTCTGGATTTGTAAAAATGTTGCCATAGAAGCTCATCGGCAAAAATCAAACAACCAGTATGTACAGTCTATACCTAGCATGCGGCAGTAAAACAGTGTATAACAGGCAACAAAAAAGGGAACGGTGTAAAACCCGGAACAGGCCGGAATGGGCCGGAACGGTACCTTAATATATAAAATGGCAGCAAAACTCACCTGAAAATGATGCAAACACACATGAAGAACATTTTGGAAATGGGATAGGTTGAACAATGTGCTGTCATTAACCCATTACTGCCCAAAATCTATATTTTCACACGAAAAAAACCCGGAACGGTACCCTAACATATAAAATGGCAGCAAAAAGCACCTGAAAATGATGCAAACACACATGAAGAACATTTTGAAATGGCCAAGGATGAACAATGTGCTGTCATTAACCCATTACTGCCCAAAATCTACATTTTAACACGAAAAAGTACCCGGAACGGGCCGGAACGCTACCCTAATATATAAAACGGCAGCAAAACTCACCTGAAAATGATGCAAACACACATGAAGAACATTTTGAAATGAGAATGGTGCACCAATATGCTGTCACTAACCCATTACTGCCCAAAATCTACATTTTCACACGAAAAAGTACCCAGAACGGGCCGGAACGGTACCCTAACATATAAAAAGGCAGCAAAAATCACCTGAAAATAATGCAAACACACATGAAGAACATTTTGAAATGAGAAAGGTGCACCAATATTAACCCATTACTGCCCAAAATCTACATTTTCACATGAAAAAGTACCCGGAACGGTACCCTAATATATAAAATGGCAGCAAAACTCACCTGAAAATGATGCAAACACACATGAAGAACATTTTGGAAATGGGATAGGTTGAACAATGTGCTGTCATTAACCCATTACTGCCCAAAATCGAAATTTTCAGACGAAAAAGTACCCGGAACGGTACCCTAATATATAAAATGGCAGCAAAACTCACATGAAAATGATGCAAACACACATGAAGAACATTTTGAAATGGCAAAGGATGAACAATGTGCTGTCATTAACCCATTACTGCCCAAAATCTACATTTTAACACGAAAAAGTACCCGGAACGGGCCGGAACGCTACCCTAATATATAAAACGGCAGCAAAACTCACCTGAAAATGATGCAAACATACATGAAGAACATGTTGAAATGAGAAAGGTACACCAATATGCTGTCATTAACCCATTATTGCCCAAAATTTACATTTTATCACGAAAAAGTACCCGGAACGGTACCCTAACATATAAAATGGCAGCAAAAATCACCTGAAAATTATGCAAACACACATGAAGTACATTTTGAAATGAGAAAGGTGCACCAATATGCTGTCATTAACCCATTACTGCCCAAAATCTACATTTTCACACGAAAAAGTACCCGGAACAGTACCCTAACATATAAAAAGGTAGCAAAAATCACCTGAAAATTATGCAAACACACATGAAGAACATTTTGAAATGAGAAAGGTGCACCAATATGCTGTCATTAACCCATTATTGCCCAAAATTTACATTTTATCACGAAAAAGTACCCGGAACGGGCCGGAACGGTACCCTAACATATAAAATGGCAGCAAAAATCACCTGAAAAATATGCAAACACACATGAAGTACATTTTGAAATGAGAAAGGTGCACCAATATGTTGTCATTAACCCATTACTGCCCAAAATCTACATTTTATCACGAAAAAGTACCCGGAACGGGCCGGAACGGTACCCTAACATAGAAAAAGGCAGCCAAAATCACCTGAAAATGATGCAAACACACATGAAGAACATTTTGAAATGAGAAAGGTGCACCAATATGCTGTCATTAACCCATTACTGCCCAAAATCTACATTTTCACACGAAAAAGTACCCAGAACGGGCCGGAACGGTACCCTAACATATAAAAAGGCAGCAAAAATCACCTGAAAATAATGCAAACACGCATGAAGAACATTTTGAAATGAGAAAGGTGCACCAATATTAACCCATTACTGCCCAAAATCTACATTTTCACATGAAAAAGTACCCGGAACGGGCCGGAATGGTACCCTAATATATAAAATGGCAGCAAAACTCACCTGAAAATGATGCAAACACACATGAAGAACATTATGGAAATGGGATAGGTTGAACAATGTGCTGTCATTAACCCATTACTGCCCAAAATCTAAATTTTCAGACGAAAAAGTACCCGGAACGGCCCGGAACGGTACCCTAATATATAAAACGGCAGCAAAACTCACCTGAAAATGATGCAAACACACATGAAGAACATTTTGAAATGGCAAAGGATGAACAATGTGCTGTCATTAACCCATTACTGCCCAAAATCTATATTTTCACACGAAAAAAACCCCGGAACGGTACCCTAACATATAAAATGGCAGCAAAAAGCACCTGAAAATGATGCAAACACACATGAAGAACATTTTGAAATGGCAAAGGATGAACAATGTGCTGTCATTAACCCATTACAGCCCAAAATCTACATTTTCACATGAAAAAGTACCCGGAACGGGCCGGAATGGTACCCTAATATATAAAATGGCAGCAAAACTCACCTGAAAATGATGCAAACACACATGAAGAACATTTTGGAAATGGGATAGGTTGAACAATGTGCTTTCATTAACCCATTACTGCCCAAAATTCAGTAAAAAGGCAGCTAATAAGTAAACTCAAAGAGAGACTTTGGGATGACATCTATATTGTACTAGAAAATCCTCATCTACCTAAATATACTCTAGTCACATAAAGGTAGAATTGTAACACTTTTGATTTGATTGACATGAAGGGAAATTATATATTTCAAAATATTACTGGAGGGTGACTACACCTTACTGAACACTAGAGGGAGCAGTAACTGTTTAGTTGTTTTCATAGTCAGGTTTTCCTTTATCAGGCCAGGAGGAAGGAGAAACTCCCTTGTTTAATTTTCTCTGAACCCCCAATCTTGGAATGGCTTATTGTAAGGTAGAAGAAGTTAGGAAAACTAACTTGGTTGGCAGGGACTTCAAGTCCCATAATTCTTCAGTACTGGGACGAGGAAAAGGGATGCAGAGGAATATTGTTGTGGGAGCAATCAGCTAATTAGTGTAAACGACCTACACCTGAGAGAGACTGAGAGGCATAAAAAGCCCCCTCAGGTGCAGGAAGAGGGAGAACATGAACAGCAGGAGCAGCAGGAGAGGAGAAAGCAGTGCAGGCTGCAGAGGAAAGTGAAGCTGGCACGAGAGAAGACGCCGGGACCATTGTGCAGCCAAGAGCGGTGTCAAGTCCTGTGAGGGTCTTTGCCTCAAGCTATTCCTGTTGCAGAGGTTGCGCAGTGGGAAGCATAAGAACGGGACGCTTGCCCATTGAAGGCTTGTTGTGCAGAGGTTGCGCAGCAGGAAGAGGAAGTAGCAAGGGAAGTGTACCCTCGTTAAAGGCTTTAGGTGGCTGGGTTGCACGTAAGCCTCTGCCGAGTGGAGGAAGCTCCAATTTCGAGTGGCGTGAGCGGAGGTGGACCAGACGAGGCTGTTTGCCTGACCGCGAGGAGCCACAATGACAGAAGACCTGCGAACACCAAGCGGAGCTAGATTGAGCGACTTACCTTGTGAGTTCACAGCTTGCAAGTGACTCCGGATCGCTCTGACACTATCCACGGCAGGCAGTTTCACTCGCGTGTGAGTGAGAGAAGCAGTGATTACAATTCTGAATACTGAACCGTACAAAACCAACAAATGTTTTACTTATTAAACCAAAGTGACTGTGCAAGCAAGCATGTGAGTTGGTGGAAGGGCCAAAATCCCTGTGGTGAAGCCTTCGTCCAAACAAAAGCATACAAACAATACCAAGCAAAAGAGTATTTAAAAACCCGGCAATACCAATATAACAACCATTGCTCAAGATTTCGGGAGGATAGCTCAGGGGCAACGTGCTCGCCTTACAAGCAAGACGACATGGAGCACCACAGGTTTGTCACAATTGTCACATTGTCAATTGTCACAAGCTTTGACACTCTCCTCCCGATGACTGTAAAATCCTCTCCGTGCCCAGATCCAACCGTTCTGGAGGGGGTGTAGCCTTGATCTTCCCAGAGTGGATTCCTGCCTCTGTCATTCCTATGCAGGCCTACTCCTCTTTCAAATGCCTTGTCTGAGGCTTTCTCTCTCTCCTTGCCACTCACTTACCATGGCTACTATCTATCAGCCACCTGGTCAAATCACCTCCTTCCTCTCTGAGTGGGCGGACCTCACTTCCTCCCTCCTGGCCTCAACTACTCAACTCCTCGTTCTTGGAGACTTCAACATCCATCTGGATGCTTTCGCGACCTCTGTGACTCTCTCTTTCTATTCTCCCCTCTGGCCCAACTCACTCTGCTGGGCCCACTCTGGATGCTCTGATCTCTTCAGACCTCCCCCTCTCTATCCCTCTGACCACTCCTCTCTCCTGGAGTGATCACTCTCTCATTTCCTCCCATCTCTCCCTCTCTACCCATCAGGCCAATCCAACTCCAACACTGCCATGTACCTTCTCGGTCATCCGACCCATGAAGCGTGTCAGTTGAGGCTTCCACTTCCACTTTCTCTCCCCCTCCTCCTCTGGCTGACTCACATCCTGACACAGCCCTTTCCATGCTCTACTCTTCTATCTCTGATACTCTTGATGTTCTTGCCCCTGTCATGAACATCCGCTTGAAGCCCAAAACCAAGTGCAACTCTTGGTATGACTCTGACCTAGTTACCCTTAAACGCAAGTGTAGGGTGGCTGAGAGGAAATGGCGGGCTTCTTGTGCATCCTCTGACAAACTGGCCTGCGCCTGCTACAAAGGCAATACCAGCTCCTTGTCCGCACTAAGAAGGGAGCCCACATCCAAGCCTGCATCTTTGTGGCATCTAACAACTTGGCCGTACTCTTTAAAATCTGCAAGGAGCTGGCCAACCCTGCTGCAGTCTTTACCTCTCCTGTCGCCTCCGAGGCCATCTGCATGGCCTTTGCCTTTCATTTCATCTCAAAACCCAGGACATCCTGTCCACCCTCTCGTCCTCTCCTCCTCCTCCCGCTTCTCTCTCTGCTACCTTTGGCCCCCCTGCAGCCGCCTCTCCTCCTTCTTTCTCATTTATTCCTCTGTTCTCCCTTGAAGAGATTTCCAGAAAGTCCAATCTATGAAAGTATCGTCAAAACAGGTTATTTCCTGTTCATCCAAAACCATCAAGGACCACATCGACACCCTTGCTCCTGCTCTGGCCGACTTCTGCAACCACTCCTTCGCCTCTGTAGCCTTCCCCTCCCCTCTGAAGCACTCTCTTGTGCACTCTCTTCTCAAGAAACCCATAGCCGACCCCTATTACCCGGCTAACTATCACCCGACCTCTATCTCTCCTTTCCTGGGCAAACTCCTGGAAAAGCTGGCCATCTCCCAGCTTAATCTTCACTCCGATTCTGTTGGTTGTCTCCATGACCATCAGTCTGGCTTCAGAGCTGCCAGAAGCATGGAAAGTGCTCTCCTGAACATCCGTGAAGACCTGCTCTCCACCCTTCATTCTAATATCCCATCTGTCCTCATCCTACTCGATCTTTCTTCTGCATTTCACATGGTCAACCATGTCATCCTGCTCAATCGCCTCCGTGATAAGCTTGGTATCACTGATCAGGCCCTGGCCTGGCTGACACCCTTTCTCTCCAACCGACCCTCCTAGGTCCAACTTGGGTCCTTCCTTTCCTCTATCTCACTTTCTACCTGTGGCGTTCCCCAGGGGTCTAACCTCTCTCCTTGGTTTTTCAACCAATACCTGGCACCGCTAGCCCACTGAATTTCAGCTCTCTGCTGAAACTTTCAGTGCTATGTGGATGACAACCAACTTGTTTTCAGGCTCCCCTCTGCCACCTCTTCTCCCTCTCTCATCTCTGACTGTGTGTCTGCAATCCAGGTGTGGTGCGCCGCCAACAACCTCTTCCTTAATGCCAGTAAGACAGAGATCCTCCTCATCGGCACAACTGCACCTTCGTTTCCTGTCACTCTCTGGCCGGCTTCCCTTGGCCCTCTCCCTGCTCCGACTTGCGAGGCTAAGAACCTCTGGGTCATCTTCGACTCCACGCTTTCCTTTTCTCCACACATCTCTGACGTCTTAAAAAAAGTCTAACTACCAACTGCACCTCCTCAGAGGTATTCTTCTTTGCCTCTCCTTCCCCCATTAGCTCACTGTTTCCAGAGCTCTGGTTCTCTCTAGGCTGGACTATTTCAACAGCCTCTTTGTCAATCTGCTTGCAACCACTCTCCACCCTCTGCAGCTCATCCAGAACAGGACTGTGAGACTTTTCCTTGGCCTCAAGCCCTGCGATCGTATCTCTCCAGCCCTGAAATCCCTTCATTGGCTCTCAGCGTCTGCAAGGATTAAATTCAAGACCCTTTGCATTGTCCACAAGGCTTTCTGGTGCCTGGTTCCGCAATACCTTGAACTCTCCCTCTGTAAATACCTTCCCACTTGAGCTCTTCGCTCCTTCACCTCCAACTCCCTCAGGATCAGTCGCTTCTCCAAGCAACAAGTTGGGGGTAGATCCCTTTCCTCTGCTGGGGCATACATCTGGAACAGCCTCCCTGCCTCTCTGAAACTTGAGGAGAACCATCTCCGGTTCCGGAAGCACCTCAAGACCTTCCTCTTTGCTTCTGCCTTCGCTCTTCCTCTCCCCTGCTAAACTGTCTGCTTTGGCACCGGGCACCTGGTTACCCTCTGATATCGGGCCCAGATCCCTGCCCTCCCAGCCACACACCCGCACTGCCTCCTGACAACCCTTGCACTTGGGTCTGTATCTGCTACCCTACAGTCCCCTTCGAGCACTTATAATACACCCGTTGTTTACACCTTATTTTCGCACTTACCACCTACTGGGCACACTACCTGTTGTTCTATCACGTGTTCAGCACTTTCCACTCTTCCCCTGCCCCTCGCACTTCCCCCTTCCCTCTCCCCTGCACTCGCACGTTCTTAATGTCACTGGGCCTAGTAAGATCGTTGTTCTGTCCTCCCTTGTTTCCCCTCCCTTGCCTCGTTGCGCTCTGAAACAATTGTGTATTGGCGCAATACAAATAAAATATCATATCATGTAAATATCAGCCTCAGAAGGAAGGTGAGTAACAGCAATATTCGATTGAATAGAAATGATTTCATCCATAAAACATGTGGACAAGGAATTACAGAGGGCCTGAGAGGAGGGAAGAGGAACCGGTAAGCTAGTAGAGAGATTACGAACCACTTTGAACAACTCCCTGGGGTGATTCACAGAAGTTTCAATAATAGATGCAACGTAGACACGTTTGGCACATGAAATGGCTAGGTGATACTGGGAGGTGCCCAGAGACAAGGCAAACTTTTTCCTGGGGGTATAAGAGTGCCTCCACGTTTGCTCCATCTGCCTGCATTGTTGGCGAAGGGCACGCAGCTTGTCCATGAACCACTGCTGAGAGGGGCGTGAAGATAGCCTAGATGTCTTGAGCTGAGCAAGGCTGCCTGCAACTGCGGTCAGAGTACTAGTTAAAGAATTTATGTCCACAGGGGACAGCCCTGAAAGTCGGGCAAGTATCAAAGAGGTCATATCAGATTTAGATACTGAGCGCCATCCACGCCGCTGGACTAATTTGGCTGGTGGAGCAGATGGCGGGCCCTTAATGCCCCAGGGGAAGGGAACAAAGAAATGATCAGACCACAGGATTTGAAAGGCCACAAAAAGAGTGATCTCAGCATCTGCTGAGAAAATCAGGTCCAAGGTATTACCTAAGGAATGGGTCTGTTCATGAACCTGCTGGGGGAGGGAGAGTTCTTTCATAGAGGACAGAAAGCTTTGAATCTTAAAGTTCTCCACCTCATTGACCTTAAGATTAAAGTCACCCACAATTGTAATTGTTTATTTATAACATGCTTAATACCCAGAGATTTCTAAGCGCGGACCCGGGCATCGAACCTGTGTTGCTCCGCGTCGTCTTGCTACCAAGGCGAGCACAATGCCCCAGAGCTATCCTCCCGACACAATGGCATATCATCCTGACAAAGACAGTGTTTGTTTACTTGAAGAAGATGAATTTAAATCCTGTTCTTACTCCAGGAGAAGTTGGAACCTATCACTTCTTTTCGTACATTGTTGATACAACTGAACTTTTTATTATCAAGTTTTGAATCCGAAAGAACTGTGTTGGAACTTTGTGGCAAAACAGAATTTCCTGATTTCTTTTGAACTGTGGAGCATATCCTTGCTCAAACCTGGGGAAGGGGAATTAACCCAGGTTATGAGAAGAGGCAGTGGCCACATTGTGATGTGGTTTTATGTTATATATAATTGTTGGATTAAACTGCCATACATTTCCTTATTGATTTATTGAGTATACAAGTGTGAGGGACAGATATCCTTTTGTAAGAGTATTTTCTTTAGTTTATTCTAGGCAGGAAAATCCTTGTCAGGGTAGGGATAGAGTGGCGTTTATCCTACCTTTTTATTTAATAAAATGCTAAAGTTGAAAACTCTTTACAAAGTTGTCGGCCTCACATTTCTTACCCCTCACAATAGGTTCTGAGATGCTGGATGGTTGGGGAAATCCAAGGTTCAATGCACAGGCAAGAGGGATAATGGTACTCAACGAGAGCACTAGTGCTAGGTTAAAATCTGGGAAGGCCTTCTCACTGGAGTTGGTAACAGATGGAAAGAGCACCTAAAGGAAGGGCCTGACTTTATTCAGATGAGGAGTTATTTAGTCCAGTGAGTTTCAGAAAAATTGGGCCGACTGATTGTGGAGGGTGACCAGAAAATGGTCAGAGTATGAGGAGTCAAGGTGAAGACAGTGGCTGTAGTCATGTTTACGGCAGGTTGAATTGACAGGTGTTCAGTGTCAGAGATTTGATTAAGAGGTCTAAGTCATTGAAAAAGAGAGATTGAAGACTCAAAGAGGTCAATATATGAGAATTATGCAAGAGGAGGTGGAGCAAGGAGCTGAATACAAACATACTCAAAAGAAAATGAGATTAAGTAATTGGGGAGAGAGGTGGATGGCATGTCTTTACTGATCATAAGACCTCCCATCCTGCCACCCATTATGCCATCCTTTTAGGATAATCAGTAAGAGTAGGGAAAGTTAGAGGAATCAGTGTGAAGGGCTTCTAGTGAGGCTGATGAAGATATGGGGCCTCATTACGACCCTGGTGCTAAGTGTTTAACGGCGCCGTAAAAGGCTGCGGCGCCGTTAAACACTTAGCGCCTAATTACGAGGTCCCTTTGCGGGACCCGACCTTAACGGCTGGTTTTTCCAGCCGTTAAAGTAGGCACCCGCAAAGGGACCTTGGTGCTAATTACGGTACCGCAATTTGCGGTACTGTAATTAGCGCCTTCCCCATTCCCATTGAGCCCTATGGGTCAAAAATGGGAATGGGGAAGGGCCATGGCAGCATGGGGAATTACCGCCCCACCAACCTCGGAATGGGGTGGTAATTCCCCATTCCGCCATGGCGGACACCGGCATGCACCATGGTGCTAATAGCACCATGGTCCTCCGCCTAGGTTGTAATGAGGCCCATGGTGTTTACCCCATTGATACACACAGGTTACTGGTTATCAGCACATAGAGACCCATTTTATGATATAGTGTGGAATTTAGGGCCCAATTCTGCTAGAGGTGTAACACATCCATGGCCCTTAGGGCCATATTCTGCCTGGGTTGTAATTCATGAGTGAATTCCTGATTCGGAATGTACATTTGCTTTTTACACCAGTTTTTTATCTTTATAATGGGACCAATTCTGCCAGAGGTGGAACAACCCCATGGGGATATTACACATCTAGCAGAATAGGCCCATTATAAAGATAGGAAACGGGTGTAAAAAACAGGTGTACATTCCGAATGGGGAATTCACCCATGAATTACACCTCCATCAGAATAGGCCACTAAGTCCAGACATGCTTCCTTTATCACTATGTCCCGACATCATCCCTTATCACTGTGTCCCTTCTTGAGTAACAAACCCACTGCCTGCGTATTTGTAATGATCTTAGGGTGTGAGGGAAACAGTGTTCATTTTTAATTTAATTCATATTTTTACTTTATCCTCCAGAATGTGCAGCATAGTTTATATGAACAAACAAACGCCGCTTTCACCACAAGAAGTATTCAACATTTTAAGGCATCACCTAAAAGGCAATATTTCCACACTTCCGGCAACTAATCCAGAAAATGGTCAGGTGTTCCTATACAGTTATGAAGGACAAAAGCATAGAAAAGATGATTGGAGGTGTGATCAGTATAAATGGATTCAGAAAGGAAGGCATGCTCTGCCGAGGGCCAGTCCTCTGGTGTGGAAGACCTACTTCCAAAGATTAATTGGTAGAGAGGAAGTTACATTTTACAGATATGGCTATGAAGTTCTTGATGGAAGTGTTGAAAAAGTGATTGTCCATTATCTAGGTGAAGACAAAACACCTGAGCCATGCATGCCTCATGGAAATATGAGAAAATACCCCTTAAGAGCTCATGTTCGCACAATGCCATCTGTGCTGATAGAAATGGCTGAAAATAAAGATTTAGGTCCAACTTCAATTTACCAGAAAATAATTGCAGAATGCGATGCTTCCCCTACCCACATGAGAGTTACAGTGCCGAAAAATACAGAGCAAATAAAAAATAAACTTAAGTATGGGAAACAGAAAAGTAGTATCAGTCATGATGATTTATATAACATCTTCGAGCTTCACTATGCACTGGAAGGGTTTGTATGCCATTACTCTCCGGTTCCCGAACTTATTGTAACTTTGGCTCTTCCAGACATTATCAATATTTTTGAGGAAGTGATGAAGTTGAATTCAAGAACCCTAATTTCATATGACACAACATTTCAATTAGGTGATTTTTACCTCTCTCCACTAATATTTCAATGTTCATTGTTTGAGGAAAATCCTGCAATCCCTGCCTTTGTACTGATTCATGATAAACGCACAACGATTGTCCATGAAACATTTTTTTCTTTTGTAGCAAAGCGTATGCCTCAAATTAACCAGAGTTCCATTACTATAGTAACAGACAGAGAAGCTGCTATTGTGAAATCTGTAGAGAATATTATTCCAAGATGCAAGCATGTGGTTTGTTGTAACCACATACTGAAAGACGTGGAATTCTGGGTTTCAGGTCACGAAGGAGGAAAAGCAGACAGAAAAGTGTACACCAATAATATTCTACAGCTCTTAGACTGCAATACTGAAGAAGACTTTCTAACATTGTTGGAAAAACTAAGGGCCACATGGAGTGCTTCTTTTGTGAAATATTTTGAGGAAAAACTGAGCAAAGACATCTTGACAAAGGCAGGCAGATGGGTCTTGGAAACAGTTGGCATTTATAGGAAAACCAGTGGAGTTACGACTAATGTGTCAGAAAGCATGAATGCAGTGATGGAAAAGACTGACTAAGCACAAAGAGGTTCACATGGATGAAATGGTATTGGCAATCTACTTTTTGCAAACATTTTATCTAAAGGAAGTGTTGAGAGGACAGTGTGGTATGGGGAATTATCACCTGTCAAACAGGCATGCTGGTGATATTGAATTCCCATTTGATTACATACCTGTGGAAAAGATAGTGGACTTTATAAAGAAGGGTCACTATGATGAAGAACCTGTAACAATATCAAAAGGTGATGAGCGCAAATCAAATGCAATGGAAGGCCTAGCAGACTTGATAGTTAAGCAAAACCGAGTATTTCTTCAGGCACAGTCTGGATGTTTCATAGTTACCGGATTACGAGACAAAAAGTATGTGGTAAAGTTATTCCCAATTGAAACATGCTCTTGCAACAGTTCACGAACATGCTACCACATTCTGGCTGCACAGAAGTCAATTGGTAAGAGTTCAAGTAAGAAAAGAATAGTGTATTCTCTGAAAAAGCTCAGGATGAATGTCAGAAAAGGCAAATCTGGAAGGAAAAGAATTAGACAGAAAGATGAGCTGCAGACTGTAGCCGCAATGGATTCTATTCTGATGAGTGAAACTAAATTTGATGACACTCAGGAAGACATTAAAGCAAAAAATAAACATACTAAACAATTGAACCCATATGAGAATGTTCCCAAGAAAGAACATTTTACCTCTTTTCTGGTAGACGAGTATGATCTGGGTGTACCGCAGCGGTCAAGCTCACCTAAACAAACAAATAAAACGGTGCCCCTTCCATGGGACTTAATACCAGATTATCTACGCATGCAGAGTGTCCTAGTTCAAAATATTTACATCAATGTTGAAGACATGAAATCTCTCTTAGGTGATAACTGGCTGGTTGACACAGTCATTGAAGGCTTCTTGCTTACTAGAGCTTCTCTAAAACATGTCACTGAATGTGATGTATGTGTGAGTGTTTTCAGTCCATTCATAATTCATTCCATTGACTTACGTGGATACTCTTCAAGTGTTCACGAGTTTGGCATCAAATCAGATATTATGGCAAAGGACATCTGGATCATCCCCACAAATGTGCAAAATACTCACTGGGTACTTATGCTGGTGTTCATGAAGTGGAAGATTATTCTATATTTAGACTCCAATAAAACCCTCTACACAAAGTGCATAAACATACTACAAACATTCATGGACATGCAGGTGGCATCCACAATTGACTGGTCTAAGTGGACAATCCATGCTCCTCATGATGTACCAGCTCAGCATGATTCATCCAGTTGTGGACTATTTCTCTGCTTATTTGCACATACATTGTGTAGTGGGTCACTTGTACCATTCCCTGCAGACATGACTGCTGTGCGGCAGTGGATAGCTATGGAATTAATTATTGGAAAATCCTTTCTCCCAAAATCACAGTTGAAGAAACATAAATATTGCAGAGCAAAAAAAGAGATTAAGCAGAATATTAAGAAAGATTTTAATACACCTTTTTCAAGGAATCCTCCAAAAGAGGCAACATCCACTGTTGAATTCTTATCTACAGCATTAGATGACTATTACACAGCAACTTAGTTCCTCTGTTTCATGGGTAAACTCTGTAAAAAACCAACAAAATCAAAAATGATACTCTGCCAGGGACTATGCCAGGACTGGTATGATTTGTCTTGCCTTGACCTAGCTCATTTCCCTAGTGGTCTGTACAAATGTCCGAAGTGCATTTAGGGAAGCACTATGTATTTGAAAAAACAGAATACATCTCTTCAAATACACACAGATGTCTACCAAAAGACCAATAAAATATGACACTCACACTGCATCAAAGTTTATGGACAACCTTTGAAAGACATTTTATATTAAGTTTTATGTGACTTGTTAGCACAACATTTGCCAGATGCAGCTGGTTCAGGCAACACAATCTGCTTGTCTCGTGTGCTAGATTAACAGGAATAGAAGGCAGGTTTTACTGACATCCTACAAGTGAGATGATCTCCCAAGGCTCTCAGGTGGCTTGGTCAAGAGTTTGAAGAAAGGGATGGCATATATTGTGAAAGAGAGCTCATCCATACATGTCTTATTGGTAGCTTGAAACCATGTTATAGTATCTCATTTACAATGTTATTTCATGTATTTACATTTGGTTAAATGTTATAAAATCTATGCTAACATACAAGTACTAATGTCTCTCGCCTTTGCTGATTTATTACACTGAGGGTGGTAAGTGACACTGGTGAATTGTACTTCGTGCCATTGCTGAATTTGGGTATTCATTGCAGTCATACCCAATGCCCCATCTTACAAACTTGTCACACAAAGTTGCACTCCTCTGCCTGTGCCTTCCACTTGTGCAGTGGAATGTATATAAACATAAGCATATCCACAGCACTAGCCAAGTTATACTGAGCGAGTCACTTGTCCCAACAGGTAGCGAAGAGCGGAGAGTCTTCTCCTTTGCATGTGCTCCCCTCACCCACTTGATTCCACTTGCGCAGCCCTACCAGACACTGCTGGTGAGTGCCCCTGCTCTTGTGTTTCCTCTTACTGTCCCCCATCCCTCCACTTTCATTTCGTTTTAGTGTTTTTTTGCTTGTTTGGTCCTTTCCCAGTCCCTCCCTGACCTTCACCCCTGCACACCCTGGTCCGCCTGCAACTCCTGGATTGGGCCATGAGCGAATCACGTGTCCCTCATCCTGAAGAACTCCAGGGCAGCCTTGCCTGAACAGCCAACGGCTAATGCTTCTGTGATAAGACTGTGCTCTTCTACCATACAGCATACCCTCATACCTTTAACTGACAAGTTCTACTCCATATATCCAGGTACTGGCAGACAAATCACTATAGACCATGTTTGTGAGTAATGGGTTAATGACAGCATATTGGTGCACCTTTCTCATTTCAAAATGTTCTTCATGTGTGTTTGCATCATTTTCAGGTGAGTTTCGCTGCCACTTTATATTTTAGGTTAGCGTTCCGGCCCGTTCCGGGTACTTTTTCGTGATAAAATGTAGATTTTGGGCAGTAATGGGTTAATGACAGCATATTCGTCCACCTTTCTCATTTCAAAATGTTCTTCATGTGTGCTTGCATCCTTTTCAGGTGAGTTTCGCTGCCGTTTTATATTTTAGGGTAGCGTTCCGGCCCGTTCCGGGTACTTGTTCGTGATAAAATGTAGATTTTGGGCAGTAATGGGTTAATGACAGCATATTCGTCCACCTTTCTCATTTCAAAATGTTCTTCATGTGTGTTTGCATCATTTTCAGGTGAGTTTCGCTGTCATTTTATATTTTAGAGCAGCGTTCCGGCCCGTTCCGGGTACTTTTTCGTGATAAAATGTAGATTTTGGGCAGTATTGGGTTAATGACAGCATATTGGTGCACCTTTCTCATTTCAAAATGTTCTTCATGTGTGCTTGCATCCTTTTCAGGTGAGTTTCGCTGCCGTTTTATATATTAGGGTAGCGTTCCGGCCCGTTCCGGGTACTTTTTCGTGATAAAATGTAGATTTTGGGCAGTAATGGGTTAATGACAGCATATTGGTGCACCTTTCTCATTTCAAAATGTTCTCCATGTGTGTTTGCATCATTTTCAGGTGAGTTTCGCTGCCATTTTATATTTTAGGGCAGCGTTCCGGCCCGTTGCGGGTACTTTTTCGTGATAAAATGTAGATTTTGGGCAGTATTGGGTTAATGACAGCATATTCGTCCACCTTTCTCATTTCAAAATGTTCTTCATGTGTGCTTGCATCCTTTTCAGGTGAGTTTCGCTGCCGTTTTATATTTTAGGGTAGCGTTCCGGCCCGTTCCGGGTACTTTTTCGTGATAAAATGTAGATTTTGGGCAGTAATGGGTTAATGACAGCATATTCGTCCACCTTTCTCATTTCAAAATGTTCTTCATGTGTGTTTGCATCATTTTCAGGTGAGTTTCGCTGCCATTTTATATTTTAGGGCAGCGTTCCGGCCCGTTCCGGGTACTTTTTCGTGATAAAATGTAGATTTTGGGCAGTATTGGGTTAATGACAGCATATTGGTGCACCTTTCTCATTTCAAAATGTTCTTCATGTGTGCTTGCATCCTTTTCAGGTGAGTTTCGCTGCCGTTTTATATATTAGGGCAGCGTTCCGGCCCGTTCCGGGTACTTTTTCGTGATAAAATGTAGATTTTGGGCAGTAATGGGTTAATGACAGCATATTCGTCCACATTTCTCATTTCAAAATGTTCTTCATGTGTTCTTGCATCTTTTCAGGTGAGTTTCGTTGCCGTTTTATATATTAGGGTAGCGTTCCGACCCGTTCCGGGTACTTTTTCGTGATAAAATGTAGATTTTGGGCAGTAATGGGTTAATGACAGCATATTGGTGCACCTTTCTCATTTCAAAATGTTCTCCATGTGTGTTTGCATCATTTTCAGGTGAGTTTCGCTGCCATTTTATATTTTAGGGTAGCGTTCCGGCCCGTTGCGGGTACTTTTTCGTGATAAAATGTAGATTTTGGGCAGTAATGGGTTAATGACAGCATATTGGTGCACCTTTCTCATTTCAAAATGTTCTTCATGTGTGCTTGCATCCTTTTCAGGTGAGTTTTGCTGCCGTTTTATATATTAGGGTAGCGTTCCGGCCCGTTGCGGGTACTTTTTCGTGATAAAATGTAGATTTTGGGCAGTAATGGGTTAATGACAGCATATTGGTGCACCTTTCTCATTTCAAAATGTTCTCCATGTGTGTTTGCATCATTTTCAGGTGAGTTTCGCTGCCATTTTATATTTTAGGGCAGCGTTCCGGCCCGTTGCGGGTACTTTTTCGTGATAAAATGTAGATTTTGGGCAGTATTGGGTTAATGACAGCATATTCGTCCACCTTTCTCATTTCAAAATGTTCTTCATGTGTGCTTGCATCCTTTTCCGGTGAGTTTCGCTGCCGTTTTATATTTTAGGGTAGCGTTCCGGCCCGTTCCGGGTACTTTTTCGTGATAAAATGTAGATTTTGGGCAGTAATGAGTTAATGACAGCATATTCGTCCACCTTTCTCATTTCAAAATGTTCTTCATGTGTGTTTGCATCCTTTTCAGGTGAGTTTTGCTGCCGTTTTATATATTAGGGTAGCGTTCCGGCCCGTTCCGGGTACTTTTTCGTGATAAAATGTAGATTTTGGGCAGTAATGGGTTAATGACAGCATATTCGTCCACATTTCTCATTTCAAAATGTTCTTCATGTGTGCTTGCATCTTTTCAGGTGAGTTTCGTTGCCGTTTTATATATTAGGGTAGCGTTCCGACCCGTTCCGGGTACTTTTTCGTGATAAAATGTAGATTTTGGGCAGTAA
The DNA here is from genome assembly GCF_040938575.1 of Ambystoma mexicanum. NCBI lineage: Eukaryota > Metazoa > Chordata > Amphibia > Caudata > Ambystomatidae > Ambystoma > Ambystoma mexicanum. Next base: position 624,000,532 of record NC_090928.1, on the reverse strand, counting down.
TGGGTTAATGACAGCATATTGGTGCACCTTTCTCATTTCAAAATGTTCTCCATGTGTGTTTGCATCATTTTCAGGTGAGTTTCGCTGCCATTTTATATTTTAGGGTAGCGTTCTGGCCCGTTCCGGGTACTTTTTCGTGATAAAATGTAGATTTTGGGCAGTAATGGGTTAATGACAGCATATTGGTGCACCTTTATCATTTCAAAATGTTCTCCATGTGTGTTTGCATCATTTTCAGGTGAGTTTCGCTGCCATTTTATATTTTAGGGCAGCGTTCCGGCCCGTTGCGGGTACTTTTTCGTGATAAAATGTAGATTTTGGGCAGTATTGGGTTAATGACAGCATATTGGTGCACCTTTCTCATTTCAAAATGTTCTTCATGTGTGTTTGCATCCTTTTCAGGTGAGTTTCGCTGCCGTTTTATATATTAGGGTAGCGTTCCGGCCCGTTCCGGGTACTTTTTCGTGATAAAATGTAGATTTTGGGCAGTAATGGGTTAATGACAGCATATTCATCCACCTTTCTCATTTCAAAATGTTCTTCATGTGTGCTTGCATCATTTTCAGGTGAGTTTCGCTGGCGTTTTATATATTAGGGTAGCGTTCCGGCCCGTTGCGGGTACTTTTTCGTGATAAAATGTAGATTTTGGGCAGTATTGGGTTAATGACAGCATATTGGTGCACCTTTCTCATTTCAAAATGTTCTCCATGTGTGTTTGCATCATTTTCAGGTGAGTTTCGCTGCCATTTTATATTTTAGGGCAGCGTTCCGGCCCGTTGCGGGTACTTTTTCGTGATAAAATGTAGATTTTGGGCAGTATTGGGTTAATGACAGCATATTCGTCCACCTTTCTCATTTCAAAATGTTCTTCATGTGTGCTTGCATCCTTTTCAGGTGAGTTTCGCTGCCGTTTTATATTTTAGGGTAGCGTTCCGGCCCGTTCCGGGTACTTTTTCGTGATAAAATGTAGATTTTGGGCAGTAATGGGTTAATGACAGCATATTCGTCCACCTTTCTCATTTCCAAATGTTCTTCATGTGTGTTTGCATCATTTTCAGGTGAGTTTCGCTGCCATTTTATATTTTAGGGCAGCGTTCCGGCCCGTTCCGGGTACTTTTTCGTGATAAAATGTAGATTTTGGGCAGTAATGGGTTAATGACAGCATATTGGTGCACCTTTCTCATTTCCAAATGTTCTTCATGTGTGCTTGCATCATTTTCAGGTGAGTTTCGCTGCCGTTTTATATATTAGGGTAGCGTTCCGGCCCGTTCCGTGTACTTTTTCGTGATAAAATGTAGATTTTGGGCAATAATGGGTTAATGACAGCATATTGGTGCACCTTTCTCATTTCAAAATGTTCTTCATGTGTGTTTGCATCATTTTCAGGTGAGTTTCGCTGCCATTTTATATTTTAGGGTAGCGTTCCGGCCCGTTCCGGGTACTTTTTCATGATAAAATGTAGATTTTGGGCAGTAATGTGTTAATGACAGCATATTGGTGCACCTTTCTCATTTCAAATTGTTCTCCATGTGTGTTTGCATCATTTTCAGGTGAGTTTCGCTGCCATTTTATATTTTAGGGTAGCGTTCCGGCCCGTTCCGGGTACTTTTTCGTGATAAAATGTAGATTTTGGGCAGTAATGGGTTAATGACAGCATATTCGTCCACCTTTCTCATTTCAAAATGTTCTTCATGTGTGCTTGCATCCTTTTCAGGTGAGTTTCGCTGCCGTTTTATATTTTAGGGTAGCGTTCCGGCCCGTTCCGGGTACTTTTTCGTGAGAAAATGTAGATTTTGGTCAGTAATGGGTTAATGACAGCATATTCGTCCACCTTTCTCATTTCAAAATGTTCTTCATGTGTGTTTGCATCATTTTCAGGTGAGTTTCGCTGCCATTTTATATTTTAGGGCAGCGTTCCGGCCCGTTCCGGGTACTTTTTCGTGATAAAATGTAGATTTTGGGCAGTATTGGGTTAATGACAGCATATTGGTGCACCTTTCTCATTTCAAAATGTTCTTCATGTGTGCTTGCATCCTTTTCAGGTGAGTTTCGCTGCCGTTTTATATATTAGGGCAGCGTTCCGGCCCGTTCCGGGTACTTTTTCGTGATAAAATGTAGATTTTGGGCAGTAATGGGTTAATGACAGCATATTCGTCCACATTTCTCATTTCAAAATGTTCTTCATGTGTACTTGCATCATTTTCAGGTGAGTTTCGCTGCCATTTTATATTTTAGGGTAGCGTTCCGGCCCGTTCCGGGTACTTTTTCGTGATAAAATGTAGATTTTGGGCAGTAATGGGTTAATGACAGCATATTGGTGCACCTTTCTCATTTCAAAATGTTCTCCATGTGTGTTTGCATCATTTTCAGGTGAGTTTCGCTGCCATTTTATATTTTAGGGCAGCGTTCCGGCCCGTTGCGGGTACTTTTTCGTGATAAAATGTAGATTTTGGGCAGTATTGGGTTAATGACAGCATATTGGTGCACCTTTCTCATTTCAAAATGTTCTTCATGTGTGTTTGCATCCTTTTCAGGTGAGTTTCGCTGCCGTTTTATATATTAGGGTAGCGTTCCGGCCCGTTCCGGGTACTTTTTCGTGATAAAATGTAGATTTTGGGCAGTAATGGGTTAATGACAGCATATTCATCCACCTTTCTCATTTCAAAATGTTCTTCATGTGTGCTTGCATCATTTTCAGGTGAGTTTCGCTGCCGTTTTATATATTAGGGTAGCGTTCCGGCCCGTTGCGGGTACTTTTTCGTGATAAAATGTAGATTTTGGGCAGTAATGGGTTAATGACAGCATATTGGTGCACCTTTCTCATTTCAAAATGTTCTTCATGTGTGTTTGCATCATTTTCAGGTGAGTTTCGCTGCCATTTTATATTTTAGGGTAGCGTTCCGGCCCGTTCCGGGTACTTTTTTTCGTGATAAAATGTAGATTTTGGGCAGTAATGGGTTAATGACAGCATATTGGTGCACCTTTCTCATCTCCAAATGTTCTTCATGTGTGCTTGCATCATTTTCAGGTGAGTTTCGCTGCCGTTTTATATATTAGGGTAGCGTTCCGGCCCGTTCCGGGTACTTTTTCGTGATAAAATGTAGATTTTGGGCAGTAATGGGTTAATGACAGCATATTGGTGCACCTTTCTCATTTCAAAATGTTCTTCATGTGTGCTTGCATCATTTTCAGGTGAGTTTCATTGCCGTTTTATATATTAGGGTAGCGTTCCGGCCCGTTGCGGGTACTTTTTCGTGATAAAATGTAGATTTTGGGCAATAATGGGTTAATGACAGCATATTGGTGCACCTTTCTCATTTCAAAATGTTCTTCATGTGTGTTTGCATCATTTTCAGGTGAGTTTCGCTGCCATTTTATATTTTAGGGTAGCGTTCCGGCCCGTTCCGGGTACTTTTTCGTGATAAAATGTAGATTTTGGGCAGTAATGTGTTAATGACAGCATATTGGTGCACCTTTCTCATTTCAAAATGTTCTCCATGTGTGTTTGCATCATTTTCAGGTGAGTTTCGCTGCCATTTTATATTTTAGGGTAGCGTTCCGGCCCGTTCCGGGTACTTTTTCGTGATAAAATGTAGATTTTGGGCAGTAATGGGTTAATGACAGCATATTCGTCCACCTTTCTCATTTCAAAATGTTCTTCATGTGTGTTTGCATCATTTTCAGTTGAGTTTCGCTGCCATTTTATATTTTAGGGCAGCGTTCCGGCCCGTTCCGGGTACTTTTTCGTGATAAAATGTAGATTTTGGGCAGTATTGGGTTAATGACAGCATATTGGTGCACCTTTCTCATTTCAAAATGTTCTTCATGTGTGCTTGCATCCTTTTCAGGTGAGTTTCGCTGCCGTTTTATATTTTAGGGTCGCGTTCCGGCCCGTTCCGTGTACTTTTTCGTGATAAAATGTAGATTTTGGGCAGTAATGGGTTAATGACAGCATATTCGTCCACCTTTCTCATTTCAAAATGTTCTTCATGTGTGCTTGCATCCTTTTCAGGTGAGTTTCGCTGCCGTTTTATATTTTAGGGTAGCGTTCCGGCCCGTTCCGGGTACTTTTTCGTGATAAAATGTAGATTTTGGGCAGTAATGGGTTAATGACAGCATATTGGTGCACCATTCTCATTTCAAAATGTTCTTCATGTGTGTTTGCATCATTTTCAGGTGAGTTTCGCTGCCACTTTATATTTTAGGTTAGCGTTCCGGCCCGTTCCGGGTACTTTTTCGTGATAAAATGTAGATTTTGGGCAGTAATGGGTTAATGACAGCATATTCGTCCACCTTTCTCATTTCAAAATGTTCTTCATGTGTGCTTGCATCCTTTTCAGGTGAGTTTCGCTGCCGTTTTATATATTAGGGTAGCGTTCCCGGCCCGTTGCGGGTACTTTTTCGTGATAAAATGTAGATTTTGGGCAGTAATGGGTTAATGACAGCATATTGGTGCACCTTTCTCATTTCAAAATGTTCTCCATGTGTGTTTGCATCATTTTCAGGTGAGTTTCGCTGCCATTTTATATTTTAGGGTAGCGTTCCGGCCCGTTCCGGGTACTTTTTCGTGATAAAATGTAGATTTTGGGCAGTAATGGGTTAATGACAGCATATTGGTGCACCTTTCTCATTTCAAAATGTTCTCCATGTGTGTTTGCATCATTTTGAGGTGAGTTTCGCTGCCATTTTATATTTTAGGGCAGCGTTCCGGCCCGTTGCGGGTACTTTTTCGTGATAAAATGTAGATTTTGGGCAGTATTGGGTTAATGACAGCATATTCGTCCACCTTTCTCATTTCAAAATGTTCTTCATGTGTGCTTGCATCCTTTTCAGGTGAGTTTCGCTGCCGTTTTATATTTTAGGGTAGCGTTCCGGCCCGTTCCGGGTACTTTTTCGTGATAAAATGTAGATTCTGGGCAGTAATGGGTTAATGACAGCATATTGGTGCACCTTTCTCATTTCAAAATGTTCTCCATGTGTGTTTGCATCATTTTCAGGTGAGTTTCGCTGCCATTTTATATTTTAGGGTAGCGTTCCGGCCCGTTGCGGGTACTTTTTCGTGATAAAATGTAGATTTTGGGCAGTAATGGGTTAATGACAGCATATTGGTGCACCTTTCTCATTTTAAAATGTTCTTCATGTGTGCTTGCATCATTTTCAGGTGAGTTTCGCTGCCGTTTTATATATTAGGGTAGCGTTCCGGCCCGTTGCGGGTACTTTTTCGTGATAAAATGTAGATTTTGGGCAGTAATGGGTTAATGACAGCATATTGGTGCACCTTTCTCATTTCAAAATGTTCTTCATGTGTGTTTGCATCCTTTTCAGGTGAGTTTCGCTGCCATTTTATATTTTAGGGTAGCGTTCCGGCCCGTTCCGGGTACTTTTTCGTGATAAAATGTAGATTTTGGGCAGTAATGGGTTAATGACAGCATATTGGTGCACCTTTCTCATTTCAAAATGTTCTTCATGTGTGCTTGCATCATTTTCAGGTGAGTTTCATTGCCGTTTTATATATTAGGGTAGCGTTCCGGCCCGTTGCGGGTACTTTTTCGTGATAAAATGTAGATTTTGGGCAGTAATGGGTTAATGATAGCATATTGGTGCACCTTTCTCATTTCAAAATGTTCTCCATGTGTGTTTGCATCATTTTCAGCTGAGTTTCGCTGCCATTTTATATTTTAGGGTAGCGTTCCGGCCCGTTCCGGGTACTTTTTCGTGATAAAATGTAGATTTTGGGCAGTAATGGGTTAATGACAGCATATTCGTCCACCTTTCTCATTTCAAAATGTTCTTCATGTGTGTTTGCATCATTTTCAGTTGAGTTTCGCTGCCATTTTATATTTTAGGGCAGCGTTCCGGCCCGTTCCGGGTACTTTTTCGTGATAAAATGTAGATTTTGGGCAGTATTGGGTTAATGACAGCATATTGGTGCACCTTTCTCATTTCAAAATGTTCTTCATGTGTGCTTGCATCCTTTTCAGGTGAGTTTCGCTGCCGTTTTATATTTTAGGGTAGCGTTCCGGCCCGTTCCGGGTACTTTTTCGTTATAAAATGTAGATTTTGGGCAGTAATGGGTTAATGACAGCATATTCGTCCACCTTTCTCATTTCAAAATGTTCTTCATGTGTGCTTGCATCCTTTTCAGGTGAGTTTCGCTGCCGTTTTATATTTTAGGGTAGCGTTCCGGCCCGTTCCGGGTACTTTTTCGTGATAAAATGTAGATTTTGGGCAGTAATGGGTTAATGACAGCATATTGGTGCACCTTTCTCATTTCAAAATGTTCTTCATGTGTGTTTGCATCATTTTCAGGTGAGTTTCGCTGCCACTTTATATTTTAGGTTAGCGTTCCGGCCCGTTCTGGGTACTTTTTCGTGATAAAATGTAGATTTTGGGCAGTAATGGGTTAATGACAGCATATTCGTCCACCTTTCTCATTTCAAAATGTTCTTCATGTGTGTTTGCATCATTTTCAGGTGAGTTTCGCTGTCATTTTATATTTTAGAGCAGCGTTCCGGCCCGTTCCGGGTACTTTTTCGTGATAAAATGTAGATTTTGGGCAGTATTGGGTTAATGACAGCATATTGGTGCACCTTTCTCATTTCAAAATGTTCTTCATGTGTGCTTGCATCCTTTTCAGGTGAGTTTCGCTGCCGTTTTATATATTAGGGTAGCGTTCCGGCCCGTTCCGGGTACTTTTTCGTGATAAAATGTAGATTTTGGGCAGTAATGGGTTAATGACAGCATATTGGTGCACCTTTCTCATTTCAAAATGTTCTCCATGTGTGTTTGCATCATTTTCAGGTGAGTTTCGCTGCCATTTTATATTTTAGGGCAGCGTTCCGGCCCGTTGCGGGTACTTTTTCGTGATAAAATGTAGATTTTGGGCAGTATTGGGTTAATGACAGCATATTCGTCCACCTTTCTCATTTCAAAATGTTCTTCATGTGTGCTTGCATCCTTTTCAGGTGAGTTTCGCTGCCGTTTTATATTTTAGGGTAGCGTTCCGGCCCGTTCCGGGTACTTTTTCGTGATAAAATGTAGATTTTGGGCAGTAATGGGTTAATGACAGCATATTCGTCCACCTTTCTCATTTCAAAATGTTCTTCATGTGTGTTTGCATCATTTTCAGGTGAGTTTCGCTGCCATTTTATATTTTAGGGCAGCGTTCCGGCCCGTTCCGGGTACTTTTTCGTGATAAAATGTAGATTTTGGGCAGTATTGGGTTAATGACAGCATATTGGTGCACCTTTCTCATTTCAAAATGTTCTTCATGTGTGCTTGCATCCTTTTCAGGTGAGTTTCGCTGCCGTTTTATATATTAGGGCAGCGTTCCGGCCCGTTCCGGGTACTTTTTCGTGATAAAATGTAGATTTTGGGCAGTAATGGGTTAATGACAGCATATTCGTCCACATTTCTCATTTCAAAATGTTCTTCATGTGTTCTTGCATCTTTTCAGGTGAGTTTCGTTGCCGTTTTATATATTAGGGTAGCGTTCCGACCCGTTCCGGGTACTTTTTCGTGATAAAATGTAGATTTTGGGCAGTAATGGGTTAATGACAGCATATTGGTGCACCTTTCTCATTTCAAAATGTTCTCCATGTGTGTTTGCATCATTTTCAGGTGAGTTTCGCTGCCATTTTATATTTTAGGGTAGCGTTCCGGCCCGTTGCGGGTACTTTTTCGTGATAAAATGTAGATTTTGGGCAGTAATGGGTTAATGACAGCATATTGGTGCACCTTTCTCATTTCAAAATGTTCTTCATGTGTGCTTGCATCCTTTTCAGGTGAGTTTTGCTGCCGTTTTATATATTAGGGTAGCGTTCCGGCCCGTTGCGGGTACTTTTTCGTGATAAAATGTAGATTTTGGGCAGTAATGGGTTAATGACAGCATATTGGTGCACCTTTCTCATTTCAAAATGTTCTCCATGTGTGTTTGCATCATTTTCAGGTGAGTTTCGCTGCCATTTTATATTTTAGGGCAGCGTTCCGGCCCGTTGCGGGTACTTTTTCGTGATAAAATGTAGATTTTGGGCAGTATTGGGTTAATGACAGCATATTCGTCCACCTTTCTCATTTCAAAATGTTCTTCATGTGTGCTTGCATCCTTTTCCGGTGAGTTTCGCTGCCGTTTTATATTTTAGGGTAGCGTTCCGGCCCGTTCCGGGTACTTTTTCGTGATAAAATGTAGATTTTGGGCAGTAATGAGTTAATGACAGCATATTCGTCCACCTTTCTCATTTCAAAATGTTCTTCATGTGTGTTTGCATCCTTTTCAGGTGAGTTTTGCTGCCGTTTTATATATTAGGGTAGCGTTCCGGCCCGTTCCGGGTACTTTTTCGTGATAAAATGTAGATTTTGGGCAGTAATGGGTTAATGACAGCATATTCGTCCACATTTCTCATTTCAAAATGTTCTTCATGTGTGCTTGCATCTTTTCAGGTGAGTTTCGTTGCCGTTTTATATATTAGGGTAGCGTTCCGACCCGTTCCGGGTACTTTTTCGTGATAAAATGTAGATTTTGGGCAGTAATGGGTTAATGACAGCATATTGGTGCACCTTTCTCATTTCAAAATGTTCTCCATGTGTGTTTGCATCATTTTCAGGTGAGTTTCGCTGCCATTTTATATTTTAGGGTAGCGTTCTGGCCCGTTCCGGGTACTTTTTCGTGATAAAATGTAGATTTTGGGCAGTAATGGGTTAATGACAGCATATTGGTGCACCTTTATCATTTCAAAATGTTCTCCATGTGTGTTTGCATCATTTTCAGGTGAGTTTCGCTGCCATTTTATATTTTAGGGCAGCGTTCCGGCCCGTTTCGGGTACTTTTTCGTGATAAAATGTAGATTTTGGGCAGTATTGGGTTAATGACAGCATATTGGTGCACCTTTCTCATTTCAAAATGTTCTTCATGTGTGTTTGCATCCTTTTCAGGTGAGTTTCGCTGCCGTTTTATATATTAGGGTAGCGTTCCGGCCCGTTCCGGGTACTTTTTCGTGATAAAATGTAGATTTTGGGCAGTAATGGGTTAATGACAGCATATTCATCCACCTTTCTCATTTCAAAATGTTCTTCATGTGTGCTTGCATCATTTTCAGGTGAGTTTCGCTGGCGTTTTATATATTAGGGTAGCGTTCCGGCCCGTTGCGGGTACTTTTTCGTGATAAAATGTAGATTTTGGGCAGTATTGGGTTAATGACAGCATATTGGTGCACCTTTATCATTTCAAAATGTTCTCCATGTGTGTTTGCATCATTTTCAGGTGAGTTTCGCTGCCATTTTATATTTTAGGGCAGCGTTCCGGCCCGTTGCGGGTACTTTTTCGTGATAAAATGTAGATTTTGGGCAGTATTGGGTTAATGACAGCATATTCGTCCACCTTTCTCATTTCAAAATGTTCTTCATGTGTGCTTGCATCCTTTTCAGGTGAGTTTCGCTGCCGTTTTATATTTTAGGGTAGCGTTCCGGCCCGTTCCGGGTACTTTTTCGTGATAAAATGTAGATTTTGGGCAGTAATGGGTTAATGACAGCATATTCGTCCACCTTTCTCATTTCCAAATGTTCTTCATGTGTGTTTGCATCATTTTCAGGTGAGTTTCGCTGCCATTTTATATTTTAGGGCAGCGTTCCGGCCCGTTCCGGGTACTTTTTCGTGATAAAATGTAGATTTTGGGCAGTAATGGGTTAATGACAGCATATTGGTGCACCTTTCTCATTTCCAAATGTTCTTCATGTGTGCTTGCATCATTTTCAGGTGAGTTTCGCTGCCGTTTTATATATTAGGGTAGCGTTCCGGCCCGTTCCGTGTACTTTTTCGTGATAAAATGTAGATTTTGGGCAATAATGGGTTAATGACAGCATATTGGTGCACCTTTCTCATTTCAAAATGTTCTTCATGTGTGTTTGCATCATTTTCAGGTGAGTTTCGCTGCCATTTTATATTTTAGGGTAGCGTTCCGGCCCGTTCCGGGTACTTTTCCATGATAAAATGTAGATTTTGGGCAGTAATGTGTTAATGACAGCATATTGGTGCACCTTTCTCATTTCAAATTGTTCTCCATGTGTGTTTGCATCATTTTCAGGTGAGTTTCGCTGCCATTTTATATTTTAGGGTAGCGTTCCGGCCCGTTCCGGGTACTTTTTCGTGATAAAATGTAGATTTTGGGCAGTAATGGGTTAATGACAGCATATTCGTCCACCTTTCTCATTTCAAAATGTTCTTCATGTGTGCTTGCATCCTTTTCAGGTGAGTTTCGCTGCCGTTTTATATTTTAGGGTAGCGTTCCGGCCCGTTCCGGGTACTTTTTCGTGAGAAAATGTAGATTTTGGGCAGTAATGGGTTAATGACAGCATATTCGTCCACCTTTCTCATTTCAAAATGTTCTTCATGTGTGTTTGCATCATTTTCAGGTGAGTTTCGCTGCCATTTTATATTTTAGGGCAGCGTTCCGGCCCGTTCCGGGTACTTTTTCGTGATAAAATGTAGATTTTGGGCAGTATTGGGTTAATGACAGCATATTGGTGCACCTTTCTCATTTCAAAATGTTCTTCATGTGTGCTTGCATCCTTTTCAGGTGAGTTTCGCTGCCGTTTTATATATTAGGGCAGCGTTCCGGCCCGTTCCGGGTACTTTTTCGTGATAAAATGTAGATTTTGGGCAGTAATGGGTTAATGACAGCATATTCGTCCACATTTCTCATTTCAAAATGTTCTTCATGTGTACTTGCATCATTTTCAGGTGAGTTTCGCTGCCATTTTATATTTTAGGGTAGCGTTCCGGCCCGTTCCGGGTACTTTTTCGTGATAAAATGTAGATTTTGGGCAGTAATGGGTTAATGACAGCATATTGGTGCACCTTTCTCATTTCAAAATGTTCTCCATGTGTGTTTGCATCATTTTCAGGTGAGTTTCGCTGCCATTTTATATTTTAGGGCAGCGTTCCGGCCCGTTGCGGGTACTTTTTCGTGATAAAATGTAGATTTTGGGCAGTATTGGGTTAATGACAGCATATTGGTGCACCTTTCTCATTTCAAAATGTTCTTCATGTGTGTTTGCATCCTTTTCAGGTGAGTTTCGCTGCCGTTTTATATATTAGGGTAGCGTTCCGGCCCGTTCCGGGTACTTTTTCGTGATAAAATGTAGATTTTGGGCAGTAATGGGTTAATGACAGCATATTCATCCACCTTTCTCATTTCAAAATGTTCTTCATGTGTGCTTGCATCATTTTCAGGTGAGTTTCGCTGCCGTTTTATATATTAGGGTAGCGTTCCGGCCCGTTGCGGGTACTTTTTCGTGATAAAATGTAGATTTTGGGCAGTAATGGGTTAATGACAGCATATTGGTGCACCTTTCTCATTTCAAAATGTTCTTCATGTGTGTTTGCATCATTTTCAGGTGAGTTTCGCTGCCATTTTATATTTTAGGGTAGCGTTCCGGCCCGTTCCGGGTACTTTTTTTCGTGATAAAATGTAGATTTTGGGCAGTAATGGGTTAATGACAGCATATTGGTGCACCTTTCTCATCTCCAAATGTTCTTCATGTGTGCTTGCATCATTTTCAGGTGAGTTTCGCTGCCGTTTTATATATTAGGGTAGCGTTCCGGCCCGTTCCGTGTACTTTTTCGTGATAAAATGTAGATTTTGGGCAGTAATGGGTTAATGTCAGCATATTGGTGCACCTTTCTCATTTCAAAATGTTCTTCATGTGTGCTTGCATCATTTTCAGGTGAGTTTCGCTGCCGTTTTATATATTAGGGTAGCGTTCCGGCCCGTTCCGGGTACTTTTTCGTGATAAAATGTAGATTTTGGGCAGTAATGGGTTAATGACAGCATATTGGTGCACCTTTCTCATTTCAAAATGTTCTTCATGTGTGCTTGCATCATTTTCAGGTGAGTTTCATTGCCGTTTTATATATTAGGGTAGCGTTCCGGCCCGTTGCGGGTACTTTTTCGTGATAAAATGTAGATTTTGGGCAATAATGGGTTAATGACAGCATATTGGTGCACCTTTCTCATTTCAAAATGTTCTTCATGTGTGTTTGCATCATTTTCAGGTGAGTTTCGCTGCCATTTTATATTTTAGGGTAGCGTTCCGGCCCGTTCCGGGTACTTTTTCGTGATAAAATGTAGATTTTGGGCAGTAATGTGTTAATGACAGCATATTGGTGCACCTTTCTCATTTCAAAATGTTCTCCATGTGTGTTTGCATCATTTTCAGGTGAGTTTCGCTGCCATTTTATATTTTAGGGTAGCGTTCCGGCCCGTTCCGGGTACTTTTTGTGATAAAATGTAGATTTTGGGCAGTAATGGGTTAATGACAGCATATTCGTCCACCTTTCTCATTTCAAAATGTTCTTCATGTGTGTTTGCATCATTTTCAGTTGAGTTTCGCTGCCATTTTATATTTTAGGGCAGCGTTCCGGCCCGTTCCGGGTACTTTTTCGTGATAAAATGTAGATTTTGGGCAGTATTGGGTTAATGACAGCATATTGGTGCACCTTTCTCATTTCAAAATGTTCTTCATGTGTGCTTGCATCCTTTTCAGGTGAGTTTCGCTGCCGTTTTTATATTTTAGGGTCGCGTTCCGGCCCGTTCCATGTACTTTTTCGTGATAAAATGTAGATTTTGGGCAGTAATGGGTTAATGACAGCATATTCGTCCACCTTTCTCATTTCAAAATGTTCTTCATGTGTGCTTGCATCCTTTTCAGGTGAGTTTCGCTGCCGTTTTATATTTTAGGGTAGCGTTCCGGCCCGTTCCGGGTACTTTTTCGTGATAAAATGTAGATTTTGGGCAGTATTGGGTTAATGACAGCATATTGGTGCACCTTTCTCATTTCAAAATGTTCTCCATGTGTGCTTGCATCCTTTTCAGGTGAGTTTCGCTGCCGTTTTATATTTTAGGGTAGCGTTCCGGCCCGTTCCGGGTACTTTTTCGTGATAAAATGTAGATTTTGGGCAGTAATGGGTTAATGACAGCTTATACGTCCACCTTTCTCATTTCCAAATGTTCTTCATGTGTGTTTGCATCATTTTCAGGTGAGTTTCGCTGCCATTTTATATTTTAGGGCAGCGTTCCGGCCCGTTCCGGGTACTTTTTCGTGATAAAATGTAGATTTTGGGCAGTAATGGGTTAATGACAGCATATTGGTGCACCTTTCTCATTTCCAAATGTTCTTCATGTGTGCTTGCATCATTTTCAGGTGAGTTTCGCTGCCGTTTTATATATTAGGGTAGCGTTCCGGCCCGTTCCGTGTACTTTTTCGTGATAAAATGTAGATTTTGGGCAATAATGGGTTAATGACAGCATATTGGTGCACCTTTCTCATTTCAAAATGTTCTTCATGTGTGTTTGCATCATTTTCAGGTGAGTTTCGCTGCCATTTTATATTTTAGGGTAGCGTTCCGGCCCGTTCCGGGTACTTTTTCATGATAAAATGTAGATTTTGGGCAGTAATGTGTTAATGACAGCATATTGGTGCACCTTTCTCATTTCAAATTGTTCTCCATGTGTGTTTGCATCATTTTCAGGTGAGTTTCGCTGCCATTTTATATTTTAGGGTAGCGTTCCGGCCCGTTCCGGGTACTTTTTCGTGATAAAATGTAGATTTTGGGCAGTAATGGGTTAATGACAGCATATTCGTCCACCTTTCTCATTTCAAAATGTTCTTCATGTGTGCTTGCATCCTTTTCAGGTGAGTTTCGCTGCCGTTTTATATTTTAGGGTAGCGTTCCGGCCCGTTCCGGGTACTTTTTCGTGAGAAAATGTAGATTTTGGTCAGTAATGGGTTAATGACAGCATATTCGTCCACCTTTCTCATTTCAAAATGTTCTTCATGTGTGTTTGCATCATTTTCAGGTGAGTTTCGCTGCCATTTTATATTTTAGGGCAGCGTTCCGGCCCGTTCCGGGTACTTTTTCGTGATAAAATGTAGATTTTGGGCAGTATTGGGTTAATGACAGCATATTGGTGCACCTTTCTCATTTCAAAATGTTCTTCATGTGTGCTTGCATCCTTTTCAGGTGAGTTTCGCTGCCGTTTTATATATTAGGGCAGCGTTCCGGCCCGTTCCGGGTACTTTTTCGTGATAAAATGTAGATTTTGGGCAGTAATGGGTTAATGACAGCATATTCGTCCACATTTCTCATTTCAAAATGTTCTTCATGTGTACTTGCATCATTTTCAGGTGAGTTTCGCTGCCATTTTATATTTTAGGGTAGCGTTCCGGCCCGTTCCGGGTACTTTTTCGTGATAAAATGTAGATTTTGGGCAGTAATGGGTTAATGACAGCATATTGGTGCACCTTTCTCATTTCAAAATGTTCTCCATGTGTGTTTGCATCATTTTCAGGTGAGTTTCGCTGCCATTTTATATTTTAGGGCAGCGTTCCGGCCCGTTGCGGGTACTTTTTCGTGATAAAATGTAGATTTTGGGCAGTATTGGGTTAATGACAGCATATTGGTGCACCTTTCTCATTTCAAAATGTTCTTCATGTGTGTTTGCATCCTTTTCAGGTGAGTTTCGCTGCCGTTTTATATATTAGGGTAGCGTTCCGGCCCGTTCCGGGTACTTTTTCGTGATAAAATGTAGATTTTGGGCAGTAATGGGTTAATGACAGCATATTCATCCACCTTTCTCATTTCAAAATGTTCTTCATGTGTGCTTGCATCATTTTCAGGTGAGTTTCGCTGCCGTTTTATATATTAGGGTAGCGTTCCGGCCCGTTGCGGGTACTTTTTCGTGATAAAATGTAGATTTTGGGCAGTAATGGGTTAATGACAGCATATTGGTGCACCTTTCTCATTTCAAAATGTTCTTCATGTGTGTTTGCATCATTTTCAGGTGAGTTTCGCTGCCATTTTATATTTTAGGGTAGCGTTCCGGCCCGTTCCGGGTACTTTTTTTCGTGATAAAATGTAGATTTTGGGCAGTAATGGGTTAATGACAGCATATTGGTGCACCTTTCTCATCTCCAAATGTTCTTCATGTGTGCTTGCATCATTTTCAGGTGAGTTTCGCTGCCGTTTTATATATTAGGGTAGCGTTCCGGCCCGTTCCGTGTACTTTTTCGTGATAAAATGTAGATTTTGGGCAGTAATGGGTTAATGACAGCATATTGGTGCACCTTTCTCATTTCAAAATGTTCTTCATGTGTGCTTGCATCATTTTCAGGTGAGTTTCATTGCCGTTTTATATATTAGGGTAGCGTTCCGGCCCGTTGCGGGTACTTTTTCGTGATAAAATGTAGATTTTGGGCAATAATGGGTTAATGACAGCATATTGGTGCACCTTTCTCATTTCAAAATGTTCTTCATGTGTGTTTGCATCATTTTCAGGTGAGTTTCGCTGCCATTTTATATTTTAGGGTAGCGTTCCGGCCCGTTCCGGGTACTTTTTCGTGATAAAATGTAGATTTTGGGCAGTAATGTGTTAATGACAGCATATTGGTGCACCTTTCTCATTTCAAAATGTTCTCCATGTGTGTTTGCATCATTTTCAGGTGAGTTTCGCTGCCATTTTATATTTTAGGGTAGCGTTCCGGCCCGTTCCGGGTACTTTTTCGTGATAAAATGTAGATTTTGGGCAGTAATGGGTTAATGACAGCATATTCGTCCACCTTTCTCATTTCAAAATGTTCTTCATGTGTGTTTGCATCATTTTCAGTTGAGTTTCGCTGCCATTTTATATTTTAGGGCAGCGTTCCGGCCCGTTCCGGGTACTTTTTCGTGATAAAATGTAGATTTTGGGCAGTATTGGGTTAATGACAGCATATTGGTGCACCTTTCTCATTTCAAAATGTTCTTCATGTGTGCTTGCATCCTTTTCAGGTGAGTTTCGCTGCCGTTTTATATTTTAGGGTCGCGTTCCGGCCCGTTCCGTGTACTTTTTCGTGATAAAATGTAGATTTTGGGCAGTAATGGGTTAATGACAGCATATTCGTCCACCTTTCTCATTTCAAAATGTTCTTCATGTGTGCTTGCATCCTTTTCAGGTGAGTTTCGCTGCCGTTTTATATTTTAGGGTAGCGTTCCGGCCCGTTCCGGGTACTTTTTCGTGATAAAATGTAGATTTTGGGCAGTAATGGGTTAATGACAGCATATTGGTGCACCATTCTCATTTCAAAATGTTCTTCATGTGTGTTTGCATCATTTTCAGGTGAGTTTCGCTGCCACTTTATATTTTAGGTTAGCGTTCCGGCCCGTTCCGGGTACTTTTTCGTGATAAAATGTAGATTTTGGGCAGTAATGGGTTAATGACAGCATATTCGTCCACCTTTCTCATTTCAAAATGTTCTTCATGTGTGCTTGCATCCTTTTCAGGTGAGTTTCGCTGCCGTTTTATATATTAGGGTAGCGTTCCCGGCCCGTTGCGGGTACTTTTTCGTGATAAAATGTAGATTTTGGGCAGTAATGGGTTAATGACAGCATATTGGTGCACCTTTCTCATTTCAAAATGTTCTCCATGTGTGTTTGCATCATTTTCAGGTGAGTTTCGCTGCCATTTTATATTTTAGGGTAGCGTTCCGGCCCGTTCCGGGTACTTTTTCGTGATAAAATGTAGATTTTGGGCAGTAATGGGTTAATGACAGCATATTGGTGCACCTTTCTCATTTCAAAATGTTCTCCATGTGTGTTTGCATCATTTTGAGGTGAGTTTCGCTGCCATTTTATATTTTAGGGCAGCGTTCCGGCCCGTTGCGGGTACTTTTTCGTGATAAAATGTAGATTTTGGGCAGTATTGGGTTAATGACAGCATATTCGTCCACCTTTCTCATTTCAAAATGTTCTTCATGTGTGCTTGCATCCTTTTCAGGTGAGTTTCGCTGCCGTTTTATATTTTAGGGTAGCGTTCCGGCCCGTTCCGGGTACTTTTTCGTGATAAAATGTAGATTCTGGGCAGTAATGGGTTAATGACAGCATATTCGTCCACCTTTCTCATTTCAAAATGTTCTTCATGTGTGTTTGCATCATTTTCAGGTGAGTTTCACTGCCATTTTATATTTTAGGGCAGCGTTCCGGCCCGTTCCGGGTACTTTTTCGTGATAAAATGTAGATTTTGGGCAGTAATGGGTTAATGACAGCATATTCGTCCACATTTCTCATTTCAAAATGTTCTTCATGTGTGCTTGCATCTTTTCAGGTGAGTTTCGTTGCCGTTTTATATATTAGGGTAGCGTTCCGACCCGTTCCGGGTACTTTTTCGTGATAAAATGTAGATTTTGGGCAGTAATGGGTTAATGACAGCATATTGGTGCACCTTTCTCATTTCAAAATGTTCTCCATGTGTGTTTGCATCATTTTCAGGTGAGTTTCGCTGCCATTTTATATTTTAGGGTAGCGTTCCGGCCCGTTGCGGGTACTTTTTCGTGATAAAATGTAGATTTTGGGCAGTAATGGGTTAATGACAGCATATTGGTGCACCTTTCTCATTTTAAAATGTTCTTCATGTGTGCTTGCATCATTTTCAGGTGAGTTTCGCTGCCGTTTTATATATTAGGGTAGCGTTCCGGCCCGTTCCGGGTACTTTTTCGTGATAAAATGTAGATTTTGGGCAGTATTGGGTTAATGACAGCATATTGGTGCACCTTTCGCATTTCAAAATGTTCTTCATGTGTGCTTGCATCCTTTTCAGGTGAGTTTCGCTGCCATTTTATATTTTAGGGTAGCGTTCCGGCCCGTTGCGGGTACTTTTTCGTGATAAAATGTAGATTTTGGGCAGTAATGGGTTAATGACAGCATATTGGTGCACCTTTCTCATTTCAAAATGTTCTTCATGTGTGTTTGCATCCTTTTCAGGTGAGTTTCGCTGCCATTTTATATTTTAGGGTAGCGTTCCGGCCCGTTCCGGGTACTTTTTCGTGATAAAATGTAGATTTTGGGCAGTAATGGGTTAATGACAGCATATTGGTGCACCTTTCTCATTTCAAAATGTTCTTCATGTGTGCTTGCATCATTTTCAGGTGAGTTTCATTGCCGTTTTATATATTAGGGTAGCGTTCCGGCCCGTTGCGGGTACTTTTTCGTGATAAAATGTAGATTTTGGGCAGTAATGGGTTAATGATAGCATATTGGTGCACCTTTCTCATTTCAAAATGTTCTCCATGTGTGTTTGCATCATTTTCAGCTGAGTTTCGCTGCCATTTTATATTTTAGGGTAGCGTTCCGGCCCGTTCCGGGTACTTTTTCGTGATAAAATGTAGATTTTGGGCAGTAATGGGTTAATGACAGCATATTCGTCCACCTTTCTCATTTCAAAATGTTCTTCATGTGTGTTTGCATCATTTTCAGTTGAGTTTCGCTGCCATTTTATATTTTAGGGCAGCGTTCCGGCCCGTTCCGGGTACTTTTTCGTGATAAAATGTAGATTTTGGGCAGTATTGGGTTAATGACAGCATATTGGTGCACCTTTCTCATTTCAAAATGTTCTTCATGTGTGCTTGCATCCTTTTCAGGTGAGTTTCGCTGCCGTTTTATATTTTAGGGTAGCGTTCCGGCCCGTTCCGGGTACTTTTTCGTTATAAAATGTAGATTTTGGGCAGTAATGGGTTAATGACAGCATATTCGTCCACCTTTCTCATTTCAAAATGTTCTTCATGTGTGCTTGCATCCTTTTCAGGTGAGTTTCGCTGCCGTTTTATATTTTAGGGTAGCGTTCCGGCCCGTTCCGGGTACTTTTTCGTGATAAAATGTAGATTTTGGGCAGTAATGGGTTAATGACAGCATATTGGTGCACCTTTCTCATTTCAAAATGTTCTTCATGTGTGTTTGCATCATTTTCAGGTGAGTTTCGCTGCCACTTTATATTTTAGGTTAGCGTTCCGGCCCGTTCTGGGTACTTTTTCGTGATAAAATGTAGATTTTGGGCAGTAATGGGTTAATGACAGCATATTCGTCCACCTTTCTCATTTCAAAATGTTCTTCATGTGTGTTTGCATCATTTTCAGGTGAGTTTCGCTGTCATTTTATATTTTAGAGCAGCGTTCCGGCCCGTTCCGGGTACTTTTTCGTGATAAAATGTAGATTTTGGGCAGTATTGGGTTAATGACAGCATATTGGTGCACCTTTCTCATTTCAAAATGTTCTTCATGTGTGCTTGCATCCTTTTCAGGTGAGTTTCGCTGCCGTTTTATATATTAGGGTAGCGTTCCGGCCCGTTCCGGGTACTTTTTCGTGATAAAATGTAGATTTTGGGCAGTAATGGGTTAATGACAGCATATTGGTGCACCTTTCTCATTTCAAAATGTTCTCCATGTGTGTTTGCATCATTTTCAGGTGAGTTTCGCTGCCATTTTATATTTTAGGGCAGCGTTCCGGCCCGTTGCGGGTACTTTTTCGTGATAAAATGTAGATTTTGGGCAGTATTGGGTTAATGACAGCATATTCGTCCACCTTTCTCATTTCAAAATGTTCTTCATGTGTGCTTGCATCCTTTTCAGGTGAGTTTCGCTGCCGTTTTATATTTTAGGGTAGCGTTCCGGCCCGTTCCGGGTACTTTTTCGTGATAAAATGTAGATTTTGGGCAGTAATGGGTTAATGACAGCATATTCGTCCACCTTTCTCATTTCAAAATGTTCTTCATGTGTGTTTGCATCATTTTCAGGTGAGTTTCGCTGCCATTTTATATTTTAGGGCAGCGTTCCGGCCCGTTCCGGGTACTTTTTCGTGATAAAATGTAGATTTTGGGCAGTATTGGGTTAATGACAGCATATTGGTGCACCTTTCTCATTTCAAAATGTTCTTCATGTGTGCTTGCATCCTTTTCAGGTGAGTTTCGCTGCCGTTTTATATATTAGGGCAGCGTTCCGGCCCGTTCCGGGTACTTTTTCGTGATAAAATGTAGATTTTGGGCAGTAATGGGTTAATGACAGCATATTCGTCCACATTTCTCATTTCAAAATGTTCTTCATGTGTTCTTGCATCTTTTCAGGTGAGTTTCGTTGCCGTTTTATATATTAGGGTAGCGTTCCGACCCGTTCCGGGTACTTTTTCGTGATAAAATGTAGATTTTGGGCAGTAATGGGTTAATGACAGCATATTGGTGCACCTTTCTCATTTCAAAATGTTCTCCATGTGTGTTTGCATCATTTTCAGGTGAGTTTCGCTGCCATTTTATATTTTAGGGTAGCGTTCCGGCCCGTTGCGGGTACTTTTTCGTGATAAAATGTAGATTTTGGGCAGTAATGGGTTAATGACAGCATATTGGTGCACCTTTCTCATTTCAAAATGTTCTTCATGTGTGCTTGCATCCTTTTCAGGTGAGTTTTGCTGCCGTTTTATATATTAGGGTAGCGTTCCGGCCCGTTGCGGGTACTTTTTCGTGATAAAATGTAGATTTTGGGCAGTAATGGGTTAATGACAGCATATTGGTGCACCTTTCTCATTTCAAAATGTTCTCCATGTGTGTTTGCATCATTTTCAGGTGAGTTTCGCTGCCATTTTATATTTTAGGGCAGCGTTCCGGCCCGTTGCGGGTACTTTTTCGTGATAAAATGTAGATTTTGGGCAGTATTGGGTTAATGACAGCATATTCGTCCACCTTTCTCATTTCAAAATGTTCTTCATGTGTGCTTGCATCCTTTTCCGGTGAGTTTCGCTGCCGTTTTATATTTTAGGGTAGCGTTCCGGCCCGTTCCGGGTACTTTTTCGTGATAAAATGTAGATTTTGGGCAGTAATGAGTTAATGACAGCATATTCGTCCACCTTTCTCATTTCAAAATGTTCTTCATGTGTGTTTGCATCCTTTTCAGGTGAGTTTTGCTGCCGTTTTATATATTAGGGTAGCGTTCCGGCCCGTTCCGGGTACTTTTTCGTGATAAAATGTAGATTTTGGGCAGTAATGGGTTAATGACAGCATATTCGTCCACATTTCTCATTTCAAAATGTTCTTCATGTGTGCTTGCATCTTTTCAGGTGAGTTTCGTTGCCGTTTTATATATTAGGGTAGCGTTCCGACCCGTTCCGGGTACTTTTTCGTGATAAAATGTAGATTTTGGGCAGTAATGGGTTAATGACAGCATATTGGTGCACCTTTCTCATTTCAAAATGTTCTCCATGTGTGTTTGCATCATTTTCAGGTGAGTTTCGCTGCCATTTTATATTTTAGGGTAGCGTTCTGGCCCGTTCCGGGTACTTTTTCGTGATAAAATGTAGATTTTGGGCAGTAATGGGTTAATGACAGCATATTGGTGCACCTTTATCATTTCAAAATGTTCTCCATGTGTGTTTGCATCATTTTCAGGTGAGTTTCGCTGCCATTTTATATTTTAGGGCAGCGTTCCGGCCCGTTTCGGGTACTTTTTCGTGATAAAATGTAGATTTTGGGCAGTATTGGGTTAATGACAGCATATTGGTGCACCTTTCTCATTTCAAAATGTTCTTCATGTGTGTTTGCATCCTTTTCAGGTGAGTTTCGCTGCCGTTTTATATATTAGGGTAGCGTTCCGGCCCGTTCCGGGTACTTTTTCGTGATAAAATGTAGATTTTGGGCAGTAATGGGTTAATGACAGCATATTCATCCACCTTTCTCATTTCAAAATGTTCTTCATGTGTGCTTGCATCATTTTCAGGTGAGTTTCGCTGGCGTTTTATATATTAGGGTAGCGTTCCGGCCCGTTGCGGGTACTTTTTCGTGATAAAATGTAGATTTTGGGCAGTATTGGGTTAATGACAGCATATTGGTGCACCTTTATCATTTCAAAATGTTCTCCATGTGTGTTTGCATCATTTTCAGGTGAGTTTCGCTGCCATTTTATATTTTAGGGCAGCGTTCCGGCCCGTTGCGGGTACTTTTTCGTGATAAAATGTAGATTTTGGGCAGTATTGGGTTAATGACAGCATATTCGTCCACCTTTCTCATTTCAAAATGTTCTTCATGTGTGCTTGCATCCTTTTCAGGTGAGTTTCGCTGCCGTTTTATATTTTAGGGTAGCGTTCCGGCCCGTTCCGGGTACTTTTTCGTGATAAAATGTAGATTTTGGGCAGTAATGGGTTAATGACAGCATATTCGTCCACCTTTCTCATTTCCAAATGTTCTTCATGTGTGTTTGCATCATTTTCAGGTGAGTTTCGCTGCCATTTTATATTTTAGGGCAGCGTTCCGGCCCGTTCCGGGTACTTTTTCGTGATAAAATGTAGATTTTGGGCAGTAATGGGTTAATGACAGCATATTGGTGCACCTTTCTCATTTCCAAATGTTCTTCATGTGTGCTTGCATCATTTTCAGGTGAGTTTCGCTGCCGTTTTATATATTAGGGTAGCGTTCCGGCCCGTTCCGTGTACTTTTTCGTGATAAAATGTAGATTTTGGGCAATAATGGGTTAATGACAGCATATTGGTGCACCTTTCTCATTTCAAAATGTTCTTCATGTGTGTTTGCATCATTTTCAGGTGAGTTTCGCTGCCATTTTATATTTTAGGGTAGCGTTCCGGCCCGTTCCGGGTACTTTTTCATGATAAAATGTAGATTTTGGGCAGTAATGTGTTAATGACAGCATATTGGTGCACCTTTCTCATTTCAAATTGTTCTCCATGTGTGTTTGCATCATTTTCAGGTGAGTTTCGCTGCCATTTTATATTTTAGGGTAGCGTTCCGGCCCGTTCCGGGTACTTTTTCGTGATAAAATGTAGATTTTGGGCAGTAATGGGTTAATGACAGCATATTCGTCCACCTTTCTCATTTCAAAATGTTCTTCATGTGTGCTTGCATCCTTTTCAGGTGAGTTTCGCTGCCGTTTTATATTTTAGGGTAGCGTTCCGGCCCGTTCCGGGTACTTTTTCGTGAGAAAATGTAGATTTTGGGCAGTAATGGGTTAATGACAGCATATTCGTCCACCTTTCTCATTTCAAAATGTTCTTCATGTGTGTTTGCATCATTTTCAGGTGAGTTTCGCTGCCATTTTATATTTTAGGGCAGCGTTCCGGCCCGTTCCGGGTACTTTTTCGTGATAAAATGTAGATTTTGGGCAGTATTGGGTTAATGACAGCATATTGGTGCACCTTTCTCATTTCAAAATGTTCTTCATGTGTGCTTGCATCCTTTTCAGGTGAGTTTCGCTGCCGTTTTATATATTAGGGCAGCGTTCCGGCCCGTTCCGGGTACTTTTTCGTGATAAAATGTAGATTTTGGGCAGTAATGGGTTAATGACAGCATATTCGTCCACATTTCTCATTTCAAAATGTTCTTCATGTGTACTTGCATCATTTTCAGGTGAGTTTCGCTGCCATTTTATATTTTAGGGTAGCGTTCCGGCCCGTTCCGGGTACTTTTTCGTGATAAAATGTAGATTTTGGGCAGTAATGGGTTAATGACAGCATATTGGTGCACCTTTCTCATTTCAAAATGTTCTCCATGTGTGTTTGCATCATTTTCAGGTGAGTTTCGCTGCCATTTTATATTTTAGGGCAGCGTTCCGGCCCGTTGCGGGTACTTTTTCGTGATAAAATGTAGATTTTGGGCAGTATTGGGTTAATGACAGCATATTGGTGCACCTTTCTCATTTCAAAATGTTCTTCATGTGTGTTTGCATCCTTTTCAGGTGAGTTTCGCTGCCGTTTTATATATTAGGGTAGCGTTCCGGCCCGTTCCGGGTACTTTTTCGTGATAAAATGTAGATTTTGGGCAGTAATGGGTTAATGACAGCATATTCATCCACCTTTCTCATTTCAAAATGTTCTTCATGTGTGCTTGCATCATTTTCAGGTGAGTTTCGCTGCCGTTTTATATATTAGGGTAGCGTTCCGGCCCGTTCCGGGTACTTTTTCGTGATAAAATGTAGATTTTGGGCAGTAATGGGTTAATGACAGCATATTGGTGCACCTTTCTCATTTCAAAATGTTCTTCATGTGTGTTTGCATCATTTTCAGGTGAGTTTCGCTGCCATTTTATATTTTAGGGTAGCGTTCCGGCCCGTTCCGGGTACTTTTTTTCGTGATAAAATGTAGATTTTGGGCAGTAATGGGTTAATGACAGCATATTGGTGCACCTTTCTCATCTCCAAATGTTCTTCATGTGTGCTTGCATCATTTTCAGGTGAGTTTCGCTGCCGTTTTATATATTAGGGTAGCGTTCCGGCCCGTTCCGTGTACTTTTTCGTGATAAAATGTAGATTTTGGGCAGTAATGGGTTAATGTCAGCATATTGGTGCACCTTTCTCATTTCAAAATGTTCTTCATGTGTGCTTGCATCATTTTCAGGTGAGTTTCGCTGCCGTTTTATATATTAGGGTAGCGTTCCGGCCCGTTCCGGGTACTTTTTCGTGATAAAATGTAGATTTTGGGCAGTAATGGGTTAATGACAGCATATTGGTGCACCTTTCTCATTTCAAAATGTTCTTCATGTGTGCTTGCATCATTTTCAGGTGAGTTTCATTGCCGTTTTATATATTAGGGTAGCGTTCCGGCCCGTTGCGGGTACTTTTTCGTGATAAAATGTAGATTTTGGGCAATAATGGGTTAATGACAGCATATTGGTGCACCTTTCTCATTTCAAAATGTTCTTCATGTGTGTTTGCATCATTTTCAGGTGAGTTTCGCTGCCATTTTATATTTTAGGGTAGCGTTCCGGCCCGTTCCGGGTACTTTTTCGTGATAAAATGTAGATTTTGGGCAGTAATGTGTTAATGACAGCATATTGGTGCACCTTTCTCATTTCAAAATGTTCTCCATGTGTGTTTGCATCATTTTCAGGTGAGTTTCGCTGCCATTTTATATTTTAGGGTAGCGTTCCGGCCCGTTCCGGGTACTTTTTCGTGATGAAATGTAGATTTTGGGCAGTAATGGGTTAATGACAGCATATTCGTCCACCTTTCTCATTTCAAAATGTTCTTCATGTGTGTTTGCATCATTTTCAGTTGAGTTTCGCTGCCATTTTATATTTTAGGGCCCGTTCCGGGTACTTTTTCGTGATAAAATGTAGATTTTGGGCAGTATTGGGTTAATGACAGCATATTGGTGCACCTTTCTCATTTCAAAATGTTCTTCATGTGTGCTTGCATCCTTTTCAGGTGAGTTTCGCTGCCGTTTTTATATTTTAGGGTCGCGTTCCGGCCCGTTCCGTGTACTTTTTCGTGATAAAATGTAGATTTTGGGCAGTAATGGGTTAATGACAGCATATTCGTCCACCTTTCTCATTTCAAAATGTTCTTCATGTGTGCTTGCATCCTTTTCAGGTGAGTTTCGCTGCCGTTTTATATTTTAGGGTAGCGTTCCGGCCCGTTCCGGGTACTTTTTCGTGATAAAATGTAGATTTTGGGCAGTAATGGGTTAATGACAGCATATTGGTGCACCATTCTCATTTCAAAATGTTCTTCATGTGTGTTTGCATCATTTTCAGGTGAGTTTCGCTGCCACTTTATATTTTAGGTTAGCGTTCCGGCCCGTTCCGGGTACTTTTTCGTGATAAAATGTAGATTTTGGGCAGTAATGGGTTAATGACAGCATATTCGTCCACCTTTCTCATTTCAAAATGTTCTTCATGTGTGCTTGCATCCTTTTCAGGTGAGTTTCGCTGCCGTTTTATATATTAGGGTAGCGTTCCCGGCCCGTTGCGGGTACTTTTTCGTGATAAAATGTAGATTTTGGGCAGTAATGGGTTAATGACAGCATATTGGTGCACCTTTCTCATTTCAAAATGTTCTCCATGTGTGTTTGCATCATTTTCAGGTGAGTTTCGCTGCCATTTTATATTTTAGGGTAGCGTTCCGGCCCGTTCCGGGTACTTTTTCGTGATAAAATGTAGATTTTGGGCAGTAATGGGTTAATGACAGCATATTGGTGCACCTTTCTCATTTCAAAATGTTCTCCATGTGTGTTTGCATCATTTTGAGGTGAGTTTCGCTGTCATTTTATATTTTAGGGCAGCGTTCCGGCCCGTTGCGGGTACTTTTTCGTGATAAAATGTAGATTTTGGGCAGTATTGGGTTAATGACAGCATATTCGTCCACCTTTCTCATTTCAAAATGTTCTTCATGTGTGCTTGCATCCTTTTCAGGTGAGTTTCGCTGCCGTTTTATATTTTAGGGTAGCGTTCCGGCCCGTTCCGGGTACTTTTTCGTGATAAAATGTAGATTCTGGGCAGTAATGGGTTAATGACAGCATATTCGTCCACCTTTCTCATTTCAAAATGTTCTTCATGTGTGTTTGCATCATTTTCAGGTGAGTTTCACTGCCATTTTATATTTTAGGGCAGCGTTCCGGCCCGTTCCGGGTACTTTTTCGTGATAAAATGTAGATTTTGGGCAGTAATGGGTTAATGACAGCATATTCGTCCACATTTCTCATTTCAAAATGTTCTTCATGTGTGCTTGCATCTTTTCAGGTGAGTTTCGTTGCCGTTTTATATATTAGGGTAGCGTTCCGACCCGTTCCGGGTACTTTTTCGTGATAAAATGTAGATTTTGGGCAGTAATGGGTTAATGACAGCATATTGGTGCACCTTTCTCATTTCAAAATGTTCTCCATGTGTGTTTGCATCATTTTCAGGTGAGTTTCGCTGCCATTTTATATTTTAGGGCAGCGTTCCGGCCCGTTGCGGGTACTTTTTCGTGATAAAATGTAGATTTTGGGCAGTAATGGGTTAATGACAGCATATCGGTGCACCTTTCTCATTTTAAAATGTTCTTCATGTGTGCTTGCATCATTTTCAGGTGAGTTTCGCTGCCGTTTTATATATTAGGGTAGCGTTCCGGCCCGTTGCGGGTACTTTTTCGTGATAAAATGTAGATTTTGGGCAGTATTGGGTTAATGACAGCATATCGGTGCACCTTTCGCATTTCAAAATGTTCTTCATGTGTGCTTGCATCCTTTTCAGGTGAGTTTCGCTGCCATTTTATATTTTAGGGTAGCGTTCCGGCCCGTTGCGGGTACTTTTTCGTGATAAAATGTAGATTTTGGGCAGTAATGGGTTAATGACAGCATATTGGTGCACCTTTCTCATTTCAAAATGTTCTTCATGTGTGTTTGCATCCTTTTCAGGTGAGTTTCGCTGCCATTTTATATTTTAGGGTAGCGTTCCGGCCCGTTCCGGGTACTTTTTCGTGATAAAATGTAGATTTTGGGCAGTAATGGGTTAATGACAGCATATTGGTGCACCTTTCTCATTTCAAAATGTTCTTCATGTGTGCTTGCATCATTTTCAGGTGAGTTTCATTGCCGTTTTATATATTAGGGTAGCGTTCCGGCCCGTTGCGGGTACTTTTTCGTGATAAAATGTAGATTTTGGGCAGTAATGGGTTAATGACAGCATATTGGTGCACCTTTCTCATTTCAAAATGTTCTCCATGTGTGCTTGCATCATTTTCAGCTGAGTTTCGCTGCCATTTTATATTTTAGGGTAGCGTTCCGGCCCGTTCCGGGTACTTTTTCGTGATAAAATGTAGATTTTGGGCAGTAATGGGTTAATGACAGCATATTCGTCCACCTTTCTCATTTCAAAATGTTCTTCATGTGTGTTTGCATCATTTTCAGTTGAGTTTCGCTGCCATTTTATATTTTAGGGCAGCGTTCCGGCCCGTTCCGGGTACTTTTTCGTGATAAAATGTAGATTTTGGGCAGTATTGGGTTAATGACAGCATATTGGTGCACCTTTCTCATTTCAAAATGTTCTTCATGTGTGCTTGCATCCTTTTCAGGTGAGTTTCGCTGCCGTTTTATATTTTAGGGTAGCGTTCCGGCCCGTTCCGGGTACTTTTTCGTTATAAAATGTAGATTTTGGGCAGTAATGGGTTAATGACAGCATATTCGTCCACCTTTCTCATTTCAAAATGTTCTTCATGTGTGCTTGCATCCTTTTCAGGTGAGTTTCGCTGCCGTTTTATATTTTAGGGTAGCGTTCCGGCCCGTTCCGGGTACTTTTTCGTGATAAAATGTAGATTTTGGGCAGTAATGGGTTAATGACAGCATATTGGTGCACCTTTCTCATTTCAAAATGTTCTTCATGTGTGTTTGCATCATTTTCAGGTGAGTTTCGCTGCCACTTTATATTTTAGGTTAGCGTTCCGGCCCGTTCTGGGTACTTTTTCGTGATAAAATGTAGATTTTGGGCAGTAATGGGTTAATGACAGCATATTCGTCCACCTTTCTCATTTCAAAATGTTCTTCATGTGTGCTTGCATCCTTTTCAGGTGAGTTTCGCTGCCGTTTTATATATTAGGGTAGCGTTCCCGGCCCGTTGAGGGTACTTTTTCGTGATAAAATGTAGATTTTGGGCAGTAATGGGTTAATGACAGCATATTGGTGCACCTTTCTCATTTCAAAATGTTCTCCATGTGTGTTTGCATCATTTTCAGGTGAGTTTCGCTGCCATTTTATATTTTAGGCTAGCGTTCCGGCCCGTTCCGGGTACTTTTTCGTGATAAAATGTAGATTTTGGGCAGTAATGGGTTAATGACAGCATATTGGTGCACCTTTCTCATTTCAAAATGTTCTTCATGTGTGCTTGCATCCTTTTCAGGTGAGTTTCGCTGCCGTTTTATATATTAAGGTAGCGTTCCGGCCCGTTCCGGGTTCTTTTTCGTGATAAAATGTAGATTTTGGGCAGTAATGGGTTAATGACAGCATATTCGTCCACATTTCTCATTTCAAAATATTCTTCATGTGTGCTTGCATCCTTTTCAGGTGAGTTTCGCTGCCGTTTTATATATTAGGGTAGCGTTCCGATTCGTTCCGGGTACTTTTTTGTGATAAAATGTAGGTTTTGGGCAGTAATGGGTTAATGACAGCATATTGGTGCACCTTTCTCATTTCAAAATGTTCTCCATGTGTGTTTGCACCATTTTCAGGTGAGTTTCGCTGCCATTTTATATTTTAGGGTAGCGTTCCGGCCCGTTCCGAGTACTTTTTCGTGATAAAATGTAGATTTTGGGCAGTATTGGGTTAATGACAGCATATTGGTGCACCTTTCTCATTTCAAAATGTTCTTCATGTGTGTTTGCATCCTTTTCAGGTGAGTTTCGCTGCCGTTTTATATATTAGGGTAGCGTTCCGGCCCGTTCCGGGTACTTTTTCGTGATAAAATGTAGATTTTGGGCAGTAATGGGTTAATGACAGCATATTCGTCCACATTTCTCATTTCAAAATGTTCTTCATGTGTGCTTGCATCATTTTCAGGTGAGTTTCGCTGCCGTTTTATATATTAGGGTAGCGTTCCGGCCCGTTGCGGGTACTTTTTTGTGATAAAATGTAGATTTTGGGCAGTATTGGGTTAATGACAGCATATTGGTGCACCTTTCGCATTTCAAAATGTTCTTCATGTGTGCTTGCATCCTTTTCAGGTGAGTTTGCTGCCGTTTTATATATTAGGGTAGCGTTCCGGCCCGTTGCAGGTACTTTTTCGTGATAAAATGTAGATTTTGGGCAGTAATGGGTTAATGACAGCATATTGGTGCACCTTTCTCATTTCAAAATGTTCTTCATGTGTGTTTGCATCAT
Source organism: Ambystoma mexicanum (assembly GCF_040938575.1). NCBI lineage: Eukaryota > Metazoa > Chordata > Amphibia > Caudata > Ambystomatidae > Ambystoma > Ambystoma mexicanum. The sequence continues at coordinate 623,971,113 of NC_090928.1, read as the reverse complement.
TTTCAGGTGAGTTTCGCTGCCATTTTATATTTTAGGGTAGCGTTCCGGCCCGTTCCGGGTACTTTTTTTCGTGATAAAATGTAGATTTTGGGCAGTAATGGGTTAATGACAGCATATTGGTGCACCTTTCTCATTTCCAAATGTTCTTCATGTGTGCTTGCATCATTTTCAGGTGAGTTTCGCTGCCGTTTTATATATTAGGGTAGCGTTCCCGGCCCGTTGCCGGTACTTTTTCGTGATAAAATGTAGATTTTGGGCAGTAATGGGTTAATGACAGCATATTGGTGCACCTTTCTCATTTCAAAATGTTCTCCATGTGTGTTTGCATCATTTTCAGGTGAGTTTCGCTGCCATTTTATATTTTAGGGTAGCGTTCCGGCCCGTTCCGGGTACTTTTTCGTGATAAAATGTAGATTTTGGGCAGTAATGGGTTAATGACAGCATATTGGTGCACCTTTCTCATTTCAAAATGTTCTTCATGTGTGCTTGCATCATTTTCAGGTGCGTTTCATTGCCGTTTTATATATTAGGGTAGCGTTCCGGCCCGTTGCGGGTACTTTTTCGTGATAAAATGTAGATTTTGGGCAGTAATGGGTTAATGACAGCATATTGGTGCACCTTTCTCATTTCAAAATGTTCTTCATGTGTGTTTGCATCATTTTCAGGTGAGTTTCGCTGCCATTTTATATTTTAGGGTAGCGTTCCGGCCCATTCCGGGTACTTTTTCGTGATAAAATGTAGATTTTGGGCAGTAATGTGTTAATGACAGCATATTGGTGCACCTTTCTCATTTCAAAATGTTCTCCATGTGTGTTTGCATCATTTTCAGCTGAGTTTCGCTGCCATTTTATATTTTAGGGTAGCGTTCCGGCCCGTTCTGGGTACTTTTTCGTGATAAAATGTAGGTTTTGGGCAGTAATGGGTTAATGACAGCATATTCGTCCACCTTTCTCATTTCAAAATGTTCTTCATGTGTGTTTGCATCATTTTCAGTTGAGTTTCGCTGCCATTTTATATTTTAGGGCAGCGTTCCGGCCCGTTCCGGGTACTTTTTCGTGATAAAATGAAGATTTTGGGCAGTATTGGGTTAATGACAGCATATTGGTGCACCTTTCTCATTTCAAAATGTTCTTCATGTGTGCTTGCATCCTTTTCAGGTGAGTTTCGCTGCCGTTTTATATATTAGGGTAGCGTTCCGGCCCGTTCCGGGTACTTTTTCGTGATAAAATGTAGATTTTGGGCAGTAATGGGTTAATGACAGCATATTCGTCCACATTTCTCATTTCAAAATATTCTTCATGTGTGCTTGCATCCTTTTCAGGTGAGTTTCGCTGCCGTTTTATATATTAGGGTAGCGTTCCGATTCGTTCCGGGTACTTTTTTGTGATAAAATGTAGGTTTTGGGCAGTAATGGGTTATTGACAGCATATTGGTGCACCTTTCTCATTTCAAAATGTTCTCCATGTGTGTTTGCACCATTTTCAGGTGAGTTTCGCTGCCATTTTATATTTTAGGGTAGCGTTCCGGCCCGTTCCGGGTACTTTTTCGTGATAAAATGTAGATTTTGGGCAGTATTGGGTTAATGACAGCATATTGGTGCACCTTTCTCATTTCAAAATGTTCTTCATGTGTGTTTGCATCCTTTTCAGGTGAGTTTCGCTGCCGTTTTATATATTAGGGTAGCGTTCCGGCCCGTTCCGGGTACTTTTTCGTGATAAAATGTAGATTTTGGGCAGTAATGGGTTAATGACAGCATATTCGTCCACATTTCTCATTTCAAAATGTTCTTCATGTGTGCTTGCATCATTTTCAGGTGAGTTTCGCTGCCGTTTTATATATTAGGGTAGCGTTCCGGCCCGTTGCGGGTACTTTTTTGTGATAAAATGTAGATTTTGGGCAGTATTGGGTTAATGACAGCATATTGGTGCACCTTTCGCATTTCAAAATGTTCTTCATGTGTGCTTGCATCCTTTTCAGGTGAGTTTGCTGCCGTTTTATATATTAGGGTAGCGTTCCGGCCCGTTGCAGGTACTTTTTCGTGATAAAATGTAGATTTTGGGCAGTAATGGGTTAATGACAGCATATTGGTGCACCTTTCTCATTTCAAAATGTTCTTCATGTGTGTTTGCATCATTTTCAGGTGAGTTTCGCTGCCATTTTATATTTTAGGGTAGCGTTCCGGCCCGTTCCGGGTACTTTTTTTCGTGATAAAATGTAGATTTTGGGCAGTAATGGGTTAATGACAGCATATTGGTGCACCTTTCTCATTTCCAAATGTTCTTCATGTGTGCTTTCATCATTTTCAGGTGAGTTTCGCTGCCGTTTTATATATTAGGGTAGCGTTCCCGGCCCGTTGCCGGTACTTTTTCGTGATAAAATGTAGATTTTGGGCAGTAATGGGTTAATGACAGCATATTGGTGCACCTTTCTCATTTCAAAATGTTCTCCATGTGTGTTTGCATCCTTTTCAGGTGAGTTTCGCTGCCGTTTTATATATTAGGGTAGCGTTCCGGCCCGTTCCGGGTACTTTTTCGTGATAAAATGTAGATTTTGGGCAGTAATGGGTTAATGACAGCATATTCGTCCACATTTCTCATTTCAAAATATTCTTCATGTGTGCTTGCATCCTTTTCAGGTGAGTTTCGCTGCCGTTTTATATATTAGGGTAGCGTTCCGATTCGTTCCGGGTACTTTTTTGTGATAAAATGTAGGTTTTGGGCAGTAATGGGTTAATGACAGCATATTGGTGCACCTTTCTCATTTCAAAATGTTCTCCATGTGTGTTTGCACCATTTTCAGGTGAGTTTCGCTGCCATTTTATATTTTAGGGTAGCGTTCCGGCCCGTTCTGTGTACTTTTTCGTGATAAAATGTAGATTTTGGGCAGTATTGGGTTACTGACAGCATATTGGTGCACCTTTCTCATTTCAAAATGTTCTTCATGTGTGTTTGCATCCTTTTCAGGTGAGTTTCGCTGCCGTTTTATATATTAGGGTAGCGTTCCGGCCCGTTCCGGGTACTTTTTCGTGATAAAATGTAGATTTTGGGCAGTAATGGGTTAATGACAGCATATTCGTCCACCTTTCTCATTTCAAAATGTTCTTCATGTGTGCTTGCATCATTTTCAGGTGAGTTTTGCTGCCGTTTTATATATTAGAGTAGCGTTCCGGCCCGTTGCGGGTACTTTTTTGTGATAAAATGTAGATTTTGGGCAGTATTGGGTTAATGACAGCATATTGGTGCACATTTCGCATTTCAAAATGTTCTTCATGTGTGCTTGCATCCTTTTCAGGTGAGTTTGCTGCCGTTTTATATATTAGGGTAGCGTTCCGGCCCGTTGCAGGTACTTTTTCGTGATAAAATGTAGATTTTGGGCAGTAATGGGTTAATGACAGCATATTGGTGCACCTTTCTCATTTCAAAATGTTCTTCATGTGTGTTTGCATCATTTTCAGGTGAGTTTCGCTGCCATTTTATATTTTAGGGTAGCGTTCCGGCCCGTTCCGGGTACTTTTTTTCATGATAAAATGTAAATTTTGGGCAGTAATGGGTTAATGACAGCATATTGGTGCACCTTTCTCATTTCCAAATGTTCTTCATGTGTGCTTGCATCATTTTCAGGTGAGTTTCGCTGCCGTTTTATATATTAGGGTAGCGTTCCCGGCCCGTTGCCGGTACTTTTTCGTGATAAAATGTAGATTTTGGGCAGTAATGGGTTAATGACAGCATATTGGTGCACCTTTCTCATTTCAAAATGTTCTCCATGTGTGTTTGCATCATTTTCAGGTGAGTTTCGCTGCCATTTTATATTTTAGGGTAGCGTTCCGGCCCGTTCCGGGTACTTTTTCGTGATAAAATGTAGATTTTGGGCCGTAATGGGTTAATGACAGCATATTGGTGCACCTTTCTCATTTCAAAATGTTCTTCATGTGTGCTTGCATCATTTTCAGGTGAGTTTCATTGCCGTTTTATATATTAGGGTAGCGTTCCGGCCCGTTGCGGGTACTTTTTCGTGATAAAATGTAGATTTTGGGCAGTAATGGGTTAATGACAGCATATTGGTGCACCTTTCTCATTTCAAAATGTTCTTCATGTGTGTTTGCATCATTTTCAGGTGAGTTTCGCTGCCATTTTATATTTTAGGGTAGCGTTCCGGCCCATTCCGGGTACTTTTTCGTGATAAAATGTAGATTTTGGGCAGTAATGTGTTAATGACAGCATATTGGTGCACCTTTCTCATTTCAAAATGTTCTCCATGTGTGTTTGCATCATTTTCAGCTGAGTTTCGCTGCCATTTTATATTTTAGGGTAGCGTTCCGGCCCGTTCTGGGTACTTTTTCGTGATAAAATGTAGATTTTGGGCAGTAATGGGTTAATGACAGCATATTCGTCCACCTTTCTCATTTCAAAATGTTCTTCATGTGTGTTTGCATCATTTTCAGTTGAGTTTCGCTGCCATTTTATATTTTAGGGCAGCGTTCCGGCCCGTTCCGGGTACTTTTTCGTGATAAAATGTAGATTTTGGGCAGTATTGGGTTAATGACAGCATATTGGTGCACCTTTCTCATTTCAAAATGTTCTTCATGTGTGTTTGCATCATTTTCAGGTGAGTTTCGCTGCCACTTTATATTTTAGGTTAGCGTTCCGGCCCGTTCCGGGTACTTTTTCGTGATAAAATGTAGATTTTGGGCAGTAATGGGTTAATGACAGCATATTCGTCCACCTTTCTCATTTCAAAATGTTCTTCATGTGTGCTTGCATCCTTTTCAGGTGAGTTTCGCTGCCGTTTTATATATTAGGGTAGCGTTCCCGGCCCGTTGCGGGTACTTTTTCGTGATAAAATGTAGATTTTGGGCAGTAATGGGTTAATGACAGCATATTGGTGCACCTTTCTCATTTCAAAATGTTCTCCATGTGTGTTTGCATCATTTTCAGGTGAGTTTCGCTGCCATTTTATATTTTAGGGTAGCGTTCCGGCCCGTTCCGGGTACTTTTTCGTGATAAAATGTAGATTTTGGGCAGTAATGGGTTAATGACAGCATATTCGTCCACCTTTCTCATTTCGAAATGTTCTTCATGTGTGTTTGCATCATTTTCAGGTGAGTTTCGCTGCCATTTTATATTTTAGGGCAGCGTTCCGGCCCGTTCCGGGTACTTTTTTGTGATAAAATGAAGATTTTGGGCAGTATTGGGTTAATGACAGCATATTGGTGCACCTTTCTCATTTCAAAATGTTCTTCATGTGTGCTTGCATCCTTTTCAGGTGAGTTTCGCTGCCGTTTTATATATTAGGGTAGCGTTCCGGCCCGTTCCGGGTACTTTTTCGTGATAAAATGTAGGTTTTGGGCAGTAATGGGTTAATGACAGCATATTGGTGCACCTTTCTCATTTCAAAATGTTCTCCATGTGTGTTTGCACCATTTTCAGGTGAGTTTCGCTGCCATTTTATATTTTAGGGTAGCGTTCCGGCCCGTTCCGGGTACTTTTTCGTGATAAAATGTAGATTTTGGGCAGTAATGGGTTAATGACACCATATTGGTGCACCTTTCTCATTTCAAAATGTTCTTCACGTATGTTTGCATCATTTTCAGGTGAGTTTCGCTGCCATTTTATATTTTAGGGCAGCGTTCCGGCCCGTTGCGGGTACTTTTTCGTGATAAAATGTAGATTTTGGGCAGTATTGGGTTAATGACAGCATATTGGTGCACCTTTCTCATTTCAAAATGTTCTTCATGTGTGCTTGCATCCTTTTCAGGTGAGTTTCGCTGCCGTTTTATATATTAGGGTAGCGTTCCGGCCCGTTCCGGGTACTTTTTCGTGATAAAATGTAGATTTTGGGCAGTAATGGGTTAATGACAGCATATTGGTGCACCTTTCTCATTTCAAAATGTTCTTCATGTGTGCTTGCATCCTTTTCAGGTGAGTTTCGCTGCCGTTTTATATATTAGGGTAGCGTTCCCGCCCGTTCCGGGTACTTTTTCGTGATAAAATGTAGATTTTGGGCAGTAATGGGTTAATGACAGCATATTCGTCCACATTTCTCATTTCAAAATGTTCTTCATGTGTGCTTGCATCCTTTTCAGGTGAGTTTCGCTGCCGTTTTGTATATTAGGGTAGCGTTCCGATTCGTTCCGGGTACTTTTTCGTGATAAAATGTAGGTTTTGGGCAGTAATGGGTTAATGACAGCATATTGGTGCACCTTTCTCATTTCAAAATGTTCTCCATGTGTGTTTGCACCATTTTCAGGTGAGTTTCGCTGCCATTTTATATTTTAGGGTAGCGTTCCGGCCCGTTCCGGGTACTTTTTCGTGATAAAATGTAGATTTTGGGCAGTAATGGGTTAATGACACCATATTGGTGCACCTTTCTCATTTCAAAATGTTCTTCATGTATGTTTGCATCATTTTCAGGTGAGTTTCGCTGCCATTTTATATTTTAGGGCAGCGTTCCGGCCCGTTGCGGGTACTTTTTCGTGATAAAATGTAGATTTTGGGCAGTATTGGGTTAATGACAGCATATTGGTGCACCTTTCTCATTTCAAAATGTTCTTCATGTGTGCTTGCATCCTTTTCAGTTGAGTTTCGCTGCCGTTTTATATATTAGGTTAGCGTTCCGGCCCGTTCCGGGTACTTTTTCGTGATAAAATGTAGATTTTGGGCAGTAATGGGTTAATGACAGCATATTGGTGCACCTTTCTCATTTCAAAATGTTCTTCATGTGTGTTTGCATCATTTTCAGGTGAGTTTCGCTGCCATTTTATATTTTAGGGTAGCGTTCCGGCCCGTTCCGGGTACTTTTTTTCGTGATAAAATGTAGATTTTGGGCAGTAATGGGTTAATGACAGCATATTGGTGCACCTTTCTCATTTCCAAATGTTCTTCATGTGTGCTTGCATCATTTTCAGGTGAGTTTCGCTGCCGTTTTATATATTAGGGTAGCGTTCCGGCCCGTTCCGTGTACTTTTTCGTGATAAAATGTAGATTTTGGGTAGTAATGGGTTAATGTCAGCATATTGGTGCACCTTTCTCATTTCAAAATGTTCTTCATGTGTGCTTGCATCATTTTCAGGTGAGTTTCGCTGCCGTTTTATATATTAGGGTAGCGTTCCCGGCCCGTTGCGGGTACTTTTTCGTGAGAAAATGTAGATTTTGGGCAGTAATGGGTTAATGACAGCATATTGGTGCACCTTTCTCATTTCAAAATGTTCTCCATGTGTGTTTGCATCATTTTCAGGTGAGTTTCGCTGCCATTTTATATTTTAGGGTAGCGTTCCGGCCCGTTCCGGGTACTTTTTCGTGATAAAATGTAGATTTTGGGCAGTAATGGGTTAATGACAGCATATTGGTGCACCTTTCTCATTTCAAAATGTTCTTCATGTGTGCTTGCATCATTTTCAGGTGAGTTTCATTGCCGTTTTATATATTAGGGTAGCGTTCCGGCCCGTTGCGGGTACTTTTTCGTGATAAAATGTAGATTTTGGGCAATAATGGGTTAATGACAGCATATTGGTGCACCTTTCTCATTTCAAAATGTTCTTCATGTGTGTTTGCATCATTTTCAGGTGAGTTTCGCTGCCATTTTATATTTTAGGGTAGCGTTCCGGCCCGTTCCGGGTACTTTTTCGTGATAAAATGTAGATTTTGGGCAGTAATGTGTTAATGACAGCATATTGGTGCACCTTTCTCATTTCAAAATGTTCTCCATGTGTGTTTGCATCATTTTCAGGTGAGTTTCGCTGCCATTTTATATTTTAGGGTAGCGTTCCGGCCCGTTCCGGGTACTTTTTCGTGATAAAATGTAGATTTTGGGCAGTAATGGGTTAATGACAGCATATTCGTCCACCTTTCTCATTTCAAAATGTTCTTCATGTGTGTTTGCATCATTTTCAGTTGAGTTTCGCTGCCATTTTATATTTTAGGGCAGCGTTCCGGCCCGTTCCGGGTACTTTTTCGTGATAAAATGTAGATTTTGGGCAGTATTGGGTTAATGACAGCATATTGGTGCACCTTTCTCATTTCAAAATGTTCTTCATGTGTGCTTGCATCCTTTTCAGGTGAGTTTCGCTGCCGTTTTATATTTTAGGGTCGCGTTCCGGCCCGTTCCGTGTACTTTTTCGTGATAAAATGTAGATTTTGGGCAGTAATGGGTTAATGACAGCATATTCGTCCACCTTTCTCATTTCAAAATGTTCTTCATGTGTGCTTGCATCCTTTTCAGGTGAGTTTCGCTGCCGTTTTATATTTTAGGGTAGCGTTCCGGCCCGTTCCGGGTACTTTTTCGTGATAAAATGTAGATTTTGGGCAGTAATGGGTTAATGACAGCATATTGGTGCACCATTCTCATTTCAAAATGTTCTTCATGTGTGTTTGCATCATTTTCAGGTGAGTTTCGCTGCCACTTTATATTTTAGGTTAGCGTTCCGGCCCGTTCCGGGTACTTTTTCGTGATAAAATGTAGATTTTGGGCAGTAATGGGTTAATGACAGCATATTCGTCCACCTTTCTCATTTCAAAATGTTCTTCATGTGTGCTTGCATCCTTTTCAGGTGAGTTTCGCTGCCGTTTTATATATTAGGGTAGCGTTCCCGGCCCGTTGCGGGTACTTTTTCGTGATAAAATGTAGATTTTGGGCAGTAATGGGTTAATGACAGCATATTGGTGCACCTTTCTCATTTCAAAATGTTCTCCATGTGTGTTTGCATCATTTTCAGGTGAGTTTCGCTGCCATTTTATATTTTAGGGTAGCGTTCCGGCCCGTTCCGGGTACTTTTTCGTGATAAAATGTAGATTTTGGGCAGTAATGGGTTAATGACAGCATATTGGTGCACCTTTCTCATTTCAAAATGTTCTCCATGTGTGTTTGCATCATTTTGAGGTGAGTTTCGCTGCCATTTTATATTTTAGGGCAGCGTTCCGGCCCGTTGCGGGTACTTTTTCGTGATAAAATGTAGATTTTGGGCAGTATTGGGTTAATGACAGCATATTCGTCCACCTTTCTCATTTCAAAATGTTCTTCATGTGTGCTTGCATCCTTTTCAGGTGAGTTTCGCTGCCGTTTTATATTTTAGGGTAGCGTTCCGGCCCGTTCCGGGTACTTTTTCGTGATAAAATGTAGATTCTGGGCAGTAATGGGTTAATGACAGCATATTCGTCCACCTTTCTCATTTCAAAATGTTCTTCATGTGTGTTTGCATCATTTTCAGGTGAGTTTCACTGCCATTTTATATTTTAGGGCAGCGTTCCGGCCCGTTCCGGGTACTTTTTCGTGATAAAATGTAGATTTTGGGCAGTAATGGGTTAATGACAGCATATTCGTCCACATTTCTCATTTCAAAATGTTCTTCATGTGTGCTTGCATCTTTTCAGGTGAGTTTCGTTGCCGTTTTATATATTAGGGTAGCGTTCCGACCCGTTCCGGGTACTTTTTCGTGATAAAATGTAGATTTTGGGCAGTAATGGGTTAATGACAGCATATTGGTGCACCTTTCTCATTTCAAAATGTTCTCCATGTGTGTTTGCATCATTTTCAGGTGAGTTTCGCTGCCATTTTATATTTTAGGGTAGCGTTCCGGCCCGTTGCGGGTACTTTTTCGTGATAAAATGTAGATTTTGGGCAGTAATGGGTTAATGACAGCATATTGGTGCACCTTTCTCATTTTAAAATGTTCTTCATGTGTGCTTGCATCATTTTCAGGTGAGTTTCGCTGCCGTTTTATATATTAGGGTAGCGTTCCGGCCCGTTCCGGGTACTTTTTCGTGATAAAATGTAGATTTTGGGCAGTATTGGGTTAATGACAGCATATTGGTGCACCTTTCGCATTTCAAAATGTTCTTCATGTGTGCTTGCATCCTTTTCAGGTGAGTTTCGCTGCCATTTTATATTTTAGGGTAGCGTTCCGGCCCGTTGCGGGTACTTTTTCGTGATAAAATGTAGATTTTGGGCAGTAATGGGTTAATGACAGCATATTGGTGCACCTTTCTCATTTCAAAATGTTCTTCATGTGTGTTTGCATCCTTTTCAGGTGAGTTTCGCTGCCATTTTATATTTTAGGGTAGCGTTCCGGCCCGTTCCGGGTACTTTTTCGTGATAAAATGTAGATTTTGGGCAGTAATGGGTTAATGACAGCATATTGGTGCACCTTTCTCATTTCAAAATGTTCTTCATGTGTGCTTGCATCATTTTCAGGTGAGTTTCATTGCCGTTTTATATTTTAGGGTAGCGTTCCGGCCCGTTCCGGGTACTTTTTCGTTATAAAATGTAGATTTTGGGCAGTAATGGGTTAATGACAGCATATTCGTCCACCTTTCTCATTTCAAAATGTTCTTCATGTGTGCTTGCATCCTTTTCAGGTGAGTTTCGCTGCCGTTTTATATTTTAGGGTAGCGTTCCGGCCCGTTCCGGGTACTTTTTCGTGATAAAATGTAGATTTTGGGCAGTAATGGGTAAATGACAGCATATTGGTGCACCTTTCTCATTTCAAAATGTTCTTCATGTGTGTTTGCATCATTTTCAGGTGAGTTTCGCTGCCACTTTATATTTTAGGTTAGCGTTCCGGCCCGTTCTGGGTACTTTTTCGTGATAAAATGTAGATTTTGGGCAGTAATGGGTTAATGACAGCATATTCGTCCACCTTTCTCATTTCAAAATGTTCTTCATGTGTGTTTGCATCATTTTCAGGTGAGTTTCGCTGTCATTTTATATTTTAGAGCAGCGTTCCGGCCCGTTCCGGGTACTTTTTCGTGATAAAATGTAGATTTTGGGCAGTATTGGGTTAATGACAGCATATTGGTGCACCTTTCTCATTTCAAAATGTTCTTCATGTGTGCTTGCATCCTTTTCAGGTGAGTTTCGCTGCCGTTTTATATATTAGGGTAGCGTTCCGGCCCGTTCCGGGTACTTTTTCGTGATAAAATGTAGATTTTGGGCAGTAATGGGTTAATGACAGCATATTGGTGCACCTTTCTCATTTCAAAATGTTCTCCATGTGTGTTTGCATCATTTTCAGGTGAGTTTCGCTGCCATTTTATATTTTAGGGCAGCGTTCCGGCCCGTTGCGGGTACTTTTTCGTGATAAAATGTAGATTTTGGGCAGTATTGGGTTAATGACAGCATATTCGTCCACCTTTCTCATTTCAAAATGTTCTTCATGTGTGCTTGCATCCTTTTCAGGTGAGTTTCGCTGCCGTTTTATATTTTAGGGTAGCGTTCCGGCCCGTTCCGGGTACTTTTTCGTGATAAAATGTAGATTTTGGGCAGTAATGGGTTAATGACAGCATATTCGTCCACCTTTCTCATTTCAAAATGTTCTTCATGTGTGTTTGCATCATTTTCAGGTGAGTTTCGCTGCCATTTTATATTTTAGGGCAGCGTTCCGGCCCGTTCCGGGTACTTTTTCGTGATAAAATGTAGATTTTGGGCAGTATTGGGTTAATGACAGCATATTGGTGCACCTTTCTCATTTCAAAATGTTCTTCATGTGTGCTTGCATCCTTTTCAGGTGAGTTTCGCTGCCGTTTTATATATTAGGGCAGCGTTCCGGCCCGTTCCGGGTACTTTTTCGTGATAAAATGTAGATTTTGGGCAGTAATGGGTTAATGACAGCATATTCGTCCACATTTCTCATTTCAAAATGTTCTTCATGTGTTCTTGCATCTTTTCAGGTGAGTTTCGTTGCCGTTTTATATATTAGGGTAGCGTTCCGACCCGTTCCGGGTACTTTTTCGTGATAAAATGTAGATTTTGGGCAGTAATGGGTTAATGACAGCATATTGGTGCACCTTTCTCATTTCAAAATGTTCTCCATGTGTGTTTGCATCATTTTCAGGTGAGTTTCGCTGCCATTTTATATTTTAGGGTAGCGTTCCGGCCCGTTGCGGGTACTTTTTCGTGATAAAATGTAGATTTTGGGCAGTAATGGGTTAATGACAGCATATTGGTGCACCTTTCTCATTTCAAAATGTTCTTCATGTGTGCTTGCATCCTTTTCAGGTGAGTTTTGCTGCCGTTTTATATATTAGGGTAGCGTTCCGGCCCGTTGCGGGTACTTTTTCGTGATAAAATGTAGATTTTGGGCAGTAATGGGTTAATGACAGCATATTGGTGCACCTTTCTCATTTCAAAATGTTCTCCATGTGTGTTTGCATCATTTTCAGGTGAGTTTCGCTGCCATTTTATATTTTAGGGCAGCGTTCCGGCCCGTTGCGGGTACTTTTTCGTGATAAAATGTAGATTTTGGGCAGTATTGGGTTAATGACAGCATATTCGTCCACCTTTCTCATTTCAAAATGTTCTTCATGTGTGCTTGCATCCTTTTCCGGTGAGTTTCGCTGCCGTTTTATATTTTAGGGTAGCGTTCCGGCCCGTTCCGGGTACTTTTTCGTGATAAAATGTAGATTTTGGGCAGTAATGAGTTAATGACAGCATATTCGTCCACCTTTCTCATTTCAAAATGTTCTTCATGTGTGTTTGCATCCTTTTCAGGTGAGTTTTGCTGCCGTTTTATATATTAGGGTAGCGTTCCGGCCCGTTCCGGGTACTTTTTCGTGATAAAATGTAGATTTTGGGCAGTAATGGGTTAATGACAGCATATTCGTCCACATTTCTCATTTCAAAATGTTCTTCATGTGTGCTTGCATCTTTTCAGGTGAGTTTCGTTGCCGTTTTATATATTAGGGTAGCGTTCCGACCCGTTCCGGGTACTTTTTCGTGATAAAATGTAGATTTTGGGCAGTAATGGGTTAATGACAGCATATTGGTGCACCTTTCTCATTTCAAAATGTTCTCCATGTGTGTTTGCATCATTTTCAGGTGAGTTTCGCTGCCATTTTATATTTTAGGGTAGCGTTCTGGCCCGTTCCGGGTACTTTTTCGTGATAAAATGTAGATTTTGGGCAGTAATGGGTTAATGACAGCATATTGGTGCACCTTTATCATTTCAAAATGTTCTCCATGTGTGTTTGCATCATTTTCAGGTGAGTTTCGCTGCCATTTTATATTTTAGGGCAGCGTTCCGGCCCGTTTCGGGTACTTTTTCGTGATAAAATGTAGATTTTGGGCAGTATTGGGTTAATGACAGCATATTGGTGCACCTTTCTCATTTCAAAATGTTCTTCATGTGTGTTTGCATCCTTTTCAGGTGAGTTTCGCTGCCGTTTTATATATTAGGGTAGCGTTCCGGCCCGTTCCGGGTACTTTTTCGTGATAAAATGTAGATTTTGGGCAGTAATGGGTTAATGACAGCATATTCATCCACCTTTCTCATTTCAAAATGTTCTTCATGTGTGCTTGCATCATTTTCAGGTGAGTTTCGCTGGCGTTTTATATATTAGGGTAGCGTTCCGGCCCGTTGCGGGTACTTTTTCGTGATAAAATGTAGATTTTGGGCAGTATTGGGTTAATGACAGCATATTGGTGCACCTTTATCATTTCAAAATGTTCTCCATGTGTGTTTGCATCATTTTCAGGTGAGTTTCGCTGCCATTTTATATTTTAGGGCAGCGTTCCGGCCCGTTGCGGGTACTTTTTCGTGATAAAATGTAGATTTTGGGCAGTATTGGGTTAATGACAGCATATTCGTCCACCTTTCTCATTTCAAAATGTTCTTCATGTGTGCTTGCATCCTTTTCAGGTGAGTTTCGCTGCCGTTTTATATTTTAGGGTAGCGTTCCGGCCCGTTCCGGGTACTTTTTCGTGATAAAATGTAGATTTTGGGCAGTAATGGGTTAATGACAGCATATTCGTCCACCTTTCTCATTTCCAAATGTTCTTCATGTGTGTTTGCATCATTTTCAGGTGGGTTTCGCTGCCATTTTATATTTTAGGGCAGCGTTCCGGCCCGTTCCGGGTACTTTTTCGTGATAAAATGTAGATTTTGGGCAGTAATGGGTTAATGACAGCATATTGGTGCACCTTTCTCATTTCCAAATGTTCTTCATGTGTGCTTGCATCATTTTCAGGTGAGTTTCGCTGCCGTTTTATATATTAGGGTAGCGTTCCGGCCCGTTCCGTGTACTTTTTCGTGATAAAATGTAGATTTTGGGCAATAATGGGTTAATGACAGCATATTGGTGCACCTTTCTCATTTCAAAATGTTCTTCATGTGTGTTTGCATCATTTTCAGGTGAGTTTCGCTGCCATTTTATATTTTAGGGTAGCGTTCCGGCCCGTTCCGGGTACTTTTTCATGATAAAATGTAGATTTTGGGCAGTAATGTGTTAATGACAGCATATTGGTGCACCTTTCTCATTTCAAATTGTTCTCCATGTGTGTTTGCATCATTTTCAGGTGAGTTTCGCTGCCATTTTATATTTTAGGGTAGCGTTCCGGCCCGTTCCGGGTACTTTTTCGTGATAAAATGTAGATTTTGGGCAGTAATGGGTTAATGACAGCATATTCGTCCACCTTTCTCATTTCAAAATGTTCTTCATGTGTGCTTGCATCCTTTTCAGGTGAGTTTCGCTGCCGTTTTATATTTTAGGGTAGCGTTCCGGCCCGTTCCGGGTACTTTTTCGTGAGAAAATGTAGATTTTGGGCAGTAATGGGTTAATGACAGCATATTCGTCCACCTTTCTCATTTCAAAATGTTCTTCATGTGTGTTTGCATCATTTTCAGGTGAGTTTCGCTGCCATTTTATATTTTAGGGCAGCGTTCCGGCCCGTTCCGGGTACTTTTTCGTGATAAAATGTAGATTTTGGGCAGTATTGGGTTAATGACAGCATATTGGTGCACCTTTCTCATTTCAAAATGTTCTTCATGTGTGCTTGCATCCTTTTCAGGTGAGTTTCGCTGCCGTTTTATATATTAGGGCAGCGTTCCGGCCCGTTCCGGGTACTTTTTCGTGATAAAATGTAGATTTTGGGCAGTAATGGGTTAATGACAGCATATTCGTCCACATTTCTCATTTCAAAATGTTCTTCATGTGTACTTGCATCATTTTCAGGTGAGTTTCGCTGCCATTTTATATTTTAGGGTAGCGTTCCGGCCCGTTCCGGGTACTTTTTCGTGATAAAATGTAGATTTTGGGCAGTAATGGGTTAATGACAGCATATTGGTGCACCTTTCTCATTTCAAAATGTTCTCCATGTGTGTTTGCATCATTTTCAGGTGAGTTTCGCTGCCATTTTATATTTTAGGGCAGCGTTCCGGCCCGTTGCGGGTACTTTTTCGTGATAAAATGTAGATTTTGGGCAGTATTGGGTTAATGACAGCATATTGGTGCACCTTTCTCATTTCAAAATGTTCTTCATGTGTGTTTGCATCCTTTTCAGGTGAGTTTCGCTGCCGTTTTATATATTAGGGTAGCGTTCCGGCCCGTTCCGGGTACTTTTTCGTGATAAAATGTAGATTTTGGGCAGTAATGGGTTAATGACAGCATATTCATCCACCTTTCTCATTTCAAAATGTTCTTCATGTGTGCTTGCATCATTTTCAGGTGAGTTTCGCTGCCGTTTTATATATTAGGGTAGCGTTCCGACCCGTTCCGGGTACTTTTTCGTGATAAAATGTAGATTTTGGGCAGTAATGGGTTAATGACAGCATATTGGTGCACCTTTCTCATTTCAAAATGTTCTCCATGTGTGTTTGCATCATTTTCAGGTGAGTTTCGCTGCCATTTTATATTTTAGGGTAGCGTTCTGGCCCGTTCCGGGTACTTTTTCGTGATAAAATGTAGATTTTGGGCAGTAATGGGTTAATGACAGCATATTGGTGCACCTTTATCATTTCAAAATGTTCTCCATGTGTGTTTGCATCATTTTCAGGTGAGTTTCGCTGCCATTTTATATTTTAGGGCAGCGTTCCGGCCCGTTTCGGGTACTTTTTCGTGATAAAATGTAGATTTTGGGCAGTATTGGGTTAATGACAGCATATTGGTGCACCTTTCTCATTTCAAAATGTTCTTCATGTGTGTTTGCATCCTTTTCAGGTGAGTTTCGCTGCCGTTTTATATATTAGGGTAGCGTTCCGGCCCGTTCCGGGTACTTTTTCGTGATAAAATGTAGATTTTGGGCAGTAATGGGTTAATGACAGCATATTCATCCACCTTTCTCATTTCAAAATGTTCTTCATGTGTGCTTGCATCATTTTCAGGTGAGTTTCGCTGGCGTTTTATATATTAGGGTAGCGTTCCGGCCCGTTGCGGGTACTTTTTCGTGATAAAATGTAGATTTTGGGCAGTATTGGGTTAATGACAGCATATTGGTGCACCTTTATCATTTCAAAATGTTCTCCATGTGTGTTTGCATCATTTTCAGGTGAGTTTCGCTGCCATTTTATATTTTAGGGCAGCGTTCCGGCCCGTTGCGGGTACTTTTTCGTGATAAAATGTAGATTTTGGGCAGTATTGGGTTAATGACAGCATATTCGTCCACCTTTCTCATTTCAAAATGTTCTTCATGTGTGCTTGCATCCTTTTCAGGTGAGTTTCGCTGCCGTTTTATATTTTAGGGTAGCGTTCCGGCCCGTTCCGGGTACTTTTTCGTGATAAAATGTAGATTTTGGGCAGTAATGGGTTAATGACAGCATATTCGTCCACCTTTCTCATTTCCAAATGTTCTTCATGTGTGTTTGCATCATTTTCAGGTGGGTTTCGCTGCCATTTTATATTTTAGGGCAGCGTTCCGGCCCGTTCCGGGTACTTTTTCGTGATAAAATGTAGATTTTGGGCAGTAATGGGTTAATGACAGCATATTGGTGCACCTTTCTCATTTCCAAATGTTCTTCATGTGTGCTTGCATCATTTTCAGGTGAGTTTCGCTGCCGTTTTATATATTAGGGTAGCGTTCCGGCCCGTTCCGTGTACTTTTTCGTGATAAAATGTAGATTTTGGGCAATAATGGGTTAATGACAGCATATTGGTGCACCTTTCTCATTTCAAAATGTTCTTCATGTGTGTTTGCATCATTTTCAGGTGAGTTTCGCTGCCATTTTATATTTTAGGGTAGCGTTCCGGCCCGTTCCGGGTACTTTTTCATGATAAAATGTAGATTTTGGGCAGTAATGTGTTAATGACAGCATATTGGTGCACCTTTCTCATTTCAAATTGTTCTCCATGTGTGTTTGCATCATTTTCAGGTGAGTTTCGCTGCCATTTTATATTTTAGGGTAGCGTTCCGGCCCGTTCCGGGTACTTTTTCGTGATAAAATGTAGATTTTGGGCAGTAATGGGTTAATGACAGCATATTCGTCCACCTTTCTCATTTCAAAATGTTCTTCATGTGTGCTTGCATCCTTTTCAGGTGAGTTTCGCTGCCGTTTTATATTTTAGGGTAGCGTTCCGGCCCGTTCCGGGTACTTTTTCGTGAGAAAATGTAGATTTTGGGCAGTAATGGGTTAATGACAGCATATTCGTCCACCTTTCTCATTTCAAAATGTTCTTCATGTGTGTTTGCATCATTTTCAGGTGAGTTTCGCTGCCATTTTATATTTTAGGGCAGCGTTCCGGCCCGTTCCGGGTACTTTTTCGTGATAAAATGTAGATTTTGGGCAGTATTGGGTTAATGACAGCATATTGGTGCACCTTTCTCATTTCAAAATGTTCTTCATGTGTGCTTGCATCCTTTTCAGGTGAGTTTCGCTGCCGTTTTATATATTAGGGCAGCGTTCCGGCCCGTTCCGGGTACTTTTTCGTGATAAAATGTAGATTTTGGGCAGTAATGGGTTAATGACAGCATATTCGTCCACATTTCTCATTTCAAAATGTTCTTCATGTGTACTTGCATCATTTTCAGGTGAGTTTCGCTGCCATTTTATATTTTAGGGTAGCGTTCCGGCCCGTTCCGGGTACTTTTTCGTGATAAAATGTAGATTTTGGGCAGTAATGGGTTAATGACAGCATATTGGTGCACCTTTCTCATTTCAAAATGTTCTCCATGTGTGTTTGCATCATTTTCAGGTGAGTTTCGCTGCCATTTTATATTTTAGGGCAGCGTTCCGGCCCGTTGCGGGTACTTTTTCGTGATAAAATGTAGATTTTGGGCAGTATTGGGTTAATGACAGCATATTGGTGCACCTTTCTCATTTCAAAATGTTCTTCATGTGTGTTTGCATCCTTTTCAGGTGAGTTTCGCTGCCGTTTTATATATTAGGGTAGCGTTCCGGCCCGTTCCGGGTACTTTTTCGTGATAAAATGTAGATTTTGGGCAGTAATGGGTTAATGACAGCATATTCATCCACCTTTCTCATTTCAAAATGTTCTTCATGTGTGCTTGCATCATTTTCAGGTGAGTTTCGCTGCCGTTTTATATATTAGGGTAGCGTTCCGGCCCGTTGCGGGTACTTTTTCGTGATAAAATGTAGATTTTGGGCAGTAATGGGTTAATGACAGCATATTGGTGCACCTTTCTCATTTCAAAATGTTCTTCATGTGTGTTTGCATCATTTTCAGGTGAGTTTCGCTGCCATTTTATATTTTAGGGTAGCGTTCCGGCCCGTTCCGGGTACTTTTTTTCGTGATAAAATGTAGATTTTGGGCAGTAATGGGTTAATGACAGCATATTGGTGCACCTTTCTCATCTCCAAATGTTCTTCATGTGTGCTTGCATCATTTTCAGGTGAGTTTCGCTGCCGTTTTATATATTAGGGTAGCGTTCCGGCCCGTTCCGTGTACTTTTTCGTGATAAAATGTAGATTTTGGGCAGTAATGGGTTAATGTCAGCATATTGGTGCACCTTTCTCATTTCAAAATGTTCTTCATGTGTGCTTGCATCATTTTCAGGTGAGTTTCGCTGCCGTTTTATATATTAGGGTAGCGTTCCGGCCCGTTCCGGGTACTTTTTCGTGATAAAATGTAGATTTTGGGCAGTAATGGGTTAATGACAGCATATTGGTGCACCTTTCTCATTTCAAAATGTTCTTCATGTGTGCTTGCATCATTTTCAGGTGAGTTTCATTGCCGTTTTATATATTAGGGTAGCGTTCCGGCCCGTTGCGGGTACTTTTTCGTGATAAAATGTAGATTTTGGGCAATAATGGGTTAATGACAGCATATTGGTGCACCTTTCTCATTTCAAAATGTTCTTCATGTGTGTTTGCATCATTTTCAGGTGAGTTTCGCTGCCATTTTATATTTTAGGGTAGCGTTCCGGCCCGTTCCGGGTACTTTTTCGTGATAAAATGTAGATTTTGGGCAGTAATGTGTTAATGACAGCATATTGGTGCACCTTTCTCATTTCAAAATGTTCTCCATGTGTGTTTGCATCATTTTCAGGTGAGTTTCGCTGCCATTTTATATTTTAGGGTAGCGTTCCGGCCCGTTCCGGGTACTTTTTCGTGATAAAATGTAGATTTTGGGCAGTAATGGGTTAATGACAGCATATTCGTCCACCTTTCTCATTTCAAAATGTTCTTCATGTGTGTTTGCATCATTTTCAGTTGAGTTTCGCTGCCATTTTATATTTTAGGGCAGCGTTCCGGCCCGTTCCGGGTACTTTTTCGTGATAAAATGTAGATTTTGGGCAGTATTGGGTTAATGACAGCATATTGGTGCACCTTTCTCATTTCAAAATGTTCTTCATGTGTGCTTGCATCCTTTTCAGGTGAGTTTCGCTGCCGTTTTTATATTTTAGGGTCGCGTTCCGGCCCGTTCCGTGTACTTTTTCGTGATAAAATGTAGATTTTGGGCAGTAATGGGTTAATGACAGCATATTCGTCCACCTTTCTCATTTCAAAATGTTCTTCATGTGTGCTTGCATCCTTTTCAGGTGAGTTTCGCTGCCGTTTTATATTTTAGGGTAGCGTTCCGGCCCGTTCCGGGTACTTTTTCGTGATAAAATGTAGATTTTGGGCAGTAATGGGTTAATGACAGCATATTGGTGCACCATTCTCATTTCAAAATGTTCTTCATGTGTGTTTGCATCATTTTCAGGTGAGTTTCGCTGCCACTTTATATTTTAGGTTAGCGTTCCGGCCCGTTCCGGGTACTTTTTCGTGATAAAATGTAGATTTTGGGCAGTAATGGGTTAATGACAGCATATTCGTCCACCTTTCTCATTTCAAAATGTTCTTCATGTGTGCTTGCATCCTTTTCAGGTGAGTTTCGCTGCCGTTTTATATATTAGGGTAGCGTTCCCGGCCCGTTGCGGGTACTTTTTCGTGATAAAATGTAGATTTTGGGCAGTAATGGGTTAATGACAGCATATTGGTGCACCTTTCTCATTTCAAAATGTTCTCCATGTGTGTTTGCATCATTTTCAGGTGAGTTTCGCTGCCATTTTATATTTTAGGGTAGCGTTCCGGCCCGTTCCGGGTACTTTTTCGTGATAAAATGTAGATTTTGGGCAGTAATGGGTTAATGACAGCATATTGGTGCACCTTTCTCATTTCAAAATGTTCTCCATGTGTGTTTACATCATTTTGAGGTGAGTTTCGCTGCCATTTTATATTTTAGGGCAGCGTTCCGGCCCGTTGCGGGTACTTTTTCGTGATAAAATGTAGATTTTGGGCAGTATTGGGTTAATGACAGCATATTCGTCCACCTTTCTCATTTCAAAATGTTCTTCATGTGTGCTTGCATCCTTTTCAGGTGAGTTTCGCTGCCGTTTTATATTTTAGGGTAGCGTTCCGGCCCGTTCCGGGTACTTTTTCGTGATAAAATGTAGATTCTGGGCAGTAATGGGTTAATGACAGCATATTCGTCCACCTTTCTCATTTCAAAATGTTCTTCATGTGTGTTTGCATCATTTTCAGGTGAGTTTCACTGCCATTTTATATTTTAGGGCAGCGTTCCGGCCCGTTCCGGGTACTTTTTCGTGATAAAATGTAGATTTTGGGCAGTAATGGGTTAATGACAGCATATTCGTCCACATTTCTCATTTCAAAATGTTCTTCATGTGTGCTTGCATCTTTTCAGGTGAGTTTCGTTGCCGTTTTATATATTAGGGTAGCGTTCCGACCCGTTCCGGGTACTTTTTCGTGATAAAATGTAGATTTTGGGCAGTAATGGGTTAATGACAGCATATTGGTGCACCTTTCTCATTTCAAAATGTTCTCCATGTGTGTTTGCATCATTTTCAGGTGAGTTTCGCTGCCATTTTATATTTTAGGGCAGCGTTCCGGCCCGTTGCGGGTACTTTTTCGTGATAAAATGTAGATTTTGGGCAGTAATGGGTTAATGACAGCATATCGGTGCACCTTTCTCATTTTAAAATGTTCTTCATGTCTGCTTGCATCATTTTCAGGTGAGTTTCGCTGCCGTTTTATATATTAGGGTAGCGTTCCGGCCCGTTGCGGGTACTTTTTCGTGATAAAATGTAGATTTTGGGCAGTATTGGGTTAATGACAGCATATCGGTGCACCTTTCGCATTTCAAAATGTTCTTCATGTGTGCTTGCATCCTTTTCAGGTGAGTTTCGCTGCCATTTTATATTTTAGGGTAGCGTTCCGGCCCGTTGCGGGTACTTTTTCGTGATAAAATGTAGATTTTGGGCAGTAATGGGTTAATGACAGCATATTGGTGCACCTTTCTCATTTCAAAATGTTCTTCATGTGTGTTTGCATCCTTTTCAGGTGAGTTTCGCTGCCATTTTATATTTTAGGGTAGCGTTCCGGCCCGTTCCGGGTACTTTTTCGTGATAAAATGTAGATTTTGGGCAGTAATGGGTTAATGACAGCATATTGGTGCACCTTTCTCATTTCAAAATGTTCTTCATGTGTGCTTGCATCATTTTCAGGTGAGTTTCATTGCCGTTTTATATATTAGGGTAGCGTTCCGGCCCGTTGCGGGTACTTTTTCGTGATAAAATGTAGATTTTGGGCAGTAATGGGTTAATGACAGCATATTGGTGCACCTTTCTCATTTCAAAATGTTCTCCATGTGTGCTTGCATCATTTTCAGCTGAGTTTCGCTGCCATTTTATATTTTAGGGTAGCGTTCCGGCCCGTTCCGGGTACTTTTTCGTGATAAAATGTAGATTTTGGGCAGTAATGGGTTAATGACAGCATATTCGTCCACCTTTCTCATTTCAAAATGTTCTTCATGTGTGTTTGCATCATTTTCAGTTGAGTTTCGCTGCCATTTTATATTTTAGGGCAGCGTTCCGGCCCGTTCCGGGTACTTTTTCGTGATAAAATGTAGATTTTGGGCAGTATTGGGTTAATGACAGCATATTGGTGCACCTTTCTCATTTCAAAATGTTCTTCATGTGTGCTTGCATCCTTTTCAGGTGAGTTTCGCTGCCGTTTTATATTTTAGGGTAGCGTTCCGGCCCGTTCCGGGTACTTTTTCGTTATAAAATGTAGATTTTGGGCAGTAATGGGTTAATGACAGCATATTCGTCCACCTTTCTCATTTCAAAATGTTCTTCATGTGTGCTTGCATCCTTTTCAGGTGAGTTTCGCTGCCGTTTTATATTTTAGGGTAGCGTTCCGGCCCGTTCCGGGTACTTTTTCGTGATAAAATGTAGATTTTGGGCAGTAATGGGTTAATGACAGCATATTGGTGCACCTTTCTCATTTCAAAATGTTCTTCATGTGTGTTTGCATCATTTTCAGGTGAGTTTCGCTGCCACTTTATATTTTAGGTTAGCGTTCCGGCCCGTTCTGGGTACTTTTTCGTGATAAAATGTAGATTTTGGGCAGTAATGGGTTAATGACAGCATATTCGTCCACCTTTCTCATTTCAAAATGTTCTTCATGTGTGCTTGCATCCTTTTCAGGTGAGTTTCGCTGCCGTTTTATATATTAGGGTAGCGTTCCCGGCCCGTTGCGGGTACTTTTTCGTGATAAAATGTAGATTTTGGGCAGTAATGGGTTAATGACAGCATATTGGTGCACCTTTCTCATTTCAAAATGTTCTCCATGTGTGTTTGCATCATTTTCAGGTGAGTTTCGCTGCCATTTTATATTTTAGGCTAGCGTTCCGGCCCGTTCCGGGTACTTTTTCGTGATAAAATGTAGATTTTGGGCAGTAATGGGTTAATGACAGCATATTCGTCCACCTTTCTCATTTCAAAATGTTCTTCATGTGTGTTTGCATCATTTTCAGGTGAGTTTCGCTGCCATTTTATATTTTAGGGCAGCGTTCCGGCCCGTTCCGGGTACTTTTTCGTGATAAAATGAAGATTTTGGGCAGTATTGGGTTAATGACAGCATATTGGTGCACCTTTCTCATTTCAAAATGTTCTTCATGTGTGCTTGCATCCTTTTCAGGTGAGTTTCGCTGCCGTTTTATATATTAGGGTAGCGTTCCGGCCCGTTCCGGGTTCTTTTTCGTGATAAAATGTAGATTTTGGGCAGTAATGGGTTAATGACAGCATATTCGTCCACATTTCTCATTTCAAAATATTCTTCATGTGTGCTTGCATCCTTTTCAGGTGAGTTTCGCTGCCGTTTTATATATTAGGGTAGCGTTCCGATTCGTTCCGGGTACTTTTTTGTGATAAAATGTAGGTTTTGGGCAGTAATGGGTTAATGACAGCATATTGGTGCACCTTTCTCATTTCAAAATGTTCTCCATGTGTGTTTGCACCATTTTCAGGTGAGTTTCGCTGCCATTTTATATTTTAGGGTAGCGTTCCGGCCCGTTCCGGGTACTTTTTCGTGATAAAATGTAGATTTTGGGCAGTATTGGGTTAATGACAGCATATTGGTGCACCTTTCTCATTTCAAAATGTTCTTCATGTGTGTTTGCATCCTTTTCAGGTGAGTTTCGCTGCCGTTTTATATATTAGGGTAGCGTTCCGGCCCGTTCCGGGTACTTTTTCGTGATAAAATGTAGATTTTGGGCAGTAATGGGTTAATGACAGCATATTCGTCCACATTTCTCATTTCAAAATGTTCTTCATGTGTGCTTGCATCATTTTCAGGTGAGTTTCGCTGCCGTTTTATATATTAGGGTAGCGTTCCGGCCCGTTGCGGGTACTTTTTTGTGATAAAATGTAGATTTTGGGCAGTATTGGGTTAATGACAGCATATTGGTGCACCTTTCGCATTTCAAAATGTTCTTCATGTGTGCTTGCATCCTTTTCAGGTGAGTTTGCTGCCGTTTTATATATTAGGGTAGCGTTCCGGTCCGTTGCAGGTACTTTTTCGTGATAAAATGTAGATTTTGGGCAGTAATGGGTTAATGACAGCATATTGGTGCACCTTTCTCATTTCAAAATGTTCTTCATGTGTGTTTGCATCATTTTCAGGTGAGTTTCGCTGCCATTTTATATTTTAGGGTAGCGTTCCGGCCCGTTCCGGGTACTTTTTTTCGTGATAAAATGTAGATTTTGGGCAGTAATGGGTTAATGACAGCATATTGGTGCACCTTTCTCATTTCCAAATGTTCTTCATGTGTGCTTGCATCATTTTCAGGTGAGTTTCGCTGCCGTTTTATATATTAGGGTAGCGTTCCCAGCCCGTTGCCGGTACTTTTTCGTGATAAAATGTAGATTTTGGGCAGTAATGGGTTAATGACAGCATATTGGTGCACCTTTCTCATTTCAAAATGTTCTCCATGTGTGTTTGCATCATTTTCAGGTGAGTTTCGCTGCCATTTTATATTTTAGGGTAGCGTTCCGGCCCGTTCCGGGTACTTTTTCGTGATAAAATGTAGATTTTGGGCAGTAATGGGTTAATGACAGCATATTGGTGCACCTTTCTCATTTCAAAATGTTCTTCATGTGTGCTTGCATCATTTTCAGGTGCGTTTCATTGCCGTTTTATATATTAGGGTAGCGTTCCGGCCCGTTGCGGGTACTTTTTCGTGATAAAATGTAGATTTTGGGCAGTAATGGGTTAATGACAGCATATTGGTGCACCTTTCTCATTTCAAAATGTTCTTCATGTGTGTTTGCATCATTTTCAGGTGAGTTTCGCTGCCATTTTATATTTTAGGGTAGCGTTCCGGCCCATTCCGGGTACTTTTTCGTGATAAAATGTAGATTTTGGGCAGTAATGTGTTAATGACAGCATATTGGTGCACCTTTCTCATTTCAAAATGTTCTCCATGTGTGTTTGCATCATTTTCAGCTGAGTTTCGCTGCCATTTTATATTTTAGGGTAGCGTTCCGGCCCGTTCTGGGTACTTTTTCGTGATAAAATGTAGGTTTTGGGCAGTAATGGGTTAATGACAGCATATTCGTCCACCTTTCTCATTTCAAAATGTTCTTCATGTGTGTTTGCATCATTTTCAGTTGAGTTTCGCTGCCATTTTATATTTTAGGGCAGCGTTCCGGCCCGTTCCGGGTACTTTTTCGTGATAAAATGAAGATTTTGGGCAGTATTGGGTTAATGACAGCATATTGGTGCACCTTTCTCATTTCAAAATGTTCTTCATGTGTGCTTGCATCCTTTTCAGGTGAGTTTCGCTGCCGTTTTATATATTAGGGTAGCGTTCCGGCCCGTTCCGGGTACTTTTTCGTGATAAAATGTAGATTTTGGGCAGTAATGGGTTAATGACAGCATATTCGTCCACATTTCTCATTTCAAAATATTCTTCATGTGTGCTTGCATCCTTTTCAGGTGAGTTTCGCTGCCGTTTTATATATTAGGGTAGCGTTCCGATTCGTTCCGGGTACTTTTTTGTGATAAAATGTAGGTTTTGGGCAGTAATGGGTTATTGACAGCATATTGGTGCACCTTTCTCATTTCAAAATGTTCTCCATGTGTGTTTGCACCATTTTCAGGTGAGTTTCGCTGCCATTTTATATTTTAGGGTAGCGTTCCGGCCCGTTCCGGGTACTTTTTCGTGATAAAATGTAGATTTTGGGCAGTATTGGGTTAATGACAGCATATTGGTGCACCTTTCTCATTTCAAAATGTTCTTCATGTGTGTTTGCATCCTTTTCAGGTGAGTTTCGCTGCCGTTTTATATATTAGGGTAGCGTTCCGGCCCGTTCCGGGTACTTTTTCGTGATAAAATGTAGATTTTGGGCAGTAATGGGTTAATGACAGCATATTCGTCCACATTTCTCATTTCAAAATGTTCTTCATGTGTGCTTGCATCATTTTCAGGTGAGTTTCGCTGCCGTTTTATATATTAGGGTAGCGTTCCGGCCCGTTGCGGGTACTTTTTTGTGATAAAATGTAGATTTTGGGCAGTATTGGGTTAATGACAGCATATTGGTGCACCTTTCGCATTTCAAAATGTTCTTCATGTGTGCTTGCATCCTTTTCAGGTGAGTTTGCTGCCGTTTTATATATTAGGGTAGCGTTCCGGCCCGTTGCAGGTACTTTTTCGTGATAAAATGTAGATTTTGGGCAGTAATGGGTTAATGACAGCATATTGGTGCACCTTTCTCATTTCAAAATGTTCTTCATGTGTGTTTGCATCATTTTCAGGTGAGTTTCGCTGCCATTTTATATTTTAGGGTAGCGTTCCGGCCCGTTCCGGGTACTTTTTTTCGTGATAAAATGTAGATTTTGGGCAGTAATGGGTTAATGACAGCATATTGGTGCACCTTTCTCATTTCCAAATGTTCTTCATGTGTGCTTTCATCATTTTCAGGTGAGTTTCGCTGCCGTTTTATATATTAGGGTAGCGTTCCCGGCCCGTTGCCGGTACTTTTTCGTGATAAAATGTAGATTTTGGGCAGTAATGGGTTAATGACAGCATATTGGTGCACCTTTCTCATTTCAAAATGTTCTCCATGTGTGTTTGCATCCTTTTCAGGTGAGTTTCGCTGCCGTTTTATATATTAGGGTAGCGTTCCGGCCCGTTCCGGGTACTTTTTCGTGATAAAATGTAGATTTTGGGCAGTAATGGGTTAATGACAGCATATTCGTCCACATTTCTCATTTCAAAATATTCTTCATGTGTGCTTGCATCCTTTTCAGGTGAGTTTCGCTGCCGTTTTATATATTAGGGTAGCGTTCCGATTCGTTCCGGGTACTTTTTTGTGATAAAATGTAGGTTTTGGGCAGTAATGGGTTAATGACAGCATATTGGTGCACCTTTCTCATTTCAAAATGTTCTCCATGTGTGTTTGCACCATTTTCAGGTGAGTTTCGCTGCCATTTTATATTTTAGGGTAGCGTTCCGGCCCGTTCCGTGTACTTTTTCGTGATAAAATGTAGATTTTGGGCAGTATTGGGTTACTGACAGCATATTGGTGCACCTTTCTCATTTCAAAATGTTCTTCATGTGTGTTTGCATCCTTTTCAGGTGAGTTTCGCTGCCGTTTTATATATTAGGGTAGCGTTCCGGCCCGTTCCGGGTACTTTTTCGTGATAAAATGTAGATTTTGGGCAGTAATGGGTTAATGACAGCATATTCGTCCACCTTTCTCATTTCAAAATGTTCTTCATGTGTGCTTGCATCATTTTCAGGTGAGTTTTGCTGCCGTTTTATATATTAGGGTAGCGTTCCGGCCCGTTGCGGGTACTTTTTTGTGATAAAATGTAGATTTTGGGCAGTATTGGGTTAATGACAGCATATTGGTGCACATTTCGCATTTCAAAATGTTCTTCATGTGTGCTTGCATCCTTTTCAGGTGAGTTTGCTGCCGTTTTATATATTAGGGTAGCGTTCCGGCCCGTTGCAGGTACTTTTTCGTGATAAAATGTAGATTTTGGGCAGTAATGGGTTAATGACAGCATATTGGTGCACCTTTCTCATTTCAAAATGTTCTTCATGTGTGTTTGCATCATTTTCAGGTGAGTTTCGCTGCCATTTTATATTTTAGGGTAGCGTTCCGGCCCGTTCCGGGTACTTTTTTTCGTGATAAAATGTAAATTTTGGGCAGTAATGGGTTAATGACAGCATATTGGTGCACCTTTCTCATTTCCAAATGTTCTTCATGTGTGCTTGCATCATTTTCAGGTGAGTTTCGCTGCCGTTTTATATATTAGGGTAGCGTTCCCGGCCCGTTGCGGGTACTTTTTCGTGATAAAATGTAGATTTTGGGCAGTATTGGGTTAATGACAGCATATCGGTGCACCTTTCGCATTTCAAAATGTTCTTCATGTGTGCTTGCATCCTTTTCAGGTGAGTTTCGCTGCCATTTTATATTTTAGGGTAGCGTTCCGGCCCGTTGCGGGTACTTTTTCGTGATAAAATGTAGATTTTGGGCAGTAATGGGTTAATGACAGCATATTGGTGCACCTTTCTCATTTCAAAATGTTCTTCATGTGTGTTTGCATCCTTTTCAGGTGAGTTTCGCTGCCATTTTATATTTTAGGGTAGCGTTCCGGCCCGTTCCGGGTACTTTTTCGTGATAAAATGTAGATTTTGGGCAGTAATGGGTTAATGACAGCATATTGGTGCACCTTTCTCATTTCAAAATGTTCTTCATGTGTGCTTGCATCATTTTCAGGTGAGTTTCATTGCCGTTTTATATATTAGGGTAGCGTTCCGGCCCGTTGCGGGTACTTTTTCGTGATAAAATGTAGATTTTGGGCAGTAATGGGTTAATGACAGCATATTGGTGCACCTTTCTCATTTCAAAATGTTCTCCATGTGTGCTTGCATCATTTTCAGCTGAGTTTCGCTGCCATTTTATATTTTAGGTTAGCGTTCCGGCCCGTTCCGGGTACTTTTTCGTGATAAAATGTAGATTTTGGGCAGTAATGGGTTAATGACAGCATATTCGTCCACCTTTCTCATTTCAAAATGTTCTTCATGTGTGTTTGCATCATTTTCAGTTGAGTTTCGCTGCCATTTTATATTTTAGGGCAGCGTTCCGGCCCGTTCCGGGTACTTTTTCGTGATAAAATGTAGATTTTGGGCAGTATTGGGTTAATGACAGCATATTGGTGCACCTTTCTCATTTCAAAATGTTCTTCATGTGTGCTTGCATCCTTTTCAGGTGAGTTTCGCTGCCGTTTTATATTTTAGGGTAGCGTTCCGGCCCGTTCCGGGTACTTTTTCGTTATAAAATGTAGATTTTGGGCAGTAATGGGTTAATGACAGCATATTCGTCCACCTTTCTCATTTCAAAATGTTCTTCATGTGTGCTTGCATCCTTTTCAGGTGAGTTTCGCTGCCGTTTTATATTTTAGGGTAGCGTTCCGGCCCGTTCCGGGTACTTTTTCGTGATAAAATGTAGATTTTGGGCAGTAATGGGTTAATGACAGCATATTGGTGCACCTTTCTCATTTCAAAATGTTCTTCATGTGTGTTTGCATCATTTTCAGGTGAGTTTCGCTGCCACTTTATATTTTAGGTTAGCGTTCCGGCCCGTTCTGGGTACTTTTTCGTGATAAAATGTAGATTTTGGGCAGTAATGGGTTAATGACAGCATATTCGTCCACCTTTCTCATTTCAAAATGTTCTTCATGTGTGCTTGCATCCTTTTCAGGTGAGTTTCGCTGCCGTTTTATATATTAGGGTAGCGTTCCCGGCCCGTTGCGGGTACTTTTTCGTGATAAAATGTAGATTTTGGGCAGTAATGGGTTAATGACAGCATATTGGTGCACCTTTCTCATTTCAAAATGTTCTCCATGTGTGTTTGCATCATTTTCAGGTGAGTTTCGCTGCCATTTTATATTTTAGGCTAGCGTTCCGGCCCGTTCCGGGTACTTTTTCGTGATAAAATGTAGATTTTGGGCAGTAATGGGTTAATGACAGCATATTCGTCCACCTTTCTCATTTCAAAATGTTCTTCATGTGTGTTTGCATCATTTTCAGGTGAGTTTCGCTGCCATTTTATATTTTAGGGCAGCGTTCCGGCCCGTTCCGGGTACTTTTTCGTGATAAAATGAAGATTTTGGGCAGTATTGGGTTAATGACAGCATATTGGTGCACCTTTCTCATTTCAAAATGTTCTTCATGTGTGCTTGCATCCTTTTCAGGTGAGTTTCGCTGCCGTTTTATATATTAGGGTAGCGTTCCGGCCCGTTCCGGGTTCTTTTTCGTGATAAAATGTAGATTTTGGGCAGTAATGGGTTAATGACAGCATATTCGTCCACATTTCTCATTTCAAAATATTCTTCATGTGTGCTTGCATCCTTTTCAGGTGAGTTTCGCTGCCGTTTTATATATTAGGGTAGCGTTCCGATTCGTTCCGGGTACTTTTTTGTGATAAAATGTAGGTTTTGGGCAGTAATGGGTTAATGACAGCATATTGGTGCACCTTTCTCATTTCAAAATGTTCTCCATGTGTGTTTGCACCATTTTCAGGTGAGTTTCGCTGCCATTTTATATTTTAGGGTAGCGTTCCGGCCCGTTCCGGGTACTTTTTCGTGATAAAATGTAGATTTTGGGCAGTATTGGGTTAATGACAGCATATTGGTGCACCTTTCTCATTTCAAAATGTTCTTCATGTGTGTTTGCATCCTTTTCAGGTGAGTTTCGCTGCCGTTTTATATATTAGGGTAGCGTTCCGGCCCGTTCCGGGTTCTTTTTCGTGATAAAATGTAGATTTTGGGCAGTAATGGGTTAATGACAGCATATTCGTCCACATTTCTCATTTCAAAATGTTCTTCATGTGTGCTTGCATCATTTTCAGGTGAGTTTCGCTGCCGTTTTATATATTAGGGTAGCGTTCCGGCCCGTTGCGGGTACTTTTTTGTGATAAAATGTAGATTTTGGGCAGTATTGGGTTAATGACAGCATATTGGTGCACCTTTCGCATTTCAAAATGTTCTTCATGTGTGCTTGCATCCTTTTCAGGTGAGTTTGCTGCCGTTTTATATATTAGGGTAGCGTTCCGGCCCGTTGCAGGTACTTTTTCGTGATAAAATGTAGATTTTGGGCAGTAATGGGATAATGACAGCATATTGGTGCACCTTTCTCATTTCAAAATGTTCTTCATGTGTGTTTGCATCATTTTCAGGTGAGTTTCGCTGCCATTTTATATTTTAGGGTAGCGTTCCGGCCCGTTCCGGGTACTTTTTTTCGTGATAAAATGTAGATTTTGGGCAGTAATGGGTTAATGACAGCATATTGGTGCACCTTTCTCATTTCCAAATGTTCTTCATGTGTGCTTGCATCATTTTCAGGTGAGTTTCGCTGCCGTTTTATATATTAGGGTAGCGTTCCCGGCCCGTTGCCGGTACTTTTTCGTGATAAAATGTAGATTTTGGGCAGTAATGGGTTAATGACAGCATATTGGTGCACCTTTCTCATTTCAAAATGTTCTCCATGTGTGTTTGCATCATTTTCAGGTGAGTTTCGCTGCCATTTTATATTTTAGGGTAGCGTTCCGGCCCGTTCCGGGTACTTTTTCGTGATAAAATGTAGATTTTGGGCAGTAATGGGTTAATGACAGCATATTGGTGCACCTTTCTCATTTCAAAATGTTCTTCATGTGTGCTTGCATCATTTTCAGGTGCGTTTCATTGCCGTTTTATATATTAGGGTAGCGTTCCGGCCCGTTGCGGGTACTTTTTCGTGATAAAATGTAGATTTTGGGCAGTAATGGGTTAATGACAGCATATTGGTGCACCTTTCTCATTTCAAAATGTTCTTCATGTGTGTTTGCATCATTTTCAGGTGAGTTTCGCTGCCATTTTATATTTTAGGGTAGCGTTCCGGCCCATTCCGGGTACTTTTTCGTGATAAAATGTAGATTTTGGGCAGTAATGTGTTAATGACAGCATATTGGTGCACCTTTCTCATTTCAAAATGTTCTCCATGTGTGTTTGCATCATTTTCAGCTGAGTTTCGCTGCCATTTTATATTTTAGGGTAGCGTTCCGGCCCGTTCTGGGTACTTTTTCGTGATAAAATGTAGGTTTTGGGCAGTAATGGGTTAATGACAGCATATTCGTCCACCTTTCTCATTTCAAAATGTTCTTCATGTGTGTTTGCATCATTTTCAGTTGAGTTTCGCTGCCATTTTATATTTTAGGGCAGCGTTCCGGCCCGTTCCGGGTACTTTTTCGTGATAAAATGAAGATTTTGGGCAGTATTGGGTTAATGACAGCATATTGGTGCACCTTTCTCATTTCAAAATGTTCTTCATGTGTGCTTGCATCCTTTTCAGGTGAGTTTCGCTGCCGTTTTATATATTAGGGTAGCGTTCCGGCCCGTTCCGGGTACTTTTTCGTGATAAAATGTAGATTTTGGGCAGTAATGGGTTAATGACAGCATATTCGTCCACATTTCTCATTTCAAAATATTCTTCATGTGTGCTTGCATCCTTTTCAGGTGAGTTTCGCTGCCGTTTTATATATTAGGGTAGCGTTCCGATTCGTTCCGGGTACTTTTTTGTGATAAAATGTAGGTTTTGGGCAGTAATGGGTTATTGACAGCATATTGGTGCACCTTTCTCATTTCAAAATGTTCTCCATGTGTGTTTGCACCATTTTCAGGTGAGTTTCGCTGCCATTTTATATTTTAGGGTAGCGTTCCGGCCCGTTCCGGGTACTTTTTCGTGATAAAATGTAGATTTTGGGCAGTATTGGGTTAATGACAGCATATTGGTGCACCTTTCTCATTTCAAAATGTTCTTCATGTGTGTTTGCATCCTTTTCAGGTGAGTTTCGCTGCCGTTTTATATATTAGGGTAGCGTTCCGGCCCGTTCCGGGTACTTTTTCGTGATAAAATGTAGATTTTGGGCAGTAATGGGTTAATGACAGCATATTCGTCCACATTTCTCATTTCAAAATGTTCTTCATGTGTGCTTGCATCATTTTCAGGTGAGTTTCGCTGCCGTTTTATATATTAGGGTAGCGTTCCGGCCCGTTGCGGGTACTTTTTTGTGATAAAATGTAGATTTTGGGCAGTATTGGGTTAATGACAGCATATTGGTGCACCTTTCGCATTTCAAAATGTTCTTCATGTGTGCTTGCATCCTTTTCAGGTGAGTTTGCTGCCGTTTTATATATTAGGGTAGCGTTCCGGCCCGTTGCAGGTACTTTTTCGTGATAAAATGTAGATTTTGGGCAGTAATGGGTTAATGACAGCATATTGGTGCACCTTTCTCATTTCAAAATGTTCTTCATGTGTGTTTGCATCATTTTCAGGTGAGTTTCGCTGCCATTTTATATTTTAGGGTAGCGTTCCGGCCCGTTCCGGGTACTTTTTTTCGTGATAAAATGTAGATTTTGGGCAGTAATGGGTTAATGACAGCATATTGGTGCACCTTTCTCATTTCCAAATGTTCTTCATGTGTGCTTTCATCATTTTCAGGTGAGTTTCGCTGCCGTTTTATATATTAGGGTAGCGTTCCCGGCCCGTTGCCGGTACTTTTTCGTGATAAAATGTAGATTTTGGGCAGTAATGGGTTAATGACAGCATATTGGTGCACCTTTCTCATTTCAAAATGTTCTCCATGTGTGTTTGCATCCTTTTCAGGTGAGTTTCGCTGCCGTTTTATATATTAGGGTAGCGTTCCGGCCCGTTCCGGGTACTTTTTCGTGATAAAATGTAGATTTTGGGCAGTAATGGGTTAATGACAGCATATTCGTCCACATTTCTCATTTCAAAATATTCTTCATGTGTGCTTGCATCCTTTTCAGGTGAGTTTCGCTGCCGTTTTATATATTAGGGTAGCGTTCCGATTCGTTCCGGGTACTTTTTTGTGATAAAATGTAGGTTTTGGGCAGTAATGGGTTAATGACAGCATATTGGTGCACCTTTCTCATTTCAAAATGTTCTCCATGTGTGTTTGCACCATTTTCAGGTGAGTTTCGCTGCCATTTTATATTTTAGGGTAGCGTTCCGGCCCGTTCCGTGTACTTTTTCGTGATAAAATGTAGATTTTGGGCAGTATTGGGTTACTGACAGCATATTGGTGCACCTTTCTCATTTCAAAATGTTCTTCATGTGTGTTTGCATCCTTTTCAGGTGAGTTTCGCTGCCGTTTTATATATTAGGGTAGCGTTCCGGCCCGTTCCGGGTACTTTTTCGTGATAAAATGTAGATTTTGGGCAGTAATGGGTTAATGACAGCATATTCGTCCACCTTTCTCATTTCAAAATGTTCTTCATGTGTGCTTGCATCATTTTCAGGTGAGTTTTGCTGCCGTTTTATATATTAGGGTAGCGTTCCGGCCCGTTGCGGGTACTTTTTTGTGATAAAATGTAGATTTTGGGCAGTATTGGGTTAATGACAGCATATTGGTGCACATTTCGCATTTCAAAATGTTCTTCATGTGTGCTTGCATCCTTTTCAGGTGAGTTTGCTGCCGTTTTATATATTAGGGTAGCGTTCCGGCCCGTTGCAGGTACTTTTTCGTGATAAAATGTAGATTTTGGGCAGTAATGGGTTAATGACAGCATATTGGTGCACCTTTCTCATTTCAAAATGTTCTTCATGTGTGTTTGCATCATTTTCAGGTGAGTTTCGCTGCCATTTTATATTTTAGGGTAGCGTTCCGGCCCGTTCCGGGTACTTTTTTTCGTGATAAAATGTAAATTTTGGGCAGTAATGGGTTAATGACAGCATATTGGTGCACCTTTCTCATTTCCAAATGTTCTTCATGTGTGCTTGCATCATTTTCAGGTGAGTTTCGCTGCCGTTTTATATATTAGGGTAGCGTTCCCGGCCCGTTGCGGGTACTTTTTCGTGATAAAATGTAGATTTTGGGCAGTAATGGGTTAATGACAGCATATTGGTGCACCTTTCTCATTTCAAAATGTTCTCCATGTGTGTTTGCATCATTTTCAGGTGAGTTTCGCTGCCATTTTATATTTTAGGGTAGCGTTCCGGCCCGTTCCGGGTACTTTTTCGTGATAAAATGTAGATTTTGGGCCGTAATGGGTTAATGACAGCATATTGGTGCACCTTTCTCATTTCAAAATGTTCTTCATGTGTGCTTGCATCATTTTCAGGTGAGTTTCATTGCCGTTTTATATATTAGGGTAGCGTTCCGGCCCGTTGCGGGTACTTTTTCGTGATAAAATGTAGATTTTGGGCAGTAATGGGTTAATGACAGCATATTGGTGCACCTTTCTCATTTCAAAATGTTCTTCATGTGTGTTTGCATCATTTTCAGGTGAGTTTCGCTGCCATTTTATATTTTAGGGTAGCGTTCCGGCCCATTCCGGGTACTTTTTCGTGATAAAATGTAGATTTTGGGCAGTAATGTGTTAATGACAGCATATTGGTGCACCTTTCTCATTTCAAAATGTTCTCCATGTGTGTTTGCATCATTTTCAGCTGAGTTTCGCTGCCATTTTATATTTTAGGGTAGCGTTCCGGCCCGTTCTGGGTACTTTTTCGTGATAAAATGTAGATTTTGGGCAGTAATGGGTTAATGACAGCATATTCGTCCACCTTTCTCATTTCAAAATGTTCTTCATGTGTGTTTGCATCATTTTCAGTTGAGTTTCGCTGCCATTTTATATTTTAGGGCAGCGTTCCGGCCCGTTCCGGGTACTTTTTCGTGATAAAATGTAGATTTTGGGCAGTATTGGGTTAATGACAGCATATTGGTGCACCTTTCTCATTTCAAAATGTTCTTCATGTGTGTTTGCATCATTTTCAGGTGAGTTTCGCTGCCACTTTATATTTTAGGTTAGCGTTCCGGCCCGTTCCGGGTACTTTTTCGTGATAAAATGTAGATTTTGGGCAGTAATGGGTTAATGACAGCATATTCGTCCACCTTTCTCATTTCAAAATGTTCTTCATGTGTGCTTGCATCCTTTTCAGGTGAGTTTCGCTGCCGTTTTATATATTAGGGTAGCGTTCCCGGCCCGTTGCGGGTACTTTTTCGTGATAAAATGTAGATTTTGGGCAGTAATGGGTTAATGACAGCATATTGGTGCACCTTTCTCATTTCAAAATGTTCTCCATGTGTGTTTGCATCATTTTCAGGTGAGTTTCGCTGCCATTTTATATTTTAGGGTAGCGTTCCGGCCCGTTCCGGGTACTTTTTCGTGATAAAATGTAGATTTTGGGCAGTAATGGGTTAATGACAGCATATTCGTCCACCTTTCTCATTTCGAAATGTTCTTCATGTGTGTTTGCATCATTTTCAGGTGAGTTTCGCTGCCATTTTATATTTTAGGGCAGCGTTCCGGCCCGTTCCGGGTACTTTTTTGTGATAAAATGAAGATTTTGGGCAGTATTGGGTTAATGACAGCATATTGGTGCACCTTTCTCATTTCAAAATGTTCTTCATGTGTGCTTGCATCCTTTTCAGGTGAGTTTCGCTGCCGTTTTATATATTAGGGTAGCGTTCCGGCCCGTTCCGGGTACTTTTTCGTGATAAAATGTAGGTTTTGGGCAGTAATGGGTTAATGACAGCATATTGGTGCACCTTTCTCATTTCAAAATGTTCTCCATGTGTGTTTGCACCATTTTCAGGTGAGTTTCGCTGCCATTTTATATTTTAGGGTAGCGTTCCGGCCCGTTCCGGGTACTTTTTCGTGATAAAATGTAGATTTTGGGCAGTAATGGGTTAATGACACCATATTGGTGCACCTTTCTCATTTCAAAATGTTCTTCACGTATGTTTGCATCATTTTCAGGTGAGTTTCGCTGCCATTTTATATTTTAGGGCAGCGTTCCGGCCCGTTGCGGGTACTTTTTCGTGATAAAATGTAGATTTTGGGCAGTATTGGGTTAATGACAGCATATTGGTGCACCTTTCTCATTTCAAAATGTTCTTCATGTGTGCTTGCATCCTTTTCAGGTGAGTTTCGCTGCCGTTTTATATATTAGGGTAGCGTTCCCGCCCGTTCCGGGTACTTTTTCGTGATAAAATGTAGATTTTGGGCAGTAATGGGTTAATGACAGCATATTCGTCCACATTTCTCATTTCAAAATGTTCTTCATGTGTGCTTGCATCCTTTTCAGGTGAGTTTCGCTGCCGTTTTATATATTAGGGTAGCGTTCCGATTCGTTCCGGGTACTTTTTCGTGATAAAATGTAGGTTTTGGGCAGTAATGGGTTAATGACAGCATATTGGTGCACCTTTCTCATTTCAAAATGTTCTCCATGTGTGTTTGCACCATTTTCAGGTGAGTTTCGCTGCCATTTTATATTTTAGGGTAGCGTTCCGGCCCGTTCCGGGTACTTTTTCGTGATAAAATGTAGATTTTGGGCAGTAATGGGTTAATGACACCATATTGGTGCACCTTTCTCATTTCAAAATGTTCTTCATGTATGTTTGCATCATTTTCAGGTGAGTTTCGCTGCCATTTTATATTTTAGGGCAGCGTTCCGGCCCGTTGCGGGTACTTTTTCGTGATAAAATGTAGATTTTGGGCAGTATTGGGTTAATGACAGCATATTGGTGCACCTTTCTCATTTCAAAATGTTCTTCATGTGTGCTTGCATCCTTTTCAGTTGAGTTTCGCTGCCGTTTTATATATTAGGTTAGCGTTCCGGCCCGTTCCGGGTACTTTTTCGTGATAAAATGTAGATTTTGGGCAGTAATGGGTTAATGACAGCATATTGGTGCACCTTTCTCATTTCAAAATGTTCTTCATGTGTGTTTGCATCATTTTCAGGTGAGTTTCGCTGCCATTTTATATTTTAGGGTAGCGTTCCGGCCCGTTCCGGGTACTTTTTTTCGTGATAAAATGTAGATTTTGGGCAGTAATGGGTTAATGACAGCATATTGGTGCACCTTTCTCATTTCCAAATGTTCTTCATGTGTGCTTGCATCATTTTCAGGTGAGTTTCGCTGCCGTTTTATATATTAGGGTAGCGTTCCGGCCCGTTCCGTGTACTTTTTCGTGATAAAATGTAGATTTTGGGTAGTAATGGGTTAATGTCAGCATATTGGTGCACCTTTCTCATTTCAAAATGTTCTTCATGTGTGCTTGCATCATTTTCAGGTGAGTTTCGCTGCCGTTTTATATATTAGGGTAGCGTTCCCGGCCCGTTGCGGGTACTTTTTCGTGAGAAAATGTAGATTTTGGGCAGTAATGGGTTAATGACAGCATATTGGTGCACCTTTCTCATTTCAAAATGTTCTCCATGTGTGTTTGCATCATTTTCAGGTGAGTTTCGCTGCCATTTTATATTTTAGGGTAGCGTTCCGGCCCGTTCCGGGTACTTTTTCGTGATAAAATGTAGATTTTGGGCAGTAATGGGTTAATGACAGCATATTGGTGCACCTTTCTCATTTCAAAATGTTCTTCATGTGTGTTTGCATCATTTTCAGGTGAGTTTCGCTGCCATTTTATATTTTAGGGCAGCGTTCCGGCCCGTTGCGGGTACTTTTTCGTGATAAAATGTAGATTTTGGGCAGTAATGGGTTAATGACAGCATATTGGTGCACCTTTCTCATTTCAAAATGTTCTTCATGTGTGTTTGCATCATTTTCAGGTGAGTTTCGCTGCCATTTTATATTTTAGGGTAGCGTTCCGGCCCGTTCCGGGTACTTTTTTTCGTGATAAAATGTAGATTTTGGGCAGTAATGGGTTAATAACAGCATATTGGTGCACCTTTCTCATTTCCAAATGTTCTTCATGTGTGCTTGCATCATTTTCAGGTGAGTTTCGCTGCCGTTTTATATATTAGGGTAGCGTTCTGGCCCGTTCCGTGTACTTTTTCGTGATAAAATGTAGATTTTGGGCAGTAATGGGTTAATGTCAGCATATTGGTGCACCTTTCTCATTTCAAAATGTTCTTCATGTGTGCTTGCATCATTTTCAGGTGAGTTTCGCTGCCGTTTTATATATTAGGGTAGCGTTCCGGCCCGTTGCGGGTACCTTTTCGTGATAAAATGTAGATTTTGGGCAGTAATGAGTCAATGACAGCATATTGGTGCACCTTTCTCATTTCAAAATGTTCTTCATGTGTGTTTGCATCATTTTCAGGTGATTTTCGCTGCCATTTTATAGGTTAGGGTACCGTTCCGGCCCGTTCCGGCGCGTTCCGGGTTTTACACACACCCACAAAAAAGCTCATTACCCAATTCAAACAACATTAGGTTTCAGAATTATGAGACGTGGCCCCAGAAACTTACCGGCAAAATTCAAATACCCGTGTCCTCATGAAAACCTGTCCGACTCAGATCGAAAAACGCTAGCCGCCAAACAGCATTTCCGAGAGTTAAAGGCAACTCTAAGGATCAAGACATAGAAAGCAGACTAGGTCAAATGCGTAATCACAAAATAAATTGTTATAGAAAACGGACTGAAAGCGGAGTCTGGGGAAGGTTGTATTTGCTTGCTGCATGTTTCACCGTGACCAACAATGATATCCAAAAGATTGAAACAACACGCAGAAAATGCGGGCCAAATAATGTTCCTATTCGCACACATATATCTGGTTAAATAAGACCAAATCTATGGTTTAAGTGATAGAAAGACTGGCTAAGTCAAATATACGATCACAGGAAAGAGTGATCATAGGAAAAGGACCAGAGGTGGAAAACATGGTCCGGAGGGGATGAATGCTAGCTGAATCTAGCATTGCAACCAGAAATGTTTCCCAAAAGGTTAAAACAAACAGAAGGAGCATGCCAAATAACTTTTTCTATACGCCAAAAATGTATCTGGTCAATTAGGATACATTTGGCCTATCTTGACCTCATTGTGCAGCGAAAACTGCTGCCATGGAAACCAAACACAAGACACAAATCAAACATTAACTTCAAAGTATTTTACAATTCCTAAAATGGATAAAGAAGGCATGTTTACCTAATGTATCTCAGACATCAATGGTCATATAAAATGTTAGGTTCTCGATTACCTTGCTAAACAAATTAGAAACGCTCATACATTCTATTTCGATCTATAAAACAGATTTCTACAGTGTTGTACAGAAAGTACCCAAAAATTCATTTTTTTCATCTTAAGCCCTGGCCTTTTTTTGGGCTACATGATGGTTTTGGGAAGCTCCCTATTGAGTCCTTTATGCAGCTTCTATGCAGGAATCATTTGAGTCACTTTGGGTTTTATGGTCATTTAAGGCAAGCGCAATGAATGGTCTCTATCTGAAAATGTTCTGGGTTTTTTTTGTCCTATTTGCAAGATGCTGAAAAATTAACAAGAACCATGTAATAGGGGTTGAATGCTAAAGGATGTTGTGGTAAGAAAGAAAAAGAATTGATGTTTTTGTGTACTTTCTGTACGATGCTGTAGAAATCTGTTTTATAGACCAAAATACAATGTATGAGGGTTTCTAATTTGTTTAGCAAGGTAATCGAGAATCTAACATTTCATATGACCATTGATGTCTGAGATACATTAGGTAAACATGCCTTCGTTAGTCACCTTGTGACACCATCAGATTTTTTATATAAAACAAATAATAAAGTCTGTTTTCCTTTCATCCAATATAACTTTGTCGTGGTGTACCCAGACAGTGGAAAGCAGTAGGTCAGCGCAAATGACCAATCTGATGCCGTCATTACTGACAGAACCTGCCCTCCTCCCTAAAGTAGTTGTATATGCAGTCTCTCCGGCACATATAGTATCTGGTAGCAATCATATATCTGAGGTCTTAGTGAGAAGTACCCGGCAGGAGAGGTCTTTGAAAGGATAGTGTGGATTTAATGGATGAGGGCAATATGGACATATGGGGCACTTGGGCTATTCCATGAGGAATCTTGGCTCAGAGAAAGCTCTTGAACAGTTGAACAGAGGGATTTGGGCTCTGTAATAGAGGATGTGCCACATGATAGTCAATTGGGAGTTCATGCTCTCATTCCCAAGCTGTGAGTTTGGTACTGCAGCTCCCATCAATGAGCATGGAGAGTTATCTCCGATGTTGCTCCAAATCCTCTCAAATTGAAAATATGGGTTTGAATGAGGGTCTGCTTAAGCCTGCAAGTTGGTAATATATTAAAGAAAAGATCACACAGGATCTTAATGCAAAAGCAGTTCTGACTTTATTGCATGGGTTTAATCCTTTTGACAAGGCCATATCAGAATTACCATCTGACAAGGTTAACAAAATGTCTCAAACTGATCCAATGAATGTCCAAGAGTCTATTTCCATGTGAGACGTAGCCTGTCAAATTAATCTGCTTGAAAATATTACTACTCCAATTGTTCACCTGAAAACCAGTGGATACCAGCCTGTTCCTATCTCTTCAGCCGCTGGTCATGTCTCAGGATTGGCAACCATAGCCCACTTGGGAAGAGCTATGTCACCCTCCCAAAAAAACTCTGAATACTCCAAAATCTATATGTAATCAGTTTTTTCTGTTTGGAAAGGATATCCGGGTGAAGAGGTCCAGTATGCCTGAGGCCACTGACTCTTTCCAGAGAGGATTTGTGACGGACCAAAGAAACATTGTCATTACCAATGTAGATAAACAAGAGCAGACTGAACCAGAGAGGCGCTTAGGAATAAAGTCCTCTCCTAGTTACATGCTACAGTTGGTCATGGTTATATTAGATCCAGAGACTTGAGAGTTTCGTGGAGGGTGCAAATTAAAGATGGGTGCTCTAGGAATGACACAGACTGTAGTATTATTGGTTGTAACATGTATGTCTTTGGCATTGTTTTTATATGTTTGTGTTGGCACCCATATGCCCACGGGCCTGTGTCTCAGCACTTTACAAGTAATAAATAAGTGCCTAATAAGACCTTTAGGAACTTGAGCACCCAAAGAGAGATCAGTGTAGGAGTACACTGCTGCTGCTGGTAGTATCCATAGTAGAGAGGATTGCCAAAGGCCAGATTTTGTTAAGGATATGATGTAGGAAAGGAGCTGATGAGTCTTGGGAGGATATCTTACGGGAAACGTGCTCGCCTTGGCAGCAAGACGACCGAGAGCAAAACAGGTTCGATCCCCGGGTCCGCGCTTAGAAACCTCTGGGTATTAAGCGTGTTATAAATAACCTATCATATATCATATATATACATAGTACGCCCCGTCACTCAGTTCCTCCAAACCTTTTCCCCTTCCGATTGAGAAAAACCACAGGAGGGGGTTATCCATCTGTTAAAACATTAA
Organism: Ambystoma mexicanum; assembly: GCF_040938575.1. NCBI lineage: Eukaryota > Metazoa > Chordata > Amphibia > Caudata > Ambystomatidae > Ambystoma > Ambystoma mexicanum. Next base: position 623,929,443 of record NC_090928.1, on the reverse strand, counting down.
CAAGGATGCACCCCAACAGGGTGGGCACACAACAAGGTGTAAATTATGGTATACAAAAGAGGTACCAACATTAGAGATAAGTTGCTAAAGGCAGAACGTGGAGCAAGAGAAACACAATTAACATTAGCAACTAAGAAAAAGGGTACATTTCCCTGTTTAAATTGCAGCCACTGCAATAATGTGGCGAAGGGTGATTAGATCACGCACCCACACACTGGGAAAAAAATTACATTGAGAAATTTTGCAACCTGCCGATCAACTGGGGTCATTTATTGCATTAAGTGCCCATGTGGCCTAATGTTCATTGGACAGACCGCAAGGTCCGCCAGAGAGAGGTGAACGGAGCATAAATCTAACATTCGATGCAACAATGAGAAGTCCCCTGTTGCAAGACATTTTACATCAGCTCGTCATACAATAGCACAGATCAGATTTACTATTTTGGAAGTGGTGAGGAAACCACCAAGGGGAGGTGACTATATGAGGATTCTTGCACAAAGGGAAATGTTTTGGATAGATGCTTTGGACACTATCTCACCAAAAGGTCTTAATGAAGAATTTTCCCTTAATTGCTTTGTATGAATAGGACCCTTCCGATCACGTTAGATAATTTGTCCTTTTCTTTTTTTATTTCTATATAGGTTCACCTTGAATCATCATTCCTCTTTGGTCGATTTTAGGCGGGTTCACACACATCCTCCAGGTTTTGACTCCTTTCTTGTATATTGTTGGCTTTTTAGTTTTGCTCTCTATAGTTTCCCCTTTGCAATTTTACCTTTCAGTATATGCATTTGATTTTTGTTTATTCCGTTTCTGGCCATCTGAGTTTTAGTACCTTATTGTCTTTGCTTCTATTTAATTTAAATGTTTGTTGTACACTGTATTTTATATTATTTCTTAATTGTTTTAATATTTATTATTTATATTCCTTCCTCCATATATTCTTTGTATTTGCCTCTTGTCTCGCTTTTATATTATTTACCTTCATTTGTTCCCCAGTTTCCCTTTTATTTTTACTTGGCAGCAACTGGCACCTGGATCTGCTGCCGTACGGCGCTGTAGCATCCGTGCACGTGACCTGGTTACATGACGTATACTTTCCAAAAGGTCTCTTTCAGCTATTGATTTTTTGGAACAACATACGGGGGATTATTTCTTCCACCCTCTAACTTTGATAACAGGCTTTTTAGGCATAAGGTGTGGGGGCCAGTTGTTATTGACAACTGGAATACCCATACACGTGACCTTGTCATGTGACATGCAACACGGACAAGATATTTGTAATAGATTTCGCTTCAGCTCTCTACATGGATTATTGTTTAGTTGCTTTCCAAACTTACCCCCATTGGGAATTATACATTTTTTGGTGACCACATTCTTCATGCCGTCGTTGTATGCGGTTAGAGTACCTGATCACGTGACTCTGTCACATGACTTGTAACAGACTGTAATAGGAGATGGATACTTGGAAAGGCTATGCCGTACAGATTGTTGCGATCCTTTGTGGCAGTGAGTTTCTGGTCAAGGTGAGTTAGATGGGGTTATTTGGGATTTTTGGAACCGTTTTTTCAACACGAGGCCTTGTATACAAGAAAGCTTTATCTATATCTGCATGCTAACTAGGTGGGTCTGTTTTTTTCTGCCCTTGGAGTGGGTGCACTATGATGTTTTGCAAGTAGCAGTAGTGCTAGGACCGTGAGGGGGTTATAGCAATAGCCCTAGAATTGTGCAAGATTGGCTTCACTTATATTACCTCCTTTGAAGAGGGTTTTACGCATTTAAGACTGTTGAGTCTATGCTTTTCTTCCTTTGCTTTGTTCCATGATGGCCTTCTTGAATTTCCTTTGACATTTTGCGATGTAAAGGTTCATCAGAAGTTTCTGGTCTGAAATAATTTTGTTAATTTGTTTGCCTTTGTAAATATTCAGCACTTTGAAGTAAAAAATTATGAAGATATTTGACTGACTATGAATCAGCTTTAATAGTGTGCAGGGGACAGGAGTGTCTTTAGTTCTAGACACTTTTTCTTAGTTCACACAACAAGGTGTAAAGAAAAACACTTAAAAAATAAAATAATTTTAAATACAGAAACGGTCATCCCAGAGCCATCACCAGATGCCTACACGTTCAGACAGAAGCAACAACCCACAGATCTTACTGAGCAGGGATGGATGGGAGGGTCGATGAGGAATCGGCAGGAGAAGAACCCATAGAAAGAACATTACGGTAAGGTCATTTCTCCTTCAATGGATTGCTTTTCACCCGCAGATTCCTCATCATAGGCTCCCCAAGCAGTTAGGATAACAGAGGAGAGCAGAAAGATTTAAACCAGCAGATTCTGTAAAACTGCCCTACCATACCTAGCATCAGCTCCCTGTGCAAGGTCCAAGGCATAGTGCTTGGTGAAGGTATGCAAGGATGGCCAAGTGGCCGCCCGGCAAACATCCCTAACAGGGACCCCTATCTGGAGGGCCACAGAGGCTGAGACCACTCTGGTCGAGTTCACCTGGATTCCCGCTGGCAGCTCCTTGCATGCTGATTCTTACCATTCGGATATGCACAAAAGAATCCACTGTGACAGAATTTGTTTGGTGATGTCTAGAAAAGGCCTTCTTAAGGCCTTTTCTAAACTCAGACTTACGAGCAACATAGAAGCTTAAAGCTCTCTTGGAATCAAGGCAGTGGAACCACTCTTCCTCCTTCGAGAGATGCAGAGGAGGGTAGAAGACAGGCAAAACAATAGAGTGGGAAAGATGAAATTCGGAAAGCACCTTAGGAAGGAATCCGAGTCTGACTTTAAGAGAGACTTTCTCACGAAAGAACTTCAGAAAAGAGACAACAGCCGTAAAGAACATGAATACATAGGCTCAAACGGAGCCACCATCAAATAAATCAAAACCAGATTAAGATGCCAATCTGGGACAACAAATGGGATTGGCAGAAACATGTTGAGAAGGCCCTTCAGGAACTGGGCCATGACCAGAATGGTGAACAAATTATAAATTACTCACCATAGTGACTAACGTACTCTTAGTCCAAAGTCCCCTTTCGTCCATACTATATGGGCATCCCTTACAAGGGACGGGAGACAGAACCTTTTTCATCAGAAATAATCTTCCCCTTTAAATTTAGAGGCACGGCCCAGGGAGCATGCGCTGCCCTGACTCCGCCCTCCGGTGCCACACCTCAGTCCCCATTGACGCGTCGATAATAGCCCAATGACACCAGTATTATTAGGGGGGGAGGTTGGTGGGATGTATGGAAGAAAGGGGACTATGGACTAAGAGTACGTTAGTCACTACGGTTAGTAACTTATAATTACTCTTACGTCCCGTCCCCTTTCCTCCATATTGTATGGGCGATTACAACTGATTCTAGCCCCAGGGTGGAAAGGAGACTCTCCTTAAGCAAATAGGTTCCTGAGAACTGCCTGTCCGCAAGCCCCATCAGATCTAGAGCCCACATCCAAACATTAATGCTTGCAGAAAGCTGAGGGAGAGGCCCAGGTGGCCACCCTGCTTATGACTTGCCAAGGGACATGGCGCTGGAATGTGATGGCCATTGCCTTGGCCCTGAGTGCGTGGGCATGCATGTTGGCCGGGAGCGGCTTGTGCTGGCCCTCATACGCTTCTTTGATGGCAGAGACCATCCAGCGGGATATGGACGCCTTAGAGGCTTGATAGCCTAGCCTAGAACGATCAAAAGTAACAAACAGGGCGTCCGACTTGCGGAAGCCCTTGGTCCTGTCCAAGTAGAATTTTAGGGCACGCCTGACATCCAGGCAGTGCAGCACTCTCTCTGCTTTGTCCTTGGGATCGGGAAAGAACGTATGAAGGACTATCTCTTCATTCAAGTGAAATGCAGATGGAACCTTGGCCAGAAATGATGGGTGCGTCTGCATGACTACCTTGTCCCTGTGAAAGGTGGTATATGGTTCAGAGGTGACCAGCGCCTGAATCTCGCTGACTCTGCGAGCCTTGGTAAGACCGACTAGTAAGGCCGTCTTGATGGTGACCAGCCTAATGTCCACGGATGCCATTGGCTTGAATGACTTGTGCGCCAGGGCGCCCAAGACTATATTAAAGTTCCACACTGGGTGCAGTCTCTTGACAGCCGGGTAAAGCCTGGCGAGACCAGTCAGGTGTTTGACGATAGGGTTGGAGGAAGAAAAGATGCCCTCCTCAGAGTTCCTGTAAGCCCCGATGGCTGCGAGATATGTATGGCAGGTGGCGACCTGTACCGAGTGAGCGAGGTGCGCCGAAAAGGAGAGCACGTCGTCCAACTTGCAGGTCAAGGGGCCCAGTGGCAGAATCTGGTCCATTTGCTCTTGTACTGCGCCTTGGTGGCTCTGCTCCTGGCACCCTGTATGATTTCCAGATTTGCCTGTGAGAGGCTAAGGTCCTGAAGCGTTACCTACTCGGGTACCACGCTGTGAGGGCTAGTTTCCCTGCCACGGGGTGGATGATCCTGCCCCCCTGCTGTGCCAGAAGGTGTGCTGGGCCTGTCGGAGGTGTATCGGAGGCACTTCCGAGAGGCTGAGGAGCTCCGAGAACCATGGTCTGGCCGGCCACAATGGAGAAATCAGAATTCGGTGCGACTCCTTGATCTTGCAAATTACCCTGTGGATCAGGGGGGTGGGCAGGAAGGCATAGGCCTTCATGCCGGTCCACTGGAGGTGAAATGCTTCGCCCAGAGAGCCGGGACCCTGACCCTGCCAGGATGCGAACTGGGGGCACTTCTTGTTGTGCCAGGTGGCAAAGTGATCCACTTGGGGAAGACCCCACTTGTTGAAAATCTCCTGAATAACGAGGTTGTTTAGCTGCGACTCGTAATTGTCTGCTCCCAGCCTGCTGAGCCTGTCCGCTTCCAGGTTGGCTTCCCCCGGGAGGTGAACTGCTAGAGGACAATTTAATTTTCCAAAGCCCATTCCCACATGCTGATCGCCAGTCCGTACAGAGGAGGGGATCTGGTGCCTCCCTGCTTGTTGATGTAGTTCATGCTGATCGAGTTGTCTGTCTGTATGAGGACAACCTTGCCCTTGAGAAGTGGTAGGAATGCTCTGAGCGCTAGCCAGATGGCGTTCATCTCCAACCAATTGATGTGGTATTCCTGCTCCTGTCGAGTCCAGGTGCCATGGACCGAGAGGTCGTCCAGGGTGGCTGCCCAGCCCTCAAGCGAGGAGTCTGTGGTGATGGTGGCCTGCGGAGAAGGAGGCCGGAAATGCTTGCTCGTCCGTAGGTTGCAGTCCCTGGACCACCAAGTTAGGTCCGGGTGGAGAGATGGAGGAACGTTGATCATTTCTGATTGAAAGCCCTGCTCCTGACCCCATGAGGCTGCAAAGTGCAGCTGAATCCTTCTCATCCTTCGTCTTGTGTGCGGGACGGCTAGCAGCACCGCCACTAGTAGACCCAGGAGATGTTGATACCACCAAGCCGAGGTCCCTTCTCTGCTGAGGAAGTGGAAGGTGGCCCTCTTTATGGCCGAGATCTTGTCTTCCGTCGGGAAGACTTTCTCGGAGCACGTGTCCCAAATGAGTCCCAGGAATGTCAGAGTCTGTGTAGGGAGAAGCTGTGACTTCTTGAGGTTGAGCGAGAAGCCCAGGTCGTGCAGTGTGTTCATAAGGGCATGGGAGGAGTGGTGGACCACCTCCGGAGATGTCACCCTGACGAGCCGGTCGTCGAGGTATAGATAGATGTGGAGGCCCTGCTCTCTGAGGAGGGCCGCTACCGTGTTCATGAGTATGGTAAAGACCCTTGGGGCCGAGTTGAGGCCAAACGGGAGGACCTTGTATTGGAAATGGTAACCCATGATCCTGAACCATAGGAAAGAACGATGGGGCTGCCAAATCGGGACCTGTAGGTACACGTCCTTCAGGTCTTGGGAGCACATCCAGTCTCCCTTGTCCAATGTCTCTGCTATAAAAGCTGGCGTAACCATCTTGCACTTTTGCAGGGGTAAGGAGAGGTTGAGGGTGGAAAGGTCCTGCACAACTCTCAGGCCCGCCTGGTTCTTTTTCTGAATGGCAAAAATCCTGGAGTAGAATCCAAAGCCTCGTTGGGAGGCTGCAACTTCCTCCACTGCCTGGCGCTCTACGAGCGACCGGATCTCTGCCAAAAGAGTTACTGTCCCAACCTGTGGGAGTGGATGGAGGAGAGGCTGGGATGGGTAGGCGGTACCCCATGGATCCTATGGAGAGGATCCAGGGGTCCGCAAAATTCTGGTGCCAGAAATTTGCATGGAGAGCAAGCCTGCCCACCACCTGAGGCACGTGGACCTGAAGGTGCGGGTCATGCCTTTCCCTCACAGGCTGAGGAGGGGGACTGAAAAAAGCCCTTATTCACCCCTCATCCCCCCACCCCCCTTTTTGTTGTTTGCGCCGGCTCTGAGACGGCGAGCGGTCCGACTGCCTGGATCTACGTTCCTGGAAACCGTGGAACTCTCCATGTGTACGACCCTTCTCTGAGTGCTGCTGAGATTGGGTGTAAGATTTGGGCGTGGTCTTTGTAAGAATGGACAAATATTTTACCGTTTGTGAGCAGTTCTTCTTGTCCAGCTCTTCATCCATAGAGGAGTGGGAGAAGTCCCCCCTCGAATGGCAGATCTAGAATGCGCTGCTGGACGTCCAGGTTGAATTTCGTCGCCCGGAGCCAGGCTGTGCGCTCCATGTCAGTGGCAATGCAGATGGCCTGGCCTGAGATATCGATATGCGCCACAGTGAATTCCAGCAAGTCGTGCGCCACAAGCTTGGCCCTCGCTAGCCCCGCCTTGAAGCATTATTGGCATTGGGAGGGGAGTTCCGGGAGGAAGTCTGCAATTTCCCACCATAACTGTTGGTTGCCGGCAGTGTACATTGGCACCTGCGTTGGCCTGACGCAGGTGCAGGGAGGCGTTGGAGTAGATCTTCTTGCCGTAAGCCTCCAAGATCTTCTCCTCTTTGCCTAGCAGCGCCGCAGAGGAGGAGGCTGGGGACGACTGAGCCTTGGAGTAAAGTGATGCTGCAGCGATCACCGAGGAGTGTGGCTGAGGATGGGTCGAGAGCAAGAGTGTGTCCCCCTCCAACTACCTCTACTTGGCATCGAGGCGTCCATTGACCGGCTGGACTGAGTTGGGCTTGAGCCAACCCTTCTTGGCCAGGGAGACTACATTGGTTTGCAGTGGAATCCCCGTGTTGGGAGAGGGGCGTTTTGTGAGGACTTCAGCCAGAACCCCCTCTGCCGGCTGTTCGACCTAGAGCTGAGGGAGGCCTAGGTACTCCGCCAGGTCAGCAAGACATTCATGGAAGGCCCTGGCTAAGGATGGTGTGTCCGGATCCTCCTCGTCCGTGTCCTGCGGATCCGGAGGATCTTGTGGAGAAGGAGGAGGGGTAGATGGCACCGGAGGCTGGGGTACAGAGACTGCAGCCGGAGGCTGAGGAGGCGGCAGAGGTTGCAGAGTTGGCTGTGGAGCTGGAGGAGGCAGCTGCACCGGGGTCAGGGAGCCCGATGGAGGGGTCTGTGGTGCCGCTAGCATGGCGGGGAGTGTTAAGTATTTCAATCAGGCGATACACCCTGGCCTCAGCCTAGTATGCAGCACACAGCTGAAATGCTTATTTTATTAATGTTCTGAGTGATATACCGCTCATATCACACCCCTTCTCAAAATACCCCAGATCACAATGGACCAGGACTCAGGCTGGTTGGTAAAGGCAATATTTATTTATTTAAATTCAAATGAAACATATACTTTGTAATAGGGAGCAGCAGTCACCAATGTGGTGACAATAACAGATAGGTAGGTATGTAAGGCAGTTAAATTCACTTTTAGCAACACAGAATTTAAAACACCAGAGAAAAGAACACTTTTGCCTTGTTTAGAAAGACAGCACTTCCGTTAGGATTTCCTCCTGCAATATTCCTCAACCCACAAATAAGCAATTCTAAACAGATGTGAGGAAGCAGCAGGTATTTGCGAATAAAGAACAGTAAACCGAATTTGAATACAACCTTCCCTCCCCATACAAGAGAGAAAAACAGGTTTGAAGTCTTACACTTTAAAATGACATTCGTAAATGGCTATATAAAACAATCAATGTGTGCAAAAATCCTTAAATCAATACAAATTTCTATGGGAGCAACATTGACCATATGCGAACAATCATGAGCTATAGTTTGAGCAAAATTAACCACTTTGAATCTGAATGGAAGGTTGGAAATAATTTAGAGTGAAAATCACACGTGTAAAACTTTGCAGAAATGCGGATTCCTGCCTAAATTTAACCAAACGGGTTTTAAGAGAAACTGGTGAAATTCTGAGTGCAGTGTTTAGGTTGGGATGTAGCTACAGGTCTTATGTATAATCCAGAGTTGAAATGAAGTCTCTAGCTATTCAATTGAGTGAGTTATGCAATGTTGAATGAGAGGCGTTTTTGGAAAATAAAGGCGCGAAAAAGAAAACGGAAATCAATTTTTACAAAGGATAGTTATGCTCTACACTAGGGCATTCAGGCTAGGTTACCAGATTGAAACACAGTAAGCTCTAGAGTTCATCCGTGGAACCAACCCCATCTCCTCCATGTCCGCCCTGGTGGACTCAGTCCGATTACCCGAGGGAGGATTAAGGGTTTGGGATTTCACAAGACAAAATTATTTAAAGGAGTTAGCACTACCACAAAGAATCAAAGGCAAAGTTTCAAGAATGGTTGTGACAATATTACAAGTTCTTAAGGTAAAGATGGGATGGTTTAGAGATGGGGATGGAACAAAACAAGGCAAAGTATGCTATGATTCTCTGTTTCCTATTAATACTTACAGTCCACTTTAATTTAGGATTTTGGACCGTCAAGGGTTTCTTGTCACTGGACAGCACTGGACTGCACTGGTTACTGGAGACTGGAGATCAGTGGGATGGTGAGTTTGCAGCAGGCAAGCATTTACTAGTAGCAAGGTAGACTGGATCAAAATGCTTCCCTTGGATTTTTGGGATTGCTTGAGAATTTGGGCCTAGCTGAAAAAGGAGTTCAGCAATGCTGAGGCCTTTACTTTGTAAGGAAAATCAGGAATCGGGAACAAGGATGGAGAAATCAGGAACAGGGCGCCACACAGAAAATCAGGAAGAAGTCAGGAATCTGTGTGTGTGTGTGTGTGTTTGTGTGTGCTGTGAGATTCCCTTATTTATCAGGCCAAATGACATCACTAAAGTATATGGCAGGGGCAGGCTTAATGTCCACACCCCTAATGTTAGGATTGGGCAGGAGCACAGTTTCCGCCTTGCTCTCCGCTGTTTGGGTGACAGAAAAGGATGTCATGTTTATGGGGTTACTTTTACAATGTCTAGAAACCTCCCATAGCTATTGGGACCAAAATCTAACTTTCCCACAAATACATATTTATGCATTTAGAACCTCTGAGAAAATCAGACACACAAATTACATATTTTGTGGGTCACATTTCAATCCAAATCCCAAGTCTGTGGGACCTGGTTTAGTCTTTCTGCTAAATTTTGGCAATTTTAACCATGAAAGATTTGGCCTAACATTTCCCAATTTTGTACATAGATGTGCATTTACCCTTAGCTTATGTGTATAAAATGTTATATTCGCTGCATTAATACTTTAAGCGCAATCGGTTATTCTTTATAACTTCTGTTCCTTATGCAGTAGTAAGTCCTACCAAGTCTTCAAATGAATAGCATACAATTAGATTTAGAATTATGCACTTTTCACATTTTTTCTCATTCTTGCTGTCAAGTTAAATGTCTTGAAAGTTCAGTTGCAAAAAAGGCTTTTTAAACACCAAATGTCACTTGTCAGTTTTTTTTTCTTTTTCCCAAGTGTAAGCACATGTCAATACCTTTGAAGTAGAATGAGGGCCCTCTCCCACTGGAAGGTTGATGTCTTAGCCTGCCATTGTCTTAGCCTGGGGCAAAGACAAATGTCTAATGCCGACTGGGAAACCCCATTGTCCTGGGTATTCAAGGCCTATTCAGGGGGGACTCTTTCCATGCAATTTACCTGACTTGAGCGGGGTACACATATTCGGAGGGGTGCGCATGGACTTCATGCGATTAAGCTGGCGCGAGTGGGGTATGTGTATTCTGGGGGTAGGTGGGGAGTTTTACACGCGATAGGCCTGGCGCAAGCGGGGTACGTGTATTGCGGGGGTGCACAGGGAGTTTTACACGTGATTACGCTGGCGCGAGCGGGGTAAGTGTATTCCGGGGGTGCACAGGGAGTTTTACATGCGATAGGCCTGTTGCGAGCAGGGTACGTGTATTCCTGGGGTGCGCATGGACTTTTACATGCGATAGGCATGGTGCAAGCTGGGTATGTGTATTCTGGGGGTGCGCAGGGAGTTTTACACACGATAGTCCTGGTGCAAGCGGGGTATGTGTATTCTGGGGGTGCGCGGGGAGTTTTACACACGATAGTCCTGGTGCAAGCGGGGTATGTGTATTCTGGGGGTGCGCGGGGAGTTTTACACACGATAGTCCTGGTGCGAGCGGGGTACGTGTATTCCGGGGGTGCGCGGGGAGTTTTACATGTGATTACGCTGGCGCGTGCGGGGTATGTGTATTCCGGGGGTGCACAGGGAGTTTTAGACGTGATTACGCTTGCGCGAGCGGGGTATGTGTATTCCGGGGGTGCGTGGGGAGTTTTGCACACGGTTACGCTGGCGCGAGCGGGGTACGTGTATTGAGGGGGTGCGTGGGGAGTTTCACATGCGATTGGCCAGTGTGTGCCCTCCTGGGAGTGCCCCACCTTTCCATGCCCCGCAGGCAGCCCATCACCCCAGTCCATGCCCCACAGGCAGGCCACATGGCACCATGCACATGGGAGCACCGACACATGTCCCCCCCAAATTGACAGGAATCGTGCAGCAGGCAGCACCATCCATACACACACACACCAGCATGAACATCCGAAGGTTGGCATGACGTCACAAGCAACATGGGGCATGCCAAACACATGCATACAGGCCGACAGACATGCATCTGTACATCTCCACTAACTGTCACAATGCAATCATCGGCAACTATGTCACATCTGCCAATTGGGTTCATACATGTCAGTGTCACATGCATCCATGGCGTATCAGTCACACACATGTCAAACACACACACACGCACATGTATGCCGTGCACGTACATGAAGGCGGAACCAGCATCCATGTGTCACACCCCAACCATGCCATAGTACATACACAGAAATGCTATCATGTGCGCGTCTCCACATGCAGTGTTGCATCATGCTTTGTAACACACCATTGATGTGCATCACACATGACTGGACTCACATGCAGCACGGTCATGTCCCTGCACATCCATACATGGCCCATTTCAGACATATGTCCAAGCTGCACACTTCTGGCACAGCTCAACATGCACTGCATCCAATAAGTACGCATGGACACTTACCGCTCGACCCTCATGTTGTCGGTGGTAAGGTGGACCCGGCGCCTCATTGCACCTGCTGCTTCCAAGAGGCGCCGGGCCTTCCTGACGGTCCTGGACCTGGAGTCCTCCCAGCACTTCCAGACTTGTCGTATGTTGCGGGCTGTCACCCCCTCCACATTGATGGCAGCCACAATGTCCTTCCAGATCCTCTCACGTCCATCCTTGTCGGCATGTCTTCTTCCATAGAGGGCATCATAATGCACCAGGACTTGCTCCAACTTCTGCGGCACTGAAGCTGGTAGCCCTCTGCCTCTCTGGCTGGGGGTCGCCAGTGGTCTCTGATGGTGTTTCCCCCGACATGTCAACCCCCGAGGCAGATGTGGGTGGGCAACTGGGTCCTGGTGCTGGGCTGTGGAGGGTTGGAACTTCAGTCTGGAGTCTTCTGTTCCGGCAGGGGTGGTCACAGCAACTGGACCCCTGCAGATGGCTGACGTGCAGGCACCAATTAGCAGGGCACATGGCAGGCAGGCAGCAGCGGATGGCTGGTGGGAGACTGCTCGGGGCTCTGGGGGGCAGGAAAACAGCCTTCTGGGCAGGAGCGTGGTCTTCCGTGTGTTGTCACGTGGCAAGCTTGATACGGAGTGACTTTGCATGAGTGTTAGGGAGAATTCTCATGCTATGGCTAATTTCCCTTACCTAGTGAGTCCCTGAGCAGCTTTGCTGGATCTCTGGAGTTATTTCTTTCCACTTGGTAAGAGTGTGAGCTTTTCCCCCACTCTTACACCTATTTTGATATGTGTCTTTTACCTGTTTTTAAGATTGTGAGCTCTGGAGTACACCACTTCAGTAGCCCCCTTCTTTGTGTGTCACACAGCACCTTCAGTGCAGTGACACAGGGTTGTCGGCCAGACCTCCCACTGACTCAATTTTCTGAGGTGACTACTGTCTGCCGGAAAAGAGTAAAGTTACCATTAACTTTACTTAGTCAAATTTAACCACAGATCCAGTACACACCATCTTACATGGAGTGCTGGAAGGGTTAACTCTTAACTCTTTTTATCTGTACCTCCTAGAGCATTGTTTCGCTCTTTTAACATTTAGACATGGCTGGTGGCAGTGGTATCTACCCTAAATTTCTACCACGGTTATCTTAGATAACCGTGGTAATATTGTAGGCAATTGTGTTAACCTCAAACTTAAAACCGCTTGACCAAATCCTTTTTCGTTTGGCTATGGTGCGGTTTATTCGCCATTTCTTTTTGTTGAACTCCTTCTTGTGTTTTACTTTGCAGTGCAAACCAGGTTTGCCTTCTTTGTTCACTGTCTTTTGGCGGGCTTCTACCTAGAAGCCCTCCTCAAGGCGCTTGGGTGTCTAGGTGGGCTGAATGTGAGGGAGGGGTGTAGTCTCCTCCTGCACAGGGTATCCTAGGAAACCCAAGTCACACTTAGTCAGAGAGTCGCCACTGGAACTACAAGGAACTGACGAGAAGTGGAGGAGAGGTCGACTGCTGCAACTACCCGTACCGGTGAAGCCCTGCTGCAGTCCTGAGCTATCTACCCTTCAACGACTAAGAGGAGATCCAGTCCGGAGTCTTCTTCCCTTGAGCCTGGTGGGGATAACCAGCTCATCTTTTTCAGCCAGAGGTCGCCTTCGTGGTCGAAATCGCTGCACACTGCTGTAGTGGTCTGGATAGCCACTTGAAGAACCTCTCCTGTTTTTAAGGAGCACACCTTTTATTCATTGTGGCTGCTGCCGGCCTCATCCCTGTGTGGTGCGGACCCCCTCATTGTCCTTCTTCATGCTGAAGCTGCAGGAAAGCATGGGTCTGCGGGAAACCAACAGGAACACCTACCGTGGCACCAGCATCATTCTTTAAGAAAGGTACTGTGTCCTGTTTGAGGAATTTTGGGTGAAATCCCTATTTCTCTACTTTTAAGGCTTGTCCTTACTTTTCCCTCCTTCTTATAACTTTTGCTTCCGAACATTGACAATATCAAAGTACTCTTGGCAACGTTGAATCTTGAACTGTCCGACTGTGTGATCCTCGACAACAGGCACCCGGTGTCACTTGACTTTGGGTCCGGCCCTTTGACTCTTGAATTCCTGTCTGTGTGTTCTTCGATTCTGTCTGCCTAACCAACATATTGCCTGTAATTTTTGCCCCCAACTCGCGCTGGGTATCTCGGGTGCTAAGTGTGTTTTTGCCCCGGTAGCATTTCTTGCCATGGATACGCGTTTATCTAGTAGACCGAACTATCAAAAAGTGATCGCAATTGTATTCACAGTAACATGTTCTGTTTCGTAACACTGGTCCATCCAAACACAGGGTACTTACCTTGAGTAATACTGTACAAAGTGAATTGGTGAGTTGTAGTATATTTTACGTGTGGTTTTTGAATTAATAGAAGTGTTGTGTTGATAACAAATGGTTAAAAAAATAAATGTACTTATATTTTTTTACCTGAAACCTTGAGTCAGTGTTTGCTTGAGTCACAGTAATTGTGGTCCCTTTGTGTAATCTCTGCTACTGCTCATATACTCTTGAGATAAGCCTGGCTGCTCCGCTACTGCTACCACTTTAACATAGTAGTACAGGCTTGTACCAGAGGTAAAACTTGTATTGCCACCTGTAGTCTTAATTGTGCGTAGTGGTCCCTAAGGGCACTGCACAGGATTCTGCCTAACAATGTGAAAAAACAGCACGTCAGCATGTAATTCGAGGAAAGGCCCTGTCATGATGCCTACCTCCAAGGAGCCAGGTCCGACCCAGCAACCCCAGAGGCAGGCATCATTTCCCCCAGGGGAGTGCCAGCGGGCCCAAGCTGGGGCCCTTTGGACGCAGTCCTGGCGCCTTAGGCGCCAGGCTCATGTTGGACCTCTGTCCTGGCGCCTTAGGCGCCAGGCTCATAAAGCTAGACATGTGTTCAAGTGTTTTAATGTGCACTTACCTGATGCAGACCATGCTGCCACATCCAGGCCCTCTTGAGGCCTGAATGGAACTACTTTACCTGTGGGACTACTTTCCACCCGGGTGTGGTCGGGGAAGGATACATACCTGATTGGAGGAAGGATACACACTTGGGACTTCTTCCAAAGCTATTTAAACCACACCCGATCAGCAACTCGCGCTTCGCGTTGTTCTGCTCCTCGCAGCTGGACGCTCACCGTGTCAGCTCCTGCATCTGGACTTCAGCCACGCCTGTCAGCATCCTGGGTCACCTACAAAGGGAGACAAGAGACCTTACCAGCTAAATCTGCACCACAGAGACATCACCGAAGATCCTGAAAGGGAAGACATTATTTTTAAAAGCATTTCGTTACGATCGCTGCAGCGCTGCATTTCACTCACCTTTCCTGGGTTCCTCCATCTTCAGCAGCGATCATCCGGATACACAGCCACTTCCCAGAGCCTAGAGAAAAAGACAAGAATAAGAGGTGAGAGAAGGAAGGGAATACGACTTACCTGTTGGGTCATTCCGATTTCATTTCGGGTGTTGGCCCTTCCAGGCATTTTCCGGACCCCGGCCCCTATGGGGAAAAAAGACAAAGACATTGAATGAGCGTATGCAAAGACAGTTCCCGAGCGCTCATCCAGAACTAACCTGCCATTTACTGGAACTGGAACTGCACGTTTCACTTCGGGTCGGCGCCATATCTCCGGCATTCCGAAACCCGGCCCCTAAGGGGAAAAAAGACATAAGCATTAGCACTTGCTGCAAAAAGACAATGAACATTATTATTAAGCTTGGATTTTTGAACTTGCAACAGAACTTTTACAGAGCCTTACCTGAATAGTCAAGCTTACCTGAACTCCCATCAATCCTCAATCCAGTGAAGTAACTGGGTTTCAACGTGCCCCTGCATTGGAAGCAGGATGGAGAGCTCATCCTTCCTGACCCTAAGGTGAGACTTCACGGGGAATCGTGGAAGGGTATCGTGGAGGGTTGGAAGAGAGTGGGAGGCTTGAGCATAACTCAGTCAGTAGGTAATACTCCCTTTTCACACACAGGGGAATATTCCTGCGAGCCGGAGAAGCCAGAGTAGAGGGCCCTTCCTGTCCATCTTCAGAGTCCTGCGCTTCACCATTGAAGAAGCATCAGCACTCGAAGCCAGACCTGCGCCTCCGTGGGAATCAGGTGAGCGTTACAGGCCCTTAGCGCGTAAGTGACGTGATGCTTGAGGGTGTTTCCCTTGGCACGGATGCATAGTGAATACGCACGTGCAAAAACTGCACATCCGAGTGGCACTGCGTGTAATTGGAGGAAAGGCCCTTAGCGCGTAAGCACGTAAGTGACGTGGCACGTATGGGCGTTTCTGTGGGCAGGGGTTAAAGGTCCGTGTAGGATGCCATTTTCTTGGACGTGCTTTTTGTGGAGAGCGAGTGGGTGATTCTTGTACTTCTTGTCGGTTCACATGCGATTACTTCACAACGGTTGCAGTTCGTACTCCTTGTTTACTCACAGCGTTCAATTCTTCTTTTGGTGGGGGTGTTGCCAACGTGCGCGCACACGTCTTTTTCACGTTCTTTTTCCAGGCAGACGGTGAGTCGCGCGCATATTTTTCCACTGTGGTTGCCCCTGTGTGTCGCGTACCCCTTCAGAGGTCATTGTAGCCTGGGTGTACCACATGTACGCTTATTTTTGTGTTTCTGGGTGCCACAGCGTAGTGCGGGTCCTTTATTCCATGCACATGGGCTACCAGGGGTCGCATGCACGTTAAATTTTGTTTTCGGGGTGCCTAAGCGTTGCGTGACCCGTCATCTTCCCCCAGGGGTCACAGACACCCTTGCTAGAGCACAGGGGTACGTATTCCATCTAGTACCCTGCCCCCTTCACCCCAATTGCCCAGGACAATTGTTTACTGAACCTCCCATTCGCACAAGAACATCAGTGCCATGGTTGGGAGGTGACCAAGTGGTAAGGGAGGCAAAGGTGGCTGACCTCCAAGAGGTCTCTGCGGTAGGGGACGTGGTCAGGATGAGCAGGGTGGGCCAAGAGGCCAGTGTGTGGAGGACCAATCAGGGACACCTATGCCCCCCCAATGGGTCGAGGAGATGCAGCTGATACCATCCCAGCTCAGGAGCTGTTAACACAGCCCAGATTGGTCACAGAACTGGCACGGGATGACTCGCAGGCTGACTTCTGTGTCACGAAGTCAAAGCCACGTGTGGCGGTGAAAGTTGTTGTCACCAGGCCACGTGGATCTGGGGCAGCAATGTCATCTGCTGCCCCAAGGAGCTAGGTTGAGGAGGCTGCAAGGTCAGCTGCAGCTCAATCCACCCCAGCTCTGAGTCACCCAGCCGGGACAGTGTTGGTCCCAGACCATCACACCAAGGTAGTTGTGGCACTTGGTCCTGGCAACAGCAACCAGCAGCCAATGCCTGCAGAGAGACCTTTGGTCATTGTGCCATTGCCTGCTTCCAGTGGCCAGTGCACCTGCACTTCAGCCCCTACCGACCAGAGCGGCGTAAGCCACTCAGGGTCCACACCACCTCTCAAGAGGAAGAAGCGTGCTCTTGCAGAACAGGCTGGTACCCCAGACAGGGCTCGCGCCTCCGGCACATCAAGGAAGCAGAGTTTCAATGATGTGGAACTAGACGCACTTGTGGGCTATGTGTCGGCCCATGGCTGCAAAATGCTGGTGACTGCACCGTGCAAGACTATGACTGCTCAACGTAGGGCCCACTGGCAGTGCATCGCGGACCAGATTAGTTCCCTTGGATTTGTGAGGCGCACAGCTGATGATTGCTCAAAGCGGTGGAATGACCTCAAACACTGAGCAAAAAACAAGCTGCTTCCAATTATGCCTCTACTCTGGTGACTGGCAACGGGTCTCCACCAGAGGAGGATGAACTCACAGAACATGAAGCACTCGCTGGAGGGTTCATCACAGAGGATCAGATGCAAGGCGTGGGAGACCTACCGGATCTTGAGGCAATGTCCGGTGAGTGGCCATGCGTGTGTGTGTGCAAGCCATGTGTATGTTGCTTGGGTGATGTGTTCTGATTGAGTGACAGGTCAGGCTGTGTAGTCATGACTGCTATAGGTCACCCATGTGGTGCCTCCAAGCCATCCCCTGCCCTTGGGTTTGGGTTTCACAGTATCCCTTCTGACCGCAGTAAACACTTAGCACCTGATTACTGCACTTGCCTTTCAACTGGAATCATGCCACAACATTGCTAATACTGTTTTTCTGTTCATTCTGCCTGATTGATGGGATCATTTGCATGATGAACACGTTTCTGCCGTTCTGCCCCAAATTCACCATACTTCAGACATAGATTTCACCCCACAATGCCCCACATTTGTTTACTTTTTATGGGAATGATCTCATCAATCAGGCTGATTGACTTTTGTGCACCTACACATGCGGTGCACACGATCACTTCGGAGCCCTGTTTCAATGTTCAACATGACAATTGACTTGTGTCATGTCCAAGTGACCTACCATTGATGTATCCATGTGTCTACCATCACTGTTTTAGTAAACACTGGCTTTGTTGCAGCGTGTGACACGTGTGTTTTGTCAGACTCCTTTGCATGTTCGATTTTATGATGTGCGTCTCACATTGAGGGGGGACAGTATTGATTTACTACCATCTGGGTGTGCTCGTCAATTCTGCCATGGCTATGCTACGTGCCATCTGTGTGCTGGCATGTGTCAGGTTTGTGGATTGTCCATGCCACTCACAGGCTAATGTGTGATGCAGGTGCTATGCATCTTGCAGCACATGTGTTGACTTTCCATTTTGGAGTCCTCAGTGTCTGCTTTTAGGGTCCGCTTCCACTTCATTGCCAGTGCATGCATGCCAGAGTTAGTGTCAGGTGTGACATGTGTCATTAATGTATTCAATGTGTAGATTGTGATGTCTGTATGTCGGCTATACTGTTCATGCCTGTCTTCATTACTTTTTTTTAATGTTTGTGCAGGTGATGAGGCACTAGATGCTGTGGAGGAGGAGGAGATGGTGCAGGGGCAGGAGTACTCAGAGCCCCAACCAGGCACCAGTGTAGGACGTGGGGTGCTGGTGCAGGAAAATCCATTAGTCCTACAGACCATCCTGTCCACGGGTGTCTCTGGGTACATCTCTGAAGACTTCTATGGCTCAGGTGCTGAATCTGACATTGAGACAAATGTCCCGTCGCAGATGAGTGTTTCTGGCAGGGATGCTGTTCTGTCCAACCCACCTGCACTGGGGGGGGTAGGCCCCTCAGTGGGGCATTCAGTGTTAGAATGTCCGCCTGTGGAGGTTACAGATGCAGGGTCACACTCCACTATATTTGCTCCTGTTCCTGGGCCAGCAGATCAAAGGAGGAATGCAGTCCTGCAGCCTCTGGCATGGCCAGCACAGCAAGGTGCACATCACCTTGGCCCAAACAGGTGTGGTGCCCGCCAATGCGGTGGCCGTGCGCCACCAGGCAATAGTGTGTGGGAGAACTCCATATATACTATTGCAGCACAACAGGGGCATCGTGTGAGATGATGGCCACTTCCATTCTCCCCCCTGAAAGGCAGGTGGAGCTCTAGCAGCAGGCAATGGAGTCCATGTGCCGCTCACACAGGGAGGACATGTTGGCGTCCAACAGGGACCGACAGGCTGAACTGGAGCCTCTGCGCACAGCCATATCTGCAGAGTCACAGGCCCACAGGGATGCCCTCAGGTTAGAACAAAGGTCCCTCAGAGATACTCTGGGTGCACTTGAGGTGTCCCGGAGTACAAGGTCAGAACAGCAGCTGGAGCAGCTAACACGCACAATCTCAGCTGAGCTCCAGGCAACCCGTGAGGAGATCCGAGCATCACACGAGGCCTTGCAAGCAGAAGTCTGTGCTACCCGTGAGGTGCTGCATGGGGATCTCCGGACCATCATCCTGCAGAACCAAACCTTTCAGACCTGCATGCTTGCTGCCATGGAGGAGCATGCGAGGGCTTTGCGTGGTCTGCCTCCCATACCACGCACACCTTCTAATGTACCACCAGAGGGTGATGACAGCGACGGCAGTTCTCCCACTATAGGGTAGCCGTGCAGGCCATGAGCCCATGGAGGTTTTTTTTTCTCAACATCCACGCATGTGAGTGTTGGGATGCACCCTGTACCTCCTCCCTCCTGGGTGGCCTCCCACCCACCCCCCTGGTCGACGCATGTAATTTTTGATTTTTATTTGTAATTTTTCTTTTTGACAGTTTTTTTTGTCATATTTGATTCAGATTTAAAATTTGTAAATAGAATTTTTGAAATTATTTTTTCAGTTTATTATTTTCATTTTCTTTTTGTTTCATTAGATTTTTTCATTTTCTTTAGAAGTTTTTTTTCATTTTAATTAGTATTTTAACTTTTCTTTTTTTAATACTTTTCATTTTTTTTCTTATTTTGAATTTAATTTTTTTAAGTTACATTTTCTTTTTTGTTGATAACTATTTTCTTCCAGATTGTACATCCATGTTACAGTGTGTTGCTTTGTGTGGCTCCCGTAGGCATCCACTGTGTGTTCCACCTGGGCACATGCAGGCTTGTCCTGTGTTTGGGTTTGAAACTTGGGTTCCTGACACATATGCCACTCCTGCTTCCCCTTTCCATGGGCTTGCAAGGGTGTGACCAAGTGACAGCAACTTACACAGAGGCATTGGGCTCCTATAAGTTGTGTGGGCAGTCTGTAGTCCAAACTGTGTATACACCCCTAGTGGGGATTGGTGATGATTTCTCCACTGCATGATTGATTTGTATATTGTATTACATACAGGACATTTTTCATATTTGCATGCAGCTTCTTCATGTCTTAACGAGCCTGTCTCCATTATAGATCCAGTTCATGTTGTATGCAGTACACTGCCACATTTACCTACCACCAACACACTGGAGATTGAAGGGGTTGATGTGCTGCCTTTGTCAGATTGTAACACATGCACTATTGTCATTGGTTACTGTCATACATTGCCACTGTTGGGTCCTGTACTAATTTTGTGTCTTGCGGGTAAGTATTTGCTCATGTGTGCTGTTTCTCTTTCATTAGTGAGAAGAAATTGTCTCTGGCCTGTTTCCATTTGGGACGGTGCACTTTGTGACACGTGTCATGTGTTGTGCATTCATTTGGTTGCTTTCACATAGCATGCCATGGTGTGTTGGGTAGCTGAGATGGGGTTGGGTGTCATGCCACTATTTGGGTGTACTATTTTGCAAGGAGGTAGTCCTTCATGCTGCATGAATGTGTGCCTTTTACTGACACAGCATTGGGTCTGTTTAAGTAGCTAGGGATGCACACACTGTAGCACTTCCAGGAAAACAATCTCAGGGTGGTATGGTTGTGACAGTTGACTGTCCCTTTTGTCATCATCATCATCAGTTGTCAGCTGGTATGTGCCAGGCATGGGTGCACTCTGCAGGGGTGGGAGTTTAGGTGAAGAAATTTGCCACAAGCTGGGTACGGGCTGCCTCACCATGTGCCCTTCCCCTCCCATGCGCAGCGGCCCATGCATGTGGGGGCACCACCATGTCCACCGGCACGCCCTGCCGGGTTGCAACATTGTGTAGGACACATGCTGCCACTATGATCCTGCACACTACTGGGGGTGCATATAGCAGCTACCCACCAGAGCGGTCAAGGGAGCAAAAACGTGACTTCAGCACTCCAAATGTGCGCTCCACTATGCCCCGGGTTGCAATATGGGCTGTGTTGTATCTTACCTCGGGTTGTGTGATGGGGTTCCGTATTGGTGTCATCATGTAGGTGCTCAGAGGGTAGGCACTGTCCCTAGGGTGGTGATAGTTGTCATTAGTTGGGTTTTCCCATTTCTCAGTGTCTGACATGCATGCATGTGCAGAGGCATTTGTACTCAACAATGAGCCATGTGTCACCATGCCTCTCAGCTTCCAGTTGCCGGTTTAGGGGTGACATTCTGAATATAAAACCATCATGGCTGGACCCCGGATAGTTGCCATATACTGAGGTGATGATTCCCTTGGCATCACATGCATTCCATCAAAGTACAGGTTGTAAGTGCTTGCGGTTTTGATAGATGTGCTCAGTGGCCCTGGGAGGACGTAGAGCCACATGGGTGCAGTCAATGGCACCTAGCACTTTGGGGAAGTGTGCCACCCCGTAAAAGTCCTGGACCACGGCCTGCCTTTCTGCAGGTGTTCTGAGCATGTATATGTGCCTGCGGACTGAGGGGCATGCAGTCATGATCGCCAACACCTGGTGTAGGCAGCGTGACTGCGTGGCCTGTGAGACGCCCCCCAACAATGGCACTTGTCAGCTGGAATGACCCAGTAGCCAAGAAATGCAGTACACTGAGCACCTTTTCCAAGGGACTCAGTGCTTGGGAGCACAGGGTGGGTGATGTGAGGTCATCCTCCCACTCCGCAATCAATTCTAGGATTATTTGTGCTGGACATCTGTACCTCCCATAGACCTGGTCATCAGGCATCCCAAAAGGCTGGTCCTGGGTTTAAAAAAAAAAACGCGGGGCCTGGCGATCCTCCTCCTCCTCCTCCTCCTGCGGTGTCCCACAACCACTGCTGTGAGGAACGGTATATTCATCGTAGCGTATGAGCTTGTTTGTTCTTTGCGTGCACTTTTATGCTGTGCGGGGCCGTTTTCTTCTGCTTCCTGCTGGTGTACGTGTTTCTGGGTTAGCACGTCTTTTGTGGCGCGCGGGTTTCCCCTATTTCATTCCATGAATAAGTGTTGTTAGCGCGCGTGTGGGCGTTGCGAGGATTTAGCTGCGGTACTTCCCCTGTAACGCCCACATTTTCACACGTTGTTCCCCATTCCGTGTGTTCTGCCCCCTTTTGGTGTGTGTGCTACACGTTGTGCACTTTAGTTGTGCGTGTCTTGCACAGCGTTCTGTGACATGTGCGCCACCCGTGGATTTGGCGCACATCCCAGGGAAAACACGCACAGCGCATTCGATGAATCGACAAACAGCTACGTGCGTGGCTTTGGCACACGTGCGCTGCGATTTTCATGCTTGCGCTCCCCTTTTCAGTGCACATTAATTCCATGAATTACCCTGGTTTGCTTTTTCAAATATACTTTTGGTATGAGCTGTCATTCAAATGAGTCCCGGTTCCTCTGAGACTCAAGACTGATCCTGGGCATTGCAGGGCCCTTTAATCACAGTGGTTCAGTAGAAATGATGGATTTAGCACCAAAACAGCACTTTTTAAGGTTGAAAAGCTGACATTTTAAACAGGCATTTTGGGTTTACAGCAAAGTAATGCTACTTCTTTCCTTCGCTCCATGTAAAATGTTGCCGAGCACACTGGCATACTCCTGCAGTGAGTACTCTGTTCCACCCCACCTGGAATGTGTGTTGGCAGGGCGGTGGAGCCATTTTCTGGTTATTGCAAAGCGCAGTTTCGTTATCTTGGCGTGCACATGAGTCAGCGCATCCATTTTGTGCTGTTTCTTGCACCAATGCAGTAAAGTAATGTAACAAAGCTCAGCTGTGTGTGTTGAAATATCCCACAGGAGGACTTCCCTGACTGTGTCCTTGATGATAACCCCCATCTGAGGAGACCTCATGAGGCCGCAGAATTTATCGAAGAGCACCTCCTTGTTGACCGAAGAGGTGGCAGGGGGTACCGACGGGGTAGTGGGGGACTGCTGGAGCCGCTGCGTACCCAGTCCGTATGGATGCATGGGAAAGCTGCCCAGCGCATATGAATGGTAGACTGTAGGCCACGTATCTGGTTGTGACCAGTCCCACCTGGACACTCGTTCTTGGCCGAATTTGTGGAATGGCGTCAGACGGGTGCTCCTGTCTGGAACAGTGGCCATTTTGTCGAGCTGCCTGCCACGTGCCTGCCACGTGTTGCCCAGCCCGCTGGGTCCGGCCTCATCCAAGACTCTCACGTGTGGATCACACGACCTACCCTGCTCCTCGGGACTCGGCCCGGTAGGTGTAACACCCTCGACCCAGGGGTTGGTAGAGCTGCGTATAGGCACCCCCCTCGGATGTCTTGCTGGTGTCAGGGTGTAGCCCCTCGGCCATTGCACTGGTAAAAGGGCATAGCTCCTTGGGTGTAGACCCGGTACAAGAACCTTCTGGTCCTTCAACACTGCGTCCGGGAGGATCTGAGGACCCCTCGACCCGAAGGCCGGTAGCTGAAACAGCCTCGGTGCACGTGCCGGTGGAAGGACCTAGCAGATCCCTCCCACGTGGGAGAGTCCCTGAGAAGGAGTCTCCCTTGCAGGGGTGCGCTGGAAAATATCGGTGGAGAGGGAAGGTCCAATCGACCAAAAACATATCCCCCAGTGCACCATTCACTGTGAATTCCCCTCGAGCAAAACTGTTTGCACTTCCTATTGGACTCTGAGGCATACAGGTCCACTGCTTGGGTACGCCAGAGCGTGAAGACCTCCTCTAGAACTTCCTGGCACACTTCCCACTTGTGTGAGACTGTGCTCTGCCTGTTCAGAGCATCCACCAAGGCGTTCTCTGCTCCCACCAGATGAACTGCCATGACTGAGATTTGGTTCTCTCTCAACCAGAACCACAGCTGAATTGCCTCTGCGCAGAATGGGTGGGAGTACACGCTACCCTGCTTGTTGAGGTACTGCATGGCCACTGTGTTTTTACACCAGGACAAGGACATACTTCCCACCGAGAGACGGGACCTGATGGCCCACAGCACCAGCCTTTTCCTATACCACTTTGCTTCTGATGGAGACCAGAGGCCGCTGACTTGGAAATCCTGGCAGCGAGCGCCCCCAACCCTTCAGGGACACATCAGTGACCACCCGGGCCTGGGGCCAAGGAGGCCAGACAGGTTCGCCCGCCAACATATTTCTGCATGTGTGCCACTAGCCGAGTTCACAGACCACTTGGCTGGACACTGAAAGGCGCTCCGTGAGAGCTCCCAGATAATGAGACCACTGGTCCCTCAGGAGCCACTGAAGGGATCTCATACACAGCCTGGCCTCTGGCACTAGAATACAGGGCCCATGAGACCCAAGAGGCAGAGGAAGGAAGCCACTGGTAAGTGGCGTGGTTCTGAAACAACTGTACCATCTGGGCGATGTTGCTGACTCTCTCTTCGATAGGAAAAGCTGGGTATCCAGGACTGCTCCGATTAACTTGAGCCACTGAACTGGCGTAAGATGGGACTTCAAGTTGAGGGAGAACCCCAGCCTGTGCAACAGAAGGCAGGTGTCGTCCAGATGAGAAGACTTGCCCACCTGACTTCCCTCGGATCAGCCAGTCGTCCAGGTACGGAAATACATGGAACCCGGATCTCCTGAGGTGACTACTGCCATGAGCTTGGTGAAGACCCTCGGCACGGAGGCCAACCCAAAGGGAAGCACTTGAACTGATAGTGCTTGTCGCCAATGAGGAACTTCCTGTGCTTGTGGTGTATCAGCACATGAAAATAAGCATCCTGTAGGTCTATCGACAGCAGCAAGTCCTGGAGTTCGAGAGCATGGAGAATCTCTCGCAACGTCACCATCCTGACTTTATCCTTCCTCAGGAACTTGTTCAAGACCCTGAGGTCCGGGATGGGGCAGAGACCTCCTCCCTTCTTGGGTACCAGGAAGTAACAGGAGTACCACCTGATCAGGAGGCATCTCTGCCACGTCTTAATGTAAATATAATATAATATTAATATAATATTAAATCTTAATAGATTATTGAATTCCACCCGGAATTCAAAGGGATAATTTGTTTTGCCCTTTAGTAAAGGCCGAATATGTGAATAAGACCTTGCAACAAAATGGACTCAACAGAAATAACAGACGAGTAAGATTTAGAAATACATTGTATACTACCAGTAATGATAGCAGTGATACAGATGAGAATGGAGAAGGGACATCAACTGGTAATAAACAACAGACTAAAAGAGGATGAGGACAGCCAATGAGACGATCTGGTAATGGAAACAGAAGAGGGAATCAGGGCCGTTTTTTATATCCGGCTCAGAATCGCAACAACTGGGACAAAGGGGCAAAACAAACCCGGAGCGGATATCGCTTTTGATCAACCTCTCTGATTACCAACCCTCTTTGATGGAATAAAAAGTGCTGAATAAAGGTCTAGGCTCTGTGATCACTAAAGAACACGATCCCTTCGAATTCCGGGTGGAATTCAATAATCTATTAAGAAAAATCCACCTGTGAGAATTTTTTGCACAAGAACCAAACATAGACAGTGGAAAAATGAAGAACCACACAGGATTACGGAACCCTTCGACCTTCAGCCCTCCTGCCAGTAGTTTCTCTCCAGAATCCTTGGTCTTTGAAAAAAGAGTGAATGCTGACATAGCAATTATAGAGGCTAATCCTCAAAGACCGTTTCAAAACTTGACAAAAACTGAACAAAGTGTGCTAAATTCACTGGCCAAATAACCCTGCTATTATTATTAAGAAGGCCGATAAGGGTGGTGGAATTGTGATGCTTAATCGGACTGACTACATCACTGAGTGTGAAAACCAACTGGGAATAGCCACTATTATAGATGACTGAAAGAAGACCCTACTAAAGAACTTCAAAGGCTGATTACAGAAAAAGTTACCAAGGCCAAAGACCGTGAACGGATTTCCAGACAAGAAGCAGATTTCTTGACTAATACTAAACCCACCATTCCCATTTCTTTTTATACCCTACCGAAGGTACACAAGACTCTTATTAAACTACCAGGTAGACCGATAGTGGCCGGTATTAATTCTGTTCTAGAACCACTATCCACCTTTGCTGATCATTACTTGAAAGGTTATGTCCAAAAGATGACCTCATATCTGAAAGATTCCAGAGACGTGATAAACATCTATGAAAATCTCAATTTCAATCCAGAGACCTCGCTCCTACTGGGTTTTGACATTGTGTCACTCTACACCAATATACCTCAACAAGCAACTTTAGACATGGTGGAAGAAATCTTATTGAACAGACTGGATCAAGATCCTGCACCCACCTCCTTTATATTGTGGTGTTTGGACCTGGCTCTCAAAAGAAATTACTTCAAGTTCAATGGGACTTACTACCAACAAGTTGAAGGTACGGCTGGGGCGGTGGGGGGGGGGGGGGGGCGCACCATGGCCCCGAGTGTTGCCAATCTGTATGTGGAAGTGTTCGAGAAGATCCATATATATATAGCTATACTAATCAATTTCAATCTAACATCAGAAAATGGAACCGCTATATCGATGACATTTTACTGATATGGGAAGGGACAAGTGAACATGCCAATGAATTTCTGGCTTGGCTCAATAATTTGAACCCCCATTTGCAATTTACAATGACCATAGGGAGAGAAGCCATCGACTTCCTTGATCTGACAATTTTCCACTCTAATGGAATTTTTAAACTGAAACCTTACCACAAACCGACGGATAAGAACTCCCTACTCGAGTATACCAGCCACCACATAAAACATCTACGAGATAATCTACCGTTTGGCCAATTTTTGCACCTAAAAAGAAATAGTTCCAACAACAGCACTTATGAAACAGAAGCCACTCTGCTTAGTAAGAAGCTTAAACAAAGGGACTACCCTAAAAAATTTGTGAAAAAGGCTGCAAAGCATGTATTTAATAACAACAGAGAGGCACTACTGGAAGAGAAACCCAAGAAACCAAAGGATGAGAGAATTGTTTGTGTTAATACCTTCACTGACCAAAGCCTAAAAATCAGAATGTGATTGCTAAACACTGGAAAATCTTTGAGACTTCTAAAAACCCCTCTACCGATGCCTCTGTTCGCCTTCAATTGGCAACAGAATAAGTGGAAGCCGGTTAAAACCACTGACCAGTAGGACGGCCAATCTAACTACACTCTGGGGTCTACCAGCAGCCAGCAGCCACCATCGATGTGGAGCATGTGGAGTCTGCAAACTTACCATCAAAAGCAAAGAGATTGACGTAGGTTTGCCTAAACCATGGACACAAAAAAAAACTGACAAATTGCAATATGTGGTATACCTAATTAAATGTGGATGTGGCCTCCACTATGTGGGGGGGAAACCATCCGTAAGGTTAAAACACGCATTATGGTACACCGTAGTTGTCTTAAAAATAAAACTGACAACGCCCGATGGTTAAACATTTCATCCAGGCCAACCACGGATACAAAGACTTCACATGGACTGTACTCCTGATGCTGAAAGGAGGAAATTCACAAACATTAGGAACTAGACTCCTGAGGAAAGAACAAGAAATGATTTATAGACTACGTAGTGATACTAGAGGCATTAAATGACTCAGTAGAATGGCATAACATTTGTCAATAGGAGGGCTTCATTCTAACCCTAGTAGAGAGCACTAGATCAGTTATATATTTTGGTCCACTGGATGATAATATGAAGGGCATATTGATGTATTTTTTATAACCTCTAAACTGTGAAATGAAGGATATCCTCCGATACATGATGATGGAAAGGGACTTAATATGTTTCACTCCTATCTCCTATAAATCACAATACTAATATGAATGGGATATTGAGATGAGTTTGTGACCCCATACAGTGAAAGAAACTTTCCTCCTGCTACACATTTGATATGCCTGATCCTTGTATATCTGAATCCACTGATGTCTCGTTCATACGAATATATTAATATGACTGTATCTAACGTTTGTCACTTTAATAGACTGTGTCATTTTTCTGTATATTATATAATTGATGACAAATACACATATACAAATGTGGGGTTCATGTAAAGTTCAACAAAAATGAAAATCTTGTGATCACTTTGGTAGAACGTGTTTAAGTATTCTGCACTCTACACAGTGTATGGCAGGACCCCTCCCTATAGTTGCTATACATAGATCTGTATTAGACAGTTTAGGACTACCCCACCACTAGGGCTAGATACTTTTTTAATGCCCCTGCAGATTTTTCGACATCGGGTTTAATTCAACTTATTTTAGCTTTGCTATTCCCCATGGTTGTAATACAGAGATCTGTTTTATACATGTTAGGACTACCCCCCTAATAGGGCTAGTTGCTTTTAGAGTGCCTCGGGTGTATTTTTACATCGGCTGTAAGTTCTACTAGTTTTGATGAAGTATTTTTGATTAATCATTTTTTTGTATTATTCATTCCGGTCCGTCTCATTTCAGCTATACTTGTTGCTATAGCTCAAGCATAGCACACTCGGGACTGCTATTCCTCTTTCCCTCCTAAGATGGCGGACTGATTATCAGAGCTAGGTAGCACTTCCTACTTCTGAATGGGTCCGTGCACCGTTTCTATGGAAACACAAACTTTAGTCTGCGAGTTACGTGCACTCTACACAGAGGTGCAGTACCAGCCTGCAGAATCCCGGTCCTCCGCGTTCCGTGTGGACGCCTTTGTGCCTATCTCTGAGGTACGTTCACAGCAGCGAACTGTAATTGTGATCTCTTTGCTTTCATATATGCAATGCCGTGTGGTTTTGACATTTACAGCTTAAACGTTTTTTACACACTACAGAGTCAGACTTGAGGAGTATTCACTTTTAGATGTAAAGTGCCGACATATGTTGCATCGAGCGCCACAAACTGTATAGATCCGTCTATTGTATAAGACAGTAAGCTAAAGCCCTGCGAGATATTAATAAACACTCGGGTATTTTTTTTGGGCTACGATACACGCTAGTGTCTATATTTTGTAGCTTTACAGTGACTTAATCTATTAGGTTATGAGTCACGGATTGGGTTCCATCTTGGCCTGTAGACACCAGTGGTGATTTCTAGACGAGCGACCCCATATGTTTTCACACTTAACATTGCTTGCTTCTGGCTTTGGGCTCTGCACAGGTACTGACGGGTTAACTCCATGCCTCTCTGTGTGAGCGAGTTAGGTGATCTATCACAGACTGATGGTAGCCTGACCCCAATTCTACTCTAGTTTTATTGACTCTTGTTTTGAGCTCACTGTGAGCCAACGGCTAAGGGACTATACTTAACGGTCCTCCTCCTTTTTCTGTCTAGTGGCTGCTGATTCCTACCCTGGTTGAGGTTTGGAGCATTTATCCATCTATAATAGCGGCCTCTTGTTTTGGAGTATAGCGACAACTAAAGAGCTACTCCACTTTCTTCAAGTCCACTTCCTAGTAGAGGACTTACAGGTGAGCCATTGGCGAACTACTATATATGTTGATACATACCCAATCACATTTTAGTCCTTTTTGATGTACCTACTGAACGTTTTGAGCTTGTTTTTTTTTTAGCTCATTTGAAAAACACTCAATGAGGTTTTTCATGTATTGACTACAGGCTCACTGGAATACCCCATATTGTGAGCCCCCACGAAAAGTAATTTTAACCCAATTTGTGGTCCTCTTATTCACCATTTAGGGAACTAGACAAACTTAATTAGCTAGAGATTCAGCTCCTCATCTGTCCCTTTCTTTTAATTCACAGGCTGCACAGGCATACCACACCTTTCCTCTTACGAAGCAACTGATCTTTTTAAATTGGGATTTTCGTGATTTTGACTATCCTCCTGATTAATGTTCTCCGAGTAACTCCCCAAGAACAGAAACATGTCGAGACATTTTTCCTGGATTGGTACAGGGAAAGAACAACTTGTGTTATCTAGTAGTGATTAGAAACTGATACAATACCAGCTAGATGTTGAATGCATCTTTCACTCTGTTAATCAACCATTTCATTGTTAATGATGAAATCCTAGGTTTTTTATGTAAGGATCTAGTAAGATCCCTTTGTATTTACTTAGCATTTGCGTGAAGAGTGGTATTTATTGTGTGTTTTATTAATTCTTAATGTGTATGAAATAAACATTTGTATACAGGTTTCTTTGGAACCTAGTTGGTTGTGCAACCTGTTTTCTGAGCTCTGTCTCATATATAATTTGATGCATTTAACAGAGGACATCACTTTTGCAGTGTCTGCCATGGCCATTGGGCAAGGGCCCAGGCCTTCATCACCCCCCAGGTCCAAATGGACCCAGCCCTGGTACCTCTGGCGCCAGGCTCCTAGACAGGTGTGCTTTGCACACCCTGTGCATTAGGGCCAGGCGTGGCCATAGAACATCATTGGGAGGCACGTGCCAGAGTCCTTTGGAGGGGCAAGGTGGAGCCACAAGGCAGGGCCAAAGGGAGGGGCCAGAGCCAGCCTATATAAGGCCAGCCCAACCCCGTGCCCTCGTTTCGCGTTATTCTGCTTTGCAGCGTGACGCTTACTGCTGTTCCTCACCTTGATTCTTATTACTCCATCTCGGAAGACCATCTTACCCAAATCCAGCCACTCCATCGCTGAAGGCGCACCTTACCTGATTCCAGTCGCTCCATCGCTGAAGGAGCACCTTAGCTTATTTCAGCCGCGCCATCGCTGAAGGCGCACCTTACCCGATTCCAGCCGCTCCATCGCTGTGCACATCCTACCTGCATTCAATAGCCATCGGAGTTGGAGCCTTTCCTCACCCGATCCGGACTTCCAGCGACGCGGGAGCTTCGCTTCTTCTCCTCTTCATCGCGGTATCTTCATCCGGTGCCGCAGAACTGCCTTCAAGCATCCAGATTCTGCTCCACGCCGTCAGACCGCTCCTACAAGGGGAAAGACACACAACAGGTTAGAAATCTTATAAATAACAAACTCTTGGCCGCTCCATACCTGAGTCTTGAATTCCATTATAACGGCCAGCTTACCTGTTGACTTTGAGAGTCCCATCATCCTCAAGGGAATCCCCGGATCCGCTCCACGCTTCCGATCTACCATCTTCACACCTATAGGGAAGAGCAGAGACATTGCAAGAATTATTATTACTTACCACCAAGTCAAAAGACTCATTGCCAAAAATGTTATTATAAACTAACAATAACCATAACCAAAGACTTAACTTCCAAGTGGATTGGTCGCAGCTGGTCTGGATCGCCACTTTCATGGGCCAGTGAAGCAACTAGGCCCACTCTACACGCCCCTGCTGAAGGAAGCAGGACAGAGAGCTCAGCATTTCAAAATAACAGGTGAGCTTGCATGGCAAAACTCTTGTGCACTACGTTTTGGCACGAAAGGGTCGAGGGAATTCGTAACACCGCCACGCCTTTCTCATTGCCTCTCATCTCCTCCCAGGGGCAATACCAGCATCCAGAACAGCATACTCCGCAGCAGCCGGGGAAGACGGCCGATACAGGGAAGCCAAGCTGAGGGAGGGCTCCAACGCCCCCGCAGAGACCGGGTGAGCGTAACAGTGTCTACAACATTGGAGGGTATCATTTAACAACTTCGCAAAAAAAGCTCCACGGTGAAGAGCATGACTAGTATCCAAGCTTACACTTCAGGACAGACGTTAGTGGCTTTCTTCCACACCTGAAATCCCAGCACTGCTTCTGTTCTAATTGTCTAGAGTATGCTACATCAAGGGCATGGCCAAGGGCCTGGTTAAGCAGTCTTGCTATCCTGGACAATGGCATTTGCATCTCTGTTGGTACACAAAAGATACATTTCGACAACCCATACCAGAGTTCGGGGTCAAACCTGTTTGCAATGGGAAATGCATAGGTTGCCCTTCTATAGAGGGATGTTACATTCTTGATGAAGGCTTCAATCTTTCTTAACTCCTTATCAGGGAGGGGTTGGTGCAGGAAGGACAGCTGCATGGTTGACTGCACATCTTCTAGCTGCACCTTGATCATAATGTCTGGGTGTGGTTGGTTCTAAAGGCACCACAGTGCGTTATCCAGAGAAATACTGCCAGATTTTCAAGATTTTCAGGCGCGATAAACAATTTGGTTTTAGATAGGTATTGCTGTAGCGGTTCTACATTGGCTGTCCCTATAATCATACAGGAAACAATTTGTGATTGAACACCCCCTCCCCACCCCCCATCCCCTACTACTTCTGGTATTCCTTCATTCACTGATTTTGGATAGTCCACCACAAATGTCTGCAGTGAAATAGTTACACTTTGAAGTAATTGTTACTTCCTCCGATTGCACTGAGGCTTGCAAGAGTCTGGAGGAAGCACGAGCTTGGTTGCCCAGGCCAGAGTTGTCATCCTGCTCAAAACCCTTGACTAAGTCCACAGAAGAGTAATCTTCCTCATGTTCCTTTGCGATAGGCAGTGTAGTGCCTTCCATGGACAATGGTTAGATAGTTTTGCTGCCATGGACAGATGGCAGCACATCGACAAGTTAAGCACCATGACAACATTGCTGCCAACTGGGCATTTGTCGATGGTTGGCCTGCCAATGACAAAGGCTGGGTCATAATCTCCTATGATGCTGCTCATAGGAGGTGTTCCCACCCGCATCAGTGACCTTATTGATGAAGCAGTCTGCGTTTCCATCAACTGGTGCTTTGTCAGAGGTCCATTGGAAAAGCTTGACAAAGCATCTTTGCCTTGCAAAGTTCCTTTATTGCCTCAGAATGTGGTTTTTGAGAGTGTGTTCGGAGGAAGAAAGGCAGAGGCTTGAGGAATCCCCATGGGTTCCAGTCAAGTCAATGCATTTCACCCTATTCTCAGAGTGAGCCCTCTTTATAGAAGAGGATTTGAGATTTTTGCACTTTCCATCCTCCAGAATGGTGCCTGGGGCAGTCTGAGTGGATATATCCCCAGACGAGACACTACCTTCACTTTGGAAACTGTCTCTTTCTCCAAACTGTCAGTGTTTCAAGAAGACATGCACTGCACTCTTCAGGCATATGGTCTGGGTCCACAACACAAATGCATTGTTCAGGAGGATCTCTGAGGAACACCATTTCTCCTTACATTTAGAATGCTCCTTGAAAAAGGATTTTCCAGAATTGGGCTTACATAAACTCCCCAAAATAGACCTCAGTCTTAACTTTTGAGGTACCCCCATCCACTTTTTGCTGTATTCCTTTTCCTCCCAACCATGCTTAATCCAAAGCCTGTGAGAGAATCTCAGTTGTTCTGCTCTGCCTTAAGAGTCTGTATTACTCATGGCAGTGGTATCAAAGAAGACATATGCTCAGTTAGTCATTTGGTTAGGCTGGTGGTAGCTTTTTGCAATATAGCTCCACCTGGTGTGCCCTTTTGCACCCCATTTCACAAAATTGATGTTGTTCTGGCTTCATTTGCCACCAATGATCACACAAGAAGCCCTTGTCTGTGTTTGGGGGAGGGGTGCATCGAAGGGTGGCGCAGTTGGGGCTGTAGTCAGACAAAGCAGTCCTGGCTTGCAGAAGCCTGTCTGGGTTAGTGGATTAACTTCCTTTTATGTATGGAAGTCCTTCATGACTGCTTGGAGGATGGATAAGCCACACTGTGAATGGTGCTTGGTGTGTGTGATAACAGGTGCTTGTTCACTCCCTGCCTCCTGAAGGGAATAAACCTCCCCCCGCTCTGCACACACTCACCTTGTCTACTCCTGGAAGTACCAAAGCTCTGCACCAACATTCTTTCACACTCCACCGAATTTAGAGTAACACTCTGCCCAGAAGGTACTGACAGCTATGCTCCTTCCTCCTGACCCAGTGGGGACAACTGGATCAGAGTTCTTTCGAGGGCACACCCCTCCACCCCACTTCCCCTCTCTGTAGCTCATGACAGTGGCTACATTACCAGATCCAGAAATGGGAGCTCCATCATGGTCAGAAGACTCCCTGTGCCATCTAGGCAAGAGTCCTTCAACACAGAAAAGCAAGCACGTGCACAGGTTTACACTGCCCACCCAACTGGGACAATCCAGAGGTATGTGCTGCCTTTCGTCGTGGTGGTGTTGCTGTGCGAACATGCCTCCCAGTCCTCTTTCTGCAGGTGGCTCACCTCTGGATGCAATCCTTGCCTTTGCTGGAGTCTTATTAAGCAGACCCCAGTCTCAGAGGCCAAGTCATAAGCCCATGGACAACAGAGGAACTCTGCATTGCTGTTAACCAAAGGGTCCACACTTTTCTGTAACTCTGGCTTAGACACTGCATATTCAGCAACTACATTACCAAGGTTCTTCTCTCGGCTTGACACCACCAGAACTGCTCCTTTGTACATTTATAGTTTTTAAATTGACCTCTGCAACAGGTTGCCTTTAGTCTCTCTGTCCCATCTGGGGCAGTGAATTTCAAATATGTAACTTGCTTGTACCAGCATTTTGTCTTCCAGGAAAGAATCTTCCCCCAAACTCAACACAATTTCTACTCCCAGCTAAGCAAACATCTTAAAATAAATACTAACAGGTAGGAGTAGTATTTTATCCCTAGCTTTTTGTCATATTAATAGAATTACCTTCATGGCAATCCAGGTTCTCTTAGTCCTTGCTCTACCTCCTTGACAACTAGTTGGGATGGCTGCATTTGAAGGCAGGAAAAAGCAAAGATAGCTGCCCCTTTAAGAATTTGCATTATAATAAAGACTCAAAAGGGGTGCATAGGGTTTTTCGATGCAGAGAAAGCTTTTGACAGGGTTAATTGGAGGTTTTTAGAATACACCTCATTAAGAATGGGTTTTGGGCCAACTTTTATGACAATGATTAGATGTATTCATCATGAGGTTAAAGCAAGAGTGACTGTCAATGGTTTGATTTCTGAGTATTCTTCATTATCTAAAGGCGCCCGACAAGGGTGCCCACTGTCACCATTTTTGTTTGACTTAGCACTTGAACCATTGGCTACCTATATTAGGCAATGGGGGGAAATTAAAGGTTTATGTGTTGGGAGAGTAGAAGTTAAAGTTTTGTCTTATGCAGATGACATGTTGGTCCTATTGTCAAACCCGGAACAATGTGGTTTGATACGGAGACAGATTGTTTGAGGAGGTAGGTGAGCTTTCTGGACATAAGAAATTGGGACAAGACTGAGATTTTTCCACTGACTAAAAATTGTAGCAAAGACATTCTAAAGGTATGGAAATGGTCCCCCGAGTGTGTGAAATATCTTGGTATATCATTGGTTATTTAAAGAAAATTATTCAATATAATATTGATAAACTCATGGATAAAATTGTGTATCCTATAAGAAGATGGGAAAGACTTCATTTATCATTATGGGCAAAAATAATGCCATAAAGATGATTTTACTACCAAAAGTATTATACGTTATTCAGTCAATTCCGTTATTGATTACCAAAAAGCACATTTTGTAAATTGATAAAACTAAGGTTTTCCGTGGGGTTTGGGCAAAAGACAGCAAATTCCAAGATATATGTTGGTGCAGAGAGTTGAGGAAGGTGGATTTGGTTATCCAGATGTGTATAAGTATTGTAAGGCATTTCTGCTTAAGAAGGGAACTTATTATAAAAATTAAGATTTTAAATGGTGCTCTTTGGCTGCGCATGGAGAGAGATATTTGCAGTCCGTATTGTTTAAATAATATTTATACCATGGGTAAAATATCGGTTAGTAGATTGAAGTTAAAGTCAACAATGGCAACTAGACGGGCTATGTGGTTGTGGTTTAGAGAGAATAGTCAGTCATATGGATTCAGTGAGGATGCTTCACTCTGGCATAATGAGGTATTACAGCTGAACAATAGATGCCTGAAATGGCAGAATTGGGTTCAGAAGGGTATTTTGACATTGGGTGATATATTGAATGGAGATCGTCTTTTGTCATTTGAGGAAATGCAGACAAAATATGAACTGCATGCAAGAGAAAGAAGGAAATATGTAGAATTGATTAATCTCAAGGTATGGTTAATAATTCCTTGGG
Source organism: Ambystoma mexicanum (assembly GCF_040938575.1). Classification (NCBI taxonomy): domain Eukaryota; kingdom Metazoa; phylum Chordata; class Amphibia; order Caudata; family Ambystomatidae; genus Ambystoma; species Ambystoma mexicanum. Next base: position 623,893,532 of record NC_090928.1, on the reverse strand, counting down.
GGTCAGACCAGCTTTGTGTCAACTGCTTACTGGGCAGGAATATTCTGTGCGTATATACGGAACAAGTTACTTACCAGTAACTGTTGTTCTCCAGCATGGGTCTGGCATGGATTCATGTTCATGAATATTCCCCGTCATCAGGCTGGGAATCCTCGGTAAAGAAAAAATCAGTATCAGTTTTGTGTCTGATCTATCTTTCTTAGTAGTAACCAATCACTGATCTCTGGGTCATACTGCCCCAGCCAATGACTGCCCTCTCCCTAAGCCCATCCTCTGGCAGCCATCCTCAGATTTGGTAGTATGTAAAGTGGCAGTATGACCAAGTGATGAGCCGCAGAGAGGAAGGAGGGAGGGTTCGCATGTGAATCCATGCCAGACCCATGCTGGAGAACAACAGTTGTTTGTTTGTTTTATTATTTATAACGCACTAGTGAACCCAGGGGTTTCAGGGCACAGCATTTAAGAAATTTCAAAGCTTGGTTACGATACACAGAGAATATACATGATACAAAAGTAGGTACATAAAGTTATATACAAATCAAATCAGCAGTCATATTATAGGACCGTAATGTACAAGTGAGCAGGAAGGCACACGTGGTTACAGTGTGTGCACGTAGCATTGGGCATTTCATATCCTAGTGGGACCCTAATTTCAGCCAGGAGACAACCTTGGATCGGAAGTTCTGATAGGGTAGGTCTGCTCTAAGGTTTTGGGGCAGCGAGTTCCAAAGCTTGGCAGCTCTTACCAGGAAACTGTTACCCCTTGTGGTGGCCCGTTTGTAGTGGGGAACAGATAAGCAATCTTTATAGATAGTTCTGACAGGTCTTAAGGAGGATTGTCTGTGGAATCTATTGATCAGGTAGATAGGGGCAGCATTATTGAGGGACTTGTGGGTGAGAGATGCCGTTTTTAAGAGAATTTTATCTCTAGTGGAGAGCCAGTTGTTCTGTTGGCTGAATCCTGTGATGTGCTCTCTTCTGGAGATGCCCAGTGCTGCTCTGAGAGCGTTGTTCTGGAGGATTTGCAATTTACTGGTGGTGGCCTTGGTGGACCCCAAATACATGGCATTGCAATAATCGAGGCAAGACAGTATGAGGGCTCTGGCAAGTGTCAGGCAGCTGGAGTTAGATAGGAAAGGTCTGGCTGCGCGGATTAATTTACATGTATAAACTGTGGCGGATGCAAGAGAACTCACTTGTCTTTTGAGGGAAAGAGAAGAGTCTAGGTAGAACCCCAGAGTTTTGACCTCCTGTCCGACTTTGATGTTGTTCCCATCAATCATGAAGGAATTATAGGCAGGGCCAAGTTTCTTAATACTGAATGTGGTACCTAAGATGATGAGCTCAGTTTTATCATCATTCAGGCATAGTCCATGAGTGGCCATCCATGCCTGGATGATGATGTACACCCTATGGCCAAATCCTTTCCATAATCTCCTGAAAGCGGAAGGAGGATCTGGGTATCATCTGCATAGTTAGTGTAGGTGATACCAAGATGATCCAAATCATCGAAAAGGTGCTTGGTAAATATGTTGTATAGTGTAGGGGAGACACAAGAGCCCTGAGGAACACCGCAGGTGATGGGTATAGGGTCAGCTGCCGCTGTGGTAGAAAAGACCCTCATGGTCCTACCGTTAAGGAAGGATGTAATCCAGGTGATGGCTTCAGTGGAAAAGTGAGCTGAGGTGTGAGCATAGGATAGAATGATCGACCAAATCAAAAGCTGCAGATAGGTCGAGGAGGAGGAGTAGAGCTGCTTGTCCATTGTCTCTGAGCAGATCGATCTGTGCTTTCAGGTCAGTGAGGGCAGTTTCGGTCCAATGTTGGGGACCGAATCCAGATTGTCTAGATCCTAGGAGGTTGTGTTCTTCCAAGAGCTTCTGTATTTGTACGTAGGCAATCTTGTCCAGAATTTTCAGTAAGAAGGGAACAGTTGTTATAGGACGGTAGTTTGTGGGTATGGGATGGGTCAAGTGTAGGTTTTTTCAGTAGTGGGAGTACCCAGGATTGTTTTAGGTTGGAGGGGATGGATCCAGTGGCGAAGGAGGGGTTTATTAATTTAGTGATGAAAGGGGAGAGATCACGGGCAGCAGCTTTATTAAGCTGCACAGATCACCCTGGCAGTTAGACGGTTTCAAGGACAAGATCATTTTTTCGACTTCCAGTATGTTGACTTTAGAGAATTGGAAGCGGGTGGAGTCTGGAGTCTGTGGGCATGGGCTTATCCGGAATTTTTGAGTTGAGGGTGTCATTTAGGGTAGCTCTTTTGCTGGCGATTTTACTTTGAAGAGTCACGATCTTATTCGCTGGGGCCCTTTGTATTTCTGAGCACCAGTTTTTGTCTTTGATGCACGTGTCAAGGGGTGCAATGGGGGGGTTTCTATAAGGATGGAAAAAAGTTCTTTCGTGTTGGACTTCGCTTGAGATATGCGAGAGTCAAATGACGCTCAATGGTCCAGGTAAATTTCTTTTTTGTAGAGTGCAGCTAGTTTGAAGAATTTGGTTTTGTTAGAGATTGACGGGGATTTTTTCCAAATGGCCTCGCAGTTTCTTTTTTGCTGCCTAAGATTTTTAAGGAACGGTGTGAACCATTTGTTGAGGTGCAGTTTTGGTTTGCTAGATCTAAGTTTAAGGGGGGCGATGCAGTCCAGCGAGGTGGCCATGATCTTGTTATATTCTTCAACAAGGGACTCAGGATCCAGGTTGTCAGGAAGTGTGTTAAGTGAGGGAAGTAAGTTAGGGATAAGTCTTTCTACTGTCATGTTGTTCTTGATTCTGGTGAAAGTGGGTGGGGCCTTGGTGATGGGTGTGGGTGGAGGTCTGTCAGTGGAGAGCATGAATGATACCAGGTGGTGGTCTGTCCAGGCTAAGGGTGAAGTATTTATGAGATTCACTAGACAGTTGTAGTCAGCCACCCAGTCGAGGGTTCTGCCTTTTACGTGCGCAGGTGTCAGGCACCTTTGCACGAAGCCTAGTTACAGGTAAGTAACTTGTTCCTTCTCCAGCATGGGGTCTGGCATGGATTCACATGCTCATGAATATAAGAATACATAGCAGTATACACATGCACAACCACGGGAGGTGGCAACATGCTCAACGTTAAGCATCTCTTAACTCCTCACCAGGCTCATCTTAAGTGAACAGGTTGCGCAACACTTCTTGGCCGACCCTGGAGTCCTGATTGACGCAGTAGAATCTTGTGAAGGTGTGCATCGACCTCCACGTAGCAGCCCTGCAGATGTCCAGCAGGGCACACCAGACAGGAACGCCGTGGTAGCAGCAATCGCTCTTGTCGAATGGGCTCTCGGACGGCCGGGCAGCGGTCGGTTTGCCAAACGGTGACAGTACAAGATGCAGCCGGAGAGCCATCTGGAAATGGAAGCCTTTGAGAGAGCCTTCCCTTGATTTACAGGTCCAAAGTTCACAAACGGCTGTGATGTCTTCCGAAAACTCTTCGTGCGGTCCACATAGAACTTCAGCGCTCTAGCCACATCCAGCGAGTGCAAAGTCCTCTCGGCGGGAGACGAAGGCAACTGGAAGAAAACTGGCAACACCAAGGGCTCGTTGAGGTGGAAGTCCGACGGCACCTTGGGTATAAAGGAGGGGTGCGCCCTCAGCACCACCCTCGTGTCGTGAAAAGTCAAGTATGGAGGCTTGCAAGATAGGGCCTGGATCTCTCCCACTCATCGTGCGGAGGTGATGGCCACAAGAAATGCTGTCTTCCACGACAGGAACTTCAACGGCGCTGAATGCATATGGGCAAATGGGGCCCCCATGAGCCTGGTCAGCACCACGGTGAGCTCCCACGCCGGTGCAAGGGCCTTCACCGGCGGGAACGATCGGAATAGTCCCTTCATAAATTCCTTCACCAGGCGATGAGACCACAAGGATGCCCGTCCTGTAGTTCTGGTGTATCGGGAGATGGCCGCCAGATGTATCTTGATGGAGGCATGAGCCAGTCCAGCTTTGGCAAGTGACAGTAGGTACGGCAATACTAGAGGGGCCGTAATCCGCAGAGGGTTAATCTTCTGTGCACGGCACCAGACAGAGAACCTCTTCCACTGTCCATAGCATTTGAGAGTTGAGGACGCCCTGGCTTTTGCAAGAACCTCTCTGCAGTCATCCGGGATATCGTATCCTCCAAACTCTAGTGCTGCAGGAGCCAAGCCTGCAAGTTCAGCGACTCCGGGTCATGATGAAGGATGGCGCCTCCTTCTCTGGAGAGAAGATCTGCGTCCGTCGCCAGCTTGATAGGTGGGGACGCTGACAAGTCCAGAAGGTCCGGGAACCAGATCTGTCTCGGCCACGCCGGTGCGACGAGGATCATCCTGCACCTGGACCTCTTGAGCTGGTTGATAAGACGGAGCAGCAACCGCAACGGAGGGAACGCGTACAGGAACAGGCCGTCCCAAGGGAACGAGAAAGCATCGCCCATGCTCCTCGGCTGTGCGAACCTGCTGGCGAACCTCTGGCACTTGGAGTTCGTCGCCGTCACGAACAGGTTGATCTGGGGTTTGCCCCATCGTTGAAAGAGCTGATTCAGCTGGTCCTGGCATAGTTCCCACTCGTGGCACGAGCACAGCTCCCTGCTGAGTGAGTCGGCGATGGTGTTTTTTATTCCTGCCAGGTGGAAGGGAACCAGAAACATTCCCCGGGCGATGGCCCAGTGCCACAGATCCTGGGCCTCCTTGGATAGGGCTAGGGATCTGGTGCCTCCCTGCCTCCGGATGTAGAACATCGTGGTGGTGTTGTCGGTCAAGATCCTCACCACTTTGTCCTTGAGGGACAAAAGGAACGATTTGAGCGCCCAGAACAGGGCTCGTAGCTCCAGGATGTTGATGTGGAGAGGCCTATCCTCCGGGAGCCAAAGGCCTCTTGCGTGGAGATCTCCGGTGTGAGCCCCCCATCCCTCCAGGGAGGCGTCCGTCGTTACCTTCTCCTGATACGCTGGGGTCTGAAAGTCCATGCCTGCCGTGAGGAATGCACGGGCACCCCACCATAGAATCGCCCGACGGAACTCCTTGTCGAGCGGGATCCTGTCTTCGAAGCTGCCCGCCGCTTGAATCCAGCGGGCGTCAAGGAACTCTTGTAGCGAAAGCATCCGAAGTCTGCAAAGGGGCACAAGGTAGATGCATGAGGACATCATCCTGAGGAGGGACTTGATGGACCTCACTCTGGCCACATCCAAGGCTAACAGGCGCTGCACCTTGCCCAAAATGGCCTCCGTCCTTTCTTCCGACGGAGATGCCAATCGCTTCACTGTATGGAGCTTCGCTCCCAGAAACAGTGCCACCTGCGACGGGACCAGATGGGATTTGGGGTAGTGGATGGCGAATCCCAGCTCTGTGAGCAGTGGGACGGTCCTCGCTGTGTGTTCGGCGGCGAGTTCTCCTGACCTTGCATGGATTAGCCAGTCATCCAGGTAGGGGTAGACGTGGATCCCTTGCAGGCGCAACCGTGCCGCCACAGGTGCGAGGCACTTGGTGAACACCCTGGGTGCCGACTTTAATCCGAACGGCAGGGCTCTGAATTGGTAGTGATGCCCCTGGACTACAAATCTGAGGAACTTTGTGTCTTTTTAGAATGGGGATGTGGAAGTAAGCATCCTCCAGGTCCAGCGACGATAGGAGGTCGCCTTCCTCCAGCTGTCCCAGCACGTGCTGGAGGGTGACCATTCTGAATTTCTGTGCCTTGATGTACTTGTTCAACCGACGCAGGTCCAGGATGGGGCGCCAACCGCCTGTCTTCTTTCTGATGAGGAAGTATACTCCGGAGCCCCGGAGCCTCTTGGGGACGAACTTGATGGCACCTTTCTTGAGCATCGCCCTTACCTCCAACAGCAGTTGAGGGACGTGATTCTCCTTCCTGGCCACGGGAGGAATGCAAGGACACTTCTTTTGAAATTCTAGCGAGTGTCCGCGGGCCAGGGTGTCCAGCACCCAACAGTCGGTGGAGATTGACTCCCACACGCTGACGAACTTCATCAGCCGGCCTCCCACAGGGGTGCTTCGGTGGGGGCCCGACGCTACGGCCGGTTCAGTCCTGCTTGGAAGAGGCCTTGCCTCCTTGCCGACGGCGGCAAGACCCTCCTTGCTTGCCGGGGCCTCTGTAGGCCTGCTGGGACAAGGAGCGGACCGCCTGGCGGCAAGTAGAAGAGCCACCGATAGATCCCTTGGGTCTCCCTGTCTGCCTCCGGAGCTCCGAAAGGGCCGCCATTGCTGAAGGACTCCTAGGGCTCGGGCTGTTTCTGTGTATGTCTTGATGGCCTGGAGGGACTCATCCACCGTCTTTCCAAACAGGTTGTTGCCGTCGAACGGCATGTCCAACACTCTGGTCTGGACGTCCTGGCGAAAGTCCGTCGCCTTGAGCCATCCTCGTCGACGGAGGCAAACCCTGTTGCCCAGTTGGCAAAATACGGTATTGGCAATGTCCGTTGCCACCGTTATGGGGTGATCCGACGCACCTCTCCTTCCTGCAGAATCTGTAGGGCCTCCGCCCTCTTGTCATCCGGTAGGAAGTCTAGCAGAGGAGCCATCTTCAACCAAAGCTCCCTGTCGTAACGGGCCACAATCGCTAAGGCATTGGCCGCCTTAATCGTCGTCGTCGCCGCCGCTGACGAGATGACTCGTCGTCCCATGGAGTCCAACTTCTCGCCTTCACTGTCCGGCGGGGAAGTGGAAGTTGAAGCCGCCGCACCCGTTGCTTTCTTCTTGGCCGCTGCCAAGAAGACAGAGTCCGGAGTGGGCTGGGCCCTGAGGCACAAGGGGGCGGCATCGGGGTACCGGTACTTCTCGTACCTGTCCCTTTTGGCGGGTGTCGTGGAAGAGTTCTTCAGGATAGCCAGCCCCTCGTCCCAGATGTCATCGACCAACGGCACCGCAAGGACTGTCTTTCTCTTGGCCTCTCGTCGTTGGTTAAGAAAACCTTCCTTTTTCTGTTCCTCAGGGCAGAGCTGGAAGAGCTCGGATGCCCTGGCTATCATGGCGTGAAAAGAGCCAATTTCGTCAGGTGAAGAGGTCCGAGGGGGTGGGACGATGACGGGATGTCTGTTGTATCATCGTCGCCGCCGCCGTCGTCCGTCCCCGAATCCGTCCCCGTATCCTCCCAAGGGTCCAGCGAGGGGGATGAGGGGTCCACAGGCCTCACGGGCACGAAGGGCGGCGCGGGGTGGACTCTCCTCCGCTTGTTCAGAGGGCTTCTGGATCCTCCGTCGGGGTCCATGGTAACCTCGTCCTTATCTCAGTACATAAGGATTGGATCGCCAACAAAATGGCCACCGAGCTATCCTGGGGCTCGGGTAATGGCTGCGACGGACGGGATGGCTGCTCCACTGGGCCCTCGTCATCGCCATCTTCGATCACATCAGCGGGAACCTTCCCCTGGGATCGAACCTTCTCAAACCTCTCATTGAGGCCTTTCACGGTATCCACTGGATCCTCCTCGGAGGCTGAATTAGAGTTCATAATGGCCACCGGCCCCCCCCCTCTTTTTCCACCGGGGTCTTCACGGGGGTCTTAACGATGGTCTGGAAAGAGGATTCCCTCCGCAGTGGCAGGGAAACTCTGGGCCCCGAGGCCGCCTCCACTGGGGTAGCCTCTGCCGGCTTCACCAGGGCTGCTGCAACAACCTTGATAGAGGCCTTTGCCGGTTGGATCAAGGCCCTCACCACCTTAGGTGCGTCCTGGGCCTTCGCTTTGTGGGGGAGGGTCATCACCTCGCTCCCCCTCGGCTCCCTTCGAGATCAACCGGGGCCTCTCCAGAAGCTTACCCGGGTTCTCGGGCTTCCTCTTCCCCGAACCAGAGCGCTGGCTCGTGGTCGATTGTGCCGGGGAAGTCGCGCCCTGCCTGGCTGCCGAGGAGCCCGACCTTTCGGTGCTCCCGGTGCCCGCAGACTCGCAGTGCTTGGCCTTCTGTTGGACCCCCGTTGCCGGAGCGCCCTTACAGGACTTAGAAGCCCGCTCAGACTTTTTCTTCGCCTTCTTACCTTCTGTGCCCTTCTCCAGCCAGGCGGCGAGGCGGGAACGACGATCTTGCTTGGTCCGTTCCGACAGGTTCTTGCAGAACGCACAGTCCTTCTCCACGTGCGTCTTGTCCTCATGAAGGCAGTAGAGACATCTCGAATGCTCGTCCTCCTTGAAAATATTTTGTAATCCGCATCCTGGGCAGCTCCTGAACAGCTTGGATCCGGGCGTCGAGCTTCCCTTGTCCTGGGCCATGTTTGTTGAGGTAGGCCACAGACCTTCTGGAATCCTCCAAGAAGCGTAACTCGACGAAATCTTCACCCTTGAGGGGCGTAGAAGAATTACAAAACGGGTCCCCGTTATCGGAAGTAGAAACGGTGGAGCTTGAGGCTCGATAAAACCGAAAAAATGAGAAAAATCACCTGAAAAAGCGTGAAAACGCAGTAAAAGCTCGAGAGCTAAAGCTCGAGGACTCCCAACACTTGAACGTGTGGTAATAATCTAAGGATGGCTGCCAGGGGAGGGGTTTAGGGAGAGGGCAGTCATTGGCTGGGGGCAGTATGACCCAGATATCAGTGATTGGTTACTACTAAGACAGACAGATCAGAAACAAAACTGATACTGATTTTTTCTTTACCGAGGATTCCCAGCCTGACAACAGGGAATATTCATGAGCATGTGAATCTATGCCAGACCCCATGCTGGAGAAATGAACTTTATGCAATTAGAAAGAAAACATGTCATAGCATGGGAAAACTTGAGAACTGCGTGGTCAGTTGATATGAATATTGATTTCACAGATGAAGAATGGAAAGATATACTTAGGTGGAGTGCCAATGTGGGTATGGATTTGAATTTGCGTATGATCAGACAGAAAATAGGTAGGGTGTACTGGACACCGGTTAAAATGTATAAACTGGGGCTACAAACAGACGATTTATGTTGGGGGTGTGGATATGAAAGAAGTTGCCTTTTACACCTTCTCTGGAGCTGCTCAAGAGTTCAGAATTTCTGGAACGATGTGATTGATAGAATTGAACTTAGTTTGAATATAGTTTTACAGACGTCAGAGGGAAATATCTTACTTCTGCATCGAGGTAAATGTTCTATGAGCTACAATAATTGGATAGATAAGAGTTTGTTAATGGCAATGAGACTGATCCTTCAGGTTTGGAAAACTATGAAGAAGCCCTCTGGAAGACTGGTTAGTTGATTTACACACTATCGAATTATGAAAAACAATCGTTCAAGGTAAAAGATAGGAAGAAGAGTACAATCTATTTTGGGGACCATTCAATGCCTTGTATGACTGATTATGTATGTTGTAGATAAGAAGTGGGCTACCTTTTTTATTTTTCTCTTCTCTCTCTGCTTCTTCTATTCCTTCTTTGTCATTCTTTTTGCAGAGTTTGGTGTTGTCTGAGGGTTATTTGTGTCCTAAATTGGGTGTGCTTTCAGCTTTTATAATTAGCTCTTTTATTGTCTACATAAATTAAAGGTTTCTTAGTATGTCGAGGGGGATGACTGGATTGTGATGTTTGTTCATTGATATGCAATTGGCTAAATATTTTTGAAATGTTCTTTTTGGTTTGCTAGTCACCTCTGTATTATACTGTTATGTAATTTGTTGACATACTAATAAAAAAAAATGCTATAAAAAATAAGAATTTGCAAGTTATGGGACTTTGTGTGCATTCCTCCGAGTGCCAGTTCCACCCTTCACCCGTATGTCACCAAACGCCCACACCCAGTTCCCTTCCGTTTTTTCTGATCTAGCCTACAGGTGGTTGTGAGTGGGGGCAGGAGTAGGGGCTGCCACAAGAGGCAATTCTCCCCAACATGACATACAGTTGCATTTTCAGGTTCCCGGTGCCCTCTCATAAGAAACAATGATCTGACCAATAGTGGCAGTATTGTCTGTCGAGTTGGAACACACAACAAAGGATTCTTTCTGGGTCATGCTGCTTGTCCACAGTTGCACTATGTGTTTTGCACATTATTATTTCAAGTTCGGAAGGTTTATTTTTGAGAGTTCACTTTCCAGGCCAGTGGCTCCAAGATTATTTTAGTCTTGCCACAGCCTGCCACCCACACACAGTTCTCAAAGTTTCTTTTTAAGAACAAGTCTTGTCTCGCATGCTGTGTCTGTGCATGGAGATAGTCCTTTGAGTACTGTGGTGGGCACTTGGTATTGGTGAACCAAATGGTGCCTGTAGCTTTTTCCCTCCTCTACCCATCATACCACCCAGAGCACTTGGTTACTGGCATATCCTACAAGTAATACACTTTCTTTCCTTCTTTGTTGCCCTAGTCTATGAAAGAAAAAAAACAAATTGCACACCCTGTGTTTGTCCATTCCTGCCATTACAGGCTGAAAAAAACAAATGGCATTGTTTCCAATCAACACCAAATAATTTAACAGTAATTAAAAACATTGCAATATGGTTTTCCATGATGGCCGCTGGTGAGACAACCCTGTGCTAGAGGCGCTTCCGGAGCCCCCAGCCGTAAAAGTGGGTAATTAGGAACAGCTTCCCTCCCCGGGTGCCCCTACCTGCTGTTGCTGGTGTCAGGAGCTATAGCTGCTGGTCGGGGTGCGGTGTGAGCTCTAGGGACCCCGTCATCACAGAGGCAGCGGAGTGTGGCCTGTCTTGGGGAAGCGTCGGTGGTGCTGGCCTGGTGCGCATCCCGGCCGGGTCGGCAGGACAGAGCACTTTCATTGGTGGCGTGGCGCTCCCGGTGGTGTCGGGGCTCAGATTTTGGCGGTCCTGCAGCTGCTCCCAACCCCAAGATCTTGGAGGCTGTTCCTGCTGCCCCGGGAAGGAGAGGAGGGGCCGAGGGGCCCTCTGCAGTGCAGCGCTGCAGGGGACTGGCGGAGGACTGCAGCGGTGTGTGTGTGGCTGGCCTGGTGTTCTGCCGGAGGGAGGAGGGACCCGCTCTGCTGCAGCATTGATCGGGAGACAAGGGTGAGAGGCAGAGCTCAGAGCGGGACCAGTGCCTACCCTGGGCGTTCTTGGAGTTGCCCTTGCCCCCGGACTGCGTGGGTGAGAGTGGCGGACCTGGGCCACAGCAAAGAGAAGTGGAGGAGCCCTCTGCTGTGAAGGGCACCTGGCACATCACCTGCGGCTGGTGAAGGTGGAGGCAGCGGCGTCCCCGAGGCCCCTCCGGAGGGAGGGGGAGGAGGAGCCCTGGCGGGGAGGCACATAGTGGATCAGTTCCCAGGGGAAGACCCAGGCCATCTGCAGTGAGGTTGCCGTCTGCAGGGGGTAGCAGCAGAGGAGTGTGGAGGAGGCCGGGGAACTTTTATTTTTAAAAACTTTGGTGGCACAGAAAAGGGCAGCTGCGGGGGGAGCGCTCAGGAGGACATTCCTAGACATTACTTGGGCACTGTGCGCCATGCCCGCTTTCTGGCCCCCCCGCCCCACCTATAATTCCTGCTTTGGGACTGCATTACAGAGGAGAGTGAAACAGCCCCGGCTTATCCATGGGCCCCCCTCGCCCCATTGCTTTGAAGCAGTGCTGGAGTGAGCAAGAGAGAGGGGGGGGGGGGGGGGCGGCCTGTTAGCTCCAGGGAAGTGATGTGTGAGGATCAGCGGATGGAGCTCTGAGCACCCCTAATAGCGAGAGGCCCGGCACCACCTCAGGGGGAGGAGCAGTGAACCCTCTTGGGCAGTTCTGTGGGCCCTGGCCACTGTTGGATTACGCCTGATCAGTGACACGGGGACCGGCCCTAGAATTTCGGGGCTCGGGGTAGGTGTGCCCCAGTGACTTGGGGGCGAGTGGGCTGAAGACTCAGTGGCAAACTGAGAAGACAGTCCCGCACGAGGAGTGACATTGGGCTCTGTTGGGGGGCAGGGGAGCCAGGGTGACCCTTCCTGATGGAAGATGTCTAAAGGCAAAGGGAGGGTCCCGGGGACCCCGGCGAAGGGAGAAAGGAAAACACTGGAGGGCGCGCTTCAGAAGTGATGGAGAAAGGAGGAGGGGGGGGCAGAGCCCGGGGGCGGGAGAGAGAGTGACGGCAGAGTGGTGGGCTTGGCCCTGGAGGCCGGACGTGAGGATGAAAGGGTCACAAAGAAGCTTCTGGAGGAGTGTTTTCAATCCTTTGGAGATAGAATGGCTCAGATCATGCAAGTACACCTTGATAAGATGAAGGGGGAGCGATCCGAGAAGTGAGCAGTGACTTGACCAACTTGGGTTCACGGGTGGACACTAATGAAAGGGTGCTCCAAGATTTGGCAGAGGACTCTCATAAAGTGCATGAGTGGGTGGAGAGTCTTGCCAATGCCACCCACAGCAAAGGGCTGGAATCAAATTCCTGGCTGTTAGGCTGTGGCGAGCGTTCGTGTGGAGAAGCATACTGAGGAAGGAGAGCTTGCCTGAAAGAACTCGCATTCACGGAGGTGCGTGTGCCCTTAAGGGGGAGGAGCTAGTGTGTCAGCTGGCAGAGTCACCTGACTTCTCCCACCTACTTGTGGCCGCCTCCAGCGCCCTTGCGGCGCTAAGCCCTGTGAGCAAAGGGCTGGAATCAAATTCCTGGCTGTTAGGCTGTGGCGAGCGTTCGTGTGGAGAAGCATACTGAGGAAGGAGAGCTTGCCTGAAAGAACTCGCATTCACGGAGGTGCGTGTGCCCTTAAGGGGGAGGAGCTAGTGTGTCAGCTGGCAGAGTCACCTGACTTCTCCCACCTACTTGTGGCCGCCTCCAGCGCCCTTGCGGCGCTAAGCCCTGTGAGCAAAGGGCTGGAATCAAATTCCTGGCTGTTAGGCTGTGGCGAGCGTTCGTGTGGAGAAGCATACTGAGGAAGGAGAGCTTGCCTGAAAGAACTCGCATTCACGGAGGTGCGTGTGCCCTTAAGGGGGAGGAGCTAGTGTGTCAGCTGGCAGAGTCACCTGACTTCTCCCACCTACTTGTGGCCGCCTCCAGCGCCCTTGCGGCGCTAAGCCCTGTGAGCAAAGGGCTGGAATCAAATTCCTGGCTGTTAGGCTGTGGCGAGCGTTCGTGTGGAGAAGCATACTGAGGAAGGAGAGCTTGCCTGAAAGAACTCGCATTCACGGAGGTGCGTGTGCCCTTAAGGGGGAGGAGCTAGTGTGTCAGCTGGCAGAGTCACCTGACTTCTCCCACCTACTTGTGGCCGCCTCCAGCGCCCTTGCGGCGCTAAGCCCTGTGAGCAAAGGGCTGGAATCAAATTCCTGGCTGTTAGGCTGTGGCGAGCGTTCGTGTGGAGAAGCATACTGAGGAAGGAGAGCTTGCCTGAAAGAACTCGCATTCACGGAGGTGCGTGTGCCCTTAAGGGGGAGGAGCTAGTGTGTCAGCTGGCAGAGTCACCTGACTTCTCCCACCTACTTGTGGCCGCCTCCAGCGCCCTTGCGGCGCTAAGCCCTGTGAGCAAAGGGCTGGAATCAAATTCCTGGCTGTTAGGCTGTGGCGAGCGTTCGTGTGGAGAAGCATACTGAGGAAGGAGAGCTTGCCTGAAAGAACTCGCATTCACGGAGGTGCGTGTGCCCTTAAGGGGGAGGAGCTAGTGTGTCAGCTGGCAGAGTCACCTGACTTCTCCCACCTACTTGTGGCCGCCTCCAGCGCCCTTGCGGCGCTAAGCCCTGTGAGCAAAGGGCTGGAATCAAATTCCTGGCTGTTAGGCTGTGGCGAGCGTTCGTGTGGAGAAGCATACTGAGGAAGGAGAGCTTGCCTGAAAGAACTCGCATTCACGGAGGTGCGTGTGCCCTTAAGGGGGAGGAGCTAGTGTGTCAGCTGGCAGAGTCACCTGACTTCTCCCACCTACTTGTGGCCGCCTCCAGCGCCCTTGCGGCGCTAAGCCCTGTGAGCAAAGGGCTGGAATCAAATTCCTGGCTGTTAGGCTGTGGCGAGCTGCGAGCCGACAGGGATTATGCCTGAGTCAACTCTTCCATCACCGGCCCCACCAACCTCCAGGACCCGAGCGCAAAGGAAACGCGAGGCACCCGTAGCGTCTGCGGTATTGAAGCCGACGAACACAGTAAGTCGTTACTTTTCATGTGTTTCTAACACAGAGGAGCTAGGCGGCCACACCCCCGCCACTGCCCCTCACGAACCTACAATTTCATGTACGCAAGTGGTCGGGTCCATTCCACATACGCTATTCAGCACAATGGAGTCACAATCAAGTGAGCACGACACTGTTGAGCTGAACGGAGCGAGTGCTTCAATCTTACCCGGCATAAGTGCTGATGTATATGGTCAAATCTTACAAACAGCTGCTTCAAACATTAGAATTCATACCAATATTGACGACAGCAACTATACCAGTTCCGACACACATCCTGAGCTAATTCCCTTTGTATCCCCTGAGGAGTTAGCAGCCACACTCACGGTGCAGGCGCCTGATAACATCATTCAAGGCGGAAATTCCGCATTAGGAGGCAGGATTCATACCGTGGCGGCTGTGGTTGGTTTAGAACAGATGGAACAGCCGGAAACGCCGGGGGTGCCAGGGCGGTCTATTGAGGAGAGGGGAAATGTTGCATCTGTATGCAGTGACGGAGGCCGCCCTGTGTGCGAGAAAAAGGCAAGCGAGTCTCTGAATAAGGCGCGGACATCAGACCACCGAGCAACAGACTTCAGGGGTGAGCGTGCTGATGCACAGAAAGTTGGTCCTGGTGAGGAGCCAGACGCGGAGGTATCTCTTTATGAGAACTCGCCAAACCCTGCCCGGACGGCCGGACTGCCCTGCAGCCATCAAGGGGAAGAGCTGCATGACGAGGTGTTCGAGATACAGCCTCCCATGGAGGACTGCGTTATAACTCCAAGCGAAAGTGAGCCTCCCAGAGTGGTCGGCTGCGCGCACGACCTAAATAGGAGAGATTCACTAGGAATTGCTGACAAAGTGCTGGGTAACTTGATAGCACTTAACAAATTACACCGACAACTTCCAAATAGAGGCTCCACGCAGCTCTCACACCAAACGGAAAGACCTGTAGTCAAAAGACCTAACTGCCTGCTGTCAGGCGCAAATGAGGATATATGGCACAAAGTGTGTTATAAGCGCGCAAAATTTGACTGGTGCGCCGAGTCCAACGCTAATGCTGATGATCCATCTACCCAACTATTATCATCTCAGAAGAGGGTAGCTTTGACTCGACATAACATAAACACAGTATCCGATATACCCATAGCCATGTCGGCATCTTCTGGATTAAATGGCACAAGCTCGGCCGACTCTCAAGATTCTTCCTTCATGGAACGGCCATTCCCTAAAATACGCCACTGCAAAACACCGTTAACGACGAATGTGAGAGATTATCAAGTTAACGAGTCCTCGCCCAACGAAGACACTCGCCCATCATCGCAAGACCTGCAGGCCATTTTATTGTCATCAACAACAATTGCATTGGCTCCGTTCATGAAATTATACGAAACTTTGCACGAGGCAACAAGGGATTTAACCACTACGGTGGCCTTAGCCTTGTCTAAGTTAATCCACTTAGAGCAGGTATGTGAGCAGACACAGCACTGTCAACAAGAAGGAGCAAAGAGACTTGACTTATCCTTTAACCTCCTTAAGGAGCAAAAACTAAATGACACCTTGGACAAAAAACTACTGGCTGATGTTGCTAGAGAAGCACTTGCGTTATTCAAATCTGAGGGTCGTTGCTCAACTAGAGAATGCAACCCCAAAGAAGGGGGTTGTTTAAAAAATCCATTGGTCATAAATAGGGAAGCAAGTTGCGCACAAGGTTCGCCTGTGGTGGACCTAGGCATTGAAATGCACACGGTCAGCGAAAGTAGCACCCTGTTAAAAGTAGCCACCAAAAAGAGAGAACAACCTGCATTGCTGTCTGCTGCATTGGTGCAAACGATGGAAGCTTTGAGAGACCCAAATCAGAAATTATCTGTACATCAAACTGAAAACTCTGAATCTTCTAGTGGTACAGGTTGCGAATTCTCCTTAGACATCTCGTTTAATACTGCCTTTGAACAAGCCCGGAGTTCTTCGAATCTAGCGCAAATGGTTACTCAGGAACCAGCCTGTTCAAAGCAGTCTTTGATTGAAAACTCTTCCGCAGAGTCGTCTGCAAAAAACTTGGAAGGGGTCCAAACTGCTACCTATCCGTTATTTAACGGAGGTCATCCACCAGTGGTAATGTTACCTCAACCAAAAAGGTTAAACGCGATCTCGACAACTCAACCAAAAAAAAACTAAGAATCAACCGAGCAGAAAACACAAGTCTCTAAATGGTGCTCGTAAATTCTTGCGAAACATCAATGTGGTCCAAAATGGAGTTAGCTCTTTAAACAAATGCACACGTAGTTCAGCTTTGCAAAATAAGCCTCCACAACAAACATCTGCCTCCCAATCAATTTCCTCACATAACACAGACTCAGCTGTTACAGACCAAACTCAAGAGTCTTCAATAGAACTGATGAATATGTCAACTTATGATGACGAGGACTACATAGACCTTGAAAATGAACCGTCACCTTTTGGGAGTGAGCAACAAACTGCACTGGAGCAATCGACGAGCGTAATTGTACAAGGCCATACAAACGGTCACCAGGTACCCGTAACGGGACCCGTTACAACAAACATAGATCGAAATCAAGAAGAGCCTCTGTATGATGTGTGTCGACCAACGATGCCAGGTGGCAGAATTTGCCAGATTGTCAACAAAAACAACCATGCGTTGCCTTGTTCGCAAGGTCCTGTGAGCCCTCCCTTTCTGACTTTACTAGAAAAGAGGCTGCGGTCTTTGGCCGCCAATCAACAAGAGCTCTTCAATATTGTAGAGGCAACTACACCGAAGGTACGTAACTTCGCATATGCAGAAAGTAAAAAATCACACGACCAAAAAGGAGTGGATGGTACACAGCCTTTGACACGAAATACGGGCTGCCTTAGAGACATAAAGGAAGTGCCAAAACACGTGCGATTCAGTACAAGATCGTCGCTAAGAAAAAATTCCCCGTCTATGCCGACTAATAAAATTATAATCGAGAGCCTTGAAATCTCGGACAACTTAATACTGAACCGAAGAAATATTGTTAGATTGCTGCATTCGGTCCCCTCACTACGATCGATAAGTTCAAATGACCTGAAGATTGTGGAATTCTACGATGAGAACAGAAACGATAAAGTAGTACTGCACGTGGCGTCTTCTTTAATCGCAGCAACAATCATGGAAGCAAATGCAGCACTGTTTTCTTTGGGTTTCGACGTGTATGAGTGGAATGGACTACAGCAAGCACCACCAAAGTCAGTCGATACGGTTGATAAGTATAAACCTGTAGTTCGAGTATCCATTTTGAAACCATCGTTAGGGAACAAGGTGCTAGAGGACAGTGAAAAAAAGAAAACCTGTGGTCAAGGCAATAATAAAAATCCATTGTGCGGTATAAACAATTCACGAGCAGTTGAGAAAGACGTATCGACTCATAAAACGGCCCCGGCGGATCAAAAAGACGAGATAACCATAACAATACACGGAAGCTTACCCCAGATCACCACTAAAGATGGAGAAGTGCAATTCGAGACATCCAGTACAAAAGATCAGGAGTGGGGTTGGCTATCAAAGGCCTTGGCAAATTCCTCTCAGCAATAATGCCAAAACCCCACGGTTCGAAATGCGTGTAGCCTCGTATCCTGGAACACGCGGGGATTTATGCATTTATTCAACTCAAACTGGATTAATGAATGGCAGGTAATCTGTCTACAAGAAACATGGCTAACAGATGCTCCGATCTCGAACGATTTTGAGGTGGCGATTAATCCAGCCATTAAATCTAGTAAAGGGCGTCCTATGGCGGGGATGGCCACCATGATCAGAAGATCTTCGGGCTGGAGACTTGTAAGCTCAATGAACCACTCGCCTTTCATTCAATCTACCCACCTAGAACGGGTTGGTGTAGTAGGCTTGGCGGTGGACTGCCTAATAGTGGTTAACATCTACTGGTATCATAAAAAGGCCGGCGAACAAGTCTTCATAGACGAAATTATGGAGATATTGGACTCTTTTGTGTCAACTTCAGGATGGCCTAATATAATGTTATGCGGAGATCTTAACATTGACCTGCTGAAAACAACAAATTTGAGGACAAAAACATACTTGAAGCAGGCATGGTTAGAAGAGATGGCCGCTCGTAACTTCCAAATGTTAAACGGTAATACCTGTAATGACATGCCTCCTGCTAATACTTGGCGCCGTGCAGACCAGGCCTCGACGATTGACTATATGTTTGTCTCAGAGCAGTTACATCCGCGTATAGTCTCATTTAAGATCTCAAAGAAAAACGCTAGCGACCATGACATGCTGATAGCAGAATTCACCGCACTAGAAAAAATTCCACCACAGATGTGGCAACATAACATTCAGGCAACCTCGAACAGAGTGCGATTATCCCTAAAGAAAGATGAGCTGGAAAAGTTCACAAGCGAGTATTGTAAGACTAGTCAGCACTTGGAATATGAACAGCTGCTACAGCAATTTAAACCTAAAAGGGTAGGCCTAAAAAATATGGGCTATGCGCGTGCTCACACCTTCGACGTAGAGGTGCTAAAGCATAAACGTATGCTACGCAGTAATTTAAGGCATTCAAAATCCTTGGGTCAATCGGCCCGTATACAAGTTGCTAAGGCTGCAAAACAATCGTACAAGAACTGGCTAAAATCACACAAACACATTTTACTACAAAAAGATGCCGAAGTGTTGATGAGGACATTACAAAACAAAAATACATCAGCCTTCTGGTCTCTCATTAACAACGTGCACGTGCCCCAAGAAGCAATTCAAACCTGTATGGTGTCAGAGGCTGATTGGATATCGCACTTTAGAAACTTATACATGTCAACTGAACATCAGGAAGACGGTATTGAGGATTGCGCCAAACCATGGGATCTGGAATTTAGAAAAGAAGATATAATAGAAATTATTCAGAAAGCAAAAAACTCGCGGGCACCAGGCCCAGACGGCCTCACAAACTTCACGATCAAGCAGTTTCCCGAGATCTGGGCAAGTCTGTGCGAGACACTTTTTAAAAGAATAGTACAGATTCGGCAATCCCCAAAATCGTGGAAGAGTGCGATCATCGTGCCTATTTTTAAGAAGGGAAACAGATCAGATCCGAAAAATTACAGGCCTGTGGCACTGTTAGACGTGTTAGGGAAAATTTACGCAACAATGTTACAAAAGAAGCTATTAGCTTGGTCAACAAGTTCTCTACACGTCGACAAACGTCAAGCAGGCTTTGTTAAACAAGTGGGTTGCTCGTTAAATCTTCTACTGATAAACATCATTAAAATGGAAGCAATCAAAACAAACACAAAGGTGTATTTAGCCTTTATAGACTTTTCACACGCTTTCGACACCATTGATAGAGCGTTGTTGTGGGAGAAATTGAAGAACTGGGGATGTCCAGTAGACTTAAGGGAAGCCATTAAGGAGCTCCACTCAAAGACTTCCATTCGAGTGAGACTGGACCGTTCGGGTTTGCTATCAGCCCCCATTGACACTTTTAGGGGAGTAAAGCAGGGCTGCCCACTAGCAGCAGCAATCTTTGGTCTGTTCATCTCCGACATTGGCGATTCAATCAACAAGGCAAAATCCTTTTCCCCGAAAGTGGCTAATACACATTTAAGCTGGCTGCTCTATGCTGACGACTTGATTGTCTTGGACATGACACCAATAGGCCTGCAAAGGAAACTGAATGCTGTGCAACATTATGTCGCGTCCAATAATCTTGTAATCAACATCAAGAAATGCGAAGTTATGGTATTGCAGAACTTAAACGGCGGCGGCATAGGTGGAAGAAAAAGAATAGCTTGGTCATTAGGGCATGAAAAGCTGCAGCTCTCACAAAGTGTCAAATATCTTGGGATGACAATTAGCTCTTCCATCAACGACGGGCCTTGGCTTGCGGAAACAAAAAGGAAATGTAACCAACTCGCAAATCAAGCCCTGATACTTAACAAGAAGTTTGGCAAATTCTCACTACGTCCTGTCTTAGCCTTTTACCAACAGAAGGTGATACCGGTTGTGTCTTATGGTGCAGAAAATGCGCTGGGATGCCCTTATGAGACCTGGGCCAATCTCGAAAACTGTTTTTGGTCGAGAGTTTTAACACTCCCCAGGGGGGTGAAAACAGCTTGTATAAGATACGAACTGGCGCTAATATCCCTGCACGCAAGAATATGTTGGAGCTTGTTGAGTTTGTATCGAAAAACCTGCAGTCGAGCGCAGATACCACAGTTTGAGATTCTTCAGAATATCCAACCCGGAAACTCTAAAATTATACAGATGTGGTCGAAAAGATGTGAGGCTATTCTGGAAAAATACGACATAACGGTCGACTTGCTTCACGAGAACCCGGACGCAGCCAAATTAAAGATCTGGCGGATAGACTGGGACGAGACCTGTGCGGAAAGAGCTGCTGCTGGAAATTTGAGTCATGCTCCATTGGAAGCACGTGCCTTTAACAGCCTTCAGAAGTACGTGTCTTTATTTCCCAACTCTCAGGCACGCAGACTGTTTATGCTGTTTAGGCTAAACATGTTTAAAACGAAGGATCGCCTCCGATCATGGAGGGACTTTGCCCACCTAAGCCCAGAATGTAGGTTATGTGCAAAAGGTCCTGAATCATTAAAACATCTAGTTTTATTTTGCACCAAATTGAGATCTGAGAGGACCAGATACTTGGGTCCATGGAGCTTAGCCCACCCATCGCTGTGTGCGGATGAGTGGTGGAGCTCAATGTATCAAGGAACCGACCTAAAATTAATTCTGCCTCTAATAAGACTACTGGAAACCATAGAAGCAAGTCTATTGTCATTAGTGGAAAGCACTTCGGGGAACGGAGCCCGTGGCTGATGGACCAAAGTCGAAATGGGAGGAGAAAGCTGTAATGAGGGAAGGAACTTGATCGGGGCAAGGGAAATTTGGGCGAAGATGGGTGGTTGTTTGCGTTAGATTTTAAAGGTTTGTAAAAACCAATAAAATAAAAAAAAATAAAAAAAAAAAAAAAAAAAAAAAAAAAAATGCCACCCACAACCTGGAGCTTCAGACCGAGGATCTTGAGAACAGATCCAGGAGGGCCAACATCAGGGTGAAATTTCTACCGGAATCTGTTGCAGACTCGAGCCTCCAGCAGACGGTGAGGCTTTTGTTTGCTCCCCTTGTGGATGTTTCCAGCCCGGAGGAAATCAGGGTGGACAGGGTTCACAGAGTGGGACCCAGAAGGGATGAGCCTGGTGCCCGACCGCAGGATGTGCTCGTGGCGCTGCATGACTATGCACAAAAGGAGAAAATCTTACGGGCCGCGAGGGGGATGGACGCCATTAGCTTTAATGGATTGACGATTCAGTTGTTCCAGGATTTGTCGGCTATTACTCTCAGCAAGAGGAGGCGGATGCGCCCGATAACGCAGGCACTCCAGAAGAGGGGCTTGAAATACAAATGGACATTTCCGTTTGGCTTGGTGTTTGAACTGGACACAAGGCAAAGAAGGGTCACGTCTGTGGAGGAGGGGGCGTCTATTCTCAGGATAGAGGTGGATCAGTCCTCTGGTGAATCGCCAGACAGGGGGAAAACTAGCTCCAAACCGATGGAGTGGTCAACACAGGTACCGAAAAGGAAGACGAGGAGGGGCCCAGCAAGGGATCCCCCTGGGGGATTGGCTCCAAGCCCGGAGGGGGAGGGAGGTGCGGAGCATGTCGCCACATTGATTTTCGGGTTAAGTTTTGGTTCGTTTGGGGGTACCCAGGGAGAGGTGTCTAGTTGAGATTATAATGGCTGAGGGGATAGTTGGGGTCATGGAGGAATACCTTTGGGTCAGGGTTGACCTGCCAATGGGGTCACTGGGGTGGTCAAGCAGCATTGCTCCTGGGAGGGAGGTTCAGGGGGGCTAGAGGCTGGTAGTGCGCACCCAGTGAAGGGGGCGGGGTCACAGGTCTGGGCGGGGGCAGAATCAGGGTATGGGTTCTGTTAGGAGTTCCAAGCTCTCTACAGGCAATGGGTAATGGTCTAAAAATGTGGTCCCTGAAAGTCAGGGGTTTGAACTTGCCGGTGAAAAGGAAAAAAGTGGAGCTCTTGCTGGTGAGAGAAAACACTGACGACATTAGTTTTCAGGAAACTCATATACAAGAGAAAGATAGATGGAGGGTGAGCCTGAAGGGGTTTAGCCGTCTTCACCAATCGAATGGCCAGAGGTAGAAGGGGGGCGTCCTTATAGCCCTTAGAAACAATTTAGATGTGGCAATCGTAGGTTCTTCTCGGGATGATTTGGGTAGGTTCCTGGTGTTAAATCTTCAGAGCGGTAGGGAGGTCTGGTCAGTGGCTACCCTTTATGCACCAAATACGGGACAGGACCACTTTATACAAAATGTGCTGCGTAAACTGGAAAGGGTGGCTAGGGGCTATATAGTACTTACGGGGGATTTCAATTTAGATTGGGATCCAGCGAGGGATAGGAGCGGGAGGCTCTTTCAAGTCCAAACTAGGCCTTCCAGGGAGCTACAGTCCAAATGGGAGAATCTAGCATTGGTAGACGCATGGCGGGAAAAGAGGGGTGATGACAGTGGGTACACTTTCTATTCTCGTGTGCACAGGTCCGCCTCCAGGATAGATTATGTTTGGTTGTCTCACTCTCTGGTGGGAAGACTTAGGGAGATTGAAGTGGGAGCGATCTCGCTTTCAGACCATACCCCGATAGTGTTGGAGCTCACATGGCCGTTGCAGGCGGCGGGGCTCTGGGAGTGGCAGTATCCTTCTCACATTTTCAAAGATGTGGTGTTGCAAGAGGAACTGCGGCAGGAGATAGGTCGCTTCTTTCAGACGAAGATACGGAGGGCATGGATCCAGGAATAGTGTGGGATGCTTTTAAAGCATTAGGGGGGGGGTGATTATTGGGATCAAGTCGAGAAGGGATAGGGAACGTAGGAAGATAGAGGAAGATCTGGAAGCAAGCCTGAAAGTGGTCATGCAGGAGCTGGCTAATAGACCCTCCGCAGAGACTAGAAGGCGGTATAGGGTAATTAAGGGCCAGTTGGGTAAGATTATCTCGGCTAAGGTGGAGAGAGCACTGCTGTACCTCAAGCAGAAGTATTATGTGAAAGCGGATAGGTTGTTGGCAAGAAAGCTGAGGAATGAGGAGAAAAACAGAACAATCTTAAGAATTAGGACGGCGGAGGGGGGGGGGGCGTGGTGGTGGTGTCAGAGACCCCAGAAATCAAGAGGGAGTTTGCAAGGTATTATGGGGAGGTATATAGATCCGATGGGCCAGCGGACAGGGGTAAAGGGATGGTTTTGGGAAGGTTGTCAGCTTGCTGGGGTTGGGGCAGTGGATAGGGAGGAACTGGAGAAGGACCCAACTATAGAAGAGGTTCACAAGGCTATTGCAGCTCTTCCCCTTGATAAAGCTCCAGGGACGGACGGCTTCACAGCAGCTTTTTACAAAACGTATAGAGATGTGCTGGCCCCGAGACGGCTAGCCTTATATAATACCTTTGGGGAAGGAAAAGGGATATCCCCATCTATGGATGAGGCAAAAGTATTGTTCATTCCTAAACAGGGGAAGGATCCTGCGTCGTGTGGAGCGTATAGACCGATTGCTTTAATCAATTTGGATGCGAAGATTCTTACTAAAATCTTGGCGTCTATTCTTGACCCCCTCTAGTAGAGCGGGACCAGTCTGGTTTTGTTAAGGGAAGGCAAACACATGACAATACCAGGAGGATTGCCCATATTAGAGAGAAAGTGAACAAATTCAGGATGGAAGCCATCGTGGTGGCCCTCGACGCTGAGAAAGCGGTTGATAGAGTGGAATGGGGCTTTCTCTTTGCCACTATGCGAAAGATGGGTTTTGGGGAAAAGTTTATGGGCAAGATAGAGGCAAACTATTGTAATCCCACACTGCGCCTGATGATGAATGAGGAGGCGTCTGAGCTGCTGACAGTCTCTAGGGGTACGAAGCAGGGCTGTCCGCTGTCGCCACTTCATCTTCTTCTTCTAGAGCTCCGCCTGAGTAAAATTAGACTTCACCAGGGGATTAAAAGAGTGATGTTTGGGGGAAGGGAACATAAGGTGGCCGCCTTTGCGGACGATATGTTGCTGACCCTGACAAATCCCTGAGTCCTTGGGGGCGGTCGAGGGAATCTTTGGGGAATTTGGCCAAGTTGCAGGGCTGCGGATCAATAAAAGTAAGTCAGAGGTGCTGTGCCTACAGATGGCCCCAGAGGTGGGAGGATGAATTCAGGGATAACTGAATTTGCCTGGGCAAAGGGTCAGATAAGGTACCTGGGGACTGTTATCACAGGAACGATAGAGGGACTGTATGAAGCAAACTACTTACCATTATTGGGGAAGATTAAGGGATTGCTCTTGGGCTGGGGTCCACTGGCTGTGTCTTGGTTAGGTAGGATTAATGCCTTAAGGATGGTTATTCTTCCAAAGTTGTTGTATTCATTTATGGCATTACCACTAAGGATACCAGCCCCTTTCTTTAGAAAACTGAGGAAGCTCACCCAAGCCTACATAGGGGGGTCAAAGAAGCCTAGAATTCCCAGGTTGATGCAAATGCCCAGGGACAGAGTGGGCATGGGTACACCAGATATGGTGAACTATTACCGAGCGGCCCAGTTGAGAGTAGTACGGGACTGGTCGAGGGATGATCGGGGTTAGGTGTGGAGAGAAATGGATAGAGCTGTGGTAGGACATGGGTTAGAGGGAGTTTTGTGGCTTCCTCGTGAGGACAGACCCAGGTTGTATTGTAGAGCAATTGAGGAGTTGGTGGGTAGATTATGGGACGAAGTGGTGTGTAGATCGAAAATCACTACCTTTCCCTCTCCTCTCACGCCCCTACTTGCTAATCCTCAGTTTTCCCCCAGGCTGGAGATTGATTCCGGGTTTGATGTGTGGCGGGAAGGGGGCTGCAGGTTCCTTAAAGACCTTTATGAAGGAGGGCAGGTGAGGAGCTTTGTCGCCTGCAAGGCCTTGTTCAGGGTAGGGGAAGAGGAGCGGTTTCGATACATGCAGTTAAGGCAGTGGGCTTTACATCCTGCTATAAAAGGGGCGGCTACAAGGGAACTCGCCCAATTTGAGAAATATGTGACCATTAAGACAGGGGACAGATACCTGGTGGGGGATCTGTACAGGTTGTTTAAGGAGGGGGAAGAGGTGGTAAGAGGGGCTTTATGGCCAGGTGGGAGACAGAAACTGGGCATTCAATTGCACTGGATCAGTGGCAATCCCTCTGGGCGCAGATTCCCAAGTTGACGAGCTCCTTACAACTTCAAGAAATTTGGTTGAAACTGATGTATCAGTGGCATCTCACCCCTTACAGGTTAGCTAAAATATATCGGTCTGCATCTGCTCTGTGCTGGAGGGGATGTGGGGAGGAGGGCTCCTGGAGGCATGTCTGGTGGCTCTGCCCAAAGGTTGCCCCATTCTGGGTCAAGATTCGTGAGGCGGTGCAAGGCATGATGGGTACTGTTACCGCTGAGGGCACAAATACTGGGTTGTTCATGTTGGGGCTTGACGGTGCCCTGGACGAGATACGGACGAAGGCCCAAAGGAAGGTGTATGTGATTTTGGTGATGGCAGGGGCACTCGTAATAACACAGAAATGGAAGACAAAGGAGGTGCCCACGGAGCATGAATGGATAGGAAGGATTTGGAGTCTAGCGGCTCTGGAGATGGTGAAGTACTCACTAAAAGGAGAGTATCAGCAGTTTCTTTTGGACTGGGACCTGGTTCTGCAAATCCTTAAAAGAGACTCAAGGGCTGCCTGGTGCCCGTGCAGCATGAAACTTTTGGGATTGGCGCAATAAGGGGTCATGGACCGGATTGGGGGGGGGGGGAGAGATTAGAGATGGGAGGGCTTTGAGTGGACCCATCTGGTGGAACTTGGAAGGCCTGGTATAAGGGTTATTGGGGGTAGGGGGCGAGAGACGAGTACAGAGATGGTAGTAACTAAGACTGAACCTATGGGAGTTGTAGTGATATACCAGAACCCGTAGGGGTGGGGGTTGAAGGTTGTTGGATGTGGGGGGGGAGGGGAGTTGGGGGGGTTATGGATACTTTGTTTGGTTGTTGTTATAAATACCAATAAAAAAGTTCTATGGAAAAAAAAAACATTGCAATAGGACTTGCCCAAAGTGCCCTCAATGTAGAAATAACCTTAACAATCTTAATGTGGAAAGCCCAGTCATCTTTTTTCCCCTTCCTTCCACCCTCACTTGACCAAAACAGATGATGACGAACCCCAGAGTGGAAAGCAATGACTAGATGGAGCACTGACCGTTAAATGCACCACATACATGGATCCTACTACGGATCAACCCCAGGCGATACTTAATTGGTGGTGGTTCTGAAGTTTTTAAATCTTATTTCCTTAACCTTTGAGGACAATGTGAGGCGTGCAAATCTTAACAGAATCCCATGCTTCAAATTATCTAAACACAAACGGTTATATATGGTTTTAACTGCTAGTCTGTAGCATTTTGTCTTCAAACGCTTACCTTATATTAAAGCTGTTGACTAAAATGCAAAGCAATGTGGTCAGCA
Organism: Ambystoma mexicanum; assembly: GCF_040938575.1. Taxonomy (NCBI): domain Eukaryota; kingdom Metazoa; phylum Chordata; class Amphibia; order Caudata; family Ambystomatidae; genus Ambystoma; species Ambystoma mexicanum. The sequence continues at coordinate 623,867,049 of NC_090928.1, read as the reverse complement.
CCGGCAACCAACAAACTGTTTAGTGTGCTGCAAGAAAACGATGCACCCTGCCAGCAATAAACAGAAGCCTGTAATGGGAAGGAATTACCTTAGAGACCCAACTGATTGCTAATTAAGTATTAAAGCCTGTGGTGAGACACAATCAGTCGCGTTCCCAGAAGCTAGACTTATGGGCCTAAGTGTTAGGGGGAATTCTCAGAAATGTGCCAATTCCCTCCACCTTAGAGACCCCCAACAACTTTGCTGGATTTTAAGGACTTGATTTGTTTTTACCTGGAGAGTGAGACCATTTTTCCCCACTCTGATTTTGTACACGGTTTCTTTTGGTTGTGGAGTCTGACAAACTCCATAGGAATCATCTTTTACACTATCACACAGCCCCTTCAGTGCAGTGACACAGGGAAGTCTTTCAGACCTCCCAAAGGTTTGAATACCTTCACTTGGTTAAACTACTGTTTCCCAGAGCAGTAAGGTGAAATTTCTTACATTTGTAAATTTCTAGACGCAGCACACACTATCTCACAATAGGGTGCTGGAGGGAATACCTAGTATCCCCTTTGTCTAGCTTCTCATGGCACATTTTATTTGTTACCCTTTCCCTGCTGAATGGCTGGTGGCAGTGGTTTCGTTTTAACTACCATGGTGTGCATTTACCACAGGCTGCGTTCGCAGCTGCAGTAAAGCACCCAAGGGTGCCATTTTTGTCAAAGGGGCCGGTATTGTTTCACCATTTCTTTGTGGAAAGGTCCTCCTTGAGATTTACTCTGCATGCCAAACCAGGTTTTGTCCCATTGCTCGTTTTGCCTTTGGCAGGATTCACAAGTGAAACCCACCTCTGGCTCCATTGGTGTCTGAGGTAGGCAGGAAGTGAGGAAGTGCCCGAAACTCCCTGTGCTTAGTCTCCTAGGAGACCCAAATGCACTCTGTGATGATTGGCTGGCTGACTATCCGGCAAGGACAGCCACCCTGCTGGGTGACTGACAGCTAGGCTGGAATGAATGGGAGAGAACTGAATAAAAGGCAAATCTTTTGGCTTGGAAGGCAGAGTCGACCACCGAACGAAGAAACCGAAGAAGAACTTGAAGAGGACGCCTGCTGCAACTCCTGGGCCGTTGGTTTGCCCGGTGAAACCCTGCTGCAGTGCCAGTGACACCGCTGCAAGGACGACTTCTCCCCTTGAGTTGGTGGGACCAATCAACCCCAAAGCAAGCAACCTGGACATCCATCTCGGAGCTGGTTAAATTTCCAGAGTTGCTGCTGGAAACCATATAGCCAGGAAGAGGACCACGAGATTGTGTATGTTGCTTTTAAGCTGGCCTAGAGCTCCAGGAAGATCCTCCAGACTCCCAGGAAGCCGGACTGACCGAGCCTGAGCCCCCTCAACAGAGTGCGGGACTGCCAGACGCAAGAAAAGTCCATCTCGACAGCCAGGAACCGCAGTGTTGCTATTTGCAGTAGACACGAGGAGCTGAAAAACTGAACAGCCACTGAAAGTGAAGTTTGCCAGTTGCAAGTTTTGACTGTCCAAGTGCATTGCAGGAGTCCCGACATCCTCTCTTGTCCCCACGATGGAGGCCCAGGAACAGTGAGATCTGCACAGGAACAGGAACCATCTGCTGCATCTTTTCTTCATTTTAAAGGTACTGTAAAAAGTCTGAGAGAACTTACTGTAGAGTTGCTTGCATCTTCTACTACTCACAAGTCTAATCAGCTTGTGGCCCTACATTTGATTCTTCTTTTCTTCAAAGACTTCTAAAAACATTGCGCAAAGACTTTCTACTTACCTACAAGGAAGTGCTTCTGCTTACACAGACTTTTGCCTATTGACATTTGTGGGATACATTGACCCACTCAGCAGAACTCCCATCCATAACCAAGCTGCATTTCAGCAGAACCAGCAAAATGGCTGCGCTGGCTCCTTTGAGCACCACTGCCTTGCATGAAAACTGCGTTCTGCGGCTACAAAAGGATGGCTGCACTGTTTTGCCAAACACCATTGGGCAAGGTGGAACAGGGCGCACCCTGAGAAATGCTGCCAGAGTGTGTTCTTGTGGGTACTAAAAGGAGCGAAGTGAGAAGCTGTGCTCCTTTGCTGCTAGCCCGAAGTTTTCCAGTGAAAAAGGGAAATATTTTATATTCAAAATGATGCAGCCCTGATGCTCTTTTCATCTGTCCTATATTACCCCGCTTTTATCAGTGGGGCCTTGCCATGCCCATCCATATTCAGATTGTGCCCCAGCAGGAGAGGGCATAATTCCTGAATGGCAGGCTGAGTCAGACCAGATCCAGAAAATACACCGAAGATTTACTTTCAGCTGCACGGAAAAACGCTTGACTTTTGGGCTACAAAATGTCAAAAATCACGCTTCAAAAGAAAACCTAGCTCTAAGGGCATATGTCAATTTCAGTGGACCTGGCCATAAACAAACTGCTGTATAGTGAAACTGACTAGGGCAAAACAATGTTGGGAAGTCAGAAGGAAGAGAAACCTTTTGAAATGATCAGCCCAGAAGACTTGACCACGTGCTTTTGCAAATAAGGAAAAATGCAGGTTTTCAAAGTGTAATGTTGAAAGAAGGCCCTGTCTTGGCATAGCAATGTAAAAGGTTTTTTTTGCTGGGAAGCATATGGGATGTTTTATTTCAATAGGCTTTCTTCCGATTCAGAACAAAATAAAATAATGAAATGCAGTGGTTGGACTGTGGAAGCTCCAGAACAGGTTTTTCTGCTGGCAAAACTCCCAAAAGGAGCCACCATAAATTTCTGGGACACATAATTGCTACCTTTGAAAACTGAATGGACCAAGAGAAAGAAAGATCAGACCTTTGGTCTGGGCTTCAGCTTGAGACAATAGATCTGGGACACCTATGTGTGAAGTGGGGGGAAGTGACGATAAACATTCAATCAAACTGGGAAACCCCAATGGCCACCCTGTGCTGAACTGACAGTTGGTGGTAGCCTGGAAAGACATGACCATATTTGGAGGACAAAGGCAGCCCCATCTGTCTCAAAATACTATGCGATTAATAAACTTTTAAGACTTAATTCTGTAACCGGACAGTGCAGAAATATAACAGTTGCACAGTTTAAGTGTAATTTTTGTGGCTTTCAAACAAGACATGTTAGCCTTCACTGGCGTATTGTGGACATTCTTAGGAAAGTGTATATGATGCCACTTTGAAGTTCACATGCCTTATCACATGTATAAAGTTATAGAATTTTAGGTCAAGTAATTTCATTGAAAAACATAAACAATGATTAGACGGACAAACAAAGTCCTGCAAACAGGCAAATTTGGACTGCAATGCTCTGCGTGAAATATGTAATCTGCCTATGTAATTTGTTAAAGTGGCACAACTGTACAAATGTGTAATTTATGTTAAAGACTGATTTTGGCAAAAAGGACTATGGGAAGGCTTTGCACCTCAAAAACACAACCCAATAGAAAGTGAGCCCCCTCCTAGAGGAGGCAACCAACATTGGCTGACCTATCCGGTTTTTGGGGGTAGGTCTAGCTCAGTTCTGCCCATCAATATACCCGGTGATGTCACTCACGTAATAAAAGGGCTGGGAGCTCACAGGGACAGGACACACCCCTGGATTTCCAGCACCTGCGTATCCTGACATTCCAGATCCACCTTTGCAAGATTCCAGACTCTACTGCAAGGCCAAAGCATGGCTGATCCTAGCCCAGCAAGGCCAAAGCATAGCTGATCCTAGCCCAGCAAGGCCATTGATCCAGATATTCCACTAAAATCCCAATAACCAAGGGGTACAGCTGTGGTACCCTTTTGGGAAGCATCCTGTGACCAGAGAGGCTTTTTTGCTCACTACCTGCATGCCCGCTGTATCCTTGCCATCATCCAGTGGCCAAACTTGCCCAGCTGTTTGCTGTTAGGAGAGCCACCTTCCTGTGACCAGAACCTTTTGAATCCCAAATCCGGTTTGCTGTCCAAATGCCCAGACTCCAGTGCAGATTGTATTTTCCCATCCCATAGCCACACAGTCTACCCAATCTTGATCCTTTGTCTTTGTTCCACTCTGTAAATAATCCAAGCCATACCCCGATTCCTTGCTAAAACTGTTAGAATTCTCTGTGCATCTTGTCATTGATTTCCAAACGTTAGCACCACTTTTCTTTTCAATCTTGCATAGGTCCTTAGTAATATTTGGAATAATCAAATTAATTCCTACATGAAGTTGAACACAGGGTGAAAAGGTTGACTTCACGAATCAATCTTGGAACGTACCGGGTCTTTGACAATATAGTCTAGATAATTTAGTTTAAGTAAAACTTGCCTTTCGTTTTTAAAACCGATTTTCTCTTTTAAACTGCGCTATTTTCCTAAAATAGAACCTCATTCCACCTTGAAAATCTCATTCAATTCTCCAGCTATAGCCACTCTCACTTCTTTATTGTCCCTGTGATGGGCATCTATCCCGCAGCCTAAAAACGGCATTCCAATTCGGTGTTTTTACCAGTTTTTAAAAAAAAAATTGTCTGACATGTAAAGCTGAAAGAGAAAAATGCATCTTTTCCATGTGGGATTTGACTGCACTGTGTTCTCAACTTCAACCTGCTTTGTGAACTGTATTCCTTTTGTGATCCCTTATAGTTGCTAGCGATATAACATCCCCGAGACTGATAAAACATACGTACATCATTATTTAATTACACATAATTAATTATTTGTTAAAATCTGTTGTGAAGTGACTGTCTGTGGGTGCTGTGAGCTGGTGATGTCATGTGGAGTGTTTCTGTGTATGTTGGAATGTTAACCAGAGGGTTCTACACTCAGGCAGTTAGAGCTCCCCTGCCTGGGTGATGGGGCCAGTGTTAAGTCCTGTCCACACTCTTGTATCTATCTTCATGTAACCATGTCTTAAGTACCTCTAATAAACCTAAGATGTAACCCCAAGAAGCCTGGAAGTCACTTTGTAACAATGGCGACGAGTTGCTCTTAAAAAGGAGAACCTGCGTGCAATAACGTGAAGGGAACTGGAAAACCTGCTGCGGGGGGGTGCAGGAAAGAGGTGGACAAGAAGAAGGACAACACTGCCCCCAGGACAAGTAAGACCCATCACCCAGGGCACAAAAAAAAGGGGAGGAAGAAAGCTCTATCAGGAGGGATCAGATGCCCATAAGGTGGAGGGAGAGCTAGGTCCCGGGCCCGAAGAGAGAAGCAGGGCCATGATGTGAAGGGAAGCTCAAGAAGGGAGCTGGGCCCCGAGGGTGAAGAAGGGAAACCGTCCCATAAGGTGAAGGCAGTGTGAAGCTGCAGCTGCGCCCATAAGTTATAAAGGAGCTCATTGTGGAGAGAGTTTAGAGCCCATGGTTATTGATGTGCGCAGCAAATGAAGCTGAAGTGCTGGCATGTGAGCAGAAACTGAAGCGCTGATGCCGTTTACTGAGAAACATAGCCCTTTCCGAATAGAAAACTGTGACCACAGACGGTTGGTCAGCTAGAGATGTGAGCACTTCGTATGCGTTTGTAGCAATGATGATGTCACTGGAGGGCCCTGGAGAGTTGGCGATCGGAGAGAATGTTCTTGACAAGGATTCGGTAGCCGTTTGAGCTGCAGTCGATGTTAATACACGGCACAGTTAGCAGAGGCACGGAAGGCCAACTATAGAGAAAAGCACCTAAAGAAGCGTGCAACGTGACGAGGACGTTTTCAGAAACTGAAACCAAGGCGGTAACGTATCGCATGAGAAGGAGCCGGAAGAGATGCGCCCTGAAAGGTGACTTAAACCTATCCTTGTGTGGAAAGAGACAACGGCAAAATTAGGGCTTCTTAAGTTGGGAAGCGAAGCGGTGCCCGTTAGGAAAAGGGGAAGTGTCCATAAAAGAAGCAAGGACGTAGAAGCGTTCAGCAAGTCCAGTCCCACTGGATTGGAGTGCCGGACAGCCACGCATCATACGGGAGATACATAAGTCAGCGCTACGTGGCCAATGCTACGGGGAGTGGCAGCGGCAAGGATTTACAAGGAGTTTTCCACCGAAGGAAGAAACGGGGGGGAGCGGTGATACTGCTGTAGAGTTCTGTGCAAGCAAGTACAGGAAGGGAAAAGAAATTTGTATCCTTTTTTGGTTTTGAATCTGTTTCAAATGGAAATTGAAAAATGTATAGTTTTGACATGTAGCAGTGCCCAGGGTCAAGAGTCTTACGAATTCCTAAAGAGATACAAGATGAGTAGGAGTGGTTGAATATGTATTAAAAGGTGATGTTAGATTTAACAATCTGAGGAATTTGCAGGTAAAGCAAAGGACTGGCTATGGACGTTTAGGGGCATTTTTGTAGGTTACTGCATGAGAGTGGTTTGGTTATGGTTGAAGGTAGATGAACCAAATGTGAGGAATTTGCAGGTAAACAAGGACTGGCTATGGACACTAAGGATGTATTGGTAGGGCACAGCAGTAGGTTGCTTGAAGACAACATCGACTTTTAGGAATTCCTAGAATGTTATAGTACCTGATTTGAGGATTGTGAGTTCAAATGTTATAAGATATGCATATAGAATGTTACAATGCAAATGAATTTTAACTGACTGTTATGATATAGTGTAAAGTTAGCAAGAAGTGTGGTGTGAGTCAGAAGATGCGAGATGGGTAGCGCCCAGAGTGTGTATAGTATGTGGGCGAGTGCCACAATGGTGTTAGAAAGAGGTAGAGCCTCCGGTGTTAGTGTAAAACTTGGCCGGAATTATGTGCCACGCTGCAATGGTTATAGGAAGGTAGCGCCTTCGCCAGAAATTTGAAGTTGAATAGGAGGTAGCGCCTCCGCCAGAAAGGGGTAGAGCCTCTGTGTTTGGAGTTAGCGCCTCTGCTAGAAGCAGGACTGGAGGTAGCGCCTTCTGAAATAGGTTATTGGGAGGTAGCGCCTCTGTAAGAAGACGTGAGAGTGGGAGAGTGCCACTAGGGTTATAGGGAGTATAGGGAGGTAGCTCCTCTGTCAGAAAGGGGTAGCGCCTCTGTGTTTGGAGGTAGCGCCTCTGCTAGTAGTATGAGTTGTTTGGTTTGGGGGTAGCGCCTCTGTTTGCAACAGTTTTGTGGGGACACCTCCTTTAGAACCATAGGTGATTGTGGGTAAGTCCCACCGTGATTAGTGGGAGGTAGCGCCTCCATCAGTGGTGTGTAGGAGTAAGATATTTGTTTAGAGCTGCACCTCTCTATAAAAAGGGTGTCCCTTTAGTTTCCTTTTGTTGCCAGTGTGTTCTTTTATGCGGGATATGTGTTGTGTTGGGTGTCGTCATACCCCTGGGTGCATGTGTGTGGGTGTAGGGTATATATTTTTTGTAAAGGAGGGAGATGTGTTGTGAAGTGACTGGGTGCTGTGAGCTGGTGATTTCATGTGGAGGGTTTCTGTGTTTATGTTGGAATGTTAACCAGAGGGGTCTACACTCAGGCAGTTAGAGCTCCCCTGCCTGGGTGATGGGGCCAGTGTTAAGTCCTATCCACACTCTTGTATCTATCTATGTCTTAAGTACCTGTAATAACCCTAAGACGAAACCCCAAGAAGCCTGAAAGTCACTTTGTAACAAAATCTAAGTGTCATTTTAGGCCACTGCAAAGAGTTTCTGCCTCTTATCTCGTGAGGGCAGGTCGGATTTTGATTGTTTGCTGCCTCATATCCCCGACTACCTGCTGCTTCTTTATATACACTTAGAATTCGATTAATTGTGGGTTGAGGGTACACTGCAGGGGGAACCTTGATTGGGTGCCATCTTTCCTAATTGGAAAAAGTGCTCCTATTCATTTGTGCTTGAGATGTGTTCTTGTAGAAGGTTACCCCAGTGTATTTCAATGGTTTTCATTGTAATTATCACCCCATTGGTGATTGCTGCCCCATATAAAGATTGTGTGATTTTCATTAAAATAAGTAAATACTGTATTCCCACCAACCGACCTGGTTCATGGTCCATTGTGACCCGGGGTATTTGTAAAAGGGGGTGTGAGACGGGTTGGTTATCGGCTCAATTCGAATTCGTAGAAAATAAAGAGAAAGTATTCAAACGGAGCGCTACATTCTAGGCTAAGGGCAAGAGTCCTGATCCGGTGTGTGATGCCCGGTTAGAATCCTTCACACTTTGGCTTAGCCTCTTCCACTGAATGACTCTTACTGTGGGAGCTGAAAGTATTTGCCTGCTTAAGAATATTTGTGGTCTCTTGTTTGTTCTAAATAATCTTTTCCTTCGACTTCTTACTCAATGATCCTAAATGCAACAGTGATATATTAATGTCCCCAGAACCCTAGCAATTCAAGTCACCTGAGGGTATAGGTAGTGTCTGTGGGCCATCCCAAAAGGGTATCTACTGATTTAGAGAGTGTGTATTTCATGAAGTGTATTTGAATGTTACTATTATATTGCTCCTTCTGAAGAAGGCTTATTCTAACTGACTGATAAATTAATAATTGTTTATTCAAGAAATCTTGAGTGTAAGTTTATTTGAATACGTGTAACTGTAAATCTCTGTAACTCCACTACAGCTCACATTGACCCCTCTTGCAATAAGCCTGGCTGCTCAACACGCTAACAAAACTGTGTAGTACTAGCTTATACCAAAAGGTTGGATTTCCTATACCTGTATTCAGAGCTGTGTGCAGTGTTCCCAGAGGGTACTGCATACAAACTTTGTCTAACACTAAGCCAATGGTACACACGGAGGGCTACTCTCAACAATGACTAGTGCCCACAAAGACAGCCTTTAAAGCAATTACCACCCAGTCCAGTACTAGGATTTGACCCCCATTTTACAAAATGATCACAGCTGTAAACCATTCCAGCAGCAAAGGAGATGAGGCCAGGGGTTAATCTGACTTGCAGTTATGTGCTGGTACAGGTGGTACAGGACCATGGGGAGATGGTGGTGACAGGGCAGCGCAGGGTTCGAAATTGAGGGGAGCTGGGAGTTATTTAGCTCCAGGTTAGCTTGATGCGAACAGCTACTAGGAGCTACCTTTGCCCCCCCCCCCATGCTGAATGATGGCAAAGAAGACACACCTAAGTGAATGTAACTGGGCATTAGGGACAATCTATAATGAAACATTAGGACATATATATGAAATTTAAAGCATGGGGTGGGGGGGGGGGGGGGGGGTCAAATAATGGACCAAAGTATCGGTTTCCATCTTATGTGGAAGTTAGATTTTCGGAATCCTTTATACTAGCTCCTCGTTCCCTAGTGGTAGCTCCCAGTTACTGTTTTATACTGGAAACCCAGGCGCTGCTTTTAGCTCCAGCTTATTCAATCTAATTTCAAACTCTGCAGAGAGACAGAGGCAACCATTAGCTATGATATTCTGGTAAGAATCACCCAGAGACCTTACTCCAGATTGATGTCTTAGTATTTCGAGGGGCATTCACACAGTACATTTAATGGGCAGAAAGGATCTTGCTGTAGTGTTGTGGGACAGTACCTGAAATAGAGAGATTTGTCAGAGGGTCTAAAGGTTACCATTTACTCTTAAGAACTTCAAACCAACTCATTGAATGCTAAACATGCCAGTGGCGACTGTGGTTCTGTGAACGTAATTCAAAGACTGCACATGACCAAAAGCACCACAAGTAGTCACTAATTTACATGTTCAAGAACCTTAATAAAACACGTTTTTAAAAAAGTGAGGGCTTCAAAATGGCAAGTCATGTGAAGGCATCACATTTTCACTGGTGCCCATAAAAAATAATTATTGGCCCAAACACACACATTCAGTTTATCCATCATAAAAGAGGGCCATCCATAATCATGTTTCCAGTAAGATTTTGAAATGGGAGTATTTAATGCCAAATTCTTTAAAGTACACCATAAAACGATTTTTAAAAATCGATGAAATAAATTCCCCAAATTTTCATTTTTTAGCTTTGTAATCTATGCTTTCTAGAAATACATGCAAATTAAAAACTGAATTTGTTTAACCTTAAGGTTCCTTACGATACATCAGCATACCATCCTGGTCTGCTGGAAGATGGCATAAACTTAACAGCACAGCACTGCATCATGGGTTTCAATACCACAGTCTGCTCCCCTCCTGCTCTCCCCCCCCTGCACCCTCCTCTCCTCGATGGGATAAACAGAGAACCACTTTATGAATACTAATTATGGTAATGCCAATGTCAGTTACCAAGTGCTCTCAAACTGGACTTCTGGCAATTCTGGATTTATTGTAAGTATTTTATTTCACTCCCCCCCCCCCCAATTCCTTTTGAGAATATCAAGACAGATATTAGGCAGTAAACACTGCTTTGTTGTGCTTATGAGAACAGCTGGTTAAAACACTTGAAATCTTGGTTCATCAAACAAAATGAATACTCACGTGACATCTCCAAACCCCTTCTTTAGCACTAGCTTCAAAATAAGGCCAGCAACACTGTTCGGGGCAGGCTTTGCAAAGCACCCGATATAATTCGGTCACAATCTCAACACCAAAACGTTAAAAACAATGTTTGGATTTATAAACCTTGGCCAAGGACTGAATAACTAACTAAAATAGTGATGTTAACTTATTTAATAAAATTAAAACAATGCTTGATTAAGATTCTGGGGGGAAACAGTAAATAAAACAGAACAGTTAAAATAACCACATTACCTTGAAAGTTAATGTCAAGGGAAGAGAGATCACTTTCCATTTCTGCTAGACTTCAGGGTTAACAAAGGTTAGCAAGTAAAACCATAAAATGACTGCATTGTATGGCATCTAATTAAACTAGGGGTACTGTACATTCAGCGTAAAGCATTCTACTTTTAAGAATGCCCATTCACTTGAAGGAATTTGTCTTTTTCCATAACAATTTCAAAGTGTATATACAGTGTTAACTTATATCCAAAGTATCAAATATGCAATTTAAAAATGTTAAATGCAAATTACCTAAGATAGGATAAAAATAACATTGCCAGGGGCCTCAGTCATGAGAATGATGCATGTCCAATGTACACTGATACAAGGCAACTCAAAAATTCAGTAGAACTATAAAAATGTATTTATCCCTAACTACAAGACAATACTTTTTCACCATAAGGTTAGATATTACTTCCAATACGTACAATATTTATTAAACATTTCTTCCGTTTGTTACATATTGGGCAACAAGTTACCAGTATTCTGTAGCCACAAATCATATACATGAAGAAAATATTAATCAGAGTAATCTTTCCATTTATCACTCTACAAGAAAGAACTAGCAAATCAGATCTTACATAGAACAGCTCACTAAACTTTATTTATGCATGGAAAGTGGCTGACGCGTATGCTGTTTGATACAAAATGGCTGAACTTCATCTTCAGAAGACTAAACCAGACATCTAGACATGGCAACAGGTACAGCAAAACAAATATATTTTCTAACCAACCACAGGACACAGTTTTGTACAGGTAAAGCAATAAGGAGTATACACACACACACACACACACACACACACACACATTTAGAAACCAGCGGGCGCACACACACACACACACACACACACACATACGCACACCCACCCACACCGGTTTAAAAGGTTCTGAAAATGAAGTTAACGGCCTCGAGTTAGGGGAATAAAAAAAAAGTCAGCAATTACCATTTCCAATCGCTGACTTTTGGGGAGACGGTAAGAATCTGTCGTAGTGCGGCTACATACAGTACAATTCAGGCAATTTCGTTTTGTCACTTAGGTTCAGATTGCAAATTCACTGTTGTGAAGAGACGAGGAGGCAGGTTTTAGCAGCAACCTCCACTGGACTGCTTGACTGGAGTGCTTTGAATTTTAACATTGGATTTTTCGGATCCACCAGATGTAGCTCCAGGTCCCATTCGTTTTTTTATTTCAGCCGCCATTGTCATGAAAGCTTGTTCAACATTTGTTGCATTTTTAGCACTCGTTTCCAAAAATGGAATGCCAAGGGAATCTGCAAATTCCTGTAAAAAGCAAAGTGAAAAAAACATCAAAACAAGCAACTATTTTATTTGTAAAACAAACTTACAATTAATAAATTGGGCTACATCCTGTATTATGAAAACATGGTGCTACAACACTATATTTTGCATATTGCACTGTCTTCTTAATAGGATTATTTGTATTCGACAAACGACGACTGCTTCTGTCAAATTAACTCAGATGGGTCCAGTCTTCATGATCACACTGCAAACCCATCCCCAATTAAGCATACAAGTTTACACATCATTTCACCTGACGCAGGAGAGTTCTCATAAGTGCAGCCTTTACAACACTAAGAAATTCTCAGTACACATCTATAATTTCACCGAAGCAAAAGCTGTAAAAGCAGCAATTGAAAGAAGCCTGTTTTGGAGTATAGGTCCTATGAAAAAGTGAATTATTGGCTTTAAAACCTCAAAGTGTGTGCTCTCTAGAAACCATCATTGCTGATATGTATAGGTTAAGCAAAAAGCAGATTAAGGGTTGGCTTCAAATACCTACGACACTCAAAGCGCTAATAAGTATAACTCTTTAGAAGTCATACTTCTCACATTCGTACAGCTCTCACTTGCCACAGATATGGCCGATTAAGCAGCTCAATGTACCATCACAGGGTCATATGTCAGAGTAGATGCATGGTTACTGGGAATTGGGTGCAGCGGGATATATGTAGGGAGGATTAGTGTGGCTGTGGTAACGTACAAATGTTCTGAACGAGTCTGATGCAGAGTGCCATAAGCAAGCCTATCCTAGTTTTTGTAAAGGAGTTGGGATGTGGTGTGACCTAGGCCAAATAATGCAAAGTGTTGTGCATGGCCATCTTGCTACGTACTGTGTGCAAGTCTTCCAGAGTAAAGTGTTTGTCAAAGCTTATGTAAGCTACTGTCCTGGGTGGCTGTTGAAACATGGCGGCTCCCATGTGCGAACTCTGGTTCCATGTGTTGTAGTTCACGTCAAAAAAAAGAGCATGCCACGTTAGCACCAGGTCAATGTAGCACCTACATGCATACGTAGGAGGGTCAAGGGTGTTGGACACAACCGCAGACCAAGCTATAGCAGAAGGTACATCACTTGAGGCCACTTCCGAAAGACTGACAGTTTCAGCCATTTTAAGGAAGGAAATACTGTATATGGTGTTGCCATCATCACAATCTGTGGGAGACTACTGGTACCCACTCTTCTATTGTGAGAAGCACATAACTCCACGCGTTGCCTTTATATGATACAGGCATAGACAAAGCCAACTTTTTAGTACTTTGAGTGTAAGGTGGGCGTCTATGCAGCAAATACTCTTTAAAACCCAGAATTCCAAAGTTTAGCTCTCTGTACAGAAGCAGTCATCCCAACGATAGCCCTCTGAATAGAGGCACTTGCAAGCAGTGCAGAACACTTGAACAAGGGGGTTAGTTTGGTCCATGTCGGAAAGGTTCTGCTTGAAGGAATTCAGGCCCTTCTCCACGAAAGACGCAAACAGTAGGTTTGTTCCCATTCAGAATTATTAAAGTTAAAAAAAAAAAAAATCACCAGTGTTTAAGCATCCTAGTCATGCGGCACCAGCAGTAAATCACATTTTAGAGTTTCAAGCAATGCTAGGCAAATCAGTACTTACTACAATAAGGTCTAAAATTCAATTATTTATTTTACATAAGGATCAAGGGACATACAAAGCAAAAGTGAAACGTAAAATTTTACAAAGAAAAAAGTTGATTTTAAGCACAAATGAACAATCAAGGGACATACAAAGCAAAAGTGAAACATGAAATGTGTACAGAAAAACATCAAAAACATTAGTTGTTTTTAATCACACCTGTGGGTTAGTTGCCCAAATTTCACTCCAAACTGCTTATAAGTCAGGGCTCCATGAAAGGACCTGTGTGTGACAGACTGAACGGAAAGTAATTTGTTCGTTTGTTAAGACCCCAAAAGCCAATGAAAGCATGCAGGTGTGATGGGATAGCTGGGGTGCAGATGGAATACATACACAAGAATCATTTCATGCCTCTGAACCTATCCGGTTCCTTCCAGTAAGGAAAGGGGGCATCCAACACCACTATATCATTTCAATATCTGCAATGAAACGGTAATTCTCTCTTTTTTAACTCACAAACGGAGTTAAAAGTCGTGGAATAGCAGAAATGGCTACAAAACAATCTAGGGCGAACCAATAGTAAGTAGCAAGCACTCGTGGAAAATCAGGGTACACATGCGGGTGAAAACACCATATTAAGCAGAGAACTGGTGCAAAGTAAAGTGGTAAAAGCAATGATACAGGAACGTGTTTGAGAAAAAAAAATCAGTTGGCTCACTGCTTATTAAAAGAAAAAACATTTCCCAAGTTCAGGAGGTACAGAATAGTTGGGTTTACCAAGATTAGACCCCAAAATGCCCCATCAAGAAAGAAGTCGCATTACTCTGAAGTCCTGTTCACAACAAAGCCCTTCCCTTGATATGGGAGTCAACATTCAAAGGGATTGGATCACAAAGTAAAAACATGAGCAGCAAAAACCTGAAAAGGCCCCGGAGTTCACAGGTTTTATTCCAGGCACAGGTATAGTAATGGCATTAATCCTGTATATGGTAAGCAAAACACATTTATATGAAAATCTGCAAAAAGCTTGAAAAGCGTCCTGAAGGTATTGCAGAATACCTTTTGTGGTAAATAAGCGTTCGTAGATGCTTTGAATGCAAAATGCTTCCTCTTGAAAGCAGGGGAGAAATCATTCGGGGAAAGGTCTGCCCCACTGATCAACAATGCAAAAAAACATTTGTCTTTGTCTGCTGGATCAGCTGAGGCAGCCCGTGAAAATAACTGGTCATGGCTAGCGGGCATATAAGCAGGTAACAAGAATAAAGTAGCTGCATGCAGGCCTATTATTTAGCGCCCAGATGGGACTGAGGATTCCCTCATGGAACTCGAGGGAACATTCAAGTGTTCAATGATAGCGGAATGTGTGCACCAGTTATGTTTACAGGATATTATCTTGATACAAGAGACATGGTTACTTCAGCCAGCTACCTTAGATGGATTTTGGTCCGTGACACAACCGGCAATTAGAAGAGGTTTACTACTGGTAGCGGTCAGGTTATCTTGGCCTTTGCACGTCAGGACCTTTGACGCTAGGTCAGGGATTTTAGCCTTGCACAGGATCACAAAATCTGGTCAAATCAATCTGCTACTAAATGACAGATACTATACAACAAGGCTATTTGCACCTTTAATTTGTTTTTATGTGGTTTAACGAAGATCTTGAGAAGGTATATGATATGGCATTTATAACGCGCCTATACACAAGTGTTTCAAGGAGCGACGAGGCAAGGGAGGGGGAACGAAGGGGAAGGCAGAACAACGATCCTACTAGGCCAGGTGTCATTCAGATCGTGCAAGTGCAGGGGAGGGGGAAAGGGAAAAGTGCGCGGGGAAGGGAGAGGTGAAAGTGCAGTACATGGGATAATTGAATAAAAAAGATAAATAAAAACGGCCACTGTCGGCAAAGTGCAGATATAAGTGCTGGTAGGGGGACTGTAGGGATACAGAAAACAGTCCCCCGGTGCAGGGGGGGGGGTCCCAGGGAGGCAGTGCAGGAGGGCAACTGGCGGGGCCCGAGAATCAGAAAGGGTGGCCAGGTAACCAGTGCAGTTTCTGCCTGGAATTGAGAAGGGGAGAAAGCAGAGGCAAAGAGGAAGGTTTTGAGGTGCTTCCGGAACTGGAGATGGTTCTCCTCAAGTTTCAGGGAGGCAGGAAGGCTGTTCCAGAGAGAGGCCCCTGCCGAAGAGAGATATCTACCACCAACTTGTTGCTTGGAGAAGCGACTGACCCTGAGGGAGTTGGATGCAGATGAGCAAAGAGCTTGAGAAGGAAGATATTTAGGAAGAGAGAGTTGCAGGTATTGCGGCAGAAGGCCTTGTGGACAATGCAGAGGGTTTTGAACTTAATCCTTGCTGGTGGGCTGGTTTGTTCGGGAATTCATTTGTTAACCTGGTGGGTGATTTTAATTCAAACTGTTTTGCGGACCATCCCAGTAGAACACTTAATGGGACTGTACAATCACAACATCAACTGAACCTGGAAAGGGGAGGACTGTAGTAGATTGGTTGTTGTTGCGATTGAATGGCAATATTGAGGGGCTCTTCTAGGGGAACAGACGTGCCATAGGAAAAATTAATCGTCAAGTACTGATTATATTTTTGCATCTGAACTTATTTTTAATAGGCGCCAAAGTGAGATCATTCCCTCTTAGGTTAGTCATCATGACATGCTATTCACGACCTCAGAACATTTTTACAAAGATCAAAGGGCAACTTGCTTGCCACTGATCGAAATGAAGGGGCAATATAAATCAACCCCTGAAGACTTGACCAGATTTATTAGAAAGATTACAGAGGAAAATGTTTCCTTTGGAGGGCCCCCTTCAAAAAGACCTTTCAAGTATGATACGGAGATCCAAGCGAATAAGAAAAGAATGAGGTTACAAGTGAGGCTAGTCAAATCCTCGCGGATCTCGGAAGAATTAAAAAGTAAATAACTACGAACAATTTGCCAGCGATAAAAATAGTGTAAACGTACCAAGAGCAAAAATTGCCCAATCTGATGGCAAACGTATGTAAAAACAATTCTCAGGAAATATGACACATTTTGAAAATTAGTATCAACCATGAATAGATCCCAAACAACTATCCAAGAAAATCCCATCCTGGAATCCTCCCGGTGGGATAATTATTCCAAGGTTTACTCCCTAGCGGGTGTTGAACTGGCAGAGGAAGGGTAGTGTTTAAGGTGGGAGTTGGAGTTTGATGTAAATGATATCAGTTTGTTAATTGCGCAAATTAAACACAAGGGCACCGGGCACGCATGGACTACAATTGCATTTTGAAGGACAATCCTTCATAATGGGTGAGCATTTTAACCTATATATTCCATCAAATTATCAGCAACAAGTAAACACCTAGGAAAACCTCTATAATAGTGCCAATCTACAAAAAGGGCTTTAAATTAGACCCAATGAATTACAGACCGATTGCTCTGCTGGACGCAGAAATATTCTGGTCTATTATCCATAGAGATCTGAACCATTGGCCCAAGTTTCATAACATCTTAAAATGATTTCAACCTGGGTTAAGGAGTGGAGTGGGCAATAACCTAAATGGTTAGTTAATTGATGAAATTCAGAGGCTTTCATGGAATAAAGGCGCCAGGCACGGTCCTTATGGCCAGTATAGACCTTTCATTGGTATTTCACACTGCGGACAGGAATAGACTTTGGGAAAAACATAAATTGAGGATTGCCGAAACATTTGCTGAACATACTGATCCATCTGCATTCAAATACTAACTTACAGGTGAGATGGCTAGTGTCAATGGTTTTGGAGATTTTGCCTTAGATGTTGAGACGCGAGACAGGGGTGCATTCTTGCACAATGTCTATATAACCTATTTACAGCCGACATGGCTAAGTAGCTTGCAAACACTGTCTTTATTTCTCTTAAGGTGAACAGGGCCAAGTTTGGTTTCTCATATGCGGATGTCATTCTTCTCACCTAAGCTAACACTCTTTCTAAGCCTCAAGACATAATTTGTTACCCGATCCTGGCTTTTAAGATTACCCGTCCATGGATCTACCCTTGGCAGCCATGGCCAGGCAGCCTGCTAAGGATGTGAGGCAAAGGGCAGCTCCCTCCCCGTTAGCCCCTGTTCGCCCACAGACCACCACTTAAGCACCGTAGAGCTGCAACTAAGTTAAGGCGGAACAGGTCGTGAATACAGCCATTACTGTGCTCATTTAAAACCCTGCCACTTCCATATTACCATCAAACCAGAACACTGTGTAGATTACTTGCTTCACTCTCTAGATAGCCCAATGTGTTGCACTTAGGTGTATTTTGGGGATAGAAAATGTATAGCACTTAGATGGATTGTTAGGGGTAGGAAATGTGTGACCCCCAGCTACATTTTGGGGGTAGGGACGATATTTAGTAAAGGTAACCTGTCTATTGCGTTTAGAGAATCCAATTATACTAGATCCCATGGTAGTCTGCCTGTCACGCTTAGATGTACTAGGACATCCAGTCTATTGCACTTTATAGACTTAGCGGTAGAACATCCAGTCTATTGCACTTTATAGACTTGATGGTAGCCTGTCCATAGTGCCTATAAGAGTGTAACGAGGGTTCTCCCCCCCCCCCCAGACTATCCCAAGTCACATCGACATCAAGGATAAAGCTCCATCTGAGCTCAAGGTACATATAAACTCACCACTTTGGTGGACATCTGCCAAGGGACAGCTATCCATCCACAAACATTAGACGGCAGCTATGACCTACGACAAATTCAGTCTAGACACAACAAATCTCTTGCACTCTCCCTCAGCACCCACCCACATACCTGCCCTCTTGTTGAGTTACTTACTGGAGCCTAGCCAGTCCATCTAATCGCTAATCTTTGCCAAATGCACACACATTCAAAGCCTTTTGAGAATGTTCCCATACCTGGACTTCGGTCCTCAAGGGTGTTGAGATCATAAAGGGAAAGGACGCTACTATTACAATACTCACATTGGGCTACAAAGACTTTTGACAGCATTTCATAACTACACCTTGAAGAAGGACCTTGTAATTAATAGCAGCAAGTATAAAATCATTCATTTTTTAAGTAAAATAAAACCGATAAACACTGAACTGTTTAATTGTTGGCTGAAAAACGAAAAGCTGGAGCTCAATGAACTAAAGTACTTGAGCTTTAGGGTCATCAGAGGTCCATCCTGAAAACACTATGGATTTGTTTAGAAAAGAAGGCCATCCAAATAAGAACACAAATGCAGTACTTACTAACTCCCTGAGATTTTCCCTGAATCCCCCAATTAAATTCTACGAAGGGACAGTGATCCCAGCGTTTTTTTATGGTCTAGAGACCAATTGCCTCCTGCAAGATTATCATCTCTCTAGATTTGAGGGTTTGATATGGAGAAAAGTCCCAGGTCTCCCATCATGTGTGCCAGCAGTTATATGCTATGAGTTGGGGCCGAGATCGTTAAACTATCGCTTATGAAAAAATGGATTCTTTGTAAGAATCAGAATTCTCCTAGGAACACTCTTTACGAATTGCTTGGTAATAGTCGTCAGAATACTACTCCCTCCTTTGTGAGCAAATGTGAAGAAACAATGGTAGCGAAAGGTAGGTCACTCTCCAACCTATTGGGAAAACCTAGGCGGAGCTATAAAGCTGCAGATATTGCATGACTGGTGCCAAACCTGTAACACATTAAATAGATGTAATAATTATTCTAATATTCATAATGAACAAAAGAAATTAGGGGTTAGAAGTGTGCACCTGACCCAATCGCCCTCACCTTATTTGAGGAGGTTGATAATATCGCAGTTGCATTTTTTTAAACAAAAGGGTATTGCAATGTACTAGATATAAATTAGACCCAGATACAGCGTTATGTAGGTTCTGTGGATCAGATCGAGAAACTCTGAAACACCCAATAATGGAATCTAATGTCCTCTTGGTTACAGGAATGCACCCAAAGGGGATTGGCCAGCTGGCTGTCCTTGAAGGACAGCTACCCAACTGTGTGAGTGACAGCTAGGCTGCGAATGAAAGGGAACGACTTGCATAAAAAGGCGAGGACTTTTGCAAGGAAGGCAGAGTCGACCACTGGACAAAGGAATCTGAAGAAGAACTTGAAAGAAGCTTGCTGCAACTCCTGGACCGTTGGTTTACTCAGTGAAGCCCTGCTGCAGTGCTGAATCTCTGAATTCGCCTCGACTAGAGAAGCCTTGCAAAGGAGGACTACTCCCCTTGGGTTGGTGGGACCAATAGACCCCAAGTCGAACTGGAAATCCTTTCTGCTGCAGGAACCGAGTGCCAGGGGACATGAACACCTAAATCGAGTGCATAGTTTTTAAGCCCGCCCCAAGCTCTAAGAAGATCCTCTGGACTCCCTCGAAGCAGGGCTGACCAAGCTTGAGCCACCTCAGAGTGCTGGACTCCAGAAGCAAGGAAAGTCCACAAGGTGTCCAAGAACCCCAGTGGTGCCATTTGCGAGTAGCTGAAACCTTGAGTAGCTGAAACCGCGAGATGCCACTGATCTGAACTTTGCTCATTGCTACCGCCGACCTTTGAATCGTAGTACAGGAGTCCCCAGACGTCCTACCTCTTGTCCCCACGACTGAGGCCCAGGAACAACAGGATCTGCCATACTACAAGAGGAACAGAAGCCAACTGGAACCATTTCTTCAGACCTAAGGTGGTACTGTGAACTAAAGGGTACTTAGCTCTTGTGTAGCTTGCTTGCTCTTACTTGAGACTTGCATTTGCTTCCTTTTGCAGAGTTGACCTTCAACAGGCTCCCAGCTTGTGGCCCAACAGTGATTGCTTTTTTCAACACACTCTATATACCATTGTGCAAGACTTTTTACTTGCCTTCAAGAAGTGCCTCAGCTCCTCTAGACTTTGCTCAATTGACATTGGCTGTCCTGGTGCCCTGAAGACTCTTCTAACCTGACTTTTTAACTAGCTCTCCAAAGGCCATACATACCTTACTTGTATAGCTGGGAAAGGGTTAATCTACATTGCCCTGGGGGTTCAAAAGTGCTTAGCTGTTTTAGAAACTTGTTAGCCATTGTTTCCTTCCCTAACCTTTTCCTTTCTGCCACGACATCAGTATAACCATTTAAGTGTGAAAAGTGATATATTAATGTCCACAGTGTCCTTTAAGTCACCCCAGGGTGTAGGAAAAGCTGTGTGCCATCCCAAAAGGTATCTACTTACTTTATTGAACTGAAGGAGTGTATTTTGAAGTGCATTTCTATTGTTGCCAATTGCTCCCTTCTAAATATGACTTATTTTAAAACTGACTGTTAAATGAATATAGTTATTTTATCAAGATACCTTGAGTAGAGGTGTTTGAATACTTGTCACATTGACCCCTCTTGAGATAAGCCTGGCTGCTCAGTCACACTACAAACCTGTGTAGTACAGGCCTATACCAAAGGTTGGGTTACCTATTGCCAAGAGGACAAGGCTGGTGTAGTCTCCCACAGGGTTACTACATACAATCTTGCCTAACATCCACCTCTCCCCCTCCTCTGCTAACCACCTCAATGCCGCAGAGACTGGTGGCCTGGTCCCTCATGAACCTTACAGGTTCCAGGCACTCTGCTGAGTGGGTGGGGTGGTTGCTGGTGTCGAATGGGCAGTGCCCTTGGGTCCCCCACCCCCATCTAACTTGTGAGATAGACATGCCCCCACACCCCTGGGATTCCACCCCACCTCTAGCACTTCACCAATGGACTCCTCCGTTGGCACCCCTGACACTTACCCTCGTGGACCCCACTAGCACTTGACACCCGATTGCCTACCCCCTCCCTCCTGCACTTCCTCCCACTGCACGCACAGTCTTAATGTCACAAGGCCTAATAGGACCGTTATGGATGTTTGCCATTTATTGTTAATTTCTACTGTTTTATTCTGTTACCTTCCGTTTTGCCTTGTGGTGCCTTGACATTTCTTGATGTACAGATGCCTTACAAATGCCCAATAAATAAAGTAAAATAGTATTCCAGGATGGAAAGTATCCATTTTAAATCACCAGCTGATTTAAGCATTCATAACAATTAAATGGGACAGGATTGTTTTGCTAATATGGAGTCAGTCATGCAGCACCTGCTAAAGTTTCAGCCATACACTGCAAGACAGCCACTGAAGGGACAGGAGCCCACAGAAAATTATAAGGTCCAAGCCTTGCAGCTACTGTGTATAAGAGAACTGCCATGTTCTAACCTTGGAGCTTCACCAGATGTTCACATTCATTTCCGTGCCCACTCCTAAAGAGTCTAGAAAGAGGCCATTCTCCATACATCTGCACCATACTGCAAGTTAAGGCTCCATCAAAAGCACAGTATTAATGCAGAAGAACGCATCTGTTGCTACCATGTACACTTTATCTTGAACTCTAATTTGCTCTAGTGTCCAGCCTAAAGCAAGGTTTGTTCAATCCAAGGGGCAAGATTAAAATAGTAAGCAATTTTACGATATTAATACAATGGGTTGGTTTTGGATAATGATTCCAAGCACAGTCCAAACCAAGACATCTATGGATCTTTGAAGCCCTTGGTAGTCGGAACAAGAATATTTTCTGTGCAAATGATGCTATTCAGGAATTCAGAACACAATTGAAGGGTATGTGGGGGGTCAGTAAGAGCTAGATATCTAATATAGTGGTCAAACAATACTTTTAGAATTAGAACGTTGCAATTTCAATGTACAGGTAATCTAGTGGAATATCAAGTGCTAGAGAGAAAAACAGAAAAGACGGGCTAAAACCACAAAGTGGGATTCACTTTTACAATAGGTGCGACCACCAGGAGCTTGCTGTGTACGGAGAAAATCAGTAGTTTAAACAATCTGATCATCAGAAATAAAGTCAGGGGAACTACAGGAATACCATAGGTTATATGTAGATAGAAGCAAAGGTTCACATTTGCAAACCAAATAGATCTATAATAGGTCTGCAATTGGTTTAGTTAAACTGAGAAGCAATACAAGCAATCGACGTAAAGTCTTAATTATCTTGCAAAACCCAGGCCTTTTGACAACACTTCCCAAAAACAGAATCCTTCCTTTTCACAGCTGGAATGATATTCTGCCGTTTCCGAGATCTAAAATGAACTTTTCAATTATTTATTTAGTTTTTAAAAGGTTAATCAAAATTTCATAATCAATAAATGATAGCAGTCTGGAAGATGTTTTGCTTTAAAAGTATCAATGTTAGGCTGCAAATTCCAAAACACTGCCACTTCTGTGCTATTCTTCCAAGTGGCTACACCAAGTCATACCAAGATATAATTGGAAGGCAGAACCCCCACTACCTCCTCTGCTACCACTGCCTTGACGGGTGGAACATCTTTAACAAATGACAGACATGGACTGCTTTCAATGGAGGGGGCAGAGGGGTAACCTAAAAATAGAAGCAAGATAAGGGAAAGGGAGTTAAGACTGTAGTGATATCTCCGTGTACGAGACCATTGGCATGCAACCTCTACCCTTCTAATAAATGCCTTTGTTTATAGCCACATCATTTTAAAACAATGTGTAGTTTTATAAAGCATGGTCCAGGCCCGAACAGACATCAGAACTGTGTACAATAAATAGAAAAATCTATTGATAACCGCGAGGTCACAGAAACAGATATGAAGCAAAATAGTCAGCTCATATTTACACTACACATCTTGTCATGACACTTTAAACAAGCTGATTACGTTTCTAAGACAAATTCTAACACAAGAATGATTCTATTTTCAAAACATTAGATCTCTCAGGAGAGGCCTATAACACGAAATTACCAATCAGAGAAAGCAGTGGGAAGAGTGATACAACAGACAGCAGATATCTTAAAGGATCGGGCCAAAAATAACCATGAGCAAAAGTGTGGCAGTACTCGGGAGGGACTCCCCAGCAATGGATTTCCTTTGTTTCAGCAGCACTTCAGTGTTTTGGCACCTGTTTCTCAGCACCAATGAAGAACGCAAAGCTCTGGTTGGAAGTACTTGCTCCCTCAGTCCTGGACTATGGTGACGGAACTCTGGATCAAGATTTCCTGCTTCTACAGGGTACTCTGGATGCCCACAAAGATTTGGCTGGATTCGGACTATGCAAGACGATGCACTCGTCAATGGTCACAGGACCCCTGGCATTGGGCTTCTGCAGCTCTTGTGAGGCACAGCAAGTCAGGGGTTGCACCAAATGGAAGTTTGTCTTGAGGCTAGCTGGTCCCACCAGCATAAGGGAGGAAGTTGTCCCGTGCGGGTCTTACCAGTAGATTTAAAAATGGGGTCAGCACAGCTGCAGGTCTTCACTGGGTACTTCGCGGCCCAGATGGGTGCTGCTGGCATCTCTGCACGTCTTCTGCTTCTGATGTTCCTCTCCAGTGGCCGACTGTGTCTAGTCCCAAAAACCTTGCTTTGTATGCGATTTCCCGTTGATTCATAGCCCAGGCTGTCAATCACACTGCAGGGTGGCTGTCCTTTTAGGACAGCGAGCCGGCCAATCGGGACTGGTTTCACTCCGGCACATCTAGAGACAAAGGGCGCAGATGTTTCAGGAGCCTCCCTCACTTCCTGCCTTTCCAGACAAACTGCAGTCTGGGCAGGCTTCAGAGCTGAAGCCCGCCAAAGTCAAAACACACAAAGGACTCCACCTGTTTCAACTAACAGAGTAAGCGCCAAGAAGGAACTACCAAACAGAAAATGGCGAAAGAAGAAAACCGGGGCCATTTTGGAAAAATGGTCACCCATGGATGCTGTACTGCAGCGGAGGATTCAGCCTGCGGTAGAAATGCACACTAGTAGTAAAAAGTAAACCACTGCCACCAGCCATTTAAAGTATGTTAGTGTAACAAAAAATGTCACACGAGAAGTGGGATGGGGAATTGCCAAAACCCTCCAAGCACTCCACATAGGGTGGTGTGTGCTGCTCCCGCAAACAGAAAGGTAAGTAAGACAGGGATCATCTTAGTATCCTTGGGAATGGTAGTTCACCCAAGAAAATGTAAACATTCAGAGAAGTCCAAGGGACTTTTCAGTGGCACTGCACCTAAGGTGCTGTGTGTCACCATGCAAAAAGCATACGCCTATGGAGTTTGACAAACTCCATAAAACAGTGAAACACAAAAACCCTAGTCAGGAAAAATACATGAGTGAGAAAAAAGGTCCCACTCACTCAGCAGGAAAACATCTGAAGTCCAGCAAAAGAGCTGGGGGGGGGGGGGTCTCTAAAGGTTAAAGGGAATTAGCAGGGAATTAGCACAGAAATGAAAATTCTCCTTAACAAGCATGTTCAGCTGATTACATATCTTTTCGTGAGTATCCTGAAATAAGAGCACTCTGAAGGCTGTCCTGTTCTGTAGAACAGAACATTGCGGCAATGCGAGGTTACTTTCTGTTAATGTGATGATTTAAGTGAAAGAAGAGGCTGCCAAAAGTAAAATTGTGCTACGCAAGACCATTTTGCCTTGCGTCATGGCAAATCGATTATGTAACAAGAATTCCATTTTGTACTTGTATATGAACTGGGACTGTATGAAAAGCAGACCGCAACCCAAGGCCTGTTTCCTACTAGCATGCACCATTCTCAGTCTTCATGCAGCTTATCTGGCTGCCAGTCTATACCTCAGCTATCACATTCCCAAAACTACTTATTGCATAACTATTTGCTCTTTTAAAAGGGCAGTCAATATGGTTTTAAAAAATTGAAGCAGTTTAGTTTTATAAAATTCAAGCCATTTAGTTTGTGGGGCATTGCAAATAAATTACTTTTGAAGAAATGCAGGTCACGTTTAATTCAAGAACTGCCCGAGAATGTAACAGTAGGGAATTGTAACCAGCTTTATATTTGGGTATAGTTTTAAAAACTGTCAAAACATTGAAGAGCAGGCTTCTGGGAGGAGCGTCCCAGGGCATTTCCTAAACATAGCGCATCAGGGCGAAACACTACAAAGCAAGATAGAAGAAGCTAGTCTTAATATCTTGTAATTACAGTGCTCAACATTATTAGACATGGGAAAGTAGACTATATTGGACAATACTATTCACTTATTATTGCATGTATATGTTCAATGAGAAAGCAAAATCTATATTTTACAGCTGCAAAAGTGTTTTTCCTGTTGTGCAATCTATGCAATGAGTTTGCGCTCAATGGAATGTATAACTAGAGCAATAGCTCCTTAGCCACTAAACACTGGATGGAATACATTACTCACCGTAATTGTATTTCTGGTGCTTTTATCTGCTTAGATTCACATGTTATGCATAGGCCGACATCTAGTGGAGGCTGCAGAGTATTACAGTTTTTCGAAACTCGAAAATGGTCGAAAAGGGGCGTGCCAATAGTACTATCCCTATTGCGACATCCCCTGTACCCATGATCCCTCATGCGTGTAGGTCCCTCGGATTGTATTTTTGCTGACATGAGGAGTAGCGCGAGTACAGAGTTTCCAAGCAGATATATAAAAAGCTCATGAAAACATCTATGCACGTTCTCTCTGGGGAGGAAGGGGTGGGTGCATGTGAATCTAAGCAGATACAAGCACCAGAAATACGATTACGGTGAGTAATGTATTCCTTCTGATGCTTGTGTAATCTGCTTAGATCACAAGCTATGCATAGATTAGCGAGCAGTGTTATGAGAAGGTGTTGGGTCCAGAGAAGGAGTAGCAGCAAATAGAGGTTTTAGAACCGCTTGTCCCACCTGTGTATCTGTCTTGGAATGGGTGTCAATGCAGTAGTGCTTAGTGAAGGTATGAACTGAGCTCCATGTAGCTGCCTTACAAATGCGGTCTAGGGGGACATTTGCAATGAAGGCTAAAGTGGCCCCGGTACCTCGTGTGGAGTGGGCTCTTGGTATTACAAGCAGTGTTTTGTCTGATAATGAATAGCATAATTGTATACATCCGACTACTCATTTGGAGATGGCTCTTTTTGAAACCAGTTCTCCCCGTCTGCATGTAGCCATGGAGACTAACAGTTTATCAGACTTCCTCAGCGGTTTGGTCTTATCTACGTAGTAGAGAACTGCCCTCCTCACATCAAGTGTATGGAGTTTGACCTCGGCTGATCTTGTTGGCTTCTGGAAGGCGGCCGGGAGCTCGATGGACTGGTTTACGTGAAACTTGGAGATGAATTTAGGTGAGAACTTAGGGAGCATCCATAAAACCAATTTGTCTTTATGAATGATAAAGGGTCCTGCACTGACAAGGCTTGGAGTTCGGAGACTCTTCTTATGGGGTTAATTGCCACTAAGAAGGTAGTCTTATAGGTTATGTGTCTAAGAGTAGCCTGATACAAAGGCTCGAAGGGGGGTCCCGTGAGTTTTGCTAGTACTACATTTAGAACCCAACTAGGCGGGGGATGGGGATTAGAGACCGAACGGTGTAGTCTCTTTGCTCCCTCCATGAATGCCTTAATGACTGGCACTTTCCACCATGAGATTTTGCTTTGAGAGGTGGTGTATGCTGATAAAGCTGCTAGGTGAACTTTGAGAATTAAAGACCAACCCTGAATCCAACAGGTGGAGCATGCAAGTAAGAATGTGTGATGGAGTACACTCCAAGGGGTTTATCTGCATAGATTGACACCAAATGATGAATCTCTTCCAATTGTGGAAATGGTGTCTGGCTTCTGTGCTTCTTTTAGGATGTCCATACACCGGTGTGGAAGATTAAGGTGTCTGAACCCTGACTTCAGGAGCCATGCTGCCAGGATCAAAGAGTGAGGTTGGGGATGTATTGCTGACCCCCCCCCCGTGCGGAGTCAACAGATTGACCTGGTACGGGAGTTTGATGGGGTCGCACATCACCAGTTTGCGCAGATGTGGACACCATGGTTGTCTCGCCCACATAGGGGCAACCAGGATGAGTGTCATCTGTTCCCTGTGTATCTGGTTTACTACCCTGCTGATTAATGGAGTCGGGGGTGGGGGGCGTTCCCCTTGGAGTCTGGTAGGGGGAATCAGGACGCAAAGTCTGGGCATTGCTTGTTCTCTTTTGTAGCGAACAAGTCTAGAGAGGGGTAGCCCCAAAGAGATGATTTGGTCTACTACGTCTGAGTGCAGTTGCCACTCATGCTCTATTGGCAGAGGATCTCTGCTGAGAGAGTCCGCTAGAGTGTTGAGTACCCCTGGCACATGTTGGGAGGATAGGGCCATCCCTCGTCTGAGTGCCCACTTCCATATTTTCTGCGCCAGCTTGGACAGATTTGGAGAGTGTACCTACCTGTTTGTTGACATAGAACATAGCGGTAGTGCTGTCCGTTAGGACTTGTACCGATTGGTTCGTTAGATGTTTTTTCGAAGGCTTGTATGTATTTAAGAGGAACCTTGGCTAGGATTATATCCGGTGCCTCTGTATTTTGGCCCCTAAAGCGATGAAAATTATTGCCACCTTTTTGAGCTGGTTGTTCGTTTGTCAGTCGGCCAAGGCTTTTTAGTGTCTCATTCTTCCTTGGCGGACTTTAGAGCATCCTCAATTGCTTTACCAAATACATTCTGCTCAACAGGCATGTTGAGTAAGGTAGCTTGAGTTTCCAATTTAAACCCTTTCTGTCTAAGCCAGGCGTGGAGTTTTAAAATAGTGGCTTCCGCGACAATGCGGCCAGCGCTATCCGCTGCGTCAAAGTTGTTTTTCAGAAGAACATCAGATGTAGCGCTGCCTTCGGCAGCCAGAAGGGAGAGTATGTATATAAGTGGCTCTGGTGCTGACTCTGCCAGAGCCGTCACCTCATCCCATTTGGTGCAGTCGTAGCTGGATAGTAAGGTGGAATTATTTGCTATCCGAGCTTGGCATGCAGCCGATGACGCCATCTTTCTACCCATGGCATACAGTTTTTTACTCTCCTTGTCTGGAGGAGATCTGAGGATGCCAAGTGGGTACCAGCTCTCCTCCTGGTAATGGTGACTACCAAAGAGTGTGGCCGAAGTTGTCCCCTTATATATAAAGCATCGGAAGGTGATGGGCGGAAGAGCTTCTCAATTCTAGGGTTTACCACCCTGGTTTCATTAGGCCTTTCTAAGGAAGGCTGAATCCTTCTTTGGACTGACTTAAGCAGGTGAATACATTGGGCTGCAGGTTTCTTGTCGCCCAAGATATTTTCTGCAAAATCCTTTTCCTGTTGGATCTCCTGCGTTTCGATCCCGAAATGCTCTGCAGCCCTTAGGAGTATATCATTGAACAGGGGTGGTTGTCCACAGGGGAGTCTTGTAAAGGAGGGTCTTGCGGGACCGGAGAGTCCATTGCAAAAACTACTGACTCATCTTGATCCTGATCGTCCCCACCTTCCCCCTGGCGTCGTACTCATCGACGTCGTCATAATAAGGGTCATCCTCATCCATGTATACATCACCCCCTGCATCCAGGTCGTACAGGGCCGAGGAGAGGCAGGGAGTTTTGGGGACTGGTTCCACCCCCCCACCCACCCACGAGTCCCTATCCTTAGAGAAGCTGGACTTGTGTTTTTCTTTATGATCCTTGCTCTTAGAGGAAACTTTTTTGGAGATAGGGGCCTTTGGGGTCTGTTCAACAGAACAGGCCAATCCTGACTCCCTAGCTTTGTCCCCAGGTGTAGGCCAAGTCTCGACTGCAGGGATGGCTTGCGCAGCGATTTTCGACGCCGCAAGGCCGGGCTTGGGTGTTTTGAGTCCAATGTCTTTTGTCTTAGCGGGCTTGTCATGAGACAGCCTTAAGGGGCACTCCGAGGACTTCTGATCAGAGGATCTGCCCTTTGTCGTCGACTCTCGGCGTGCGACTTCGCTCGCACTTCCGTGGGGAGTGTGCTTAGTGTGGGGGAGTGTTGTGCCTTTGCCGCCGGGTGCCTTCCCCCTTAACAGGACTGCCGGCCTGTCTGTTAGGGTCAGGGGCTGGCACTGGGGAATGTCGAGGCTCCCTGTGCCCCTCGCCGTCTTCGCTGGGCGCCCTTTCAACGTCCATGGCAGCCTCTGCCTGCATGGGTGATGCCCAATGCTTTGTCTGCCTGTCCTTGAGGGTCTTGGGTCGGAGCAGTTTACAGGCCCGACAGAGAGCCTTGTCCTGGTCTCTGTGCAAACAAAGGTTACACACCCTGTGTTTGTCGACCCACGTATATTTCTTATTGCAGGATGGGCAGAATTTAAAGGGAGTACGCTCCATTTTGTTGGCAGACAGCTGGGTGATAATGGGAAATGGTGGGAATATACATGTTTATGACCACCCCCCACTCTCCCTACTGTAAGGCCGAGGCCGAAAGGGCCTTCCAAGGCCGGGTGGCGCCATCAAAATCCTTGTTCGACAGTCAGCTTTGTAGTCTTCCTGGAGTCTTCACCACGTCGACACACAGCGTCGGTAAAGGACAGAAAGATACTAACTTAAATTATAAATGTCAATGGCGTAAGGCGAAATGCACTCCGCAAATATGCGACTGCTCACAATGGTGGAAAAAAACAATCTGAGGGACCATGGGTACGGGGGACGTCACAATAGGGATAGTATTACTGGCACTCCCAATATATTTATCAGACTTAATTTACTGAAACTACTCTCAATCAAAAAAGCAGCTATAAGCAAGATCTTGCAGGTGGCCCACACATTTGAAAACAAATCTTTCTTTATATGGTGAATATGTTGCAACAAAGCATTTTTACCATTGAGAAGCCGTAATTGTTAGATTTGTCAATAACTACTCTAGAAAACCAGGAGTGTGCTTTTTTTTTAATAGCGCACACAGTAACAATCATTTCTAGGAACTCCCAAATTCTGGTAGCTAATACACAGTGGGATTAAAAGAATTGCCCAGGACCACTAACTATGGTGATGTGGGGGAGCCGACATTTGAGTAGTCTGCAATCTAGGCACTAGACCCCATATCTTACCAACTTTAGTTGGCACATGCGTTAATTGGATCCAAAAGGTTTTGATTTTACAGCCACCAGCGTTTCTCTAAACCGCTGCATATAAAAGGGGTAAACAGAAGTCTGCAAGCACTAGTGCCAGGAACACATGAATGGGTTACAGCCAGAGAGGACAGAAACAAGGGACAAGGAAAATAGGATGAAGCAAGAAGTACAGTATATTGTAGGAATGAGAAGCTTCATTCCAAGATGGCAAACAGGAAGCGGATGGGCAGTTGGCAGAAATGGAAGAGGGACAATAGTAGGCACAGGTTAAAAATTGTAGAATTACACAGACTGATTGCCTGTCAACGATTTGCACGGGTCCTTCTGTCACATATCTTTCATTAGCCTAGTTCATTTTCAGTTTCCACCAGCACGTGGGCATTTTGCTCTTTTCCGAGTGACAAAACATTTGTTCCATAAGGAACAAGTTACTTTCCTGTAACTATTGTTCTCCAGCATGGGTCTGGCATGGATTCACATGCTCATGAATATTCCCCATAGTCAGGCTGGGAATCCTCGGTAAAAGAAAAAACAGTTTCACTTTCACTTGCAAACTGTATTTCTCCTCCAAACCAATCACTGTACTCTGGGTCATACTGCCCCTAGCCAATGACTGCCTTCGCCCTAAGCCCATCCCTGGCAGCCATCTTCAGATATGGTAAGCACGTAAAGTGGCAGTATGACCACATATTTCTTTAATTGGAACTCCTCTTTGGAGAGCTGACGAGGCTGCAATACCCCAGGTTGAATGAGCACTGAGGTGTTGAGGAGGCTCTTTTCCTGCCAATTCATAGCACTCTATAACAGTTAGTAGTATCCATCTTGAGATGGTCCGTTTTGTGATAGGTAAACCAAGTTTATGTCCTGCATAACCCAACAAACAACTGGTCTGCTCGTCTAATCCTTGCAAGTATGGTAATATAAAAACAGAAGGCACGCCTCGGATCCAGCCTGTGCAATCTCTCTTCCTCTTTCCCTGGATGGGGAGGAGGGTAAAATGAAGGTAAGGTTATTTTTTGTGTGATGTGGAATTCTGAGACCACCTTTGGGAGGAAATTTGGCTTCACTTGAAGAACTACCTTATCTTTGTGAAAGATTGTATGAGGAGGTTTGCAAGATAAAGCTTGCAACTTGCTCACTCTTCTGGCAGAAATTAAAGCCACTAGAAAGACTGTTTTAAGAGTGAGAAACCCTAATGGACAGGAATGAAGGGGTTCAAATGGAGTACCCATTAGAAATTTTAAAACTAGGTTTAAATTCCACAGGGGAACTTGAAAAGGAGTTGGGGAAAAAACATTAGTCAACCCTTTCAGAAATTGAATGACTATGGCCAACTTGAAATATGAAGGCTCCTCAGCCGTGCGCTTAAAGATTGACAGCGCGGCGAGAAAACCCTTGATTGTGCCGACTTGAAGACCTGAATTTGCCAAGTATAGTAAGAAAGATAACACCATCGGTACAGGAAAAGGGTCAATATTCTGATCTCTACACCAGCTGCAGAATTTGTTCCAACGGCAGCAGTATAGAGATTTAGTTGCTGGCCTCCTGGCTGAAATTAACACCTCCATTACTTCATCCGGAAGGTCCCAATCTTTGTATCTCAATCTTTCAGAAACCAAGCGTGAAGGTTGAGGGTCCCGATATCCGGATGGAGAACCTGACCTTCCTTCTGCGAGAGAAGATCCTCTTTTTGTGGAAGACGAATCGGAGGACAGATGGACATGTCTAGAAGATCCGGGTACCACGGTTCTCCAGGCCCAATCCGGGGCAATTAGGATCATGGGTTTCCGGAGTTTCCAGAATCTCCTCAACCTCCTGATCACTTTAGGAATGACGGGGACTGGAGGAAACGCGTACAGAAGTGGAAATTCCCAGTCCACCACGAACGCGTTCCGAGCTACTCTCGGGGGAAATTCCCTTGAGCAATACTGATCGCACTGCCGGTTGATACTGTTGTCAAACAGATCCACTTGAGGGGTTCCCCAAAGGGCAAAGAGCTCTTGAAGGACTTCCTGAGCTAGTTCCCACTCGTGGGAGACTGCCTGCTCAGAGCGTCCGCCTTAGAGTTCTTCTCTCTGGCTAGGTGATCCGCCGATAGAGATTTTCCTTCTTGAATTGCCCAGAACCAGAGCAGCATTGCCTCTGAACAGTGGCAGTGACCCTACGCCTCCTCTTTTGTTGAGTTAGTGCATGGCCACCGTGTTGTCCGTCATCAGGATATTTTTTCCCCTGTACTGATGGCAGGAAAGCCTTCAGCGCTAGTCTGATCGCTCTCCGCTCTAATAGGTTGATGTGTAGTCTGGACTCCGATGGAGACCAACGACCATTGACGGTCAAGTCGTTGGCATGGGCTCCCCACCCAGTGAGTGAAGCGTCCGTGACTATTATCTCCGGCCATGGTTGCTAAAACGGTTTTCCTTTCAAGACGTTCTCCCGACAGGCCCAACACAGGTCTCGTGCTACTCTGTTCGGGATTTGAAGGAGATCCGACATCCTTCCTGAGAACTGAGACCACTGGGTCCCGAGCGCCCACTGGAGAGATCTCATTCTCAGGTGAGCCTCTGGCACTAGAAAAATGCAGGATGCCACGAGGCCGAGCAACCTTCAAAAAGTCGAAGGCTGGTAGACTTTGGGCATTTTGAAACCTGGTGACCATCTGTAGAAAAGCTTGAGCCCTCAACTCTGGTGGCAAGGCTTTTCCCAGGGATGTGTCCAGGAATGCTCCAATGAACTGGAATCTTTGTGATGGTATCATCTGTGACTTCTTTAAGTTGAGGGAGAAGCCCAGTTTGTGGAGGAAATGGCAAACATAATCTAGATGATCTGAACTTGTTCCAGGGACAATGCTCTGATCAACCAGTCGTCCAGGTAGGGGTAGACATGAATCCCTTCCCTCCTTATACTTGCTGCCACAACCGCCATTAGCTTGGGGAAGACCCTCGGGCGGAGGTCAGCCCAAATGGCAGAACCTGAAATTGATAGCGAGAGTTGCCAATGGCGAACCCCAGGTACTTCCTGTGCTTGTGATGGATTGGCACTTGAGAGTAAGCATCCCGAAGGTCCAGAGATACCAACCAATCCTGAAGCTAGAGGGCCTGAAGGATCTGAGAAAGGAAAGGGTTACCATCTTGAACTTGTCTTTCCTGAGGAATTTGTTCCAATTCTCGCAAGTCCAAGATGGGCATCAGTCGTCCGTCCTTCTTTGGTATTGGAAAGTAGGGGGAATACCAACCCTTGCTCCTCTTCGCTACACAGTACCGGTTCTATGGCACCTTTCTCTAGCAGGTCTGAAATCTACTGCATAAGGAGCGGGTCTGGAAGCTTCAAAGAGATGTTCCCCAATGGATGACTGAGGAGTGTGTAGGAAAGGCAGGCAGTACCCTTGGGCAACTGTTTCCAATGCCCAAGCATCTGATGTAATAGCCTGCCATTCTGTCAGATGTTGAGTTAGCCTGCATCCTAACTGGTGTTGTGTGGCGAGACCTCAGAGAAGTTTAGAAGCAGCTGACGCTGATGCTGTGGCGGGCTTGGTTCCTTTGATCCGTCCACCACGGGTGAATCGTTTCTGGCCCGTTTCAGCTGGTTGCCCTCTGTTTTTTCCGAATGCAGAGTAAAAACGAATGTGCTTCCCCTTCCAGGACATACCTGTGGGGCGATTTGGAGTTTGACAGATTGCAGCCCCAAGTGAGTTTGCTGCTGCCTTTGAGGTTTGCAATTTTTCCAGACTCATCAGCTTTCTTGCCAAATAGAGAGGTACCATCAAAGGGCATGTTCAGAAGCCTGGTTTGTACATCAGGAGCAAATCCAGACTTCCGCAACCACGCAAATCTGCGGATTGTGGTACTCACCGCCATGGCTCTGCTGATGCGGTCAGCAGAGTCGAGATCTGTTTGGAGGGACTCTCACATTGCATCCTTCCCATCCTTGATGTTCAAGAATGCGTCTCGTTCCTCCCCTTCTGGGAGATGGTCAGTCGCACTCCCAAAGGTTGTGGCTGAATCTTACTAGCGTGCAAGTGGCGTTAATAGACTTAAGTGCCATACTGCATGCTGAAAAGATTTAGACATGGCATCAAATCTTTTGTCGTCCCCATCTTGTGGTATAGTGGGGTATGCAGACTTACTACTGGACGTTGCTACCTGCACTACTAAACTCTCTGGAGTTGGGTGCTTACTTAAATATTCAGGGTCTGAGGACGACACCCTGTACTTGCAGAAAGCTTTTTATTTACTGCCGGGATACCCTCTGGCGTTTCCCAATTTGCAGCTATTTTTCTCTGCAATGCTGCATGAAAAGGAACTATAGGGTCTCTGAGGCCCTTTATCTAAGATGTCTGTAAGATCATCTTGTTGGAAAGAGGGTGTAGGTGTTGTCCACGCCATACATTCCATAATTCTTGCCATAAGGGCTCTGTAAGGCATTTCTGCATGCTCTCCAGGTTCTGGCCTGGCACATTCTGCCTCTGGAGCGGCATCTATGCCACTGGAATCTTGTAAAGATTCTTGAAGATCTCTCAATCTATTCTCCTCAGATTAATGCCTCTGGAACAGGCGCTCTTGTTGTTTGTAAACAAAAAGGCCTCTCATTGTCAGAGTCCTCTCCTTCCTCAGAGGATAAAGCCCTGAAATAAC
This sequence comes from Ambystoma mexicanum, assembly GCF_040938575.1. Lineage (NCBI taxonomy): Eukaryota > Metazoa > Chordata > Amphibia > Caudata > Ambystomatidae > Ambystoma > Ambystoma mexicanum. Next base: position 623,832,085 of record NC_090928.1, on the reverse strand, counting down.
CAGATCGTGGAAGAGGGGTAAATCCCATTTCCAGCAAAGAGGGTGCCAAATTGGTGGATACTGCATGAGAAAACGTAGTTGTTGATGCAGACGTCAGGCCTCAACAATCCTGTAAATGGTGTCGAAAAACTCGAAAAAGGCCTCGATGTCGTCGAGAGAATCAGAATTCTACTCTGTCGATATTGTTGACGCCACTCTCGACGCAACATTCGACACCTGTAGTGGCGATGGCGCAGTTGAGTTCTGCGGCTTCGAGGGATACTCCTTCATCGGAGTCGACGACCGCGTCAACGAAGGTGTCAATGACTTGTGCATCGATGGTACCTTCGACAATGACGTAGTTTTATTCGATGAAGTCTGGTCTTTACTCAAGGGTTCGTGACACTCTAGGGTTTTTGTTTGCCAGGTTCAATGACTCTGCGATTGTTTTTCAGGTTTTCACCCGGGGTATCACCTCTAGGCATCTCCGAGGGGGTCAAGGCCGCATTCTCGAGGACCCTAAGCATTTTCTTTTGAAATTCCTCCCACTTAGCAGGAGAGCTGTGTTTATTGGGGCAGGTGACCCTTTCTGGGGAATTAGAGGATGAAGAAGAGGGTGATCTATGACGCCTCTTAGAATGTCACTATCTCGTAGAGTGATGGGAACCGCTTCGAGACCTCGATCGGGAAGGTTTCTTTTGATGGCGAGGAGACAAATGTCTCGACTCAGCCGAGGACAATTTCCAATGAGTAGAAGATTTAACAGGCTTACGTCTGGTTACAGGTTAAAGGATCGAATGACAAAAGCTTTGAGTCAAAAGGACTGAAAAAAGGGTCGCTTTTTTTTGGGGTGGGGGTCCCCCACCAAACCCCTGTTTTTTGGTGTAAAAAAAATACACATTTAAAAAAAGGCATTCAACCTTTTTTTCACTCCTTTTGACTCAAACCTTTTGTTATTCGATCCTTTTCATTCGATCCTTTGACTGGACACCCTTACCCCTTTCCAACTTCCCATTATGCTCCTTCAAGGCTTTCGCCATCATGGACATACAGTCCTCGCATTCCGAACACTGGTGCTCTGATCCCAGGCACAACAAACAGATCCTGTGAGGATCCGTTAATTAAATCTTTTCACCACAATCTCGAAATATTTTGAAGCCGGATTGTGGCATCGATGTTTCGGATGAAGATGCCATCGTAGGATATTAAGATATTCGATGAATCGAAGAACCGAGCGTCGCGTCTCAAAGGCTTATGAAGTGCGGAAAAACAGAACTGAGCAACGGACACTGCGCAAGACTATTTATACCTATGGTGACGCCGGCGCCGATACAGGGCCTTCGATGGACACAAACTGGAAGGACGTCGACCCGCAGCGCCCTCTACTGTTGAATAAAAATTCCCAGGCCAGCAAGCTGAAAGTGGATTTATCAAAGATAAGGAATACGTGGGAGGACACAATCCATTCGAACAATAGTTATAGGTAAGTAACTGGTTCCCTCTCTAGCATGAGGTCTGGCATGGGTTCACGTGCTCATGAATAAAGAATACATAGCAGTAAAACACTGCACAACCACGGGAGGTGGCAAGGCTCAACAGAAGCAATTACTTGTACCTCTGGAACAGGCTCACCTTCAAGCGAACAGGTTGCGTAGCACTGCTTGGCCGACCCCGGACTCCTCCCTGGAAACCTTGTCTACAGAGTAGAATCTTGTGAAAGTGTGCGTGGACCTCCACATAGTAGCCCTGCAGATGTCCGGCAGGGGCACACCAGACAGGAATGTAGTTGTTGCAGCGATCATTCTGGTCAGGCAGCAGCCGGTTTGAAAACCAATGGCAGTGTGATAGAGTCGGAAAAACCACCTCGAGATGGAAGCTTTGGACAACGCATTTCCATGGTTCAGAGCACGAGCAACGTCCAGCAAGTACAAAGTCCATTCATCCAGTGACGGAAAGAACACAGGCAACACCAAAGGCTTGTTGAAGTGGAAATCAGACAGAATCTTTGTCGTGAAAATCAGATAAGAATGTTTGCATGATAGGGCCTGGATCTCACCAGCCTTCCTGGCAGTGGTGATGGCCACGAGGAAAACAGTTTTCCATGAAAGGAACTTGAGAGGGGCCAGATGCACAGGCTCAAAGAGGGCCCCTCTACCCCCCCCCCCCCCCCCCCATGAGCCTTGTCAGTACCATGTTGAGTTCCCACGCCTGGGCAGGAGCCTTCACCGACGGGAAAAGTTCGGAACAGTCCTTTGAGAAACTCCTTGACGAGACGGTGGGACCAAAGAGTAGATCGTCCTAGAAACTTGGTGTAGCGGGAGAGAGCCGCCAGATGCACTTGATAGAGACGCGCACCAGCCCCGCCTTGGCCAAGGACAAGTATGGAAGAATCTGCAGGGCTGTGACCCTCCGAGTGTTCTTTTCTGCGACCGGCATCACATAGCGAAAAGCTTCCTACTTGTGCCCATAGCACTTAAGAGTCCATGGCGCCAGTCTGGCTTTGGCAAGGACCTCCCTGCAGTCCGCTGACAACTTGTACCCTCCGAACTCTAGGGATGCAGGAGCCAAGCCCTCGGGTTCAACTATCCTGGGTCGTGATGCAGGATTGCACCTCCTTCTCTGGGTAGCTTGACCAGAGGAGACGTTGACAGGCTGAGAAGCTCTGGGTACCAAATCTGCCTCGGCCATGCCGGGGCGACGAGTATCATCCTGCATCAGCACTGAGTTGATTGATGACTTGCAGCAGGAGAGGGAACGGAGAGAATGCATGTTAGGAAGAATTCTCATTTCTGTGCTAATTCCCTTCAACCTTAAGCGACCCCAAGCTCTTTTGCTGGACTTTAGGAGTTTTTAATTTAAAACCTGGAGTGAGGGAGACTTTTTTTCTCATCCTCTCGTGTATTTTGACCTGATTTGGATTATGTGTTTCCACTGTTTTTGGAGTCTGACAAACTCCATAGGCATCTACTTTTTGTATGGTGACACACCGCACCCTCTGTGCATTGTCAGAGAAATCCTTTAGATTTCTCATAAGGTTTAAGTACCTTTTCTTGTGTGAACTACTGTTGCCAAGAATAGTAAAGTGAAATTGACTTTACTTAACCTTTCTATTTGTAGGTCCAGCACGTGTGTGCGTACGTGTGTACATACGTGTGTGCCTGTGTACGTGCGTGTTGGGAATTACCTAGTAGCCCCTTATCCTACATTTTCATGTAAAATGTTTTTTTCCCTCCATACTTTAAATGGATGGTGGCAGTGGTTTAATTTTCCTACCATTGTGCTTTTCTACCGCAGGTTGAACCCTCAGCTGTAGTACAGCACCCAAGGGTGACCATTTTGTCAAAATGGCCCCCCGACTTTCTTCGCCATTTTTCGGTTTGCGAGGTCTTTATTGGGTTTTACTCTGTGTCGAAACAAATTTGAGCCCTTTGTTTGTCATGACTTTGGCAGGTTTCAGCCTTGAAGCCAGCCTCTGGCTCCAGTGTGTCTGGAAGGACAGGATATGAGGATGTGAGGGAGGGTCCTGAAACTCCCCTGTCCTTTGTCTCTAGGAATGCCTGAATGCAACCAGTCCGCTCTACTCTGATCGACAACCTAGGCTGCGCATGAATGGGAGATACCTGCTTAAAACGCAAGGGTTTTGGGACTAGAGGCTGAGTCGACCACTGGGGGAAACACCTGAAGAAACTGAACAAAGCTTGCTGCATCCTCCTGGACCTTTTAATTGCCCGGTGAAGCCCTGCTGCTGTGCTGAAACTCCTTTTCCAATTCGACAGAGAAGCTCCGGAAGGGAAGACTATTCCCCTGGTGTTAGTGGGACGAACTCCACTGAACCATCTTCCCTGACTGGCGGTACTTCTTTGCTGCTGCAAGAACCGTGTGCCAGGGGTTTGAGTAACTCTTGGTCGAGTGCATCGTCTGACATCCGCGCTAGAAGCTCCAGGAGCCCAAGGACACACCAGAAGCAGGACGACCATAGCTCGAGTCCCCTCAGCAGAGTGCAGGACCCAGGGAGTGAAGGAAGCCCAATCAGTATCTGAAATCCACGACGGAGCGGTTTGCTAAGCGCTGAAACCGCAAAGTGCCACTGAATCGAAAAGAGCCCGTAGCTGCAGACGTCCTCCCAAGTACTGCCGCAGGAGTCCTCCAGACGTCCTCCCTCTTGTCCCCACGACTGAGGCTCAGGAACACTGGGTCTGCACCACTGTAGCAGGACAGAATCCAGCTGGACCACTTCTTCAAACCAGAGGTACTGTTTAGATTTGGAGTACTTACCTCATTGTTTTTTAGCTGTGCTTTTCTCAGTTGGGAATTGCAGTCGCTTTTGCAGTTGATTCCAACTCTGTTTCTCACAGGCTTAACAGTCTTTGACCCTACAAGTGATTGTCTAACAAAACTAACTTTGTGCAAGACCTCAGCTCCATAGACCGTTTCACATTGACTCTGGCTGTCCTGGCTCCCTGCAGACTCTTCTAGCCCATTGACTTTGATATTGTTTGTCCCTCATAGGTGGTATTTTTTATTGCTGGGAAAGGCTTGTCTAGATTTCATTGGAATATTTAGTTGTCCTCACATATACTGAGAACCTGTTCCACCTTTTTTCCTTCCTTAAACCTTTCCTTTCTGCAACCTCAGAACCTGCAAAGTATAACTAATGGGATATATCAACGCTATTACTGCCCTTGTGATTGAAGTCACCTCAGGGAGTAGCAATTGTGTAAGAAGTATATTCAAAGATTATCCACTAACTTGTTCGGATTCTGAAAGGTAATTTTAAAGTATATTTACATTGTTACATGAATTGCCTTTTTAAAGAACGCTTATTTAAAAATGGATGTTAAATAAATAACTATTTATAACTAAAACCTTGAGTGTAAGTGTTACTGGCTTACTTGTATTTACAAATTTCATTTGTACAGCTCACTTTTATCCCTCATGAGCTAGGCCTGGCTGCTCAGTCACACTACCAACTTCTATAGTACAGACCTATACCAAAAGGTGGGTTACCCAATACCAAGCATACAAGTGTAGTCCTGTCTCACACAGTGAGACTGCATCAATACTAACACTGGTGGCAAGCGGTGGGACTGGCAGAGTGGTTAGATTGACTAATTTTTGTGCCCAACTAAACCAGCCACAAGGCTAAGATCCATCAAAAAGTTAAGCAATTGTAACATGCAAAATATGGATAACTTTAATGTGTCAGCCCTGACTTGCCTGAGAGTAGTACAACTGAAAGATGTGTAAAACCAGGGGCCTGAGACTGAAAGGAAAAAGATGTGAATTGATTGCAAGGTTAAATCACCAACGCTTGGGCAGTAGGCCTGTAACACCTACTAACCCAAATAATGTGGAAGATAATGATGAAGATGCTAGTTTATAGTCAAGCTCCAATCTGCAAGAGGAGTCAGAGGAGGGAGAGGAATATCCAGAAGAGAGCCACACTCTTCCACAGCCTGCCCCTGTACCTCCGTCACTTCCCACTGTGCACCCACAAAGTCCAAATCTAAACCCAGATTATATTTCACGAGAGACTAGGATTAGAGTTGGAGTTCAAGAAACTGGATGTACAAGCTGAAACCAAACATCAAGAGGTGAAACTAAGAAATGCAGCATGAATAGTAAATAAGAAAAATGGCCCTTGATTCTGCTTCCCTTTTAGGGTCTTCTAGGTCCACTAGTCCCAAATTTCCTCACCTGCCCAAAGAAGCAGTTAATATGTATGAACCTAAACTTGATGGGTTGGATTGGCTGGGTATGTTTGTAAACACCTATGATCTTCAAGGAATAAATAGGAATGATTTGATTCCATGGCTCATGTCTAGGCTCCCCCTGAATGGCTGTGTGATGCGGTTATGGAATTGGGTGCCAGTGATAGAAACGATGAGTCAGTTAAACTGGCATTAATATCCAGATTTGGCAAAACTCCTTCCCAGTACCTTAAAAAGACTGATGGTACACCTTTGTCTACCTGGGTATGTGAATGTTTGAAAAACTTAGATGGTTGGGTTAAGGGGTACAGAGTACACACCTTTTTTAGGATTGAGAAATCTTTTTTGCTTGAATCCATTTTTGATGCCTGCTCTCCTGAGCTGAGCCAGCACTTGGCTGACTCAAAAGAAATTGATCCTAAAAAGCTTGCACAAGCTGCTGGCGTATGTGTAGCCAACAGGGCCACTCAGACTCTGGGGCCACTCACAAGGAAGAGGGGAAGCAGCACAAGAAAGAGGGTAAAGAGAATTCTAATTCCAACTAAGAAATACTCTATCCTCAGAACTGATAGACTAGACCCTAAAGGAGGAGTAGAAGCAATCATAGCTAAAAACCAACCCCTGATAAGGGAAATCCCTAACCAACCACTCCCCTCAAAGGAATTGCTAAGCACCAAAATAGCAATCACACACTACAGCATTGTGACTATCCACCTCATATAGACCACCTGATGCAGTCGGCTCCTTTGAAGAAGATGTGACCCAACTTCTCGCTACAAACACTAAGCCTTCCTCTCAAATAATCCTACTGGGAGACCTCGACCATTGTCTATACGACCCGAAGGACGACTACGCTGCGACACTCGCTGACATGGTAGCATTAGGCTTTACACATCGCATCACCAACCCCACACATACCAAAGGCTGTACGCTTGATTGACTGGCAGATCATAACTACAACATCAATATCCTGTCCAACACTCCGTGCCCTTGGTCGGACCACCACCTCATTCTATTCACAAAACCAAAAAACAAAACCATTGACACTTCACCCACTACTGTCTCAGCTGCCCTATCCCATCTAGAAATTCTCGCAACATAACACCAGAGAAATAACTACCTCTGTTGCTGCCCATCTTAAAACACCAGAATTGCTCTTCCAATCCATCTACCTTGGTGGAGTTATACAATCAGACCTGCCTAGCGGCCACAGACAAAGTGGCACCTCCAAGTCTGCGCAAACCTAAACCCTACGTGCACAGCAACTCTTGGTACACCCTTAACCTCAAGACCTTACGAAGTACCAAAAGATCTGCTGAGACCAACTGGAAAAAATCCCCCATTGATCTGAACAAATAAATTTTCACTTCTGCATCCAATAATTACAAATAGGCTATCCTACGAACCAAAAATTGTAACTATAATGACAGAATTACCAAAGCCAATTCTGGCACTAAAGAACTATTTACTATATTACGTGAGCTTGAGTCACCAGTGCATCCACTAGACACATGTACCAAATATACTGCCTGGTGCACAGATATTAAGCTTTGCTAGACAAAATCACCTTGCTTCAGTCGAAAAAACAAAACAAAGGTAAACCTCACTCTGAATCAATCCACCCAGAACAACATCACCTGCTTCAATTTCGCCAATCTCAACAGAAGAAGTTTGGAAAATGACTAGCCTTAAACTTTCTCGCCGTCAAGCAGACATATGCTCTGCCTCCTTTATCAAAGAATGTGCAGCTGAATTCACCTTTCATCAAAACCTTAATCAACGACACCTTTGAAACCAATACTGTTGTCAACAACCCACTTCCTAAGAAACCTACCAAAGACCCCAACATACCCACAAACTACCGCTCTATAACAGTGCCCTTACTACTCAAAATATGTGACTGTGCAGCCTATTTGCACATTCAAAATCACCTTGAAACTCACCTCTTAGGCCTGCGTCAATCAGGCTTCCAAGGTGTCTGGTCAAAGTTTCGAAAAAATAGTTTCGACAGGCAAGTTTCGACACAAACGTGCCGAAAACAAAAAGTTTAGAATTTTTTTTTTAAATAGCTAAGGGTTTATTTTAATGTGGTATAGTTAAATGGGTGTTTAAAAAATAAATAAATAGGGGCTTGTGGGGGACCCCCCATAAAAATTTAAAAAATAAAATTAGAAACTTTTTTTCGACACTTGTGTCAGAACTTCACCAATCAAAACTGACTGTCGAAACAGTCACTATGAACAGCTTCCGACCAGCACACGGTACCAAGACAGCTCAGGGGCAATGTGCTCGCCTTGGAAACAAGATGAAACGAGCAACACAAGTACGGTCCGGGCTTAGCAACCGCAGGTTAATAACCGATTATATGATATCATAAATGCCATCACTGTCCTTGTGATTGAAGTCACCTAAGGGTGTAGGAATTGTGTAAGAAGCATACCCAAAGATTATTCACTAACTTGTTCTGATTCCGAAAAGTAATTTTGAAGTACATTTACATTGTTACATGAATTGCCTTTTTAAAGAATGCTTATTTAAAAATTGATGTTAATTAAATAACTATTTATAACTGAAACCTTGAGTGTACGTGTTACTTGTATTTACGTATTTCATTTGTACAGCTCTACAGTTCACATTTACCCCTCTTAAGAGAGGCCTGGCTGCTCAGTCCCACTACCAACTTGTGTAGTACAGACCTATACCAAAAGGTGAGTTACCTAATACCAAAAGTGTTGTGTAGTCCCGCACAGTGTGACTGCACCAATTCTAACCCAACAACTTTTACAGGAACAAGCCTTCCCACAGGAAGGACAACGCGCCCCCCATGCTCCTCGGCTGGTGGAACCTGATGGCAAATTTCTGGCATTTGGAGTTCGTCTCCATCACAAACAGACCGATCTGGGGTCTGCCCCACTTGAAGATTCGGTCCACTTGGTCCTGCTGAAGTTCCCATTTGTGGCAGGAGCGCAACTCCCCGAGGGAGTCGGCAATGGTGTTCGACTCCCGCCAGGTGAAAGGGGACGAGTAACATCTCTTGGCCGACGTCCCAGTGCCACAATTCCTGCGCCTTGTTGGAGCACTGGGGATCGGGTGTACCCTGGTTTCTAGATGTAGAACATTGTGGTGGTGTTGGCTGTGAAGATCCTCACCACTCTGCCCTTGAGGAACGGAAGGAATGACTTGAGGGCCCAGAACACGGCCCGCAGCTCCTGGATATTGATGTGGAGATCCTTCTCCTGCGGCAGCCACAGGCCTCTGGCGTGAAGACGTCCGGTGTGGGTTCCGCTGCCCTCCATGGAAGCGTACATGGTGACCGTATTGTGGTATGGGGGTTTTGGAACCGCATGCCCCCGGCGATGTTGGAGTGAATACCCCACCACCTTATCGCCTAACGGAAGTCCTTGGCAAGAGGGATCTTGTCTGCAAAGTTTCCGGACACTTGGATCCAGTCAGCGTCCAGGAACTCCTGAAGAGGTCACATCCGTAACCTGCAGAGCCGGATCAGGTAGATGCACAACGAGGACATGCTGAGCAGCGAATTGATGGTTCGCACTGTGGCGGTCTTCAGTGACAACAGCCGTTGCACCTTCCCCAGGACGGCCGCTACCATCCCCTGCGAGGGCGACGATAGGCAGAAGGCTGCGTTGAGCCTGCCCCCCCAGGAACAGAGCGTTCTGCGATGGTGTCAAGCAGGACTTTGGATAATGACAGAGAACCCCAGATGCTTCTGCAGCTGAATGTTCCTCCATGTGGTCGACGGCTACTTCTCTGGACTTGGCTCAGATGAGCCAGTCGTCAATCCCTTGGAGACAGATGGGCCGCCACTGGCGCCAGGCACTTCGTAAACGCCCTTGCGCCGACTCAGTCCGAAGGGGAGGCCCTTGAATTGGTAGCGTCTTGCCTGCACTACGAAGCGCAGGCACTTTCGATGCTTCTAGTCAATGGGGATGTGAAAGTAAGTCTTCCAGATCCAGCAACGTCAAAAAGTCTCCTTCCTCCAGTTGGCCAAGTACGTGCTGCAACGCGACCATCCTGAATTTGTGGGACTTGAGGTACTTGAGGCGCTGCAGGTCTAGAATGGGCCTCCAGCCCCCGGTGGTCTTTACTAAGAAGTATCTAGAGTAGACTCCATAGCCCCGGAGGAGTCTTGGAACCAGCTCAATCACCCCTTTTCTTAGCATGGCCCGTACTTCCTGCAGGAGCTGGGATGTGCTGCTCCTGCCGGGTCAGTGGAGGGATCCGCTGACACTTCCGCTGAAACTCCAGGGTATGTCCGTTGGTGAGGGCGTCCAGCACCCATCGGTCGGAGGAGATCTTCCACTCGCTGACGAATCCCGCCAGCCAACCTCCCACCGGGACGGCATGGGTGGGGGCCTGATGTCCTGGCCGGTTCTATCCTGCTTTGGCGCCTGAGTTCTGCCTTCGGGGCGATGACAGTGCTGACCAACTTCACTGTAAGCCCTGGAAAGGCCTCTCTAGGCTTCCTGGGCCGTGGAAAGGGAGGGCTGACGGTACAACGAGGACCCTATGCTGAAACCCTTCGACGATCTGCTGGACTTCCCACTGGAGGCGTGACAGGAAGAGTGGTGGTGTTGAAGAGTGCCCAGGGAATGAGAAGTCTGTGTCAGTCTTAATGGCCTGCAAAGACTGGTCAACTGTCTTCCCAAAGAGGTTGTCCACATCAAAGGGCATGTCCAGCACCATTGTTTGGACCATCTGACAGAAATTGGTGGCCTTCAGCCAGCCACGACACGATCTACCAGAAACGTTTGCCGGCGATGTCCAGGGCCACTGTGATGGCATGGTCCGATGCCACCTCCTTCCTGGAGGAGGGAGCTCGCCTCCACCAGCTTGTCTGGCAGGAACGCCAGAATCGGGGCCATCTTGTACCACAGCTCCCGGTTGTACCTGGCCAGAATTGCAAGTGCGTTGGCTGCCTTGAGAGTCAATGCTGCAGAGTAGTTGATCCTTCTCCCCACGGCATCCAACTTCTTGCCCTCGCTATCCAGAGGGACAGAGGATGAAGAGGACGGGTTAGATGACCTCTTCCTTGCGGCTGCCAAAACTACGGAGTCTGGAGATGGTTGCGATCGTAGGCACCTGGGTGCGGACTACAGCACTCTGTACTTTTTCTCCAGCCGGTCCCTCTTCGCCGGGGCCATGGCTGGGTTCTTCAACAAGGCTAGGCCCTCCTCCCAAACGTTGTCCATGAGGGGCACCAGCATGGTCTTCCTTTTAGCCTCACACATCTGGTAGAGGAAACCTTCCTTCTTGGTCTCTTCTGACGTCAGCTGGAAGAGTTTGGACCAGTGGGAAGGCCCTTGGCTGCGGCGAACAGCCTTCCGTGGCAACGTCATTGTGGTCGTCCATAGTCGATGTGGCCGTATTCGTCCCTGTGTCCGGGCCCTCGAGCGGTATGGGGGAGGCACATGGCACTTGTGTGGTGGTTTATGCAGCAGCGTAGGGTGCCACTTCCTCTTTTTCACCGGAGGTTGATGCGGGGCCACCAGGGCCGTCAGCATCCTTTTCTGAATATCCAACAGCGTGTGCAAGGTAGAAAGGATATCCAGCAATACATCTTTCTGCGGAGTCGGAGCGGTAGGCCTACTAGGCCCGCGCCCCCATCACCATTTCCACCATAGTCCGTAAGCGTCGTCCCCATGTCCTCCTGGATTGGGTGTATGGCCTCCTGCTCCTCCTCGCCAGAGGAGGAAATATTCGTGCCCTGGAGTACAGCCTGTCCTGAGGCCTCCTTGTCCCCCAACGCCCCTTTTTTGCATCCGGAGGGATCAGGCTTAGTGACGGTATCCTCTTTTCCGGTGTCTTCTCTACCACCCCGGCCGAGGCCTCCCGCCTCAGGGGTAGGGATACTCTGGGCACAGACGGGGCTTCCTTGACCGTCAGCCTCTTTGGGCTTCGTGAGAGCGGCCGCCACTATCTCGATGGTTGACTGGGCCGACTGGGTCTCCTACGGCAGATTGGTCACTTTTCCTTGCATCCTCGGCTTCTCCCGCCGCTTAGCAGATTTCCTCTTTGATGAGGAGCTGGATCGATGGCTGGAGATGGAGGCAGATGGTTAAGGTGAACACGGCGTGCTCATTGCAGAACCCTCTTGCGTGGTGACGGAAACAGACTCGTGGTGCTTGGCCTCGTCTTGGGCCCTCACGGATCGGGCGCCCTCAGAGGACTTAGAAGCTCGCTCCTTGGACCTGCCGAACCTGGGTGAGGCATGCCCCTGCCTGCGGGTGGGTCTTCTCTTCTGACATGGTCTGGAGTACGAGTCGGCCCGATGGCCTTCTGTAATCTTCGATAAAACTCGATTGCCTTTGAGGGGTGCCCAAATTCACAAACGGATCCCTGCTTGTTGGCCGATGGAGAGAAAGAGCACAGGCTCTTTATGACAAAAATAGGACTTTTTAATCGAAAAAGTGTGAAACACGTATAATAGCTTATGGAGCAAAACACAAGGACTCCCAATAATTGAACGTCAAAACGCTTTGATAGCGTCCAGGCAAACTACTACGCAATGGTTCTCCCACGTGTTAGTACAGTCTATAATGCGGTGTAGCCACATAGATTCAGCTTTGTGTTTCTCCCTTATACAAAGCCCGCCTGGTATGGATGAATGAATGAGGTCTGTTACTACTAGTTTTGAGTTTGTTGGCCAGTAAAGCAATGAATATTTTACTGTCCTGGTTTAGTAGTGACAGCGGTCTGTATGAGCTACATTCTGTGGTTGGTTTGTTTGGCTTGGGAAGTGGCACAATTATGGATTCTCTCAGAGATATGGGAGGGAGCCCTTTTCATACGCTTCGTTTAGTATGTCTAACAGTGGGGGGGGGGGCTATTTGCTCCACGTAAACTTTGTAAAACTCGCTGGGCAACCCGTCTGCTCTGGGGATTTGCCAGATGGCAAGCTTTTAATAGTGTGATTAGTTCCTCTTTAGTGATTGGGATATCTAGTTCTGTGGCTGCTGTGTTTCTTAGGTGGGGTAGGTTAATCTGTGGCAGAGCCTATTCTATTTCTGGGGGTTGTGCCTCGTTGGTGTCTCTGTAGAAAGCATTGTAGTATTCGAGGAAGGTTACGTTTATGTCTGGTTGTGTGTTACGTACCGTGCCCTGACTGTCTAGGATTGTGTGGATTATTTCTCGTTTGGCATCGCTTTTGTAGAACGCCACCGATGTGATGCTGTTTTCTCGCTGCCCCGAACGAATTTCAAAAGGCAGACTACTTAAGAGGCTGACTCGAAGCCGGATACACTTCGGCGTCCCGAAGGGCAAGCTAGTGCACTATTGAGTTTGTTTAAACAACGCTGTGGAACAACATCTAGTAGACTCAAGTCTCCATTAGATGTTGGGCCAAGTGAATAAATAAAAGGTGATCCACGAACACCGGTGACAAGAAAATCAGAAATATATACCTGTCATGGCTATTTTGAAGCCGGATTTTTGAATCTCACGTCAATCCAGGATATTGCCCTAAACTTGTTGGGGTATACGAAAGAGGTTTCCTATCTGATTAAAAGAAATTGTCTGTCCTGAAGAAGGCCGAAAAAAACGATGGTGTAGAGACACTAGAGGTAGTGCCTCAATCTCCAGAAGGGCCAAAACATGTCGATACTTGACAAAAGACTTACCAACTTTTTGAAGTCTTGTATCTAAATACCGCTTTAGTAATATTAGCCAGTTTTCATTTACTCAACCTAACCCTACAGTTGATTGTTTTTTTAGGATTAGATTAAGTCGATCATGCAGCATTGATTTATGACATATCTGTATGTTCGGCTTTCTCTCTAACTTTTCTAAATTTGTCTTAATAAACTGATATGGACTAATTTATGACTGATTATTTTTAGTGTTCAGTTTTGAGGGTGTGTAAGCGAAATGGTTCTATGTAGTGTCTTAATAGCATGCGACAGTTGGTGATAAATGTTGCAAAAAAAATGAATTTTTGAAAATTGTGAATATGTCACCAACCTGGAAGGCCTTAATCACAAAATAAGTTGATAACATATCACCAAGCTTAGCCTTTTTGGACTATGAGTGGGGTAGTCAAGTGTCTCATTTTTGTATAACGCTCTTAGCTTTGTTCTCCCGTTCCGAGACTTTGACCCCCCGTAAACAAAAATTGAGGGAGATTACCTGTTTAGAGATAAACATCGCTTTTGTAGAGCAATGCCAAGAGCATTCCGGGTTTGTCCCCAGATTCGTGCCGTTTCTCTATATATTTTGCGTAATTAAGTTTGCCTAACCTATCCCGGTGTGTCATGCATTCCTGTGTTAGTCTGATCGTGTCACTTGGGCAGTTATTCGAGTGCACTGCTTCTTTCTCTGTCTTGCAGTTCTTTTTCTGCTTTAATTCTCTTGTGATGTCTGCTTGTATACCGCCCGATTTAGTTATGGCTTCGCCTCAGATCACTACCTTAAACGCTTCCCATAATGTACCCGCCGTCGCTACGCTGTCGGTATTGTGATGGAAGTAGCTATCTATGCTCCCTTTCAGGTATTCTCTATTGGAGGGCCTGCCCACTAATTTTCCATGTCGGGATGCGTGCGCTCAGCGACGTTTTCCACACCGTCAGGAGGGGGGGGGGAATGGTCTAATAAAACTCTGGCCTTGTATGCTGCCTCTGAATTTGCCTGCTGTATCGACGCCTGTAAAGAAGTAGTCAATTCTATTGTGTGTGTGTCATGTGGGGCACTGTAATGGAAGTCATTCCTTGTCTTTGGGTTGAGTCCCAGCCATATGTCTATTAGATCAAATGATTGTAATAATGCGTTTAAGGTCTTGGCTGGGGGAGTTGGGCATGTTAGTTTGCCATCTGACCCATCTAGCAGTGGTTCGCGTATGCAGTTAAAGTCACCCCCATATCGTGATGATGTTCCTGTATGGACCTATTCTGGCATACATTGCTCTAAAGAACGTGCAGGCGCCCTGATTCGGAGCATATGTATTGATCATACATGCGATCTTAATTTCACCTGGCCTAGTAGGATCGTTGTCTGTTCCCCCTCCCCTGCCTCGTTGCGCCTTGAAACACTTGTGTAAAGGCACGTTATAAATGCCATATTATATGTTTTCTAGAAAGCCGTGAATTAGGACCATTCTGCCCTCATTCTCTGGGATCGTGTGTAGAATTTTTAGGGGCACTGTAGGTGCTATCCAGACCATTACTCTTGCATATGCTGGGTATATGGACCCCCATCTTTTGTCTGCGTAGGTATGCCATCACCCTGTTCCTTTTTATGTAGTCAGACCGCAAATATTCTATGTGATCAGTCTAAGAGCTGTTGCCATGTATGATTGTTCCGGGTGGTGTGGTAATGTCCTTTTCTATCCTTGCGAACATCTTCTCCAGTCTTCCTGTGGTTATGTTATGTGCATGTTTATAACGCGCCGATAGCTTGCCGATGTAGGACGACGGGGAGTGTATCGTATGTCTTGTGCAGTGGGTGATGCCCTGTTATCTGCTGGCTATTATTGTACTTTGATAAACGTGCGGTTTGAGGTCACGTAAACTGACATTTACAACTGTTCCCTCCCCCAACTTTTACTAACTTAACTGTTGGCCACCTATACGCAACATGCTCAGCGTTTCTGCAAACTTTTCCCAAATCCTGTACAGACAATTTCGTCTGTCTGGTGTAGGGCAGGTGGATACTTCGGAACTTGGATCCTAAAGGAGTGACTGCTCCGAGGTGAAAGCCTCTGTTCTTATACGTTCCTTGACGTACCTAGTGTGGTTGGTTTTGTTCCTGCTTTGTTGTGGCATTGTTGCGCCTCTTGGGTCTCATCCGCTTGGGTGGTGCCGACTTGGTTTGGGGGTTTCCTGTGGCTCTAGTCCCTCCGTGTCCATCCAGTCTTGCGAGTCTTCTCGGGTGTCGAAAAACAGGATCCTTGTTTTTGTATATAACTCAAGCATGCTGGGTATAGCAGCATGTATTTCAGGTTGGCTTTATGTAGTCGGTCTTTCGTCATATTGAAATGCATTCTTATCCGCTGTGTTGGCAGGGTGTAGTCTGGGTACGCGGTTATTTTGGCTGATGCTTTGTATGGCGTTGCTCGTTCAAAAATGTGCCAATATCTTTTCCATGTCCTTGTAGTTCAATATTTTGGCCATTTTGGGCCTTGGAGGCGCTCCTGGTGGCGGTTATCTGATTAGCGCTCTGTGCGCCCGTTCCACTGTAAATCCTTGGCTGAGGTTGTCGGGCCCCATTTCTTGTTGTAGCATGTTCTCGATGTATGTTGTGGGATCTGTCCCTTCTTCCCCTTCTGGCAGGCCTATAGTTCTTATGCTATTCCTTTGGGCTCTTCCTTCAGCATCATCTGCTCTGTTTTCCAAGTTGTGTACTTCTTATTGTAGGGTTCTAGTGACAGCTGCCGTTTTTTTTAGGCTCGTATTCTCTGCCACTTGTTTCTCTAGCGACCCCGTCCTTTGCACCAGTCAGCGTACATCTTCTCTCAGGAGCATTACATCAATAATCATGGCATCTAGTTTGGCCTCCAGTGCGTATTTTAGGGTTGTGATGGCTTCACGTATTTGTTGGTTCCCACCTTGGTGCTCTTCCATGGCAGATTGTGCCTCTGGTTTTGTCTGCATCTTGCCCACCTGCTGGCTTCCTGGCAAATCTCTATTGTGGATTGTTTGGTCTTGTTTTTGGTGGTCTTGGAAGGCATGTGGGGGACTGCTTGCTGCTTCCGTTGGTGTCGCACTGTTGTGTTTGGGTCTCAGATTTCCCAACTATCGTATGGCCTTGTAAGGTGCAGTGTCTCTTGTTTCGTTGCGAGGACTGTTTAATGGTTGGTTATTTATTTCCGGTGCCCAGTTGTTTCCCTGCTGAGCTCCTGCCTGTTTATAGCGGTTTACTCCAGGTGCTTGCTGCAGTTTGCTTATGCATGTTGTGACTGCCGTTTGTGACCTGTTGCACCCCTTTTCACAGTTCACAGTCCCTGCTGTTTGCCTGCTGTTTGTTAGTACCTTCACCCGGAGTTTGGGGTTTGTCTAGCAGCCTAGACTTCCACTCTCTGCTGAGCGAGTGGCACCCTGCTATGCTTAGAGCCGTTGGGTTCTTAACGTGGCCGCGATGCAGTGTGTCACAGATGAGCCCTCACATTTTGTTTGCTTCCAGCTACCACTCTTTTGGCCGGGAGGGTCTTTATTGCGAGCGCACTTGCAGTTGCGCGTCTCCTACCTTCAGCCGCTTCTTCTCCGGACCGGGTTCCACCTCCAGGTGTCCTGTCCCGCCTCGCGTTGATCGTGTTGCTGTTAAAACATGGCATCAATTGGTTTTCAGCTGTTCCTCAGTTCACGGACCTCTTGCAGGGATATTGCAAGGTAGATGTTATTCAGGGCTTTGTATGGAGCCGTGGTGGTCCGCACAGCTCACTGTCTGTGTACCAGTGCGCTGCGCTACAGCGGCATCTTGCTTTCTCAATCGAAACTCACTCACTTTAGTGGTAGTGCAGATAGGCATTGACTTTTATGTAACGCGTCGGCTGGATGTCACATAGGTTTTATTCTTGTGAGGGAAAAAACTAATTTTACTTCACTTATTTAAACTTGGGCAGTACATATGATTTTAATGGAGTAAAAACAGCCCACCTCAAAATCTTATCTTGAGCACTGGTGACAGCATCATAGTGGGGTGGAGGGTTCTGTTAGCCTGAGCTCGCCGCTTGGGTGCTGGTGTCTGAGCTAGAAGCCTCTCAGTGGACGGCAGCACTACCCGCATGCAGTGCTTGAGGCGGCACAGGTACGGGATCCAGTGGTAGTGGTAACAGAATGATTAAGACTGTATGGTGCCGTCTAGTGATGTGGTGGAGAGATGCTTCAAAACAGGCATTGTGTCCTGTGCAAGAATATGTCTGCCACTTAATGCCTGAAGGCCTTCAAATCAGCCAGGGAAGGAGTTGGTACTGGGTGGAAAAGGTAGCTTCATTTTTGAAGGCTATGATTCGAAAAACTCACCCGTTTCAGGGTCCTGAGATAGGGCCCCATGGCACCACCTCTTGGAATCAGAGGAGTAAAAGCCTAGACAGGAACACTAACTCCTGGATGATGGCTGCTTAAGAGTCATTCCCTCCCCCCCCCCCTGGCTTGGCTGTGGGCTGGTCGCGGTGCTGCAGCGGTGAAGGTTTGCACCATGATTGAGGAGACTGAGCAGCTTGCCTGTCACTGTAGAATGCAGCAAATGCCTCAAACACATTCCCAGACTGTCTTCGGGTGCATCACCTTGTAGGATTCAATGGCTTCAGAGTTCCGATTCACCCAAAAGCATTAGCACTTCCGTATTTGCAGGTCTTGGAAGGTATAAACCCTGAAGCTTTTGGAGAATGGCTACTCTACGTGGGCAGACAGGAACAATGAGCTCAGCACACCACCAGAGGCACTCAAATCCAGCTGCCTGAGGCTGCATGCAGTGGTTAGTGGACTTACAAGAACGAAGCAGTGTCGATCTAAGGGTTGATCACGTAACCCCCGAGCCCAGACCTGCCATTTTCGAAGTGTCTTTCCTCAAAGAAGGGGCTTCAACTGGGCTGAGAGGAACACCTAACTCAGCACGCCACCAGGCACTCATTCCAAATGAGTAAGGCTGCCTTCACAGGTCATGCAAAAGGTTGACAGATCCATCTAGGGGCTCTTGCAATTTTTCCCCTTTTCATTCTTTGTTCCCATATAGCCTCTGCATACTACTGGCTGCCACTAAACGTGCCTCATAAAAAGCACACAACCAACATTCAAGTTCACCACAGCTCTTCACTCAAACAACTAATGGCATACACCTGCATTCTTCCTCAACTGCCACTATGCACCTGCACACACATGAAATCAATGAATGCGCTCTGAAACACTTGTGTACGAGCGCGATAGAAATAAAATATCAATCAATCAACTCATTAGCATGCACTTTCCAGATATACTCTTCCTTATAGAAACATGGCTCAAGCTCCACCACAAACCCATTATCCCTGATCTGCTTCCCACACACTAATCCAGCAGAGACTGCCCACACAAGCTCACTTCACAAACCCACCCTTTACACATCCTCTTAAGACCCCTCACATGCTCCCCCTCCATCACACCTCCACCCGACTTTTCGCTACCCCCAACACAAAATCCCAACCTCCACACTGACTGGACTGGCTTCACAACTAACCACAGCTCCCCTGTATCACGATCTACCATGACAACATACCCCCATGGTAGTTCCCATCCAGACAGCAACCCCATACTAAAGAGTATCCTCACTCCACTCAGTCCTTGCAACCTAACACCTCATCACCTAACCCTTTCTCTCACACACACACACACACACACACCCACAAACACGCACCCTGAACATTTTAATTTCAAGCAAAAATTCTATTATGCATCTGTAGAACATCGAATCTGGGTGTTGGTCAAACCACTTTGCTATGCCCTTCAATCTCCCCCTCGCCCCCCCAACACATCCCCCTAATCCCTAACCAGACAAAACCAACCAATTACAGACATATCCTAAGCCGCCCTTATAGCATCCCTCACCTCGCCACATGCATATCCCCCCACTCCCCTAAAAAATTGAAGCACCATCATCACACAGGCACTCAACAAAATTGCCCTCAAATCAAAAACCCTGCAGCCACCGCAATACACCATGGTTCAACAGCTCCCTGTCAAACAAGCAAGAAGCCAGATGCCTAGAAAGAGCCTGGCAAAAGAACACCTACCGCACCACCAGAACACCACTCCAACTCTGCTGCAACAAATGAAAAACAGCCATATGCAATGCCATAACCACCCATTACATCCAAGAAATCCAACACGTCACCCAACGTAGACCTATTCAAAATTGTCAAATCCCTCCACAAACCACCATCCATACCTTTCACACCCCAGCCACTGCAGTATATGACACTCAAGAACTAAAACTACGAAATACACACCAGGCAAACCCTTCCATTTGCCTTCCAACCTCCGCACCCAAACATTCAAAAACACATGACACCTTCCACCCCATTAACCGACACACTCATCTTCCTTACTACCAAAAAATCTGCACACTTCATGGATGATGCATGCCCAGCTCAAGCCACATTCAATTGCATCACCACCCTAACTCCCCAATGGCCCAATATCAACGCCTGTCACTCACATGGTACTAACCCCTCTGCACTCAAAACAGAACAAATTTCACCCCTCAGCAATAAATCAGATTTAGACCCCATGCGCCTTAAAAATGACTGCCCCATTACTATCCTGCCATACCTCTCAAGAATCATAGAATGCTTTTGTCCTGGACACAGCTCTCATCACAATTTCTTTGTCCTCCAAACCATCACAGACAAAGGGCACATCACTACTGTTAACTGCACCTCTCTGAAGCGTCGACACCATCAACCACACCATAACAGCCTATCTCAAAGGATGAAACTCTTACACGTTGTGCTTGACTGGTTCACTTCCTTACTGACAGCACACAGTCTCCATGCCCCCTTTTCGATTCGACCCCACCGCAGTCAGGTACGGGTTCTGTAAGGCTCAACCCGGTCTCCACTCTTCAACCTACATGTTGAATCCCATGGATAGACCCTTAGCAAAAACATCCATTTCCACCAATATGCAAACACAAAGATATATATCCAAATATCACCTCCAAAAGCTCCCTCTCCACCATCACCACCTAGATGGCCACACTGTTCCCAAACTCAATCCATCCAAAACAGAACACCTCCACATCTCCCCTCCTGCCAACCCCCAGATACAAACCTGAACTCACTCCTGCCCCCTGAACAAAGCACACCACAGACAACCCACACATCCCTCTCACATCTGATCTCCCCTGCTACCAGGTATCCATTAAAAAATTAAAAAACGATTATTACAAGCTCTGGTTTAGAATATGAAATAGAATCACTGCAACGCCATGTTTTCTCAATTTGAGTGACAAAAAAAAGTGTGATGCCTTGAAATTAAAATGCATGTGAACAATCCTTCCCATACAACCTGTTCTAGTTAAAAGGCATTGGGAAAGGGCTTAATTGGGTTAACATCTGTCTTTGTACAAACTTGTGTCTACTTGAAGTGTGATTTTTGTTGCCAGATTTATACCTCGGCATATAATGTGGCCATATTCCATGCATACACTTGCTTCACCCAACAAAGCTTAAAATTACAAAATATTTCCATTGGAAAGAATAGTCCCCATTTGGCAAATTATCAGCCAACAAATAAACTGGGTGTTCCAACCTCTGAGTAAAGCACAAATGAGCAATACAATAATCTTAGTTATAAATGTGATGTAAACTGGCTTACCTTTGCTGTTGTGTAGTCTACTACTTTCTTTGTTGTCAAGTCGCATTTGTTCCCTACTAACAACTTGTTTACATTCTCACTGGCGTAACGATCTATTTCTTGGAGCCATTGTTTGACATTGTTAAAGGACTCCTAGAAAATAAAATGTTAAACATATTTAAGATGCATAGATACGACAGAAAATGTGTGGCCATTTTCAGATTGACAAACTAGCCCCTGCCCCAAAGAGGTTTTTGGCCAACATGCGATGTATTCTCGAAAACTAACCCACACATGAAATGTAACTTCTGAAGCTTTGCTTCAGTGTGTAAGATATATTCAAACAAATAGGTTGCGCATTAGATAGGATTTACTGCACTATTTGGAATAGACAAAAATTACTGCAGTGGAAAAGTCCAACCCCCAAAAGTCTGACCCCCATTTATTCGCATATGTATGTGTGTGTGTGTGTGTGGGGGGGGGGGGGGTAAAGTTAATAGAAATGTATAGGTGTACGGTGGGGGATCTCTCCCCACATCTATATATGCAAAAAATGGTGGGTGGGGAGGGGACTTGGTGGTCGGACTTTGACTCAGTAATTTCAGGCAGATCCCACTATTCCGGGCCAAGTCCAATTACTTGCTAGATTCAGATAAAGGCAGTGACAAATTGAAAAAAGTTGTTGAGAAAGCACATCAATTGGGAAAGGTAAACAGAGGGGATTCATGTTTCTGACAAAGGAAAAAAAGCAGGCCCTAGACTGGGAAATCAGACTGAAAGGTGAGCATAACAAAAAGTATGACAGTTAAAATTTTGAACAAGTAGCTGTGAAGCCAATCGATCAGGCTTGTAGAATAGGGCAGGCACCTGCAGGATGTAGGTTCAAGTGCGCCCCCCCCCCCCAATACCACACCCTCCCAAGGCCTACTAGATCCCTGAATTTACTCATCACTAAAATGTAATAAAAATAATCCTCCCCAGAAAAAAGAAAACTCTCCAATGGTGGGCCATGCATATTAATTTATTAGTGTTCATAAGCCTTTTGTCTAAAAGGAAGTCACACGAGAAACCACAAAATGCTATCCAGGTGTACTAGTCTGGGAGAATTCATTAAAAAACATTTTAAAAGAGCTTTACTAACTTTAAATAAAATGTACCATCCTGAAAAAAGAAAACTGGTGCAGCCATGCAGGGGGCAGGCTGTGCCCATAAGACCTTTCAAAAATGATCAACATGTTTTAAGAGGTCATATGTATCAATACAATCCTTTTAAAATAATACTTTGGACCCTGCAGGGAAGGACAGGCTCCCGCATAGTTGTATGCTTTTTTTTGTCTTTTCTTGATGATGTAGATGAAAAGGATGTCGAGCGAGTGGGATATGGCCAAAGCTAAATGGAAAACCCATTGAGCCAATGTGAAAGATTCAGCATCAAGAACCAGCTAATGGACAGCAGAGGCCCACTAAGATGCCAAACAGCTCTTAGACTTCAGGATTGGATTCCACCTCTAACACTATTAGACCCAAGTGGATCCAGAGTTGCATACATCTTCCAAATACTACATTAGCACTTAAGTATGGTTGCCATGAACCAAAACTGTGCAGACCTTTCACCAGTTAGACCATCGCAAATAATGGGAGGTGAAAGTGGATATTAAGTGATTTCCTTTTTCTGGCACTTTCTTGGTCTTCAGTGATCACTGAGCAGCAGATAGTAAATGTAAACAAAAATATGAGATTCAGTGGACGGTTGGCTCCCCTAATATGTTAAAGATTTTGACTGTATTGTATCAAAAGTGGTACAAAACGCAATGCAACTTGCATATAAAAATAAATTCATACCTGGTCCGTCACATCATAGACAACTATGATACCATGGGCACCTCTGTAATAACTGGAAGTGATTGTTCTGAATCTTTCTTGGCCTGCTGTATCCCACTAATAGAAAAAAAACGTTATGAATAAGCAGCATCTTACAGACATTTTAATTTGCACTGTTACATACAGTATACAAGAATTTTATTTTCACACACGGGATAAGGCAGGAGAAAAAAAAAGCCCACAAGTAACATATCTGAATCCTCTGGATACTCAACAGCAGAAAACACTGACATTTAGAAAAATTGGCAATACCACAAAATAAGCAAGGGTATGATGACATGCTGTATAAGACTGCCACAGTCATTAATTGCTTTTCTGTTTAGAAGCATATGGACCGGACCATCCTACAGCCATACGAGGGGGAAACAATTCAGATAAGTTGTAAACCGGCCTTGCGCTATTGTTTAAGGGATTGGTTCTTCCTGTCGTAATCTCCAGTAGTCAGTATCGAATAGTGAGAAAGTATAAGCAAACAATTTTCTGCAGCCTGTTCAAAGCGGACCTCTTCTCAGAGATCAGGGTCATGCCAATTAAGCTTGCATAAAAGACGAGTGAAGACCTGCATGACATGGTTTTATTTATCTTCACAAAATATTTGCCTCAAATAGGCTATGGGTAGGTACATGAATATTGCAAAAGAAGGCCAATACTCTGTGGAAGACAGGTCTTAGATAATATTCAACCAACCATGTTAATTAGTGCCAAAGGTTTTGCCACACTGCTAGACCAACGTAGGCTTTGAACAACTATAGGTTATGTTCAAAGTTTCCAGATTTCGGTTTGAGATGATAAGGAACAAGTTACTTACCTGTAACTGTTGTTCTCCAGCATGGGTCTGGCATGGATTCACATGCTCATGAATATTCCCCGTCGTCAGGCCAGGAATCCTCGGTATAGAAAAAATCAGTATCAGTTTCATTTCTGATCTGTCTTTCTCAGTAGTAACCAATCACTGGTCTCTGGGTCATACTGCCCCCAGCCAATGACAGTCCTCTCCCTAAGCCCGCCCCTGGGAGCCATCCTCAGATTTGGTAGCACGTGAAGTGGCAGTATGACCAAGTGAAGAGCCGCAGAGGGGTAGGCGGGAGGGTTCGCATGTGAATCCATGCCAGACCCATGCTGGAGAAAAACAGTTACAGGTAAGTAACTTGTTCCTTCTCCAGCATGGGGTCTGGCATGGATTCACATGCTCATGAATATAAGAATACATACCAGTATACACATGCACAACCACAGGAGGTGGCACAAGGCTCAATATCAAGCAATACAACAACTCAACATTAAGCAACTCTCACCTCCTCACCAGGCTCACCTTAGGCGAACAGGTTGCGCAGCACTGCCTGGCTGACTCTGGACTCCTCCCTGGAATCCCGGTCGACGCAGTAGAATCTCGTGAAGGTGTGCGTCGACCTCCATGTAGCAGCCCTGCAGATGTTGAGCAGGGGCACACCAGACAGGAACGCCGTAGTAGCAGCGATCGCTCTGATCGAATGGGCCCTCGGACGGCCTGGCAACGGTCGGTTTGCCAACCGGTGACAGTGCATGATGCAGCCGGAGAGCCATCTGGAAATGGAAGTCTTCGAGAGAGCCTTCCCTTGATTCACAGGTCCAAAGTTCACAAACAGCTGTGATGTCTTCCGAAAACTTTGTGCGGGCCACGTAGAACTTCAGCGCTCTAGCCACATCCAGCGAGTGCAGAGTCCTCTCAGCCGGCGACGAAGGCGACGGGAAGAAAACTGGCAACACCAAGGGCTCGTTGAGGTGGAAGTCCGACGGCACCTTGGGCATGAAAGAGGGGTGCGTCCTCAGCACCACCCTCGTGTCGTGAAAAGTCAAATATGGAGGCTTGCAAGACAGGGCCTGGATCTCTCCCATTCGTCGTGCAGAGGTAATGGCCATGAGGAATGCTGTCTTCCACGACAGAAACTTCAACGGCACTGAATGCATAGGCTCGAATGGGGCCCCCCCATGAGCCTAGTTAGCACCACGTTGAGCTCCTACACCGGGGCAGGGGCCTTCACCGGCGGGAATGATCGGAACAGTCCTTTCATAAATTCCTTCACCAGACGATGAGACCACAAGGACACCCGTCCTGTAGTTCTCGTGTAACGTGAGACGGCAGCCAGATGTACCTTGATGGAAGCGTGAGATAGGCCAGCCTTGGCCAAAGACAGTAGGTACGGCAATACTTGAGGGGCCGTAATCCGCAGAGGGTTAATCTTCTGTGCACGGCACCAGACAGAGAACCTATTCCATTTGTGTCCGTAGCACTTGAGAGTTGAGGATGCTCTGGCCTTTGCAAGAACCTCTCTGCAGTCGGCCGGGATGTCGTATCCTCCAAACTCTAATGCTGCAGGAGCCAGGCCTGCAAGTTCAGCGACTCTGGTTCGTGATGAAGAATGGCGCCTCCTTCTCTGGAGAGAAGATCCGCGTCCGTCGGCAACTTGACTAGTGTGGACGCTGACAAGTCCAGAAGGTCCGGGAACCAGTTCTGCCTCGGCCACGCCGGTGCAACGAGGATCATCCTGCACCAGGACCTCTTGAGCTGGTTGACGAGCCGGAGTAGCAACGGCAATGGCGGGAATGCATAAAGGAACAGGCCGTCCCAGGGGAACGAGAAAGCATCGCCCATGCTCCTCGGTTGGGGAAAACCTCCGGCACTTGGGGTTCGCCGCCGTCGCAAAGAGATCGATCTGGGGTTCGCCCCATCGTCGGAAGAGTCGGTCCACTTGATCCTGGCGCAGTTCCCACTCGTGGCACGAGCGCAGCTCCCTGCTGAGTGAGTCGGCGATGGTGTTTTTTATCCCTGCCAGATGAAAGGGTACCAGAAACATCCCTTGGGCGATGGCCCAATGCCACAGATCCTGGGCTTCCTTGGACAGGGCAGGGGATCTGGTTCCGTCCTGCTTCCGAATGGAAAACATCGTGGTGGTGTTGTCGGTGAAGATCCTCACCACCTTGCCCTTGAGGGACGGAAGGAAGGACCTGAGGGCCCAGAACACTGCGCGGAGCTCCAAGATGTTGATGTGAAGAGTCTTCTCCTTCGAGCACCAAAGGCCTCTCGCGTGGAGACCCCCGGTGTGCGCTCCCCAACCTTCCAGGGAGGCATCCGTCGTCACCGTCACCTGGTGGGCCGGGGCTAGGAAGCCTGTTCCCGCTGTCAGATGAGCGCGGACACCCCACCATCGTATCGCTTGACGGAACGCTTCGTCGAGCAGGATCCGGTCCTCGAAGCTGCCCGTCGTCTGGATCCAGTGGGCGTTGAGGAATTCTTGCAAGGGCCGCATCCGAAGTCTGCAGTGGGGCACCAGATAAATGCAGGAGCACATCATTCCGAGGAGGGACTTGATAGACCTCACTCTGGCCACGTCCGCTTTCCTAGGATGGTCCTTATCCTTTCCTCCGATGGTGAGGCCCGCCGCGCCACTGTGTCGAGCTGTGCTCCCAGAAACAGGGTGACTTGCGACGGGACCAGGGGGGATTTTGGAAAGTTGGAGAACCCCAGGTCCGTGAGCAGCTGGACGGACTTCGCAGTGTGTTCCACGGTGAGCTCCCTTGTCCTTGCCCGTATGAGCCAGTCGTCCAGGTAGGGGTAGACGCGGATCCCCTGCAGGCGCAGTCGCGCCGCCACCGGTGCTAGGCACTTGGTGAACACCCTGGGCGCCGATTTTAATCCGAACGGGAGGGCCTTGAACTGGTAATGCCGCCCTTTGACCACGAACCTGAGGAACTTTCGGTGCCTCTTTAGAATAGGGATGTGAAAGTAAGCATCCTCCAAGTCCAACGACGACAGGAAATCGCCCTCCTCCAGCTGTCCCAGCACGTGCTGGAGGGTGACCATCCGGAACTTCTGTGCATTGATGCATTTGTTTAGTCGTCGCAGGTCCAGGATGGGACGCCATCCTCCTGTCTTCTTCCTCACGAGGAAATATCTTGAGTAAACTCCGGAGCCCTGAAGCCTCTTCGGGACGAGCTCGATGGCAACATTCCTGAGCATCGCCCATACTTCCAACAGCAGTTGAGGGACGTGATTTTCCTTCCTGGCCACGGGAGGAATGCGGGGGCACCTCTTCTGGAACTCGAGGGTGTGCCCCAGAGCCAGGGCGTCCAGCACCCAACGGTCGGTGGAGATGGACTCCCACACGCCGAAGAACTTTGTCAGCCGGCCTCCCGCTTGGAGGCCGCTTTGCC
Source organism: Ambystoma mexicanum (assembly GCF_040938575.1). Taxonomy (NCBI): domain Eukaryota; kingdom Metazoa; phylum Chordata; class Amphibia; order Caudata; family Ambystomatidae; genus Ambystoma; species Ambystoma mexicanum. The sequence continues at coordinate 623,805,048 of NC_090928.1, read as the reverse complement.
TCCTTGACCACCTTGGCGACGACGGCGGGATCCACCTGACTTGCCGCGTCCCCTGTAGGCCTCCTGCGACGAAGACCTTGCCGCTTGACGGTAAGTAGAGGAGCTGCTGCCGGCTCCCTTGGAGGCACCCCGTCTGCCTCCGGAGCTCCAAAAGGACGGCCGTCGCGGTTGGAGCACACCCAGTGCACGGGCCGTCTCCGTGTCTGTCTTGATCGCCTGAAGGGATTCATCAACCGCCTTGCCAAAAAGGTTGTTCCCATCGAAGGGCATGTCCAAAACCTTGGTCTGAACGTCCTGGCGGAAATCTGTCGCCTTGAGCCATCCTCATCGTCTCAGGGAAACGCCGTTGCCCAACTGACGGAAACCGGTGTCGGCGATGTCCGTAGCCACCGTAATGGCGTGGTCCGAGGCAATCTCACCTTCCTGCAAGATTTCCAGGGCCTCAGCCCTCTTGGCATCCGGAAGGAAATCCAACAGAGGGGCGATCTTGAACCACAACTCCCTGTCGTAGCAGGCTACGATGGCCAGGGCGTTGGCTGCCTTGATGGTCGTCGCTGCAGATGAGATGACCCATCATCCCATCGCATCCAGCTTCCTACCCTCGCCGTCCGGAGGGGAGGTTGAAGTCGAGGCCGATGCCCCCCCGCTTTCTTCTTGGCCGCCGCCGAAACGACCGAGTCCGGGGTAGGTCGCGCAGGAGCCGTGGCAGAGTTCTTGAGGAGGGCGAGCCCCTCGTCCCAGATGTCATCAAGAAGCGGTACGGCGAGGACCGTCTTCCTTTTAGCCTCACGCCGCTGGTAAGGAACCCCTCCTTTTCCTCGGGGCAGAGCTGGAAGAGCTCGGATGCCCTGGAGATCATTGCATGGAAGGATCCAATCTCGTCGGGCGGGGATGCCCGGGCAGGGGGCGACGGGGGACACGTCCCGTCGTCGCCTCTGTCATCCGTACCCGTCCTAGTCGTGTCCATGCCTGTATCATCCCCGTGGGTAGTGGTCCGGGGGGAAGGCAGAGAAGGCCGCAGAGGCGGGAGAGAAGGCCTAGGACGAGTCCTCCTCCTCTTAAGCGGTGGGCTCCCGGAAGGTCCTGGCTCCGGTTCCTCCGTCGGGTCTGGCTCAGGCACCCCCGTCGGGGGAAGGGGCAACCTAGTCCTTATCTCCGAGCATAAGGACTGGATGGCTGACAAAATGGCCGCCGAGGTGTCCTGCGGCGCCGGAAACTAAGGGAGCGAGGGCTCTTGAGGAGCCTCGTCTGCGTCACAGTCGTCCTCGTCGTCGCCCTCGTCGGGATCCCTCCCGATGGGCTGGGCCTCCTCCACGACTTGGATGAGCTCCTCTTCACAGGTCGTGTCCGTATCCACGACGGCCACCACCCCCTAACCCCCTTTCCAACGAGGGCTTCGTGGGGATCTTCTCGATGGGCCTGAAAGACGACTCCCTCCGCGGTGGCAGGGAGACTCTGGTACCTGAGGGCGCCTCCACTGGCGTAGCCTCCACAGGCTGAGCCAGGGCCACGGCGACATCCTCAATGGAGGTCTTAGCAGGGTGAATTAAGGCCAACGTCACCTTCTGTATGCCAGGGGCCGTCACCTTGGGGGGAGGGTCCAAGCCTCGCTCCCCCTCTGCCGGAATCTTCGAGATTGACAGGGGCCTCGGCAGAAGCTTCGCCGGGTTCTCGGACTTCCTCTTACCCGAGCCAGAGCGTTGGCTCATGGTCGATGGGGCCGGGGAGGGTGCGCCCTGCCCTGCAGCCAAGGAGCCCGACCGTTCGGCGCTCCCGGTGCCCGCGGTGCTTAGCCTTTTGTTGGGCCCCCGTCGCCAGAGCACCCTCACAGGACTTAGAAGACCGCTCGGACTTCTTCTCGCCTGGCGGGCTCTTACCTTCCAGCCAGTTGGCGAGACGGAGGTGGCGATCCTTCATGGTCCGCTCCGACATGTTTCCACAAAACGCGCAGTCCTTTTCCTTGTGCGTCTTGTCCTCATGGAGACAGTAGAGGCATAACGAATGCTTGTCCTCCTTGAAAACGTTCTGAAGCTGGCATCCAGGGCAGGTCCTGAATAGCTTCCCGGGCGTGAAGCTCCCTTTCTCCTGGGCCATGTCCGGGGTAGGCCTCGGAACTTCTGGAATCCTCCAAAAGCGTAACTCGACTAAATCTTCACCCTTGAGGGGCGTAGAAACTCCGAAACGGATCCCCGTTGATCGGAAGTAGAAACGGTGGAGCTTGAGGCTCCATTTAACCGAAAAAATGAGAAAATCTGAAAAAGCGCGAAAACGCAGCAAAAGCACGAGAGCTAAGCACGAGGACTCCCAACACCTGAACGTGCGGTAAAAATCTGAGGATGGCTGCCAGGGGCGGGGCTTAGGGAGAGGGCAGTCATTGGCTGGGGGGCAGTATGACCCAGAGACCAGTGATTGGTTACTACTGAGAAAGAGATCAGAAACGAAACTGATACTGATTTTTTCTATACCGAGGATTCCCGGCCTGACGGGGAACATTCATGAGCATGTGAATCCATGCCAGACCCCATGCTGGAGAAAGGCAGGAAAAATGATAGAGCTTTTCTTCTTAGTGAAAACACTGGTTTCAATTCAGCTGTTAATGTTTGCTTTGAAAAATGGTTAATATCGTTCAGGGGCTGCTGCATTCCCTTTCTAATAGGAACAGTTCTGGCGAGAGGTTTGGAGCAAGGGGGTGGGGAGGAGGGCGGTCAGTGATTAGGCGATGAGACAGTGGCAAGAATTCCTTCCTTCTAGGGGCTTACATTTGTGGTTGGCTTCACAGACGTCACTTGCCATCAAAGCTGCGATAAGACTGCCTTCGGATAAGATGCTGCATAAAGCTCCCTCAGGAAAAACAGCAGGGTCTCTCTCACTGGGACCTCGGAAGAAATTTTAAAAACACTTATGAACCCAGCGTTTAAATGGGAAGCTCCATTAGTGGTGGATGATGAGATTGGGCAATGTAGACAAGATGGGTACATTTGCTTCTGAAAGTCCACAGAGGACTCAAAATGTGAGCTTGCCACAAGCCGCTGGCTAGTGATAATTGACTCTTGGCGAGTAAGAAATGGTGTACCGAGTTGAAGCGCGAGTTTCTATGAGACTGGCTAGTAACTTATTAGGTGCAACTATTACCCCTACATAGTGAACTACCAAAATCTCACATTTTAAGTGTGGTCCATTATTTTATTTGGCACATCAGGGTTTGCACTTTGATTTCTTCACATCAAATCCATGACTGTCAAACAATGACCACAACCAGGTGATCGTATCACACAGTATGTGTTGCTATGTATCCAATATCTTTGCAAAGCCAAGAGAACATGACCATTTCTGTACTCTAGTCAAACCAAGACTTGCTCATGGCATTGCTCGAATTAGAATACCAGTGTGCGCTCATACATTGCCATGACAGTTATTGGTCTCTTGACCTATTCATAGCAAATTCTTGTAATCTAACTTCTCAACGCCCACAAGTATCAAAAATTGACCGCCAACATTGTATCACCATGTGTGAGGAAGGTCTGCAGCTACTGAACGTGGAGGAAGGGGCCAGGCAGCAGGATCCGAAGCCGGCACGAGACACTGTCAAGATGAAATTCTGGCAATGGAGAAGGGTCCCAGAGTCCGGCAATAAGAAGGGGAGGGGTGGAGGGAGTGATGGAGTGGGGCAGGGGAGACAGCAGGACAGGCGAAGCGGGACCCCAGGACGGACAATGGGAATCAGTTTTAGTTACGTACCCTCAACTTTAGGGGGTTGAATTCTCCAGTTAAAAATGGAAAAAGATAGACCTCTTCCTGGGAAGGGAAAAGCCTGCCATTTTGGCCCTACAAGAGACACATATGTAACAGACAATCATAAAGTAAGACTCAAGAGGTTGCCCCACAGTGAAATCCAATAGCCAGGGGAAAACATGTGGGGTGCTCATAGCATTTAGGGAGCCGGCCGGGCTGCGTATTGGAGCAATGGTAGCAGACAGGGAGGGCAGGTATGCCTTTATCCACTTCAGTTGGGGGCGAGTGCAGTACACAGTGGCTGCAATATACGCAACAAATACGAGGCAAGATAGGTTTTGCAAGGGGTTCTGATTAAGTTGGAAAAATTTGCAGAAGTGCAAGTCATAGTGACAGGGGACTTCAAACTAACATGGCAACGCCCGAGTGGATGAGTGAATATACATGCCCAGAGCAATGGGGCCCAGACGGCAAAATTAAAAGCACAAATGTCCCAACTGGCCTTGGTGGATTCCTGGAGAGAGATCCAAAAAGTGACAAGAGGATTTACCTTTTAATCCCATGTGCATCAGACCTTCTCTAGAATAGATAACTGGGTTTCCAATACCTTGTTAGGCCAGGTCCAGAATGCGGGAATTGCGGGCCATGGCCAAGTCCGACCATGCCTCTTTCACGATCATGCTGCAGCAGGAAAGGATCAGGCCTGGGCTCTGGCGACGGAAATTTCCAGATCTGTAAAAGGATCCGGTGATTCAGGAGAAAATGCAGGATGGGATTGGGGAGTTCTTTAAACACAACAGGACCCCGGATGTGCAACAACATATGGTGTGGGATGCCTTCAAAGCAACCACGAGGGGCAAACTGATTGTGAAAAAAAGGACCTACAGGACAAGCAAGTCAGAACCCTTCAGGTCGACCTGGAATCAATTACGGGAATGTTAACGGACAAGGGGGTGGCCCTCAGAAATGAGTTAGAGGTATCAGAAGACAGCTGGACCTACTCCAGACCAAGTAGGCTGAGAAATGATTATTGTATATGTGACAGCAGTACTACATTAAGGTGAACAAATCCGACCGTATGCTCGCAAGGCAGGTCAGGGAAAAGGAAGCGTCAATAGCAATCCTTCAAATCAAAACAGGGGACGGGGTCCTTAGCACCTCATTGGAAAACAGTCAAGACCTTCACCGACTTCTATGCAAAGTTGTACTCCTCTGACTTCAAGGGTGGCACACCAGGAAGCCCATTGCAGAAGGTGCCTGTTAGCGACAGTTGCGCCAGGGGAAACGGAGATGCTGGAAGAGGAAATAACTCTGGAGGAAGTAAGAGCAGTGATTTCAGTCCTCCCGCAAATAAAGCTCTTGGCCTGACTGCTTCCTGGCTAGCTTTTACAAAACATTCAAAGAACCACTAATTCCGGTATTGACGTCCCTCTTTAATTCTGTTGAGATCTCAGGGAGCATCACCGAACCACAGAGGAAGCAAAAGTGGTGCTGTTGCCCATACCTAACAAAGATAAAAACGCAATGTGGGGTCTACTGACCTATAGCTCTGATAAACCTAGTTGCAAGAATCTTTCCCAAAATATCAAACAGGTTAGACCAGATCCTTCCCAAGTTGGTGCAGCCGGATCAGTCGGGCTTCTTCAAGGGGAGGCAAACTTTTGACAATATTAGACAGGTGTACCACCTCATAGAAAAAGTGAATAAAACCGGTACCCTTGCGATGGCGCTTGCCCTGGATGCCGAAAAGGCGTTAGACAAGGTAGAGAGGTCTTTTTGTTTCTCACAATGAAAGCCATGGGGTTTGGTCCGAGATTCATGCAGCTGGTCCAGGCCAATTATCGCACACCATTATCGCACACCCACATTGCGATTAGCCATCAATGGCCACATATTAAAGGGAATTAAAGTTTTGAGGCAGCAAGCAGGGATGCCCGCTGTCCCCGATCTTGTACACGCTCTACCTCAAGCCTCTATTGATGCATATTAGAAATTGCAAGGACAAAAGGGAATTCTGTTTAGGGGTGAAGAACAAAGTAGTGGCTTTCGCCAATGATATGTTACTCACAGATCCAATCAGATACTTTGCCGGCGGTGGCCAAAGGCCTTGGAGTTTGGAAGAGTAGCAGGCCTGAAAATCAACACTCATAGATCTGAAATGATGCATATAGCAGGAGGGAGTAGGTCAACAGTTAGGGCCTCGCTAGCTTGTCCCTACAAAAGGGCGGACAAGGGCCTTTGATACCTGCAAGTACAGATTATGAACTCAGGCTCCTTAAATTAGGCCAAATACCCCCCCCCCCGCCCCTCACTAACGTCAGTCAAGCAATGGTTAGAGAAACGCTGGTCTCTGTCGATATCTTGGTTAGGGAGCATCTTCAAAATGGTGGTTCTCACCAGGGTTTTAGATTACTTCCAAGCCCTCCCAATAGCACTCCCGGAGAAATTCTTTAAGACCATAAAAAGGATGGTGGGGGCCTTCATTTGGAAAGGGAAAAAGCTGAGGGTGGCCTGTAACATATTAACGACACCAATGGGTAGCGGAGGAATGCGTGCCGTGAACATCCAGAAATATTACCAAGCGGACCAACTAAGGGTAGTAAAGGAATGGTTTTCGGGGAACCGGGAGAAGGTGTGGCAAAGGATGGATGGATGGAGCAGGGGTGAATAGATCTTTGAAGGAAGTGCTGTGGTGCTCTTAGGGAGATAGGCCAAGTAACATGTACTACAGAAAAATCACAGCTCTGCTGGGTGATCTATGGAACTCCTTGGTTCATAGTGCTGGACTAACGACGTTCTCCTCACCACTGACCTTTATTCCGTATCCCCCAATTTACACCGGGGTAGAGCGGGGAGCGTATACGCGTTGGGAGGAGGGATGCCAGACACTGAGGCACATGGTGAAAGCCCAAGAGGTCAAGACCTTCCTTCAATGTAAAGGAGCAGTTTAACCTGGGAGAAGAGGAAATGTTTCAATATGCACAGGTAAGACACTGGCTAATGGTGCAGGGGAACAAACAAGCTACAGTTGGGGAGCTCACCACCTTTGTAAAATATGTGACAACCAACTCCGGGGATCTGAATAGGATTTCAGCACTCTACTAGATTTTCTCTGAGACCAGTTTGTCCAGAATGGGCATACATGGAAAGATGGGGAGAGACCCAGGTGGTTCAATTTCTGAAGAACTGTGGAGGGCCATACCTTCGCTCATGAGGTCCCAGCAGATCAGGGAGATGTAGATAAAGATAATGGTGAAGTGGCACATGACCCCAGAGAAACTGCACAATTTTACTCTGCTGTGCCAGAGGCATGCTGGGGGTACTGTGGGAAAGAGGGTACCTGGGAGCACATCTGGTGGGTATATTTGGTCCTAGCTCCTTATTGGAATAGCGTCAATGGGGCAATGAAACCATATTTAGTCAACAAATCAGTAGGAAGTATGAAAAAGCAATGTTGGGTATGGGAGAGGTGCTGGAGCCCTTACCAACAAAAGCTCAACGCATGGCCTGTATGATTCTCAGGGTGGCAGCACTCTTGTTAATAGTACAGAAAAGGAAGAAAGCAGAAGTCCCCTCAGCATATGAATGGATTACTAAAATATGGCATTATGTTATCGTTGGAATGGGTGACCTATACGATTCATAGTGACCAGGGGAGGTTCAAAGACAATTGGGACGTGGTGTTGTGCTTCCTCCAGAAAGGCTTTGGCATAAACTGGTACCCACAGAGGCTTTGTATATTTGAACTGTCGTAATGTCCGAGTCAGGTGGCAAAAGTAGTATGATTGCCTTAGTATGCGGAAGATGGGTGTTATCGGGGGAGGAGGTTCATCATTCATGTTATCATGTGAAACGCTCAATAAAAAATAAAACGTTTTTTTTTTAAAAGCTTCAAAAACATTCCTAATGTGACAATTGCATCCAAAACAAATTCTTTACAATAAAATCCATATACATCCCCAGAACTCCCAAAAAGTCCTGCCAAATATTAGTATTGAAAATTAGGACTGCCCAATTAAAGCTTTATGCCTCATTTACCAGACCTGTCAAATAAAATTGTTAACTATGAAAATATACTCCCCCCTAACGTACCAAAAAACATAGCGAATTGGTCAAGCAAGCAACTTTTTGGGGCAGAGATATGTGTCTGGAGTGGAGTCCATCATCTGTCTTCTACATAGTATTGTATCTCCCTTAACACAACCAAAAGGATTCAAACCATTGATCTGCTATCATGTTAGGCGGACAATCATTTATTGTAGTGTGGATCAAAGCAGAGGGTCTGTTCTAGCCCAGAGAATCCTGTGTGCTCAGGTAATAAATGGGGATTTGTGGTTCCCTATGTCCACTGCTCACGGATGATTGATGAGCCATTCAATATTCCCCCTCAAATATGACAGAGCCACACACAAACTGGCCAGGAGGCGAATATCCAATACAAAGCATATGTCTATGCTAAGGGTGCTGTAGTACAGGGACCACATGGTTAACCGATTTGACTTCTCGCTCCCCAATTAAAGCAGTGTTCTGACAAGGAAGAATCAGTCTGAACACCACACCCACCTTGCTGGGACAAGCAAGTGGCTTCCACTGGCACAGATTCCCAATTCTCCAAAAAGGGATAAACAGTGGGACATGCACATACTGTCCATTTCCAATGGGCAGGTTAGGGGCGTTTTCGTAATGTCCACTTAAGGTAAGGCTTCATAAAACTATCCTTTGGCATACAGGTCCCCAACTCAAGTCTGTACTACTCAAGGAACCTTGGTAGAGTGGCAGAGCAGTCACGTTCATCATAGGAGGAAGATGTAAGCTGTAGGCAAGTACACTGAACCGAGTTAGTACAATTATCCAAAGAAACACTTGCACATATGTTATATCAAAAAATATCATGTATCATATTACACAAGGAGGTCAGAAGAACAAGTAACTTAATGTAACGTTCTTTCGACAGGATGATCGTCCCATTTATTCCTCATCTTACATATTCAATATCTTCAGCTTTGCTGCATCGGAAAGAACATTTCTCCACCAAAGGGCGCTGTGCTCGAGGTTGTGGCGTTGATGTTCCTCGGAGGCAGCCGCCAAACGTTGACGTCATCCGCAGTAGAAATGGCTCGGGCTGCGGCTGTTGGCTTCAGTTCTGTTTTTTCGTATATTTTTAAATGACTAGATCAGGCGTACCCCTTAGACCGCAAGCTCAAGGAACATGGAGTGTAAAGACACGTAAACTGTACTGCGGGGTAGGTTGGAAGGGTCGATGAGGAATACGTGGGAGGAGCATCCAGTCGAAAGAACCTTACAGTTGGTAAGTAACTTGTTCTTCGAGTGGATTTTGTCCTCCCACATATTCCTCATCTTAGATAGGCTCCCAAAGCAGTATGAATTTGGAGGAGGGAGTACCAGAAATATTAATTATGGACTTTATGAAGTACAGCTTTTGCAAAGAGACTCCCTTGTGATGATGTAGAATCTAGAGAGTAATGCTTCACAAAAGTGTGCACAGATGACCAGGTGGCTGCTGCACAAATATCTTGCATTGGGACACCCCTCTGAAGAGCTGTTGAAGTTGTCATGCCCCTGGTTGAATGAGCTCTTTTTCCATCTGGAGGATCTTTTCCAGCCAACCTACAACATTCAGTGATTGCCAAAATTATCCATCTGGACAATGTCTGCTTTGTTACTGCTAAACCCAATTTGTGTCCAGTATATCCCACAAATAGTTGGTCACATTGTCGAAATTTAGCCAACCTGGATATATAGAAACTAAGCCCTTTTTGGATCCAGTCTGTGTAACCTTTCTTCCTCCTTACTTGCATAAGGAGGAGGATAAAAAGAAGGTCATGTTATTTTTTGTGACAGATGAAAGTCAGGGACAATTTTTGGCAGAAAGGAGGGTTTAACCCTAAGAATAACTATCCTTATGAAAAATGGTGTGAGGAGGCTTACTAGAAAGCGCCTGCAACTCACTCACCCTGCGGGCTGATGTAATTGCCACTAGAAGTATGGTTTTTAAAGTAAGGAGCCTTAGTGTTCAAGAATGTAAAGGTTCAAATGGAATACATGTGATACATTTTAAAAAATAAATTTAAATCCCACACACGTACCTGAAAGGGTATTGGAGGGTACATGTTAGTGAGCCCCTTCAGGAACTGCACAATTATGGGCATTTTGAAATAAGACTTCTTCTGAGGAGCACTTAAAAATAGATAGCGCCGCAAAGTATCCTTTTATTGTGCCAACTTGGAGCCCCAAATTGGCCAAGTGTAAAAGGAAAGATAGTACTGTAGGAATATTACATTGGAATGGATCCACATCCTTATCCCTGCACCAGTTACTGAACTTGTTCCAACGACACCGGTACAAGGATTTAGTTGCTGGCCTTCTGGCCGAAAGCAAAATCTCCATTACATCATCCGTAAGTCCCAATACTTATATTTCAGCCTCTCAGAGACCATGCGTGAAGGCTTGACCTCTGGATGAAGAGCCCAACCTTCCTCTTGCGAGAGAAGATACTCTATTTGTGCAAGACGTATTGGAGGGCAGATGGACATGTCCAGAAGAAGGTCCGGGTACCATGTCCTCCGGGCCCAATCCGGGGCAATTAGGATCATGGTTTTCCTGAACTTTCTTAACCTCCTGATTACATAAGGAATCACAGGGACTGGAAGAAACGCGTACAAGAGCGGAAATTCCCAGTCCACTACAAACGCGTGCCCCAGAGCTCCTCTTGAAGGAAATTCCCTTGAACAGTACTGATCGCATTTCCTGTTGACACTGGTCGCGAAGAGATCCACTTGAGGGGTTTCCCAAAGGGTGAAGATCTCTTGAAGGACTTCCTGAGCTAGTTCCCACTCGTCAGACACTATGCTCTGCCTGCTCAGTGTCTGCCGCCATGTTCTGCTCTCCGGCTCGGTGAACTGCCGATAGAGATTCCTTCTTGCATATCCCAGAACCAGAGCTGCATTGCCCCTCTGCACAGTGGCTGTGACCCTACTCTCTTGAGGTAGTACATAGCCACTGTGTTGTCCATTATTAGGACATTCTTTCCCCGTACAGAGAGCAGAAAGGCCTTCAACGTTAGTCCGATTGCCATCAGCTCCAAAAGGTTGATGTGTAGTTTGGACTCTGATGGAGACCAACGAGCGCTGATTGTCAGATTGTTGGTATAAGCTCCCCACCCCATGAGTGAGGTGTCCGACACTACTGTTATCTCCGGCCATGGTTGCCAAAAAGATTCTCCCTTGAGATTTTCTTTGTAAGTCCACCATAGAAAATCTTGAGCCACTCTGGTCGGGACTTGCAGATGATCTGACATATTCCCTGAAAATCGGGACCATTGAGTCCTGAGGGCCCATTGAAGGGATCTCATTCTTAATCTGGCCTCTGGAACTAGAAATATGCAGGTTGCCGTGAGGCCGAGCAACCTCAGAAAATCGAAAGCCGGCAGATGTTGGGCATTCTGAAACTTTGGTACCATCTGCAGAATGTGGTGAGCTCTCTCCTCAGGAGGCGAGGCTTTGCCCGAGGAAGTATCCAGGACTGCTCCGATGAATTGGAGCTTTTGGAGTGGAATCATTTGTGACTTCTTGTAATTGAGGGAGAAGCCCAGTCTGTGCAAGAAGTGGCAGGTCATGGTCAAATGTTCCTGGGCTCGTTCGTGTGAACTTGCCCTGATCAACCAATCGTCCAGGTAAAGGTAGACGTGAATTCCCCCCCCCCCCCCGGAGACTCGCTGCCACCACAGCCATCAGCTTGGGGAAAACCCTCGGGGCGGAGGTCAACCCGAATGGCAGGACTCAAAACTGATAATGATAATCAAAACTGATAATGAGAATTGCCAATCGCGAACATCAGGTACTTTCTATGCTTGATATGAATTGGCACATGAAAGTAAGCATCCTGAAGGTCCAATGATACCAACCAGTCTTGGAGCTGGAGAGACTGAAGGATCTGAGAAAGGGTAACCATCTTGAACTTGTCCTTCCTGAGGAACTTGTTCAGGTTTCTTAAGTCCAAGATGGGTCTCAATCCTCCGTCCTTTTCTGGAATTAGGAAGTATGAGGAAAACCAACCCTTGTTCCTCCCCGCTACCGGTACATGTTCTATTGCACCTTTCTCTAGCAGGGTTAAGATTTCCTGCAACAGGAGTGGATCTGGAATTTTGCATCCCGGAGGGTGATCCTGAGGTTTCTTCTGAAAAGGAAAGCAGTAACCCTGGGCCAGTTTCTAGTGCCCAACCATCTGAAGCAATGCCCCGCCGTTTGTTCAGATGCTGAGAGATCCTGCCTCCCACTGGAGTCTTGTAGTTCAAAACCTCAGTGATTTTGTGGCCGCTGCAGCAGTGGCTGAGGGGACAGATGCCGCCCCTGGGGCTGATCTAGCACCTTTTGCTCACTCCAGAGGAAATTTCCTTTCTCCCCTTTCACTGGCCTGTCCTCTTCCCCATCCAAATGAGGAATAAAAATGAAAAGGACGACCCCTCCAGGAAGATGAGCCTGTGTAGGGGCGTTGTGGAGGTCGTCGTATGGAGGCCTGCAGCTTCTCCACACTTTCATCCGCCTTGCTGCCGACAACCTTAAGCCGTCAAATGGCATATTGAGAAGTCTGGCCTGCACATCCGGTGCAAATCCTGACTTTCTCAGCCACGCAAATCTGCGTAGCACTGCGCTAGATGCTATGGACCTACTGATACTGTCAGCAGTGTCCAGACCTAATTGAAGGCATTCCTCCATAGCCTCCTTTCCATCTCACAATCGCAAGGAACCCTTCACGCTCCTCGCCATCGGGAATATGTTCAGCTGCTGCTGTCAATCCCACAGGGTGTATGTGAATCTTGCAAGGGTGCAAGCCACATTTGTTTATTTTAATGCCATGCTTCCCGTAGGAAAAATCTTATGAGACCATGCATAAACTTTGTCCTATCTGGGAGAATTGTAGGGTATGCAGAATTCCTAGTGGATGTGGCCGCCTGGACCACTAAACTTTCAGACGATGGATGCTTTATTAAATATTCAGGGTCCGAAGAAGAGGGCCTGTATTTACTTGTGAATTTGTTATTTACTGCAGGAGCCGACTCAGGGGTTTCCTATGAAGCCATCACCTTCCTTTGTAGCACTTATGTGAAAAGGAAGTATGGGATCCTGTTGAGGGACTCCAAAAAGGATCTCTGTCATGTCATCCTGTTGGTAAATGGGGGAATTCCTGTTCTATCCCATGAATTCTGTCACTCTATTAATCAGTCTCCCGTATCCTGAGTCTGCGTGATCAGCAGGGTCAGGTCTTTCAAAATCTAACTCTGGAGATGTGTCCAGACCATTGGCTGTCTGCAGACACTCGTAGGTCTGCCATTTTAGAACGAGGGTCAATTAACTCATCAGAAATTTCTCTTGTTCCAAACTTAACACCAGCAGGTATGTCCCCCTCCTAGGATTGCTCCTCAAATGGAAGACATGGATTTGAAAAAATCCAGTCTAGTTTCTGGATGAAACCTCTTCTCCGGTGGCATAGACCTTGGCTTCGATAAAAGGGGTTGATTTGGGTATCGGAATTAACGATGCCCTCGACAAAGGCATTGATGTTATCGACACAGGCTTCGACATAGTCGAAGGCGCTCCCGACACCGTTGAAGGAGCCTTCGACACCGTCGAGGGAGTACTCGATTATAAAGTCTGAGTGGGCTGTCGACGCTTTCGACCCCATCGCCTTCGATATAGACATTAATGGCGGTTGGGTATTCAGCGCCATTTTGTAGAGTATTGCTTCCGATTTATGCACTGAAGGCGTTTTTTAATGAGGCATCTGAGAGGTTTCCCTCGATGACAGTTGACCATTTCTCGCTGGATTTTAATCTTTTTGTCTTTGATCTCCCTCTGTCACGTTTAGTATGAGCAGGGGTATGGTCTTCACTAGATTTCTTTGTTGGGGTCTAGGCCGCATTCTCAAAGATTTTAATCACTGAGGCTCTGAAGGCCTCCCACTTTTTTGGGGAATCATATTTAGAAGGGCAGGTGATAACCTCCGCTTCTGATGACGAAGAGTAAGAGGGGGATCGGTGTCACCTTTTCCTCTATTTTCTTTTAAGAAAACGACTTCCTAGACTGTCTCCTCGACCTTGATTTCTTCGATTTGTGACTCGACCAGGCTGAGTCTTTCTTTCTTCTCGAAGAAGACTTCGAGGATTCCTCCCCCACCGCCAGTTTACCTCTACGTTCCTTGAGGGCTTTGTTGGTCATTACCTGACCGGAACCGCACTTGTCCACTCGATGGTACGGACCCAAGCACCAGAAGCAATTTCGATGGGGATTGGTAATCGACAATCCTCCTGCATTTCTGACATTTTTTTAAGCCAGTTTTAGGCATGGAAGGATTCGACGAAGAAGACATAGTTCGAAGAACTGAAGCACCATTTTCTTGATACGAAGCGAAAGCATCAGAAAAACGGAACTGAAGCCAACGGGCGCAGCTCGAGCCATTTATACTACAGATGACATCGATGTTCAACGGCTGCCTCCGAGGGACATCAACGCTGCAACCTCTTTCTTTAAGAGCTGTAGTTAGTAAGGATAAAGAAAGAATCTCAAAGAGAGACCACAAAAGGGTTGCCAGAAACACTGCCCATAAGAATCTGTGTGCTGCAAAAACTAAAGACAGATGCCTTAATACACTCCATAGTAAAGGTAAAAAAACAAAGCAGAGTTCCAAATGTCAGAGCAAATAAGAATGAGTGCAAAAAGGCTCCACTCATTCAGGATAGAAAGAAAAAGGTCCAGAAGTCCAGCAAAATGTGCTGGAGATCTAAACAAGAGAGGGGATGAAGCATAAAAACGATAAATCTCCCCAACAGTTCCCACTTAAGATACCTGAAATTGGTCTGGGACAACTGGTCTGTGCATTGCGATACTGTGTCCTGTAAAACCTTGTCCTATGCCATTTTGATTTAGATGTATTCATCACACAAAAAGATCACCACAATTACTCCAAAGTTTATACTGAGTGCTACCTCTAGACCATCTGAATAGGTGTAAACGTTTAGTTCAATCTTTGAAATAACAAGCAACCAAATCATGAGTCAGTCTTTATATAACAGAGCAATTTATGTGCCAACACGTTTTTCGAGCAATTGGCCCTTCGTCAGTTCAAGTGATTGGTGGCATTAGTAAATTGTGATCATCATATTAAATGTTATATGAGCATTTAATATTAAATGACATTTTTAAATCAAGGACTCCTGTGGTTCCTTTCAGATAGGTCTTCAATCAGATTGCAGAATGTTACCCTACCATCCCAATAGGATTCATGGTACAAAACTTTCAAGACTATTTCAAGAATGTGGACTGTTTTGGTATATAACAGACACACAATTTTGTTTGTTGTCTTATATAGGTGTACATAAGTGGGTACCCTCACTGTGGATAGGTACTGCAACACACTCTTAAAACAGTTTCAGGTACCCAGCGCAAGACTGAATCATATACTCCACTTTTCATTCATTGGGGAAAAGTGGGCGACTACTGAATGTCAACATTAGTTTAAACATTTCCTTCAACATCTACAGTAAATCATTTCCATCATAGGCTTAGTAACCACCTCATGATTCTGGGGTCAATATCCTTGATTGCTATTTAGGTCTAAGGAACATGTTCAAGAATAAAAAAAGAACCGTTGGCATGTCAGGGAATATTTTAATGCTTCAAGGACCCATTGTGTAGCCTAACATGCTTACTCAACTCAAAAATAAAGTAATTTCACTCAGAGAATTAAATTTTGACCAAGAACAGGGTTGGAAATTGAGGGCCACTGGGAACTATTTATCTCCTGCTTGTAGCCTAGAAGTGCCTGGTTTGCTTGACACCAACGGTCACCACAAGTTATTAATGGCTCCACAGACCAACTGATGCCAAACTAACATAACTCTGATACATTAACTTGCGCGTTTGGGACCATCTGGAACCCCTCTGCACTACGGGACTGTCTCTGTATCCCTACAGCCCCCCCCCCCCCTTCCCCAGCACTTGTTCTGCACTTACCTTGCACTTGCCACTAGCTGGCCCTTTTTTATTTATTACTTTACGCCACTTACCTTTACTGCACTTCCCCCCCCCTCCCCTTCCCCTTTTTCCCCCCTCCCCCACCCCTGCACTTGCGCGATCTGAATGTCACCTGGCCTAGTAGGATCGTTTGTTTGGTCTCCCCTTGTTCCTCCCCTCCCTGCCTCGTCGCGCCTTGAAACACCTGTGTATAGGCGCGTTACAAATACCATATCATATCATCTATGAATGAACATTTAGACACCTAAGTGACATTTAAACCATAAGGGGTTGTAAACCACTGAGAAAATGTTAGTTTGGAAATCAAATCTGCAGAACGCCAATAACTAGCTCCTTGTTCCCCAGTGGTAGCTCCTGCGTACCAGTTCATGTCAGATACCCAGGATCTGCCGTTAACGTAAGCTTTTCCAATCTTAAAATGTGTTCCCTGCAAGATTATGGCTTTTCAATTCCTTGTCGCTCCTATAATAGTACATTTGAGGCGGCTGGTTGTAGCAAACATTTGTGAACATTCTGGTACAAGAGGTAGTGAAGGGTTGAACAATGTGGTCTTAAATGAATGAAAATTACCCATTGCCTCCTGGCTTCAATGAAGTTGGGTCAGTTGATGAGTGTCTCAGTGAGCGGGCTGGCAATCAGAAATTGTGGACAAATACTGTTAGTATCCTACCGGTCCCAGGAATGCTTGCAACTCCTTGAAGATGGTAGAGGAACTCACTAGAAAGCTTCCACTTTCCTTACATGGTTTGAACAAGCACATTTCCAAAGCAAAATGCGAAGTGCTTAACCATAGGGGACAAGCTGCAGAGCCCAATTTCCTCCTAGGAATGAACTATATATCCAAATATTAGTACAGAGCCTCTAGAAACTCAAGATGAGAGCCTAGGATGTGTCCATGCATCTTTGGAAAGTGGCAGAAGCACCATGTTAGCCCAAAGAGAAGTATAGCGAACTGAAATTCCCCTTTGTGGTGGAAAAAGCAGTCGTCTTATCTTCAGGAGCAAGCAGGTCCTGCCAATATCCATAAGCTACATCAAAAGTGGAACTCCTGGTAAAGGTTCCATATTTTCAATGAAACCAGCGTTAGGCAATGTTTGTATGCAGTACCTTCTGGGAACACTACAAACAACTGACTACAGGTATAGGAACCCCAACCTTTGGTATAAATTTGTACTACAGAGTTTTGGTAGCGTGTTGAGCAGCCAGGCTTATTTCAAGAGGGGTCAATGCGAGTTGTAGTGGAGTTACACAGAGATTTACAGTTACAAGTATTCAAATAAACTCTTACACTCAAGGTTTCTTGAATAAACAATTATTAATTCATCAGTCAGTTAGAATAAGCCTTCTGCAGAAGGTAGCAATAACACTTCATGAAATACACACTCTTAATATCTCTAAATCAGTAGATACCCTTTTGAGATGGCCCAGAGACACTACCTACACCCTCAGGTGACTTCAATTGCTAGGGTGCTGGGGACATTAATTTATCACTGTTGCATTTAGGATCATATAGTAATAAGGCAAAGAAAAAGATTTAGAGCAAATAAGAGACCACAAATATTCTTAAGCAGGCAAATACTTTGGACCCCCCCCCCCCCCCCACACGCCCCAAGAAGAGTCATTCAGTACAATAGGTTAGGCCAAAGTCAATTGGCAAAAAGTCTTATATAGGATGAAGCACTTCTGGTAGGTTTATGGAAAAGTCTTTGCACAATGTTTTAAAAGCAATTGAAGAAAAGAAGAATCGAATGTAGGGCCACAAGCCGATTAGACTTGTGAGTAGTAGAAGATGCAAGCAACTCTACAGTAAGAGGCAAGTTCTCTTAGACTTTGTACAGTACCTTTAAAAAATTAAAAAGATGCAGCAGATGACTCGTGTTCAGCTCTGCAGATCTCCCTGTTCCTGGGCCTCAGTCGTGGGGACAATAGGGAGGACGTCAGGGGACTCCTGCACTGCACTGGGACGGTCAAAACTCGCAACCAGCAAACTTCACTTTCAGTGGCTGTTCATTGTTTCAGCTCCTCGCGTCTACTGCGAATAGCAACACTGCAGTTCCTGGCTGTCGAGATGGACTTTCCTTGCTTCTGGGGTCTGCACTCTGTTGAGGGGGAGTGCATTTGGGTCTCCTAGGAGACTTAAGCACTGGGAGTTCCGGGCACCTCCCTCACTTCCTGTCAACCCCAGACACCCTGGAGCCAGAGGCAGGTCTCGGTCGGTCCCTCCCTCCCTCCGTCGTCCCTCCCTCCCTCCCTCCGTCGGTCCCTCCCTCAAAAGATTAGGACTGTGGTTTTGCTGCCACAACCAGTTAATGTGTTAAACCTGCTCCTTTCTGAGACACTTGATGTTGTGTTTGTATATGTTTAACAGCCCAGGACCTCAATGGCTGTGCCTCTGCATGAGTATCAGTGTTATGGAGCACACCGGCAACAACCTCAATCTGGCACTCTGGTCATATGTAACTTTCACTTGTCAGTAATGGTGGATCAATTCAGAACAAATGCTTCCTTCTGAGCAAGCTGGGAAGTATTTAAGGCCAGATTAGCTTCCTGTTCACTATTTTAATAGATTAAGCACATTGCATGGGCCTCTGCCTTGAGCTCAGAGGGAGGCCTGTGGTATTGGTGGGCTCCTGCGCATTGCAAATAGGCCCAGGTTAGCAGATCGTAGTTTATTCTTGCTTATTCAACTACTTCCTTAGTCGATGCTTTCAAGTCTGATTAAATGCTCAAGCATCAAGAAAGAGGTTATGGCACAATGCACACCTCCCAGAAATACAAAGAATGGGCTGTTTCGAGAACTGGGAAAAACGTGGGATATGCACACTAGCACACGTGATCCAAGAGTGGCGCCTATTAGACTTTGAAACCCTGAACAACAAATTTGGCCTGGCACCGATGGACCGGTTTAGACATGTGCAATGTGCTCACTCCATGCACACCCAATTCCCGGACATAATCACTATACCTCCTTGCTCCCCCCTTGAGACTAACATTCTCCCGCAACGTATTGCCTCCGAAGTCACCTCCACGCTCTACCAGGCACTTAACTCTTTCGGAACTAGGGAGCTAAATAAATTGAAAGAGAAGTGGGTAAGGAACCTGGGAGTGCTGGAACCAGAATACTGGATAGATGCACTGATGTTCCCCCAAGAGATAGGTATAGAGGCTAAACTGAGACTGATACAACTCAGAATACTTCACCGCTCCTATCATCCTCGGACAGCCCTTGCCAAATGGGGGGGGGGGCCACCAGGGACGGGTCTCCGATGTAAACAGGGAATGGGCACCTTCTCCCATATGATCCGGGACTGCCACGTGTTACAATCCTTTTGGGATTAATGCATCAATAAGATTTCCAACGTATTAGGATCACCAATTCCAAAGGACCCCAAAATGACTCCTTGGGGTCTAGGGGGAGGTAGATCTCACATAACATGAAAAAAAGTTCCTAGCAGTGGCACTGGGAGTAGGGAAACGGCTGATTGCCGCAACTTGGGGTTCAGCAGAGCCAATATGCCTAAACCGATGGATTAACGAAGTTAGCACGTGTGCATCTATGGAACGCTGCATCTACGACGCGAGAGGCTGCCCCAGAGATTTAAGATATGGGGGAGATGGCTAGATGTGTAATGAAGAATGTCTTTCCCCTTCACACCCACGGCCCCTCTCTCCCTCAACCCCGCCACCCCACACCCCCTGAGACCCAATGTACCCCCCAAAACCAGATGCCTAACGCTTAATCACTGCCGAAACTCTAAGTTCAATGCCTATGTTCATTGTGTTTTGTTGTAAAGAAAACAAATAGTGTTCTAAAAAAAAAAAAAGAAAAAAGTAAGAGGTACTTAAATTTGTTGCATTTTAAAAACAGACCCTGATCAGTACGAATTTTCTTCAGGAGCCCCACTCATGTCAAGGAGGGCACTAGATGTTTAAGAGTGACATGGTGTGTTGGCTCTGAGGAAATGCTTCGGATAGTGGCTGGTGTACTTCAATGTGAAGATGCGTTTGTTGCTGTGTTTTGGGGTTCCAGAAGCCACGATGTAATTGGTTGGTTCTGAAAAAGGAGGTCTATAACATGAAAAGATCTGAGGGGAGCTTTGGGAAAGTTGACCAGGGAGGCCTTCTGGCAAATTTAAGAGAGAACAGTACTCCTTTAGCTGGTGGTATATGCCTGGCCAAAATAAATGGGATAGCAAGTGCCACTAGGGCTTTGTTACCTGTTAATGAATGGCTAATACACACGAGTGGTGGAGTAACTCTAGATCTGTAGGCTGGAATGGTCTTGACACCAAATAGATATTCAGTCTTCTCACCCCACCGCCTTCCCCTTCTCTTTATCCTCTGTGGGATTGAAAGGGCTATTTATTGTGGCAAAGTATGATCCATGCTTCTTCTCATGCTCAGGTATACCTTGTCTCAAGGTAGTTTTTAAAGCTGAAACAGTCTGCAAAGTAGCTGCAAAGACGAGAGATTCCTTGAAGCTCTCAGGGATGATTGGACAGTAAGGGGTTTGCATGGGATGAACAGACCCGAAAGTCTAGTCTTCCCCTTAGGTTTCAATACTTTTGGCTTGATTATCTCTTAACAGATCAGCATGGTGATTGCATCTTCCTCCTGGGCACAATATGGTTGCGATGCCTGATTGATGGGTAAGCTCTTTAGAATCCCAATCATTCACCCCTGCTCCCAAATCCAGACAGTACTCGGGTACACTTGAATGATTGCCACCAACAGGTACCCCAGAGAAATTGAATTTACAGGCTGGCTATTGTTAAGACCCAATCATGTGAGGGAACCGCCCTGTCCAAAGCTATACAGATTATAGCTGGCCTCTCTAAGGACTTTAGCCTTTGGGGACTATCTTCAGCTAAGGAATTTGGGTCAGAACTTGGTATAGGGCCTTGCCAATCAGACTACGGACTTCACCTACAATTAATGTTCAACACCTTTAGTATGGAACAAGGATGGATGGGATGAATTCTTCAAGGTTTCAACTACACTCAGATAATTTGAGGTAATAGTGTCAGGATTGAAGCAACAAAATAAGAGGGGATTTCCTTAACAGGACTTACTGTCTAAATTCCTTAGTCTCACATATGAGTTGGGGTCCAAGTCCCAGATCTCTCACATTCATGAAACCTATTATTCAGCTCTGTATTTTGGTTCTTTCAGGATTGGTTCTTGGTCCAGATATGGTCACCATCTGACTGCACCTGAAGCTTATTGTAACACTGAACAGCAAAAATGTTTAGTCCACCCACCTTGGCAATGTATCCAGAGATGTGCCATATTTTCCTCCTTAATCATGTAATTGCCTCCTTCAATGTGGAGCAAACGTTTAAATCATTAGACTGCCAGCTTTATCAGATTAAGTTCACATTGTTGCATGGTTTTGCACACTTGATTAAAACCCAATAACTCCTCATTGCATTTAGCAAAATGAGGATTTGTGGACAACTGCTGGTCACAGAGGTTAAGAGAGCCCTTCTCTATACTCCAGGCTATCGTAGAGTGGCTTAAGAGCCACCCATGATTGTCATTGTATGAAACAGTGCGTGTGCTTCCCTTGCCACGGTCCACCCAATTTATGGATTTTGCTCCTTACTCCCATATATCAGATGTGCTCCAGATAAGGGACAACCTGTATTTTTGCTGGCATAATACACACAGATTGCTCACTGGGACAAGACCTTCAAGAGAGGTACATCGGCTAGTACTACTCAGCTGCTGATTGGGTAGGGAGGTTAGACTCTGTGGGATTCCCCCAATGCATGAAACCAGATTCTCACAGCAAAGAGACACTAGTTGCATAATCAGGGGGACAACTACTGGTTTCACATCCACGCAGCAGCAGACTCTCTGCCTTCTCCCTTTGTCTCTCACACATATACATGGGATTTCCTGAGAGGGCAGGAAGAAGGGCAAACTACAATATGGCCAAAGAACGCACAAATACCTTTCTTGCACAGCCATCTTTGAGTGCTGGCCACCTTTATTATTTTTCACATAAAAGTGCACCATTAAATTAAAAAAAACGAAACATGTTACTGCTGCTACCAGCTTGTCTTGGGCACAAAAAGCTGTGTGTAATATACAAAATATAGGAATCCAAAAGAGAAAAAGTTTCTCAGTGTTGACAGTCTTCGGGACTACTCACTTTCCCTGTAACAATGAGCAAAAGGAACAGCTAGTGAAGCTGAAGGCATCCTTCAAAATGTCAGGACCGGTTAAAATAAATAGGAAAAAAGAAATAGGTCTCATTGAAATCAAAGGAGAAAACGTGTAAAAAAGAAAACTGGGCATTCACCCAGAGCTATCAAGGGACTCAATTGAAGGGTTCAGTCAGTATTTTATGTAGCCAAAAAAATGTATTTCGTCCGAATGCGTGGAACTATTCCTCCACATCAATGTAAAGTTCTCGTTGGATCAGCATCTCATGGTCAGATTGTTAGAATATAATAATAAAAAGCATGGTTCTTAGCCCTAAGCCAATTCCTTTTTCGCGATCGAAAGCCTGTTCTTTAATAGTCAAAATGGAGTCGCATTTGTCAGTCATTCATTAAAAACAAAATAGAAATGTGTTCATGGCTTCCTCCATCAGTCATTTCATGAAAAGTCTAGGTCCATAGAGCGGCATGTATCGGTCGCCTGGCCTTCACCAATAAATTTAGGTTAAATAACATTAAGAATAGGTCTATTTGCTCTGCAAAGTAAGTTAAGCTGTTCCAATATGGCTTTATTCTTTTCCTTCAATGCTATGTAAACGCTGACTGCACCAAGCAGAGGTTAGTTACACATTGAGTCATAGTATTCAGCCTTTCCACTTTGCTAAAAACGGACGAAAGGTATCTTTTTACGATTGTACAAATAGGGTGACCATTGTTGGACTGGAGGGCAAGTGGATTTTGTGTTTAAGGCCTCAAACATAAGTCACCGTCCATGAACTGGCCGAAAGGGTTTGTCATTAAAGCCATAAGTAAAGTAGAAGCTCACAATAACAATAACTGTTGAAAATGTGATTGGTTCTACCTTCTGGGGATTAGGGCATTATGTATGTAGACTGAACATATTTGTGTCATATCTTGTAAATTATTGACAACTGACCTATGCTGATGTAGGCTTCCTTGTTGCGCTCACCTGGCTCCTACAGGGGCGTCAATCGGACCCGGACAACTGCGACCACCTCCAACGTGAAACGTAGTGCAGAGATGACAGACTGGACTGGGCCGCCTAATCTAGTCTGCTTAACCCGTAGAAGTATTCTCCTGCAAGTGGAGAAAGGGATTTAGCCACCCGTGGATTTTAGTAATGGCAGCCCACTGTTCTCCCCACTAATCACCACCGATATTCACTTTCAGTAAGCTCACCGTATGTTTGTAAATGATGAGCTCTCCATCCTGCGTGGAATGCAGGGGCGCGTAGATACCAGTTACTTCACTGGTTTGAAGGCGCTGGAAGATTCCGGGTGAATATTGACTCCGAGGTTCCAGTCGAGAACCCGTAAGTATAAAGTTCAAAGAGTTAAATATGTCCGATGTTCACTCTTGTACATTCCTTCTTGTGTTGCAGCTGGGTCCAAGAGAAGATTGTCTTTTGGCAGCTGATGGTGTTCAGGCAAGAGTCTGTATTACCAAACACTGTCCGGCAAAAGATGCGCGTGTTTAAATTGCTGGTTTCTCTTATAGGTGCGGTGTAAGAAGGTGCGGTTTGTTACAGAATAATGCCTCTGGTTATTAATCAGATAAGTCTATGGTGGAGAGATTGTATTTGTTGGCTCTCTCGGCTCACCTTAGGTTTCTTTGTCCCCTAGATGGCGGAATTCAGAGGAGAAAATGATGGATGCTGCGCCGGATCGAAAAATGCCGTGAGGATTGGTGAGTATGGCGCGGGGCTGCAGCTGGCGATGCGACGCGTGTAGAATAATGTCCTCTTCAAGTTCAAAGACGTAATGGATCCGGAATTCAGGTAAGGATTGAGATATATCTGTTTTCTAACCTTTCCTTCTTTCTTCTATTGCTAGGAGCTCTGGATTCGAGACGGGCGTGGCTGAAGACTGGATGCTGACTGCAGGCACGGTGAGTGTTACGCTGCTGGATGCAGAATAACGCAAAGCATGTGCTGCTGTTCGGGCGTGGTTTAAATAGCCTCCAAAGTAGTTCCAGGTAATAAGTCCCTAGAACCACACCCGAGTAAAAAAAAAAAAAAAAAAAAAAGAGTCCCTGTAGTAAAATAGTCCCATCCAGGTCTCACGTTCGCTTGGATTCATTTGCAGCATGGTCTGCATGAGGTAAGTAAAGTCTATGAGCCTGGCGTCTAAGGCGCCAGGACTGAACCCAGACAGACCCCAGCCGGGGCTGCTGGGGTTTTATTAAATATCTGGATGCCTGCTCACGACATTCCTTTTCTTTAAAAGACACTACTATTCAGGCACTTCACTTCTCCACGAAATACTGGTTGTGGCTGAACCTGAAGTCTGCTGGAGTGTACTTATGTATATACTAAAAGTTGCCTTGCCATTTTGAAACTCTCTCAGATGCTCTATTTTGTTTCAATTATAGCACTTCGAAAACTCAAGATGACCCTCTCTTAAGCACCCTTCCCTTTACAGTGTTCACTGTCCAGTTCAGAAGCTGCTGGCCAGATCAGGAATCTGAAGCCCTCCCACCATTCCTCCCCTACCTATACCAACCCCCCCTAAATCCTATTGGGCATCTGCAGGCTTCCATGTGAATTGTAAAGCTTCACTCAATGTAACTAATATACC
The DNA here is from genome assembly GCF_040938575.1 of Ambystoma mexicanum. Lineage (NCBI taxonomy): Eukaryota > Metazoa > Chordata > Amphibia > Caudata > Ambystomatidae > Ambystoma > Ambystoma mexicanum. The sequence continues at coordinate 623,780,502 of NC_090928.1, read as the reverse complement.
AAAGGGGGTTCACAAATTATTAAGATGACAAGCCAGGGTTGGGTGGAGGTTTAGTCTTCAAATACTTGTGGCCACTTCCTCCTTCCTTTAAGGGCCAGCATAAGGCATCAATTTTTATCGTAACTCATGCAGAATCAAGAATGCACTTACCGGGCACACAGTACCATGCATGAGCCATTTGCACTGAAGTGATTTTAAGACACGACCGCTCCAGAAACCCCTTCCTTTGCCAGTGATTGGCTATGGCAGTGCTTCCAGGATTTACTCACGTCAACTTCAAAATGGTTGTTGTAGCCATCCACAAGGTTTTCTTTTGACCCTTACTGTATTGACCTTGTTATTGTTTGGCACCAGCAATCATTGTGCCCAACTTGAAATGTATTTCTTGCAGTTAAATATGAAAAATATCATAAATAGCACTAACAGCATAAATAACTAATCAATCACACAAAACCCTTTAGTCGCACCCTTCATCGGATCCAAAAATGAAAAAGATTCATATAACATCGCCACATGGGGGGTGTTTCTATTAACTGATTTCACAAGACTATAGTGCAGCGGATGATTCTAGTAATGTTAGGAAAGATTTTCTTTTCCCAACTTTGTCTCCATAGTTTCCAATGGAACCTGTGTTTTTGCTGTTTTTGATCCTTTTCTGACTTTTTGAAGGGAATTGAAGCCTTCAGCTTCTCTTGCCGTTGGCTCACTTTTTATAGGGAGTGTTTAGAGCTTACAGACCACATTTGTGGACCTCAACACCCACTGCTTTGCAGAATTTCTACATTCACCTAAAAAGGCACTGGATGATTTGAAACCAAGACGAAAGCCAGTGTAATGAATTTCAATCTGGTGTGGAAGCCTGGTAAATCTCCTACATCAGAGCATTTGAGGCAACTGGATCTGGTATATCGAGGAAATCAGAATGATGCAAGTTGGAGCTGGCCCAAGCAGTGCATGGGGCTGCAGTGCCAATCCTCAGTATTAGTTTTGCTTAACAAGCATGTTGACTAGCGGTCAAAGTCGGAAACAGCTTGTAATTTCTTACTAAAAAAAGAAGAAGTGAAAGGAGTTGCCATGTTTCATTTCCTCTTTGGAGGGATGGGGGGGGGCACCTTACCAATTAGTTCTCTGCACTTTCTTTAAAGGACACCAGCAAAGAGCTCTCAGACATTCCAGATAGCTATAAAGCATTAGCCGCCTGATTAAAATTCCTCAGAGTTTACATTAGGAGGCCAAGTACAGTATTAATAGATCGCTCAGTACCACTTTTCCCAGATGGCAGTCTGCTTTTGTTGTGGTATGCAGTACCGAATTCAGTGCAGTATTGCATATGTGGTTTACGGGTACATTATCTAGAAAGTCTGACTGCCATTGCACATGTTAAATGGGTCTTTGGTTTTGGAATAGCAGTTTGTTTGCCCGATCATAACTTTCTAGGACACACTGTACTATTGACCTCGCTACTCCTGCCTTTCAGATAGGATATCCTCTAGGCACAACTCCAAATGGCACAAAAAATAGCTTGTTTTACAAATGGGTTTGTACTACCTGCCACAGATCTTTCGTGTGCAGGCTCCTTTCTGCTTTTGACTGAAAGGCCAGTGTTTTTCAGAAAAGCATTTTCTGGTTGACTTGGAAATTATCTGAATTTAGGTGGGAATTCTGGATGTATTCTAAACACAGCTTGCCATGGTGTAGCAACTAACCTTATGGAAGTAACTGACAACAATAATGCTACTTGAAAAGCAGTTTTAGGCAGCCTTTGTGCAAGGTTTGAAAAGTGGAAGCATCAGCCTATGTAGAACTAGGAAGCAGGCTCACCTATGGGTGGATCTAAACGTTCAGCCCTTCCGTAATTGTTTTTCCCACTGAGAACTTTCATTGCACGATATAAAGTTTTGATACATTATATGCTGACAGATGTGGCAGAAAAACCTTTAGCAAATGATATGCTAGTCCATGAGCAAATAGGTGTAGTAGATCCTTTACTATATCGGAATATGTGTACAGAAGAAGGTCCCATCCGTTTGGTTGTCTGGTACACAATACATCTTTAACTAGCAAAATCTTGTGTTGGGTGTTCCTTCTTCAATTATTTGATTAGCAGGAGCTAAAAACAGCTCCTAGATATTGGGTCTCCCGCAGAAAGAAGGCGCTACATCTGTGGAAAGGGGAGCTAGTAAACCGTGTGAGAATAATCTTCCAGATGAGACCTAGAACATTTTGTCCATGATATATTATTATTAAACACGTTACCAATTCAGACCCTGGTGAAAGCACAGCCTTCCTTCCAGCACCCAATGGCCAAGATAGTGGAGACACTGGTTATCAGCCCCCAACCAAAACAAATGTTCAGTTTAAACTGAATATTTTAGATGTAGACCCTCCTCAGGTGGAAACTGTACTGCCCTTCAATCTGGCAGTAGGGCCTCAGTGTTAGAGGTCCAGGAGAAGCCAGCTTCCGTCCCTGGAGTTGACTCGGACCTGGCTAAAAAAACAGAACACGCGCCCTCAGATCCAGCCTTTGTATCCACTCATGCCTCCTGCAAAAGTCTGGTGGTTCAGGCCATCACAGCAAACTAGAAACATCTCCTAGAAAGATGCTGGATGCCTGGGGACGGGAGATTGCTGCTTCACCTTGAGGTGAGCAATACTTCCTGTACCCTGGCCAAAATTCCCATTTGGTCTCTGGTTGCCGATCTCTGGAGCGGGCAAACATCTGCCAGCTGGGCACGAGTGCTTTTTAAGCCCGGTCCAGGATTGTAAGGAGACATCTCACCAGGTACTTCTGTCTGGAATAGACTGACAACTGTGCGGCAAGAGCGATGGCAAAAGCGCCTGTTATGAGGAGGCCCTCCTGGATGAGGATTACTGTGTTCGCCCAGGATGTTCAGGCAAAGCTCCGGGATAGGCCATTCAGTGCAGTGTGCTCTTTCTCCATTGCCTTCTGATGCCATGGGCCTTTGCTGTGCTCCACAACTTGTAGCACCATGTATCCCTTTAGTGTGTTGATTCGGAGACAGCCCTTTTCAGTAAACTTCTTATGCCTTTTTTGTCATTATGTCAGAGTCGATTATTTCAAAGCCAGGTATGTGGGCTTGTTCCAAATGAGGAGCATTCCCAGGGTAAGGTGCTGTGGGGCCTGGTGTGGCTTGGTTGAGATCCTTCAGATCTTACCCAGTACTCTTTTTGCAACACCATGTGCCCCCCCTTCCAAAGCTGCAGTTGGGTGCAACCATGAAAGTCCCTCATGTATGAAAAAGCAGCATGCTTCAATGAATGGGAACTTTGTTCTAGTTCAACATGTACTTGGAAATTATAGTTTTCACAGAATAAAGCAACAGGACATCCTCGATGGAAGCAGTCTCCACTTTCAGATGGCTCACTAAGGAATAAAAGAATCTTTACTTCTTGGTAACAAAATCGTGTCTGTAACAATTTGGACTTCTTTTTACGAACAGCATTACAACATGGTTTTAATGTTATTTTGTGCAATATTCAATTTACATCTTTTAGAGCATTGAGAAAGACCATACTGGTCGAAACACGGGTCGGCTCAAACGTTGGTCGCTATGAGCAGAACATACTAACAAAGATGACTGAACAACAATAAGACCAGCACTGGCAATTTTATTATACATAACAGACGATATGGGCAAGTTTGAAGCAACCCATTTATAGTATCGATATGTCTTTGGCAGTGCTACGGATAAGATTTTGAATGGCATCCCCATTTTTGGGAGCAAAATGATTTAGGGAGTACAAAAATAAGCCACATTCCCAATGGGAGTATTTTATAAGGGAGTCAAAATGTTTTAACTGAAAAACAGACTTTTATAATAAATATTTCTTTGCATTTTTTTTTAATTGTATTTTGTAAATTTACAAACCTTTACAATTTACAAAAGAAACAGTAAAATATAAACATAATTACACATTTTTAAAATCATATTCATCATTTCTTTTCATTGCAAATTAGCACAATTGTTTTGCAAAAATGCATGTTTAATAAGAGATTTCCTTCAATAGGACACATTTCCTTGAAATTGCACTTAGTCAAATCATAACATACTTTTTAAACTATGTACCTACAAAATTAAACTCTTTCAGTTTGTCAATTTCACATAGTAACAGTCAATTTGATAATCATTTTGATATTATTGCCTACCATGCACCTAGACCAAAGTGTCATTCTCGCCAACAGAGAGGAAGGATCGAAATAGGCTCCAAGAATGCTTAGTCTCAAAGTCTCAAAATAATCACAAAAGACAACCAGATGTTGTAAAGATTCAACCATAATATTCTTCTGACAAAATCTACAAGCACCTAGTTTTAGTAGATCATGGCATCTTCCCCATTGGGCTAGCCTTTCGTTCGTATGAAATTGATTGTCTGAAACGGAGATAGAAAGTTCGTCCAGAAACAGATGGAAACTGTATAAGGTATCTTGGACAAGTTCCCCATTTCCTTCGGATCTGAGCATATTTTTGATATTAATTATACAAACCTATTCTATCAGATTGACAACACAAATAGTAGAGCTGCATTTTCCTTTTACAGCTAGGTAAGCCCAAAATTAGATGTTCTTCTAATATAAGCGTAGATGCCGTAATGTTCTTTATTTTTTCAACAAATGCTAGTATGGAAGGCGGGTTCCTAAGCAACACTTGATTATGAAGATTTAAGCAGAGACTATTAGCAGGAGGTCTTAGAAACTTAACATAGTTATTAAGCATCCGCCAATGCCATTTTACGGATCAAGGAAGGAGTCCTATTTCATGTCGTATGATGTCATTTGGAATTGAGGAAGCCAAACCCAATACTTGCTTCCATATACCTCCTTGAAGAGAATCAAGGACATCTTCAATTTCATAAAGACATATCAAGAAAATAAAGTATGCACGGTTCCACTTTTAGTAAATAGAATTGTAGAACTGGTAATATGGAAAAGCAACAGTATTTCTTTATAATAATTTTCATCTGAGAAATTAAGGGCCTGGCTTTTTCATAGTTTGTTTTTCCACCATTGCATTGAGTACACATCGGATAGAATATAACCAAGGTACTTGACTGATTTTACTGATTCAATAGAAATGCCATCAATAGACCAGTTGAATCGATATGTCTTTTTTTTCATCTGTAAAAAAAAGCATATTGGATTTAGACTGGTTCACTTTTAAGTTATGCTCCGCTGCATAGAAAGAAAAGGAAGTCAACTTATTTTGCAGACCATAAGGTGTTTTGTCAAATAATAAATCATCAGCAAAGCCCAAATAATTGAGCTTTAGCACCACCAGTTTCACAGGGAAAGTGATGACATCTACCCAGCTATCCTCAATATCGCAGATATATAAATTGAACAGTACCGCTGCAAGAGTGCAGCCTTGTTTAAGTCCGATATTAGTTGGTATAGCATCAGTAGTCACACCTGCTCGATTTAATCTGACCTTGTAAAAAGTTGAGGTATGCAGGGCAATAAGCGACACCAGATATGGGGGGAACCCATATAAAAAATGTTTCCACAATATTGCTCTAACCACTGAATCAAAGGCTGCACTCAGATCGAGGGAAGCCATATATACTGCACCCGTATGATTGTGTTTTGTGTTCCATTGAATGTGAGATATTATTGTAGCATTTAGTGAGCACCCCATTGAACGGCGAAAACCTGTTTGATATTTTGATAGGGTAGCATTAACATTCATGTGTTCCAAGAGCACCTCCAAGATAAAATGACAAAATACTTTCGAGGAGGCGTCCGTAAGAGCTATCGGTCTTAAGTTGTTGGGGTCATTTATAGGACCCTTTTTTATAAATTGGAATGATGGTAGCGGCACACCATGATCGAGGTAATGTTTGTGTGGCAAATACCGTATCTATTTTATATTTTATTATTTTTGCCCAAAACTGTATATCTGATTTTAAGAAGCATGCTGGAATTCCATCCGGGCCAACAGCTCTAGATGCATTTAATTTCATAATTGCTCTTTCAACATCATTAAGAGACAACGGAGTGCTGGCCAACCAAACATTTGTGGGAGGAAGTATTTTTCTTTTGACAAATACAATAGGCAAGGTAAATTTTGACTTAAAATGATCCACCCAATCAAAACCTGCAATTGCATTTACCTTAACGCCTGTATTTTCGTGGTTTATAGATCTTAATACAGCCCAAATATTACGTGTGTCACTTTTTAACAGGTGGTATATCATGTTTTGGTTGTCTTTTAGATATTGAGTTACCTTGAGGCTCTTTAATGAGTTTTTGTACATCTGCAAAATTCTAGATTTTGAGACCCAATAAGAGTCCCTATCAGTAACCTTTCTTGCAAGAAGTCTAAGGGTTGCATTTTTTACTTTCTTTAGATTGAATATCTCAAGGTTAAAGCTATGCTTATGTATTTTATCATTAATGGCAGGAACCTTTTTCCTAATCAAATCCATTAAATGGAAATTGGTTTGCTTTGTTCAGAGTACATCCATATAGACTGGGTCCATATTTTCCATGTACAGTTCATCCATCATTATGAAGTCGTTTTTCATCCGCCTAATAAGCCGATGACAAAGGGATGTAGACCATCTGACAGTCCAGGTCTATCCGTATCCACAAGAGTAAGAGCTGGACAAGGGATATAACCCCATTCTCCAATATCAAGTTTAAGGGAAATAGCACAGTGATCCCCATAACCCACATCTTCAATTGTAACAGGAGCACATGATTTATATAGAGAGGTTGACAGAGAAAAAATGATAGATATGAAAGACCCCCCTCTTGACCATGTATACGGGAGTGTTTGATCATCAGCTTCAATCACCCGAATGTCCCAATTTAAAAAAAAAACTACCCATTTTTCACCATTTCTAACAGTTTGAGCAGATGGTGACAATTTTTTTTGTCCAGCTTTTGGTCCTTTATATAAACAGACTGAAGTGAAATCTCCTCCAACCAAGATACCAATATTCGCATGTCGGCCAAGAGCATCCTCCAAAATTGAATCAATTGTGCCTTCCAATTCGTTATAAGTAATTGAAACCCCATTCCAATATACACATAAAATAAGAATCGGACTCACATGGGTCAGGCAAGATGATATCTCGACAGCAATTACAGCGTCGTCATTGAAGACTAACTTTGAAGATAGCTTACAAGAGTTATTAAGGATAGCTAGACTACCTGATGGCCTCCCAAATTCCCCCCTTTTAGCAGATTGAGAATAGCATGTCCCACCATCTAAAAAAATTAGCTAGACCACAGCTGTTCCATGAGAGGCACAGAATATTAGACTCATTACTGAGTTGGTTAGGGGGGTAACAGTTATTTTGGTAACAGCATTAGCTAAGGTACTATTCAAACCATTCAAGCCATTCAGAGCAGCAGTCAATGCCATTAATTGCTTCATCATGTCATCATTAGTAAGTACTGATGCACCCACTGCTGCATTTGATTGATCGTTACTAATTTTCATGACTGGCATTTCAAGAACTGTTTTTGCTTCCGTATCAGATTGAAACAAGTAAGGTGATAAGCCAACATACAAAGTTTTCCCTCTGCTCCCAGACTAGTTTCATAATCAGCAATGAATGGAATCCACAAATCATTCTGTTATTGTGGTATGTGGTTACTTTCACCCAGTCGATATCAGAACAAAGCGTTCTTAATGCTGGAATTGAGTGAAATGCTTTTAGCAAGAAGGATCGGTTTAGATTGAGTTTACCATTAACTTTCGGGTCACTTTCCCATCCCAGGATGAGTGGCATCTCAGGTGTAATTAAAATTTCGCCATTTTCCAATTGTTTCACCTCGGTATTCTGAGTATCATGTACTACCACTTTGTTAGGCGCTAGGTCAGAAGATGTTCTAGACAATATTTCCCCAGCAGCTAGCGGTGGAGTTACATTCTTTTTAGACACTTCAATATTTGAGGCCACATTGTTAGTAAGACTGGGTAAATTTATATGTATACTAGATACAATGGGTTGTTCATCTTTGCCCAAAAACCCTATCATCCATGGTTCACCCAGCTCCATTTGCAAGTTTGGTGCCTGCTTATTTTGCAAGTGCTCATTAGGAGTCTTTTTTTTGTTTATTCATGGATGTGGTTTTATGAACCATAGGATACAATTGAGAGAGTGAGGATTGAGAGGAAGCAATCACCACATCAGAGGGCTGCTGCAATTTTGTAATGGAATTTTTGGTATTGCTTGGATTTAGGTCCCTCGCCTGATTGGGTGTGAGGCTGGTGCTATTTGTGCCCTTTAGAGCTCCCGCCATACCTTCAGGTTTGTGATCAAGAAGAACCCTAGATTCTTCATTTAATTGAGATAAATCAATGACCACCTCATCACTATGAGTACCAGGTATTGCCCGCGGGGGCAGTCCTGCAATATCTTTCGCTATTTTTTTTTTATGCAGTTTGCTTTGGCCCTTCTTTTCTGGGCTCTCCCAGCTAATCTTTTTTCCCTTCATAGAAGTACAATTATAGGTTGCGCTTGAACATCTACTTCTCTAATCTCCTGAGGTTGTAAGCCCTCTCCCACAGCACAATCGTCAGTAAGATCAATTAGGTCAGTCAGGGGGGGAAGGACTATCAGGGCTCTCATTATTACTCGGAACCTGAGCAAGAGGAACTTTGGACCCCGCATGTCTCAAGGACCCAAAAAGATCCTTTAGTTCATCAAGATCATGTTACATTTTTCGAATTGAAGTGGCTGTGTTGATAAATCCCACTTCATTATGGGGTAGAGGATCCGTCTGGTAACGTATAGTTTGCATCATTCTAGAGGTGGTAGCCTCAGCAAAAGTTCTCTTATCACTACCCACTAAACCTGGGTCGCTATGGGATTGGGTTGCTTTGTCCATCCTAGTTATTCTTGTGCTAGACTTCCCTGTTAATATAGTTATAGCTTCACACGTGAATAATAATCCCTCAATTCTATTTGTTTTGTTAACAAGCTCTTCAATTGTTTTTCTCAGTAGGCCTATCTCACAGTGTGAGCGTTCATGTCCTTTATCCAGCAGATCTAAAATTCTTGCTATAACCGGAAAGTCAGTGTTTAGTAAAGGCCCTTCTATTGTATCCGATTGCACCACAGGAGACGAGCACTCCTCATCTTTGTCATTAATGCTCGACTGAAACTCTTGTATGTCGAGGTTCATTCGAGCATCTTTGACCGTTTGAGGACTGGTCTTTTTCGGGGAGCTCATTTTGGGTACATTGTAGTTTGATGAAAATTCATGTTTCCATTGTGCCATTGTTTTGGCATCATCCTGTGGTTTCAGATATGGTAGTGATACCTTAGATTTTTTTACAGACGGATTACTAAGCATAAATACATCTTCATATATATAGGTATATAGTTCTCTGGGGTTGAGGGGCCAAGCGAAAGCTGCACCCTCTTCCCCAGCTCGGCTTCAATAGTGGGACCCATCATAGAGCAGTCTATTACATTGTCTTTCGACTGTTTGAGACATCCAACAAGTCATTAGTAGTCTGTCTCATAGATTCTGCATCAGGTGTGTCAGGTGACTCATCGGAGTGTAGCATATCATTAAGATCCTTTACAGCATATTTACGTACTGAATCATACATGACATGGCTGGTAGAGGAGGTATGAACCATAGCAGTAACCAGATTTTTTGGGATTATTCCCATTTCATTTAGAATCTTCTCTTTGCAATCTACTGGGAGGTCTGACTCTTTTCTATCGGCAGCTCCCACCTCCTCGTTATGTGAATGTACTGGCAACATACCCTCATCCACAGAAGTGGACCTTATCGCCCCGTTGTTATGGGTTAATCCCATGGGGCATTGGAGGGCCAGTAATTTCTTCAAACTCCTCAATCCAGTTGCCATTTTAAAGGTAAGTGTAAACTCAGCTAGTTATTACCAATAAATAAGAGGTGTAGAGAGATAGGAAATTATCTATATCAAGTATATGAACTTAATCCAGAGTACTCACTCCCTCCCTACAACAAGTTGGCAACCTAGCAAGAGTACCTTTAATAGCGTATCAGGTATACAATCACGATTTCAATCCATTACAATCAGGTAACACTATACACAAACATAATAAATACCCGTTCTGAAATTCAGGTGAGCATACGGACACACCATGCACCCGCCGCGCAGCCGAACAGCCAAACAGTCACTTGCAGGCACTTCCGGGTGCGCGCGCGTGTGCGCTGGCGCCCGTACTATTATGCAACCAATCAGCCACTCTCTACGTCCACGGGACTGGGGGCGGAGCCAAAATTGGTTTTGTAAATGTCGAATCACACTAACAGCTCCAGGCGAGTTACGAACAGCCTGAGAACCTGCAGGCTTCCTCGTGCCGACGCTGCGTCGGACAGCAGGCGTTTCCAGGAATTCAAGGCAGCAAGTTGATGGAAAGCGGGTCAGGGCAGCCAGCCAAACAGTCACTTGCATTTCTTTGCATATTCATGCACATTAAAAGATTATCTTACCGTAGCAGGCAGCAATAATAGTTTCATCCTGTAGAAATGTGTGTACTACTAGCCCAAACATAGCCATGACGCTCTGCATGTCAAAGCAGTACGACAAGCTCCTATGTGTTAGTTTAATTTGTTGGAATTATTTTTACCCCCTCTATTGTTTGGGAGTATTTGCCTATTTTTTAGAGAGTAAAATGTCTGATGTATCCCTTATCTTCTGGGCTGGTTTTAGGGCGACTCAGGGCATAGTCACACCGGTTGCATCCATGCTGCAGCAACTGGAAAATTTCTCAGCCAGAGAGTTAGGCAAAACAATGGCTAACACGCTGTTTAAATGTCCATTTGCCAGTTTCCCTGCAAGAATCTCCTGCATTGCAAAGCTCCGTTGGGTTAGGTTCCATTTAATGTGCAGTATTATATGGAATGCGACCAAGCAACTTCTCAACCAAAACCCAATGTCAGTCACATTAGACCTCAGTTTTCAAGATGCTATCGGAACAGAGTATTTTATTATTATGTAGGATATTGGTCATACATGAGCCTTTGACAGAGCCAAGACGCAGCCATGTTTTCAGATGGTGCAATGAGCCACTGCCACGATTTTATTTATAGAATATTTATTCATTAAATATATTTATAAGGCGCACTATACAGCAAAATGGTGTTTCCAGGCGCCACAAGACAAAAAAGGTGTAGGGGGAGGAAAATAACAGGTGAGATATACAGTAACGGCCCTACTAGGCCTTGTGACATTTGAATTGTACAAGTACAGTAACAAGAAGTGCAGGGGGGAGAGGAATGGTGGATGGGGGTAGTAAGAACGCGCAGGGATATAAAAAATGCGGGGAGACGGAGGGGTAGTAGGAAGAAAGGGCAGAGGAACTAGGCAAGTGCTGGGGGAGCACAAGGAATGCCGCAAGTAGGGGGGGTGGACCAGAGTCTAGGGCCCCCTCCCTTTACTGCCAGTCGCAGCAAGGGAGGGGTAGAGGGAAGGAAGTAGAGAAGAGCAGGGTCTTTAGAAGCTTTCAGAACTTAAGTAGGTCTGGGCTCAAGTCAGAGAGGACCAGGGGGCCATTCCAGAGGGAGGCACCTGCCGAAGAGAGCCAACACCCCCATCCCACCCCCAACCCCCCCCACCCCCGCTACCCGGACACCCCGCTTGGAAAAACATCTGATCTGCAGAGAGTTGGAGCTAGAAGACCAAAGGGCTCTAGCAGGAAGGTACTTAGAGGGTCTTGAAGTTGATCCTTGGAGCCACCGGGAGCCAGTGGAGAGAATTTAGGGCTGGAGAGATGCAGTGCCTGGGCTTGAGGCCAAGGATAAGTCTTGCAGTACTATTGTGGAATAGTTGAAGGAGCATGTATGGTGAAATCAAACCCCTGAAGGCAGCTTGACCAATTTAGGATTCTACCCCTTCATCTGCATTAACCATCTCATGGGTTGGTGGTCTGGATGAATTAAAAAAGTAGATCCATAAAAGTATGGCCTAAACTTCTTCAAAGACCACACAATTGGAAAACATTCTCCTTCAATTTTTGCCCACCTTGTTTCACAGTCCTTCAGTTTCCTACTGATGAAGCAGATAGGGTGTTCCCTGCCTTTCTCATCCAGCTGACTCAGAACTGCACCTATACCTGTATTGGAAGCATCAGTTTGTACAATAAAGGACTGGTTGTATTCAGGAGCTCTCAACACCGGAGCTTGACAAAGCTCTTTAAGGCCTTAGTGCACTCCTCATTCCACCGGAAGTTCTTGGGAAATTTGGGTGAGGAGATGACATTCAAGGGAGTAGCTATGGTCCCATAGTTCTCAGTGAAGTTCCTATAGTAACCAGTGAGACCTAGAAAGGCTCTCACTTGGGTTTGAGAGTAGTAGGGGTGGCCCAGTCTTGTACAGCTTGTACCTTGCTAAGCAATGGCCTTATTCCACCTCCTAGCTCATATGTCCGTGGTAGACCACTTTACTCTGACCAATTTGACATTTACCTGCTTTTATGGTCAGATGGGCCTGCTCAAGAGCCTGAAAAACATACCAAGGTGGTCAAGATGCTCTTCCCAAGTGCGCCTGAACACTGCAATGTCATCCAAGTATGCCATGCAAAGGTCCTCCATCCCCATTCAGAACATGATTCACCATCCTTTGGAATGTAGCAGGTGCATTTTTTTAGTCCAAAGGGCATAACCTTAAACTGGTAGAGGCCTCATGGGGTGGAAAATGCAGTTTTCGCCTTGGCATGGTCTGTCAGAGCGATTTGCCAATAGCCTGATGTTAGGTCAAATGTACTGTGGAACTTGGCTGAACCAAGTTTGTCCACCAGCACATCTATCCTAGGTAAATGATGGGCATCAGTCGTGGTGACTGTATTAAGAGCTATATAGTCCACACAGAATCTCAACTCCTTGGGATCCTGCCTTTGGCACTAGCAAAACTGGACTAGCCCATGGACTTTTAGATGGCTCTATTACTCCAAGATCAAGCATCTTCTTGACCGCTTCCTTTATGTGGGTTCTTACAGTCCCCTGAGGTCAGGTAGATCCTCCTCCTGATCAGATAAGAGCAAAGCTCCCAGTTCTGGTCTTGATACATATGCCTGTAGGCGGCTAGTGTGAAAGACCCTAGGGGCCTCCTTGGGATTGCTCAAGTTCACTAAATAATTGATCTCTCAAGTTTGCCCACAACCTTGAAGAGTCAAATCCATGTGTCCTGTAAGGCCCTCCGACGCAGGCACCAGAACTAGCTAGTCTGGAGTAAACTCCACAATGTTGGCCTTCTTGTCATGCCAATGTTTAAAAACAGAGCCTGACCTGCTTTCAAGTTATCAGAAGCTTCTGTCGTCATTCTCCTTCGGAGACCTAACACATAGTCAGTGACTAACTGGCTTGAGGGAAGGAGCACTCCAATCCTTCTTGGATTAGGGCCAACATACCTCTAACCGGATGAGCATAGAGGGGCTGAAACCAACCCCTGCTTGAGGGACTTCTCTATAAGCAAAGAGAAGGCATGGCAGTAGAAGGTCCCACTTTTGTCTAAGGGGTTCCGCTAAAACACCAATCATGGCCTTCATACTTCTATCAAACCTGTCATGACCCTTGCCCCTGGCCCTCACTGGCAAGTCAGCCTTCCAGTTAGGGCCAGGTCAAAGGCCTTAAAACCTCTTCCAAGACTCTCTTGGAATCAGTCCTGGCGCCTTTGGCACCAGGCTCAACCATCTCGAAGACCAACATTAGAATGGGACTATTTATTTGGGACTATTTAACTTGGGGCGCGGGGGGGGGGGGGGGAGGGTTCAGCTAACATGGAGGCACACACATAGCTCAGTTACAAGGAACTGAGCTATGCAGTCTAGTCTTTTGGGTGTGGCAGGCCTGGGACTATTTTACCTGGACTACTTTACCTGAGACTATTTAAACCACACCTAAACAGCAGAACATGCTTTGCGTTATTCTGCTGTGGGCAGCGTAACATCACCGTGTCCAGTGCTTTGATGCCAGCTTACCTGAAACCAAGGACCTGCAGAGAGAAAGAACACTTCGAAATGTACCTGGAACAGTATCCTGAATTCAATCCATCGCCGACTTCAGTTCCACTTACCTGAAGGTACAAACATCATCCGGCACTGCATGCATCCTGGAATACCATAACCTGGAAAGAGGAGAAAGAAAGACAGCATTAGTAAGCGTTTACTCAGGTTTCCTCCCAAATGAAGAAAGCCACACAATTCTTACCTGGGTAGTCATCTCCTGGTCAGTATCATTGCTGGAACATTACGGCTCTCAGCGAGGAAGGAACAAGTTACTTACCTGTAACTGTTGTTCTCCAGCATGGGTCTGGCATGGATTCACATGCTCATGAATATTCCCCGTCGTCAGGCTGGGAATCCTCGGTAAAGAAAAAACCAGTATCAGTTTCGTTTCTGATCTGTCTTTCGTAGTAGTAACCAATCACTGATCTCTGCGTCATACTGACCACAGCCAATGACTGCCCTCTACCTAAGCCCCGCCTCTGGCAGCCATCTTCAGATTTGGTAGCACGTGAAGTGGCAGTATGACCAAGTGAAGAGCCGCAGAGGGGTAGGCGGGAGGGTTCTTCGCATGTGAATCCATGCCAGACCCATGCTGGAGAACAACAGTTACAGGTAAGTAACTTGTTCCTTCTCCAGCATGGGGTCTGGCATGGATTCACATGCTCATGAATAAAGAATACATAGCAGTACACACATGCACAACCACGGGAGGTGGCAAAGGCTCAACATTAAGCATTACATCAAACTCAACATTAAGCAATTCTTACCTCTTCACCCGGCTCACCTTAGGCGGACAGATTGCGCAGCACTGCTTGGCCGACCCTGGACTCCTCCCTGGAATCCCGATCGACGCAGTAGAATTTCGTGAAGGTGTGCGTCGGCCTCCACGTAGCAGCCCTGCAGATGTCCAGCAAGGGCACACCAGATAGGAATGCCGTGGTAGCTGCGATCGCTCTGGTGGAATGGGCTCTCGGACGGCCAGGCAGCAGTCGGTTTGCCAACCGATGACAGTACATGATACAGCCGGAGAGCCATCTGGAAATGGAGGCCTTTGAGAGAGCCTTCCCCTGATTGACAGGTCCAAAGTTCACAAAAAGTTGTGACGTCTTCCGAAAACACTTCGTGCGGTCCACGTAAAACTTCAGCGCTCTAGCCACATCCAGCGAGTGCAAAGTCCTTTCGGCCGGCGACGGGAAGAAAACAGGCAACACCAAGGGTTCGTTGAGGTGGAAGTCCGACGGCACCTTGGGCATGAAGGAGGGGTGCGTCCTGAGCACTACCCTCGTGTCGTGAAAAGTCAAGTACAGGGGCTTGCAGGAAAGGGCCTGAATCTCTCCCACCCGTCGTGCGGAGGTGATGGCCACAAGAAACGCTATTTTCCACGTCAAGAACTTCAACGGAGCCGAGTGCAGAGGCTCGAACGGAGGTCCCATGAGCTTGGTCAGCACCACGTTGAGCTCCCACGCCGGGGCCGGAGCCTTCACCGGCGGGAACGATCTGAATAGTCCTTCATGAATTCTTTCACCAGACGATGAGACCACAAAGACGTCCGCCCCGTGGTTCTGGTGTATCGGGAGATCGCAGCAAGATGAATCTTGATGGACGCGTACGCCAGTCCAGCCTTGGCCAGCGTCAGAAGGTACGGCAGTACCTGGGGAGCCGTAATCCGTAGAGGGTTAATCTTCTGTGCGTGGCACCAGACAGAGAACCTCTTCCATTTGTGTCCATAGCATTTAAGAGTTGAGGACGCCCTGGCCTTTGCAAGAACCTCTCTGCAGTTGGCCGGTATGTCGTATCCTCCAAACTCTAACGCTGCAGGAGCCAGGCCTGCAAGTTCAGCGACTTCGGGTCGTGATGGAGGATGGCGCCTCCTTCCCTGGAGAGAAGATCTGCGTCCACTGGCAGCTTGATTGACGGGGACGCTGACAAGTCCAGAAGGTCCGGGAACCATATCTGCCTCGGCCACGCAGGTGCGACGAGGATCATCCTGCACCGTGACCTCTTGAGCTGGTTGATGAGCCGGATCAGCAATGGCAATGGAGGGAACGCGTATAGAAACAGGCCCTCCCAGGGGAACGAGAAAGCATGGCCCATGCTCCTCGGCTGGGGAAACCTGCTGGCGAACCTCCGGCACTTTGAGTTCGTCGCCGTCGCGAAGAGATCGATCTGGGGAGTGCCCCACCGTCGGAAGAGGCGGTCCACTAGATCCTGTCGTAGTTCCCACTCGTGGCACGAGCGCAGCTCTCTGCTGAGCGAGTCTGCGATGGTGTTTTTTATCCCTGCCAGATGAAACGGCACCAGAAACATCCCTGGGCGACGGCCCAATGCCACAGATCCTGTGCCTCCTTGGACAGGGCTGGGGATCTGGTACCGCCCTGCTTCCTGATGTAGAACATGGTGGTGGTGTTGTCGGTGAAGATCCTCACCACCTTGCCCTTGAGGGACGGAAGAAAGGACCTGAGGGCCCAAAACACTGCACGGAGCTCCAGGACATTGATATGGAGGGACTTCTCCGTCGGAAGCCAAAGGCCTCTCGCGTGCAGATTTTCGGTGTGCGCTCCCCACCCTTTCAGGGAGGCATCCGTGGTCACGGTCTCCTGGTGGCCGGGGGTCTGGAAGTCCATGCCCGCCGTCAGATGCGCGCGGGTGCCCCACCACCGGATCGCACGTCGGAAACTCTCGTCGAGTGTGATTCTCTCCTCGAAGCTGCCCGTCGTCTGGATCCAACGCGCGTCCAGGAACTCCTGCAACAGGCGCATCCGGAGCAAATGCAAGAAGACATAATTCCGAGGAGGGACTTGATGGACCTCACCCTGGCCACGTCCGCAGCCAGTATCCGCTGCACCTTGCCCAAGATGGCCCTCGTCCTTTCCTCCGACGGAGAGGCCAGAAGCGACACTGTGTCGAGCTTCGCTCCCAGAAACAGTGGGTCTTGCGCGGGCACCAGGTGGGGCTTGGCGTCGTTTATGGAGAATCCCAGGTCCGTGAGTAGTTGGACGGTCCTTGCCGTGTGCTCCACGGCGAGCTCCTTCGTCCTTGCTCGGATGAGCCAGTCGTCCAGGTAGGGGTAGACGTGGATCCCCTCTCGGCGCAGCTGCGCCGCCACCGGTGCGAGGCACTTGGTGAACACCCTGGGTGCCGACCTCAATCCAAAGGGAAGGGCTTTGAACTGGTAGTGACGCCCTTGGACCACGAACCTGAGAAACTTTCGGTGTCCCTTTAGGATGGGAATATGGAAGAAGGCATCCTCCAAATCCAACGACGACAGGAAATCGCCCTCCTCCAGTTGACCCAGGAAGTGTTGGAGGGTGACCATCCGGAACTTCTGTGCCTTGATGAATTTGTTCAGTGGTCGTAGGTCCAGGATGGGACGCCATCCTCCCGTCTTCTTCTTCACGAGGAAGCATCTTGAGTAAACTCCGGAGCCCCGAAGCCTCTTTGGGACGAGCTCGATGGCGCCCTTCTTGAGCATCGCCTTTACCTCCAAGAGAAGTTTAGGGACGCAATGTTCTTTCCTGGCCACAGGGGGGACGCGCGGACACCTCTTTAGAAACTCGAGCGCGTGACCCTGAGCTAGGGCGGCCAGCATCCAACGGTCGGTGGAGATGGACTCCCACACGCCGACGAAGCTCGCCAGCCGGCCTCCCACCGCTTCGACGAGGCTTTGCCGCCTTGTCCTCCTTGGCGACGACGGCGGGGTCCGCCTGACTTGCCTCGTCCCCTGTAAGCTTCCTGTGACGAAAGGGCCGCTTGACGGTAGGTGGAAAATCCGCCGCTGGAACCTTTGGAGGCACCCCGTTTGCCTCCGCCGCTCCGAAAGGGCGGCCGCCGTTGCTGGAGAACCCCAAGAGCCCGGGCCGTCTCCGTGTCCGCCTTGATGGCTTGAAGGGAATTGTCCACTGTTTTCCCAAACAGGTTGTTTCCGTCGAACGGCATGTCCAAGACTCTGGTCTGCACGTCCTGACGGAAGTCAGTAGCCTTGAGCCATCCACGCCGCCTAAGGCACACGTCGTTGCCCAACTGGCGAAATCCAGCGTCAGCGATGTCCGTCACAATCGTAATGGCGTGGTCCGACGCCACCTCTCCTTCCTGCAAGATCTCTAGGGCTTCCACCCTCTTGTCGTCTGGTAGGAAGTCCAGCAGGGGGGCCAGTTTGTACCACAACTCCCTGTCGTAGCGGGCTACGATAGCCAAGGCGTTGGCCGCCTTAATCGTCAAAGCCGACGAGATGACTCTGCGTCCCATCGTGTCTAATTTCTTTCCCTCGCAGTCTGGCGGGGAGGTCGATGTAGAGGCCGCGCCCCCCCCGCTTTCTTCCTGGCCGCTGCGGAGACGACCGTACCTTCTTCTCGTACCGATCCCTTCTAGCCGGCGTCGTGGATGGGTTCTTGAGGAGGGCGAGGCCCTCATCCCAAATATCGTCTAGTAGAGGTACAGCGAGGACCGTCTTCCTCTTGGTCTCGCGCCGTTGATAAAGGAAACCTTCCTTCTTCTCTTCCGGGCAGAGCTGGAAAAGCTTGGATGCCCTGGCGATCATGGAGTGAAACGATCCAATCTCGTCGGGCGGGGAAGCCCGGGTGGGAGGTGACGACGGGAGATCCTCGTCGTAAACCTCGTCTCTACCCGTCGCGGCCGTGTCAGTCCCCGTATCATCCCCACGTGTCGTGGACGGGGAGGAGGGCTGAACAGGGCGCGATGGCTGAAAAGGAGGTGTAGGATGAATCCTCCTTCTCTTAGGGGGAGGGCTCCCAGGAGGGCCTGGCTCTGGGTCCCCCGTCGGGAGCGGTTCCTCCGTTGGTGGTAACGGCAGTCTCGTCCTTATCTCCGAGCATAAGGACTGTAGAGCCAACAAAATGGCCACCGAGTTGTCTTGCGGCGCTGGTTGAGGGGAGTCCAACGGGCGGTCAGGAGCCCCGTCGGCACCCTCGATGTTCTCGTCGTCTCCTACGTCGGGGTCCCTCCCGACGGGCTGGTCTTCCACGCCAACGCCGTGGCTTAAGACTTCGATCAGCTCCTCCTCAGAGGTTGAGGCCGAATCCACGACGACCTCCTGCCCCCCCTTTTTCTTCTCCGTCAGAGGTTTCACGGGGGTCCTGTCGATGGGCATGAACGAGGACTCCCTCCGCGGTGGCAGGGAGACTCTGGGCCCCGAGGTCGCCACCACTGGTGTAGCCTCCACAGGCTGAGCCAGGGCCGCCGCGACTGTCTTGATAGAGGCCTTGGCCGGATGGATGAAGGCTTTCACCACCTTAGGTGCGCTCACCGCCTTCTCCTTGGGGGGAGGGTCACCGCCTCGCTCCCCCTCCGATGGGGCCTTCGAGCTCGACCAGGGTCTCTCCAGGAGCTTCGCCGGGTGCTTCGGCCTTCCTCTTACCCGAGCCAGAGCGTTGGCTCGTGGTTGATGGCGCCGGGGAGGATGCGCCCGACCGTTCGGCGCTCCTGGTGCCAGCGGACTCGCAGTGCTTGGCCTTCTGTTGGACCCCCGTCGCTGGGGCGCCCTCAAAGGTCTTAGAAAACCACTCGGACTTCCTCTTCTTCTCGCCTGACGGGCTCTTTCCTTCCAGCCAGTTGGCGAGACGTTGATGGCGGTCCTTCATGGTCCGCTCCGACATATTGCCGCAAATTGCACAGTCCTTCTCCACGTGCGTCTTGTCCTCATGTAGGCAGTAAAGGCAAAGGGAGTGTTCGTCCTCCTTAAAGACATTCTGAAGCTGGCATCCAGGGCAGACCCTGAAGAGCTTTCCGGGCGTCGAGCTTCCCTTCTCCTGGGCCATGTCCGAGATGGGCCTGAGAAACTTCTGGAGTCCTCCAAAAGCGTGGCTCGACGAAATCTTCACCCTTGAGGGGCGTAGACGAATCCGACACGGGTCCCCGTTAATCGGAAGAAGAAACGGTGGAGCTTGAGGCTCTTTTGACCGAAAAAAGAAATTTTTCTGAGAAAAAACGTGAAAAAAGCACTAACGCTCGAGAGCAATAGCACGAGGATCCCAACACTTGAACGTGCGGTAAAAATCTGAAGATGGCTGCCAGAGGCGGGGCTTAGGTAGAGGGCAGTCATTGGCTGTGGTCAGTATGACGCAGAGATCAGTGATTGGTTACTACTACGAAAGACAGATCAGAAACGAAACTGATACTGATTTTTTCTTTACCGAGGATTCCCAGCCTGACGACGGGGAATATTCATGAGCATGTGAATCCATGCCAGACCCCATGCTGGAGAACATCACAACCTGCAAGGAGAGAAAAGACACAGGTTAGCAATATAAAACGCAAAACAGCGCCACGAATTGCGCATTACTCACCGGACAGCATCGCGCTTTCGCCTACTGGCCCATGCTCATCTTCAAACTGCATGACAACACCAAAATACCTTTCCATAACTAAAAGGAAGAAGCAAGACATTATTCGAACTAAGAGGAACAGAAGAACTGCATATAAAGACTGTAAAGCAGCAAACCTACGGAGTCGCAGCAGGCCTGGATTCCCATAGGAGGGGGGCTTGCACCAGTGAAGTAACTTGGTCGCTGCGCGGCCCCCACATCTATGCGCCCCTGCCACGAGGAGCAGGACGGAGAATCCACCTTTTACAATATTAAGGTGAGGAGAGGGCCCAAGTGGGGGTGGGTGGGGGAGGAGTTGAGGCCAAGGGAGGTGGGAAAACAGACAATCTGGTATTGAATCCAGCTCTCCTATATTGCAGACCCATCTTTAACCAGAGGCCTTACCAAGGGACCCGGAGAGGGTTCGAGAGTGCAAATCATCCAACCAGGGCTGGGCTGCGTCCCCGTAGATACCAGGTGAGCGTAACAAAACCCCTCTACCTATCCATTGGTTTGGGAATGGTAGGCTGTTGAGAACGTGTAGTTCACTCCACTGTTTTTACACACGGCTTGCATGTAGTGGGCCATAAAAATGGTCCCCCTGTCTGAGATAACCTCCTTAGGAAACCTAACCCTGGTAAAAATACCAAGGAGGGTCTTAGCCACTGCCTGAGCAGTAACAGTCCTCATAGGTATGGCTTCAGGATACCTGGTAGCATGGTCTACCAAATCCAATATCAATTGGTTGCCTGAAGATGTGGGAGGGTCTAGGGGACCAACAAGGTCAAACCCTGCCCTCTCAAAAGGAACTCCCACCACTGGGAGCTGCACCAATGGTGCCACGTTCTTGGCTCCACTCTTGCCAGACGTCTGACAAGTGTGACAGCTTCTACAGAATTTATCTACATCAGACCCCATCTCGGAACCGTAGAAATAAAGAGAAATCCTCTCCTTGGTCTTCTTAAAACCTAAGTGACCTGCTAGAGGAATCTCCTGGGCTAACTGTAGAAACTGGGGTCCCACCACCTGAGGCATTTCAAGTCTTCTATAGTCCCCTGGGGTAGATTCAATAGGCTCACTGTAAACAGAGCCATCCTCCCAGTACAGCCTGTGCTTCCCTGGCTCTTGCCCTTACAGCTGGGAAGCTGCCTGTTGGTGAGAGAAGGACACTCTGACCTCTGCTGAAGTCTGCCCTAGAGGGCCCACCTTCTGTGAGCAAAGTCTGCAGCTCAGGATGGTCTTTAGGATCCAGATCTCCAACATAGGGAAGGGCTTCTTCCAGCTCTGTTTCACCAGTAGCCGATTCACCATTCTCTGGTTGATTCTCACAATCAGCCTCAGTTGGTGGAGGGGTCACAGGTGTGACCTTGTACTGTCCTTTCTGGGATGTCCTTGTTGTGTGCACAGGGGTGGCACCTTTCTTCTCTCCTGAGGTCTTAGGTTTTCCCTTTGCCTCCTGATTAGACTTAGAAGGGCGTCCTTCCTGTGGATTGGAAGTTATAGGTTAATCTGTAACTTCCCACTGAGATTCATCTAAAGTTGCCTCTCTGGCCAACCTGGTTTGCTCCTGCTTCCTTTTACTGGGAGGCCTGGGGGTGCTTGAAACAACTCCAAGAGATTTTAAGTCATTCCCCGACATAACCCTCCCAGGCACTGCACTTTGTACACTGACAGGAATCCTCACAGTCATATTGTTGTACTCGATGAGAGCTGGTAGTATAGAAACCATCTGGAGTGGGCCTCCAGCAAGCTTAGTGGGACCTTTGGGTGCCTTCGCAACATCCTCCGGTTTGAAAAAAGTTTCATCCACTACTGTAATGCTGTCCCCAGTGTCTAATGGCAGGGGTCTCCTGTCCATTTACAAGTACACTGTCCTTGTAGTATTCTTTTGCGTTGTCTGGAATATAGTTATACACATCTACATTCTGTTCCCACAGACCCAGGGACACTAAAGACACACTGGCTGAAACTCCAATGGGTTCTTCAGCCAATAGTTGAAAGTTACCACTTGCCATATCAACTTCTTCCTCAGGGATGAAGGCTAAGGAGGCAGGGTGGACCCCTGAATGTTGATCGTTGCATCTTGGATCCCTTTTCACATGGTAAGTTGACTTACAAGCATAACATTTTCCAAATGTTTTGTGGAATGGGGCCTTCTGCGGACCTCCCTCTGGTTTTGCACATTAGACTGACCTTAACCTTCTTATGTTTGTGGCCCTCTTGAGTGGTTGGTATCAAATTCTCTTTTCCATCTTTCTTGTGCTGCTTCCCCTCATCCTTTTTGGGAATGGCCCCAGAATCCTTGCGAATGGCACTGTTGGCAACCCACAAGTCAGCAGCCTTTGCTAACTTCTTGGGATCAATCTCTTGAGTCAGCCAAGTGCTGTCTCAGCTCAGGAGAGCAGGCATCGGAAATAGACTACCCAACCATCTAGGTTTTTGCAAACATTCACACATCCAGGTAGCCCAAGTGGTACCACCAGTCTTTGAGGGTCCTAAACCTCAGAGTACAGGGAAGGAGTTTTCCCAAATCTGGCCATCAAGGCCAGCTTCACATTCGCATACTGCTGTCTTTCGAGTTCACCCACCTCCATTACAGCATCAGTTGCAACCTGGGGAAGCCTAGGCAAAAGCCAAGCAATCAGCCGATTCCCTGTGAGACCCTGAATCCCATGATTGTATTCAAAGGCACCCAACCAATCCAAAATATCAAGTTTCACATCATAGATACTCGCTGCTTCTTTAGGCAGGGAAGGCCTCTTGGGGCTGGAAGACCTAGAGGACTCAGAGGGAAAGATTTTCAAGAGACAATCTTTTCATTTCAAGAGCATGTTGCATTTCCAATTCCCTGAGCTTGATGTCCCGATATTTGGCTTCAACTTGAGCTTGCAACCTTTTAAATTCCAATTCAAGTCTCATTTTCTCAAGTGACACATATTCTGGACTCAGTGATGGACCTTGTGGGGAACCAGTGGGCATGGTTTGAGGCAAAAGGGCAGGCTGAGGCAAAGAGGGGCTCCCATCCTGGGACTCCTCTAGCTACTCTGACTCTTCTAATTCTAAGACCGAGTTAGACTCTGAACTATTATCCTCATTATCAATTTCCACATTTAGGTTAGTAGGTGTTACAGGCCTACTACCCAAACTTTGGTGATTCAACAACCTTGTAATCAATTCATTTTCCTTTCGTTTTACATTAAGAATCCTGACTCTACACATTTTGTTCAGTTAATCTACTGTTAAAATGATTAGGGCTTCCTGACTGAAGTTATCCATATTTGGCATGTTACAATTGCTGTTCTGATGGGGCCTAGCCCTGTGGAGGTTTAGTTGGACACAAGCAAAGCACCCAATGTAAAAACTCTACAATGGATCCTCACCGCCTGCCACCAGTTGTTATGCAAGATTGTATGCAGTACCCTGTGGGAGACTGCACCAGCCTTGTCCTCTTGGCAATAGTTAACCCAACCTTTGGTATAAGCATGTACTACACAAATTGGTAGAGTGACTGAGCAGCCAGTCGTATCTCAAGAGGGGTCAATGTGAGCTGTAGGGTTGCAACAGAGTTTCACAGTGACAAGTATCCAAATAAACGCTTGTACTCAAAGTTTCTTGATTAAACTTATTTATTAATTTAACAGACAGTTGAATAAGCCTTCTTTAGAAGGCAGCAGTAACACTTTGAATATACTCACAATACGCAGTTTCCATAAATCAGTAGATACCCATTTGGGATGGCACACAGCCACTTCCTACACCCCGAGGTGTCTTATATAACTAGGAAACTGTGGACATTGATATATCACTGGTATATTTAGAGCAATACTGAGTTTGGTGTCAAAGGGAAAAGGTTAGGGAACAAGACAATGTTTAACAAATATTCTTAAGCAGGTAAGTACCTTAGAGCCCCCCCAATGAAATGTAGATTAACCCTTTCCCCAGCTACACAAGTTATAGAATGTGTGTCCTTTGGAGGGACAGTTAAAGCACAACATCAGAGGTTAGAAGAGTCTTTCAGGGAGCCAGGACGGCCAATGTCACTTGAGCAAATTCTTTCGGGAGCTGAAGCACTTCTTGAAGGCAAGTAAAAAGTCTTGCACAATGTTTTAGAAATCTTTGTAGAAAATGAAATTCCTGTCGGGACACAAGCTGGGAGGGTTGTGAAGGGCAAAGCTGCAAGCAACTCTGCGAAAGGCAACCAAGGCAAGTCGCAACTGAGAGCTAGCAAGGCTAAACGACAAAATAGTTCACAGTACTTTAGGTCTTAAGAAATTGGTTCCAGATGGCTTCTGTTCCTGATGTAGGTCCCGCAGATCCTTTTGTACCTGGACCTCAGTCATGGGGACAAGAGAGGAGGTCTGGGGACTCCTGAACTATGGTTCAAAGGTCAGTGGCAGCAACGGGCAAACTTCAGATCAGCGGCACTTTGCGGTTTAAGCTTCTCGCGAATAGCACCACCGCGGTTCTCGGATAACTTGCAGGCTTTCCTCGCATTTGGGGTCCAGCTCTCTGTTGAGGCGGCTCAGGCTTGGTCAGTCCTGCTTCATGGGAGTCCGAAGGCTCTTCCTGGAGCTCGGGTCCGACTTAAAGACGATGCACTTGATTCTGGTGTTCCTCTCCCTGGCAATTGGTTCCTGCAGCAGCAATGGAAGTACAGCCAGCTCTGAGAGGATTTCCAGATGGGTTCGTCTTGGGGTTGATTGGTCCCACCAACCCAAGGGGAAAGAGTCTTCCTTTGCATGGCTTCTCTAGTAGAGGCAAATGCGGAACTTCAGCACTGCAGCAGGGCTTCACCGGGCAAACCAACGGTCCAGGAGTTGCAGCAAGTGTCTCTTCCAAGTTCTTCTTCTGATTCTTTCGTCCAGTGTTCGACTGCCTTCCCTCTAAAAGACATTGCCTTTTATGCAGGTTTCTCTCATTCATTCGCAGCCAGGGTGCCAATCACCTTTGTGTGCATTCTTGTAACCAAGGGGATGAAGTACAGGGAGTTTCAGGCACCTCCCTCACTTCCTGCCCTGCCAGTCACTGCCATGATGCCTACCCCCGGGCATCCGGATCGAGTCCATCAGCCCCGGAAGCAGGCATCCAGACACTCATTAAAACCCGGCTGGGGGCTGTTTGGATTCAGTCCTGGCGCCTTAGGCGCCAGGCTCATCATAGAAATCAGTCCTGGCGCCATAGGCGCCATGCTCATAGACTTTACTTACCTTATGCAGACCATGCTGCAAATGAGTCCAAGCCAACGTGAGGCCTGGATGGGACTATTTTATTACAGAGACTATTTTTTACTCAGGTGTGGTTCTGGGAAACTTCTTACCTGGGACTACTTTGCAGGCTATTTAAACCACGCCCGAAAAGCAGCTCATGCTTCGTGTTATTCTGCATCCAGCAGTGTAACGCTCACCGTGTCTGCAAGTTAGCATCCAGTCTTCTGCCACGCCCGCCTCAAATCCAGAGCTCTTAGACAAAAGGAAAAGAAAGGAGACGAGGTTAGATCACAGACATTATTTGATTCCTTACCTGATTCCGGACTCAGCACATCTCCGAGCCTGGAAAGGACATTTCAGCACAGGTCGCTTCACCAGCAGCAGCGCCGCGTTATACTCACCAGTCCACCGCATCTTTCAACTCAGCGCTGCCTCCATCATTTTCTTCGTCGAAACCCAGCACCTGGGGGAAAACAAAAGGAATAACAAGGTGAGCCGAGAAAACCGACAAAGGCAATCTCTTTGCCACCATAGGCTTACCTGCTTTACCACCAGAGGTATTATCCTTTAATTTGCCGCACCTATAAAAAGGAGAGAAAACAGCAAGTTAAACTCATGCAACTTTTACCGGACAGTGTTTGGTAATACAGACTCTTACTTGAACGCCATCAGCTGCCTCCAGGCAATATTCTTTTGGACCCAGCTGCAACCTAACGAAGGAATGGAACAAGAGTGAACATCGGACATATTGAACTCTTTGAACTTTATAGACACTGGAGTCAATATTCCTCTGGAACTCCTCCAGTACCTTCAAACCAGTGAAGTAACTGGTATCTACGCGCCCCTGCATGCCATGCAGGATGGAGAGCTCATCATTTAAAAACATAAGGTGAGGTTACCAAGAGGGGATATCGGAGGTGATTAGTGGGGAGAACGAGAACAGTTGGGGGGGGGGGGCGCATCACTAAAGTCCCCATGTGGCTAAATCCCTTTCTCCACTTGCAGGAGAACACTTCTACGAGTCCAGCAGACAAGATTAGGTGGGCCAGTCCATACTGTCATCTCTTCACTACGCATCACGTTGGTGGAGACCGCAGCTGTCCGGGTCCGATCGACGCCCCTGTGGGAACCAGGTGAGCGTACCAGACACGCTGGAGTCAGAAGCGGGTTTCACCAGTGAATCCCCGCAAAAGACAAAATTAACAAAGGGACCAAACCTGGTTTGGCACGCAGAGTAAATCTCAAAAACGACCTTCCCAACAAGAAATGGCGAGAAAAAAAGACCAGGGCCATTTTGACAAAATGGGCACCCGTGGGTGCTTTAGTGCAGCTGCAATTGCAGCAAGCGGTAGAAACACTCAACAGTAGTAAAAAGTAAACCACTGCCACCAGCCATTAATTGTAGAAAGGGTAACATAAAAATGTTACATGAGAAACTAGACAAAGGAGATACTAAGTAACCCCTCCAGCACCCTATGGTAACAGTGTGTGCTGGGTCTAGACAGTTACAAATGTAAGTAAAGTCAATTTCACTTCACTGCTCTTGGAAACAGTAGTTCAACCAAGAGAAGGTATTTAAACCTCTGGAAAATCTGGAAGACTTCGCTCTGCCACTGCACTGAAGGCGATGTGCGTCACAAAGTAAAAATATTATGCCTATGGAGTTTGTCAGACTCCAAAACCAAAAGAAACGGTTCAAATAAAAAAAAATACATGAGTGGGAAAAAGGTCTCACTCTCTCCAGGATAAAAAGGAAAAGTCCTAAAGTCCAGCAAAAGGGCTGGGGCTCTCTAAGGTAGAAGGGAATTGGCACATTTCTGAGAACTCGCCCAAACAATACACAAATAGTTTCCTGCAAGATAACTCCTCTACGTTCAGAGTGATCACACGTACCATATTTTCTAGTTCAAGCATTACCGTGGACCAGACTCTGGTATGAAATGGTTGAGTGCAATGTGTTTTTTAGCATAGAACTGCTGGCTGTACCCCAAGGATGCCCCTGTTGTGATGCCCTGTGTAAATCCAGTGCAGCCATTGTTCCTATGGACAAAGTAGGACCGTCGAATTGAGGATGGCAAAACAATACTCGGTACCTATTTTCTCACAATAATTTTATTTGACATTTAGACAATCATTTCGTGGTACAAATCAAAACATAGGTCTTTCTCAGTCATACAATCAATTAGAAACTCCAATTACTTCCTCCATTACTCACACACACTCAACCAATCATACACAGTTCATATTGGTCGATAGAACATGGTTCCATAATATATATAACCATCAAACACAGAATATTTACAAAACAACCCTTCTGGTATAATTGTCTGTTCAACAACTGAGTGAAACCACCTGATAGAAGAAACAATGCCAGTCTCCCTCCATTTTTTGTATATACCTGCATAGGTCCCACACATCTAGTGAGCAGGACCCCGGTTCTGGTGCACAGGCAGCAGAGGTGTTACGTACCTTAGGAGTTCCACCCAAAATGAGCCCTTGATGTGGGTAGGGATAAGAGCGGTCCTTACTTGAAGCCTTATAGCTTCACTGCTATAGCAGAGGACCTGGAATGAATAGAATCAACAGAGTTCCAGGTGAATGTCCAAAGATTAACCAACTAAGGTGAGGGTGCCCTCCCCTCCCACCCCCTTTGTAATGGCAAAATGATATTGCAGATTAATCCAAAGAAAGCCCCTTATCAGGGGTTTAATTCAATATACTGCAGCAATTGTCCTTTGCCATCTGATGTCATACCCACAGTGGGAAGAAGGGCAGGAACTGTGTACCCCAGCAAAATTCATGAGGATGGAACACCTCTCGGGGCAAACCGTGCAGCTGGACTGCTCCAACTCAACCTCCTTCCTTGAATACTAGCATACTTGAAAGACCCCAGTAATCAGAACCATGGTATGAGAGGGCCACTTTCATGCGAGGACCGTCTCCGAAGCACGGGTTCCCTGTGCCCTTAGAGGAAGAGGAGGAGGAGGAAGGGCAACCTCTGGTGGCTCAAACAAAGCCAGACCAGACAGCCAATACACACCCAACACGGTCAAGAATGGGTCACCTTGCCAAGCTGGCAATCATTGGACATATAAATGCTTTTGATTGTAGATTTGTAACCTCAGTAGCCACACTGTCATAAATACTTATATTTTGAACCAGTGAAGCAGGAGATTAAAAACCCAACTTTGCCTATTGAACTATGTTGCAGCAGCTGTTTAGGAATGTACAGTGCGCTGCATTTTTCGTTATTTCGCAAACTAATTTAGTTTGCTTTGAGCGTTCTTTAAATTACCTAGCCAGGTCGGCTCCAAGCTGTGTGCGCTCCCCGTCATCCTTCCACCCCCTCCGTTCTCGCCTTCTTGTGTTTCTTTCCACCTCCCTCCTACCCTTGACCGGCTGATTGGATCAGGGCCTGCTAACACACCAACACAGAAGTGGCGTCCCCACCACCTGCTGCACCCGAGGCCCTGGCATCTCGTTCCCCACTGAATCCGAGGTAAGCAGCACAAAAGCAGCAGTGCGCTGCATTTTTTGTTATTTAGCAAACAAATGTCGATGAGTGCTACGTGCGTTTGTGAGCCCATTTTTGCCCGCATTTTGTTCAAAGGAAGGCTTTGTGCCCCCGCTTCACCCCATTGTATTCCCTTCCCGATTCCCGCCTCCCCGCCCACCACCGGCCCCAATTGGTTTTCCGCCAAGGTCATAACTGACCACTCCAGGGCAGGCCTCTGTCCATGCAGCCTCTGTGGCCAAGGACCCGAGGCAAAGAACGGCTACAACTGAGGCGGCTCCAGATCATGTCTGCAGGTGTCGGGAAGCCAGTAGCCAGCCGTCAACCAGCAGCAAGGAACAAGGTAGGAGAGGCCAGGGTGGGGAGTAGAGCTATCACTCTACTCCGGAAGCCCTGCTATACAACATTACTATACACTTTGGAACAGTTATGCAATTATTAGACTGCGCCTTCAAGTTAGTACTGTACTTGATATAATACGCTACACCACAGCAAGCGCCTATTGTTAGGCCCCAACTGTGTCTAGGTTGGTACTCAAATCGCATTGTTAGGTGTAGGCCCCTCTCGCACTATACAGGACTCAAATCTAGCAGTGTTTGGTCTTGTACTCATCTTTTACGGTCAGGGGGTGGGACCCCCCGGGTGGGACCCCCCCCTCCTACTACACAGGATTCTCGAGCATAGCTGTGCTTAATCTCAAACTCAGTTTAGACCAACTTGACACACCTAGAGGGGACTAGACCACGAGAGTATAGTATCAACCCTCCACCAATACCTCAGAGACCTACATGGACAGTTACCGAACTTAGTCCTACACCTCCCGGCAACCGTACGGCCAGCACCACCCAACCCCACCGGACAGCGTTTCGAGGATACATACCCAACCCACCTGAAGAATAGACGGCACAAAAAGCACCCAAGCTTACCAACACAAGAAGAAACGCCAGTACTGCCTAGCACAAGACACCACAATCAACCACTCAACTGGCATTTCCGCACCGAGCACCAAAATGCCCCGGACCAGGAAGGGGCACCGAGAAAGAGCACAAGATGAGACCACATTGGACAGACACGAATTCAACATACCCCTACAGCAACAACCTCAAATGAAGGAAACCCTGCCAAAAACCAACACGACCAGAACGAACTTCGAAAGGGAAAAATCCTTACATCTCACGCCATATTTCACAACAACCTCAGAACCTGGATACCCCAACGACACAGACATCAAGACACAAAGAACAGCTCGAGACAACCAGAAAAAAAAGACGGGAGCAGCCAAGTAGAGTGTGCCAAGACTGTGACCCCCATCATCCCATACATCACAAGAACAGAAGGACACAATCAACACCCACGGCACACCAGATAAAATGAAGCATTAATAACCAACAACCCAAACATCAACCTAACTGACCAATTCAATGAAGAAGCCTTCGGTGATCTTAATCGAACCGGCATGAATAGAGAAGCACCGTATTGAAAAGCCAAGTTTTCAATCTAGCAAACCGCTTCAATTAAGATGCAGCCTTCGCTGATCCTCATCCTCCTCCAATCAACGCCAATAAAGATGCACCGCAACCAAACAACTGCAAACCAAAACAAGGAACTACTAACAAGCAAAAACCACACCAAAAAGATCCACTGCAACCTAATCAATGCAAGGTCAATGTCCAAACATGCCACCCAAATATACGATCTGCTCTGCGATGGAGGGATCGTCATCCTATTTGTAACAGAAACATGGCTAGACTACAACTACATTATTACCTTCAACAGCCTGCCTGAAAACTTCAAATGCGTCCAAGCAAACAGAAAAACCAAGAGAGGGGAATGGGGGGACTGGCAATCACCCACAAGGAACACCTGAATATCAAACTGGAAGACCAACTAAACATCGATTAATGCAAATCCTTAATCATACGTCTATCAGTAAGCCCCAAAACAAACCTAAAAATTCATACTGATATACAGACCACCAACCTACGGTGCAACCTTCGTAGACGCCTTCACGGAAGCAATCACCATCCTAGCCATCAAACACAATCACTGGATCGTCCTCTGAGATTTCAACATCTGATTCGAAGAAGAAACCATGACCACACAAAAAATCTCTAACCAGCCAATACAACAGCCAATACAACAAACAACTAGTCAAAGGAGCAACCCACTCGGCAGGGCATACACTTGACGCAATCTTTGCGAACAAACTCCTTCTTACCACGGCACCACCAATTCAAATACTCTGGAGCGACCACCTCATCCCCTTCGTAATCAAAATGAGCACTCCAGTAAACAGACAAAACACCGAACACCATGAAGAGAACCTTTACAAACTCCAATCTAATTGCACTCCTGGAGCTCAGCAAACCGCACCCAACATTTATGGAAGAAGGTGACCTGGACAAAAAAGTAGCCCTGCTGCACTGGTGGATTATAACTATACACAACATCGCCAAAGAAAAACATTTCACTCCTTAATAAAAGGGCAATGGCAAAATGGTTCAACCCACTACTCAGCACCATGAAAAGGAAAAACTGAAGACTAGAACTAGATTGGAGAAAACAAAACCATGCTGAAAATAAGCTGAAATTCCTACAACACAATCGCGGATATAAAAAGGGAATACAAAAAGCGAAGAGGAAACACTACGACAATCGAATCTTTGAAGCACCAAACGGCCAAAAAGAACTCTTCAAAATCATAAATGAAATTAAAAATCCTCCGGGATGCAACACACCAAATCTGTCTACGAAACTATGCAATGACCTTGCTGACCACTTCAAAAACAAAATCACCAGCATCCAACAAACCATACAAAGCAGACCACCCAAACAAACTACGAAGCTTTCCAGAAATATCAGTGGAGACCTTAGTCAAACTGGTGAATCAAAGCAATAACTTGGGAGTCTCCCGAGGACCCCTGCGCCCCGGACATATACAAATATATTCTTAAACAAGGAACGCCCATGGAATATCACAGGAACGTCCTCAACCTTTGAATCGCAACTGGGAAAAGTGCCATGAGCCTTCAAATCAGCATACATCAGGCCACTACTCAAAGATACAGCGGGAACCTTAGAGGACCTTTCCAACTACAGACCCATCTCCAACATCCCGTACACAGCCAAGCTGCTCGAAACGTACATATACAAAACGACGCAAGAATTCATAGAAGAGCACGGCCTACTAGACCAGGCACAAGTTGGCTTCAGACTAATGAGGAACGGAATCCGCTCTCCTCTCAATATGGGACCTAAAAATGAACGCAGACTCTGTCTAATGCTGTGGATAGGTCTAGAAGTATCAAGACAGTGCTGTTGTCAGTTAATCACAACACCTTCAGAGATTAGAAGGACTCAGAATAACAGACACCACCCTACTATGGATCAAATCCTTCCTAACAAACAGAATGGAAACCGTATGGATGAAACCCTTCAAATCCAGCCCGAGAGATTCCCCCTGTGGAGTACCACAAGGATCATCCTCACCGTTAATATTCAACATCTACCTATATCTACTAATCAGAATCATCAAAAGCCACGGCCTCACCTGCTACAACTACGCCGACGATACACAAATCTTCAAAATACAAGACAACCTAGAAATAAACTCAAAGCTAGAAAACTGCCTCCACAATGTATTCAACTGGATGAACTCCAACTGCCTCAAAATCAACCCACGCAAAACAGAAATAAGGATTGTCACAAAAAAATTGAGGAGAAAATCACTTCATCCCTTGGCCAAAGGAACTCTGGACAAGCCCAGCACCTTCGCTGATGGACAATATTCTCACCTTAGAGCCACAAGTAATCGACCCTACTCAAGAAATGCTTCTTTCTCCTGCGAGCGGCAAAGAGGATCCTACCATTCCAATCATTCGCATACAAAACAACCACCATCATCGCTCTCGTCATGTCTAGAGTAGACTACGCCAACAGCCTATACTTTGGTATGCCTGAACGACTTCTAAAAAAAACAATGCATAGAAAATGCGGCAGCCAGACTGCTTCTGAAACTACCCCGAAGAGAACACCCCACACCAGCGCTAAAAACACTACATTGGCTACCAATAAAACAACAAATAAAATTCAAAACAATGTGCATCACGCACAGCAGTACACAATCAAGGCGCAGAGTTCCTGAGAGACAAATTGCGTCTACATCAACCAACAAGAACACTCAGATCAAGCAATGACATCCGACTGGAACCGAAACCCTACAACAAAAGAAAACTGAGGATCTTCTTTCTCTCACCAAGCGCCAAAAACCTAGAACGACCTTCCGAAGTACATGCGTAACAAAAGAAACCAGCTACTATTCATGAAACTACTCAAAACTTGGCTCTTCACGTCATAACTAGAAGACCGCACACAAGGACACACACACACACAGCAAAAAAAAAAAATCGATGAACGAAGAGACAGACCCTGATCCACATCAAGGAATCAACGGGGAAAAGATCCTAAGGAAAATATTCCACGACATACCAAACTAACCGAGAGACAGCTGTAATGGGACCTAAAATACCGAGACATAGCAAGACAAAGACAGAAACACCAGGACTCATCAATAGCACCCTGGCCCTAAACCATAGCCATTCCCAACAGACCTAGTCACAGCAGATAGCTAGGGAATAGGGAACTCCGTACCATTAGCTCCAAACCAGAGGGTGAGAAACAAATAAGCATTCACATTACACAATGCTCATCAAGATACAGCGGGAAGCACAATGTGCCATCACACACAAACTACAACCAAACAATAGCTCTTAAGGAAGTCACCCCACGGAAAACCAAAAGAACTAACTGAAAGATAGTCATGATGGGAGGAAACTAATGACTGAATACACATGCTGACCAAGATGGAAGCACTAGGACAACTCATCAACAGCACACCGACCCTGAACCATTCCAAGCTCCAACAGAACACTGTCACATAAGAGAATAGATCGTACCAACGTCAGTTCCACACCGGAAGGAAAGGTTCAGACATACCCATCACTCCATACAATACTCACTAGGATACAGCTGGATCCATGCCACACCATCACACACCACAGTGAGACACCCTATAAGGAATCGGCAACAACCCCACCCACAGGGATACAGCTCAAACAGAACCAGAAGTATCAGAATCAGGATACAGACCCCCCACTAACCCAACCTTCAAATCTCTGCATACTCAACACTCATAAAACTCACACAACCATTTCTCTCCCAGCAATCCGCACGCACTTTACCACACCGCATCAACAACACAAACAGCACACAACGTCTCGCCCGATCTGATACTTGCACCAAAGCCCAGCACTCAGTGTCTACCAAGCTGAAGACGCCAACAGCACACCACCTCTCCTACTCTCCTACTCCCCTCCACCGACTAACCCTACCCACCGTCTTTCCTGTTTACAGATCCGCCAGAGCGCCTGGGAATCTATTGCGTTGGTGACGGTGTGCTATACAAGTACCTTTAACATAACATATGACTTCTGAACCGGCCATGCTGCTACTGCAGGGTAGGCGCTGGGGATGCCAGGAAAGCAACAGCAAAGGTACATTGGTGCATTAGGTTTGCTGCATCGAGAATTATGAAAGGGGGTTAGGATTAGCAGGAATCTTTTACAAGAAGCAGAATTGCCCACATCTTTACTACAAGAAAAATAAATTGTTCCGTCTATCCTACCCTCACCAGATGTCATTCTAAGACACAATGTAACTTGGAGCATTTTCAACAGGAGTATAATGCCAACATTTAACAATAAAAATAAATTCGAGGGTACATGCTAAATTTCCTGTCTTTTTTTTTTTAAGATGACCCAGGAAAATGGCAATTTTCAGGAAGTTCCATTAAGTCATTTATGTGTTTTCCAAGTGTTCCCCCATAGGATGTAATGGTGCAAAGTCTACAGGCAGAAAGTGAGTTATACGCAACAGGAGAATCCCTGAACAGACAGCTGCGATTGCCAAGAGACCAACCCCCTCAAAGAGCTCCTGTTCAAGATTGAGAGTCAGAATGCCCAGGAAGAAAATAAGCAAAAGCAGGATTCTGGCCAGTGTAAGTCTATAGCAAACCTGAGGGTAGGACCCCCCCCCCCCAACCCTTCAACTGCCCCAAACGATAAGCTTGGAGACTCTCACAGAAGCATGGGCCCAGGATATAAGAATTCAACAGCAGTTCCAGAAAAAAACAGCTCGGGAACGTCAAAATAACCTGGCAAGCACAAATCTTTGCTTGCAGGTCAAGTTACAGGATCTGGTCACACAGGGACTTTAACTTTGGACAAAAGACAACCCAGATGAAAATCAACCTTCCCACAAGGATGATCCACCAACCGGGACTGAAAATGGCAAAGGGGACCCCATGAAAGCAGGAGAGGTGAGCCGGCAGAAAACGGTCCCATGAAGGAAATGACAATGGAGGATAATCATGACCACGCTGATGAACAGAGGTGGGGTAGTAGTATCTCACCAGCTTTCTGGACGACTGCAGCTTCCTACCCCCATGTTGCAGGACCCAACAAGGCAATTCGGGAAGACTACAGCAAAAAGGGCCGGACCTGGAACGATCCCAGCATTGAATATTGAGCCCAGCCAGCAAGTATGACCAGTGGAGGATGAAGACCAGCCGGGAAATGACATCTGGCTGCCATAAAAAAAACGGAGCTAATGGTAAAGACAAGGCTCTGCCAGCGTGGCCAAATCTGGTCCTAAATTGCTGCAGCAACTTTGTGGCAAAATCCTCCATCAGGTAAGTAAACATGAAGACTTCTAGAAGAAATTCAGTAGAAGTGAGGGTTGGGGAATCCCATAAATATACATAAACAGTTTTGGACTGGTTTAAGTCAATCCTCTACGAAATCATACCCCAGGGCACTTGCAAAGGTTTTGGTGGCCAGCTAATCAGGATGGCTTTAAAAACCACTAGGCACCCAGGTCCACTCAGTACGCGTTCTGTCCTGCCTAGGGCCAGAGATCACTATCAAAACCACCGAGTGTGCAGGGCTGGGTTCAGTGAGCCCACGTTTGCACAACAGCCATTTCAAGTCCTACTTATGTATTCGCCAAACAAAGGAAAGGCTCAAAGCCAAAATGGCAGAGAGTAAACTTTAAAAAAAGAAAAATAAGAAACATTAGGACCCCACCCGATGGCTAATGTACTACTAATGCACTAAAATGTACTGCATTCCCTGGTGAAGCTCAAACTAAATAACAGCTACCACAAGCCTACCCACCATAACCAATGCAGGGTCGTCAAACGTCATCCTGAGGCCAAAACAGGCTGTAAAAAGCATTTTTGTTCTTGATGCAATATGGGCCAACATATCACAAAAAAGGGGTTATAGTAGCACACACGCTTCAGTAGAGGTCCCCATGTTATCTTGCATAATTTATGGAGTGAAAGTGCTGTTGCCCGTCACAGCAGCAAAGGAGGTGTATGTTTGAACATACAGTAGTGGTAGTGACGAACAAAGCCAGGTAGTTAGTTGGAATAAAGGATAGATAAGATGCTTAGGAAGGCATGAGAAGGAAAAGGCAGAGGAGCTATGTGTACGATTGGACCAAATATATTTTTGACAACTGTATCCTATGGGGCTCGGTACCGAAAAGAGCTGGAAAGCATTTGCTATGCCAAGGGGTATGTCTAGAATGTACTCATTCAATGTTGAGCCTGAGCATGCTGAAGTCATTCCCAAGAAAACAGACTGCTAGGCCCTTCTACTCCCCCTCCCCCAACAAAATTTGGGAGGGGTTGTATGTCAGAAATCTGACTTTGCCAAAATGTACAAATGCTGCCTGAAAAGTGGGGGGAAAAAACGTAATGTTTTGGTTTCCTCATTTATGTCATGGTAACCAAACCCTAGGTCTAGCTGTGGCCAGAATTCAGCCTTGCCATGCCCAAGGGAACAGCATGCAAAGCCCTTCTACTTACTCACATAAGCACCAAACGGCCACGAACAGCCAGGTTCTATAAATCAAAAAAAGCTGGAAGGAAATCTGAGCATATTTAACAGAGGGTAGGATTTCAACCACAGCTTCCTCAGGGAGAAGAAGCCCCAGCCCAACCTTCCCGGAGGTTCCAGGGGCCTGCTAGGGCCTTTCAGGGAATTGTTATATTGGCGTGTGAGGCAGAAATCCTCTTAGGACGGGCACTTATGGTAGTTAATTTACATAATCCAGACACGGATAAGCCTTCTCTCCCTGGGCTGCCGTTACAGTGTCCTGTTAACAGAGGGCAGGCATCATGCAACGGTTTAGTCAAACAGGGGTGTATAGGCTATTAACAGATTAGATGCCCAGCCCTACCTATTTTATTGTGTTGTGTGTTTAGGAGTTGCTGTCTGCTGTCTTACGGCTGCTTCAAAAGGTGCTTTAAAATAGACATTTAAAGCAAACATTATAATGAAACCTCAACATAATAAAACATGACCTAACTATCTAGTATAAAAAAGAAACCAACATAATATTCACCCCCACAACTCCTCTGAAAAGAGCGAATAAGTACATAAAGTAGCACTCTGGTAGATTCTAGTTAACATGCATTTAGCTTTGGGAAAAGAACAAATTGATCCCAGCAAAGCAAGACAACTTAAAACACAGTGTAGCATACCAGACAAATGAGTGCACCACTTCAAAACAGGGCAGGGTAGGGTATAGATAATATAGCTCAGTGCAGGAACATAGCTAAAAAGGCCATCGCTAGGCTTCCCAAACAAATGATGCAACCAAGCAGAAACAGCATCTCAAAAAGGTAGTGCGAGTCTCACTTGGACACAGTTTCTGGGTTTGAAGTCTTTTGCTGCTCTTGGGGGTTTCTGCTTTAAAGATGGAAATGGCTGCTCTGTTGTGGGCTAAGGTCCTGTGTCTTCAAAGGTAAGGTAACCCCACCCATCACCCCCCTCCTCTCGCACCTACCCACCAGTCATACCCTTCTTTAACTCTGCCCTGGGGCAAATTTTAATTCCTCCATTAAGAAGTGTCATCTCTGTTGGCCAGATGAAGGAACATTTGGGTCCTTTTTGGTGGGAGTGATGGCTCATCTTTTGAAACAACTGGTGGCTTAATTTTATTTAGTTTCAACAAGCCCCACGGCTTGTGCTTCTGTACAAAGCAGTGGGGTGAGAACATTCCGTAGTGTCATGGTGAACCTGAGCATGTTGAAGCCTTACTAAAAAAATGCAGATGGCAAAGCCCTTCTACTTACTTCCCCAGAACCCCCCCCCCCCCCAACATCATTTGGGAGGGTTTGGATGTCAGAAATTCGAATTTGAAAAGCATGCAACAATCTATTTTAGGGCGTTGCATGGTACGGTCATGGTGACCAAAATTATTTTCTGACCAAAGTCCCAAGGGTTGTGCTTCTTGGCAGAGTGCTTAAGGACAAAGCTTTTCATTGGCTTCGCATTAGCCAGACATTGGAGTCTCACAGTTTCATGTTATGTTATCTTGCATTTGTATAGCGCCTTCTGCCATAGTTTATGGCGTTGAAGCACTTTCGCCAGTCAGATAGGCAGAGGAGTATGATCGAACATTCAGTAGTGGTAGGGAGGAGCTAGGTCAGGTAGGTAGATGGATGAGGGTGAGGGATAGATAAGATGTTTAGGAGAGCATGTGAAGGCTCAGGAGGGAGGAAAAGGTGTTGGCGATATGTGTTCACTTGAACCAAACTTCATCATGGGACTGAACTGTATTCTATGGGGTGCAGCAACGAAAGGGGGGATAGCTGTAAAAGGGGCGTTTGTTGCGCCATAAGGTAGGCCTGAAATGTACACACTGCATGGTGAGCCTGGTAATGTTGAAGCCATGCCCAGGAAAGTACAGACGGCAAAACCCTCATCATAAACTCATTTGGGTGGGGTTGTATGTCAAAAATCCGAAATTGCCAAGTTTGCAAAAGCTCCCTGAAAAGCAAGCAAAACACACTCCCATTTTTGGGTTTCCTCATTTATGTCATTGTTTTGAAAATCATGGTTATACAAATCCTAGGCTTGTGCATCAAGTGCTTATGGCTAGGGTTCACCCCACCATGCCCCCCCCTGAACTACAAGGTAGCCCATGATCCCCCAATGTGACTGAGTTCAGATGTTAATTGTTCTTTGCTTGAACCCGGGCTATTCAGTCATATGTAAACTTAAAACCCTCTAAAAACGTTATAAAACACCTCTTCGCCATGGCTCAAATTTAAAAAGCATAGATT
Organism: Ambystoma mexicanum; assembly: GCF_040938575.1. Lineage (NCBI taxonomy): Eukaryota > Metazoa > Chordata > Amphibia > Caudata > Ambystomatidae > Ambystoma > Ambystoma mexicanum. Next base: position 623,741,290 of record NC_090928.1, on the reverse strand, counting down.
GGATGAGCATGTAAATGTTGAGCTGATGGTTTCTCCGACATGGAACATGCAACAACCTCATGGACATGCATGATCTATCCTGTTTGTGGGGGCAGAGAGGGTGCAAATACTATTCCACACCAGGACACAAACGATAAAAATATACAACCAAACACCTGCTCATGCTTAACACCTTACCCACTGGGCCACCATGCTCCTTGTATCGAGTGCTCGCTGAACATGATCTTTCAAAGCACATCTTGGTGAATTTCGAAAGTCTAAGAAGCATCACTCTTACAGGTTATCCACTTACTTTGGCATTAGTTTAGTTTCTTTATTTTTGTACCATTGCTTAGCATGCATCTCTGCAACAGCACTACCGCTTTATATTAAAGTGACAAATATTAGAACAGAGTAGTCAGATGCATTTGAACTTTTACCATCACAAAAATAGCTTTTCTTACAGCAAAATAAAGAAAATAAAGTGTGCAGTAGAGTGTCGATGTTGTGTGGGCAAGAGTTGAGAAGTAGTTACAAGTAATTTTATGGCAACAGTACAAACATGCATGCTTCATGTATTTGCTGGCTGAGGCACAGGGAAGTTTGAACCCCTTCAGTTCAGGAGAAACTAGTGCACTGCGGTTAGTTTTATTTGTACCAGGCTGTTCAGAGGTTAGGATAGTAGCTCTCTTAGCCTATTGTTACCTACGGTATTTGATTATATGCAGAGGAATTGGTGCGCTTTCAAATTAGACTACTGCAGAGTCCATGCACCACTCTGCCTGCCGCCAGCCCCGCTGCCCTACACAGAATGTAGAAGCAGGAAGTCATGGGAAAGGGCATAGATGCTAGAGAGTGGATTCCCGTGCCACGCCAAGTCCTGACTGTGCAGCCTTTGATTCGATGGATGGGGTTTCTCCAACTTGTAACCTCCCAGGGTAGAAGCTCAATGGTGAGAGGCAGGAGACTTGAGCCTCACGTGTTGCTGTATGGGAGGCTGCTCTTTATCCAATCACCCATGTCCCGATGTGAAGGTGGAGAAAACACTCTGCATAACATCCTTCCAACAAGTGGTGACTGTGGTAATGAAAGCAGGGACAATACATGCCTCATGATGTAACGCAACATTAAGTCCGGTTAGTGGCCAACTGTTGGTGCAGCGCATCGGCACTCAATGCATAGCACATTCGATCCTGCTATAAAAATCAGCCTCGACACTTTGGGAAGTCATTTAGATACAAAATTATCAGCAAAGACTTTCCCTCCTCATAAGGCCTTATGTTTTTAACAGGCATATTTCGAACGTCCAGCTTCTGGCAGTTGGGTGTTTTTTCAGTTTCCAAATAGAAGCCCCGGGAAGCAAATTAGCGTGCATTGTTGGTTATAGAAAGGCTCACACCAACTCATTCTTATAGTATCTGAGACCTACTATACTTGGCAACTCCATGTCACAGAATAGAACTGTAGTCAGCAATTGTGTACAAAACATCTCACACCAAACAGATTTTCAAACCCATTTAGTAACTAGAATGAGGCATTGGATTTTACAGGCAGTTGAACGCATTCTTGCTTTGTTCACTGAAGTAAAAAAATCAAATTATAAATGTAACACTAAGAAGCCAAAAAAACAATGTAGGACAATGCATGAAATTAACTTCATTGTAAAAAAAGCAACCCGTTTTAGTATTACATTTAATAAGATTAGCTTGACACAAACATTTCAAATACACTTACTATTTGAAGTTTGATCGTTTTTCCATCCAACTCTATAGTCCTAATTTTAAAATCGACACCGATCGTACTGATGTAGCTTTCTGTGTATGTGTCATCCTGCAGAAACAAAAAGAAATTTAGTACTCGCCTGAATGAATATACATTACATGACCAAGGGCAATATTGAGGGATACGCAGGATGCAGACCCTGTCATTTTACACAGAGTGTGCCATTGAGAGACTCTTGAAGGTTTATCAGGGTTACAGCTCCAAAACAGGTTCTTGCAATGCTTACACCATGTACAGTGGTAGCAGATAAATAATGGTTTCTAAAGGCGTGCTGAAGCAAGCTTGGTTTTAAGAGCATAATTTCTTTACACCACTTTATTGAATTTTGCGACAACCGGGAACAAAAAATAAGGTAACCCCTCCAAACAGGCAACTTGCAACAAATCTACACTATTACAGCTATATGCAATGTATGCACACATACATACCTACATATTTTATAGGTATAGAAAGCACACTTTTTGGGTGGCTTAATACCATTTAAGTTTTTGTAAAGTGTTGCCCAGCTTCGTCAATAGCAGGTAATGTTTTAGTGAGGCCTCCAAAAGTTACATTTTCTTCTTAATAGATACAATTTTTCTCTCCCCTACAGCCTGAACTGCTAGACAGATATTGTGCCAAACCTTCACGAGCACATTGCAGCTGGTCTGACCGGTCTGTGGTCCGGTGGGGATTCGTACAGTTTTTTTATAAACTCTGGCTAGCTGGGTACAATCCACAGACCTATGACACTTGTGCTACGTGATTAGATGTGTTGTCCGCCTTCTTGCTTGGTGGACTCCTTCCTGGGCCCATGGGCCCAGTTCAGGGCACAACCGAATTGGCTCTTTCATGTACAAATCTGGTTTGTTGCAAACGTAGAACATTTTGTCAAAGAATTGAGGGATACTGCCATTGTAGCCAGGTTTAAAAAAATAATTAAAAGTGTTGGGTAAGATTTGACGTTTAGTGCTAAAGCTACCTCACTTGTGAGGATCCCAGTATTTTTTGCCGGACTGGTAGATTATTTTTCCTTATACCTCAGTGAGTGAGAACCTTTCTCCACACTCACAGATCAGTTTACTCTTTTTACGGGTGTCATTTTCAAGACTCTCCATAGTGTCTTTTGAATTTTATCCGCTTTGACAACTTTTGGTATAAATCTTTTGATTGTTACAGGGTTGCCCTTGGGGCTCCCCTTTTACTTTGATGGCTAACCTTGTGAGAACTACAATTCCCAAGTATAGAAAGGATATTTCTATCCCGTCTACATTTTGTTAGGTGAAACCAGCACACCTCCACCTTATGGGGAGTGCTGGGAAGATACAAAGTATCCCTACTTACTAGCATTGTAACAATTCTGTTCCAGGTACAAGCTTACCTTAAATGGCTGGTGGCAAATTCAGTGCACCTTTACCACTGAGTGAATAAAACAAGATAGAAATGGTTCAGATGCGCGCTCGATCTCAAGCTCCTACTGAAAACCACCATATCACATCACCACGCTTACTCTCTTCTATACACCATCACTCAACTAGAACACAGCGATACTATGACATATTCGGTATAGCTGTTCTCATACCAACACCTGCCACATACTCCCCATCATCCGAACAAAACACAGATTGCTGCACACCAGCCAGACTAGGCGTTCTCCTCAGGCCTAACGCAGCCAGAATCAGTCTCGGTATCACCCTGCCAGAAGAAACACATACTCCTGATCTCCCAACCACCACACCTACCGCTAAGAAGCAGCTATCATACAGGTGCCACACCTGCTGCACACATATCCGGTGCTCACACGCACCTTAGGACTCTCTCTACTGACTTGAACTACGGTTCCCAAGGGCGTTCAACCTACCAGCACCTTCAGATCATACCAATGGTACATAAGGCACTATTTAAATGCAAAGTAACATAAGATTTGCTTTCTAAACTTGAAAACTGACGTCGGCAGGGCGCTTTAGTAATACCATCCCTAGTGTGACGTGCACTGTGCCCATGGTCCTTCATGCGCAGAGGTCTCTCAGAAGGATTATTTCTGACAGGAGGTTGCATGAAGTGTAGCGTGAGTACAGATGTGATAAAGCAGAAACAGTGATAACCCAGAAAACATCCAAGTGCCTTCTACTCCAGCAGGGGAGGAAGGGTGGGCGCATGTGAATCTAAGCAGATACAAGCAGCAGAAATATGATTACAATGAGTAATGCATCCCTTCTGGAGCTTGTGGGTCTGCTTGGATCACATGCTCTGCATAGATTAGCTAGCAGTATCTGGAGAAGGTGGGAAGTGAAGGTACAGGGGCAAAGATGTTTTGGGACCGCTTGTCCCACCTGTGAATCTGCTTTAGAGTGTGGGTCAATGCAATAACGCTGTGTGAATGTATGGATGAAACTCCATGTAACATCCTTGCAAATGGCAGGCAGAGGGACGTTTGCAATGAAAGCTAAGGTAGATCCTGTACCTCTGGCAGAGTGAGCCCTGGGGATGAAAGGCAAGTCTTTCTTGGATAGGGAATAGCACAGCTATATGCACTTCACTATCCATCTGGAGATGCCGTTTTTAGATATGTGATCCCCTTCTCTTCCAGGTGCTATGGAAACAAAGTTGGTCTGTTTTCCTTAGAGGTTTAGTTTTGTTCACATAGTACATGAAGTGTATGGCGGCTTCTTTCTGCTGAGTTCGATGGATTTTGAAAGAAGATAGGGAGTTCTGTGGATTGATTAACATGGAACTTTGAAATGAACTTGGGTGAGAACCTAGGATGTGTTCTAAGAACAACCATGTCCTTGTGTATTATGAAGAAAGGGTATTGTACAGACAAAAGCCTGTAGCTCACTGACACGTCTTCTAGGAGGTGATAGCTACTAGGAATGCAGTCTTGCAGGTCAGACGTTTTAGGCTGGCCTTGTGCAAAGGCTCCAAGGGTGGATCCATGAGCTTGGAGAGCACAACATCGAGCTCCCAAAACGGGTGAGGGTTGGAAATTGGGGGCTATAACCTCTTTACTCCTTCCATGAATGCCTTAATGACTGGAACTTTCCACCAGGACATCTTGTTCTGTGAAGTGCTGTAAACTGACAGGGCCGCCAGATGCACTTTGATGGAATTAAATACTAGGCCGGAGTATAGTAGGTAAAGCATGTAGTGTAGAATGTTAGCTGGAGCATATTCCGTTGGGTTTAGTGTGTGTATGTGTGTGATACGCACCATATCACAAATCTCTTCTAGTTATTGAAATAGCAGTGCCTGGTGTTGGTTTTTTCGTGCTTCTTTTAGGATATCCATTCACTTTTGTGGAAGATTAAAGTGGCAAAACTATGACTTCAGGAGCCAAGTTCATAGACTGAGGGCGTGGGTGGAGGGATGCTCCCTTGTGTTGTTTTAGCATGTTGTACGGGCACTGGAGTTTGATTGGGTCGCACATCGCCGGTTTGAGTAGATGCGGAAACCAAGGTTGTCTCGCCCACATAGGAGCAACAAGGATCAGAGTTACTTTTTCCTGGTGCATCTTGTGCACCATTTTGCTCAGGAGTGGCGTCAGGGGGTGAGGGGCCTTAGCAAATTTCCCCGACCAGTTCATCCACAGGGTATTCCCCTGGGCACGAATCCTGGGCATTGTGCATTTAGGTCTAAGGGGGTGTGACAACATTGTGAGAATATTCTGTCTAGGATATCAAAGTTGCCACTCGTGTTCCTCTGGTTGAGTTCTTCTGGTAGAGGGTATCTGTCAGAGTGGAGTTCCCCTGGAACATGTTGAGATGTTAGGAACATGTTCCGCTAGAGTGTCCACGACCATAGTTTTTGGGGTAGCTTGGACAGACAGAGTGCCTTCTTGCTTGTTCAGGTAGAACATGGCGGTGGGGCCATCTGTGAGGACTTGCACTGTTTGACCTGTGAGATGTTGCCGAAAGGCTTGAAGAGCCTTGATAACCTGCCAAAAGGAAGTTCATATGTCTGTTGTGGCGCATATCCACTGGCCTTGGGCTGGAGGAAGTGAGCCCCCCTCCCCCCAACCGGCAAGCAAGGCATCTGTAGTGAGGATCACTTGTGATACACAAAAGAGCTTCACCTTAAGTAGGTTGTCCCTGGACCACCAGTGAAGAGCCTGCACCAAGATTAGTGAAACAACCACTAAATCGTCCCACTGAGCGCTTGCCTGAGACCATGGTTTTGTTAACCATTCATGCATTGGACGCAGGCACGTGCGGAACCAAGTGAATGCATGAGGCCATCATCCCGAGCAAGTGCATTGCTTTGCATACCGTTATCTGGCAACAAACCTTGTAATGAGGTACTTGCAACAGCATGTTTTGTACTCAGTTGAGGGCAAAGAGAAATCCTCTTGTTTTTAGGAGTCCAAAGAAATTGTTTTGTTTGGCTGGGGACTAGACGAGATTTATTTTCGTTGGTAGAGACGTCCAGATTGAGAAGAAGGTCCATTGTTTTACGCATTTTATTTGCAAATTTGTGGAGATTCCCCAGTGATTAGTCAGTTATCCAGATAAGGGTATACTGGGATTGACCTTCTGTGCAGGCGTGCTGCCATTACTGCAAGCACCTTTGTGAATACTCTTGGTGCTGAGGTGATGCTGAAGGTGAGTACTTTGAACTGGTAGTGTACTCCCGCTATATTGAAATGCAGATATTTTCTGTGCACAGGGAGTATTGTAATATGGGAGTGTAATATGAAAGTATGTGTCACAGGTTTCCCACTTTCTCACCTGAGTTCGCTGCTTGCTGGAGTTCTTGGGAGGAGTCGTCTTCCGTACGGTTCTGGTTTTTTACAACCCCGTACGGCAGTCTTCGGGTTCCAGCGTTCGCTCAGCTTCTACGTCAAGGATCAATTGGAAACTCCAGGAAGTCCAGGATTCGAAGAAGGTGTACTCGGAGGCGGGTACACAGAGTCCGGGAAGCAAGACAGGAGAAGGAGGATAGGAGGAGGAAGCGGAGGGGTGGGGGGGTCTGGGAACCAGGAAACAACAGAGTTCAGCGAAGGCAAACTACGGAGCACACGTCTAGCCACAGCAATCAGTAGCGTTGAGACGCGCGGGGGGCCACTCTGTGAAGGCTTGACGGATGGCTAGCAGTTCCTTTTCCAAAACAGAATAATGGGTTTCACTGGGAGTTAGTGTCTGTGAAAGATAAGCAAAGGGATGTTCCAGGCTGTCAAATTCCTGTTTTAGAACTGCTCCAATGGCGTAGTTAGAGGCGTCTGTTTCCACTAAGAAAGGTCGATTGATGTCAGCTTGAGCCAGGATTGGAGCTTGTGTAAACTCTGTCTTTAACCGTTGGAATGCCTCCTCTTGGGCAGTTGTCCAAAGAAAGGGAGTATCTTTTTTCAACAAGGCAATGATCGGTTGCACTCTCTCGGAAAAGGAAGGTATGAATTTCCGATAAAAGTTAGCTAACCCCAGGAAGGATTGGATTTGTTTCAGGGTAGTCGGAATAGGCCAGGATAGTATGGCTTTTATCTTGGAGTGATCCATTCCAATACCTTCTGGGCTAAGGACAAATCCTAGTTAGTGAACAGTAGAGACATGGAAAAGGCACTTCTCGGGGTTTAGCCAGGAGCTTGTGTTCACGTAGCCGTTATAACACTGCCTTAATATGCTCCTCATGCTTAAGATGGTCCTTCGAGAATATTAAGATATCGTCCAGATACACAATGACGAAGAGGAATAACACATCTGAAAACATCTGATCCATGAAGCGCTGGAAGACCGCTGGGGCATTTGCAAGTCCGAAGGGCATGACCAAGTACTCAGTGACCAAAGGGTGTTCTAAAGGCTGTCTTCCATTCATCTCCCTCTCTAATACGGATCAGATGGTAGGCACCTCTGAGATCCAATTTAGTGAAGACTACGGCTCCTCTTACTGCTTCCAGGATTTCTGAGATCAAGGGCAATGGATAGCGATCTTTCAGGGTGCACTGATTTAAACTTCGATAATCAAGACAAGGTCTGAGCTCATTGGTATCTTTTTTGGAACAAAAAATAGCAAGGCTCCGGCTGGGGATTTGGATGGTCGTATGTGCCATTTTCAAGGTTAGTATTTAGGTATTCACGGAGGGCCCTTTGCTCAGGTTCGGATAAGATGAACATCCTTCCAAAGGGAATCACAGCTGAAGGTTCGGTATCAATAGCACAGTCTTCGGGTCTATGAGGAGGTAAGGCTTGAACAATGGCAGAAGAGAACACATTGGCGTATTCCTGATCGATTTTAGGAACCTGGATGATATTTGAAACTGTGAGCGGGCCTTGATGGTCTGCTGAAGCTCCTTCCGATGGCGTCGGAGCGGAATCCAGGAGTAAGCAATGAGACATGCGATTGTCAGAACCCAGAAACAAGGAACCTGCTGCCCAATTGATGTATGGGTTGTGTCTTTGTAGCCAGGGCATACCCAAAACCATTGGGTAATGGGCGGACTTTATGAGGTCAAACTTTATCTTCTCTCGATGGTGGTGGTTTATTGCAAGCTCAATTTCCTTGGTTTGAAGGGTTATGGGTCCTGAAGAAAGGGGTCTTCCATCGATCGCTTCTACGGGTTGCATGATATCCCGGGTTTCATATGGAATATGGTGTTTAAAGCCCCAATCTTGATCTATGAATATTCCCATGGCTCCACAATCCCCCAATGCCAAAATGGGGTAGGTTTCCTTCTTGGATGGCGATAGAAAGGTCTGTAATATTACCAGATTGTTTTGTCCAGGAGAGTTCAAGGATGGAATAGATGTGGAGCAAACATCTCTCTCCCGAAACTGTGCTCCATCTAGAATCGGGAGCTGGCATTTCCCGAACGCCGTGGAGGGGCTATAGGACACTCTCTCACTAAATGTTTGTCCGAGGCACAATATATGCCTAACCCTGTATGGATCCTTCGCATCCTTTCTTGGGGGGATATGGGTCCACGGAAAGCCCCTATTTGCATGGGTTCGGGTTTGTTACTAGGGGCAGGAACAGAGCGAGATCCATGAGGGCTTGGAATGAACTTGCGTGAGCCACTCTGGCTAGTTCAGCCTTGATGTCTTCATTTAGCCCTCTTCGAAAAAGCATGAAGCAGGCTTCTGAGGACCAATCCGCTTCTTTAGCCAATTGTTTAAACCGTGTTACATATGTGAGCATGTCCTGGGAGCCTTGTTGGAAATCGAGGAGACGTTCTTGAGCACTATAGATCTGTTCTGGGCAGTCAAACATGGTCTTAAGAGCTTGAATGAATCTGTCATAATCATCCAGGAGGGCATCTCCGCCATTAACTAAAGGTGTGGCCCAGGTTAATGCATTCCCGGAAAGGTGCGAAATACTAAAGCCCACCTTAGCCCTGGGAGTAGAAAAAAAATAGGGCTTAAAAATGTAAAGTGGACCAAACGGGAATCAAGGAATCCACAAAGGTTTTTTGCAGAGCCATCGTATTTGTCCACAATGCCGCCCAATAGTACGCTTTCTTTCGTGGCGGAGTCGCAGGGCAAGACTAATTGTTTTAATGCAGCATTTTCTACCTTTAGGTTTTGTACTTCGCTCGTTAGTTCTTGCATTCCGCGCATAAGATCTTGAATGGCCGCCTCCATGTCTGGATTGGCTTCAGTTAGGTGGCATCTCAATCTGTCACAGGATCCCACTTTCTCACCCGAGTTCGCGGCTTGCTGGAGTTCTTGGGAGGAGGAGTCTTCCGTACGGTTCGGGTTTTGTACAACCCCATACGGCCGTCTTCGGGTTCCAGCGTTCGTTCAGCTTCTACGTCAAGGATCAATTGGAAACTCCAGGAAGTCCAGGATTCGAAGGTGTACTCTAAGGCGGGCACAAAGAGTCCGGGAAGCAAGACAGGATAAGGAGGAAGGAGGATAGTAGGATGAAGCGGGTGGGTCTGGGAACGAGGAAACAACAGAGTTCAGCGAAGGCGAACTACGGAGCACACGTCTAGCCACAGCAATCAGTAGCGTTGAGACGCGCGGGGCGTGGCTTCTTTATAGAGCGTGCTACGTCGTAGATGAAAGCTGGTAGGCAGCGTTCTGTGTTTAATGGCCATGTTTGAAGTACAGCAGAGTGTAAGCCCCAATGTGTCAAGGACGAGGAGGCCCAAAAAGGGCGTGTCCGACGGTTCATGACAGTATGCATCTTTCATATCCAATGTTGCCAAGTAATCCCTCCCTCCCCCCCGTTTTAGGAGTGGGATTACATCTTGGAGCATGGTCATGCAAAACTTTTGGGGTTTGACATATTTGTTAGCGGGGCGCAGATAGATACTGAACGCATGGCAAGGCCTTGCGTTGGCACAAGGAAGTAGGTCGAATAAATACCCTTGCTTTGCTGGGACGATCTCGATGGCGTCCTTCTCCAGCAGGCGCCTTTACGTCTTCCAACAGAATGTGTCTTTCTTCTGTTGACATTTTCCTGTTTCTTTGTGGGGGTAAGCTTGTTTTTGTATCAACTCTATACAAGACCCATCTGTCATTGTGCACATCACTCACTTGTCCAATGTTATCCCCTCCCATGCGTGGGTGAAATGTGAAATTCGGACTCCTACTGTGGCATGGGTGGGGGCCTGAAGCGGTGCGTCATTGTTTGGGAGGGCTGGAGCCTCTCCCTGGTGAGGTACTGCCCTTTTATTTCATCTTTGAAAAATTTAAGAGGAACCTTGACCTTCTTGGTGCCAATAGCAAGAGGACCGTCCGAACTTAGTGTAGCCTGAGGAACGTTGAGCACCGCGACCCTGAAACCTCAGAGTTTGAGGAGCCCTGTTGAACATAAGGCTTGTCTGTCAGCTCTCCAAGGGTTTTAAGAGTGCCGTATTCCTCCTTAGTACTCTTAAGGGCATCTTCTATGGCCTTCCCGAATAGTGAGTCTGTAGCTTAAACCCCTGATTGTCCGAGGGAGGCATGGCGCTTGATGCGCATAACCTCTGCTATGATGCGTCCTGCATCATCTGCTGCATCAAGGTTATTCTTTAGAATGCAGTTCGATATCTGCTTGCCTTCCGATATAGATAACAAATGAGCCTTTAGTTCTGGGACGGCCTCAATATGGCGTTCGAGTTCATCCCATTTGCGGCAGCCGTAACTAGCTAAAAGCGTAGTTTTGTTGGCGATTCTGGTCTGGCATGCTGCAGAGGAGGCGACCTTTCTCCCAAAAGTATATATCTTTTTGCTTTCCGTCTGGCGGGGCTTTTTGCTTTCCGTCTGGCGGGGCCTCTGCTGACGCCAGGGGAGTATCTGCCCTCTTTCTGGTGGCAGTGACCACTAAGGAATCTGGGTTAAACTGACTCCTAATATACAGGGGGTCAGTTGGCGCGACTGAATAGTTTGACCGCCCTTGTGAGACTAGGCGCCAGTAGAGATGGCTGGATGCGTCTTTGGACAGACTGCAAGAGCGGAATAAACTAGGTGGCGGACCTCTTGTCCCCCAGAATGTCTTCCACAAAGTCCTATTCGACCTGTGCCTTCTAAGTGTCGATATGAAAGTGTTGTGCCGCCTTTATATGCAGTTCATTGTACTGTAGTTGGTGGTAAACAAGCGAATCTGCTACCGGCTGGTCCTGGATCACGTAAAGGTTATAAAATTGGTCTCGACTATAAAGGTCCCCTCGAGACCGTTGGTCGGGTGACCCTGAGGGGTCGTCATAATAGAAGTCCTGAAAGAGGTCTTGATATGTCGAGGCCGGGGTGCTTAGAGCAGGTGTGCTAGGATGTGGCTCAAGACAAGACTTTTTGTCAGGGGGCTGCTGTGCCGAGGGCACTGGCTGTGAGGCATCTTTAATGGTCGACAGTTGGTCTGGGTGTCTGTCCATAAAGTCTACAAAACTCACATCCTCAAAATTGTATTGAACTGTTCAGGTGTATAGTCGCATGAAGTTGGGAAGCTTGACATGATAGGGGTGGCCTGTGACGGAATTTGATCTTTGTGGTGCATAGCCCCTGACAGAGAGTCTAAAGTAGGGGCGGGCGGGAGGAACGCAGCCTGTGTGCTTTGAGGCCAAGGAGTCAAAATATAGATTTTTTTGGCGACCTTGCTTTAAGCAGGGAAGCACTGACGCATTTCCTAATTAGCTCTTGCATTTTCAGCATAGACGCTGAAATGCCTTTCGCAGCCTGCTCTGACACACGAAAGGAGGGCCTTTTTATGTGCGGTGTCAGAACCGACCTTTAGTTTCAGTTTATGAGTTCTGTGAGGTGAAAGTGTTCGTGATGGGCCAGAGGACAATGAAGAACCTGTGGCTCTCTCCTTGGACACTGCATGGGGCTCGCCAGTACCATCGAGAGTCGGACGCGAGGTATGTTTTTAGTGCCTGTGCTTGTGTGTGCGCCCTGGCCGCTGGGTGTCTTCTCCATCATAGAGCCGTTGGCCTTCTTCTTGGAGTCGGACGCCCACACATGGGATTCCGACGAATGCTGCTCGCCTTTGGCGTCACTCATGGCCCAGATACTGCCCTCGCTGGAGTCTTCCAGTACTTCGATGGAGGCCTCGGCCTGCGTGGCGTGAGCAGCCCAGCTTTGGTCCACCAATCATTTAAGGATTTCGGTTGAAAAAGTTTAAAGGATTGCTAACTTTTTCGAGGTGATCCGTCTGGAGACGGAAATTGCACAGGTGGTGCATGTCTTTCCACAGGAATTTTCGGTGGCAGGTAGGGCAAAATTTAACGGGAGTTTAGTCCATTATTCTTTACACGGACAGATTGTCGAGAAAAAGAGGTAGGGGATGAAAGAATATGCATTCTCTGAAGAGGTCAGCATGAAGAACCTCCCCCTCTCTCCCTACTGTAATGGGCCTAAGCCTGAAGAGGCCAGTGTAGGCAGAGTGTTCGTCAGTCAGTCGTCGATGAGGTTGTTCATCGAAAGCCGCCGAGCAGTTTGTTGGCCATGCGGCAAAGCGAACAATAAAAAGGAAAGAAAGTCTACAGTTAAAACATTAATTAAAAGCATCAGCCTGGAAGAGAACTCTGCAAGAAATGGGCACATAACCAGACCGAAGCCAAGCAACTTCAGAACCTATGTCATGAAGCCACTTGTTCCATCTGTCTGGAGTATTTTAAGGACCCTGTGAGCATTGACTGTGGTCACAATTTCTGCCAGGCCTGCATTACCCGCTGTTGGGAACATTATGACAAACATTTCCTGCCCACAATGGCGAGCAAAATCTCTAGGCAGAAACCTACAGCTGAACCGCCAGCTGGCCAACATGGCACAGATCACCAGCCAGTTACATATAGCCCAGGTGAGAGTCTGTGGGAGGGGAATTTGAACATGGAGCGGAATTGGTAGTAGTATTATAGACCGAGTACCGAACCACATGAACTGGGGAATGTTTGCTGGGAACCATCATCCCGGTAACTTTGCTTGAGCAAAGGCAGGCGCTTGTTTTAACTTTGCCAATATATGGGTGTGGCTGTGCCAGGATGGTTACTGTCGGTCTCAAGGTGAGAATGAATTTATTTTGTTTTCTTTACTGGCACAAGGTAAAGGATTGTTTAAAGGGGGCTTTCAGCATGGACTTTCTGACTGAAAGACTGTCGCAAGATTGAAATTGCTCTTCTGGATCAAAACATCACATCACTGTTGCAATCTGACAGCCAGCTAGGCATGGATAGGTGCTACTAATCCTTGTCCCCATCCCCCTTTCACCAGAGGTCTACAAAGAGCGTCTCTACTTTAAGGGTCTACCGAAGAGGACGTTACAATTTGTTCAGGTATCTTGATTAAAGGTGCATGCTCTCACCAGCGTGCACTGGCAGACGGTTGACATTGTATGCGATTACTCGCTCCAAGAATCGTCCCTGTTCAGTCACATGTTCAGCCAATGCGTGAAGTTCCTCCGCACTGCCAGTTTTAATTTAACCAAATCCAATTAGTGAGGCACAAGCATATGTTGGGCTGTGCCCTTTGATAATGAGGGTTGCCACAGTTGTCTTAAAGCACATAAAACAGAAGCTGTTAAACAGCAGAACCCGAAAGAAACTTCAGAACATCCATCTAGAACTATCCCCTAGGATAAACCCATGTAAGGTAACTCCGCCATCCCCTGCTCAGAATCTTGCAGCCCCATAGATCAATCCCAGGCACTGCTGTACAATGTTGATCTGGTGTCCTCGTTGCCTTTAAGTAGTATTTGTTACTAATTTAAGGTTTGAGGGGGAAGGAGAGAGGATGGGGGACAGGAGGGGAGCAAGGGTAGGAGGGGTAGGGAAGGGAAGGGGAGAGAGCGAGGGGGGGGGGGGGGAGTAAAATGAGAGAAGGGAGGAAAGGTAGGGGGGCGCCAGGTCATGGAGAGATTTAAAGACAAGGCAGAGGAATTGAAATTTCAGTTGAGAGGAAGGGAAGCCAGCCAAGTTGAGAGAGGGGAAGAAATAGAGTCTCGAGGGCGAAGGAGGTATAGAGTATGGATAGAGGAGTGGTAGATGGATTTTAGGGGAGTTCGGTGAGAGACAGGGAGTCCAAAGAGGAGAGAGGAGCAGTAGAAGAGGCGGGAGAAAATGAGGGAGGAGATTAGGAGTTTGGAAGCGTGGAATGTGAGATAGCATATGGAACATATCAGGTGACTCATGATTGCGTAGGCAGTGCACCAACCATGATTCCCCCAAGTGCCTACTCACATTTATAACGAAACAAACCCAAGATCTAATATCTAAAAACATGTTACAAAAATGCTGCTAACTAGCTAAAATGTTACACTGTCTGGTACTGAAAGCAGTACATCATATGAGGGACATATTCAATGACATACAAACAAATGTACAATATACAAAAGTTGCCTAATAAAATCGCTATTGTTCAACCATAATGGACACCAGGGAAGAATGTTTCTTTTTTTTTAAACTCTGTTTATTAATGGTCACATCAACATTCAGCATTATTGACATAATACAGTAGAAAAAGGTGTTTACAGTTACGCAATACAGTCAGGTTGAACATACTCAAGGCGTTGGCACAGAAACAGTTTCATCGTTGGATACCATGTCACATAAGTACATTCCAAAAGGGCCCCAAATGTCTTTAGGGTGACTAGTCTTGGGTAATGTCATAACATATTGTTCCTCGCATTCATTAACAAACGTCAATTCTTTGAGAAAGTTCTCAACATGTGGGCTTTTCCAGTTTTGTGGTATACATTTTTCGCTAACATACAAGACACATTAAACAATCTCCTGATTTCTGCCACTTTCCCAATGTCCCCAAACAGATATTTCTGGTGGGGAGAGATGCCAGAACCTTGAGTTATCCTCTCCACAATCTCGGCCACCTCCCTCCAGAACCCTGCAATCAGTGGGCAGGCCCAGTACATACGAAACAAGTCAGCATTTTGGTCCCCACATTTCTGACATTTCCCAGTACAGTTTGCTGAGAACTTGGCCATCTTGGCCGGTGTGTAATGCAATTTATTTAGAACCTTAAACTGCATCAAGCGCAGGCCGGCGTTTAATCGTCACACCCATGTCTGCCCCCCAGGTTGCTTTAATTATATTCAAGGAATGGGAGTGTGATTGTATCATAGCATACAAACATTAGTAAGGCTTTGCAAGCTGATCCGTTAGGCGACTCCAATAAATCCTCGATTTCTTTTTTTCTTTTTCTCTCTCGTTTAGGAATACGTTAGAGTAGAACCATGTATTCTCCCGTGTCGAAATTCACTGGAGTGTGACGGTAATAAGCCTAAACCGCCATTGCTTAATTTGACATAAAAGGAAAAACTGCAGGACTCTGGGCCATTAAGTGTTGATTGTGTCTTTAATACTTGGTGATATAGACTGGGTTGGGCCTGTCATTCAAATTCCCCCATGCCCGTGATTCTCCCGGACAAATGCTGCCATTGGTTCAATTGTCAAAGCGAACAATATGGGGGAAAACAGACAACACTGTCTGGTACCCCTACCTAATAAGAACATTTTGGAGAGGGTTTGGTTAGTAAGGACCTTGGGCTCCAGGTTTGGTGTATATGGCAAGCGGACACATTTAAGAAAATAGGGGTCCATCCCAAAGCTCTTAAGCACTGCAAACAAATATTCCCATGATATGGAGTCAAAAGCCTGCCTGTGCTCCAGGATCAATCTGTGCCATAACCCCAAACAATCTTCGGAGATTCAAAGTGGTGGACAGCGTCAGAACGAAGCCACATTGGCCCAGTGGACCAGTCGGGGCATGCTAGGGAGGAGCCTAGTGGCTAGGACCGTAGCGAATATTTTCAAGTCTGAATTGATTAGTGCAAGAGGTCTATACGAGGATAGGTCATGGGGAGGATGCCTAGGCTTTAATAGCACTGTTATTACTGCCTCCCTCAGACAATGGTAGGATGTCTCGGTCCATTGATTCTTCCCATACTTTTAACAGGACGGGTGCCAGTTCAGCATGATATTCCTTATATAGCTCCAAGCCATCTAAACCCAGCGCTTTCACGGGTGTTAGGGATTTTATAGCTTCTATTATTTTAAAAAGTATCATCATCCTAATTAAACACAGCTAGCTGAGCACACACCGCTAGCCTAAGCGTCTCCTCAGGCCTAACGCAGCCAGAAATCAGTCTGGGTATCAACCCACCAGAATGAACACATATTCCTGACCTCCCAACCACCACACCTACCGCTAAGAAGCAGCGGTCATACAAGTGCCACACCAGCTGCACACATAGCCGGTGCACCCACGCACTTCAGGACTCTCTCTCCCACTCTCTACTGACTTGAACTGCGGTTAGAGAGGGCGTTCAACCTACCAGCGCTTTGAGATCATACCAATGATACATAAGGCGCTATATAAATGTAAAGTAACCCAACATAACATTTGCGTACCGACTTCGATGGCGGAAAAAAAATGGCGGGATTGAGACGCGTGAAGGACCATGGGTACAGTACATATTCACACTAGGGACAGTATAACTAACATACCCTGTCGATGTCTGTTCGAGTTTCAAAAACAAAATCTTTTAATACTCTGCGACTTCCACTAGATGTCCGACTATGCAGAGCATGCGATATAAGCAGATCCACAAGCTCCAGAATTCAAATTGTCAACTTAAGATTTTTTTATCTTCATAGGCCTGTGTTTTTCTGGAGCTACATCTTTGATATCCCCGTATTTATTTTTACAGATCTGTAACAGGATTTTGCATTTCATTTGGCTGGGAGACCCCCACGGTCCCCTAACCCCTACATCCTGGGGGCCCGGACTAAGATGACCCTGCCCTGGCAGTTCCAAACTTAGAAGGAAATATGAGCATAGCTCAGATAGCCTCACGTTTCAACAGGCCCGACTTATGTCCGATAAAGTGGATAGAACTTCTAAGGGTTTGCATTGGGCCCTTCCTAAGCCAACTGTTTATATATGCTGCCCAAAGTTAGTGGTCCTCCCTCTAAAATCCTGGCCCCAGATACAAACTCCTAGTGGAATAAAGTTGTTAGGACGTTTGCATTATCCCCACATCCCTCCCCTAGGATGTCATTACTGAAGGAACTCTACTTTTTATTCGGTGAAGGAAATCAACTGATTTGGTCCTCAGACTGAGGCGTAAACGTGTTGGGCCACCCATTCAAAGCAAGAAAACCACTTTATTCTGAGCAACACAAATAGTCTAAGACGACAGATGCCAACTGTATAATACAATATGATCGGTTATTTATAACACGCTTAAAACCCAGAGGTTTCTAAGCGCGGACACGGGGATTAACCTGTGTTGCTCCGTGTCGTCTTGCTTCTAAGGCGAGCATGTTGCCCCTGAGCTATCCACCAAAGACTTAGTTAAGCTACTGGATTTCACAGCAGTCTGTTATAACTGGCAATAGATGGCAAGGTATTATATTTTAAGACCTGTTTAGTAGACTCCTACATAGACTAGGATCTTGACCGTACACTATGCATAAGGTAGGGCAGGTGGTTGCTTCAAACGCAGGTAGATGACCAAGTGTTAAGCCTGGCTGCATATCACCATAATCCGAGAAGTGTTAGGACAATGCCTGACCGAGTGTGGCAAAGTCATCCATGTGCTCACAGCTGAAGGAAAACCCATTCAAAATATGTTATATAGTACTGGACCACAGTTTGAATAATGAAAACACTGCCCTACAACTGCAGTTCTCCAGCATTCATATCGGTAATTGATTAATTTAGAATTTCGCCAGTTAGGTTTGCAATCCTCAAGTTGGTGTTACGTTACCAAAATTAGTAAAGAAAACCTGCAGCCCATCCGTTCAGGCAATTTGATCATCACTTAAAGAGATGAGGCCCATAGGTCTGCCAACCCACACATAGGCTATTTTCAGATTCTAGCAGTACAGAGTGCCCCCAAATATGTACTACTGAGCACAAGAGCTGCATAGGCAAGGAAGTCTCAAATTAATCTATGAAAGATACTAATGCAGACAGTTGTAGTTCCAAGCAAGTGTTTCTTACTTCTGCAATGTGACCTGCAGTGGTACTCCTGGCATCATAGATATTGAATCCGAAATGTTCAGTGGAATGTGTCTGGAATATGGAGCCCTTTTGACTTTGTGACAGGATATTTTAGATGACAATTCCTTCAAAAATCTGAGTGTGAAGATGAATGAGCTTTGTTAGACCAACAGCTCCAGAAAGTGGAGTAATTGTATGAAAATCACTTTTCGTTGATGGAACAGTTTAGGGTCACTTTGACATCCAGTGAGTGTAGAGCACAGCCTGTTGGATAATGCATTGCTGAAGGAAACGGACAAAGCCACAAACTAGACAAAAAATCTGAAGGACATCTTTGAAAAACATACATAGCAATGATTAAATCTCCCAAACATCTTGCTGACGCAATGGCCACTAGGAATGCCACCTTCCAAGTAATTGACAGAATGTCTGCCTTATATAGATGGGCTCGAAGGTTGGGGACCAGGTGGGTGGCACGAATTATCGAGACAGTTTTCAGTTCCTAGATGGGTGCAATATTGGGGACTGCTGGATAAGCGTACAGCAGTACTTACATTTTGTAAGTTATTTAATTAAATCGTATACGAGCAGAGACTGGTTGGAAGCATCCCTAGTGCTCCAGAAGATTTTAACGTGGGAGTATTTTACTCCCTATTTTTTAAAGTTCGGTGTTAAATGATTTTTTTAGGGAGTACAAAAATGCAAGTTACATTCGAAGTGCGAATAAAAATTGGTTTTAGCTGTAAAACAAATGTTTTGCTAGAAATATTTATTTGCACCAAGTTATATGTACACGTTTTGCTCTCCAGACTTGTCAGTAATAATAGTGGAGCTTATTTCTGTGGCCTTATGTTAACTACTGGTCCAAACATATCCATGGAGCCGTGTGGATGAAAGGAGGGTATGCACAGGTGTGTCCGTTTCCCATTTTTGTTGGTAGTTTTTTATTTCTGGGTAGTATTTGCCTATTTTTAGGGAGTAAAAGTGGACAATAAAACCCCTCATCTGTAGGGCTGAGCATCTCTACAGATAGGCATCATAGCATCAAAATGTACACCCTAAAACTAGCTCAGATGAAAACTTGACAGTATTACTTCAACCCACAATGCTCAATTGTATCAGCAGTGACACTAAAAGGAAGCCTAATATTACTGCCTGATCTGAAACGGAGCCTTTGGATAAAGAGGCCTCTTTATTTGTATGATTTTACAATTTAACTATAGGCGAGATTTCTCGCCTAAAAAATATCCTAACGTTTCGTTGTTCTTCTTTAGCAAAAGGTCACTGGAATATACAAGCCTGTCTATGGGGTCGATGATCGCCTTAGTCATCCGAAAAAGACGGCGATGCTGCTGTCGCTGAATACACCCTCCACATCCAAGGTGGCCTCGGCCTGCATGGCGTGGTGGGCCCAACGCTTTGTTTTTCAATCCTCGAGTTTTCGGTTTGAAGACCCACAGGCCCGGTGCGCACTATAAATTAATAAACAATTACAAGAGCTAACTAGCTCGACAATGGCCCTCATCGTGGTCCTGTGCAAGTCAAAGGTTTCACACAGGGTGCTGGTCTTTCCAGGGGAACTTTTTTATTGCAAATCTGACAGAACTTAAATGGTGTTTTTTCCATAATTGGCTGGAATGGCAGCAAGGCGAAAATAGAGAGGGTAAAGGGGAATATGCATTCTCTTAGAGCCCTAAGAAATGTTCACCCCCACTCTCCCTACTGTCTGGGCCAAGGCCCGGTGCGGCCTTTCAAGGTGGAAGGGGATTGTCGAATCAAGGTCTTTGTCCGACGTTCGTCTTTTGCACCGCCCCCGAAGATGTTGTCCAAAGTCGGCAACTTAAAAGGATAGAAAGAGTAACCAACTAATAAATGTTTCAATCAATGGCGGTAGCCGAATAGGAACTCTGCGATTTATCGTCCGTCGATGATGGGGGGAGAGGACTATCCGAGGGACCTTGACGTGTGAAGGACCATGGGTACAGTGGACGTCACTAGGGATAGGATTACTGGCATGCCCGTCGACGTCCCGTTTCAAAAACAACTATAATACTCTGCAGCATCCACTAGATGCCGGCCTATGCATAGCATGTGATCTAAGCAGATTCCACAAGCCTTAGATATATATATAAGTGCAGCGGTACTCGGGATATAGTATCAAAGAAAACAGTCTCAGACCCTTAGTCGGCTGCAGAAAAGGCCTTAATTTGTCTTGATGGACAGTAGGGCAGCAGGAAAGGAAAATAACCAGTTTCACCCTGAACAGGCTTCATTGGGTTTGCTGGGATACCCGGCGGTGCCTGTGTCCTGATCGAGTGGTGTCTCATGTGCCCTAGAGGATGTTGTTCACATCCTCTTGTCAGCAAGGCTTGCTTCAGTTTGCTCTGGCATCTCATTTGCCCTGGAGAAAGTTGCTCTTGGTCCTCTGGTCGGAATGTTGTGCTGCTGTTTGTTATGGTGTTTAAGAAGCTCTGGATGTGGATTTTCACTTTGCATCAGATGGAGCTTTCCCAAGTGACGTTTGTTTTTTTGTGCAGCATGTTTCAGTCACTCAATGGTACAACACATTTGAGAAAGTGTCCAAGAAAGATTGGTTGTGCTCTCTTCTTGTGAATGAATTTACGTAAACTGTAACCTTGCCATTTCCCATATTTGGAGTGGCGTGATAAAATAAAATGTAATTTTTAATTCCCTTTAAAAATGCTAATAAACACTTTCGAACTGTATACAGAAGTAACACATTTCAAAGAAATAAACACATCCAACATTTTGCTTCAGACACTTTTCCAAATTTGCCTCCTAGTGCCTACTGTAGTGAATCAGGGTGAGCATCAATAGAATTTTTGCATCCAAACAGAGTACAATCTTGCCCCCAGACAAATGAGGAATCCATGCAACAGTGTGGATTTGTATAGCCGGACAAACATGCACACATTCATTCCGCTTTATATATCAGCCCTTAAAAAAGATAAGAAAACTATCAGAGGATCCACATTGGATGCTGAATTATGCAAAAGAGTGATGGGTATAACACCATGCAAGGTTAGTTCAGCAAGTTCAGTGTCCGTTCTCATGAGCTCAGGAATGCGTTTTCCTCTTCGATACATTTAAAATAAAAATTATTGGAGGTAGGATTCCCCCCCCAAAGCCCGACAGGATGGTGCCTAGCTCCAACATTTTGATCAGAAATGAGTTCATATTGAAGGAGGGATTTCTGCCATAATAAATAAATAATTGGCACCAATGTTAGGTGATGCCAGTGCAATTGCTTTGCAGCACACTTACCTGCTGCAGCATAACATTTATTTTTGTTTTGCACATACCCTGCCAGGAACTGTGGACTCGGTATACCGTGACTCGTTGCTACGGGAGTCCACAGTGATGTTAATTTATTTGTAATAAGTCAATTATTTTCACACGATTTCCGTGAAAATAGTTTAATCATGTTTTAATAGCCTAATGCTGGTGCGCATGAACCCTAAATTTGCTAATATATGTATATTACAAAGTAAAAAATGATATCCTTGTCGGCGTGACACGTCACATTTGTCAATGCTATTCAAGCAGATAATGGAATTCCACGTTGCAAAAAGTTGTCATGATTGAGACAAACTTTACATGTGCAATATGAAATGGTATATGTGGAGCAACACCGTAAGTGAGGCTTAGCATAAGGTATGAAATAAATCACTTCTGGCGAAGTCTAATTTTACAGAAAAGGCACAGAGAGATAAAATGATCTGACCAAGAAGTCAAGCGGTGACGCCAGTGTTTAATTTGAAACCAGTTTGCAACTTGGGCATTTGGCCACATATGCTTCTGGATATTTTTTGCAGAAAAAGGCGTTGCCTTTCAAGAGTATTTATACACCATTTAAGCGAGGACTTGCAAGGATACACAGTTAATGGTACACCAATCTGACAAATATATAGGTCCTTTTAGAAAGGTTTTGAGCCAAACGAGGACGAGTAGCATTATTTAAATGGAAATTAAGTATTAGAAGTACCCGAGTGCAATACAATAGTAAAAAATGTCCTCTGGGTTTCAATGTTGCATTACACCTATAATGGATTCTAGGCTCATTATGGACTTTCTAATGTGAATTTTCATGTGCATCATTGGCACAGCACACTGTTGCGATTGTGTATGCTAGTTAGAAAGACATGTTCATTAAATCGCCTAACAAAATATTTAACAGTGCCATTTTTACTAGCATGCGACAGCATTTTTAGTTTGGTATTGCGCCACCTATATGCCGAAACTACTGCATTAGAGTACATTTAGAGAAATGACCTAGGAGCGAGATGCATCCTATAGCCGTTTTTGCTTATTTGCCCACCCATTGACTTCCCATGGCTATGCTAATCCCTATGGCCATTCCCACTTATTTCCAGCCCCCCTTAGCCCAAAACACCTCCTCATGGGAACTCTTTGAGCTTGCTTTAATCAATTCTTTACATCGAACTTTGCACTCGCCTGCCAGAGTGTTTTCAAAGTAGTCTTCTGCGAGTTAATGACTTTATTTGAGCTGTAAACCTAGGACTGGTCTAATAAAAATAGGTCTTAGGCAGGACTGCCTTTGGTCATTCCATGTATAAGCACTATGTGGGTCCTTCACTGCAAAGCTAACAGTTTTGACTTGTGTATGTATTCAGGAGAGCTGCGAGCTATTCTGCTCTTGCTTTTAGCCTAGAAGAGCCCGATTAGCTTGACACCAACAGCTACCAGGAGCAGCGTTTTGCTCCCCCGACCAACTGATGCCAAACTACTATGAATTTAACTCTGTGCATTTGGGACAATCTTAGGACACATGTATATGACATTTAAAGCAGAAGAGGTCATAACGAATGGACAATATTATATGATTCCACCATATGTGCAAGTTAGATTGGCAGAATGCTATGTCTAGTAGCTCCTTGTACTCCAGTGGTAACTCATGGTCACATGTTGATGCTGGATACCCAGGAGCCCCTTTTAGCTCCTGCTTATCCAATCTTAATTTTGAGCCCAGAATATTAGGCATTAGCCGGACACTGCTATTAGACGCCCAGGTACTTCCACCATTTTGCACCAGATACCACCAATGGCCAGTAATACCACTACAGCAGTGTCTGGCAAGTGCCTTCCCCATGCCTACACTAAAGACAAAACTGCTAGCATTGCCAATACTGGTTTATGTTCTGGTAGTATCATGTGGGTGAAATATGCACCAATTATTGGAAGGACAATTTTCTGATGAGCACATACAGGATCTACTGCGGTTATTCTTCCTTTGGACTGTTTGTGACCTAATGTCTGAAAATTGGGAATATTTTAATGTTCTCTTAGAGAACTTCCTATGATTCATAGCTTTTCATTCGTCTTATCCCACACATTGTGCCGCAAAATCCACCTATTCTAGCCATCATTTTAAAATAAACTGTCAGAACTACCCAAAGATTGCCCCTTCGGTGGTTTGGGCTTGTGCAAACAGGTAAAAAAATATATGCCCCACCACTTATAAAAATCTCCAGCCATCACCACATGACACCCTTGCGAGTGGATAAAAGAAAGGAGATCAACGTAGTATAGGATTTGGCAGCATCAAGAGCAGAGGCAGGAGTGTCCTTGTTTGCTATTAAGAAATCCAGGGAGGTGGCTTTATTCCTGTGATGTAGGTGCATGCGCATGGTGGTCTTCAACTGTTGGATGACTAAGGCGATCCATGGCTGAAGACTGGATGGATGACAATGCAGGTCAAATGTGGTAGCAAGTACAGTATAGAACTAAGTAAATGAGTTAGATGGTGTGAGCAAGCAGTGAGCAAGGGGAAAGCTCTCAGTTCAAGGTAGGGGACCATTAGATCCAATGCAAATTTACAAATGTTGAAAGTGTGTGGAGTAGGTGGGGGTGGAGATTGGTAATTGGATGAGGGAGTGGCCAAAGGGACAAACAAAAGGTATTGAGCAGGGAGGAAATGAAGATGAAGTCAAGGAATATACCATAAGCGAAAGTAGGCAGGTTGTGAATGATTAGGGAGTTGCAAAATAATCAAGCCACAGCTGAGGTGCCCTGAAGATGGGCAGATTTCACACAGTATAATGGCAGGTAGTCCAGCTGAGTTTTGAGTAATAAGTTAAGGGCAAGTGAGGAAGCAAGTTGGGCGATGGAGGAGTAGGATAGTGATGGCGGTGTGAGCAAAGATTTGGACTGATGTGTTTAAAGGAGAAGAGTGAAGTCGGAGGGAATCGGAGGTGGTAGTTGTCCGTTTTTATCCATTAGCCTACCACCACCTTTTGTCAGTCGAGGACAGTTGGAAACATTAGAGAAGTCTGTATGAAAAATGGCAGTGGGAATTCATGTTTCAGTGACTGTCATGGTCAAAGTGGTTGTTGAAGGAGATTTAACTGCACTGTGAAGTTTTGTAGATTAGAGATTAGGCTGGTGTGAAGGCGGGTGCAGGAATACAGACTCTGGTGCAGTTTAAGAGGTATATGGAAAGTGAGTGGTGGGTGGAGGGTAGTCAGGCCTTGCAAATTCTTAAAAATACCACTAGACCTGCAGGCTGAGTTCCTTAGTTTACATACTTGACCCAAGAGAAATGCACTTGCACCAAGGTGACTAGTGACCTATTTACCAGTGCTTTTTGCACAATGTTGAATGTCGCCATAAGCACACTTCATATTTGGTGCAATGCTGTCAAGCATGCACAGTGAAACTTTTGCAGTAAATGAAAAATAACTTTCCAACATCCCCATACATGGCAGCAACGTCGAGTATCAAGAAAATGGTACTACTCGACAATGCTAGTGGGCTAGTAGATTTTGCAAGCCCTGAGTAATGCAGAACTAGTTGTTTGATTTGAAAAGTAAAGCAGATGCCTCTGGTGAAGGGCAGAATAGTACATAGAAGTATTAGGATGAGGCGTGTTAGAGAGGAGATGCTGAGGATCTGTTGAGTCCAGAGGTGGGTGGTGCTTGTCATGCAATGCAGAAGGGTTAGAGCCGAAGTAGGGGTTCTTGGGCAATAGAAGGCTGAACAGGAACAAACCAGGTGAGTCGCGGTCCTCTACTGCCCTTAACCTAGGACGTGAAAGGACTACCATGAAGATTTACAACTAAAATCTAACGCAATTCAAATAAAAAGGATTGTAAGGACCAACAAAAGTGGTAAAATCCAGGAGCGGCCAGCATAATTTACATAATCGAACCAGGTGCTAGGCCGTGTCCTCGTTGGTCTACTAACAAGTGACCCTCATCACTGAATGGTTCACCACTGTTGGTAGACGAGTCCCCATCACAGACACTCCGGCTCTATGTCAAGCCTGCTTGCTGTGGAGGAGTCCGTCTACAATGGAAATAGTCTTTCAGCATATGCAGGGAAAAAGAGTCAGCAAGGAAAATGTCACACTGCCCTCACGCAAGTGCATGCAGGACAAGCAGTGCTCCAATTAAGATTTTGAGGTGGGAGCATTTTGCTCCCCGTTTTTAAACTTTGAGGGTAAATGTGATTTTAGGAGAGTAAAAATGACTTTTCTCCTTTGCAAGAGAGTAAAATGTATGGGACATCCAGTGGACGTGTGCAAAAACTGTATAGACATCATTACAATGCGGCAGCTTTCTGCATTGTGATAGAATACACCTTTCATTATTTCTCCAAGGTCTGACCATTTGATTTCTCCTGTATATATTTAAATATTGAAAATACAAAAACCTAGCCAATTACATAGTAAAGCAAGTATGAATTGTATTTTGTGTTTTGAGGTTCTATAGCACAATTGTCTTTTGATGTTTAATGAAAGTCATCGATTCTTGGAGCTATTACTAGCTAATGGTATGCCCATGTTATAATACAACCGTGCAGAGAGGCAAGGACTCCATGCTAAATTATATATCTAATCTCATGGTTTAATGGTTATTTATATAGTGCTTTTGGCAAAGCGCTGTACATAAAACATATTTATCACAATTATCACCAAACTGAAGTCGGTTCTCCTTTAAATCGACCTTGAAAGGATGAAAGGCTCAGTTGGCTTTGCCGGGATTCGAATCTGCAACCTACAGATCACGCACAGATCACAGCAACGAGGGCTCAACCAGCAGAGCTATCTTATTGGCTAACATCCTTCAGAGGTCGGTTAATTGAGTATCGAATGAAGTATAATAATCACAGTGCCTAGATGTTAGACGAACCATGTATGAAGCGCTACATGAAGTTAAATACCCATCTGGATTATCACAGGGACAGGCTTTGCCGTTTGTTTCAATTGCCGATGTAACTTATTTGTTTTTGAACGGCGCTTGCACTTCCTGGAGAGTCAGGTTTTGGATGTTTTAATTGTGGTCTTGATTTGAGAGGCTAGAACACATGTTATTGGTGTAATGAATAACTTACCCTTGAGCAAAGACTATGCCCCCACTGACCATTTATAGTAATGTACCCCATTGACTGCAAGATTGAATGGATGTAAACTAGACCGTGCATACTCCTCATTTTACACACTGTTATAATTAGAGTGTAAGTTTAAGTGTAAAAATTATCTGCCTCCGCATGATTATGTACACAGCACAGGAACTCTGAAAAATACAATTGTGCAATACTGGTTTGCTTTTAATGGAAAAAAGCATAATGTTACAAAATATTAATTCTCAATTGCAACTTAGTTTTCCATCAAATTAATTTTACAATCCTAAAATGCTAGGAAAATATGCACAGTGCTTCTGTTTGCTCCAGGAGCATCAACACAACAGAAGCTGAATGGAAATAAACCATTCCTTTTATCACACACTGCAGTATCTTTTTGGAAAAGCCTTCAAAGAAATACATAATTTTTACAGAGGCATTTATCCATGGCTTGCACTTCCATCCATGTAGATGCAAAGCAAAAGAAGCCTTCTGGTTTGTCTCAAGTAACCTGACCTTTGCACTGCCCTCTGCTCTAAACTTGTGTGTAAATGTACACAGGAAAATAATAAAGCTGTCTGATTTACAAGATTTTCATGCGTAAAAAGGCCTTTACGCACCTTATCTGGAGGGCTGAGGACAAGACTAGGCCGAATGGCACTAGGTCGTACCATGGACCCCGCAAGCCGAAAATGGTGGCGACGGAAGTGTGGAAAGAGTTTAGACCGGAGGAAGAGGGAGCGTGGGGACCAGTATTGGGGGTACACAGAGAGGGTTTGTCGCATAAATCGGCCTGGAAGAAAAGTGCCATCAGACTTTACCGCAACTAGGGTGCAGGGCCATGGGATTTTGTGTAGTGTTGGTGCAGTACGAGAGTTCTGAGGAGGCAGACACCAGTGATTACATTTAAATCATCTTCTTTCGATAAGGAATGATGGGCGGTCAAGCAGGTGGGCAATGACAATCAGTGGGCGACAACCAAATGAAATGTTTTTGCACAATGTCGACCAGTTATACAATGGTAGCTGTTCAGGTAGACTAGTTAGTGTGGGGAGCAACATTTGTAGAGCATTGCACATACATCCGGCCAGTGGACACACCTATAATTTGAATACAGCGGTTGACATTTCCCATGATGCAAAATGCAGGGTCATTTGCAACCAATAGGCCCATTTATTAACTTTACACAGGGACCGAAAAGAAACGAATGGCTGATCGCAACCGGACATTAACAATAGGCCTGTAGCGAACCAGACATTAAGTAGAGACACAGTGCAAATGCCTGAAGTAAGAAAGAATGGGTAGGTAACACTACACTAACAATCAGCCAGTAGTGACCAAGAACTTAAGGCCAAGCAGAACTTAAGGCCAAGCAGGTGGGCAATGACAATCAGTGGGCGACAACCAAATTAAATATTTTGATCACTATCAAAAGAATTGACAGTCGGACATAGGCCAATTGTTACTAGCTTATTACTTAGTAACCAGAAGTGCAATCGGCTATTGATACACCAGTATCAACCAACAGTGTAGAGGTAATTTTACCCTTGCATACACCCGAGGAGCAGAAATAAAAGCGTTTATAGCGCTTTATTCTTTTATCAATGCACTAACCACTCATGTAAAATGCATGAAGAATGATTAAAATAGTGAAAAAATATCACTTGTTTCTGTGCTTGTACAAATTGGCTGGTCAATTAAAAAAAGGCATTCAATTACTAGGTGTTGCCCACACCAAGCAAATGCCTTCCTTTGGCTGCAGTTTCTTCTCCCATGCCAAGGACACATGTCCCACTTGTATTCGGTCAGTGGCTCCTAACAATCTATTGTGTTTAGAGGCTTCAAACAAACTGGCTGACCAAACAATGGAAAAGGATCAACATGAATAAAACAAAATAGGTCCTTGTGGTGGTATGGCCTCGCTGCAGAACCTTCCGATGTCCATGCCTGGCACCTACCCCAGTGACCTCCATCAGCAATTTTGACTTATTTTGGATAGAAACCTCAGCCTTGCAGAGCAGTGCAGTGACCAGCTATGGTTTTACTTTCTAAAGCCTCAGAACCGGTTCCTCATATCTGCGTACCATCTTCACAGTACAGTTGTCACTACCACAATATCCTCCTGTATGGACTAGGTTATGTACCAATGCTTTCACACTGCACCAAATCACCACCGTAGACATCTCAGAGCGCCATCATTGCAATTCTTTGCATTAATTATCCTCTGTATCAAGACAAGCATCAATAGCACATTTAAAATGCTCACGTAGTTCCAAGACCAATCACTCACCATCACTTGCAAGCCCTCCATTTCTCTTTGTAGTATTACACCATGTGTAGCAGAGAACCTTCATCAGTACTACCGCTATGGAATGGGCGTTTTTGTTGACTCACATCTGTACCATATGACAAATATTTACAAGTAATTACATGTTTTTTTCAGATTCAAAAATTGGGCGTCATCAGGGTGTACCTTAACATTATCCCAACCCTAAGTGTATGGTAATCCATGATCCTTCATGCATATATGTCCTCAGATTGTTTTTTTTAAATATTCCTTCTGCTTCTGTGTGGGCAGGATAGGTGGTTGCATGTTATTATAAGCATATACAAGCCACAGAAAGACCACAGATAAGCAAGCCAGTTACCATCATTATATACAAGTAGGAAAGTCCATTCATCTGAGCCAAGTCACACATTACACAACGCCACCTAATAGCCATTGCTGGAAGTTCACCTCTAGTTCTGAGCATTGTGGGTATGCAAATTAGCTCAAATGCAAACATTTCCTGGAGAAAATGGTTTGCATTTGAGCTAATTTGCATACCCACAATGCCTTGCTGTTGTGGCTCAGAACTGGAGGTGAACTTCCAGCGATTGCTACTAGGTGGCATTGTGGAATGTGTGACTTGGTTCATATTTCTGATGTCTCCATCTGCTTAGATTCATATGCTCTGCATAGTTTAGCGAGCAGTACCTGGAGAAGGAGGTGGGATGTGAGAAGGTACAGCAGCAAATAGATATTTTAGAACCACTTGTCCCACCTGTAAATCTGCTTTTGAGTGAGCGTCAATGCAATAATGCTGTGTGAAGTTATGAATGGAACTCCATGTAGCAGCCTTGCAAATGCCGTCTAGAGGGACGTTTGCAATGAAGGCTAAGGTAGCTCTGGTACCTCTGGTAGAGTGAGCCCTGGAAGTGAAGAGTAAAACTCTTTTGGACAGGAAATGGCAGAGCTGTATGCCCCAGATATCCATTTGGAGATGGTTTTCTTTGATATGTGATCACCCTCTCTCCCAGGTGCTATGGAAACAAAGAGTTGGTCTGTTTTCCTTAGGAGTTTAGTTCTGTTCACATACTACAAGACCACTCTTCGTACATCAAGTGCATGGAAGCTTCTTTCAGCCAGGTTAGATGGCTTTTGAAAGAAGGAGGGAAGTTCTATGGATTGATTAACATGGAACTTGGAAATGAACTCGGTGAAACCTAGGATGTGTTCTGAGAACAACTTTGTCTCTTTGTATTATGAAGAAAGGGTCTTGTACGGACAAAACTTGTAGCTGACTCTTCTCACAGAGGTGATAGCTACTAGGAATGCAGTCTTGTAAGTAAGTGTTTTAGGCTGGCCTTGGGCATAGCCTCAAAAGGGCAGACCCATGAGCTTTGAGAGCACGATATTAACATCCCAACCCGGAGGAGGGTTAGAGATGGGAGGGTATAGCCTCTTCACCCCTTCCATGAATGCTTCAATGACAGAAGCTTTCCACCAGGACACTGTTTTGTGAAGTGGTGTAAGCTGAGAGGGCCACCAGGTGCACTTTGATGGAAATGAATACTAGGCCAGAGTCTATTAGGTAAAGCATGCAATGTAGAATGTTAGAAGGGGAACATTCGATTGGGTTTACGTTTGTGACCTACACCAGATCACAAATCGATTCCACTTGTTGAAATAGGAGTGTCTGGTTTCCGTGCCTCTTCTAGGATATCCATACACTGTTGTGGAAGAGTCAAGTGGCTGAATTCTGACTTCAGGAGCCAGGTTGCCAAGTTCATAGATTGAGGACGGGTGGAGAGATGCTCCTTTGCGTTAGCACGTTGTAAGAGCACGGGAGCTTGATCAGGTTGCACATTGCCAGTTTCAACAAATGTGGAACCCAAGGTTGTCTAGCCCTCAAAGAAGCAACAAGGATTAGAGCAGCTTGTTGCTGGTGTATTGTGTACATTATCCTGCTGAGGAGTGGCGCCTGAGGAAAAGCGTAAGCTAATTTCCCTGACCAGTTCATTCACAGAGCATTCCCCCTTGCACCCTGGTTGGGGAAACCTGGACAAGGAGCCTGGGCATTGCACGTTTAGGCCTGGGGTGAACAGGTCTAATGGGGGATGACCCCCCCCCCTTTGGGAGAAGATTCCATCTAGGATATCTGTTAAGTTGCCACTCGTGTTCTTCTGGTAAAGGCTACCTGCTTGGATTATCTGTCAGAGAATGGAGTTCCCCTGGAACATGTT
This sequence comes from Ambystoma mexicanum, assembly GCF_040938575.1. NCBI lineage: Eukaryota > Metazoa > Chordata > Amphibia > Caudata > Ambystomatidae > Ambystoma > Ambystoma mexicanum. The sequence goes on along the minus strand of NC_090928.1, from coordinate 623,710,295 downwards.
GAGGGTTTAAGAACATGTTCCGCTTGCGTTGTAAGCGATATTCAATCAACACTACAGCTAAGTCAATGCCTAGTCTGGGATGCTGAGGAAAACCCTTATTGATGTATTTTTATGTCCAGTTCAGTACTCTGGATGACAACCCTTGTATAACACCCCCCTCTTAGAATCCCCCTGACCCCACTGAGCCAAGAAGTAGGTTTGTTTTGCAAATTAAAAGGTTTAATTGAAAATTTAAACAATATAAATATATCACACTTCTATAAATAAATTGATAATGGATATTACACTTGTGAATATGAGCAGTAATCAGCAAGAGCTAACTTATGAATAGGAACAGAAGAATAAGGTGGGAAAGAATGCTTTATATGGTTCAAGGAAACGCAATGATGAATGAAATGCAGAACAGAAAATAACTTGATATGGCTTCAACAAAAGACAATGTAATCACTTTTCCTTGACAATTCACTCCCCCCCCTATGCAATGTAAGAAATGGAAGGAGAGCACAGTTTTCAAGAATCCCTACAAAATGCAATACGAAATGCAGTTCCCCCCAGCAAGCTTAGAGGAAAACAGGTAGAGGTTTGAAACACAGGCCCAAAATGCTTTGAATGTGATGACAATGAAATGAGAAATGTGCTAAAAATGCTTTTAATTCCCTCCAGAGGTTCAGGGTGGGTGATATCTAGTTTATATTAGTTCAGGCTCACTTTAGCAATGCTCTATGTGTAACCAGCAGGTTAAAACAAATTTTAGCAAAGGAAAGCAAGAAGCTGCTGATTTTTACACGTGGCTGAAATTGTGGAGATACGGACGATTTTGTGAAAGTAGTTTTTCGGATTTGAAATTTTAAAGCTCAGAATGACAGATGACAGTTCTCAGTTTTAAAAATGACAGAATGACACGATTCTAGGAGGCAGTTCTAATAGGCTAAAATAGTTTGGATTAGATTATTTTAAACTAAGATTGGTTTTGGCACAGCGAGTACTCGCACTATATTTTTGACATAAGCCGTCAAGGTCTGGTCAGGTTGGACGGGACTTCCGGCGGGTGGTTCTGAAGTCCCGGCTATCTGGGTCAGCTCTGCTCTCTGGGTCTGTCAAGCACTGGTTCTGCTCACAGCACTGCACAGTTCTGGTCTCTCTGGATCTCTGGTCTCTGGAGGTTGATGGATTTGAAGTATAGAGTCTCCCGGCAAAGCGTACCGCAAGAAAGTGGAAAGTGAATTCCCTACCTGGGTTTCAGTGGCCCTTTTTATGTGTTTTGAAAATGGGTGTGTGCCTTGGCCTAGCTAAGCCTGCCCCTCTCACTTATCATTGGCCAAGCTTTCCTCTCTCCCTTGATTGGGGGGAAGAAATGGAGTGTCAGAGTGATGCTGTAGGTTTTATGGTCAAAAGGAACCTCCCCTTGTCAAATTGCACACAAATCTATTTCTGACCCAAATACATATTTATCTATGTACCATTTTTCTAATATTATAGGTCCAGTTAACATTTTCTGTAGCACCAAACCATCCGATCCCTGTCTTTGTACGATGTTGTGTCCACTGATGACAGAATTCTCCCCTTTTCATCCAGATAACGACCTCTAAACCTTTCCAGATTTTACACAAATGTGCACCAGGGATATGGGTTACAGATGATAAAGTGTCAGATTTTTAACTTGCATACATTTGGAGTAACAAACCTTTTTTCCGCTACTATCCCCAAGAACATCCCACAGGGTCCTAACACCTTTTAAAATGTGCACCGAAAAATCACAAGAATAATGGTATTAATTATATAATTTTGACAGGTCCGTACTATGAATTATCTATCTTTAAAATTATGCCCTGGTCAAAAAGGGGTGTGGCTTCCCACATCACATGGTGGAATAACTGGTTTATCCACTTCCCCCAAGCTCAGCTTGCTAGCAGAGGCACTGCCCCTCCCAGTTTCGCCCCAAGAGGAAGCCATTTTACGACCCCCCCAATATAACATTTACCTGAGCCCAGGACAGTGCTTTGTTCAACCTCCTGCAGGTGCCCCTCCCCTAATCTAATCAAAGAGGTGTCATCTCCTTTTGGTGGGGGCAGCAGGATGCAGCTAGGCCTGGGAAGAGTGGCTGAGCAGGTTTCTCCTGTCGGGGGTAGTTGTCAGGCAGAATTCAGCTAAATGTCACTTTAGTTCCCAGTTTCCTACATTCACATCCAACTTACATGCAGCTATTTTTTTTATATATACACATTAAATAATTACTTCCTTCAAGTCATTTCAGAATATATTTTTACATTGTATCCACCTCTTAGCAAGTCTTTCCTTGGCCTGGTTTCGGTTCATTTGTTCAGTTTTACACAAAAGTCTGGTGGTTATAAAACGCCGGCTTTCTGATAGTGGTGAGCACCGGTACTGCATCCATTTTTGACATTAAGAAAATGAGTTCCCCACAGTTCCGGGTTGCTTTTGGCAATCAGCATTGTCATTCCCAATGGTTTCAGGCTACTGTGTGTGTAGCCCAATGGTGGTTTTAGGCAGTGCCCTCCTGTGCTCACAACATAGGCAAAAATGGGTGGCAGCCTATTCATGTTTTCCCTGTGCACTACTCTCTGGGGAGTTCTGGCCATCATGATGTTTTCCATGCCAGTACTGCACAGTTTTATGGTAGGGCTTGGATGCATGGGTAAATAACATCCCACAAGCCCCCCCTCTTGCGATGGCCATTCTGATCTTTCACTGATGGAACTCGCAAGATCTGGGATGTTCGGCTCATCTTCTTCCAATTCCGTAGATGGCACAGTTCAGCATCTTTTCCTCCCTCCAGTCGATCAATCAGTTCTCCTTGCTGGTCCTGATGGGAGGATTGGGCGGTACCCCGGGCCCGTCGGATCTTCGCTCCCGGTCCCCAGGTCGCCTTCCGTGGTCAGTCTCCATGGTTTAATCTCTCCTAGGATGATAAAGCAAAGCAGCAATACACATTCCTAGACATTTTTCCACCACTATTAATGGTGTGGCGAACATATACATTTTATAAATCAGAAGATATGAACATATACATTTTCTTTTTTAAATTAGGAGACAAGAACATATATATATATACACAAGAATCACAGAATTTTTATGTGTGCTATATGTGGAATATTTTAGGGTTGGAACTGAATTATTCTGGAACGGCCCCCTCTGGGATTCCAGTGGATTCCTCCAGTTGTTGCAGAAAGTGCCTGGGATGGCAACACTTCAGCTGATTAATATGGACCCACTTATCTTCCCCTTCCTCCAAATTACCTTTGGTGATGCGGATTTTGTAGGCAACAGGGGAGATCTTGTCTATAATTTCAAAGGTTCCCTTCCATGTAGGCAAACATTTTCGCTGTTTGGCCTGGTTCCTTTGGAAATTGTATAGATAGACCTGGTCTCCCACATCATATTCCTTCCTGGTGGTTTTCAAATCATAGGGCGTTTTCATACTCTCAGCTGCTCTTTCTAGATTCCGCTGAGCATAGGCAAAAGCATGTTGGAGGCGTTTCCTTAAATTCTCCACATACTCATGAGTTGTGGAGGCATTTATCAGTGTCTGCTCCTGGGTCCTGTCGAGCAAATACTGAGGAAGCACCATCTTGCGTCCAGTCCATCAACTCAAATGGTGACATTTTAGTTGCAGATGAAGGCGTAGATCTGATGGCCATTAGGACCAGAGGTAATCGGATATCCCAACTTGGCCCAGAATCTGCCACAAACTTTTTTAAGATGCTCACAATGGTTCGGTTGTAGCGTTCTACTGCCCCAGAGGAAGCTGGCCGGTAAGCAATATGTAACTTCCTTTTGACCCCCAGTATCTCCCACATCTTTGTCATTACTTCACTGGTGAAGTGGCTACCCCTGTCTGACTCAATCCTTTGAGGTAGACCAAAACGGGAAAAGATGTGGTTAATCATCAGGGCAGCTGCTGTTTCTGCCTTGCAGTTTGGGGCCAGGAGACATTCCACCCACTTGGTAAAAAAGCATGTAACGGTCAACATGTACTTGTTTCCTCTAGACGAGCGAATTACAGGGCTACAAAGTCGATTTGCAAATCTGACCATGGCAGTGTCATCCCCCTCTTTTGGAGAGGCGCACGGTGTGTGAGGGATGATGGCTGAAATTGTGTACACACAAGACAACCCTTCAAATATTGGTTGAGGTCCTGCCCCATGTGTGGCCAGTATGCAACCTCTCAAGATTTCAAGTGTTGTGTGAAACCCCCTATGACCGGCTGTGGCCGCATCATGGGCGTGACTTAACATCAGGCTTCGGAATGAGGTAGGAACCACCCACTGATCATGGCCAGCTAGGGATTTCCTTACCAACAACCTGTCTTGGATCCAGAACATCTTTGGACATTTCATCAACACTCTTAGGTCCTCTTTCCCAATGTAATCGGTATCCGTCAGGGGAAAGTTCTCAGGGTCCTCAATGTGTTGGTAAAACTTAATTATTGGATCCCCTTTTTGAGCTGTAATCAAATCAGCATCAGGGGTCTCCTTACTCCATTGTGCAGTTGAAAGATCATTGTGAGCATTTGTCTGGGACCTAGTGATAGCAGTGACCTGGATTTCCCCCAACAGGGACTCAATCTCTATTAGATCCCCTTGGATGGCCCGGTTTTGGCCAGCTGACCAGCTAAGTAATTTCCAGTTTTGTCTGCTCCCTCTACTTTGGAATGACCCTTGATCTTTTTCCAGTATATGGTCATCCCATTCGAGGTGACCAGATCATCAATGTTTTGGATTAACTTCCCATGTTTCAAGGGTTTGTTATTAGCACATAACATGCCTCTTGTTTTCCAATTAACCAGGTGCTCCACGAACCCGTTCCGTACATAATCAGAGTCTGTGATTATGACCAGTTCGTGGAGTTGATATTGGACAGCGGTGAGGATGGCCTGATGCACAGCCATCAACTCTGCCACCTGACTACTTCGGGAACCAATTTTGTACCCAGCGGAGGGTTCAGGAAACTCCTTCACCCATGCATTCCCTACGCCGGCCACCAGTTCTTTCTCCCTGTGGTTGCCAACATGGTAAGAGCATCCATCCACATAGACAGTGGGCATTCCCTCACACTTGTCCTCTTCAAAGACTTTGTGTGGGGAATTGAGGTATGCCTCCATGTTGTCCTTGATTTTTAGACTTTCGTCCTCGAGACAGTTTTCTCTGGCACAATCATGCAAGTCAGCCAGACCTTGCGCGAGGGGACTCTTCTTGTTTTGGCCATATCTGACCTCCACAGGAAAGCCTTGCATTGACAGAATCCAGGAAGTGATTCGGGAATTACTCACATTTCCGGCCCGGATTCTGTCACTTTGGAGATATTGCAGAGGCTGGTGTGGAGCCTCCACTATGATGTGTTCCCCCTGGATAAGCGGGCGGTAATTCTTCAATGCCCACACCGTTGCCAGGAGTGCCTTCTCACAATCGTTGAATTTTTCCTCCACAGAGGATAAAGTTTTGCTCGCATAGGAGATTACTTTATTGACCATGTCATGCTTTTGGTATAATACTGCCGTCAAGCATGTATTAGAGAACCCTGTCTCCAGGAAGAACCCAGGTCGGGCATGGCCTTATGTAGCAAAATGTTGAATTAATTGCCGGAGTTGAGGTATCCGGGTCCATGTGTACTGCTGGCCCCCAAAAGGTAAAAGCCCGTTTGTATTGGTCCCCCTACTGACCGGCACAGTCCAGTATCCACTGGTCAGGTCTATTGCTGTGAATACCTGTGACCCCTGAATCTGGGCCAGCCCTTGGTCAATGTAGGGCAGAGGCCATCGGGAAGTATGGACCCGTTTGTTGAGCTCCCTAAGGTCGGCACAGAGTCTCCACTGGCCGTTTGGCTTCAATATTCCGAGCACCGGATTATTGAAGGTCTATGTACTGGACGTATTATTCCCCGGGACTCAAGGTTCTTAATTATTTCAGTAAGGGACTCCATGGATGCGAGAGGCAAACAATATTGCTTCACAAACACTGGAGTCAGTCCAGGGTCCGTGGGAATTGTTGTGTGGATGTCGGTGCGACCACAGTCATTTGAGTCTACCGCAAAGAGATCTTGGAAATCCAAGAAAACTTGTTTCAACTTTTGCTTCTGTTCCAGAGTCACACAGGCATCAGCTAGGTTGACTCTCTCTTCCACCATCTGCCTGAAGCCTGGAAAGACTTCTGGTATGGCTATCTCAGCGGTCTCCTCCAGCTGGGTGGAGAAGTCCCTGGTCAGAGTGCTGATTTGGACTGGAGGCTTCAGGTGGGAAAGGCAGCCCTCATGCACCTGGAAAATCACCTCGTCCCCTCTGAAGTCACAAGTCACATCTTCCTTACCATAAGGGCAAGAAGTGTACACCAGGAAGTTCCCCCATGCCGGGTGAAAATCCTTTCTGGTGTTGTATTGTCATCACTGTCAAAACAGTCCTTGGGGATTTGTCCTAACAGTTCATTTCCTAAATCAATGGAGAAATGTCGGTCATCAACCACCATTCCAACAGTGGTGCCTGCGGTTAAGTCGCTGTTATCCACCTCTATTGGAATGGTGTCATGTTCTATGTTGACTAATGGTGTTGGGTTTACCCCTAACCCTTGCTGTTGGAGAGAAGCATTTAGATGAATATAAGAATCAAGGTTTTGCACTTTGTCCTCTTTGAACTTTCACTTCCAGGGAGAATTGTCGGGTCCTTTCTGGGGTGGTGACTTCCTCTTTAAGCTGAATTTCAACTGCATAAGGTAACAATTGAGCTGACCAAAATGCTTTTTCTTGATCATCAAAGCCCATGGGATTATCCGCTAATCGGGACCAAGCTTTGAAGTTAATTAGGTCCAAACTAATGGCAAAGCGGTTGAGAATGTCACTGCCTAAGTAAAAGGTGGCAGTGACGTCTCGCACGACCCAACAATTATGTGCACTTAGTAATCTCTGCAAGCCAAACTGAGAGTGGTCCATGACCACAATATCATCGGCATAGGCCAACCACTAACTTTTCCACCTCCTAGTTTTGGGGCTACCAAGCCCTTACCTGCCAACCACTCACCCAAATCTGCCAAACAGAATAAAAAGGAAAGGGGTCAATCGGCACCCCTGACGCACTCACTTCTCGGAGGCAATTGGTCTAGAAAGAAGCCCCGATTTCCCCAGCCTTACTCTTAACATTGTACCTTGATGTAAATGGATCATAATATTTAGGAGGCTATCTGGGAGGCCCCACTTTAATTTACTCCAAAATTTATTCCTATTTATAGTGTCAAAAGCACGTGATAGATCCACCCAGGCTCAAAAGAGGGGAGATCCATCTTTAACGCAAGTAGCAGCAGTCATACAGCCCAAGTTCAAAAGATATAGAATCGTGGAAATTCCTTTTCTAAAACCTGTCTGTTCCTTCGGAAGAATATCCCTCTGAATGGCCCAGACCACCAACTTCCCCATAACAGACCACAACAATTTTTTCCATCAGCATCCAACAATGAGATGGGACAGTAGCGGTCTGCAAAAAGGCGGTCACCCTTTTTATATAGGGGAATGATCATTGCGTTCTTCCAGGAATCTGGAAACATTTGTGACACTAATATATTTTCAAACAAGATCTTTAAGACTACCGCCCATGTCATAGGAATCTTCAAGGTGGAGTTGGAAAGGCCATTCGGCCCCGGGGCTCTAGAACTAGAGGATTTCCTTATTTGGGGCAATGTGTCGCCCACTGATACCTCCATAAGCCAGTTAGTATTGGTTGCACCGCACTGGCCTACAGAGCTAGCCTGGGCGTATAGCCTAGTGAAATATTCTACCCAAACCTTTTCCTCTATACACAGTGTTTGTGCAGAATCAACTTGATCTGAACCGAGTTGGCAATGGTCCAAAAATTCCTAGCGTTTCTCATTAGTACTGCTTTTAGCATTTCTTCCCCATCTCTATGAGAGAGCAGGAACCTGTGAGATCTAACCCAGTTTTTGTAGTCATTCGTTATTTGCTTCATAGTTGCACTACAGCTTTTGTAGTCCTTTATCATTTTCTTATTTCTAGATTTCTCTGCTCCCACCCATTTCTTCTCATGGATTTCATTGTCAAAGGAATGTTCATGGTTTTTTGGGAGGGGCAACTTTCCCCATTATTGGTTTATTCTAACCCCAGATCAAGTTGATAAGCGTCTGGTTGACAGTATTCCTTCAACTTTTCTTTACTGAGAACATCCACTGCCCCTTCTAGTTTTTGACAAAGAATAAGGCCCCCCTGCTTAAACTCCATTACCCGCCAAATTTGCCTCCAACGGCTTGTTGTATATAGGATAGTTTATGGCATTTCCCACATTTAACAAAATCCAACATTATATGATCACTATCCTTGTTTTGTATCGCCTTCAGTTGTAAGCATTTATCAAATAAGTTCCTTGACACAAAGACGTAATCAATTGAGAAGGACGTCCCTCTCCTCCAATTGGGAACACCCAAGGGTTCACCATTCACATTATCATTCAACATTAGCATATTCTAGTCCCTCATGAAAGCAACCCAGCTATAACTATTTTTGTGATGTCCTTTACCCTATGAGGAGGGTCAGAAGAGATGATACATTGAACATTAAAATTCCCAGTATCAAAAGTTCATCTGATGGACATTGCAACACAATTGTCACTAAGAGATCGGATAGGCTTTGCAAGACTGGTAGTTCACTAATCAACTGCTTCCAATACACTGCTATCGCAACCCAGTATACATTAGTCTTCTGAGCTCTAATCTGCATTCTCACTGCCAATAAGGCTTGGGTGGAGTTCGATATCAGGGAACAGTCACAAAAAACAAGTTTCCTACAAGCCATCAACAGACCGCCACTAGGGCAACCTTGTCCCCTACAAGTGGCACATTGCTCAAAAATAGAGAATCCCTCAATCCCAATTACTTCAGTTAACCAGGTTTCTTGAAATAAGATTAAATCAAAATTATTAAAGATAAACCGTCTTTGTGAGTCCTTAGAGAAGGAGTTGAATCCTCTTTTGTTCCACGAGACATCTTATTTCCCGTTTGGCTAGAGCTTCTGCTCTGGTAGACTAATTTTCTGTATCACTTGTGCTATAATTTCAGGCACTATTTCCCAGATGTTCGGTGCCCCTCCCCAATTGGCAGTGCCAGTCAACTTTTGTTGTGGCAATTCTGAATTTTTGATTGCATTCTGTTCCACCTTGTTTAGAGTAGTTCTAGATATGCTAAAGCCGCTCTTCTGCCATTCTTCACTGGAATCCATCATCGCCTCCAAGGCTAATCTTGATTTCATTTGCAGTTTGGCATTCGAAGTCTTAGGAAACTCCGGGAAGCTAACACGATCTAGGTCTCCAGAGGACAAGTACTTTAGGAGATTCATAGATTTCATTTAATTAAGGATAGCATGGCGATTTAAAGGGATTACATAGCTTATTAGTGTCCCTTTTACTTAAGAACACTTTCAGACTAGACACATTACTGGAAGCCTTTTTATTAACCGTCAACTGGGCCACCGCTGTGGATTGCTGGGGAGGAGAGGATTGCTTCTTAGGCCCCCATATCTCCCATCCATTACTAATAGGGCCTTCACTATTCCCCCCCCTTCTCTATCCTCGATTGACTTGCGTATCTTCAGTGTCACAAGCTCCACTAACTTTTTGTAACGATCAAGCCTCTTTTTTCAAAAATATTGGAGCAATTTTCAATGTAGGCGGGCTCGATTTCGGTGCTTTTTACATAGAAATATCGGGGCTATTTTCTTCAGCACAACCAACAACTCCGTTTGACAACTCACCGTTGCTTTCACAATTAACGTTGAGTTTGCCTCTTGGGGCTTCTTAAATACCACCTCCAATTTTTCTGTTCCTTTTGGGGGAATAGTTCATCCCTGATTGAGGGCACCTTGGTCCAGTTTTTCCGTTATCCTGCTCATATTTATTCCTTAGCTCAGTCCCTTGCGAAATCAGGATATCACATTTTCCTGCTTGCTCCTTTTGGAGACATTGTAGCACCTCCCACTATTCTCTTTGATCCTCATTTGTGGTTGAGAACCAACTGACTCCATCTCTATAGTTTAATTCTAACAATATTCCTGAATGATGGTCTACTTCCCTCTTGATATCTTCGAATACATTTACCAAGGAGCCCAATATGAAATTCAGAGGCACAATCGTTGGTGGACCCAACTCAGATCCTCAATGACCTATTTGTCCAGTTTCTTTTCCCAAATGACCTAACTTTCTTGTCCTGTTGGAGGTGAATCAGAATCTCCTTCTAGAGGAGACCAAACCCCAGGTACCTGATGGAGTTCAAAGGATAAGTCTGTTTGGGGAACCTCGCTGCCCTCTTCCTCCATTCCAGAATGATGTGCTATACTCATCACAAGCTGTTTGCTAATTTCCAGACTCAGCTGCAACTCTTCCAAGTTTTCTTCTAAAGGCACCTCATTCGGGACCTTTGTAGCTATTGCAGGTTCAATGTGAAAATAGTTTTTGATGGTATTTTTTTTTGTATTTGCTGTGAGTGTATATCAAATTCGACATTCACTGGGCTTTTTCACATGAATTCCTTGGTGTGGAATAGAATCTTTCAATAGCTGATCTTTGTTGGACTTACTCCAGAGCTAGTCAGGATTTGACAGTCCAAGGGGAATGAACTTCTAGGAGGGAGAAAACTGGTATGCCCTGTGTTACCAGAACTAAAGGATGTTTCTTCTGGCCCACCGAGATTTGAGATGCATCTAAAAGTCCCGATCTGTCCCCCAATAATCCACTACGTAGATTATATGTTTTTGTCATTCTCCCCTTCCTTTCAAACCCTGTATAAAGTTCAGGGGGCAGAGCACGCGGTAGTTCGATAGTATCGACCTAACACACCGATCCAAGTGAAAGGAAACACCCACAGTCCTCGGAGGGCGGAGGAATTTCTAGGATTAATGTGGGTATGGCTAAATCGCCCTGACTAGCTTGACCGGTCTCAAGGCCTCCCCGCCGAACACCTCCAAACACCATCCACTTTCACCTCACTTCCGCCAAAGTCGTGCTAATTCCCAGATCAAGGACCCACCAAGCAAGGGGAGCCCCACAGTCTCTGGTAAATTATACCCGTAAAGTGCTAGCAGACTTGTCCTTCTGCACAGTAGCACAATAGCACTAATACCCCCTAGCAATTTAGGGCTCCAAATGTGAGGACTACTCAAGGTCACCTGGATGAGGATGAATGTGCGGTCCACACTCAATATCAACGCTCAATATCCAAAACTAAGTATAGAGTGGCATAAGGTGGAGAGTGGGCAGACGATCGGTCTCTACTAGCGGCCTCTGCTAGCTCCTGCCAGCCTTGTCTCATGCCTCACTCCTCTCACCTCACCTCACCAAAAGTGAGGAGTCGATAGGACGGCACCCTCCAAACTCGGTTTACCAGAGAGCGGGTGCAGATGCGAGTCTCTCCATTCACGGTTTCTCCGACCGTCTGATCTGAGCTCGGTGCCAGCTCCAAAAACTCCAACCGACTCGCCAGCTCGCAACACCTTCGATTCGCCTCTATGGTCTAGAGGAAAGGACCTAACGTGACTGTCAAGCCGCACCAGCACTGCAGTTTCAGTTCAGAGCTTAGACTGGCCGCTTCTGACAATCCTGAGGGCCAATCGATTCCGCATCTGCAGCCGATACTTTACCGACGATATGTACGACCAATCCGAGTACTCTTAAAAGCGTTGACCCCAAATTCATCGTAAATTGCTTACACATGCAATTCCAACCGAATGTATGCGCACGCTGCCTCCGGTGAGTCCTGCGTGATGAATTAGCTGCGTTTGTTGTTATGTTGGACAATGGATGCATAAATAAGTACTATCGATCTCTCCATCTAAATCTGGTAGGGTACTGAAATGGTAACTTCATGAACAGATTAGAGCTTTCGGGGTATATTTACTTCAGAAGTGTCTTACTAAGGTTTCCATTGCTACACGATACATTGAATTTTTACTATACTAGATTTCACTACATTGGTCCCCGCTTTTTTTGAGCCTCTAACAAATCTAACAATTATGACCATTATAAAACAATGCCATTGTGCTCTATAAAAGTCCCATTGTGTCATTGTGTTTATGTAATCGGTTGCTTGACATGTTCCTTTTTTGGCATAGAGCAGTGATGGATGCACAGACCCTCACAAGGGAAGAAACCACCGACAAGTCCAGTGTCCCAATGGCGAGTCCTACCGGCATGCACAAAGTGATATTCTCAAGCGTTGGATCTGCCCACACATCTAATACAACTGTTTTTCCTCCATGTCCCACTTTATGAAAATGCTCGGAAAATTAAACAAGATTCTGCATCAATTTCATTTCCAGAGTCATCAAGTAATTTTATTATATTTTATTATAATTTTATTATACTTGTCCTTTACGAAAATGTGTTATGCTTGCAATTTAAAATGAAATTAAAGTTTATGTGTGCTATCAGTTAGTAACACTAAGTGATATGTATGGGTGTCCCTCTATATGTACAATTTTTTGAAGCTCATTGTCACAGTTCCATTTTGCTGTTTTCACCCGTACTAAAAACAAGTACTGTGTTACAGCTGGATGCTGGAACTTCGGCCACAATCACTTCATCCTTTGCAACTGGTCCATAGTATGAGGTTTGCATACTTCCTCCCTAATGCAGAATACATGACAAAAGGTTTGAGGGCAACATTACAATCCGTATGTCTTGCACGGTGATCTTTGATGAAGCACATGGGTCATCTCTGAACGTTATCGGGTTCAATGTAAAAAAAGATATACTTTGACTGTTTACAAGGGTATGTTCATACGAATGTTCTTAGTGTTGAGAAAACAAACCTTTTAGTATACGTTCTTACTCATTTAATATTACTTTGTGTTTAAGCGCTCAGTGCGATGAAAGATTTTAATTTCCAGTACGATCCACTTTTCTTTTTTTTTACTGAATATTCTGTTCAAGGAATGTACACAAGGTATTGCAATAGAAGAGGAGGCACATAGACCAGAGGTAAACAATCTAATATTGAAAGACATCACATTGCATTTGGAATACATTTTAATGATAAGACACATGTATGTGATTGCTATTCGTGATACATTTTAAAATGGAATTACCCTAGCACATCGGTGCTGCACTGCCCATTTCGTTGCAGAAATAATGATGGGCAAATAGGATATTAGCCATCAGTCAACGGGGCACAGACTTGCTGATGTCAAACCCTCAATTCTTGACCCAAACCACATACATACACGTATGCAGTGCTTGGCACTGAACAACTATGGTGGGTAACATTTTCATAGCAATGATCAATCGAGTGACCTGATTCAACCCCCTAACTTCCACAATGTTCTGCCTTAGCAGTTTTTAAACACCTCTGCGATTAGGCCCCTTTTAACTCTCTCCGATACTTACTATTTCAGTATTTTGATGTGCAATTTTTGGGGGTTTCTCCATAGCTCTACATAGCACACCAGTGCGTCCAAAATATATTCAAAGTATCGTCTGTCAACATTTTGCCAACTAGTGTCTTCTGTTGCTGTGTTTCCATACAGTGTGACTCAGTGGTTTCCTTTGCATGCACCCCTCCTTGTGTCCTTCTCTTGTGTTTTTCACAGCCCCCTCCAACACCATTCCTCTTCTTCCCTCTGCCTACCAACTCCCTGGTGCTCTCTGTCTCTTCTATCTTTTCTAACTTTCTCCATCGACTACCCTGCTCTGCTCACTAAATCTGGTAGTAAGACATTTACGAAGGACTTCTTGGTCTCAAACCCCCGGCCTCACTGTCGCCGATACCTATACCTGTGCTAAATCCAGGCAAACCCTCTGCGACATCCTTTGTCGTTCCCTCGCCACACCTACAGACTCTAAATATAGTGTCTGCCATCTCTACTTTCTCTTCTTCTCACATTAATGGTGGCACCCAGCGGGATGCCCTCTTGGCCTCCTTCCACTCTGTGCAATGTCATCATTAATGTTTACTTAATGCCCCTTAATTAAGAAGTCTCCTTGTTAAAGTCTCCTTCTTGGAGAATTTAACATCCAATTGGATGTCTCGTGTACTTCCTCAGGACACAGAAAACTTCCCAGAGGATGTGCTTGCAAAACTTTATTCCTTCACCCCTTGTGTCCTCATCTTATTTGACCGCTACACTGCCTTTGACATGGTGAACACTACCATCCTTTTCAACCGTCTCCATGATAGTTATCACCAATCATGCCCTTGCTTGGGTGAGTCCTTTCCTCTCCGGTCGACCCCTCCCTGTTCCAACTTGGGTCCTTCCTGTACTGATCTCTATCTGCTTTTTCTCCCCCTATCCCCTGCTGATCTGCTCACTGAAACTGCTGGTTGTCAGGATACAGTCTGACCCGGGTACCCTTTCATCTTGGGGCCAGGTTCCCCTCCCTGCCAGTTGCCCACCTGCACTGCCTCCCTGACAACACTTGCACTCAGGGACGGATTCTGCATCCCTACAGCACCCTAACAGCAATTGACACCTGTTGTCTGCACTTACCCTTGCACTTTCCACCTGCTGTCCGCACTTTTTATTATTGGATTCCTTTATTTATTTGGACTGTTCATCCTATGCACTCCACTGGCCCATCCACCTTTCCCACAGCACTTTTACCCTTGTCCCCCCCCTTCCTTTTGCAATATCAATGTCACCTGGGATAGTAAGACCTTTGTCTCCGTCTTCCCTCCGTCTACCCTCCCTTGCCTTGTTGCGCCTTGAAGCACTTGTGCATTTGTGCGTTATAAATGCCAAATCATATCAGCATATGATATTGTGGAGTGTTTTGTACAGACACAAAAGGAATCCTAGGTTACATTCAGTGCCTTGTACTATCGGTTTTACTTATCTTCAATGTAACTGTGGTCAAAAACTAATTTGAAGTCAAGGCTTCCCCTGCTCTGTGAAACGAAACGCAACTGTCAATGAATATAATGCCCCGAGGTCCAACTCTCCTCGAATGACAGCTATACACAATACAATTCATAGTTAGTTCTATACTGTGGCTATTATAGACTGATTTCTTGCTGAGATTCACAATATAAAGCATAGAATCTAGCAAAGCAATTCTATGTTGGCTGATTTGGCCTGCGCTCACTGGCCGTGTTCAGATTTCAAAAACTGATCTGCCGCGAAGGGCACTCCCTTCTGCAATAGTGGGAACAAATTCTTCATTACCTCAGGCCCCTGCCCGACTTGCTACGGCCTTCCCAAGAAGATAGGCTTTTGGCTTGACCGTAGCGATTACGTGACTTTGCGCACTACTGCAATGTTCAGCACAAGGCTACGGACTTAAGGTCTGCGTTTGAAATTCAGGTGAAAGAATCCCAAAAATTGGCTAACACTCATCCACGCTTAACCTATGCACACGCACTGCCGATAGTCGAATGATAAATACAACTAACCGGGTATGGGCAAGCAAAGTGACCCATCTCGCTTGAAACTAGACAGGGCTGCCTCAGGTGGGATAGATGGTGTGAACGGCTGTCCCATGTTACGCTCAGAACCTAATGAATACAAACCTCTCGTGAAAGAAGCTAAGAGAGAGGTTGCAGGATTTCACAAGGTTAACTTTATTCCGAAATTAAATAATAATCAACAAAGGTAGAGCTGTTCGTGAACGTAGAGACTCCAGATCTAATGCTTTTGCCCATGGAAAGGTCACAGCGTCATGAATGACATCAACTATAGGTTCATAAACTGCACTAGTGATGGGTGAGACAGTAAAGATCGCGCATCATTGGTGGATGCCAACAATTTATTTTTCTTGTGTTTTTCGAATGCCATGTGCACCTGCTGTGCTCAGTGCTCCATGGAGGGAAGGTCACTTTGTGGGATGATGCTTGTGGTGAAAGAAGAAATGTATCAGTTCACTCTGTGGCATCTTTTCCGGTATGTTTTAATATTGTGGCATTAATTCTCAAAAACGAAACCCACCAAACGTAAGCGCTGAAAACAAGCTTCAATTGTTATGTGACCTTGGACCGAAAGGAGCAATATGGAATACCTGCAAAAATGATATTTACTGTTATGAAAGTGGACATTGGAACATTTAGTTTCAATTTATGCAAACCGTTGTTCAGAGCGAACACTGCGCGTTACGCCAAAAGAATGGAACAACCAAACAATGTAAGTTCAATACATAATATTTTTGCGAAAAAAGAAGGGGAAATTGTTCTCTTTGCATATTGGAGAATTTAGTGACGTGCTAAAATGGAATTTTGACGTAAAGAGTGGATAGAATACATTGTTCCATATACCGTGCCATATTTAAAATACTGAGTGCGTAATTCACAGTTTATTTAGAAGTCTACTAATAATTGTTATTGGTGTTTTGGTTTAGTCGGGATGAGTAAAGGTTGGAATTTTTGTCCTCTATTGATTTTTGATGTTGTCCGCTGGAGCATATTGTGACGATTACTCAGACGAGACAAAAGCACAACCTGTATGCAGGCTAGTGATATCTAAACCACTTCGTCCCATGAAATATCAGGGTGCCCAATCAAGGTTGCATTATTGAAAGCCCGGGATTAGAAGATTTTCCAAGGGTAATTGGTTTGCTTTTCTATAGACAATATTCCCAGTTCTGTTACAATGCCATCTGTCTGTTGTCCCATTTCTGACTCACTGTATCCATGCTCTTGGGAGCTACATACTCAGCGCTAACCTTTCATGCACATCGTAGTCTAAAATATACCCCCACGTTGTTGGTGTGCGTTCTTTGTGTTCGTTATTCTGATTCATCCGGTGCAGAATTACAACATAAATTAGTATAAATAACAGAATAAAAATATATTTTAGTATCAGTTATCTACACAGATATATTGTACTGTTCTGCGAATGCCATAGTTTCCAGCTGCCGTGGGGTGGCTTTTTCAACCAGCAATGGCAGATACACCTAACCACATCGTTCATCATCACCATCATCATGTGCGACTATCGACCGGGAGCGATATGCCCTTTTGCGATACCAGCGACAAGGAGCAACCTGTCATCACTTGCAGTGTAGCAAGAATCCGATGCGTCCAATCCACAACTTCTCCCGAAAGGAACACCATATGCGTCATTTTAAACTTTTGCCACTGGAGCCTAAAGAGACAACTATTGGTGGTTCATCACAATCAGTGAATCTCAATGTGATTTTTGGAGCGTTCTTTGATAAATAAAAGCACTTGCGAAATTGCAGATTAATGATGTTTTCTGTAAAATTATTTGTAGCAAATTCGATTTAGGATGCGATGTGAGTGTGTTAATCTTCTGTGTTCTGCGTCAACTGACTTTTTTACGTGGGTGATGACTGGGCGCGTTTGGCTATGCTGCCCACTAACGTCATGAAAATAGGTGGAGCATTTCGTTTGGAATAGTGATGTCATGGGCGGGGGATATGATTTAGAGCCCAGGGGCACTCGCCCCGAGTGCTATGCAGCAACGAATAAGATAAGCACAAGATGGCCGCGGCCGACTTCTTGTTTTCGCATGTGTAAAAGTGAGAAAAACCAAGGTAAGAAGCATAGGAACGTTTTTTACGACCGATCAATTTATGCTGAAAAACACATGCTCGAACGATCGGGACAATAATATTTTTGAGTGCACTACCCCCTTAAAGCAGAACTTAACCGTTTAGCTGGACTATTCCGGTTATTGGGCTCAGGACTTCCCAACCTGTCTGTTCCACTAGGACTAGGCATTTTCAGTCCACCTGTACAAAAGCTTTACAAGTTTCTCCCTTCTGTAACAAGCCTTGCCGCAATGCTGTTGGTAGGTCCAAGATAAATGGTATGACCTATAATTTCCTCATTATTGAACACCTACAAATTAGGGCCTCTGAGATCAGAGTACGAGACCAGTGCCTCGAACCATGAATCGTGTAGATGACATGGTTTAGTTCCGACATCCAGAAAGCAATGTCCATTTCTGCAAGTGCTTACTTTCGTAGGTTGCATCGTTGGTGTATTTATCATTTGTTAATGGAGTAATCCGGCCCAATAAAGTATGTTAACTGGATGGCTAGGAAGCAGTATTTTGTGAAGGTGGCGGGTGAGCTATAGGAGTGACTAAAAGTCTTAAGCTTGATTGGCCCCATATGAGGGTCTGATTTTGATTGTGTGTCTACACAAAGTTGTGTAAAAGTATGTACTATACTACAGTACCTGCCTTGCAAAGGGTAGTCCGAGGCGTCAGGAGTGTTACCAAGTGGTGTTTGCTTTGCAGTTTAAAATGGTGTTGGTGCAATTCTTTCACGTTTATCCTTGCAAGTCTCAACAGCATACTTTCCTTGGGGATGTTTCTTGCACTGGATGAGGTATTATTGCACATAAGATTTGCAAATGCATGTGCCTTGTATCTGTAATGTTTGGTTTTGTGGAGTTGGTGCTGATGTGTAGGCAGGTTTTACATCTCTTAACATTGCGTGTGGATGTTCCAGTCTTTGTTCTTGATCTGGTAGAATTTTTCCATTTGCATGCAACTGAAGGGGCTTCTTTGGAAATGTCCCACTGCTCCTCATCTCTTTTGAAAACAGAGTGTAGGTCCTTAACAATTCTATTCAGTTGGGTTAATGCTGTATGAGCAGGGGTATTTCTTTGTGGTTTTGTGGTCCCTGTATTGAAGTTGGTCATTTCTGGGTATTCTCAAAGCCTGCTGAAATTCCCTGTCAATTGCAATAGTCATCCTTTTGCAAGGATGCATAAAGTGTGGCAAGTTGGTTGTCCCCATGCCCTCCTGTTAGAAGACATACGTTGTTATCAGATGGTTTGGCTGTAGATAGTTGTGTGGCTTGGATAGAAACGTGTCCTGTGTAGGTCTTTGTGTAGAAAGCGTATGTTTACCTTGGAAAATTCCATGGTGAATTTAATGCAGCGGTGAAGACATTTAGGGATTTACAGAATCGTTTCTGGGAACCTTCAGTCCAAATTAAACATTTTAGAAATTTGAATGTGCAAGAGAGTACCCAAAAAGTTGAAACCCTGTGAAGGTGCACCCCCTTAATTGGCAAAGGAAACTCTCTTCCACCAAAACATACATTTAAGGTTTCCAAGTAAACTAAAACTCATCCCTACTTCCCAAAACAGTTTAGATTGCAAAATGTCAAGTTGAAAGCTACTAGCTGTAAAGTCACTTGTCCCCATTCGTAAATGAAGATCAGTGTATAGTATTAGAAAATGCTCTCGTTTCCACAGTTGTAGTTTGCCTAGCACCAACCAGGACAATTATATATGTTAAATCAGAATCCAGGAGAAGAGGTGTTGCATCCTGTCCTCGGGTTAAACAAGGACAGTTATGTAAATACTGTTTAACCAACGGACAACAAATATATAGGTGACAAACATATAGGTGGTAGAGCTGTTATTTGGTGGGTTTGCTCGCTGTAACAACGCATTTTTGTGCGTGGTTGGAGAATCTGAAAGAAAGGAGACCTGCGTTCTAATCCTAGCTTCCCTATCACTAAAAAAAATGAAATTTACGAGGGGAGATGCATGAGCCTGCGCATAGTATGTTTTGTCACATAAATGGACACCAGCCCAGAGTGCATGAAACAAGGACCAAAAAGTGGTACATAAAAAGAGAAAATAACTGCCTGGTGTTTAAAGACTAGACTAACATATTAAATCGAAGTTTCCCCACTTGACCAAGCTATTCAATAAGGCACAGTGAGACCGATTTACTTCCGGTTACCAGCTGCTCAAATTGACAGGTCCTTGAAGTTTGCAGCGTTCGATTTACTGAAGCCTCCTACCTTGAAGGACATACTGCAGGGTCCCCCAACCCACCCCGGCCACACAAACCTTTCAATTCGAACTGAAACCACCACTTTTACGATTTACCGATGTCCTGCAAAGTGATGAACCAAGAAAGTAGGGATCAAAAGTCTGCTTCCGCGGAGATGTGGGAAATCACTATCTTACTGTAGCCTGGTTTTCAAAAAGGTGCTAGAATTGGAATCCCCACCTAGGCTTACATTGTTAAACCAGGATCGGGCTTACTTGAACGCTATGCTTAAGGGACCCTACACACACACAGTTTCCATCCCAGTTAAAACCGTGCCCAGTCACTTAAAGCAGAAGTATGCATTGTGCCATGGTACCCTATTCGAAGCAACATCTATAGAAAAAAAAAGACAAGGCATACCGCTATCCAACACATGGCCTTTTCTAGGGCGTTGACACGCCATTTTTAGATTGTGCATGCAAGTTCGGGAAACGTTTACACTTTAATGGGGATAGAAAGACAGCTTTTAAAAATAAAAATGAGCACACCCATGCATGTTTAAGACCCATCAACCCATGCATTTCCTGATTCAATGTTTGCTGCAGATTTCTCATGCCCCATAAGTTGAGGGCATAAGGTATGGCTAGGGGGACATGGAAGGGTGAATGTAGTTTACGAAAAAGCAGTTCTACTGGAAAATACGTGGTGCCTTTTATCAGGTTAAATGCCTGATGGGGTCCGTAGTCCCTCAAATGTTTAAACACACTTCAGAAAGTATTAATTCCTTTTCCTGCACCCTTTTCCTTCGTCGTCTGTCCTGGCTTACCGCTCTACCCGCCCCACCTCACCACACCCTCCCCCATCAGTCAGACCTTTAGTGATTCCCCCATCCTCTTTCCCCAGGATGCTCATAGGCCACTATTGCCTAACACTATTCGACCAACGCAGGCCCGGCTAAAGTTGTATTGGGGCCCATTTCAACATGATGTTTGGGAGCCCGTCCTTACTTAGAGCGAAAACCATATGAGGCACCTACTCTGGACAAGCTCAGAGCCTTTAGGCCACTACCGTGATGAATGGCTCTTTATTTAAACACTGCAAAAACGAATATAGGTAACATAGTAACTTTTGAAAAGTAACTAAAATGGCAACAGAGCACTTCTGCCGAAATTACCTATCACTTGTGCAACCAACAATGCGTGGCGGATAAAAGCAATAAATAGCCCAATAGTAGCCTCTGTTCCGGACATCCCATTTCTTTAAAAGGAAATATAAACGGGGGAATACATGCCTTCATCATGACGCCAATTAGTGGTCATTGGCAAATGCACCATTTCTTACCGTGTAGCAGCAGCTTCTCCGTGGCGCTTTTAAATAAACACGCAGCCAACCTGGGAGCAAACATTAAGGTGCAATAGAATAATGGGCTTAACATTTTTTAAACACATGGCACAATTCAGTATTTCACGAGAGGAAAAAA
Organism: Ambystoma mexicanum; assembly: GCF_040938575.1. Lineage (NCBI taxonomy): Eukaryota > Metazoa > Chordata > Amphibia > Caudata > Ambystomatidae > Ambystoma > Ambystoma mexicanum. The sequence goes on along the minus strand of NC_090928.1, from coordinate 623,689,126 downwards.
ACGGATGTACACAAAAACAAAATGAACTTACTGCAAACCTAAGGAGAAGGCAGGACTTCCCAACGCCAGAGTCCCCAATGAGCAGCAACTTGAATAAATAATCACTGTGAAGAAAAGAAACTGATGAAAATCACATCTAAAGAAATCAACATTTCAATGTACTGTCATTTGCTAATCTGAGAAGTTACCACTCTGTCAAAAAGTCAGAACAACCGACGAGTTTACACATTTTCTAAGGTTCACATATTCGAACTCTGAAGGATGGCCTCCGCATTTCGGCCATTACGTTAATTGCTATTCTCAACATTTTAGTTGTTATCATTTCTAGCTTCAACTAACAGTATCCCTGCCTCGTTCATCAAGCATCCAGTACGTTGCCAACATTGCATTTTACTTATCGACACTATGGATAGCTCGGTTACAAGTACTTAGCCATTTCAAAATACAGGTGTACATCATCAGGCCTTCAAGATAAAATTCATCCTTGATCATTGAAATGTATCCACCAAATCAGCATCAAATGTACAAAAAGTCAAAGCCTGTATAGATCTTCAAGAATGTATTTAGTCAAACCACAGATACCGACCCACCATAAGAGGCCAACCATTTCAAACTGGAAATCTGAACAAGCTGCAAAGACTGCAGCATATCCTAGTAGAGCCCTTCCATCTTATTTAGCTGACCAACCTACCATGCTAAAATCTCCACCACTCCAGTACTACGCAAACTGTTGGAGAAGTCGGTCATCTCCCAACTAATCCATCACACTGAATCTGTCTGCTGTCTCCACAACCACAAGTCTGGCTTGAGAGCAGCCAGAGGTACAGACACTGCTCTGAACACCAGTAAGGTCTCGCTCTCAAAACTTGATCCAAACTCCCCTTATCCTCCTTGATCAATCCTCTGCCTTCAACACTGTCAATCATGCTACCCTACGGACTCTGATACTCTGGGCATCACAGACCGGGAACTGGTTTGTCCGACCTCTCCTTTCGAATCGGTTCAAAGGGGCCCTTTTCTCTCCTCCACCCCAATCTCTACTTGTGGCGTCCCTCAGGGCTCTAGCCTTGCATCGTGACACTTTACACTTTAACATTTACCTTGCTTTTTTTCTCCCTCTCCCTCTCCCTCTCCCTCCCCCCCCCCCCAGAATAGGACTGCAAGACTTATCCTTGGCCTCAAGCCCAAGGACTGCATCTCTCCAGCCCCAAAATCTCCCCACTGGCTCCCGGTTGCTGCAAGGATCAAATTCAAGACCATCTGCATCATACACAAGGCTTGCTGGAGCCTGCAACCATGCTACATCCATCTTTCTCTCCCTTAATACCTCTCCTGCTAGAGTCCTTCCGTCCTCTAGCACCAACTCTCTGCAGGCAAGACTTTTCTCCAAGCAGAGTTGGGCAGGGGGGTGCGGGGGGAGGGTGGGGGTCAGAGTAGATCTTTCTTTCGCAGGAGCCTCCCTCTGGAATGGCCTCCCACCCCTCTCAGACTTGAGTCGGATCTCCTTAAGTTCTGCGAACTTCTCAAGACCTTCCTTTTCTCCTCCTTCCCTCTCCCACTTCCTTACCAACTCCCTCCGCCCCTGCTGCTGCTGCAACTGGCTGTCTGGTACCTTCTGAGTCGTAACAGCGGCCAGGCCCTCCCTCAACCAGTCTGCCCCAATGCCCCCTTACTACCACTTTTCGGGCACCCTGACTAGACTACTGAGTCTGGCCCACTCCGCCTCCTCACACCAGTTGACCCTTACCCCATTCCCCTTCCACCTCCCCCCCCCCCCCCAAGGGCACTTGTCCCAACAGGCTCCCCTTAGCATTTACCCAGCCGCTGGGGTCCCGCCTTCCTGCATCCCCCTCACCTTCCCTCTCTCTCTCTCTCCCTGACCTGCCCCTGCACGTCCCGTTTCCTGCACTTGCACCATCACAATGTCACAAGGCCTAGTAGGACCATTTGTTTATCCTCCTCTGTCCACACCCCCTCCCCACCTAGTCTTGTGGCCGCTAGAACCACTTTCTGCTGCTTCAAGCTGTCAGAAGGATAGCACTGAATTGGGAAACTACTATTGCATTTACATATTGTAGATTAAGGCGACATCTCTAAACTGGGGACTGCAGAATGAACCCAGAAAGGCTAGGGTGAATTCATAGTAGAGGTCAACACACTGTCTTAAGTTTTCCTGAACACCATCGTCCAGAACCGTTATTTCTATTTGTCAAGTCTCAACTATTACTACTTTTCATAATTAACAAATGTCTTGATTATTATGCATAGTCTTGCGCTATCCCTGTTTAGGTGTATTCGTCTGGTAAAGCAACTTTCAGCATCCTGAGCTTATGGCCCTTGGAACGTACATTGTTACTGGATGAGATTACACCAGAATATTTCCGAGTCCAAATAACTGGACAAACTCAAGAAGATGGCAAGTTGCTGTTTTATTAGCAATTATCTAAAAATGTGTTCACAATGAACATCAACGGACGTACGCTCAATCTCAGCGATTTTCAAACAATACAATTATATACTTCTTTATGCGTCAGAATGATGTCATGCTACGTGGCAATACTGAAAAACCTATCAAGGGTAGGGATAGGTTAAGGGACACATCTAGATATAAAATCATATAGGGGCTAGGTTTGTTATTGGTGTCTGATATCAGGTGAACAACTCATGACCACCTCTTCAAACAGGTCATATTAAGAAAAATCAGTTGCAGTGCTTAATTGGTTTCTCAAGCTATAAGGTCTTTTTTTATACAGACTAATACAATTGGTTTGGCACACTTACGCCATGTCTGGAACATTCGGTTCAAATAGCAGCACGCAAGTCAAGACCCAGCTGCAATTAGCAGCAACATCTCATCATGCATGCCTTCGGACAAGAAATTTTCTTTGTACTTGTCCTTGCAGAGTATTCTTGTCCAGGGAATGCAATGGGAGCGATGGCACTCACTATCGTGTCTAGAACTCAAGTTCACGCCTTTTTCCATGCTTGCCTCGCGTGATTTAAGAGACCATGATTCTGTTCCTTCTGCAAGCTTTTAAATGAAGACTGCGCATCCTTTGTGTTCTTCCTTGCACCTTAACGTGAGATGAATCATCCTCTGCTCACATGTTCCTCCTCATTATAGATAGCTGACCTAGACTTCTCAGTTCTCGACTTCAGGCCAGACAGCCCCCCAACGCAGCTCCAACAACCTGCTATGCAACAGAGCCTTTCCTTTTTCCTTCATGATTTCTTTGACTCATTTCAGGATACCAATGTCCAGTTTCTGTACAATGGCGGCTCTGCCGGCATTCTATTTATTACTTGTAGCTAGCCTATACGATAACTTGATCTATCTTGCGTTTCAGCGTCTGTACATTCTTTATACTTCTCATTTCTGCAGCATTTTTTACCATGTAATGTCCTTTTTACACTTTAAGAAGTAATCTAGAGAACCTCAACTTCCCCTCTAGGATCCATACATCGTCTTTGTTCACCGTCGTGGTTAGTTTTCTTAGCTCCTTCTCAAATTCCTTCAGGGAGTTCCTCCTGCAGGCTGTCATCAACTCGAGGGTACATTCAATATGGTTGTCTTAATGGATACCGTCTTCCGTATACTCGTTGCAGTATTGGTAAAATAGCTGGTGTTAGACAGGGCACTGTCTCATGGCTCCAATACAGGGGAGGCCAGGGGAGTAGGACACCTGCAGATATATACTCTGCTCCTCTACTTTCCTAAAGTGAAGGCCTAGTTAATTCCCAGAGGGCGACGAAAAGGCTTCTGCCGAATGAGGACTGCAGGTTTTGATGATAATGGAGAAATCAGAAGGTGGGGATTAAGGGTATAGGTCCAAGCTGCTTTGAACTGAATGGGAAGCCCCGAACAGGTGAAAGAAGAAGCAGTAGCTGCTAAAGTACTGATTAACAGTGAACCACATGACACCACTCAGCCTGATAACATACTATATAGTATGGAATGCTTGTACGTAAGAGTAGAACTAAACCCCTTCGCTTTGGGGCAGAGTGTGCATTCTGTGGAGGTGCTCAGGGAGGGACGGCGTTGCATACTAAAAGCAAGAGTAGGCCACTGAAACAGTGATAGGGTATGTTAACATGATTTAATAGTGTGCATACAGATGCCATACATGGTGCACCTTGGAAGCATGGCCAGTGTAAGGACTTGACTGTACATCTAGGGGCAGGGGGTGCCCGAGCGGTCGCATTCAAACACCTAAAAAAAGCCCAGGAGAAGGTCCTTCTAAAAACAGTGTACTAGCAATGGGACCTTTCCATATAAGAAAGCCTTAAGGACTTTACTCGCTAGCAACAAAGTGCTGGTGCAGCTGGAATAAAAGTCTGGCCTTCAAAGAACTGCCAATGCTACTCTTAATAGGATGCCAAGACAAGAAAGGCAGCGCCAGAGAGAACAGGGATTAAGGCTTATATATACAAAACAAGGTTTTAAAAAAATAACCTTATTTGAATTCGATATTGGTATTTTGCACAGTGGAAAATGGCCTCATAGGTCATTCTGGAATCCCCCCCCTCTTATTCACAACTCCGGGGCAATGTGCTCGTCTTGGAAGCAACATAGATTCGATCCCTGTGTCTGCACTTAGAAACCTCTGGGTATTAAGAGCATTATAAATGACCAATTATAAATGATAAAATTACACTGATTAGTATAAATCATAAAATAATTATAAATCAGTTTTTTACTGAAGAGGAAAACATTTAAGACAGAAAAGCTATACTGAAGATTAAGGTAGAAAAAGCTAACCAAATCTCACCAGTAGACGGTCTAAATATTTGTCTGCCTATCCTAGGTCCGATCATTGGCAGCACACATCTCTACACATCAAAGTAAAGTTATTACTCTCTTCTGTCAATGCAACACTGCAATACCTTGCAGCTTGTGCACTGCACCAGAGTCACCTTTAGGTACCCAGCAAAGCCAGCAAAGTACAAAAACAGTAGGAACTGCCTGAGCCAGCACACGAATATCTAAAAAGGCAGCCTGTATAAAGTGCACTACAGTAGATTAGGCAGCTGCACCTTTGCCAGAAGGCGATCATAAAACAGTTTAAGTCTTTTCAAGAGATGGGATGCCGAGCATGTATGCACCACCGAGCCATTACTGAATCCAAGAACTAGCTAAAACCACCGTCAATGGCACTTTTGTACAACAAAATCCTTGTCAACCCGAAAATGGGATCATGGAAAATCCCACATCACGTGACAATTCAAACACTCCATATTACAAGCAGACTGCAAAGTATTCTGAAAGTAGTCAAGTTACGCTTGTTCTTGATTTGATTGAGGACAGTTACAGGTAAGTAACTTGGTCCTTCTCCAGCATGAGGGTCTGACATGGATTCACATGCTCATGAATAAAGACTATATAGCAGTACACACATGCAAAACCACGGGTGGTGGCAAGGCTCAACAGAAGCAATCGCTTACCTCCTCACCAGACTCGCCTTCAAGCGACCAGGTTGCGCAGCACTGGTTGGCCGACTCGGGAGTCCTGCCTGGAATCCCCGTCGCCGCAATAGAATTTCGTAAAGGTGTGCGCCAACCTCCATGTAGCAGCCCTACAAATGTCCAGCAGGGACACACCAGACAGGAACGCTGCAGTAGCAGCGATTGCTCTGGTAGAATGGGCTCCAACTGCCAGGCAGCAGTCGTTTTGCCAGCCAGTAACAGTGAGTGGTACAGCCGGAGTGCCACCTGGAAATGGAAGCCTTGGACAGGGCCTTCCCATGGGTCACAGGACCAAAGTTCACAAAAAGCTGAGAGTTTTTCCAGAAACTTCGTGCGGGCCACATCCAGCGAGTGCAAAGTCCTTTAAGCTGGCGACGAAGGCAACGAAAAAAAAAAAAAACATTAAAAAAAACACAGGTAACACCAAGGGCTCGTTGAGCTGAAATTCCGACTGAACCTTGGCCGTGAAGGAGGGGTGCGTCCGCAGCACCACCCTAGTCTTGTGAAAAGAGAAGTAAGGCTGCTTGCATGACAGGGCCTGGATCTCACCTACTCGTCGTGCAGAGGTGATAGCCACGAGTCTTCCACGACAGAAACTTGAGCGGTGATGAATGTATAGGTTCGAATGGAGCCACCATGAGCCTAGTCGGCAACACAGAGTTCCCACGCCGGGGCCAGAGCCTTCACCGGAGGAAACGAGTAGAACACTTCCTTGAAGAATTCCTTAACTAGACGGTGTGACCACATTGAAGACCGTCCCGAGATCTGGTGTAGCAGGAGCTAGCCGCCAGATGAACCTTGATGGAGGCGTCAGCCAGCCCCCCGATTTAGCCAATGACAGTAAATACGGAAGTACTTGAGGGGCTGTGACCCTCAAAGGGTTGACCTTCTGAGAACGGTACCAAATTGCAAAGCGCTTCCATTTGTGTCCGTAGCATTTTAAAGTAGATGATCCTCTGGCCTTGGCGAGTATCTCCTTGCAGTCCGCCGGAAGATCGTAGCCCCCAAGCTAATGCTGCAGGAGCCAGGCCTTCAGGTTCAGAAACCCTGTGTCGTGGCGCCGATTTGTGCCTCCTTCCCTGGCAAGAAGATCCACGACCACTGGCTGCTTTACTGGAGCGGACGCTGACATGCTGAGAAGGTCCGGGTACCAGATCTGTCTCGGCCACGCTGATGTGACTAGGATCATCCTGCACCGGTACCGTCTGAGTTGATTGATGACTCGAAGAAGCAACGGCAAGGGAGGGAACGCATACAGAAACAGGCCTTCCCAAGGGAATGAGGATGCGTCCCTCCGTGCTCCCCGGGTGAGGGAACCTGCTGGCGAACCTCCGGCACTTGGTGTTTGTCACCGTCGCAAACAGATCGATCTGTTGACTTCCCCATTTGAGGAAAATGTTGTCCACTTGGTCCTGCCAAAGCTCCCACTCGTGGCAAGAGCGTAGCTTCCTGCCGAGAGAATCAACAACGGTGTTCTCTACTCCTGCCAGGTGAAACGTAATGAGGCATATCCCCTGGGCGACAGCCCAGTGCCATAAGTCCTGCGCCTCTTCGGAGAGCGCTGGGGGATCTGGTGCCACCCCGTTTCCAGATGTAAAACATCATGGTGATATTGTCCGTGAAGACCTTTGTCCTTGAGGGCCCAAAACAGCCCGTAGTTCCAGAACGTTGATGTGTAGCTCCTTCTCCTCCTGCAACCACAGGCCTCTGGCGTTAAGACGTCCGGTGTGGGCTCCCCATCCTTCCAGGTTAGCGTCCGTCATGACCATCTCCTGGTACTGGGGGCTCTGGAAGTCCGTGCCTATGGCGATCTTGGAGTGCACTCCCCACCACTTCATCGCTCTACGGAACTAGTTGAGCGTGATCCTGTCCTGGAAGCCTCCAGACACCTGGACCCAACAGGCGTTGAGGAACTACTGTAGAGGGCACATCCGCAAACTGCAGAGCTGAATCAGGTATATGCATGACGACATCATGCAGAGTAGACTTGATGGTCCTCACCGTGGCAACCCTCAGTACCAACGGCCGTTGAACTTTGCCTAGAATGGCAGATATCCTCTCCTCCAACGGTGACGCCAGGCAGGACACTGTCGAGCCTGGATCCCAGGAACAGCACGTCCTGCGATGGAGTCAAGCGGGACTATGCATAATTCACCGAGAACCCCAGTTCCGTCAGCAGGAGGACGGTCCTCGCTGTGTGGTCGATGACGATGTCGCCTGATCTGGCACGGATGAGCCAGTCATCCAGGTAAGGGTACACATGGATCCCTTGCAGTCGTAAATGGGCCGCCACCGGAGCCAGGCACTTGGTGAAGACACTGGGAGCTGACTTCAGTCCCAAAAGGAAGAGCCTTGAACTGGTAAGACTTCCCTTGAACGACGAAGAGCAGAAACTTGCGGTGTCCTTTGTGTATGGGGATTTGGAAGTACGTGTCCTCTAGATCCAATGATGACAAAGTCTCCCTCCTCCAACTGGCCGAGCACATGCTGCAGCATGAGCTTCCTGAACTTCTACACACTGGTTTAATCATCGTAGGTCGAGAATGGGCCTCCATCCCTACACCCCCCCCCCACCTTCTTGCTTATAGAAAGAAGCAAGTACCTTGAGTAAACTCCAGAGCCCCGTAGTCGCTTTGGAACCAGCTCCATCGCCCCTTTTATTTAACATGGCCCCCCAACCTCCAGCAGCAGCTGAGGGATGTGTAGTTCCCGTCGGCCACCGGTGGTATTCGGGGACACTTCGTTGAAACTCCAAAATGCGTCAGTGGGCGAGCACCCATCGGTCGGTGGAGATGGTCTCCACATGCTGACGAAGGGATGCAGCGGTGGGGGACCACCCCCCCCCCCCCCCATCATCTAGGCCGGTGCATGGCTTGGCGTTAAGTGCGCTGCCCGGGGAGCACCGACAACGTAGGCGGCCACCTCCGAAGGCCTTGGAGCAACCCCTGTTGGCTTCCTGGGTCGAGGAACGGGAGGGTTGGTGGTAAGGAGGAGCCCCCGCCGAAACCCTTCAAAGACCTGCTAGACTTTCCTCCCAAGGAACGAAAGGATGGCCTGTGTTGTTGCAGGGTACCCACGGCACAGGCCGTCTGTGTTGGCCTGGAGGGATTCATCGACGATCTTCCCGAAAAGGTTGTCTCCATCAAACGGCATGTCCAGGGCCCTTGTATGCACCACCTGCCACGGCAAAGGCAAACCCTGTTGCCCATCTGGCAGAAACCTGTGTCTGCAATGTCCAGTGCCACTGCGATGGCGTGGTCTGACGCCACCTCGCCTTCCTGGAGGATCTCCAAAGCCTAGACCCGCTTGTCATCGGGGAGGAAATCCAGGAGTGGGGCCATCTTGAACCAAAGCTCCCGGTCGTATCTGGTCAGGATCAGCAAGGCGGTGGCCGCTTTCACGGTCGTCGCCACAAGGTGCATTTCCTTCCTAACCATGGAATGCAATTTCTTCCCCTCGTTGTCCGGGGGTACGGATGAAGAGGACTGTGAACTCTACGACTTATTTCTGGCCGCTGTCGAGACCACAGAGTCTGGCAACAGTTGAGGCCGAAGACACTTTGCCATACAGTACTTTTTCTCAAGCCAGTCTCTTAGCTGGAACTGAAGCAGTATTCTTCAGTAACGCTTGAACGTGCTGTAAAAATCTGAAGATGGCTGCCAGAGGAGGGGCTTATGTAGAGGGCAATCATTGGCTAGGGGCAGTATGACCCAGAGCTCAGTAATTAGTTTATAGAAGAAAGACAGTTTAGAAACGAAACAGTTTTTTCTTTTACCAGCCTGACGACAGGGAATGAGCATGTGAATCCATGCCAGACCCCATGCTGGAGAAGGAATGTTTTTAGGGCCTTGTGAAACTGATGAGATTGAATCCTAATCTCTCTGGGAATGCTGTGCCAAAGCCTTGGCCGAAAACAGCAAATCTTTTGTATCAAGGGTGGGGACAGAAGTAGATGAAGGGATGTTCAGAAGAAGTTGATCCTGTGAACATAGACATCTAGAGGGCTGATGATGGCTAATCTTGTCCTTCAGATAATCCGGGGCCAAGTCATTCAAACATCTAAACACTAGACATGCCACTTTGAACTTAATACAGTCTTCTACCGCCGGCGAGAGGGGGAAACATGGGGCGTTTTACTCAGTCTGAGTTGTTTTGCTGGAATGCCCATCAATAGATTACAATAGTCCAGGTGGGCATTAGTAAGAGCTCCCACCACCAAAGTGTGATCTTCTGGGATATATGGAAGAACCTGGCAGGGGAGTCTCAGAGAGTAGAACATTGCTTTTACCTTGGCTCCAACCTGACTTTTACAACCCAAGTTGTCCTGCAAAATGCAGCCTAGGTGCTTTACTTTAAAAGCACTTTTTAACTCTACTCCCAAGAAGTTAGGAATTGGCTGTTTTTTTTAGAGCTAGAGCTGCGAGTAGATGTTCGGGCCAAACAGAATAAACTCTGTTTTAGAGGCATTCAGTTGAAGTTGATTGAAGGCCATCTACTCACTGATCTCTTGAAGGCATTTACTAATCCTAGCACAGGTTGCTTCTATGTTACCAATTGTGATGAAGATCTGAGTGTCATCGGCATAAGATTAATAACTCATCCCATGACGTCTCAGAATCTTCATCAAAAGGTTGAAGATACAAATTAAAAAGCAGCGACAAGGAGGACCCCTGCGGGACACCACATCCGATATGAACTGTATCTCAGGTGAAACCTTCAAGTCTGACACATTGACAGCGATTCTCCAGGAAAGAGTTGAACCACTTAATGGCATGCTCTGATACCCTGTCAACTGACCTCTGCCGATGGAGCAAAATGGTAAGATTGACTGCATCTAAGGCGGCAGACAGGTCTAGCATTCTTCAAGTCTCAAGAAAAAAAAACGAACAGGAAAAAAGAAAGGTTTTTGAAAAACAAACCCTGACAGTCACAGATTTTAAAATGCCAATAGTTGTGGTTTGGTTTTTTATTTATATTGCACGCCTGACCCAAAGGTATCTGGGCGCAGTACAAGATAATGCAAATTCTTGGTTACGCAGACATTGATACACTATACAATAAGTAGCTATACATTACGCAAATCTGCCAACTTCATTCATTTATAGGATGACACTATGTGCCAACAAGCCCCCGCTTCCTGTTGTTAAAGAGTAGATTACTCATCCATCATTGTGAACAGTGCCCACTTCAAGGCAGTAGGAGTTTGGAACAAGGATGTAAGAAGGACATTACATTGGTGTTCATGGTTTACTTGCACCAACATTGTGGACAACTGACAATGTAACTATAATGCATCTCCAAAGAAGTTTCTAACACAATTGGATCTGGACTGTTCAGTTGTATCAACGGATTTTATCAATTTCTTCAGAAACAGTCCCAAACAATACTATCCTAAGCCAGTGATCACTTGCACATCTATACAAATAGTACATTTCAAATTACTTTTTGCAGAGAGATGGTTTTACAGCTTCTGCTGTAAATGTGTCAATCCTGAAACGTATCCTTAAATCGGTAAGGGAGGGTGTAGGAGGTGGGTTCATCTCCAGGTGACAATGGAGCTACATAGAGATCACAGAATTGCAAAAGCTAAAAAAGCTATCCATCTCAACAGGTAGAGATGGCCCTTTCGGATGGTGCATCCGCCATATTTACTCCCCAAAAATATGTAAATACTCCCAAAAAAGAAAACAGAAAACCGATTAACAAGTTTGGAGCTCGTCTCCCTGCTTTCACCTATACAGCTTCATGGATAGTTTCGGACCAGTATTAAACGTTGCTCCACAGGAAGAAACTACACATTGCTGCCCGATTCAAAGAGGTAAATATGTATATTGTAATGTGCAGGAATAAGTAGATGCAAAGAAGTGTCGATTACAAAAACATGTCTGTTCCGCATGTTACCAACTTATAAAATACTCCATACAGGAATGTACATTTTTACTCCCTAAAAAATAATGTTACTCCCAACTTTATTAAGAAAATAGGGAGTTCAATACTCCCATTTCAACATATCTGAAGGTCATGCTATCCTTTTGAGGGTTGGGATGCCCCTGTTGCACACACTTCCGAGGACGGACTTTGGTGAATGATTCATAGCCATGATGGATTTCAAAGGTTACAATTGTTGCAGCCCACACTCACCCAGCTGTTTTGAACCAATTTTAAGCCACCAATAAACAGATGTTTACATAAAAGTTGTTCCAAGATGAAAAATTACTTTCTATACATTACCAATCTTCCTCCTTTACCAACTAGTAAATGTGGAGATGGCACCAAAAAAAATAAGACCAAATTTGCTTCGAGTACCACAGAAATAACATTTTAATGTTTTTAAAAAAATGTTTTCAGTACACACAGTATTTTACATTATACGTTGCATCGACCTCACATTAGTGAATTCCAGTACAAACACAGACAATGCAAAAATCAATATAACAAGAAAAAAAAACAATATTTTTCGCATATTTTTGGAATACCGATTAGCGTTTGGTGACAGACAAATAAAAGTGCATACTTTGCAAAAACATTATGAATGTATTAATAAGCAGGTTTTTCTTGGACCAGATGGGTTCCAATGGGTGGGATCAAACTGAAAAGGCCCCTACGAGACTTGCCACGATGGACATCTCTTGTGGATCATACCAACCCTTCCAGCGAGACTGGAATCCTTACCCCCCCCACCTCCCAATTACTAGCCTATGGGTTGAGGAATAAATAAACTTCCCTTTGCCATTACACTTTCGAACATCATGTTAAGCAAACCAACTAGGTTCAGACAGGTCTCTGAGCAAGTAAGAAATGGGTCCAAAACATTTAAATGACAAACCAACTCATAATGTGTTAGCACTGCAAATTAAAGTGTACAGGAACAAGAAAACACGTTAGGTTATTGGAGTTTATAGCACACTCTGCTGCCATTTTACACAGCATCTTGCCTCTATGGGATGTGAAACTGAGGGGTGGATTTGATTGGTAGGGCAAGAAGGCAAATGCAAGACATTTTCTGTTGTGTTGGTGCATTTAGGTCAGAAGATGTTGAGTATGGTTAGGTTTCTAGGCGATTTGTGGCAAAGGCACGCAAAAGATCTGTTGAGAGAAGGAAGTCTCATGCACAGTGCGAAGCCACCCTAGTTGGGATGGTTATACAAACTGGCGGGAGCGGTGCACTGTTTTGAAGATCAAGTGTTTGAATGTGCGTTGAAGGAACATTCAATTGCGGAGTGCGAGTAGCCTAGTGCAAGTCTTAGGAGATGAAAGATTTTCTGCCAATAAAAAAAAAGCAAATTGGTTTTTGCTTTGAGCTTACTTATTGAACACTTGCCTTGGCACAAGCCATAACACACTATTTAGCAATCTCAGAGGCTAGTTCAGTCTTTGGTTCTGAAAGGTTTGACTAGCCTGGTGTATTCACATTTCAACTAATGGCCTATGGATGTTACAAAGTAAAGATAAAAGGACCCATCATCCCACTGTTCAATCCAATGCTAGAAAAACCTTGGATAAGAAAATCTTTCGTACAACGCTAGCCTCCTTTGAAGTGGAATTTTGCCTATACCGTGAAGCCCTTTTAGAATGGTTGGTTAAAAATCAGTCCGTGAGTTACACCGGTCAAACAGAAAGCAAACACACTATACTTATATTGCATGGCCTTGGAATGGCAGATCGAGGTTTCTGCAACTTTTGAGTTGAATGTTTAATTCAGTTATTTTTGCCCAGTTTATTTACACATCAGGAAATATTTTTCCCGTGAAGCCTATATTTCTGTCAGGTATGGCTGAGACGATGAAACATTGGTACAACTGCTCTTTTGCACAAAGTTAATTGTGCCATGGGTGTAAGGGACAACTGTTTGATTCAGATTGAAATCTCCTGATGAACATTAGTCCTGTGGGCCCACTAGATATTAGCGAGTGAATATGAAATGAATGCTGTGTATAGGTGTGTCAGGAACTGAAGCACCCAGTTCCTTTTTATGCCAGGATAGTAGCTTGCAATTTGAAATTATTAACCCAGTTATGTTACACATGTTTAGGCTATTTGGTTATTTACATTATTATAACAATTGTGTTTGTAATTTGGTGCGATACCGAACAGACATTGTTCTGAGTCTTTGAGGACTATATATAACCAACTCTGTAGGATCACAGGAAGAGCCAATCCAGCCTGAATTCAAACCTTTCAATGCAGGTTGCAAACCCATCTCTAAAGCCATCGCCACAATTTCTGAAAGATCTTAATGGCTAGCACACTCAGCCCTAAAGATTGGCGTACCTGACAGTTTCACTCTACAAATTTTTTTTTTTAAACTGGGAAAACAAGAGCATGCCCCCGTGTCCTCCCAGGTGGCTCCACGCACATAATATCTGAGACATATTTCAAGAAGAAGTTCTATTATTCACATCTGGTCTTGAAGACCTTGATGGTAAAAATGAAATGACCTGTGGTACAAAAAGTATACCAGTTATTTTATAGGGAAAATATTTTTACTAGCGCAAAAAAACCACACCTGCTGGAAATGGAAATAACTTTTTCACTCCATCATAAAGATCGTAGTCTTCATCTTTTAGTATGATGTGCATTAGAAAAACATCACTGAACACGCGAGTTCAGCGCTCCCTCTGCACACCTCAATCCAACACCCCCTATACAGCCACCTAGTTCCACAAGCATTTTCATCCTTCACCGGCCTGCGATGTGCAGATGACTACGACCGAGTGTGCACAGAGAGACTAGTCTAGGGTGCGAGTGTAAAAAGAAAAAAAAAAAGCCAGTTCATTAAAATAAAATTATAGGGTTTGAAAAATAGGTGCAAGGAGTTCAAGGGTCAATCAGTAAAATTAGCTCTGCTTCTGATACTGCACTGACGTTTCCATGTGTACGCATTTGTAATGGTGCTCCATAAAAACTAAAACCATACTCCCAAGCATAGGCTATTACAAACCAAGGAAAAAGATCAACTACACATTTGCCCAATTACACATACTGCCTGTAAAAAGGTTTTTATGGTGTGAAAGATCATGCAGTGATCTCCATAAATGCACAGCATGTGTCCAGATGAATTGATATGGATTTCTAGAGCCTGGCCTGGCGGACTTTAGGAGGCCACCTTAGTTTTAGCGAACAGGGAACTCGGAGGTTACACAAACCCCAATCAAGGTAGCAATGGAGAGCAGTGAAGTCTTATTATCATCAGGACAGTGCGAGTGGAGCCTGGGGCCCTTAATAAGTCCACACAGTATGGCACACTAATTAAATTCGGACAGTAATATATAATACATATTATAGGCCTTCTGAACACACTGCAAAATGAATCCAACAGGTAGTATCGCACATCATGGATACAAATATATATATATATATTCATCAAAGTTTCAAATATGTATTAAAATAACTTCGCATAAGCAGGAAAATATCCTAGATGCAGTCAATGATAGAACCAGAGCCCAAGTAACCGATCTTAAGGAGGCCAAACCCGAAGATGAATGGGGCCTTGAGCCCAATAGTTAGAGGAGCCACAATGCTTCTCCCCAGAATATGGTCTCTGCAGGCAAGTTCAATTATTTTGGATTGGTTAGAGTTTAAAAGGTTATACTACTTATTTTACCAGAGGTAAGTAGGAGTTTTCCACTGTTCCAGACCTGAGGCTAACCCTACTCCACCCAATACTCTCCCTCCCCAAAGCCTGTCCTAGCTTTCTTCCCCCACTCTCACCCAAATCCCCCTCCAAGCCCTTGAAGTAGCTCATCCACCCGGCCCCATCATCCCCGTGAACACACCATCCTCTCCACTGCCACCCCCCCGCACGCTCCGATCCCACAACATACCTCGCCATACTTACCCGATCAGACCCTCCTACACACCATTCCTCTCCACCAAAGCACACGCCTACTCCTGCTCCTACCCATAACGAAACCCACACCGGAATTCAAACCAACTCTTTCATACTGGTCAGTACTAAGTCAGTCTCCAAAAACAAAATGTAACATCTTTGACCTTCTCTCCAACGAACCTATACCCGGGCATCGCCTACATCAGAGATCTGGTTCTGTGACGGCTACTAACCTATCGCACATGAGGCCGTACTCCTGGCTACAACCGGATTGTACATAGTAAATCCAGCCGAGGAGAAAAACACCAGCTCACAGTCCTACGTAAGTATATCTTACCCTGCAGCACCGACTGTGAATCACTGCTAGTAAAGTTTCAACTCCCCCCCCTCCTCCCCCGCCACACACAAAGTTCTACTCCTATACAGACCCCCCTTCCATACCCCTGGCTACAATAGGAACATTGCAGATTCTCAGTAAAGCCCTTATCTTCCAGCCTAACCCAGCATCCCTCCCTCACCATATTAGGAGATTTCAACATCTTGTTAGACACTATCAAACCCCATGACCCACTCACTCGCCGTCAACCTAGAAGCCCTCAACTTGGGCCAGTTGATATCTCTCCACCACCCTCCATGCTGTATTCAGCACCACAACCCAAATAACCACCCTGCCCCTCATCCTCTAATCTGGAAAGATCACTCTGCAATCTTCGCTCTTCTGACCTCCCCATCACGCCCCTCCAGCAAACCAACCCTCCCATCTGCAACCCCCCGCCCCCTCTTCCTCGTGCCTCTCTGGAATGAAGTCAGCATTAACCCTGATCTAACCAACTCCCTCCTAAACTCTCTCCCAGCACTCAGACTCCAGGAAGGCCCCCCCCCCCTCCATTGAACTTTTTGATCATTGGCTCTCCAGCACCCTCTCTCTCCCTCCCCCCTGACTCCAAAGAGACGTCCGTCACAGAGTCCGGGCCCCCCCCAACCTCAAGTGGCGACACGGTTCACCTCAAATCTATCAAAACCCTCAAGCACTGACTGGAGCGGACTTGCAGAACGAACCACACATCTCAAAACAAAACCTCCCTTGCAAGACTGACAACGGCTTACCGGTAAGAAATTAGCGAAGCCAAAAAACCTATGGGAATAGAATTGGCAACTCCCGCAACCTCAGCCAGGAATTGCACAGAATTTAAGATCCCTCGCTGCTCAACTTCACCCTCATCCCCAGTCGCAATCACTCTGTACGCCCTGTCCGAACACTCACAACATCGCTCCATTCCCTCCAAACGAGCCTCGACGAACCCAGACTTCCTCCACCTAATTCCAGCCGTGCCCCCACTATAGACCCATCTTTTCCTGTTTCACCCCCATCTCACACCATGAATTCCTCAAACTTGTAGCTCAAAGCCGACCTTCAGGCTCTCCCGAAGCACCCTGTCCACCCGCTCTTCTTAAGAACATCCTAACAACAACATGTACAGTCAGCATTGCACGGTCCATCATTAACCAGTCACTCGCCTCTGGTATCTCACGAAAGGCCTTAAAAAACCATGTACATCAAACCACTCCTCAAAAAACACTCGCTCGACACCCACCTTCCGTCCAAGTACAGCCCAATTTCCAACACATGCTTCATTGTCAAACTCCTTGACCGCACTGCATACAAACAGCTCTGCCTCTTCACAGAAACCAAAAAACATTTTGAACCAGCCCAAACAGGCTTCAGACCCCTTTGAGGAACGGAGTTCTCTTGTGTCGGTTTAGGATGACTTAAAAAGAACAGTCGATCCAGAATGATGGGCAGCTCTCATCCTTCTAGACTCATCTGCCGCCTTCGACACCATTTAGGAATCAAAAACGCTGCACTAACATGGATCTCCTCCTTCTTCTTGAACTGCTTGTGAATTATGCTCCTCCCTCGCTCGCCCAGTTCCGAAAGGTGTCCCGCAAGGAGCCTCCCCGTCTTCCCTCCTCTTCAAAATCTACCTTAGCCTACTCCCTGCACTCATCCGATCTCAACCTTGTATGCTAAAACTATGCCGAAAACACAAGTCGACAGCCAACACTCCCCGCCACCCCAACCAGACCTCTCCTCCTGCCCCTCTTGAACTAACCACTGGATAGCAGCCAACCACCACCTCAACCATGGCACAACAGAAATCTGGATGTACCAAATTCGCTCTCCTTCCCCAAACTATTCCCTGCCCATTCTCCCTAGGACCCGCCCCTGTTGTATCCACTCCTGTAAAAGTCCTCAGACGCACACTTGACTCAAATCCATCTCCCTCCCACCACATCAACTCCCTGGCCAGATCCTGCCCCTTCCACCTATGCATGCTTGGGTGAATCTTCCCGTATTTCCCCTACCGAATCGCCACCATCGGTGTCAGCCTCTCCCGCATAGACTATGCAAACTCTGGCATACCAACTAAAGAAACTACAAAGAATCCAAAACTCAGCTGCCTGCCTCCACCTTGTCCTCTCACCAACAGGGCATATCAGCCCTGCACTCCGAGTGCTACACTGGCATACCCATCTTCGTGGGGCACAGGACCCTTCACAACCTACATAAGTTGCTGTAAAACCTGTCAGGACTACAATTCCCACAAGCACCAGCACCCTTTATCTCGATACGGCAGGCACTTCAGCACCGGTGCTTCGTGCGACAAGCCGGTCTTGCAAGTCCTCGCCGTCCCTCGCCCTTGGCCCAGGCCCAGACCCCTGGTTGATTCTCTACCTGCCCCAATCTCCACAACACAGTGAGCATGGGCTTTGAAGAAAGGGACACTTACTGGTTGAGCTTCACGACCTGCAGCATCTGGAAGTAATTCAACAGCATTCGCTGCAGGTCATGGAAAGGGGAAGGTTACAATCACAGGGCGCTATACACAGCTCGCTTGAGTCCTGAACCCTCCGCGAAACAGGGACGCTCACACCGTAAGGCAAACAACCACAACACAAAACCAGCCATTCAGACTCCAAATAGCAATCTAAAAAAGGTATGTCTGCTAAATACGCGCTCGCTAAATCAACATGCCCTATGCATAAATGATTTCATACAGAAACAAGACCTGGACATCATGTGCCTTACTGAAACCTGGTTGCAGGACCCTATAGGCCCAACCTGTGATTTAGCAGTACCAGCCGGTTACACTATTCACTACACTAATAGAGACTTTGGTAAAGGGGCTGGGGTGGCTATGATAATTTGAGACTCTTACCCTACGTTTCCAACCACCTCATCTTTCCATGGTTGTGAAATACTACACCTAAAATTCTGTCCCACTGACAATTGTTTGAATATATTCCTCAGTTACAGGCCTCCTTCTCTCACATCAGAGTTCAATGATGAACTCACTGAACTGCTAAACCTACTCAAAAGCCCAAATTCATCAACCTTGTCTTTAGGCGACTTTAACCGTTGGTGAGGGGACTTTAAAGATAAACTGGCAATAAGCCTAGAAATGGCCTTAAATGACCTAAACTTCTAGGTCATGAATTCCAATCCAACCATGGAAAACGCCCATCAGCTGGACTGGGTTATAACAAATAACTTGGTGACAAGTAATTTTGTGACCACTACATGCATATGGTCAGAACACTTCAGTGTATCGTTCACTCTGACCCTGCCCATACCAGCAAAGAAAAGCACTAACTAACCAAAGAAAGTACCATGTAGGAATTTCAAGAAAATCGAAAGATCTCATTTTACACGCTGCACTAATAAAATCCTGGCAGACATTAATGAGGAAGACACATGTGAAATTATATCTAAATATGATAAACATATCACATCTCTTATAGAGCAGATAGCTCCCCTCCGGCCTAAACTAGTTAGACCAAACAACAACCATCAGAATTGGTTTACACCCGACCTAGCTATGCTAAAAAAAGAAAAAAGGACAACGAGAAGCCCGATGGGTGAAGAAACCTACGCCCTTTAAGAATAGCTGGAAGGAAGCAGAGATCCTATAAGAGGAACATTGTGGAGAGACTAAAACTATTTTAACACACAAATTCAGCAGGCACCAAACGCCAGGCAAACTCTGAGATTCTTAAATCTATCAATAAACCCGTCTCTGTGGCCCCTACTTTCGTTCCATCCCAAGTGGAATGTGAAAAAACCCAGGCCGCTTTCACCAACAAAATCATCAAAGCAAGAACTATTAGCTAGTGCCCAAAGCAACAAAACTGAATACCAGTCAATGGAATATGTAGACAAATTTCACTTCCACGAGATCACGACAGAGGACATGCTGTCACAACCCTCAGCCCTGATCCCCACTGGCAAGCCCATTGGCCAGGTGGAATCAGGGCTCGGATCACTAATAAGGCCCGGCATCCACTTCTCAGACCCTCTTGGGCCAGTCCAGGCGCCTTTGGCGCCAGGCTCTTCAGGAAGGAAAGACATCTGCTTGAGGAACTACTTTATTTAGGCTTTCAGCTAACATGGAGGCATCCACATAGCTTGATTCCTAGAACCAAGCTATGCGGTCTAGTGTTTTGGGAGTGGTGGCCTAGGGACTACTTTACAGTGGCTATTTAAGCCACACCCGAACAAGACAACACGCTTCGTGTTACTTTGCTTCTAGCAACGTGACTCACTGTGTCCAGCTTTCTCACGAGCCTGGTGAATTCCGGACCTGCAGAAAAACCAAGAACATCGTTAGCAGCAGAATCTTACCTGCATTCATCATCCTTCACTGCTCGCAGCTCCGGGGCAGCTCTGTTGGTGGAGTTCACCGCCCGGATCGAAGGACCTGAGAAAAGGAGAAAGACATCATTAAGAGAGGTAGTGGAGACATTACAACCACAAAGCGCTTAAAGACTGACCTGGTTGGTTGCTTTTTCGGCCGGCATAGCTCCGGAACTCCATCTGCGCTGGGAACTCACCGAGACCTACGAAAAAAGAAAAGCACAGGTCAGTGAGGACAAGACATCGCTGTGCTATGCAAAGCGCCTCCTTACCGCATCATAGCGCGCCATCATCTCCCGGTGAGAACCAGCATATCCAGTTCTCCAAGCGGACACTCCGCGCTCCTAGGGAGATAAAAGAGAGACATTTAGAAGAGAGAAAAGGGATGCAAGAATTACGATGCCATCAATCGCAATAAGACCTACCTGAAAGACACTACAAGGGCAGGAGTCAGTGAAGTAACTGGACCGCCCGCGCCCACAAAAGACAACGTGCCCCTGCCCAGAGAGCAGGACGGAGAGCCCACCGATTCCGACAGCCAGGTGAGAAGAGAACCTGGAGGGGCTGGAAACACAAAGGAGGTGGGGGAAAATTTACCTTGGTCGCCCAGTCCCAATATAGTCTTCATTTCCAGGCGGAATCCCATCGACACCGAGACCACACCAGGGAATCATTGGGAAGGGCACCAACGACCAACTGGCTGGGTGGCGTCCCGGTGGATACCAGGTGAGCGTAACAATGCTAACCACATTAGCATCTATGAAACCATCCTCTTGTGCAGAGAATAAGCTACCACCCAAAAGAATTCTTGAGAACGCAGAGATTTTTGCACCACTACTCACTAGAATGGTCAATACTTCCTTCTGGGACCAAACAGTCCCCAAGAACATTAAAAGGGTGACCATTACCCCTCTGGTAAATAAAACCCAATCTAGAGCAACGGGATCCAGTGAATCTAAGACCTATCACCAATTAGAACTGTATTCTGAAAAGTAATGGACAAGATTGCCACAGCACAAATACAAGCATATGTTGAGACTAATGAGATACTGCATTACCAACAGTCAGGCTTTCGTACTGCACACAGTACTGAAACAGCCATGCTTGATTTGCAAACTAAGATGCTGGGCATCATTGACAAAGGCAAGACAGGTATACTAATCCTACTTGACCTCAGTGCAGCCTTTGACCTGCTAGACCATCAGTTATTGCAGCAGGCCCTGGAGAAAATCGCTAACTGCTCCAAAGAGGCTATCGGCTGGTTAATGTCTTTCCTTGCTGATAGAATATCTAGAGTACACTGGGGTGACACATTTTCACATGAGTCTAATATCTTCTGTGGTGTCCCCCAGGGAGTTAGCCTCTCGTCACCTTTTTAATCTCTACCTACGCCTCCTTTGCGAAGCCCTGGATAACAAAAGCTTTCTTCACCAACTATGCTTACGATAATCAGCTGGTGGTGGAATTAAGCGGGGATTATGAAAAAGACAATAAAACCATAAATTACCTTTATAACATCATTCAACTGTGGATGAATCAAAACTGGATGTGCCTGAACGGATCGAAGACCGAGTTGATGGTCTTCGGCTCCAACCAAGCTAGGGCGAAATTATGACTCATTCTTGATAAAAGATTCCTCCATCAAAGAAGTGGGCACGGTCAAAACCTTGGGCATGACCTTAGGATTCTCCATGTGCTCAGACGCCCAAGACTCATGTCAGTAAAAACTGCTCATATTATTTGAGGCTGTTGAAAGCGATTAGACCCCTACTCAACTAAATAAACCAACTGTGCCACTATAGCTAGAGCCACCATACTTTCCCGCATGGATTATTGTAATGCACTACTATTGGGTGCAGGCAAACAATGCTCTACAAAATATCAATGTATCCAAAACCATGCGGTGCGGATAATCAAGCAAAAACCCAAGGACAGATCACATTAGTGTAGCCAGAAGAGAGCTACACTGGCTTAGGGTTGAAGACAGTCTTGTTTAAGTCCTTGACACTCACCCATAAGTGTTTGCACGGAAAGGGTCCAGCTTACCTGAAGTCCAAAATTGTTGGCTACACACCAACCTGTTTGTTAAGGTCTGAGGCCCAAGGACTCATTGTAGTGAACCCCCATAAAAAAGCAAACGGCTTAGGCAAAGCCTTTCCCAACCAGTCTGCCGTCAGTTGGAATAAACTTCTGCTGAGTCTGAGACTTGAACCTAATCATCCCAAATTCAGAAACACATTGAAAACCTTCCTGTTTAAATGAAAACAGAACGTTAGCGTAGAAACTGTCCTTCTCTGTCTTGGCATGCCAAGTGTCCCGTCCTGTACATAAGATGGTTATTCTCCCAGCATTTGTCCATGTCTTTTTGTCGCGCCCGGATGACTGCATAAATAAAAATTAGCCAAGGGACTACCTTTAAGGTCATGTACATCACACATCATGCCCTCCTTAACAGTGAACCTGACTTCCTTCAGGATAAGCTCACATGCCATCAACCCTCCAGAAACCCAAGATCTGGTTCAGCTCTTCTCCTCGTTATCCCCCACTTCAATTCCACCAGATTGGGAGGATCCCCATTCTCCATCCTAGCACCCATCATCTGGAACTCCCTTCCACTCCACATCCACCACATTGACAACCATCTCTCCTTCTGAAAGGCCCTCAAACCCTAGCTATTCCCGGCAGAAACCTGAAATCATCCTCCCCACCACTATCTCTACCATCACAGCATCTTTCGCAAGCGTCAGTCTAACTCACATCTAAACACCACAAGCCACATTTACATAGACCCAAAGGCGGATGCATCGGATGTCGGGGGCCCGCCACGTTCATTCTGCATACCACACGGTGAGCACGAAGACAACAGCACACTAGGTCACCTTTCTCTTAGACTGATGTGCACTGACAGTTCGATGGTAGCCGGTATTTCAAAGAAATGCATGATGATGGCTGCCCAGGGCACCAAATACAGCAGTGTCCCGCCCATTAGATCCTGCCTTGCCCACACTTCGCACACTGAGGCTCCATACCAGCAGTCAGAGCTATGGGGATTGGTGATACAACATTCGGAACATACTCTAAACGGGGTTCATAAGCTTAATGAAGAGAACCAGTCTACTATGATTAAAAGAGGTTTTAGGTCAGGATGCCTTGTTCCAATCTAGTAATAATGCAGTCTTTACAGATGACCTAAGCACCTAACTATTTCGAAGTCAATTGCACACCAAGAACTGAAGGATACAAAATGTACTGACCTAGAAGAAATTGTGATGGCTAGCTCTGATATTGCACTTAGAAGAGGTTTGTTAATAGTCTTTTATGAACCTTCAGAAGTGTATAGTAAGACTATAAGGGTAGTCTCTATACTGCACTTCTGGAATCCTTGGATCCCTAAACCTAAGGTAGCCTGTCTGCCAAGTGTAGAAGATGAACTAAGACTTCCGGTCTAGTGGCGCCTAGAGGACTTTGAGGGTACCCAGTCTTTATTGCCTAGAAAAGCCTATGTGGGTAGTTTGATCCCGTTGGGCGATCCGATCGTCTGTGTGAACAGAACAAAGAACAGCTCCATCCGAGCTTAAGGTACGTGTATATACACCACTTCGATTGACATCTGCCGCATTCAGGGCTTTCCATCCAAGCACTTTAGAATGACCTACAACTATGAAAAATTCAGTCTAGCTGTTTTTTTGCCTCCTAACACCAGGACTTGCCTCAACACCTCTGCCGTTAGAATACAGTCACAACCTACAACAACATTCTGTCTAGCTGGTCATATAACGAATCTCTTGCACTAGCACACTGTCACGACCTCCCTCGGCAGGAGAGCTTGTGGTCTTCTGACCGGCCTCTTGGTGGGGTTCACTCAGTGGAGGCTTAGGCCAGGTCATGTATGGGCTCTGAGCACTAACAGCTATGGGATGCACTATCAAGAGGAAAACATTCAAGTTGAAAGCCATTAGCCAGCCATAAAAAGCCACTCACCAACTCAATTGTATACATACACACAGCACACCATTTCCTACTCGCCAAGAGTCAAATCGGCTAATTGCTAGTCGAGAGTGACCCTTTTGAACCCTGCTTTCTATATAGTAGTTAACCATGCCCCGAAAGCTACACGCTTCTGTGAAAGATTGCAGGGTGCTGTGTCCTGCTTTCTTCAGATCAGCTCTGATGCCTTTGCGGCTGGAGACACAAAACACCAGGTGTGTGTTCAGTCTCTCTAGTACTTACTGTATTAGCCAGGGCATGTGGAGTTCTTCCGGCTGACATGCACAAGCATGTAATCGCTCATGCTTACAGGATTGCATGGCGAAGTTCAAGGTGTCAGTAGCTTCAGAACCCCATCAGACCTCCGCATTTGCCAGGTGTCATTGGCGTACAGGAAATGTTGTGCATGTGGACAACGCAAGGGCCAGTGACTTTATTATGCATGGCTAGTAGCTTGCAACTTGGAGATTTTTACCACTGGAAGCTGCGACCTGAATAGTCCCCTTGACGCTTTTTCTTATTTTATGTGCAATTTTATAAGCAGTTGAATACATAATTTTGCTTGAGGGAAGGTGTGATCACAAAGCTTAAACATACTTCTTGGGTGGAGAAAATGTACTGCCTACTTTTACTGTGGTTCGACACAAGTGCAGTTACAGCAGTGAAAACGCAAAGGATGAAGTGGGCGTAAAGACAGAAAGACATTGCTCTTTAATGAAGAATACTTTAATTATACGTGTTTCTGCCTTAAAGTCAAACTTGATTTATCAGAAAAGTTATTAAATTCCTTGCAAAAGGAAAAGCACCAAACTTCTTGTTTTACTTATGCAACATAATTGTCATTTGCTAATGGCAGTGCAAGTGTATTGGCTTCTACATGTCCCTAAACATGGTTTGAGGAACGAAAAGAAAAGACAAGGCAAACAAACAACTAAATAAA
The DNA here is from genome assembly GCF_040938575.1 of Ambystoma mexicanum. Lineage (NCBI taxonomy): Eukaryota > Metazoa > Chordata > Amphibia > Caudata > Ambystomatidae > Ambystoma > Ambystoma mexicanum. The sequence continues at coordinate 623,664,211 of NC_090928.1, read as the reverse complement.
AGAGCGACTTGTGCTTTTGATAACATGTATGAAACCGGTCTTGAATAAGAACAGAAACAGCAAAACTGTCCGATTCTGAATGGGCCATTCATACTACACCAACTCAACGCCCTCGGGTTATCTTTGCTCTTTGAACCATCCAACTTTGCATTAAAGGCCCCTACTGCACACCATCCGTGCTCTTAGAACGTTCCAGTGAAGCCTCAATATGGAGTGTAGAGCTTCACAAAAACGGAATACATAAGATTTTAGTAAGCAATTATATTGGCAGTAATAGTTATACATAGAGCAAATTAAACCTGAAAGCTTGGATGGAGCGTGTGCAACTAGCTTTACACAATATATCAAGGCGTGCACCAAGACAAGTAGGTTATAGACAAGATTGGTAGGTTCACCTGTGCAATCCAAAAATCCAATTGTCGCAGGCTGATTGAAGTAGATTGATAATTTCAACCCCCCCCTCAAACCCCTCCCAACAAAGTACCCAAAGCTAATATTAACCCGGGCCTTCGCACGTGGACTCTTGTAAGTGGAGTGCAAATCAGGGGTTGCATATTAAAGTACACTCCATCTTTTCTGACAGTTACCTACAACTCAGACCTGATATGGTCTTCCTCATTCATTCAACTTTGACACCACAGCATACAGTGTTGCAATTTGGGTGGAGTCGACAGTGAACATTCCCAAGAAAAATGCTATTTCGGAGCCAATACCCTTCTGAGAAAGGAAAACAACCAAAGGCCAGTGAAGACGCCCCCGCCCCCACCACCGACACTGCCGCGCTCCCACATTCAACCTAGAGCCAGTCACAGGATTAGGCATTGCACTAGTGTAATAGTCACTGCTACCTACTTTCCAAAGAGTGAGAGAGTGTGAGTGTGTCTCGAGGAGGTGGGGTGGAAATGGTAAAATCATTAACAATGCAAAAAAATATTTCAATAAGCTTAGCCAAGTACTTCATTTTGGACAGTCACAACTATTATGCATACCTTCTGCAGGACTTCATGTTAGCAAGATGAAATGCACTAAAGTTAGTAATTTCTGATGCCTTATGGTTAAGCACAGGACCCAACCACGAGAAAGTACATTGTTTGGCTTTATGAGGTTTGGAGGAATCACTGGAAACGATGCGTTTTAGGGCAATTTATTTTGAAGACTTGAGGACTTTTAAATACACTCTCAACCAGATTTTCAAATGCAATTCTGTCGCAACACGCACAGCTTCCCGAGTATTTAGTTTGCACACGTTATTGCAACACAATGTTGAGTAATGAAAGGCTCAGGACTGATCACCTACGCAATGATTGAAAACCAACTCAAACGCCCAACCGCAAACTCCTTTTGTAGGTGCACCAAAATGTGTGGCCGAAATACAGGTAGTGTGCAGAAGGGTAGAAGACCACTTTACCTCTAATTTGGAGTCCATCAAGATGCGGTGGAACGAACATTGCAGCAAAATCGAGTAATGTACCATATACGCTGGTGCTAAATGGGAACAAGAATGCAGCCAGAACCTCTTGTTTACTTGTATCCTTTCCTGTACGAGTGCTTTCATTGTAAAGAGGACCACATTTGTGGGCAGTCCAGCACGAAGAGTACGCATACCTAGTCAACAGGAGTCAACTCGTTTCCCCACAAACTAAGAAAAAAATAACTTCGCATTTCAAGACCGGTGCCGTTTGCTTCATGCAGGTTTCTAGCAAATGCCTTTACTCTGGGGTCTCGGGCATCAGTAATAACATCCCATCTTTCCAACGTATAAATGCACTCCCAAAAACGGGCAAAAGCATCCATGTTCTACATAGTCTAGAATGTTCAAGACTATATAGGGCAAGTAAATGCATGCAGACAACAGAACAGCTTGATAGCCACAAACAAATTCCATACCAATAATTGCACATAATGAGAGCGGATATACATAAAAAGCATTACAGTTAGACGCGGTGGGGGATAATGTGAAGACAACACGAAAGAAGAACGAGTCAAAATGTGATGTGAATTGGAGGGGGGCGCTAGGGGTGTTGGAGGATGGGGAAATGCCAAGTTAGGGTCTTTACATATCTGGTACAATAGTTGCTGCTCAGAGACGGGTGTTGGGACCTTTTTTCTGAAGTGGTTACAGACATCATGCAACTCGTTCCTTGTCGCCGGCAGTAGCCTCATCCAACACCACGACAGGGACATGTTCTTAATCTGAAACATCAGGTGTGGAAACGGGCGGGTCTCAATAGGATCATCTACTGCAGCCCTTTACCAGGTCAACATCGCACCCAGCCTCAGTTAACCAGAGGCTGCTTGCAGCGCTTGATGAATTATAAACATCCGTGTGTCTGTTTTCTATGACAATATGCACCTCAATCCTAGTTGCCATCAAACCCTGTTCGGACACGATGACAAGAGTACACTATCATCAATACACACAGTAAGTGCTATTTAATTATAGGGAGTAAGCATTTCGTGCCTAGGTACGTTTGTTCGCAGGTAAAACATAATCCGGTTTCAATAGACCTAAAGAACAATCGATGCCCGTGTTAAGTACACCGAGTGTTACCACAAAGGTTTGCTCTCGAATCCCTTTGCAGCAAGTCACTTTTGGCCCTGCAGTATACACGTCTGGAAGCACCCCCTCCCCCAACCACCATAGTCTGGAGTACCTTAAACTCACTTGCAGCTCAAGACATTCTTAATACCAACAGATGTTTGCATACAAATAACTGAAATCGATTTATGTACACCCTGTCCGCTACCTTTTTTTTCCCTACAAAATAATATTTAAAAATTCATAAATATACGTTGTATATTCCCCACACCGTCCCAGGATAAAACATAAATAAACTAAAAAACAGTAATGTAGATTAGTGTATCGAATCATGTGTGCCCATATTAGACATGCAAAAAGTAGCCTCGTTAGCGCGGATTATACTCATGAGCACGATACAGTACTGTACAAATAGTTACTAAATGCAAGTTCCTCGTGAAAACTAATTCCCAGCTCCATTCTGAAATATGAATACGTTTAGGCAGAGTTGGTGGTAATGGTAGAACTTAGTATTATACATTTCTAGAACTTCATTTACTTTAACGTGAAAAACATAAAGTTGTAAACTACTAGGTCATGCAAAAATGCCACGCATCCCTTGGCAGGAGACACACAGCATACGATTCCCTTGCTCGCCAATAGGAAATCATCGTTGCTCGCCAATTATTAGTGGTGAGCTCACATGTCGAGGCCAGCTTAAAGCAGCGACATGGTAGAGCTATGCATTAGCTAGCTTATCCGCCCCGTTTGCAGATATCCATATTTAGATTCTTCCCATCGCCCCCCACCCCCAAATCATCAAACCAACATGACCAATTTCCACTCCGCCAGTCAAGCACTGGTTGGAAACCGAGATTTTCGACTTAGTTTTCAACAGGTCAAGCAACCCTTTCACTCCCAAATATATTTCTTCACTTTACACCCACACTTTTCATTCCCTAATTTTCTGCCAAGAACCAGGAGGTCCAATTTAACATCTGTATGCTCAAATCCATTCCTTCTGCCTTAACTGTCCCCTGCTGCCAGATCATGAACACCCACAATATTTGCCATTCACGCCCCATACTCAATTTGCCATAAAGAATGAATAAATAAATATACATTCTGCAATAAGGCCATTTACAAATAGTAATCAAATCTGTTCATACCAAATCATCCCAAATTCATTATTTCATGCAGACCGTCTCTTTACAACTCCATCATACAGTCCGTCTTACTATTGCAAACTCACAGAGAAATCCTCAAAATAACAGTACTTCATTGGCATGTTCCCCTTGCACCAGACTGGATGACTCCCTACTTGCATTTAAGATTGAACTCAAAAGTCGGTGCTTCCAACAAAAAGATCCAGATCCAATTAAGACGCATGTCAATCCACTCTGTCACAAGCACAGTTTTGGTTAGTGCCATCAAGAGAGCGATCTGTAAGAACATGTGTACATAGAGTAAATATGTGCCTTCTGCTTACTAATGTTAAGCTCACGTTCCCTGTCCCAACACAGAAAATTACTTGTAGAGGTAACCCCCCCGCCATTCAAATAAACAGAATTGTTCTTTTCCAATGGAAAGCGTATCAACGAAGAGCACAGCTCCGATCTCTTTCCTGCAACCAAGACAAAAAAAAAAATACTAATAAGATTGTGACAATGTACTTATCTGGAAAGCAGACAAGAGTCCCTAGAAACGAAAAATATGCTACAATTCTTAAAAATAATACCTAAAAAGATATAATTGAAGATAAAATATGTTGAGCATAGGATGTATCCAAAGATCAGTTGGATCTGTGGTGACTGACCGAAGTTTATTGAATCGCAGTCTAACTTTATTTCGCACCAATTCAATTTGTACTTGTGTGAAACACAAGATCCATGACCACCAAACCTGCCCACATACCAGCTACTTACCTGTTTGCTGGCCGCCACTCCTCCTACACCCCTGCAGCATCAGTTCCGTCCCTCTAACTATAAAATGGTGTACATCATCATAAGCACAGTTCATATTTGGTGCAATGCTGCCGCCCAAAGGAGAGCATCAACAGTGAAACTTGCCATTTACTGCAACCAAAGTTTGGTTACAGTAAATGTCAAATAAAAGTTTCAAACATCCCCATACTCGCAAGCAAGGTCGAGTACTATGCAAATCGAACTTGCTCAATAAAATGTCCTCGCAAAGGAGGGTGGGCTAGTATATTTTGCGAGCCTCGAGGATGGATGCTTCACCCGCTTGAGAAGGCTATAAATCTGCTCTGGTGATCCAGTGGCTGGTACAGAAAGGGGAAGCACATAAATAGGCTGGGGAGCCCGGGAGCCAAAGCTGAAGCCACCGCAATCATAAATACAAACAACGCATTTATGAGTTCCGTGGTTTTCTAACCAGAGCAATCATAAATACAACATTGTATTTATAATTGCCGCGCCTTTGCTTGTAGGCAAGTCCAGGCAATTATGAATACTTTGCCGGTAACCGGCAGAGTTTTCATAATTGCTGCGGCTCTATTCTAGTTTCCCGCGCACGGGAAACTAGAAAAGAAAGTGGCAGCAATTATGAAAACTCCGCCGGCAGCCGGCGAAGTATTCATAATTTCTCTGCCGTTCCTTTTATGTTTTCTGTGCTTCCCTGGGCTTGGGGAGCACCGAAAACTTAAAATGAAAGTGAAGGCAGCCTCCTCTCCACGTTCAGCTCTGCTCTGGCTGCAGTAAGCAAAAGCTCCCAGTAGGGGGCTTTAGCTGCTTGATTAGTGCCGCAAGAACAGAGCTTAACATGCAGAGGAGGCTGCTTCAAATCACCAAAATGGATGCCACCATGTAAACGCTTTGAGCCTTGTGCTCAAAAGTTTACATAGGAACTTTAAAAAGATGCTTAATATCTATGTTTTTGATTATTGCCCATCTTTTAAGCAAATATTTTTGCGTGCACTATTCCTTTAACAACAGGAGAACCGTGTGACGCACTGAGCTCAATCAGGGCCCATATTAAATATAACAAAAAGCCTGACAGTTTGATGTAAGTATTAACTATACACCACGTGTGTAAATTGAGTTAGAGGTGAAAATGGGTTTGTGACACTCCTAATAAATCAGAAACTTGGGGAGGTGATAAGATTAGTGTGTGTTTTGTACAATTTTGTATTGTTAACTCCTTAAGCTCAGGAGTAAACCAGGAAAAACAACAGCTTCTCCCAGGAAGGTTGTGCCAAAATACAATTAGTATTCCCCTATTCGTCATAAATTGTACAATTCAAAAATATATATGTTTATGCAGTTATCTGAAAAAAGGAGATAGTTGACATGTGATATTTTGACGAAACCACATTTTTCTTAAATCATTTTGAAAGGATGCATTTTTCTCCTCCCCCATTATCCATACTATAGACCTCTAAACTACTTGCCCCATCAGCTGCCAGTGGGCGGACTGGTGGGAGCGGGAGAAAGATGTCCAATCCCTAGCGTGGGAATATTAATAATATGCAAGTGTAATCAGCACTATATAATATCAGTTTTAAATCTAAAGGGGGACAGAAGGACAAAAAGAAGAGAGCAGACAGATAAGTCAAGTCTGACAACAACAGAAAGCTGACAAAAAGAAAGGCTGGCTGTGAATACAGACCAGAGGTGTGCGCTGCCTACCGATTCCCAAAAGAGGGTCTGAAATCTCACTGACTTCCTGAGCCGAGAATAGAGAACTCCTATGTAAGTAGATATATCCCCAAAGCTATCCATTGTGTTGGAAACTACCGGCCTTAACCCTTTCAATTTAAATTGTGGGCGAGGGGGTGAAACTGTAGACTCTTGGTACATTTAATAAAAGGCAATTCAATGAATTCCCATATAGAAAAAGATCACAGAATGATTAGTGTTAGAAACTAACAAATCTCATGCCCAGTGTGGTACAGCTATTATAGTCAAATAATTGGGTGACCCTATTTTCCTGTAACCCAAACTTACTTACAGAAGAAGAGTGTCCTTAATCCCAAAATAAGAATCCCAACTGCCTTTCTGTGAATGTAGTGTGTGCAAAATGAATTTTCCCTTCAATTCCCAAATCCAAAAGCCATTCATGTCATTTGAATGAGTGTTCCCTAAACGATTTTCCCCATTCAGTTAATTTCCCAAACCTTGCCTTTAAAATAAAAAACCCAAACAAAATTCCCATTATATTCCCACTCCCTGTACTTTGCTTCGAACTAAGGGGTCATATAACTTGATGCCTGGGGGCTGAGGGGGGGTCGGAGATTGGTGGGCGAAAAGAGCATCGTTATAAACCAAGCATCACCGTTTTTAAAGTTTCCTCTCCGTTGATGTGCAAAGAAATCCTATGTGTGTTTTGATTTAAAATTCAACCCGATTGTTGTGGTAACTGAATGTCTTAAGGAATACTTGTCAGTCAATTGGTGCAAGTAATTTGTATTTGTGATTATTGTGATTTATTATTAATTGTAGAAATTGTAATAAAGATGCATTATTATTTCTATACACCGGCCTGGTGTCTAGCTTATTGCCAATACAGAGGGTATTTGCTGAATGGTGTTATACAGTGGAGTGACCGTCCAAATAACCGCAACATACCAAAAAATCTTGTTAGTTAAACCAACTTGGCCCTAAACAATCCAAGCAGCCTGTACTTTGGGGGGAGGCAAGTCCAGCTGGCCATCAGTTATTTTAGTCATACGGGCTGACCCATCCCACCTACTCTCAGAAAGCCTACATGTGCAGACATCCACAGGACAGGTGTACAAAGTCCACCTGCTCTAGCTTACATTGCGGGCATCTGTCTAGGACTACTTGCATTTGTAGTAGTGCAGTGGGGAATAGTAAAGCTGATATAGGTATTTAAATAGGTTTGTGCTCATCGTTAAGTGAGATACAGCTATTTCTTTGACACATCTACTTCCATTCTGCGTCAAGGGGGCCAAACTAATGCAGCATCCCATCTCACTCTGTCCGGCGGCATTAGTGAGACCCCCGTTTTAAATCTTTTGCACACAAGGTGTGAGTTGATCTCATTGCCCACTATTGCATGATGTCTCCAACTCAAGAGGAAAGCACAGGATCAATTTCCTGAGCACGGCTTTTAATCTAGAATACTGGAAGTGTGACAACCTTCTCCCTCAGCTACCCAGAGTATCTTTTTAAAAAAATAAAAAATAAAAATAAAAAAAATAAAACCAAAAAAAGTGGTTTTGAAAATGGCCGCAGCAACTGGAGGATGAACTTTCCTCTCCTCCACGGCTGAAGGAACAGCTGCTTTCTAGCACATATATGACCTCTGATATGTGAATGTTGGGCCAATCAGTTGTGGAGCATTAAGGCAACTTCCCAAATGCTGCATCCATTAAGGCTTGTGGAGCAGATCGGCTCCAAGGAGTGCGTGAGGCGTGGGTGCTGGCACCGGGTGTGTAACTATCCCTCAATCGCAGGACTGCGAATGGGACAGACCTTGGGGCATCAATATCGGCTTGGACTGGCCCGTAGCTGCGAGGATAAGTACTTTGGGGCTCGGACCCATCCGGCCCCTTGTTTCCGTGTGGTCATCTGCAGGCGCATTCACGGTGCGGGCTGCTGAGCGCCGTCTCACTTTGCCCTGTGGCTCTGGAGGGGGACATTCATTTGGCACCGACAGGGTGCAGCAAATCAACGCAGCACCCTGAATAATGCAATTACACCAGTAGTCAAGCTCACTGCACAATGGAGGCCTATGGTACAGTCTGGGAGTTGCAGAGAAACATATTAGCTCCCGTTAATTGAACTGTGTTTATCGTGGGCATGTTTGTTACTACAACACGAGAGGGGTGCCTTTAAATATATTCCTTTTATCACCTGCTGTTTCTCGCCGCACCCTCTCCTAGGGCTTCAATTTCAATGGATTTCCATCATTCCCCCTATATCAGAGTCTATATGAAGCTAGGATAAATCATTTGGAAGGCAAGGGTCTGCAAACTCACTGCCCATCATAATTAATATCTGCACAGACCCATGTGAATTTCAGATTGGTGCCGGGGGAATATTGTGGAGATCCTCCTTAGCACCTTACAGAGACTCGCTATCATACAATTGAGGCACTGGGGTAAATAGGCTCAGCTTGCATGTGGCGTTTCCCTCTGGGGCAGTTTCTGGTCTTGTCAGTCTACTTTCACCAGTCAGATGTCACATATTTAAAAGCCAATTTTCCCAGCATACAGCTGCAGCCACCTCTCCACTCTTTGAACAAAAAAGTCTGAATAGACTCTTCTGTCACATGGCAAGGGGCAGGAGGAAAAATACTCAGCAGCAGCATACTAAAGACGTCACTGCAATACAGAACCCGATCCAGAGACTCTGGGGGGGGGTTGCGCCTTTGGCGTTTGCACCCGTTTCTGCTGCAGGGCAACCTCGCTTATTAGAAGATACAACTGATTCGAAAAAGGAGATGGCAGCGGCTAAAGAAGACTTTGCGACCAGCTTTCAACAGTTTCATGATAAATTCACTGCCACCTTTCAATTCCAATATACATCCTTCACAACTGAAACAAAACAGACATTACACTGGGCCAGCGAGTAGAGGTAAATGAAAAGGCAATCCAAGAACACTCACAAGACTGCAAACAAACTGATATTGCATTGGAGGAGCTTGCTAAGGTGACACGTAATCTTGAAATCTGATGTGAAGATTTAGAGAACAGGTCCTGTCGATCAAACATCCGGGTGAGAAACCTCCCAGAATCAGTTTTGGACGCTCAACTTAAAGAAGCAGTAACTCACATTTTTTGCCGACTTACTCCCAGGGTAGGCGCATCCCGAAATATCTTTGGATTGCTTGCACCGAACAGGCCCGAAAAGGAGCGACCCCGGAGCTCGTTCATGTGATGTCCTGGTAGCATGCTCTTCATAGTCACATAAAAAAAAACAATATTGAGAATGGCCAGTGAGCAAAGGTCGATCACTTAAAGGACGGAAATTCAACTTTACCAGGACTTCTCAAATTACTCTGCAGAAAAGGCAAGAAATGCAGCCGGTGGTCAGAGCACTATGGGAGCGGGGGATTAAGTATAAATGAACCTTTCCTTTTGGAATTAATTTCCTTTCTGAAGGATCTCAGTGCAGGGTTACTTCCCGAGAAGCGGGTTTGGCATAGTTACAAATCGAAGAGGAGGTTGGGGACTTGGCAACGGCATCGGACCCTACTCCAGCATCCCACTGATTGAAAACTTGGGGATGGTTGACTAAAGCGGCGAGGCTGGAAACTGCAAACGCAGCAGAAGGAAGATTGGAAGGCTCGTCTTAGAGGTCCGACCCCTAAACTATCGGGAAAAACACTGACTAGCCGCAATAAAGGAAAGCATTGAAAGCAGGTTGAATTATCTTAATATCTTTCATCAAGGCGGGCCGTTCGTTTTGGAATCTTTTTGTTAAGGTAACAGGTACTAGGATGCCCCGCAAGTTGTCCTGGGGTTATAGTGGGTTCACGGCTGGGGCCAGTTGCCCCGGATTTTGTTAAGAACTGTGGATGTCAGGAGACTTTGTTTGGGGTTTATGTTAGCCAAAGGGGGACTAGGGAGGGTGTTATGGATGGGGCATGGCTGGAGGGGTTGGGAGGTGTTGCATGGTATTCTTGGAAAGGGTTGGGAACTGTCGGAATATGCAGCTTGCAAGGAGAACATCTGGTATTTGCAGGATGGGACAGCTTAAATGTTTAACCTTGAACATAAGAGGCCTAAATACGCCGGCGAAACGCAGGAAGTTAGATGCTCTCTTGGGACGTCACCAAGCAGATTTGGTGGTGGTCCAAAAGATGCACACATATTTATTAGCTAGGCCTAAATTGTGTATTCGCTGGTACCCACCCAGTTGTAGTGCAGGCTAAAGCAGGGGCCAAAGCGGTGCGAGTTCTAATTGCACTGAAGTCTGACCTCCAATGTAAGGAGCCGGGATCACACATCCATAAAGAGGGTAGATAAAATGTATGGTGGCCTCTTTGCATCATGCTCCAAATACAGGCCAAGAGGTCTTCCTTAAATCAGCTCTCACTCAGCTGGAAAAGTTTGGTGAAGGCGAACTAATCATGCTTGGCGATTTACATATTGCTTGGGACCCACTCGGAGCCCAGCACCTGCCTCAATGCATTCCATATTCAAGATTGCTAAAACAAACATTTTCTAATTTAACATTGGTGGACGTTTGGCCAGCATTAATGGGGGAGACCACCAAGGGATATACTTATTATTTGCATGTCCACCGATCTTTCTCCCGTATAGATTGCGCTGGGTTTCCAAATCTCTTAGGCAGGGTCAACTTAATAGCTTGTCTCCCGATTTCGCTCTCAGATCATGCACCTGTGACCATTAAGATAGATATTGTAGGGACAATCCAAAGGTTGTGGACTTGGCGCTTTCCATCTGGGTTACTCCAGGACACAGTGGTAAGAGGGGTAATTGAGGATAAAATAAGGGATTTTTTTTACTTTAATACGATGTATGAGGTCTCAGTAAACACGATATGGGATGCGTTTAAAGCTTCAATTCGTGGGACTCTGATAGCAGAAGCGGCATATAAAGGACAACAAAAGTGAGCTTTGAAATCTATTCTTGAAGCCGAACTGCAACAAATAATGAAGAAAATGGAGATACATACGGACCCGGCAATTTTAAAAACATACAGAATAGCAAAAGGGAAATAGACTCTGTTCCAAACTAAGAAAGCAGAGAAATATTTGCGCCAGGACTATTATATAAAAGCAAATAGGCGAGGCAGCTGCGCCAAAAAATAACTTTACAAACTATCCACTCCATAAAAACAGAAACCAGGGAGGCTATCACCTAAACCACTCCGATAATTTCATCATTCCATTTATTTTATTCAAACTTATATAGCACTGAAGATCCTGAGGCTCAATCTCAGGAACAATTTCTGCAAACAGTCTCCCCCAGATCCTGGTAATAGAACGGGATATGCTTAAAAAAGATATTACTTCAGAGGAAATCTTGAAAGTTATGAATTCGCTCCCCCCCAAAACAATCTGTGGGGCCCGACTGTTTCTGCTCCCTTCTATAAAACATTTCAACGGGAGCGTGTTCCAAGATTAGTGCATCTATATAACTTTCCCTAGAGCAGGTGGTATCTCCCACTCAATGGAGGAGGCTAAAATCACAATCTTTCCAAAGCCTGGCAAAGATCCAGGCAAATGCGGATCCTATTGCTCTTATTAACTTAGAAGTAAAAATATATTCCGAGATACTTGCAAATAGGTTGGAGGTCCTGCTCCCTCTTATTATACATCTGGATTAAAAAAACATTTTTTTTAAAAAAAAGTCTCGCGACAACATATGCCGTAAGTGTCATATTTTGGAAATAGTGGAAAAGAAACAGATCCCGGCGATACACTTGTCATTAGAAGCCGAAAAGGCTTTTGATAGTGTCGAGTGGTCGGTCTTTCCCACATTATGGCAAAGATGGGGTTTGGCCCACGGTTTAAAGTAAATTATACATTTCCAGTGGCACGTGTATTAGTAAATGAACAATTATCCCCTCCCATCCCTAGTCGGAGGGACAAAACAGGTCTATCTTATGTCGACTTTATTGTATGCTTTAGGCCTTGAGCCACTTTTAGCTTAGGTATGACAAAACAAGGATATACATGGAATACATTTTGGAGGGACCAAACAAAATCATGTTGTACGCTGATGATATGTTGCTAGCTATAACAGAGCCGACCACTACGATACCCATAATTGAACGTGAACTGGCGACGTATGGCGCAGGTCTGAAAATGAATCTAGTAATATCAGACATTTTAAATATCTCTACCTCCTACCAGTGTATCTTCTCTTCAAACTCAAACGCAGATAGGTTGGGGCAGAGGGTCAGATTAAACTTCTGAGAGTAATAACCACGCATTTAGCTGGCCTATATGAAATTTCCCCTCCTCTAATGAAACTAATTACCAACCAACTTGGACAATGGGATCCATTAATGATCTCTTGGCTGGGTCGGATGAACGTCATAAAAATGACCATAATCAAGATCTTGTACTTCTTCCAAGTTGTGTATGATCTACTAACTACTCCCACGGGGAAAGGGGAAATGGAACTGCCTAATTTGTAAAAGTTTTATCATGCTGCACAGCTTCATATAATAAAAGATTGGTGCGGGGGTAATGGAGGGAAATGTTGGTTACAGATGGAACGGGCATGAGACTTTGTGGCTTACTAAAAAAAAGAAAAGATTGCCCTCCCATAATATCCAAAGGAGTAAAATTACAAAATTTAGTATAAGTAGTTTGGGACTTGGCTACAAAGAAAAAAAAAACAAAAAAAAAAAAAAGAATAGTTTTACAACTTTTCCCTCACTGTTCACCCCTATCTTTTTTAACGCTACTTTTGGTCCGGGCAGCAACCCGCGGGCTTTCTCCAAATGGAAATCAGCTGGGTGCTGGTAGATACGATATATGTTTGCTGGCAAAGATCTCAAATCTTTTTCCCCAATGTAAACTTGACTTCGGTCTTAATGATATGGAGCCCCACTCAAATTGGCAGCTACCAGGGAATTTACCCCATTAAAAAAATGTCATCACAAATTCTGGTGATAAAGCCCTAATATCGAACGTATATAAAATTATGAATGATACACCTCTCCCTGTTCCATTAAACTATGAGATAAAATGGCAATAGACGCTGGGGGAACAAATTACAGACTATGGAGGAAGGACTATGGATGGATATTACCAAATTTAACCGATCTCTACAACTATGGGAATTTTGGTATAAACATTTAACCCAATGGCACTACATGACAGCCCGATTACACAAAATTAAACCTTCTCTCTCAAACCAATGTTGGAGACTATGTGGGGCGACTGGGGACATGCATGGTGGTATTGTCCGGTAATTGCAGGATATTGGGCCGACATGGATGCTGCAATGCAAAGAATATTTGGTGTCGTGAAACCCAACTCCTTGAAGTCGAACCTACTGCCGATTCTTGATTCTAGTATGCACTGTAATTCAAAACAGATTTGTATAACTTATTTGATGCTACAGTTGGCTGCGCTATTAGGAATTGCTCACAAATGGAAGTCTAAGGATCCAGCGTCTATTACTGAATGGTTTCATAGAATTTGGAATGTTGTAGCATTGGAATGGACTACTTATAGGATTCAAGGTGACCAACTACAATTCTCATATGAATGGGCAGATGTTCTTGATTTTTTACAATCTAACTTTAATCTATGACACTCTCCACAACGCCTGTGGATATTTCATGATCTATCCTGATTTTCTGAAAGCTGTGAAATTTACCATGTAAAGGGTTTTGGGGGTGTTGGGGTTCCAGCTGGGTAGGGGGCGGGAAGTATTTAAGTTTGTGTGGGAAACATTTTCAAAATGCTAATAAATACTACGATATATATATATCTCTATCTGATACAATAATGGAAAATGAGAGTCAAACGCCAACATGAACACACATAGAAAATTAGTGTATAGATATCAAGGACCAGAGCAACAATGAACCTAGCGCTGATCAGAGGACACAGCACTGCCAGTGTTGGGGAGATTTTTCATTTTAGTGTTTCATCCCCTCTCCTAGCGAGACCCACCCAGCACTTTCTGCAGGACTTCTGGCCCTTTTTCTTTAAATCCTGAATGAGTGGAGCCTTTTCCCACTCATTCATTCTGGCGGGCACTGTCTTTTGGCACTCTATTCTTTGTATGAACTCTATTCTTTGCATTCCACCTGTACGATGGAGTCGGTCTGCTCCATAGCTCTTAGGCATCTGTGTTTTTACTACTGCAGCACACAGCTCCTTATCTTCAGTGTTGCTGGGGACCCTTAGGGTCCTCCTTTCAGATATCCTCAAGTACCTACAGTTCTTAAGGATAGAGGGATATTTTGTAACTCTCCCAAAACTCTACAGTCAGAGGCGCACACGCCACCTTCAGTGGAGTGCCAAAGGGATACGTAGTATCCCCCTGCTCTCTACTCCTGTGATGTTTTAGTCACATGGACAATTTCCTAGTTATGGCTGGTGGCAGTGGACATGTTCTACCAACTATTGTGTCATTTTAACACCGCAGGCTATGTCCATAGCCTCGGTAGTGCACAATAAGGGCACCCAAGTACCAGCTTGAGGCCTCCCTTCTTTTTTTTTGCCATTACTAGCATGGATGTCTTCCGTTAGACCTTCTACCATTCTGGGAGGGGGAGGTCCGTGTGTTTTGCCTTTGGTGAGAACCCTTGGGTATCCCTGCCTAGGCTCCAGAGTGTCTGGGCAGGCAGGAAATGGGGGAGGATTATTCCACCCCCCTATCTTTTGTCAGCCAGAGTGCCTGAATAGGACCACCTCCCACAGGGTGTCTTGGACAGCCAAACGGCCCTTTCTGTGAAATGCTGAGATTGCAGAGGAGTGTGTGCTGAACTGTATAAAAGGTGAGGGTGCTGGAGTGAAAAGCAAGTCGACCACTGGAAGCTGAAGTTACCGAAGAAGACGACCAGAGATGCCTGCAGATCCTTTGCAACACCAAAGCGACCACTGCTGTCCCGACACTGGTTTCTATGCGACAGAGGAGCTCCGAAGAGGATGACTCCTTCCCTTTGAGCTGGTGGGAACAACCAGTCCCAATAAGAACTTTGAATTGAGCCATCTCCTGAAGTCCTAGGAGTTTCCAGATCTGCGAAACCCCAATAGCAGGAGACCTGCTGCCCATTTCGAGTGCATCGTCATGTAAAGGCCGAATCCGTCCAAATCTTTGCTGAACCCGTAAGGGCACTCCACAGATCCGAGCCGACTCGCCCAGACCCCCTCACCAGAGTGCGGGACTGCAGGAAGCAAAGAAGATTGAACGGATGATCCATGTCCTTTGTTGGTGCTGCAGAAAAGGCACCAAAACTACAGAGTGAACTAAGAAGTTGCTGAAACTCGTGCCTCGAGACTGCTGAGAGTTCCCGTCCATAGTCATCGACCAAGGAATCTGGAGGTGTGGTCCAGAGCTGCAACATCGCGGAGCATCAAGCCCGAATATTTTCTTCAAACCTAAAGTACTGTGCGGAAAATGTTATTGCTTACCTGATTCCAAGAAGTCGCTCCAGGTCCTTGGAATGTACCTGGGAGGTGTCCAAGGTCACCCCATCTTAACTCAGACCCAAGCTGCTGCTGGCATCCCTTCATCAAGTCCTTTTACAGGTCTCCCTTGTTAGTTGTTAACTTGCTGCTTATATAACACTAGAGGCTGGATGAAATCCTCAGGAACTCTTCATATTCTGCTGCTTGTCAAGACTTTGAAGACTTGCTGTGCAAATAAACCATCTCTATAACCTTGAACCAGGCTAATGTTACACTACCTTATTTTCCTGCCTTAAAGTAACTTTACTATATGCGCTTGCAGAGTAAACGTATTACTGTATAAACTGTTGGAAATTGCAGGTGCGTGCAATAACCAATAATACAAAAACATTGCATTTTCCCCTTCTAATGTTGCTACAAATGTAACTGTGAACCAACATGAGTGTCCGCTTTGAAGTGTATTCTCAAGTATTTCCAAAGTGTTCTAATGTAAACGTCTGTATTTAAAGTGATTTGTGTCTACATATAATAAATATATAATTTTATATAAAAGTGTAAGAGTTTCTTTGGTGTGCATGTCTAACTAAGGTTCAGTGTACTTACCTACAGCTCACATCGTCCTCTAAGATAAGCCCATATGCCACTCTACCAAGGTCCCAAGTTAGTACAGACTGATACTAAGAGTTGGAGATCTGCAAACCATTGGGATAGCTTACTAAAGTCGTACTGCCAGTAGGAATTTAGCAAAACTCCCCTAACACCCAGCAGTCACAGGGTCAAGAGCCAGTTAGATTTAGGTGTTTAAGGTACATATTAAGTGGTGACAAGATGTCACGGGGAGGAGGGGGATGACTTGGACAAAGCACGGCACAAAATGCTCTTGCTGCTCACTACACGATGAGAGATTGCTGATCAACGCAATTACAGAAAGCAAGCCACCCCCCTCCCAAGTAAGCAATGTCGCTTGGCCAATAATATAAATACAAGATTAGAGAGATTCCCTGGGATATCTGGCGAAACCTCACTAGCAGGCAATCCATGGGAGAAAATACAATGGAAAGATTGGTCAACGTTCAAGGTATGGATCACTTCAATACAAATATAACACTAATAAGCATTGTCAAAGCAGGTGTAAGAAGAAAGTGAACAACTACATCCGAGACATGCAGAAGAGATCGGGCACAAAAAAGCTTAAGCGGGTAGGTTTCAGGTAAGCTCGGTCCAACATTTTAAACTGAATCCATCCGAGGAACACTTCTTGGAATACAAACATACGCGAGTCCATTGTTTGGAAGTGAAAAACGGCATGGAAATCACTCTCCCATTTCAACTTAACGAGGGAATCTGCTGAGATGAATAGTCCTGAATGAGAGCGCAGAAACTGTTTAGTACAAGAAGCTGCAATGATAAAACTGAAGAGGTGAGATAGGAGGCCCTGAGGAAAACTCCCAGAACGTCCTAAAGGTGCTACACATCCGAAAGAAATGAAAAAAGGTAGAGCTGCCTGCCACAGGCGTTGGCAAAAACATTGATTACTAACAAACCATCCAGAAACGTAGTTGACCCCCACCCCCTTTTTATTTTTACATAACCCACCCCACGTTGACCAAATGAGCAGCTAACAAGTCAAAGTTCTCAACATCCCAAAGTGGCTCATCAGACATGTATGGTTTTGCTACATGCAATACATAGAAGCTGCAGTCTTTGTTCACTTCAAACTGAAGAAAGGGCTAGTATAGACAAACCGATAACCACTCAGTGGGGAGGCGGGGCTTCCCATCCTTCCAGAAGACCACAAACAAAGCTTATGCTGCAAGGAAATTACGGACTGCAACTCTGCCTTACGAGAATGGCATGGTAAGCATACTGCAACCGAGGTTTGGGGTGTGCCAGACAAGATGAATGAAAAGGCAGCGTAGCAAACAAACAAATGCAAGCCACACTGGAATATTAGGAAGGAAAAATAAAAAAATAGGGTACTTGGTAAGAACCACCATTTCGAATATGTTGCAAGAGGAAAAAGGTGAACCACTTTTTTATTTTGGACTGTAGACAATCGTGAAGAGACATAGGATTGAGCTCAAGTGGGCTGGCTGCACCAGTACAGATGTGAATCCCAAGTGGTCACTTAGCATGCATGCCATCAGTACCAATCACCTACATCAGAAGGGCAAGTGGTGACTCTAGTGAAGGGGGACAAGTTACGATTTAAGCCAGTTAATATGTAACCCCAAAAACTCTTTGCATCCCTCAACCTTGCAAGTAGATGGCTAAAAGAACTCTCCATGTTCTTTACATAGAGCAGGATATTTAAGTGATGGCCATGTGACCACTGAGTGCAAGGACGCTATTGCAATGTCCATCTCCGCTATGTGTAGCCAGCGAATCCATAGGGAGAATAAAGAGGGGTTTGGGCAGTGGCCACCCCGGTCTTGTCCCACCTCAGCAAAAAGCCTGTGGACGGCAACCAGCAGCATACTTCTTTGCAGTAAAAAAGTGGTTTGCATCTAGAAAACATTCCAAAAATCTCCAAGGCAGTAAATAGGTAAGACCAATAAATAGTTAAATGCCTTCTCAGCATGCAGGGGGGCTGCAATGAACTAAGCACAAGGATTCAGCTGGGCCAAAACTTTGAAAAGCCAACGTAAACCAAGTGCTGCGGGCCTAACTGGGCTAAAACCAGGTTGGCCTGAATGAGCTAGCAGTGTGATATGTCCACCTGCAAGGATTTTTATATCTGTATTAATAAGAGAAAGGGGACAATATAACACACAGCAAAGACAAACCTTCTAAGGAGTCAGCAGCAATGAAATTCAAAGGTAGTGCATCTTTACAGGTGCAAAAGAGGAGGGGCAAGGAGCAGGTGGACACATATATACAATGCAAACAGTAAGCAGTCAGTACCGGAAACTATAGAATAAGGGGAGAGCATAATGGGTTTAGGAGTGGTGACAACTGCTGCCTGCAACCTCTGCAGGGAAACTGACAGCAGGATGTCAGCAACCTCTCATGGCGCTGCAGAGTACCAGACCAAATGAAGCAACATATAGTATTCAGTAAAGATAGAATTAATCTCAACTGCCTCAGTATGAAATAGTTTGCTGGTATTTGCAATTGTGGGCACAGTGCAGAACCACAAAATTCCACAGCAGCCTTACTAGCACACTACCTAGCCTGTCTCACACGCATACCTCTCGCAGGGTAAAAATATCAAGATGAAAGTGTGGAAAATCCTCAGGATCCCTCACCAAAACCCTGCATAAAGTCTCCTCCCAGGTGGCCAGTAGAGGGCAGATGCTTCCCGATTCAAATCCTGGGGGTGGTGTACTGCGGGAGGATCACCATGGGATAAGACATGGTATTTTTCATTTGAAAGGGATAGTCTTACTACCATTCCAGAAGAGGCTTTTTGGTCTAATGGTTTTCAGCCTACTGTTAATAAGTTAATAAAGCCTAACATTTGAAACATCTAAATCTATTTCATCAAAATAACATCTTTTGTTATCCCCGATCTTAAATTTCCTCCTCAATATCTATGGTACACGATAGAGAATAGCGCAAGGATTGCCTTCTGTGCACCTTCTGTCTCTAATAAGATTAAACCCCTCAACTCCTCTTCTAAAATATTAAGGGAATTAAATAGAAGTGTAAAAGGAGTGAAAAAACCTAAATTCCTTAAAATTAACCAAATGTTCCAGAATTCCACAGGGACTGAGACGAAGAAGAGGGCTTAAGAGTAATGTAGAAGTAAAGGTCAAGCAATTAACATTAAGGGCCTGCACCTGAAGTCAATTGCCCCACCAGAGAGGCATAAAAGGCTGCAGCAGGAAGGAACAGAGAGAAAGAGCTGGAGCAAGAGCTACAAGGCTAGCGGTAGTAGCAGAAGGAGAAGAGCAGGAGGCTGGCAGTTCACGAGTAAGTGTGATCACTAAGGGACGCCGGGACGAGAGAAGAGCAGATTTCACCAGCAGGTTCTGAGTTGGTCCTGTGTTCACAAACCCTGTCTGGCTGCACCAAGAGATACTTGGTGAACTTAAAGGTTTTCCCAGGTGCGCCTAATAGCACTGACTGCAACTTGAGGCCCATGTAGGGACAGAGGAGTGAAGGAGACTCCCTATGGTCGAGGCCGGAGCAGAGACACCCATGCATGCTTGGCGTGGGTCCCAAGAGTGCCTGAAGTAGTAGCAGCAGGAAGAAAAGTCAGAAGTGGAAGCTGCCCGCAACTGCAGTGTTTTTGAAGCCGGTGAGTGAAGCTACGTACTCCAATTCACTGAACTCCTTGCCAGCAACTATAACCAGCTCCATAAGAACGTGCGTAGAAGTGGGAGTGAGTAAAAGTGGTTAGCTGCCGTGGGAAGTCTGGAGTGCTTGCGTACAAGTAAAGCTTTCCATTTTCCATTGTTGCTCTAAATAACTTTACCGGAATGGTCGTGTGTCTCCAATTAAGAGGGAGAACGCTGTTTTCAATCACTTGAAAAAAGGTAGAAGCTGACTTTCACAAATTGTTACAAGAATGATTACATCCAAGAAAGGTTGCGTAGTGGTCGCAGGTACCTAAATCAGTTTCCCCTTGTGAAACCTGAATCTTTTAACATCCAGAGCAAGTACTTTATAATTGTAGAAGTTACTGAAGTAAAGAGAAGAGCAAGCATTTGCCCAACCCAGTATGCAAATCCCTACTAAAGTGAAACCAGCCCTTTTAAGATCTAACCACCTATTTTTTGAGGTTGTACAAGTTGTTGAAGGTCCTGTCCTCTGATACAAGGGAAGAGGGGCAATACAGCTATGGGGTAGCTGCTGGAACCAAAGCGGTGTGCATAAAGCTGGGGGAAGGTTGTTTGTAAAGATCTGATTTACAATCTGTAATGAGGAGACTGTTGAAGCTGAAAGAGAAGCAGTCTTGAAGACAAGGCAGATTATATTGGTAGCAAAAAGACAGAAGAGGCAAAGAGGCTGACCTTTTTTATGGCATAGGAAGAAAGAGTGCTTTGCCTACCTGCAGAGGTCAAAGAGTCTCGTCTCCAAGTTGACTAACGAATCCTAAAGTACCAAATTGCAGCAGAACACACACAACTGTGGTTGTCTATAATATTGTCAGAGAATGTTATATTGAAGGTGGTTGAAGCAGTAGTACACTGAAGGAAATGAGACTGCTGCCACAGTGTCAATAGCAGAGGGGAGTGGTCTAGAGTAAAGCAACCCCCAAAAGAAGAAGCATCCTGACAAGTTACACTAAAGACGCTGCAGAGATTACAAACATATGGTCAGTTGTTGAAGCAGAAGTAGTACTCGTTTTTTAACTTTCTCAAGTCTATCCTGGGAGGAGGTTATCCGGGATTATCATTGGTGCCGTTTTCGTTGCTAAAATTGGAAAGAGGATTTTGTAACAAACCGAAAAAACTGTTACCAGTGGATTTTTGTTTGGGTGAACTTCTTTTTGGAACTTTCAAGAACTGGTTCAAAACATTAGTTTTCTTTGTGAACACTTGGAGAGATTGACTTTGGACATCTCTGGGAAAGGGAGATGTCCAAACAGGACAAGTGGAAGTAACCCAAGTCACTGGATATTTGGTAATCATTTATGTTGAATATTCCTTTTAGGGCGAGGGCCAGTTTTGTATATGCTAGGAGATTTTCCTTTAGAACCTGGTCTGCAAGCTTGGCATCTCTCCTACTTCCGCTGTGACCATCTATAGGCCCCGGGTCCCATCTCCCCTTTCCTTTCGGAATGGGCCGATTTCTCCTCCTCTCTCCTGACTTCCACCTCTAAACTTCTCCTTCAGGTTGACTTGAACATCCACCTTGATTCTTAAATGACAGCCTTCACTCTCTTCTGTAACCTCGGCACCTCTCCATTCTCCCCTATGGTCCTACCCACTCGGCTGGACACACTCTTGATGCCTTCATCCATGCTGATCTTTTTCTCTCTACCCATTCTCCTTGTCTGACAACTCCCTCCTCTCCTCCCACCTGGGACCTCTCGGCCCTCTGACCGAACCTCCCCCAGCCTCGTTTGTGGACATCCGTCCAATGACACGAGTGTCGGTGGCTGCATTCGCTTCCACCTTTACCCCCCCCTCCTACCACTAACGACTCAACTATTGATCTGCCCTCAACAATCTCCATCTCGCCATCACCAACACTCTCGATACTCTTGCCTCCATCATGAGGATCCGTCTGAAACCTGTCACCAAGAGTAGCATTTAGTACGATTCTGATCTAGCAGCCCTGAAACGCAAGTGGAGAGCTGCTAAGTGGCAGTCCTCCAGCTCATCCTCTGATGAACTGGCCTGTCGCCTTCTCCAAAGGCATGATCGTCTCTCCATTCGCTTCAAGAAGAGGGCTCACATCCAGGACGGCATCTCTGGAGCTTCTAACAACATGGCTGAACTCTTTAAAATCTGCAAGCAACTAGCCAATTCAGCTGCAGTCTCTAACTCACCTCTTCCCTCCCAGGCCCTCTGCACTGCAACGGCCACCCACTTCACTGCTAAAGCCCAGGACATCCCGAGTGCTCCCTCTTCCTCTTATCCCCCTGCAACCCACAGCCACTCCCCCAACCACTCTTTCCTCCTGCTCTCCTATCACATCGGGTGAGGTCACTAGAGTTGTCTGCTCTATGAAGGTCTCTTCCAAACAGGTCTCATGTTCTTCCAGAACTATCAAGGACAAAGATCAGCTCCCTTGCCCCTACACTCGCCGTTTCTATAAATCACTCCCTTGCCACTGGGTCTTTCCCCTCTTCCCTCAAGTGCTCCCTTTTGCGACCCTCCTGAAAAAGCCCACTGCCGATCACTCGTGTCTGGCCAACTACCGCCCGATTTCAATTACTCCCTTCCGTGGGAAGCTTCAGGAGAAGTTGGTCTTCCCCCAACTGACCCAGTATACTGAGCTTGTTGGTTGCCTGCATGACCATCAATCTGAATTCCGAGCATCCAGAGGCATGGAAACTGTTCTCATGTACACATGTGAAGAATTGCTTGCATCTCTTGACTCCAACTCGCCCACTGTGCTCATTCTGCTCGATCGCTCCTCTGCTTTTGACACGGTCAACCACTCCATCCTCATAAAGCGGCTCCATGATACCCTTGGTATCTTGCAGCGGGCACTGAACTGGCTGACCTCTTTCCTCACAAACCGTCCCTCGCAGGTTATCCTGGGATCTTTCTCCTCACCCACTGCTATCTCCGGCTGTGGCGTTCCCCAGGGCTCGATCCCTTCACCTTGGCTCTTTAACATCTCTCTCCCCACAAGGCATAAAATAAACAGTGTCGTGGAGCAATTTGCTATGCAATTCTGTAGGTTTTCTGATTAAATTGGCACTTGTGTAGCAAGGTTAGCTATTTAAGTTACCATTTAAGTTACCCTTTTCAACGAAAGTACAGCTCACCGTGCATTCCTCTCTTGCCTTCAGAGCTCTCTCCGCCCGCTTATCTGTTCACTGCAAGTTCAAAGGGGCTAATGGAGAGAGAGTGCAGCAGTAATCATCCCCTTCACTCTTGTTCTAAAAATGTAATAGGTTACAGAATGCATAATGACAGTATTGCTACTGTAAAATACTGCATTGTCTCCATGCTTTACAGTGAAGTGCATCTAAATCTCAGTGTCCACTAGATATCATTTGGTTGGGCAAGATGCATCATATTGACGAGTCTACACCTTTGAAAATGTACATGACCACACTGCCAAATGCTTTGATGGCAAACCTAGTCCTGTGGCCTGCTGGTTACATACAGCTTGCAACTGGTGCTCAACCCACAAGCTGATCCCATACTCCTTGACATTCTATTTTACCATGTTGGTTTATCCCTGCTACCTGAAAGTGAGATGGCCGGAAACTACAATATTCTGCCTACTTTGCCCAGTTCTCTGCCTGCTATGCCATCCACTCTGCTTAGTCTTTTAATGAATACAGAAAGCTTAACCTGATATTTAAAGTAGCGATCAATAGTTTCATCCAGTCTTTACATCTACAGACCTAGTGTAAAAGTGTACCCTGTAGTTGGCCTCCAGAGCTCACTTTGCTCTACGATTATGATTGCATTGTTTGTACCTGCAGTAGAGACAGCTGGCCAAACTGTTTTAAGAGCCTTTTTAATCAAATCTATTGGTGTCCGTTCATGCAGCTAAGCTTTGTGCAGACACTCATCCAGGGCTTGCAAAGTATTTTCGCCCATTTGCATAGTCAAGTAGATTAAGGACCAGTACCATTGCAGGGGATGTTGGAAACTTCTATTTAAACTTTACTTTGTTTGCAGTAAATGTCAAATACACGTTTCACTGTGCATGGCTGGCCTCTTGGTGGCAGCAGTGTGCCAAACTAAAGTGCGTTTGTGGTGACATGCACCATTTTACAGAAAGAATTTGCAAAGCCTGACTTCTCACTAATGTCTGACTTCAGCGGTATACAAAGCTGCTGTATTGTTGTTCATTTTATATCTTGGGTACAAGTATCATCGGGTGGCATTAAAAACATTAGTACAAAATTGCTAATTAAATGGGTTTGTTTGCTAATCAAGAAAAATGTAATTAGCAAACTCACTAATCAATTTTCGAAAATGTATGCCTTGCTCCCATCTTGCTCACCTCATCTGCACTTTCTCCCCGCAATTTCAGTGTTATGCAGATGACACCAAACTCTTCTTCAAACTCTCCTCTGCATCTCTTCCAACCTCCTCTGTCATTCCTGATGGCCTGTCCGCCATCCAGTCTTAATGCACCTTCAATGATCTCCGTCTAAATGCTAGCAAGACAGATTCTTCCTATCGAGACTCCTGTTCCCGCTTTTCTCCCTTCACTCTGGCCACCCTCTATGGGCTCTCTCCCTCCCCTTCCTCTGAAACCTGGGAGTTATTGTCGACTCCTCTCCCTCTTTCATTACACACATCTTGGGCCTTGGCAAGAATGCCCATTTCCAACTCTACCTCCTCAGAGGCATCCTCCCTTTCCTAACTTTTCCCCAGAAGCTTAATGTCTCCAGAGCTCTGGTACTCTCCAGGCTGGACTATTGCAACAGCCTCTTCCTCAATCTACCTTCTCTCCACCTCCTCCAGCTCATCCGGAATAGAGCTGCAGACTTATCCTTGGCCTAAAGCCCAGGGAGAGTATCTATCGAGCTTTAAGATCTCTCCACTGGCTCCCGGGTTGCTGCAAGGATCAAATTCAAATCCCTCTGCATCTTCCATAATGCTGTCTGGGGCCGGAACCACGCTATCTGCAACTTGCTCTCACCAAATACAGTCCTTCCAGATCGCTCTGATGCTCTGGCTCCAATTGGCTGCTTGTCAAACACCTCTCTAAGCAGAGAGCGGGTGGCCGTTCTCTTTCCTCGGCTGGCTCCCTCCTCTGGAACAGCCTCCGCCTTTCTCTCTGTGTTGAGCCGGATCTCATCAAGTTCTGCAAGCACCGCAAGGCCTTCCTCTTCTCCCCCTTCCCTCTGTCCTGTGCTAATCCTGTGCTAATCCCCCAGTCGCTGCGATTGGTCGACTGGGCCCTTATGTGTACTTCTGGGTCCTGGCCTTCTGTCCAATCGCCTGCAGCATCTGCCCTCCTCCTGCACTTGCCTCCTGCACCAACTGGTCTGCGATGTCTTACTGGCCTGCATTTTATGGACTGGTGACCACTCTTCCACCAAGTGGCCACTACCTGGCACTTACCCGTTGCCTTCGCAACTGGCTGTCTTGCACCCGCCACCTGTGGAACCTCTAGCACTAACCCCCCCCCCACCCTGTCCATCCTCTCTGCACTTAAATGCTCTGAATGTTAAAGCCTAGTAGAACCGCTATTGTGTTTTGCTCAGCTCTGTTAACATATTCCATGGTCTTGCGTTCCCTTGTTCCCTTTGCCCCGTAGGTGCTTTGAAACATAATTCCGTGATGGACAAGCGCCTTAACAAATGTCCAATAAAATAAACCTAGACTAGGTAGGGAACTCCCTGGTAGAGTAGTCTTGGTTAGGTTTTCTTTGCAATTTCCTTCATTAATAAAATGTCAAATACTGAGAAAAGGCGGGGCGTGGCCTAGATCCATGGACTGAGGACGCACTTCTCTCGAGCTCCTGCCACGATCCTGAGACCGATCCGAGGACGGAAATATTTATATGTTCAGCTGCCTCACCCGATCCTGCACCACTTGAAGGTGAAGTTTGACGAAAACGGAGCCGGCAACATTTAAAACGCGACCTCCGCGCTTCAGCCCCCAGGAATCCAAGATGGCGGCCGCGACTCCGTCTTGAGCCCGCGGACGAGGAGTGCCCGACAACTGGGGGAGGCGGCACCCGCGGCTCCGGAGGGTGCAGAGTCACTGACCACCTGCGCCACTGACTGCGCTCGGACACCTGCACCCCCATCCCTGCGTCGAGACTATCGTGGGGCGTCTGCCGCCCAGGGCACACCACCACTGAGAGGTGAGGAGGGGAAGGCGGGGGCTGGAGGCCCGGGCCGCTGCAGGCCCCTAAGTGAATAGGGAGCGCCGCACGGAGAGGTGCACTAAGCCTTCCGGGGACACCAAGCCCCTTCTTGGGACCCAGCGGCTGATGGACTTTGCCGCCGGGCAACATTCATCCTCGGCAGACAGTTCGGCCCACGGCGCTCTCACTCGGGCACCCCAGAACACCACTAAAAACTAGCAGACTCCGGCAGGCCCTGCAGGTGGTGACCGCCATACGGCCCGCACACACGATCCGGTGCGGACGACCCTGTGGGACAGGAGCCCCCCCCGGGACACCTGGATCTGGCCAAAACCACAACGTAATCCTACGAGCCCCGCGGCAGGGGCCATCACACGGCCTACCCACGCAGTGCAGCCGGAGGACAGATACTCGCATAGAACAGGAGTGCCTGGCCCCAGCACGAGAAACACCCCGCACCCCCTGCGAACACTCCCCCACCTCCTGCCTGAATGATGCACACATAATGGGGGAAAACAGCACAGCACCATAGATCCTACAGCACCGAGAGGGGGAACTACCCTTGGTAATATAAGCCCTGGTGAACGGGCTACCCACAGGGTTCCAAGGTTACTTCACGCCGATCAAGAGCCTAAAGCGGACATCACACAGCATCTCACCAAAAACCCTCTTTAGAAAGAATGACACCTCCAAGGCAAAAACCCAAACTTGTCACAATGGATTCCTTCACCTCAGTCAGACCAAGACAACAGATGCCACAGGAGACAAGTGCTGTCGAAGAACTTCCGACTCAGGCAGTAGATCCTCGCGACTCCCAAATCCTACAGGCGATAGCAGCACTGAACATCCATGGAAGACAAGATTGGTGAAATAAAATCAGACATTCAACTGATGAGACAAGATGCGCGAAACCTAACCAACAGGATGGTCACCGCGGAAGCCTCCCTGCAGGACACCGTGGAGACCACACAGGAACTTAAAGCAAAAGTCAAAGAGCTGGAATCTACAGTAGCTCGACTGGAAACGCGCTCAGAAGATGCGGAAGGGCGAGCCCGCCGCAACAATGTCCGAATACTAGGGATACCGGAAGATTCAGAGGGCCCCGACCCTACCGAATACATTGAATCGCTGTTCCTGCAGGAAATCGGGGCAGGCAAACTCACCCAAGGGTTTTCCGTGGAGCGAGCTCACCGATCCCTTCAAAAGCGGCCACCCCCCGGTTCACATCTGCGACCAATAATAGCAAAAATCCTAAACTTTAGGGATCGGGAGGCCATACTGAGGTTCTCTAGGGAAGGCGGCGAGATCAGAGGAGGCGGGGCGTCAATAGTCATGTATCCCGATTACACCCCTGTGGTACAATGAGCAAGAAACTCTTTCATACCAGTAAAGGCCACTCTAAGGAAACTCAACCTTAAATACATGCTGCTATTTCCAGCGAGACTCAAGGTGCTTCACAACGGGAAGGCAATCTTTCTGGAAACCCCGGCGGCGGCAAATCTATGGCTTGAACACAACAACCTGGCTGAGGATGCGGAAGGAATGGCGAGAAGCAATAAATACCAGGGCAAGGTCAATGAACACACGAGAAGCTGAACGACACATCAACTATGGTTACAACCTCGGAATGAACCGCATCGCCACACCAGGAAGGCGATGCAATCGGGCAGGAGCTCGAAGGTCCATGTGCAAAACTGGCAAAGACCCACCCCAACCAAAGCGGTGCAGGTAAAATGCCTGCACACCACCCGAGCCGGAAGACCTGGAGAGGACTGGAAGGCCCGGGGGCCCCCAAGCATCGTGTGTATGTATCGACTGCTGGGGGCAGATTACTGTTGTTCTTTTCCGTTGATCCATTCCATGGGATGGAAGTTGTTCAAGTTGGTAAATCTCCGAAGGCAACACCACAACTGGCGAGATGGGGGGGCTGGCTTGAGGGCCGAGATGGGCTGGACCTTGCAAAACAGTGCCGAATTGACGGCACCAGATGTCGCCATCTGCACTTCTGTTGGAAGATGGGGTTCCCTAAGCGTTTCGCGAAACCGAGATGGCTACGCACATTAGACTATTGACTTGGAATGTAAGGGGCCTGGGCACCTACCTCCGTAGGAACAGGATTAAATCCTACCTATACAGAAAGAGTGGACATTGCTCTCCTACAAGAGACTCACTGCACCGCTGAAGCTGACGAGAGACTCAGAGAACACTGGGGGGACAAGGCTACGGAGCCCCCTACTCAAAATTCGCCAGAGGAGTGTTCATCTGGTTCAACCCCCAGGTACCGTTTCTCCTACATAGGATGGTGAAGGACCCTGAAGGTAGATATCTGATCATATGGGGAACCGTAGAACAAAGAAATATGTATAGTAAACTCATACTTCCCCAACAACAATATCCCAGCCCATTTAAGGGTACTTAGCACCCAGATGTCACAGTACCGGGACAGCTTCTTCTTATGGGGAGGCGATTTCAACTGCGTCCACAATCCTGAATTAGATAGGTCTTATCCACCGGCAAACAGCTTTCCCGTCGCCACCTCATCCCTGAATGTCATGATCAAAGAACTAGATCTGATTGATGCTTGGCGGGACCTTCACCCGGGCGAAAGGACATACTCATATTACTCATCCCCACACAAACTTCACACGAGGTTGGATTCTTTTTTCATAAGCAGAGAACACATGCCTCAGATAGGTAGTACGCAATATCTGGGGAGAACCATCTCCGACCACTCCCCACTCCTGTTAGACTAGCAACACAACAGTCCCAGACCGCCCATCCCTATGCGGAGAATGTCTGCCGAGGCCCTGAAAGATCTGACCTTCAGGGAGGAGCTCCAGGAGTCCATAGAGAATTATGTAGCGGAAAACTCAGGCAGTGTAGACCAAATAAGTACGCTATGGGACGCCCTAAAGGTGGTCATACGGGGAGAAGCAATTGCAAAAGCAGGGGGCATCAGGAGAACACTTCGGGAGGAATTGAACCAGAAAGAGTTGGAAGTACAGCGACTAGAGTCCACCCCTATCGACACATCCGGGAGGGAGGAGGAACTAAGTTCTCTCAGAGAGGACTGCTCTAAAGCATGGGACAGACTGGCTAAGTTCGATTTTAGCGTCAGAACTAACAGAGCACATGCAGAGGCCGATAGGCCGGGTCGGCTCCTAGCATGGCTCTGTAAATGAGAACACCCTAGGCATGCAACTACAGCATGAACAAGGCACAGAACATAGAACCCAACAGAGCATAAACGACGCCTTTCAGCGCTTTTACGCACGACTATACTCCCACACACAAGGTCCCACAAGATCAGATACTAGATACCCTGGAAGAAATCGGCCTGCCTAAATTGTCGCCAACACAGTCCGAAACCCTAGACTCCGACATCACACCGGAAGACATAACAGAGGCTATTATTAGGTCCCTCGCCACTTGTAA
The DNA here is from genome assembly GCF_040938575.1 of Ambystoma mexicanum. Lineage (NCBI taxonomy): Eukaryota > Metazoa > Chordata > Amphibia > Caudata > Ambystomatidae > Ambystoma > Ambystoma mexicanum. The sequence goes on along the minus strand of NC_090928.1, from coordinate 623,634,798 downwards.
GGCCCCAGGGTGCGACAGGCTCCCCCCAGAATTCTACAAGGCATATGAACCCACCCTGAAGCCCTTATTACACCAGGTCTTTTCTGAGACATTCGAAACCGGTATCCTACCTGACAGCATGAGGGAAACCTTATTGGTCCCGATGCTCAAACCCAATAAACCCTCCGATAAATGCGACTCCTATAGCCCGCTCGCCATGCTTAACTATGATGTTAAAATATTGCCGAAGATGCTGGCAAAGCGACTATCTAGAGTGATAGGTGACATAGTGCACAAAAACCAGAATGGTTTTGTACCTGGGCGTAACACGTCCCAAAACTTACGCAGGCTTCAACACATTATAGCTGAGACCAATACAAGCGACAAACAACTTGCATTACTATCCCTAGATGCAATTAAAGCATTTGATTCCATTTATTGGGAGTGGCTGGTGGCGGTTTTGGAGGGTTTTGGAATTGGCCAACGATTTATCAGATGGGTATTGATCCTGTATAATGAACCAAGGGCCAGGCTAAAATCTGGGAAGTATGTGTCAGACGCGTGGGATATCCGCAGGGGCACCAGGCAGGGCTGCCCACTTTCCCCCCCCATGCTCTACATCCTGTGTCTAAAACCCATTGCAATCTTCCTCAGGCAGCAATTTTTCGATGCAGGAATTAGGCTGGGTGGGATAGATCACATTGTCTCACTATATGCAGACGATGTACTGATATACGTTAACAACCCTCATCTCAATGTTCCAACTATACTAGAGGTCCTTGACAACTACGCCAAAGTCTCGGGCATACAATTTAGCAAGACAAAATCCTGCACGTTCCCATTAGCAGCCCTGAAAAAGAGCTTCCCTCAGTAGGCATAAAGTGGGAGACTGAATCTTTCCGTTACCTTGGGATCCAGATAATGCACACCTCAGAACAAATGCACACACAAAACACGAAAGCTGCGATACCCAAACTGCACAAGTCCATAAGTTTCTGGTCTAAGCCTCCACTATCCATGCTGGGCAGGGCCTCAATAACCAAGATGATCATTCAACCAAGATTCCTGTACGGGTTCCAGAATGTGCACTTTTATATCACCAAACCCTTCTTCCAGCTTTTGGATACAATAATTAAGGAGTTTCTATGGGGGAAGGGCAGACATCGGGTGGCACTATCTACCTTAGTATTACCACACAGGCAAGGAGGGATCCAATTACCGAGCCTTGGGAAGTACTACCTTGCAGCACAGTTAAGTCATGTAACCAAATGGTTAGCAGATGGGACTACTTCAGAGACCCCTCTGCTGCAGGCCATGATCTCCCCAATCCGTCTGAAGGAATTGATTTGGGCCCCTCAAACTTTGCTACACGATCTGCCTTTTCTGGCAACTCTGGGCAGGAAAATATGGCGTAGAACTGAGACGACACTACACTGGAGGCAACCATACTTCCAAGAAGTACCAATACTTTCGGGACTCGATAAATCTGTCACCACCCTCCACACTATTAGGCTCTGGGAAGACAAAGGTGTATACACTTGGGGCGATCTATACTCCGAAGGCATATTCAGGGACTTCACTGAGTTGCAGGAGGGAGAGGGCATTCACGCTGGCCAATTCCTGTGGTACCAAAAGATCCGCAAGATAGCACGCAAGAAATGGGACACCTGGCCAGAGGAGCCGGAGGCAACCCCCTTTCTGACACTACTATACAGCCTGAGTGAAGGGGGGGAAGGGCAATGTCTCAAATCTATAGCCTTCTCGTTGACATCCCCAATCCCCGCAGTGATGCACTAAAGACCTGCTGGGAATCAGACATGGGACAGGAGCTGTCCGAAGTAGAATGGAGTAGAGCGCTGTCCTTTCCGAAAGAGGTCTCTAGAAACCAGAGATTTCGGCTAATCCAATTAAATGTACTTTATCGCACATACTTAACCCCAAGCAGGATTTCGAAGTTCAATAAAACCGCCCAGACACAGTGTACCTGGTGTGGGACAGAGGGAGCAGATCTAATCCACATGCTATGGAACTGCACCAAAACACATAGCCTCTGGTTAATGGTGAAAATTACCTGTGAAGAAGCGGAAGTCACTAGGTATAAATGGACCCCAGCTGAATGCCTCCTAGGCTGCTACCCCAGATTGGCCAAACTCAAATACGCGGTTAAGCTGATGGACTTGCTATGCATAACAGCCAAGAGGACCATCGCCATGGCATGGAAACGGCCGGCAGGGCCGAATCATAGAGCATGGCGCAAAGAATTTGAAAGATGGGCGACCGCCGAAACAAGAGCTTGGGAGGACAGCGTGGCTAGATCCACGGACGAATCGAGTACTGCCCTTGCGGCATGGAAAGACACCATGTCCAAACTGTTCCATTCCTCTGATAAGCCCCCCTGAACAACTCGCCGGCCCTATCACATGACCTAGAAGGTTGACCAGAACACTTGAAACCAGACCCCCCCAGCATTAACATTCTTGGAAAGCCCATACCCACGCCCGTGGCGCCCGGCCACTCCCCCCGCTTGCGACCCAATCAACCATCACTTGCCCCCAGACCGGAGATAGTTAATGTTTGATGTTCTTGTTATGTAAATGTTGTTGTTTATTTGCAAAGATAGAATTTCGGTGACCACGTTGGTCAATCTGAATAGTGATTGTAACTATAAATGCCAATAAACAAATTTTAAAATAAGTCAAATACTGAGAAAACTACAAGCAGTTGTCTGCCTTGCATTACTGACCCCTCACACAAGCTACTAGTCAAGCATCAAAAAGTCACTCCCCATTTCAAATTTAAAATTACACACAGCACGCCATTTCTTACATGCCAAGAGTCAATTCTCACAAGCCAACGGCTAGTGGACATTTATGAGCTGGCTGCAACAAGAATCTAATTTCCCTACCCACCACATACCAAACCCCTCACCAGTTGACACTGACCCCATGTGCTTAACAAGGTAGTAATCTAAGAATGAACCTTGCTTGAGTAGACCATCATCAGAATGTTCACAGGGCTTAAAATGCAACAGTGGACACTCCAGTCAACACTGTGATATAAGAACATGGAACTGGGTAGGAGAAAGGTTCAGAGTACGTACCAAGCACAAACATTTAAGACACTGCAGGAAGCATAATATAGGAGATTAGCACCAGGTTTCTACTGGTATACGTGTCATGAAGTAGCAGGGGTGCAAAACATCAAACTCCAAGCTACTAGCCAGGCATAAAAGGTGACTTACTGCCAATTCTCTACATAAACACACTACACAATTTTACTTGCCAAGAGTCAGTTATGACTAGCTAATGGTAAGTGGCAAATGCAAAGCGAGACCTGGCTCACAATTCCCCTGATGTAGAATTCACCGAAAAGGAGGCCCAGATGTGGGAGGGATTGGTTGATCTCAAGAAACACGAGGTACAAACACAGGCGGACCAGAGGGCCCATCCAGCATTATATCCAATATAGTTTAAGTGTCCAGCCCAAAAAAGATAAGAGTGCAAGTAACGTTGATGCTTGTCTACAATCAAAAGTGAAAAAAACTATTCAAATTAAAAAGGTGAAAAAAAAAAAACAACAAAAACACACACATACACAGGGTTGTCAAAGCCTGGTGCATAAACATTGATAAAAAAGGCGATATGAGCTCCCTGCAAGATGCCAGAAACCATGACATCTTTCATTACCTACAACAGTTGGGACCAATGCCAGTGCCTCATGGATTAAGATGGCGATGACACTAAGGAGGAGAACGAGGTATAAAGTTGGTTAATATGCCAGTATTGGCACAAAAAGAAGTGTCAGCTACAATAACTGAAACCTTCACAATTTAAGCAACAAATTCACAGATCAGTTACATAGTTTAAACAAACATGGTCAATAGGAAACAATTTAAGAACCAGATTCGAAAGTGAGAAAAGGGATCCCCACCCTGATAGACCAAGCGACTGTCAACACAATGCAAGAAGGCTCACCCAAATGAACCAACCAGTGTCCCCAGTTTATGCCGACAATTAGTCACAAGATATAAACTGCCAAATCAGTACTTTATGCAATCCGCAAACACAAATAGGAGTGAAATGGTGAACCATGACAATTCTGCTCAAGTGGCCAGGTTTTGAAAGTAATACACCAACATCAGCAGCGCGACATGCATTATAAGAAAAATCAATCATGTTGGAGCTTGAGGATTCTCTGTGCACTTTGCACGAGGGGTAGTCGACAGGGGAGGAACATTGTCCAAGACATCCAACACCTCATCAGAAGTCATGAAGAAATTTGTTTTGTTGAAAGAGTCGAAACTTGCAAGCTTTTCCAAGTTCTTAGCAATCCAACACGAACCAGCCATAGGACGGAAATTGTTCCATTAAGTTGTGTTGCCTTCTTTGGAAAGTCCTGTTGCAAGGACAAGTCTTTATTGCTGGGATTATATTTGAAGTGAAATAAGATAGTTCTGGGTGCAAATATTCAAGCTGCCAACTACTAGCCATACATAAAATGTCACTCACCACCTCAATGTTACACATACACAGGACACGCCATGTCTTACTCGCCAAGAGTCAAATATCACTAGCCAAAGGCTAGTGCAAATTTTGCGCCCCGGTTTGAGACTCTGAAATGGAGCAAGGACATCATCAGAAACTTCCTGAAATTAAAATAGAGAAGAATTAAAAAGGCACAGTCACCGATTTCATGAAAGGCGTTGATAGAATGTAATTCTAAAGATATTTCGAATAGAGTTGATCTTGGAAAGAAAATACTCATTAAAAAATCATTTGCCAATTGGAGAGAGAGTAGGATTTTACATACGCAGCTGGGGAAGGCCAAAGAGTTGTAGAAAAAAGCAGAGCTTTTATGCTACAGTGTAAACATGCTCATGTAGAAAGAAGGCCTTAGCCTTAACAATGGCTTTTTTTTGCAATGTCTATTGGCCTATAGGATTTGGACAACGTTGAACTATCCCTGACCATATGTCAATGCCCTTTTTCCCTTACCTCCCTTTTCAGGACTCCCAATTCTGATTACCATGGGTTGGATGGTTTTAGCTCTTTGGAGTTGATGAGGGGCAAATAGCGGACCTAACTTCGAATGCGGACAGGCATTGATCTAAAAACTGTTTACAGAATTGGTCTGCCTCACCACTTGGCGAGACACAAATGCACAGAGCCAGCTGCCTCACCACAGGGCTTGCAAGAACTGATGATCTAGTAAGCCACTGTAACTCGCCAGCCTCACCAGCCGCAGTAAGGCAGCCTGAAACCGTGCTCAGACAGAAGGTCGCTCAAACACCAGTACCCCTGAAGGGGACAGGAACAGAAAAATAATACCGTCATACCTTCTCAGGACTACATAATAGGCAGCTGTACCAGGAACAGAGCTTCACTGTTCTCGCCATCATCTGTGATGATGGCCTCTAGTTGTCCTAACTGTTCTCAAGAAGTTCCTACCATAGATTTTGAGGCTACTCTTGAAGTGTTTAAGAGAAGGCTGAGAAGGATGGGGAGGGAGAAAAGACTGCCAATCAAAGGCAGCACTACTGATATCGCCTTCGCACCCTTGTTAACGGAAACTCATTGGAAGGCAAAAAGAATATATGCGAAAACAGACCTGCGACTGGTATACAGCTCCTAGTTAACAAAAATCAGTTGAGCATTGTTAAGAACAATGAAGGGGCAGGGGGAAATCAACAGTGTCCGGCACCTGCTTGATCTTCAGAGTCTCTCCAAGGACCACCATTCCCCAAACTGGGGCACCATCAGATGCAGAGAATGTGTTTGATAAAGTAAATTGGCACCCTTGTTGAGGGAACTATGGCTTTCAGAAAACCAATCAAAGATAGCCATGAGCCTGGACGAGGTTCGAGCACTTCCGGGCAAAGGACAAGACTACAGTGTCCACTATCCCCAGTTACTATTCGATTTCCATTTCGCCCTACAACGTCCGAGTCACTAATAACAAGCAAATCTGAGGCGCACTTGAAGGGGTAAGGCAGCACAGGACCTCCTTATACATTCCTTTGTGCAGAGGGAAATGCAGAGAGTGATGCCCATGAACTACAGCTTTGACAACAACAGAACTGGGGAAGAAAAAGTTATTTTCTATGTGAACCCCGTCCCATACTGCACTTAGTCTGCAGGTCTCTTTCTCCAAACCCATGTCTCATTTTATCTCCCTTTAAAAGGGGTCTACCTACGATGTTCAGAAATACTATGCCCCGCCCACTCCTGAGGAACCAATAAGCTTGGTTAAGAGAGCCAAGAGCTTTGCAGTGTGTGTACAGAGAGAATGGAGTAAATTCACAGAGCAACTGAGGATGTTGTGGTAGGTTAGAATCCGGAAAAGACGGCATGTTATCTGAATGGTTTCTTTCAACGAAAACAAGGCCTTAGCTGTCCATCAGCCCAAGATTATATGCCCTACTCTACAAAGAAAAGTGGTAAAAATTGTGCTCATCAGGATGTCTTACATAAACGAAGTAATCTGTCCAGAATTCTTTTCTATCCCGAGTTCTGTCCCTCCCACTACAAAGGAAGAACATAAATCCAACAAAGACATTATTTGGGCGATTGGCAGGTTTTTAAACCCCACCCTGGTATCACTTTACCACAGACTCCTGTTCTAGATGCACAGTCCCAACCATGCACAAAGTGTCTTTTCAGTCTTTCTTTTTCACTCATGCTTACCAAAGGACTTTGCCCCCTTCAATAAAGTCAGTAAATCTTTTATAGTCTCTTGCTCAGTTCTTTTCCCAGACCGGATTAGCTTTCTCTCCGCCACTGTGGTTTATCTCAATCCTTTATTCACCACTCTGAGGTTTGCTCTTTTCCCACTCTGGGTCCTCTTGCTCATAGCTCCACTCTAGGGCTTGTCGCACTCATCCTGCCAACTCTGGTGTTTTCCATTGCACTCCCCAGCTTTGGGATTCTTGGTAATCTCCCAGCTTTGGGGCTTCTTGGTTCTCACACTATGTTAAGCCCCTTTGGAATCACTGAGCCTTGAGGCCTCTCTGGGGTAACCCAGTCTTGGGGTTTCTTGTGGTTCTCCCCGCTCCCAGGCTATTTTGTGGTCTCCCCCTGCCCTCTGTATTCTGCTTGCTTTGGCTTTGTCGCCCACCTCCTGGTTCCTCAGAGGAACTACATACCTTCGTCTTCTCTGCAGTGCTCCCCAGGAGGGTCAGTGAGTCAGTCTAACGAGGAGCTGCTTACAAGGCTTGTTAACCCTGTTTCACGACAGACGCAGTTTGCTCTCGATTCCACTGCCCTCCAGGCTTTCAATCGCCTCTGAGCCAGGCCCTCCAGCTCCTCAAGCTGCGACCTCTGTGGCACTGACCACCTGTGTGAACGCTACCTGCCATACACTTGTGCCGCCTTGCCACACATCGCACAAGGATCTCTGTTCTCTCAAGCCCTGCGGGGTTCGCTCTCTTGCCGCTTCAAATTGGCTCTTTATCTGGCGCCCCTTCAGGGGTTTGGGCCACCCAATGCTCTGCTCTTTCAGGCAAAGACTGTGGATACAGAGTCAGAAACCAAAGCAGCCGTTCTAACAGGAAGTGTTCATGGTCCAACTCCCATATAGCCAACAAAAGGCACTAAAATCTGGGTGTAAAGGGGGGAATACAATATCCCTTCTGGGGAATTTGTGTCCCCTAAAAGGGGGCCTGGGGGGTAAGTAAGGCATAGCAGGAGCAAAGGGGCCAGCTCCTCCTTGAAGAGACGGGATAAACTCCTTGGATTTATCACAGTATGCAGTGCATGGCACATGATATGCCATATTGTGAACAAGGATTTCTTCTCCTGGTTCACAAATCTATCCACTGTAAGGCACCACTGTATCTATCCTCCTCTATCCAACTCTGCAAGCCTTCTCATAATATCTGCTCTGCCTCCTCGACTACCCTTGTAGCTCCTCGCCCTCCATGTGCTTCTGCACCTCCTCTCTTCTTGCTCCACTTGAATGGAATTCTCTTCCCCCGGACATCTGAGAAACAGTCCACACAGCGTTGTTCAAAACCAAACTAAAAGCCTACCTCCTTGCCTCAGTGTTACCTCTTAACCTACCCCTCATCTGCCTGCTAGCTAACATGTTTCCCTGGTGCCTCTACCCCTCACTTCCTCAGCCTCCGCTCTAACACTTCACCCATCATGGTCAAATCCTGAGCACAGATGGCCCCAACGCCTACATTTCCAAAGTTGGTTGTCCTTAATCTATGTATGTCCACCTATGTATTGTCCCTGGTGACCGTTCCATTTACTCCCCTGCACAAGCTGGTCAGAATGTCCCTCAAAGTCACCCCATTGGAAGAAGCTCACTGCTACCCGTCAAATCTGATTTCATATCTAGTGTACATTCTTTTTGTGATCAAAAGAGCAATATATATATATATTATTTAGGAAAACATCTGCAGTAAGCAAGTGCAGAGCATAGGCGTATGACGTTTCTTCAAAAATACTGCTACAAAAATTAGCAGGCTACCCATTTTAAAACAAATTACAAAACCTGATTTTGAAATGTCCCCAAAATATATTTGGGGTGCAGACTAAATGCTTAATCCTGGGTTTAGGGAGGGTAATAATGGGAAAGGAGTGGAAAAAAAAGGCAAGTTCAAAGAATAAACATGCGTAGGAACCTTGCCTCATTCCAGGGCACAGTCAGGTCAGCAGGGTGGGGGATCAAAAGTCAACGCCACGCTAAGGACTCATTATCAACACCATACTAGAGAGTACTATAAAATCCAGACGCCTCCTCTAGTTTGTGGCAAATCGCACCGACTTCACCACACCGCAACACACAATCAACACAGATTGCAACAGCATGCAAGGACTCGCTTCGATCCTATATGCACTCCCAAGCTCAGCCCACGGGGAAAACCGACCTAAGCTGCCAACAGTACACCGCCTCTCACTTTCCTACGCCCTCTTCACCCACTAACCCACCCCCCCACCTTTTGTTTACAGATCCGCCTGAAGACCAACCCTGTTGGTGACGGTGCGCTATATAAATACCTTTAACATGGGTAATAAGTTATTTACTGACATTGTGACATGGGTTTAAAGAAACAGCAGACCGAGTTTAACAGACTTGACAGGACAGCCCATCTGTGAGTGGAGTATACATTTAGATATTTCCATTTCTGAAAAAGAAGGAAAGTCAGGAAGACTATGTAAAATGTAATTGTGCATGGAAATGGGTTTTTACAAGTACCAAGGGGCACATGATGCATCCACGTCGTCGACCTTTGTGCCCATGAAGGGTCCTACATGCAGCTCACGCCTCATCAAGGGTCTAGGCAGATACATCACCCTGGCCCTCATCGACCTGCACTGGCTCCCACAAATCACTTTCACGTCTTTCTGCTTCCTCTATAAAGGGTGTCACCCTTAAGTCACCCAGCTACCTCACGGAGAACATCTTTGGCGGACCGCGCACCACCAGAAGCCAGGACAAGTGCAGACTTTAAATACGCTGCTGCAAAAATAAAAGGACCAGCAAACAAGCCTTCTGTGCCTACACCCAGTCAGCATCAAACTCGTCCCCATGCTCCTACAATTCAGAAAAGAACTAAGACACCCCTCTTCAAGGAGTATCTGCTCCTCACAACCTAGGTCTTCACGTTGCACCCCCCATGCCAACTGATTTGCTAGATGCCGTCTGCCCATTTCCTCCCACCACCATATAGCTGTACCCCTCCTTTATCCTACCCGCCCACACTAACTATAGCTGTTCTGTTACCTCTGTAAAGCGCTCTATTGCTTCTCAAAGCTAAGTCGTCACCCAATAAATATTCGTGCAATACGTCCACCAACACTGAAAAGATCCAAGAGTTTCTCGGAGAAGCTGTCATTAGCGAGTCGCTACTGTACCTCAGACAGAAGCTTCTAGGCACTTTAAAAGCAAGAAAGAAACCTGTACTAACATGACAAAAAAGTACTTTGCGGCCAGCATCCATTTTCATATTAAGGTAAGGTTACAGAGCATTGGCCTTCCTTACACTACATAAGATGGCCATGCAGCTTGTTAAGCAGTTTATCGCGCTGGTTTTACAAAGTTGTTGCAAATATAGCTAGAGGTCTTGTGGACTAAAAACCAGGAGGAGACAGGTTTTCTTAATAAGCGTATGTGTCTGTGACCCAAATGCCAAGCTAAGAGCCTGTGCACCCACGTTTCAGGTAGAATCAAACAGGGTGGATTTAGATAATCGAACTTAAAAGAAATACCATATTGAAAATTGAACATATGGTTGGTCGGGTGGGAGAGAGGATGGAGCACATGACAACATCTTCTACTGTGAACAAACACGTGCTTCACATGGCACTCGCCAGCAAACTCATAGCGATTTATAAGACCCTACCCCTGTGAGGCAAGCTGCATCTAGCCTCCAATTTTTTACTTAATGTATCCCCTCCACTCCGTGTGCCTTCTCCCCTGTCCCACCTACTTATTGTTTGCCTGGCAGCCCACCTCCCAGCCCTCCCACCAGCCGATTGGCCCTATTGGGACTTTCTTCCAGGGTAGCCTCTGCCCGGGCAGCCCTCTGCTAAGGCGCCATGGCAAAGGGCAGCTCCCGAAGAAGCAGCTTCAGTCTTTGTTTGCCCGTGTTCACCTGGGATGCAAGCGACAGTCAACCAGCAGCGTTGGATATGGTAAGCATGATGTGGGTGGGGAGTACAGCTATTACTGTACTCCATTAAAACCCCACCACTCTTCTAAGCCATTATGATAAAGCTCATTTGTGTTAGCCAGCCATATCTCGCATTTAGCCAAATTGTGTAAGGTCGCTCTACCTTGCTTTTAGCCCATTTGGTCTGGGCGGGAGTACAGCAATTACTATACTCCAGTAGAAAAAGAAATACCGTATAAATAGCTGCAGCTAGCCTAGTGTACAACTGGTTTTCTTTGCACAGCACATGTTGTAGTTCAGTGTTCTAAATTATACTGTTGAATCCAGGCAAACATTCACCACTGATGTTTTTCTTCAATCTAGTTACATTTCCTCTCCACTACTGGGTATCTTGCCGAGCATGTGTACTCTGAGTTTTGGTGCACTTTGAATCTAGGTGCATTTCTCCACTGCCCTTTCATTACAGTCCATAAGACGGTCAGCTAGATGTCTAGGTAATTATCTGTGTACCGCATTCAAATGGATTTTGCAGGTAGAAAATATGTTAAAAGATGTATCTAGGATTGCCCTTTCGGTGCTTAGAGATCCATCAGTATAGCTTGACATTGCTCCAGGGCCTTTGAACTGAACCCGATAGATTGTTATTACCTCGCTTACAATACCTGTGGGGACAGCCATGGGGGGTTATACCTAGATATGCAGCTGGCCTACCCCGCTTACAATACCTGTGGGGACAGCCATGGGGGTTATACCTAGATATGCAGTTGGCCTACCATTGCAACTGGAGGAAAAGCACATGTGGTACACTTAAGAGCATTTACGCCTCCCTTGTTTAGCCTGCCCAAACATATATGCTGGTAACCCCTCCATTGCAACTATAACTGCTTAGTTTAGCCATTGTATTGCACAATGGTTACAAGCAAAGAACCTTGACAACAAGCGTATTAGACTGCTTTGGTTAGCATTTGTAGAACATGGGAGATATGTAGTCAGATTATAAGGGTAGCCCGTCTAGCCGGTCTGTCCCTTCCACCAAGGTGTTCCAAGTCACCCAGTCTACTACATTTGGTAGACTAGTAGGGTAGGCTGTTCTTAGTACCCAAAAAGGCTGTAAGGGTAGTTGGCTTTTCTCCCCCACAGAAAGTAGGATGGCACAGCAGCATCGAAGAGGAGTTTAAGGTATGTATAAACACACCACTTCGATGAACATCCACTGCAGGCATGGCTATCCATCCACGCACTCTAGAATTTAGCTACGACTAGGTCAAATTCGGTCTAGCTGGTCACAGAACGGTTTCACACTGAAATACCAGACTTGCCTCAACACCTCTGCCATTAGAATACAAAGACAACATCTAGTGTAGATAGAAACACATCGAGTCTCCTGCACTAGCGCTGTCGTGACATCCCGCAGCACCCACCCACGTGCCTCCGCACATGTGCCTGACGGATTGGGATGCCCAATCTTGGCCAAATTCATAGACGCATCTTAACCCTCCTCCTAGAACTTTCCCATACATGGACTTCGGTACCAGATAGTGTTCCAACCACAAAGCATATGAAGGTCATGCAAATGGGGAAATAGCGGTATATAAAATAACTACAATACATTCAAATATTGCCAAACAGCAATAAAAATTTAAATACCACCTTTAATTCCAAAAATATTAAATATAAATTAGATTACCCACTGCAAAATGTGCACTCAGACATCAGTTACTGTTTTCCTTCTACGTTCTAGGGTAAAAACCTTATGCAAAATTGTACACAGAACAAAAATTAAAGCAGATTGGTACGGCACAATTTAGACAGTCTGTTTCATCTTCCAACCCTAGATTTTGGGTTAAGGGAAATCGGGCACAAGGAGAAGAGAAAAAAAATGTAAAAAAAAAAAAATATATCAACTTTTTAAAAAATTCAAAAGACTGCAGTCATATCAATAAAAAAATCAACTCCACCAACACCACGTTTAACAAATACCACAAATAAACATGTGCTTATTAAATGCTACAATCAATTCGGCTCAGACAACTGAACAATGGCTACAAAAGGACATGAAACTATTCAGTTAATTACACCATTGCAGTAAAAATTATTGGAAAAACCACAAACCCACTTCATCAGCAAACATGGTGCAAGGCCAACAGAAAAACATCTGAAACGGTCATAGAATCCTCCAGTGCAGGACATGGGGGGGGGCATGCCCTTTCGACCCGTCCACGTCCAAGGGCACCACATCCCAGCTAGTATGCCGATTTGTTATGCACAATTTTCTTCGTTTAAAAACAAAACACTGCGCATAGAGGCAACATCCAATCTCTGCTTGCTGCAACCTGGGCCATATGTTGTTTGGCAAACAAACCGATCACCCCCACATATTCCTTCTGTGGTAGGACAAGGCTTCCTGCTGCCCCGCCGGGGCTGGAGAGAAGAGTAAATCATGTGTACTGTAAAGACAGGTTTCAATAATCGCACAACTGCTTACATGTGTGTTTCAAATGCATGTTGTGGGTGGGGGTGTATGTGCACAAGAGTTTGAACATGTGGGTGTTAACCAGTTTTTAGGGCATGCCATCAAAGCGATTTACAGTGGGAATGTTAGCATATACCTCGGACACAGACATGAAAATGTTACAAAATGCTCCCGATTAGTGCTGGTGACCCAGCATCTACTTTTTCCACACCAATCGTTAACCTACAAAACCAATTGTAGATCAGACGGCGTTTACATCAATTTTCTCAAAAAAAGTGTGATGTAAAGTGCACCACTTTAACAAATCATCTTAAATGTCTCTAGGGTGGGGTGGCCCTACCTTACAAAAGGGCCCCCATGCTACTGTTGCTCTCACTAGAACTCAGGAGAAACACCAATGCCCCTGCATTAAAAATATTCATCAGCTGACAATGGCACTAAAACATGTATAAAGGTATGCCCGCCCCCCCCCACCCACCAGGGGCTAACTGCTGTGGGTGCTTCTTGCCCACCAGCGTGCTGAAACCTACTGCCTCCACTGGAGTCCACACAATTCCTCACTCTGGAAGCACTTAAGTTGGCCTGGTTTACCAACATGACCAGACTTTGGATCGTTTGCATTGCGTTTTTATGTGTGTAACATTTCAGTAAACCTGTTGCACCAATAATGACTTAATTTAACCAAGTGCAAAAATGTATATATATGTCATGTCATTTATAACGCGCCTGTACACAAGTGTTTCTAAGCGCGACAAGACAAGGGAGGGAAGAAAGGGAGGACAAGACAAACGATCTCACCAGGCCTTGTGTCATTCAGATCAGGCGAGGACGAGAAATAGAAGGGGATATCCTCATCCATTCTTCATTTATGTATCCTCAACTTATTTGGGATTCTGGTGCTGTAGAGGAACCCAGTCACACAGAAGTATGCCTGTCTCAACTGGCCGAAAACATGAGTAACAAAGAAGCATCATTGCATGTCCAATTCAGCAGGTTTCACACAATTAAGACAAACCCAAAGAAAAATGAGAAAAAAACGTTGAGAAAAACCACGAAGCCAGTACTGTATACCCGCAATGCTATACGAAACGAATTGAACAAATAGGCGGAATGTTTACTCAACAAGTACTGTGGAACAGCTAATTTAAATCAGGCGAGTTCATTTTACAAAAAGTCCTGCTGATACGAATACTGAAGAGTGCGCCGATTCTCTCTAAACAATTGAATCGAGTCTGCACTTCTATTTCTAAAACGCAGCACACAAGCAGGCACTATTGCACTGAGATCAGCAGCGACAATATAAGGACCCAAGCAGCCAAAGTTATCGAACTTTAGGAATGACCCATCGATTACACATTCTAACTCAAAATGCATGCTCTCTGTTGGGAGATACTTTGACTAATTAGAACACGATATATGCCAAATGCAATTAGAAAAAACAGGGGATTGCCTGCGCGTGCCTTTTAAAATAAAAAAAAAACAATAGCCTATATCAAATTCCAAAACATAAACACGACAAACTGTGACATGCCAACCCTTAATCTTCCTCTGTATTAACATGACTCAACAGAACAAGAACTATAGCTGTGAGGAAAAAGATTTGAAAACACAATAGTGAGTGATCGTGAAATGAAACGTACTGCGGTACTAGCAGCGAGTTCAGGGTTGCAACATCTCATACAAGAATGCATTTTGCAATCAGCATGTGACCGGCACATGACTCTTAGCTGACGGGCGGACCTTCCCTTCACCGGCAAGAACTTGTCAGCAGAAATGACGAATGCAATGTAAAAAGCTTAATTGGAAACTCTCCTAAAACGTCACGATGCCCATAAAATACACGAAAGCATTACTGGCCATTGGCGATTATGCAGCATTTTAACCGAAAGCTCAAAACACGTTCTTTGGTTTCCGTTTTAGATTCGTGTCACTCCATGTAACAGATAGCTTTAACAAAAGCCACAACAGCTCTGTAACAAAAATGTAACAACCCACACAAGCATATTCGACAAAAACGTTGTGGAAACTAAACGGGTGTCTTGGCCCGCATGACCAGAGAGCTCTAAATTGGCGATCAGATGGCACTTACAAACAACTTTCACACTGAAAACGCGTCTACGGCATGGAGGTTAAAAAGCACCCTGGCTTCTCTTCATTTCAAATAATTCTGGGCAGAGCAAAATGGTCATTGCTAAGTGATAAGCCATGGATTTAGACAGTTGGTTGAAAAAGTGTCCACAGAATGACAGGACCACAAACCGGGACGAAGAAACCGAAGCACAAATTTGACAATAAGATACCGGCGCGATGCACCTGCTACAAGTACAAGCAACCTGAAAGTGGCAGGTACAAACTTCGGGGACATGACCCAGCCTCCAATGCTTCCGGTCCATAAACGCTAGAAGGGATATTACCTTTGGGTACCACTAATGGAGGAAAAAACGGTTTTGTAGCAATGGTGGATGAAGGCTGCACCCGTGAACAAAAAGCTGTTATATACAAAGTTACTGTAGACGGGACACGATTTGACCACATCATATGCACGTATTAAACGCACAGCCCACTTTCACGAAGATCTAGCATAGATGACCAGATCTTGTAGAAGCACTTCTTCGCAGCGATGGCTTTGTGTGCAGGTACTGTTGAAGGGCCTGCCAGGTGTACCAGTCCTCCGGGTCCTCATTTCTAATTGGTGTCTCAGGAAGTGGGGTTTTGGTACGTGGCTTCCACGAGCAGTGGGACTGGGGGAGTCACTGAAAACTACACCATGGTTAGATCACTGGTAGCAGCCCGTCGTATCCTAAACCTTCGACCCCTCTCCGAAAATCCGACGCTAGGGATACTTACTATTCAGGATTCATACTGGACATGTCACGCTCTCCCCCCTCCGCGTCTGCACAGATCCGGCGCCGTCTGAAGCTGGGGCGGGGCCGTTTGACACTTGCTTCCTCTCCCCCAAAAGAAAAAAAAACACCACCGGCCCCTATCCTCTGAAACCCCAAAATGGCCGACCAGCCTGAACCAGGAAATAGTGACTATTCCGATTCAGGGCTTTACAGGCTGACAGGAGACCGGCGCGCGACGCACCGCGGGAATCGCAGTTCCGCAACCCGAACAGCTGCTTAGGCTTCAGCCAGTCAACATAGTAGCGTAAACCACAACTCCCGTGAGTTACCGCTGAATGGACGCATGCGTACTGGCACAGGTCGCTTTCTTCTGTTTCTCATGTCATTGGCCTGGGTATCCCTGGGCTGTCTTAGCTTTGGCTCCTTCTAACACAGCACGTCCGGGGCTGGTGGTAGGTGACGTCACCACTGAAACGTGGCAGCTGGGCGAGTCATAGTAGTGCCGGTCTTGGAGGGAGGCGGTGTGTGGTGAGCAGGTTAGGAGAGTGACAGGACAAGAAGATGAGTGCGGCTACTTGAGAAAGAAGGGGAAGACAGGGAACGGGTAGGAAAGTGATCGAGGTAGGACGAAGGTACATGCGTAGGTAGCATCTGTCACTTAGCTTAATTGTGGACAGTTGTTGCACATATTCTGGACAGACTGTCAAATTTGCAGATACAAATTCCGGATAAAGCATTACATTTACGGATATAAATTCATCCAGACAACAGAAGTACATTTCACGGTATAAAATGTAGCATGTTATGTGGGACCCTATTGCCCTTTTAAGATGTGTGTCCCCCCAAGTGTATTGTCCTTTTAGGATGTGCCATGACCCGACCTAATAAAAGGAACAACTGTAGTCACGTGCAACAGAACCGCTACAGACTCCAACAATGGCAGTCCTGTTGTTTCCGTCAGTCACTTTGGTCCTCCAGGGCTACACTGCTTGATCATGGGCCTGCAGGCCCACACCATGTGATCATGGTCACGCAGATCCCTGCTGGTCTGGGCCCTGCCTAGCCAAGCACCTTCCATCTGCATGCTCCCAGCATCCATGGTTCCCCTGGCAACAAGGCCTGTATCCTCACGGCCTAACGGGGTCCCACCCTGCAACCACCTGTAAGTCTGGGTCACCCCGGTAAACCAACATGGTACTGGGCTCCCCAGCACCCGTGAGGCCGGCTGCGTCACCGCCACCGCCCCACAATATAGCAGATAAAGCAACTGACACAGAATATATGTTCATAACTTGTGCCCCCGACTGTTGTAACATAAGCCCCTCCGGGACTCGTGCAGGGCCACTTGTTTAGGGACACGTGATGGACCATGTCATACCCCTAATAAAAGGGTGCACGCGGTTTCCATGCACCAGTTGTGAACTGAACTCACCGACTCCTGTGTGTATTCCCTGATAGCATGCAGGAGTGGGTCCGGCCCGCATAACTGGCGAAGAGGACTTGAATGACTGTGTGTGCAGACCAGCCTGGTTGGTGCATGCCCCTAAGAGTGCCTACATAATGATGCTCATTTCTATGTCGGGCCGGTCCTGATGACCGTCGGTCTCCCCACCGATGTCCCGCGTTGAGCGGGCGCATGTCAATAATCTATTGGTGTCCGGCCTTCCCATACGAACGTCAGCAAACCTGGCGAGGTCCCATTGTACACAGGCGCTATTTCTCTGAATCCCCCATTGTGGGCTCAAAGCACCGAAACCAGTGTGTCGGGGCAGACCTGATGACTGCCGGTTCACCGATGTGATATCGTTCTCAGCTGAGAGGACATGTGTGGCTGTGAAGTAAAGGAGAGGCTTCTGCCGCGTCGGAGACAGAGAGCGCGTTTCTGGGGGTGCTGCTGTACCAAAATGATCTCCTGTCGTAGTGGTGAGTGGATCAGCTTCCACCGCTGTCATTTCTTTTTTTTTTTTTTATTGATTTAGCTGTTAAAAACAACTTTTCAATATACAAAATTCAAACATTTTAGCATTCTTAAAACCTTACAATCATTTTCATTTAAAATTTAAAGTTTAGAGTTCAATTAGGTTATACAAGCTCAGGCAAACTCATACAAACTCAAACAATCTCAAACAACGACAGTACAGTTATTGTTTTACATCACAAAAACAAATTGATACAGATCATTCAGTTTACACCTCTCCAGTAGCTATGACATCATATACACAGATTATCTAATAGATAATTTATCAGACAGTTACTCTTTTTTTTAAATCAATCAAAGCTTGAGATTGAAATCGCCTCTCAGGTAGTAATGTCCCAGTTTATGGCCATCAAAAAATTACTTAAGGCCACCTTGACAGAGTGATTGTTAGAACACAATAAGAAAGACCAGCGCATATCATCAGCAATGGTTGTTAACGTATTCAACACCTTTGAAAAATATTTTGATCTTAAGATAGATAGTTGGGCACAATTGCAGACCAAATGTTCGAGAGATTCAATCGTTGTGGAATCATTACAGAATCTGCATGACATAAGAGCTCGAGGCCTCAAATTGCGTCTCACTAGGACTTGATGAGTGGGCCATAGATCGAATCGCACCCTTATTATTCCTGATCTCAAAGCTACTGATGGAAATTTTAGTAGATAAGATTCTGGGCTTTTAACCGGTTTAGGCCAGAATCGATACTTGCATGGTTGATGGTATTTTTGGCATTTCTCTATGGTCTTAATCCAATCTAATTGGTATAAAAGGTTTTTTGCCTTTGTTGGATTAGAGATTAGCAAGGCTATTGGTATGCTTGCAGCCGCGAGAGCTTCTAAACAGAAGTCAATCCATAGTTTTACAAACAATTTATCTGTTTTTAATATATAGCCAGAAAGGATCGACAGAATAGTAACTTTTTGAGAAGCCATTATGCATTTGCGCAAAAACATACAGCAGCGCCATGTATAGATAGCATGCATTGAGACGAGACCCAATTCATAACTCAGCCAGGGACCGGGAACACAGTTCGGCAATGATAGCACCGCTCGCCAAAATTTACCCTCGAATCTATCAAAAATAGACTTTCTAAGGTTTTGACAGTTCAGGATGGATTCCGTTCCATATATAATCGATGGGATGGCTTTAACAGTCCAGTAGACTATTGCCGATTTAATGGAAAATTTTCCAAATTTATGCAATATTATTTTAGTTTGCGAAATGGCCGCGGTCAATTTTGCCTCCATGCGCTCTACCTGGTTGCGTGAATTGGTTAGGCCATCGAAGACAACGCCTAAGTAGGTGTAAATTGGTACTATATCTAATGGTGTATTATTTATCGACCACACTGGCCTAGACCTACTAAGTTTATTAGCTTGGTAGACTACAATCTGTGTTTTTTTTAGTATTGACCACCAGTTGGTTCTTACGTAGGTACAGGTTAAATGCATCTAAAAGATTCTGTAGGCCTGTCGGTGTTTTAGAAATTAGGACAATGTCATCAGCATAGTTCAGGTTAGTGATTTTAAACCCTTTCAAAACAGGGGCATCAGAACATATCTGTAGGAAAGAAGTACTCAGATCGTGTATGAAATAATTAAAGATTGCTGCCGCTAGTAGACAACCCTGTTTTAAGCCTCGCGCAGTCTTAATAGGAGCAGATAACAACCCCTCCAAAGTAAGTCTTACGCGAATAGAGGTTGCACCATGAAATGCATGGATGATATCAAAGAGGTCTGATGGACAATTATCTCTTATTAGTTTCGCCAATAATAGTGGACGAGAGACAAATGCAGCATGCAAATCAATAAACGCAAAGTAAACTGACTGTTTATGAGACTGACAGAGGGCTTTAATTGTGTTCAGCGTAAAGAGATTGACACAAGTGCCCATGCCCCCAATAAAACCCGTTTGATAAAGATCGCGTTTACCACAAGTTTCGGTCCATTGATTGAACTCTGACAATACTAGTTTTGCAAACAGTTTGCCTGGGGTATCTAGTAGGGCGATTGGCCAGTAATTGCGAGGATCAGAGCGGTCACCCTTCTTATAGATAGGGACTATCACAGAATTTAGCCAGGAGGCTGGAAGTCTGCGATTAGTCAGCACTTGTACAAAGATTGCATGAAGATTTGAAGCACAAAGTCTTGGATTATCTTTCAGAATGGCATTATGGAGGCCATCCGGACCGGCAGCTCGTGATGTGCTTAATTTATTAATCATTGCTTCAAGAAGATGAGGGGAGCAATGAATGTCCCAGAGTTTAGAGGACTGGATCTGGTGATCGTTCGGATCAAATTCTGGATCGCTATAGAGATCAGAAAAATGTGATACCCAAGCGGCCTCTGTTACAGTATTTGATTGTACATGGGCTTGAGCTGCATTTGGTTTTTGGTTTAGATATCGCCATATTTCTGCTGAGTTTTTAGAACAAATTGCAGATAGCATCGCTTCACTGTCTTGTTGAAAAAGCTTGGCTCGGTGTCCTCGAATCCAATTCATGTATTTGCATTTAGCTGTTTTTAATTTGACATTAATGTTAGCGTTGTTTGTCATAAGTATTACTCTTTTTTTTTCCTTGCGATATTCGGCCTTGCGAGCTTTAATTGCAGAGTCAAATGTATGCTTATGAGTTTTTATATTTGGATTTGGGACAATTGTGTGCCGAAACAGATCAAGAAAAGCAGTATACTCAATCAGTTTAGATGATTTATCGTGTTGATGAATTGCATTCGTGAACTTCATAAGATTTCCATGCGTCCATCTAAGCCGATTTTTGGTATTATTGACCATGAAGTGCTGGTCAAGCCATTGTCTAGAAGGATCTATAGGCGTCCAAACTAACTGAAGGGAGAGAAGGTTGTGATCACTTACAGACCCCTGTATTATCTCAAACAGACGAATGCGGTTAAGCATGGTTCGCTCGACATATATAATCAATGATGCTTTGACTAATGCCTCGCTGCCAAGTTGGATTCGGTGGAATGTCACTATCTACAGAACCATTTACCATACACATATTGCAGTCGGACATGATGTGGGTCCACGTGGTAACGGCCCTCGTCTTATTTCTATTAGCCAGAGATAAACAATCCATGTTTAAATCGCCCATGATAAGGGAATCAGTGATGCCGGGTGTGACTGCTATCAAATCAATGAGTCCTGTTAGACCCTCAAAGAAAGCCACGTCCGATATTCCAACCGGATTGCGGTAGATGTTAACAAGGGCTATTATATGATTTTTACAGGTAATTTTCACCAATTGCATATAGTCGCTGACATGCTTCCAGGCTTCAACTTTAAAACCCAATTTCTTATTAGCGGCCACCAATAGCCCTGACGAGGGTCGACCACGTGCTCCCATCTTTGCAGATAATAAAATGACATCAAAATTGTCCCAGGTTGGAGGTTCTAGATACCAAGTCTCTTGCAAAGCAATTATGGCATAGTCTGCTAGGATTTTTAATGAGGTATGTAAATGCGAATGGCCACGAGTATTCCAGGAAGCTATTTTAATGACATGAGGCTGTAATGTGGGTGATGGTTAATATCTAGATGTCTGCATGTCCTCTCGGGAACTCATGTAAATTTGAGGTTGATGAACTAAAGGGGCATCTACGTGTTTTGTGGTACGCTCCGGGTCTTGCGTCAGCAAGAAACCCATTTCAAATAGAGACATTTTGGCAAGCCATATAGTATTTAAGACTAGACCTGAGGGGATCCATAGTCTCACAATTGCTGTAGTAGTGTCAGAAATATATTCGACTTGAGCTATATCGTGTGATGTTAGGTCTTCTAGTTCAAGTACATCGCCAAATATATTCAAGACACTTTGCCTGTTTAGATTGTATTTAGGGTAAGGACCATCGCGACATTTCAAAATTAGCGTGTGGCAAGTGGGCGCAGTAGTAGGAAGGTGGCGAGATTGCCTATTGCTGACATTTTTCGTCTCAAGATTATTGAATGAGACATTATTTCTTTCCACGGTGTATTTTTGATGTTCTAGAGTCTGGCATGAAACGTGTTTAGAAAAAGACAGACCTCTATTATTAGGTCGATGTAGAGGGGTTTTAGATTGGATCACCGGGGACGTCCAAGAGACTGATTTTGTTTGGGAATCCACTGCTAGCTTTGAAGCATGATCATTCACTGACAGACATCGCTCATCCATATAGGCGTCCAATGCGCGACGCATTTCACTCAATATAACAGATCGTTGTAATTTAGAGTCCTGATTGCTAGAAGTTGGTAGCTGTTGAGCAGAAGATGTAGCCCGAGTGTCAGTACAGATCGGAACTTCAATCTTATCGGTATGATCAGCTTCAAGAGCCTCAACAAGAGAGTCTAATGGGTCATAAGTCACAGGTACTTTAGGTGGAGCATGTTCATCAAGATTAATAGATACAGGACAGGTTGAAGGGGGTTTTACTATTTCTGCAGCTGCAGGACGGTCCATAGTAATTTTTTTTAAAAAAAGCATGTATTGAGGCTTTGGACATTCGTGCAGCAGGCATGTTCTTGGTCTTTTTTTTGGCATTGGTTTTGACAATCTTCTTAACTTTCGAAGAAACTACAGAGGGACATGCATCCAGGGTTGTAGGATTCATTACAGACAGGGCGTTTTCCAACATAGAGTTAGAAATTGGTGAGTCTTGCACACTCACCCACGATTGATTAGAGGGAACTAAGGAAACAGCCAATTTTGGAGGACTTACTGTGATAATCTGCGCAATAGAGGGCAACGCCGGGTAAGGCGTGGGCAATGGTGTTAAAGGGACTAGGTCAGCAACCATCCGAGTGCCAGAGGAATCACCACACTGTGTTCCTTCTGTTGGACATGAGTGAAGCAGAGGTGCAAGTTTTACTTGCTGTGTCCATAACAGCAAATCATTTAACTTAGATTCTTGGTTTGTTATTTTGGAGTTCAATACTTCAAATAATTTAAACAGAGACATTAGAGTGGTATTGATGGCTGTCAATGTAGTTTGTAACAACAGAGGTTGAGCCACTGCAGAATCACCTTGAGGAAGTGCACTGGGACGGCGCGGTGTAGGGTGTACATATGAAATCGCAGACACGGAATGAGCTGGTAGTGACACATTAGATATTTGGTGAGAAATCTGCGAGTTGAGGATCGGTATTGGGGAATCACATTGACTCGCATAGAGAGAGACCTCTTGATTCTCATTTGGGTCAATAGAGTCTGCACTGTAATTAATAGACACAGGTGAATGAATGGTTCGGTCTACTATAGCTGGTTGAGCATGACAGGGTGAGTTTAACATAGTATTATCTGAGAGTTCACATGGTGTCTTTAGATCAGCCACTATTCTAATGAGTGGTCGCTGATGTGGTAGGTCATAATTATTATTAGACTTAAGAGACTTAAGTGGCCGTGGAAATTTGGTAAGCGACTGAACACTTTGGTTAGGAGTTGACAGACACACAGGGCCAAACATGGTAGTACTGGGTCCTTTTGGGGTCATGGGGCAAGGAGTCGGAACAATAGATTTGTTGGCGGACGTTTTATTTCTGTGTAAATTATTTTGATTACCATTAAAACTATTGTCAACATGTACTATTGATGGCATGTCGGTTTTTAGTGAATAAAGCCGACCCTGCTTCAACATTTCAAGAAGACTGAAAATAACAAATAGCACGACAAGATCACACCAATGCTAAATCTTCAGAGCTGTTTATAAATTGAGGTCTGAGGGGGGGCTAAAAAGAGCACTTACTCGTAAGTCAAGATATAAAAGAGGCTCCCTCACCCCTCAAACGAAAATGCGGCAAAGCGGGTAAGCGGTACTCAATCCGGTACTCGCCCATGTGCACGCGCGCTGTGCGCGTGCGTAATAGATTTGAAGGCTAGGCAGGGTCGCAGTACAGCCAATCGCTGCGAGCTGGGGTGGAGCCGAAAAAATGATCACGCAATTCTGGCGCCAAATGCCCAATTCAACTGAAATAGCAAACAAACAAACAGCACAGTGTCACTTCAGTTTTGTTCACATCAGTAGCAATAAAGTTTTTCTTTTTCAAGTCTGACCAGTTCTTCACATCACCTCCAAGTAGAATCACTAACAGTCCAATAGTCCGGCACTTGGAACAGTGCGAATAAACACGAGCAGGAAACAGTGCGGGTAAGCGGTACTCAATCCGGTACTCGCCCGTGTGCGCGCGCGCTGTGTGCGTGCGCAATAGATTTGAAGGCTAGGCAGGGTCGCAGTACAGCCAATCGCTGCGAGCTGGGGTGGAGCCGAAAAAATGATCACGCAATTCTGGCGCCAAATGCCCAATTCAACTGAAATAGCAAACAAACAAACAGCACAGTGTCACTTCAGTTTTGTTCACATCAGTAGCAATAAAGTTTTTCTTTTTCAAGTCTGACCAGTTCTTCACATCACCTCCAAGTAGAATCACTAACAGTCCAATAGTCCGGCACTTGGAACAGTGCGAATAAACACGAGCAGGAAACAGTGCGGGTAAGCGGTACTCAATCCGGTACTCGCCCGTGTGCGCGCGCGCTGTGCGCGTGCGCAATAGATTTGAAGGCTAGGCAGGGTCGCAGTACAGCCAATCGCTGCGAGCTGGATTGGAGCCGAAAAAATGATCACGCAATTCTGGCGCCAAATGCCCAATTCAACTCCAAGTAGAATCACTAACAGTCCAATAGTCCGGCACTTGGAACAGTGCGAATAAACACGAGCAGGAAACAGTGCGGGTAAGCGGTACTCAATCCGGTACTCGCCCGCTGTCATTTGGGTAGAATGCGCAGCATGGACGCCGCTGCGTTGAGGCAGCCAAATGTCCCGCCTGGTAGAAGATCTGGCATCTGCCAACGCCACACTTATGGAAGTGGCACAAGGCTGCACTGACATGTGCAGCACCCTGCTGCCGCAGAGAGAGAACAAAGGAGCGGTGCGGCCTCTGATGCTGCCGCACAGATGAAGCAGCGGGCAGCCTCATTAAATAAGCTGCTGCACTGAGGTAACCTCCAGCCTGTGGGAGCACCATGCTGCACAATATTGCCTCGTTAAGGAAAGTATTAGCAGCAGGGGGAATTGGAAGTGGTGCTTTAGCATTTTGAGAGTTTTTCTGCACATTTCAATGTTATGTTGATTTATACTGTGTACTGCTACCACCCAAGGGCAGTCTCCAGGCATTCACGTGGCTCTTAAAGAAAGACGACTGGTTGGTTAGTGAGTGATAGGATAGGTCCAGAACCAGGAGAAACTGGCGTCTGTGTGTGTGTTGGTTTACAGATTGTTGGTTGCTTGCACTGACTTATTTGTATCTGTATGGGTATGGTCCAATGCCTTGGTTGTTTTTATGAGACTGTCTGTTATGTAGAAGTGTGACTGTGTGTTTTATGTATCGATTGGATGGTATTTCAGGGTGTGCGCACTAGCTTGTTGTATCTGTATGGGTAAGTGCAGTGTCCAGGTTTGTTGTTGTAAACTTGTTTTATTTGTGTTGGGTGTGTGTTGGTGTATAGGTTGGCTAGCCCAGTGGGCATGTGTAGTATTTGTTGGTGTGTTGGAAGAAGTAGGAGAGGGGTGATTAGTACACTGGCTACTCTAAGTTCTTCTGTGTGGCTAATCTATGCAATTCTATACAGTGATACGCATGGTTAATTCCACTGTGTAAGTGTGACGCATGGCTAACCTTCACAAATCTATCTAGGTATGATGCGTGGCTAATATTCACAAATCTATCTAGTTGGGACACATGGCTATTATTTACAAATCTATCTAGGTGTGACGCATGACTAATCTTCACAAATCTAGGTGTGACGCATGTTTAATATTCACAATTGTATCTGGGTGTGACACTGTCAAATCTTCACATATCTATCTAACTGTGATGCGTGGCTGATTTTCACAAATCGATCTAAATGTGCTGCATGGCTAACCTTCACAAATGTATCTAAAAGTGCTGCATTGCTAAACTTCACAATTCTATCTAAGTGAGATGCGTGGGTGGCCCTTACAATTGCTAAATGCAGTGTGGTTACATGACACAATTGGGCTAACATAAGAGAATTGCTACCTGACACAGTTAGGAAGAAAATATGCTGTTGGGCTAAAAGCAGAATATGGCTACATGACACAATTGGGCTAATGACAGAGAATTGCTACCTGACAGTTTTAGGCAAAAAGCAGAATATGGCTAGCTGTCATAACTGGGCTCACAGCATGTAGGCATAGTATATTAGTTAATAGGAGAGGCGAGGTTTTACACAAAGTAGGCCAAGTGTGAGATATGGCTGACTAACACAAAGGGGCTGTTAGAGGGTTGAGGCTACCCTACACAATTAGGATACATGCAAAACATGTATACCATACACAGATAGGCTATCTTTATAATAGATAATAAGAGTGGTGGGGTTTTTAATGGAGTACAGTAATGGCTGTACTCCCGGCCCACACCACACTTACCTCATAAGTCGCTGCTGGTTGACTGTGAAAATCTGCATCCCATTATTTATTTGAGGGCTGCTTAGAAATGTACATAAACCCCTCCTTATTTTCGCATTGAGCTCCTCTTTCTCTTTTTTTGGCGCAAGTCAGATGCATTAGCTCATCTCATCATTTGCTCCAAAAATGGTTTTGAGAATCTGGCCCATAGTCTCTGAACAAGGATCACTGCTTATATTAAAAATTTACCATTCGTTATGGGAGAGGCTTGGGAGACAATGCAATAGATCACCGCCTTATCATGCTTAATCCAATGGACAAACAGAAAGGGTAAACCAATCACTAGAACAATATTTGCAATGTTTCATTACACAATACCAGGATCATTGGGCTAAATGGAGACCTTTGGCAGAGTTTACATAGAAGATTATTGGTACTGTGATGAATCCTGCAGCGTCACGAAAACCCTGTAGAGAAGGATCCAAGTGGGAACCAGAGTATGAGACACATGCAGTACCAGTGGAAATACCGATAACCAAGGAGAATCCTGGAGGCAAGGACCCCATTGAGAAAGCCATACCTCCATACGAGACAGTATGATGGCCATTTGAATGAAATCCCAAAAGAAGCAGGACCAGTGAATGAACAAGCAGATTGGTGACGTTACACAAAGCCAGACTAATGTACATGGAAAAGATGCAGAGACAAGAGAAGTGACTATAGTCTATAAGGCATCAAGAAAGTATCAAAGATAAGTAATATCTCGGGCTCGAGGTGATGAAACGTATGCTACAGAAACTATGAAGATATCAAGTCATTTTAGATGTGTACAGATGCAAAGAAACGCAAGCAGACAAAGTATTCTTGAGGCTAGCTATGTAGTGAATAGATTGCGGCATGCGCCAACATATACATATAGGAGTAAGTAAAGAATGGATGTTTCCACAACGTGTTATAGCAGAGCTGGATTAGAAAAGGAAGGCCTTTTCCAGTATGTTGCAGTTGAAAAACAACAAAATTACAGAAGTGAATCTCAGAAAGGCAAGGCTGGATCAGCCCCAAGAAGCAAAGGTCTTTTCGGACTGGGATGAGCAGACATTAGTTACAATTGTGTCAAAGAATGAAACTCTTGTTCAGAAGGCATGGACAGAAACAAGGAAGACGTCAGAGGTCTATTAAAAAATAGTCTTTTTTCTATATCTGTTTTAATGTACCTGCTGAATTTTGTTCTTAAGATATGCTGTCATTGTTTTGCTTATGAATGTTTTTTCTGAATTGTAATTGTTTATTGAGCTAAATAAAGAGATGGGGGAAAAAATTGTAATTTAAATGCACCAGAGCTCAATTTTGTTGTGGTCTTCAGTTATGTGAATAGATGGAACCGGGCAAACATGACGAACCACACATACGCAGAGAGGCAGAGCGTGCCTCTACTCCCCTATATTCTCCATAGCAAGGAACATTTCCAAGGCCAAGTTCAAAGTCTTAAATGATGTGCAGACCACTGAGGTGATGATAGATGATATGCTAATTGGTGGCAAGCTATGGTTATGACCAGCTCACCAGCACCTGGAAGTCCAGCCTGCGTGCTGCTAATGTGGGTGGAAAAGTACTGACGATGTAAGGGTGCCACCAATTGTAGGGGGCCGTGTGATTGGGAGCCCTGTAGTTTGTATAACCAATGGGACAGTGTATATTTAGTGATGTTCATAGTGACTTGTTTGAAGGATGGGCTTAGTAGTCCCACCTGATGTTAAGGAGCCTCAAACTTTCTTAGACTAGAATGGAACGTATACCTAGATGTTCCCTCTAAGCCTATCACATTTGCCACTAGGCTTTTGTAGTTTGCCACGTAGGATGACGTTAGTAATCATATATACATATATATCCAATCAATATAAGTGTTCATTCAGTCAAGTGTGATTTTAATAACACAGGTGATTATTTTGGACCCATGATGAATTTTCTATAAGACGCTCCATGTCTGATAGAAAATTCATCATGGATCCAAAATAATCACCATGTATTACCTGTTCATGCAGCAATATACTTTTTTCTTCAAAACGCAATTAAGATTTATCACAAATGGTTTTTATTTGACTTTGTCTTTTAACGATTTGTTATATTTTTGAAAATGTATATAAATTAAAATATGTTATGTTATACCTGGTCCATGGCTATACATAGGGTTTGGTTGACAGCCCTAAACTATCACCAGGGGAGTGATTCACCTACATCCTGTGTTAGGAAGGTGGGTAGCTGGTGGTGAAATTGCTGTCTTTCTCTATGTACATATCTGCCTACATTATGCCTGATCAGGGAACCAGATCTAAGGTATATCCTTTGATCTTTAGTGGTAAGTAACTGAAACTCATGCTCCTAAACCTATCAATAAACCCCTGTGATGTACAGAGAGGAGATAGAGCAGGAAGGTTGATATATGGTGTTGCTTGGGAATCCTGGAACAGAGAGACATCTGGGAGCCCTAGCCATCATATGTCGGGGACATTTATTCCTATGTGTTTGCTAAATAAGGGCAATTGTAAAATTCTTAAAAAGGAAGAAGAAGAGGTACAGAACATGGTATCTTGTTTTGAAAATAACCCAATCAAATACGAGGGAAATGTTAGCCCCAATCAGGAACCCTTAAATTAGGATCGGTCAGAAGACTCATGGAGTTCTGAGAATGACAACAATCCAAAATAAAATATTTTTAATAACCCATCCCATTATGCTAAAAAGAACAACAACATCTATCTACCAGTTTGTAGAATTTTCTTTTCTCACACTAAATATTATAAAGTGTTATCTCCAGGTTCAAATACACCTAAAGAATCTGTAATAGAAACTCCTAGTAATAACCTCTCAAACTTTAGGAATCTGGAGTTTTCTGAGAAGAATATTTTTAATAATTCTGGTTGTTTGAGATGTGGGAGTTTTGTTAGGTTATTTTACCTGCATTTTTAAAGCTCACATACACAGTCTAAGGCATCATAGCGCTGATGAGGCAGAAACTGTAAAGAAATCCCTTGAAGAGACAGCAAGTAGGTTAATCCGGTATATCGATGTACCGCTTTAGTGCTTATGTGCAAGAAAGAGCTAAGAACAACATGCCATTGGTGCGTGGCCATTTTGGACATTCACTTCCATTACCGCGATGAAAGTCTACATTTTTGTGCGCTCAGTAAAAGTGCATTTCTGCAGCAGAAGCAAGGTCACATAACTAACCGTGGAGAATAGTTGTTGGATTGTCTGCTGAAGGACGAGCCAGAAAGGGAGTCGGAGCGCTCTGCAGGTGCAGTGATAAGGGGTACTGGGAACGAAGGCAAGGAAGAGAAGCTGGGTTTTTCCACTTCTAGCTGGATTTTTCATCTCTGTGCTCCTTATGCTTGTGATCTGCTCTTCGACCGAGGGCAGTCATAACCAAAAGGGGCGGGACTCCCCCATAAAGAGAAGAGGTATTCCCCAGTTAGAATTTGGAAGGACGTTCCGCTCCAGATCCCTTTAGCACGAGTGATCTCTCTGCCTACCTGCTCTGGGACTAAGCAGTGTTGAGGTGGCCGAGATGAAAGTGTCCTCTGCAACCATTATAACAGTGATGCTTTTTCTTTATGTATAAATAATTATATTATGTGTTGCTTATGTGTGTATGTATAAGGTGTGAATAAAAGGCCTATATAACGAGCCATTTTAATTTCTTATAACTATTGACTAAGCGTGATTTCTTTCCCATATGAGTCCAATAACTCGTTTGGTTAGGGTCTAGGGGGATGTATGTTCGAGGTCCCTCCACATGGCCAAGCAAAAGCAAAACATTTTGGCGCTGTGAACAGGCTATTTGTGCTGGTATTGATGCCAAAGACCCAGCCAATTTGAGACTACATCATTTTGGACTCAGATAGGCAACAGTTTGAGAGAGTAAAGGTGTGTTGTAAAGTATTGACGATAGGGACATACAAATATACATTTGGTAAAATGACTTCCCTATTTAGGAAAAAAGAAAGCTCCGCAGCCGGAAACTGTCCTGAAGTGAATATTCCAGGATGGACCAAGAGTTCGTATGACAAAATCGCACAGACATGGGCATGTGGTGCAGGTCTGAGCGAGACCTGGGATATGAGTAAGGGGAGGCGAGTCCAGCCGAAGTGGTGGGCTGCCTGCAACAGGTGCCGGTGGAAAAAGGAAAAGAGTGTTCAGCTTTAGATAGGAGTGATTGGATTTTGTTGCATGCTTTTCGCAAGATGCACCAACAGAAAATAGAATTGCAGGCGAGTGTCCTAAAATTGGAAAAGGAGCTTGCTGCTCAGAAACAGATTGCGTTAATGCAGCAGCTCCAAATGAAGTTATATCATGATAAGGCGGACAAACATCAAGTAATAGCCGAGCGAGCTGCTGTAAGGATTGCCCGTTATAAATATAGAAAGAGACAAGGGAGGGTGAATTTGCATAAGGTGGCAACTGTGATTGCTTCCGCAGGAGTGGATTAGGACCCCGACACTTGGGACAGAGATGTATTTCACAGCACAAGTACAGAGAGTGGTTCAGAGCCAGAGGTTCTGCCCAGGCGGGAATTTGACCATAAGGAGGTTACTGCTAAACCAGTGATACAAAGGCGAATGGGTCCTAACCAGAACAATCCTGGAGCAGGGATGGTGGATATGGCAGTGCTCAAGGATTATTCTCAGCAGGAGATTGGGGAAATCATTAGCCGATTGAAACAGAGGACTGGTGAATCCTTGCTAACTTGGATGGTCAGATTATTTGATGGAGGGGTGGCGGGTCTCTGTATAGATTCGACCAACTCCACCAGGGTTTTGCTCCTGACACAGGAAACCCAGGTGCAGGAACTGTTACGGGAAGGTCCCCCTCGGGAAGACAATGGGGCAGAGGTTCAAACATCTTAGTTACATTTAGCAGCTCAAGGGTGTAATCGTAAGTATCTGCTCGCCTCAGATTGGCCGAGTGAGGAAAAGAAGTGGTACACTTTGAGAGAGACCATACAACGAGTGTGGGAATATGCAATTAATTTAGATACTCCTCAACATAGGGGGGCGTGGCCTGGAGCTCATGGTGATAGGAGGCTGAGGCGCCGAGCTCCGGCCGAGACGCCGCGTTACGATCCTTGTCGGACCGCTTGCAGCCTATCTCCGAGCCACAAACTCGGACAACACACGACGGAATCTGCCGCCGAGCAGCGACAGCAACCCTGAGAAAAATCGGAGCCGGGAGTCCCGAGTTTTGCCCTCCGCGCACCTTCCCCCCTCCGCCCGAGCCTACATCCAAGATGGCGGCCCCCGCGCTGCCCTAACGCTGTTGAACGGACCGCGGCCGGGAACTCCAGCTTACGGAGGCGCGACTCGCCTGCAGACGAGACCCTGAGGAACACACTCCCACACAGACCCGACTCTGGCACCCGCGGCCCCTCCGCCACAAGAGAAGCCGTAGGCCGTGGACGAACGCCGCTAGATCTGCTCCTGCTCCCCGGGCGGGAAACATCCTGATCGCCGCCGAGACCGCCATCGACACGTCTGCGGAAGAGACTGCTGTTCAGGAGGTGAGGAGTCGGGGGGCCCCGCTTGACTTCGCCGAGGCTTCAACACCCGCCGCTCCGAGCCCAGAGCCCGGAGCCCAACAGCGCCCAAATCCCCCCCCTCATCCTCCCAACGCTAGCTCCATCATCCCACCCAGCACCTCCCGCCTGGCGGACTGAAACACCCCCCGCAAGACCCGAGAGCAGCGCGCCGACAAGGCACCACCAAGGCAGCGTCGCCCGGCCCCCAGGCCCGCCATGTCTGCCAGAGGCAAATCGAAACCTCCTACGATGGACAGCTACGTCTCCACAAAAGCCAGAACCCCGGCCGACCCACGCCCCTCCAGCCCCGAGGCCCCAAAATCGAAGAATGCAGATCCCACCGAGAACCAAGCACAAGTCCTGGAGGCCATAGCATCCCTGCGCACCTTCATTGACACCAAAATCGACGAATTCAGGTCAGACATTCAGCTTGTGAGACAGGATGCCAGGAATCTAACGGATAGGGTCGCCACCTCTGAGACGACCATTAAAGAAACCACTGAAACCACTATGGAACTCAGGTCCAAGGTGTCGGACCTTGAAAGGAAGGTGGCCTTTCTCGAGGCGAGGGCTGAGGAGGCCGAGGGACGTGCCAGAAGGGGCAATATCAGAATACTCGGAGTTCCTGAGGGCGATGAGGGCCCGAACCCAACCGAGTACATAGAGACCCTACTACAACAAGAGGTGGGCGCAGGCAAACTCACGCAAGCCTTCGCTGTTGAGAGGGCGCACAGGTCCCTCCAAAAGAAACCCCCCCCGGGCTCCCACCCTCGCCCAATAATTGCCAAAATACTTAACTTCCAGGACCGAGAAGTCATCCTCAGACACTCCAGGGAAACCGGCCCAATCACACGCGGCAACGCAAGAATATCTGTCTATCCAGATTATACCCCAAAAGTGCAAAGAGAGAGAAACTCATTCGTACCAATTAAAGCCAGGCTACGACACCTGAACTTAAAATACATGCTGCTGTACCCCTCTAGACTTAAAGTCATCTACAAGGGCCGCTCGATTTTCCTGGAAACCCCAGAAGCAGCCAACATGTGGTTGGAAGACAACAACCTAGCTCAAGGCGCTGACACTAGCCCCAAAGACTAATGTTTGCGATCAAGCACCTGAAAGCACGCTCAATCGACGACGCAAGACCCAGCAAAAAACACACGCACTCTGCGGTGCGGAAGCAATCAACACTACAGTTCGCCAAACTAACGCGGCTCTCGCTTGGCCCCACACCGGATCCAGGACTTCGCCCCCGCGAACAGACCAGGACAGGCCAGTTGCCTGACCGACCCCACTCGAACCCGACGCCCGGATGGGTCCCGACGGTGCGAGAGCGCCTGAGCGCAGCGAAAAGAACGCAGTCGCTAGGCGCACAAGTTTCAGTTACGTTATTTGTTATGTTATAAGCACAGTCACTATGTCTTCACGCCTGAATAGACATCAGGACACTCCGACACAGCACTCCACCTTAGGCGAGTACGAGGGCCGAATGCATAGTCGCCCTAACAGGAACCAGAACCATCTGGACAGACCCCCTGAAGAGGAGACGAAGAAGAGCACCCACTCTCCCAAATGTCATCACAACTGAAGATACTAACGTGGAATGTTCGCGGGATGAACTCCTACCTGAGAAGAAATCGAATTCATTCCTATCTCCGCAGGCAGAAGGTCTCTATAGCCATGCTCCAGGAAACCCACCTGACGGCGGAATCCTCCTCCAAACTAGCAGAGAGATGGGGTGGTACTGGAAAGGGAGCATCGTACTCCAAGTACGCACGGGGAGTCTTCACATGGGTGAACCCAAGCGTTCCGTTTCGCCTACTAGGGTCGGAAGCAGACAAAGAGGGCAGATATCTGATACTCTGGGGGACCATTGAAAATACTGCAATCTGCCTGGTCAACTCCTACTTCCCGCAACACGGGATACCATCGCACATCGCAATGCTCTGCCCCAAATTAGCTCACCACAGAGAGGGCACCTTCATTTGGGGAGGCGACTTCAACTGCATCAGCAATGGTGAGATGGACAGATCGTTGCCTCCATTACAACCACGTAATGCCGCCACCACGGCCCTCAACAACGCTCTGGAACACTTAGACCTAGTGGACATATGGAGAGCGCGACACCCAAAAGAAAGGTCCTACTCGCACTATTCTGCCCCCCATAAGGTTCACACAAGGATCGACTACCTCTTCACCGACAAGGAACAAGTCGCCCTGGTAAAGGACGTCACATACCTTGGCAGATCGATATCTGACCATTCCCCGCTGGTCATGCAATGGGGATCGACTGGTCCCAGGCCTCCGATACCGACATGGAGACTGTCCCCTGCGGCACTCACTGATCAAGAATTCAAAGAAGACCTTTGCACTAAACTCGAAGACTACATAGATAACAACAAAGGCTCTGTGTCAAGCTGGAGCATGCTATGGGAGGCGATGAAAGTGGTAACACGGGGTGAGGCCATCTCTGGAGCAGGAGGTATCCGGAGACGTCTGAAAGAGACACTAGAAGAACATGAAGCGGATATAGCACGCCTCGAGTCCCAACTAAGCACCACCACTGAAGGGGAA
This sequence comes from Ambystoma mexicanum, assembly GCF_040938575.1. Lineage (NCBI taxonomy): Eukaryota > Metazoa > Chordata > Amphibia > Caudata > Ambystomatidae > Ambystoma > Ambystoma mexicanum. The sequence continues at coordinate 623,600,338 of NC_090928.1, read as the reverse complement.
GAGACCCTGCGGGGACTCCGAGACGATTGCCGAACGGCATGGGACAGACTGGCGAAATTCGACTTTGCAACTAACACCACCAAGATACACAAAGAAGCCGACAAACCAGGCAGACTACTTGCTTGGTTATGCAAACGAGAAAACCCGAGGCATTACATCACCGAGATCCAAGATGAACGCGGAGCCCCACACAAATCACAACCTGACATCAACATCGCTTTTGCAAAATTCTACTCTGAGCTTTACTCCCACGACAAGCAAATACCCAGAGAAGACATCAGAGCCACCCTGGAAGAGATCGAACTCCCTAAAATAGCCGAAGAACAGCGAGCGGCACTCGATGCAGAGATCACCGCCGACGACATCAAGGACGCGATCAGATCTCTAGCCACCAGCAAATCTCCGGGAAGCGACGGACTCCCCCCAGAGTTCTACAAAACCTATGAAGACATCATCACCCCAATATTACTGGGAGTCTACACGGAAGCATACGAAGAAGGAATTCTTCCTAGCACCATGAGGGAAACCATCATAATCCCTATGCTCAAACCAAACAAGCCACCCGAATGCTGCGATTCCTATCGCCCACTAGCGATGCTGAATTATGACGCCAAGATCTTAACCACCATTCTGGCTAAGAGGCTCGCGAGGGTGATTGGGTCTATTGTACACGAAGACCAGAACGGGTTCATCCCGGGACGTAACACCTCAGCCAATCTGAGGAGACTGCAACACGTCATAGCCGAAACCCATGAAAGCCCTGAAGATCTGGCGGTCCTCTCACTCGACGCCGTCAAAGCCTTCGACTCCATCTTCTGGGAATGGCTGATCGAGGTGCTGATTGAATTCGGGTTTGGAGAAGGCTTTGTAAGATGGGTCAGGGTCCTTTATAGTTCACCCACCGCCAGAGTGAAGACCGGACGAATAATATCGGAAGCCTGGCCGATACAAAGAGGCACCAGGCAGGGCTGTCCGCTATCACCCATGTTGTACGTTCTGGGACTGGAGCCGCTCGTCATCTACTGCAGAAGACAGCTCTTCGATGCAGGCATAAAACTGGGCAACAGACACTTCATAACTTCCCTATATGCGGATGACGTACTCTTGTACGTAAAGGACCCACAGGTGAATGCACAAGTCCTACTCGACGTTCTGGACAACTACGCCCATTATTCAGGAATCAAATTCAGCAGGTCTAAATCTTGCGCATTCCCACTAGCTAGACTCATCAAGACCAATATGGAGGAACTGCCGGAGGTGGGGATAAAATGGCAACCAATGATGTTTCGCTACCTGGGAATCAACATAACACATACCCCAGAACTCACCCACGAACACAACACTGAAAGAGCAACAAAGGCGCTCCGTAACTCCATGAAGTTCTGGTCTAAGCTACCGCTTGCCATGATGGGCAGGGCAGCAATTGTGAAAATGATCATCCTACCCAGATTCCTCTACTACTTCACAAACGTCTGCCACTACATCCCTACACCCTTCTTCAAAAAACTGGAATCCCTCATCAGGGACTTCCTGTGGGGCCCAGCCAGGCACAAGCTACCTCTGAAGATCCTCACGCTGCGACACAAGGAGGGAGGGATACAACTCCCAGACCTACACAGATATTACCTGGCAGCCCAACTCAGCCACGTCACAAGGTGGCTCCATGACGACCCAAACCCTGAATCAGGTCTCCTAAGTCTGACACCTTCCAACCTGTTTCCCAAGGAACTACTTTGGAACCCACTTAAACAAACACTGGGGGCTCCTATGATTGTGCAACTGGGCAGACAAATCTGGACTAGAACCTGCTCCACCCAACAAATCACACACCCATACTCTCCCGACACCCCCATCCTCGTGGACGCATGCCAATCCTTATCGGACCTCAAAGTGGCGAGAAAATGGGAGAGCGTTGGGATCTACACCTGGGGCGACATATACGAAGATGCCAAATTCAAAGACTTCGAGGCGATCCTAGAATCAGAGGACCTAAGCAGAGGCCAATTCCTGTGGTACCATCGCCTCAGACAGATAGCGAAAACGAAATGGCCTGAATGGCCAGAAGAACCCATCCCCAACCCCCTTCTTAACGAGATGCACGAACTTTCAGACGGCTGGAAACCGGTAACCCGCCTCTACGGCCGACTGATAGACATACCCAACCCTAAAAGCGCTACACTAAAAGAGAGATGGGAACTCGACCTCCGGGCCACGCTATCGGACACTGAATGGGAGAGAGCGCTACAATACCCCAGCGAGGTCTCCAGGAACATCAGATTCCGACAAATTCAACTCAATGTTCTCTACAGAACATATATGACCCCGAAGAGAGTCTCCAGCTTTAACAACAAGGCAATACCAAACTGTCCTTGGTGCGGCACCACCCCAGCAGACCTACTGCACATGTTCTGGTCTTGCAACAGGGTGTCGCAATTCTGGTCCAGAATAAAACAAACATGCACGGAAGCTGGCATCACCAGATACAACTGGGACCCCCAGGAATGCCTCCTCGGAACTTACCCTAGACTGAGCAAGATCAAGCACGTGGTCAAGCTAATGGACATCTCCTGCATCCTAGCTAAAAGAACCATAGCTATGGCTTGGAAATCCAAGCCGGGCCCGAGATACCAACACTGGCTTGGAGAACTAGAGCGTTGGACCACAGCCGAGACCAGGGCCTGGCAAGATGGAGCCACTACTGGGACCACCGACGTGAACAACACCCTCGAAGCGTGGAGGGCTCTCCTCCGCGACGTACCCTTCTCTGCTGACCACAAGCCCCCCTGAGGTGCCTGTCCACCCCAATTCCAAAACAACCACGGATCCACCCAACATCTGAACCTTGAACAATCGCAAGCCCCTTGCCTTCATACTCCTTTCCTCCAGGATACCTGACGAACGAAGACATCCTCACAAAGAGATTGTGCATGTTTGTTGTTACTTTTTGTTGTTACCTGTTTCTTTCACACCTTATTCGGCTATGAGTACCTTCATTAAATGCAACCTTGAAATGTAACCTTTAAGAAAATGCCAATAAAAAGTGTTTTAAAAAAATAAAAAAAAAAAAAAAAAATACTCCTCAACATATGGGAATTGTGGCATTATCTTTCTGCTAGGAATACCATTATCCGAACTGCTCCACCTGCATATAAGAATGTCATTATGACTTTATTGGTGGGAATGACAGGCAGAACGATGTGATTAGACAATTGACACATTTAGGAGAATGGGAAAAGGCAGAGGAACGACCCAGAGAAAGTTAAAGAGAGGAGCGAATTGAAAGACGTACCCCTGGGAGGAAAGTTGATAGTCGAGATTGTCGCATATCTAGAACATATATGTTTTAAGCACTGCTAAAAGATGGAGTGCTGCGGAAAGACATTGAATGGATTGAGACGCGGGAAATGTATCAATTGTATAAAAAGCGAGGATTAGATGAGAAAGAGCGTTACAAACAAGTGAAACAACAGGAGGTACATAGGTCTAGGAGGGAAGTGGGCCCTTCTGCACCATCTCCTGAGGAGGGAGATGATTATTCCCTTGCGATGTCCCCACAGAACCCTCCAATTTACGTGGACCTGAGGAAAATGGTGAGTGCGATGGTGGAAATGGAGTCTAAAAACACAGACTCCAAGTGCGAATAGGATAGTGGTCAAACTCCAGTAACAACGGCCCACACTAAGGTAGACAGACGGCCTCATGTAAAGGTGAAATAGTTTTGGCAATCGGGGAACGTACAGGAGGTCCGCGCCTTAATTCATACTGGAATGGAGGCCTCATTAATACATGGAAATCCTTCAAGGTTCAAGGGATGACATTTTACAAGCACAGGCTTAGGGGAGAAAGAGACCCCTGCCGTCCAGACTAAAATAGATATGAAAATTGTACATTTAAAAAGAGACACCTATCAGGTGCTAGTTGTCCCCATTCCCGAATATATTATTGGATTTTACATTTTGGAGGGGTTAATCCTTGGATTAGCAGGTAAACCTGACCAGTTTGGAGTGAGTGCTTTCATCTGATCGTAGGACGATTAAAAATGCCCCTGGTGCACGTGCCAATAGCCACGTAAATAGTGTCCCTGAAAACAATATTGAATTCCCGGGGGGCAGAAGGAGATTTTGGAAACTATTAAAGGGTATGTAAAGCCGGTGTGTTGTGCCCCGTAACTACGGCTTGGAACAATCCGATCTGGCCTGTTAAAAAAACAGATGGAAGCTAACGGATGACTGTTGATTATCGTGAGCTGAATAAACACACTCCTCTGTTAATACCAGCAGTGCCTGACGCAGTGACTTTGATTGAAAATGCACAAAAATTTGAGGGAACTTGGTATGCAGTGTTAGATTTGGCTAATGCCTTCTTCACCGTACTGATTGCGAATGAATGTCAGGAGCAGTTTGCATTTTCTTGGAATGGGAGGCAGTATGCTTTCCAACGCCTACCAATGGAATATATGCATTTCCCGACAATCTGTCACCGGCTGGTGGCAGAACATTTAGATAAAATTCTGTGCAAACCGGATGTACAAATTGTGCAATACATTGAGTACATATTAATCCAAGGCAAAGATGAGCATAATGTGCGAGTGCACCTAGATCTTATCAGGGAAGGACTAAGGAAGGAGGGGTAGGAGATTAATGACACTAAAACCCAGGGTCCGGCAGAGACAGTTATTTTTCTGGGGATACAGTGGCACAATGGACATCGAGAAATGGTGCCAAAAGCCAAGCAAAAGATCCTTGAGTTTTTTACTCAGAGGACTAATATACAAGCTCAGCAGTTTATTGGGCTGCTTAGATTTTGGAGACAACATATACCACATTTGGGGCAGATTCTTGCGCTCCTTTACAAAGTCACACACAAGAAATTCAATTTTGAGTGGGATGAGGAGTAAGACAGAGCATTTCAATTAGCCAAAGACACCATTCAGAAAGTACTTGATTTATGGCTGTTGAGGGATGGAGAGGTGGAACTCAACGTATCCGTACGGGATGTCTATACCAATTGGAGTTTGTGGCAAAAACAGGACAGGAAGCGAGTTCCCTTATGATTTTGGAATCGGATGTTGCCCGAGGCTGGTGTCAGTTACACCATTTGAGAAACAATGGTTAGCATGTTATTAGGCACTTGTGGATATGGTGCAAATGACGGTGGGTCATGATGTATTTATCGGACCGGAAATACCGATCATGCAGTGTGTACTGAGCTCCCCTAAAACACATCGTATAGGGCATGCACAAGAGGCCAGTATCATCAAATGGAAAAGGTACACCTAAGATCGTACCAAGACAGGAAATGGTGGAGTAGTAAAATTACACGAGCAAGTGGCTGGGGTTCCGCTAGTAGATTTGGAGCCCGAAGAGGGAATGCCAATTGGCGAATCTCCAGTCAAATGGGGAATGCGTATGGAGAATTATCGAATGTGCAAGTGGAGCATGCCTGGTTTACTTATGGTTCACCCAAATATGTGGGAATTGAGCGACACTGGAAAGCAGTGGCGTACAATCCCAAATCAAAAAAGGTGTTAACCACCTCTGGAAAAGGGAAGAGTAGCCAATTCGCAGAACTGTATGCCGTGTATCAGGCTTTGAAACAAGGGACACTTGGGTGTCGTCACATTTATACAGACTTGTTGTCCGTAGCAAATGGATTGGTGGTATGGTTGCCTACAAGGCAAAAGAATGGATGGACGATTCATGCTAAGAAAGTATGGAGCAAGGAATGATGGCAAGACATTGCTGAGATGCTAATGAATACTACAGTAACTATGTATCATGTAGACAAACATTGTGCAACTGATTCATAAGAACTATGGTTCAATTCTGTTGCAGACGAACATGCCAACATTTCAGTCATGGACACAACGGCTGAGGAGGATGATTTGGAAGGGATTGCTAAATGGGCCCACCAGAAGAGTGGCTATCTCGGAAAAAGAAAGGTGGGCGCAGATAGGGGAATTAGCATCCCTTTAGAGATTGTGAAGACAGTGATTTTACAATGTCCGATGTGTCAACATCAGAGGCAGAGATCTATCCCCCATATAATTCATGGCACTTTGAAAAGAGGTAAATTGCCCGGACAAATTTGGCAGATTGATTACATTGGTCCCTTGCCAATTAGCCGGGGATGTCAATATGCGTGTACCATTGTGGACACGTATTCAGGTTACTTAATGGTGTTACCATGCAAGAGAGCTACTCAATTGAACACGATTAAATTGTTAGATCAGGTGGCTTTGTATTATGGTCTTCCCTTACAAATTCAGAGCGACAATGGGCCCCACTTCAAGGGGAAATTGGTTTTGGACTATTGTCAAGAAAAAGGAATCAAATGGATCGTTCATGTCCCTCGCCACCCTGAGGCTTCGGGGTTGATTGAAGGATGAATGGATTGTTGAAAGAACAGTTGCGCAAAACTGGTGAGGGTGGCGAGAACGTATGGCGAGAACGTATGCTGGAGGCCGGTCAAATACTTAATAACTGTCCCATTGCGAATGTTTATACTTCGTGGATGCGCATGTTGAAGCCAGCCTTGCAATTGAGACCTAACAAAGCAATGGAAATCCTTTTGTATTGGGAAATGTCTCCTGGGTTGTTGGCTCCTTATTGTGTCACTCCTGAGTCTGCTGGGGTGGATTTGCATGCGAGTGAAGAAATTCGACTGGAGCCCAAAGGCATAATTGTGATTGAGACAGGGATCCGTCTGAACATATGGGATTAATTGCCCCTAAATCTGGACTAGCCCTGAGGGGTATCCAGGTGTTAGGAGGAATTGTGGATATAGATTATCGAGGGGAAATTAAAGTCATTCTCATGAATAGTGGAGAGAATATGTTACCTATCCATAAGGGAGATCGGGTGGCACAATTGATACTGGTACCTGTGAAATTGCCCCTGGTAAAGAAAGGGGAGCCTCCAACAGTGGTAACAACCCCCGGAGACAGAGGGTTTGGATCAACAGATACAATGATTCTGGGTGCTAAGGTGTGGGTGGAAAAACCTAATGGTCCGCTCATGGCGGCAGATGTGATAGCATCAGGAGACAATCAAGTTGTTCTTGTGATGGAACCTGGGAAACGAAAATGGACGCATATTCCTGCTTACAAATGTTATTTGTGTGAATGATGTACTCCGCTGATATCTTGTTCCTAAATTCTGATTTTTAGATCCTGAGTATGCTGGTTGTCTGTGTGCGGCACAATGGAGGGTATTCGGGAGGGGTCCGGGGACATGCTGGGAGCAGTAGCAAATGTCTCCATTCTACAGATGGAAACCGGGGATATGGATGAAGACTGACACGCCTGCTACCACCTTTGCACCGGATGATGCATCCATTACAGCATATCACAGTGCCTTGAGAAAACGGCGAGGGCAGAAGAGCAATGCCTTGCTCCTGCCCCCTCTGCAGTTTCTATGTCCTTTGTGCAATACGGCTATTCAGCCATGCATTTACTTGGCTTGACAAGTATTGAACATTTTGCATTTCTGTTTGGCAGATGTGCACGATTCTTTAAGTCTGATTTCTACCTGTCTGGTGGCTATACTAATGTTTTCCCCCCGATTTTGAGGAGTTTATTTGGGGTCTTCCATGAAGATTCTTTGGTTGAGGATTCTGATGTCAGGAATTCTCTTTCAGTTTACAAGTGTTGTAAGTTCTGTGCGGACATAGTCCGCAGATGGAAAAACATAACTCGTATCATCACTTACAATATCGCTCCTGCGGATGTTTGGTATCAAATGACTTGTGATCCGAACTATATTGGTAAATGTCAACAACTGGATATGAACCAGGATGAGGGAAGAACTGGTTTTGAGCAGCGCGTATGTGCGCGATCAACAAGTGTTTGTGTTGATGTATCTAATCACATGTTGTGTAATTCTACTGTTTTAACTGCCAGTCACCTGAACTATGTGAAACTTCCCACAGGCTGGTTATTCTCCTGTGGGAACTATACCTATTCATATATTCCTGCTAATATTTCAGGTAGCCCCTGTGCTTTAACACAGCTGGTAGTGAAAGGGCGTAATGAAACCTCATTGGTCTTAACAGAGCTATTGTTAGATAGTAGACATTTTAGAAAATCTATATTACAGAACAGAGCTGCCATTGATTATTTGTTTTTAAAACACAATTTACGGTGTGATGCGTTGATGGGATGTGTTTTGATTTGGGTGACCAGTCCCGTTCCATTCAAAAACATATTAAGGGATTGAAGGATCTTGTTGCCCGGGTCACCCAGGATCAGGACGGGGATTGGTGGGATCAGCTGTTTGCATGGATTCCTGAGGCATCATGGTCTGTTTTACTTTGGATTTTTGGTGCTTTTTTATATTGATTTGTTGTTGTGTTTCATGTATTCCGAATTTGTGGAGAATGTGTTGGAGGTTTTGGGAGCCATCTTTTTGCCCATCGGGTTATGGTAGTTGATTGTCCAAGGGGGGGGAGTGTAGTTCTTATGCGCAAGAAAGAGGTAAAATCAACATGGGGCTGGTGCGCTCCCATTTTGGACATTCACTTTCATTACCGCAATGAAAGCCTACATTTTCGTGGGCTCAGTAAACATGCATTTCTGCAGCAGAAGCAAGGTCACATAATGATTTAAAATAAACTAACTGTGGAGAATAGTTGTTGTATTGCCCGCTGAAGGACGAGCCAGAAAGGGAGTCGGAGCGCTTTGCCGGTGCAGTGATAAGGGGTACTGGGAATGAAGGCAAGGAAGGGAAGCTGGCTTTTTCCATTTCTAGCTGGATTTTTCCACTCTGTGCTCCTTATGCTTGTGATCTGCTCTTCGGCCGAGGGCAGTCATAACCAAGAGGGGCGGGTACTCCCCCATAAAGAGAAGAGGTATTCCTCTTGGGAAGGCAGTTAGAATTTGGACCCCCAGGTGATGCAGTCTTGCTGAGAGGGAGGACGCTCCGCTCCAGATCCCGTTAGCAGGAGTGATCTCTCTGCCTACCTGCTCTGGGACTAAGCATTGTTGAGGGGCTAAGATGAAGGTGTCTTCTGCACCCATTATAACGGTCATGCTTTTTCTTTATGTTTATGTATAAATTGTTACACTTCGGCGGTCGTCTGTGCCACACATGCACAAGTGCTCATATCTGGAGCCCATGTAAGAGATGTTGCAGACTCTCCGTTCCATACGCGTTGGACATTGCCATGGAAACTGGCCATTGCTGCCGTCTTCCGCATGGAGCCCAGACTGCATTTCCCATCTCGCCCACACCACGTGTCTGTGGTATCCAATCTCGGCCACTGCCTCATTTTCTGTACGACAAAACCCTACACGCAACAGGAAGCGCTGCTTCCAATTGAAGTTGATTCCTGTGTTTCCGAAGTTACGTCTTCACACTCTGATCAATTTCTGTGTACCAAATGTTCTGCTTTCTCTACAAACTCCCGTCAAGTCGCGTTCTTGTTACCTCTGTGTATGCCTGTGTACCGACTCCTCCTTCTGCCCTCAGATTGCTTCTGGTTACGTTTTGTTGGAACTCCGAACTCCTGTGTACCGAATCCTCCTTTTCCCTCGGATTGCTTCTGGTTACGTTTTGTTGGAACACCGAACTCCTGTTCACCGAATCCTCCTTTTGCCCACAGACTGCTTTTGGTTACGTGCTTTTGAAATCTGCTACTTCCGGTGTCCTCGCACTACTCCTGATTCCAGCTCAATTTCTGACACTGTATCACGGCCCACCTGCAGGCACTTCATAGCTTTCTGTTTTCTGCCACGTTGCTCATCTGTCTTCTGCTGCTGTTCTGGACTCTACAGGATTACCTTATCTCACCTCCACGTTGACTTTGCATTGGAACTAAAGGCTTGTTGTTCATACGTGCACAACCGGAACGCTCTGTTGTATGTGCACCTCCCCGACACTAGTGCACTCCGTGTGCCGTTCGGGGTAGTGCCCTCTACTAACTTCCCCTGTTTCTTGTTTTATCCTTTTGTTTTTGTTCTATTCCGAATATCTCTTTGATCCTTACCAGTAGAAGAATAAGATACATACTAAAGGTATTCATTATGTATTTACTTTTGCATTTATAGTCCTCATTGCATCCGCATACTTATTGGTGGTCTTTCCTTTACAGCTGGCGTTGTGTGCTCTTTTAGGTGATCGGCCCTCCTTGCCTGTCTTGCTAGACCAGTATGGGGACAGATCATAGAAAATAGTTTTTTCCCTCAACAGAGAGGAGACCCGGGTTTTGGTCTAACTTGGGCTTTACAATCAAGTCTGAGCCAGGGCTGACTCCAGTCTCATCAGGCATCCATCCGGTGAGCATCAAACTCAGCAGGTATCCATGCAGTGAGTGACATAAATGATTATATGTTATGTGTTGCTTATGTGTGTATGTATAAGGTGTGAATAAAAGGCCTAAACCCAGCTATTTTCTTTCTTATAAATATTGGTCTATAGGTTGATTTCTTGCCTATATGAGTCCAATTTTGTCAGGGTCTAGGGGGACGTAGGTTCGAGGTCCCTCCACCAGGCAAAGCAAAAACAAAACAGCCTCACAACTTCCATCCATCTTAAGGGATGATGAAAGATGTGAAGTTTCTGTTGACAGTACCATAGCTATACATTCCCATAAAACAAGATCTGAGGGAAAACCACATGTAATGTTTTGTACGGGAGAAAAGAAGTTATTGAATTCCCGTCATAATACAAGGGAAAACAATTTGGGCTCATTTAGACACAGGAAGCAAGGGTTCTGCAGTGCAAACTGCTATTCATCCTACTAATTGGAAACCCATAGGGAAAAATAATATAGGCTGTGTTCACAGATAGATGGAGGGCCATCCCCTGACTAAACCCGATGTTACTATTCTGGGAAAGACCATATCAGTATTAGTGGCAGTAATACCTAACCTTCCCTTCCCAATGATTCTGGGTAGTGAGGTACCCTGTATTGATGACTGGATCTTTTGAGTGGCCCAGATAAACATGAAATCTTTTAAATATCTTGATAAAAAGATGGAGAAAACACCCCTTTCATATTCTCCCCAAGATTCACAGAACAAGAGGAAACATTCTGAGAAGGCCCAGTATGGGATTAGAAAACAGATGAACCTTCTATGAATGCGGGGAAGGCTGATGGGTTAGAAGGGGGAAAAGAACCTGGACCGCAAGGTCAACTCTTTAGGGCAAGGGTATGTGATGAATCCTGTGGAGTCCTCACAAAAACCCTACCTAAAGTCTCCTCCCAGGTGGCCAGGGGAAAGCAGCCGCTACCTGATCCTGACCCTGGGGTTGGTATTAGCTGGGAGGATCACCTGGGAGGAGAAGGTCCACAGGGGAGCGGGAGGACTCAGTTGGGAGAGACACAGTATTTTTCTTCCTCAGTGGAGGAAGAGTCAGTAATGCCTGAATATGTAACAGCTTGCTGTCAGAGAGGGCTATTCTTTCCCAATGCTATTCGTCTGTTTGATGGTAAAATATGTTCTCACCAATCCTGTATTGGGAGTAAGAATCTTCTTCCTAAAGTTGAGCATACTTGTAGAGGTGAAAGTTCCCATGTTCAGCAGGGGAATATTGAAGTTGAATCTGTAAATGTTAACTTAAATTCTGAGAGTCCTACTTCCCCCAGAAAACCAAACCATTCAGTAGAATTTTGTGAAACTCCTGTTAAAGGGATAATTAAGAATAAAGATAATGGTGTGAATAAGTATCCCCTTCAGAGGAGCAACATAAACATTGGGGACTTCAAGTCCCATAATGCTAAAAGTACTGGCATGAAGAAGAGGGAGGCAGAGGCCCTAGGTTGCCAGTTGCAGGTTGATAGGGTTAATGACCAACACCTGAGGGAAGCTGGGATGCATAAAAGCCCCCCTCAGTTGCAGACCATAGAGAAGAGTAGCAGTGGAAGGTGGAGCGATTGCAGGGACTCCACATTACAGAAGTTGCAGCTGAAGGAGCGTAGACACACCGGAACTGCTATGGCTTGCAGTACAGATGCCAGTTCTGAGAGGGTATTTTCCTTCAGAGACCTGAGGTGCAGAGGTCGCGCATTGGGAAGCGTTATTTTTACAAGCTTCCCCCATGAAAATTGCGGTTGCATAGGTATGTTAAGGATTTCAATCAGGCGACACACACCTTGATCTCAGCCTTTCTCTTTATTTTATGGGAATTCAATTTGAGATGGTACACAACTCATATCACACCCCCTTTTTCAAATACCCCGGGTCACAATGGACCATGAACCAGGCCGGTTGGAGAAAATACAGTATATATTTTTTTAATTAAAAAAAATATCATACAATTTTTAATATGGGGCAGCAATCACCAATAGGGTGATATTTACAATGAAAATGGAAGCAATGCACTTGGTTAACCTTCTCCTAGAATATATATAAAGCACACGTGAACAGGAGCCCTTTTGCGATTAGGATAGATAGCACCCAAGCTGCGTTTTCCGCCTGCAATGTTCCCTCAGTGCCTGGCAAAAGTCAGCTGGGCAAGATCTGGTCACTGGGTAGCGAACAGCTGGGCAAGGTCTGGTCACCGGATAGCAAACAGCTGGATAATTCGGGTCACTGGATGGCATAGGTACCACAGGATGCATTTAGTGGGCAAGCAGTTAGTGGGCAGCAAGACGGTCTGATTTCAGGATGCAAAAGGTACCACAGCTTTCCCCTTTTTAATGGGAGATTAGTGGGTTGATTCTGGATCAATGACCTTGCTGGGAATAGGATCAGCAATGCTTTGGCCTTGCAGTGCAGTCTGGAATATGGCAGGATGAATGCAGAAGATCAGGAACGCAGGAGTGGGAAATTCGGGAACAGTGTGTGTGTCTAGAGTCCTGTCAGGGACTCTTTAGATAGAGCATGGTGACATCATAGACTATATGGCTGGGCCGGCTTAGCTAAGCACGCCTCTAACAACTGGATTGGACAATCAATGTTGGCTGCCTTCCCTAGGATGTGACTCAGTTTAGGGGTTGTACTTTTATGAGGTGAAAAGACTTCCCACAGACCTTTTTGCCAAAAATCAACCATACAGAATTTACACATTTGTACAGCTGTGGCATTTACCAAATTACATGAGCAGAGTACATATTTTATGCAGACCATTGCAATCTGTGAGACATTGTTTTGTACGTTTAATAATCTTTGGTCATTTTCAGTGTGAAGTGTTCGACCTAAAATTCTGTGACTTTACACATGCGTACATACTATCACAGGGCCTATTTCTGTTCATTTTTAGCGTTCCATCGTATGTCCTCTCCCCATGATTCACATTCTTCTGGCGTTCGTGTCCCATACATGCTATTGACAGGCAAGACATCGTATTTGAAAGCCACAAAAATCACATTTCAACTGCTAAATATTCATATTTTTGCAAAGTCCTGTTGCAAAGATACAAGTCTTTAAAGTTTATTCATAAAATAGTCTCTGGAAAGAGCTGGGCATCCTTTGTCCTACACTGGCCCATTTTTTTTCTTTTCAGCTACTACCATATGTCACTTCCCCCAGAGAGAGGATGGGGTTTTCCCAGCTTGATTGAAGGTTTAATGCCCCTTTTCCACTTTTCCAGGATGGGGTTTTCCCAGCTTGATTGAAGGTTTAATGCCCCTTATCCGTGTCCTGGAAATTCCATTGTAGAGGGCTCAGCCCAGACCAGATTCTGTCCAACCTAGTAGTTATCACTGGGGTGTTACTATCTACTGAGAGGGGCCCTTTTGTTTCTCTCATCGCCTCAGTAGAAAACCTGTTTTTGGCTGACATCCCCCCCATGCAGCCACTGAAGTTTGATTTAATTGTATTTATTTTAGCTCTGAATTAGAAGAAACACTGCTGAATAGAACCATTTCATACATTGTATTTTCACAGCAAAATCCCCTTTCACATTGCTAGGCAAGAAGACGTGTTTGCTCAACATAGTACTCTCAAACAAGCATTTTTCTTCTTTAGTTTGCAAAATCCATTTTTACACATGTGGTGCAAGCTGCTAGCAATTTGCTTTGAAATTTGGTTTTTGACTTTCCATCTGGATTCCCACACTGTTTTGCAGCCATAGTTATTTTCTTTTAGGCAGTAGTTTATTTGAACCACCTATGCACTGCAATTGACATAGCCCAGAGCTGGAGCTTCTTTGAATTACTGATCATTGACACTTTGTAACTTAAAAGTGAAGCTTTTTCCAGTCCGATGGAAAATGAAGTTTCTTTGTTGATTTTGCTCAGATTTAGTTTGTGTCATGATCTCTGCTTCCAAAAGATCAGGACTTGCCCGACTCCCTTGGAAGCAGACCCATAACCCCAGTTCCGAGTGCCAGCCAGTCCCAATTGGGACCTTTTGGACCCTGTCCTGGCGCCAGTGGCACCAGGCTCATAAAGATGCCCAGTCCCAGCGCTGGAAGCGCCGGGCTCATAATGCTTGGGTGGACTTACCTGCAGCAGACCATGCTGCTTACTTACCTGCCAGTTGAACCCCTCATCCTCTTCTGTTTGGGACTACTTTTCCTGTTGGGTGGGGCAGGAGCCACTCCCTAGCTTCAGAACACTGGAACTCTTCTGGAAAGCGGGAACTCTTTTCTTACCTAGGCGTGGCTGTGGAAGGAGACACCTAAGCACTACAGGAGGCTATTTAAACCACACCCGATGGATGAATCTTGCTTTGTGTTATTCTGCATTCTCTGCAGCAGAACGCTCATAGTGTCTTCTGCTTCTGATCCTGGGCCTAAGGGAACAAAGGCTTACCATCCTGGAATCCAGTCTTCAGCAGCACCTGTAAAGACAAAGAAAGAACAGGTTAGCACTACGGTCTTCAGTGGCAGCGCATCTCTTACCTGGTCCATCGGCTGTCACCAACGCCTCGCGCTGCATTCTGGCATCTGAAAGACAAAGGCTTACCTACTCTTCGCATGCTCCGGAGGTCTTCGCACTGCATTCCGGCATCTGAAAGACAAAAGCTTACCAGCTCTTCGCACGCTCCGGAGGCCTTCGGCGCTGCATCCCGCATCTGAAAGACAAAAGAAGGTGCGTTTAAAGACATTGGGCAACTTTATTACTCGCGTGCCATTACTCCTTCCCACGCCGAATCCAGTGGGTATTCCAGCACCCTTCAGCTTCTCTAAAGCTCCGAACTTGTATCTGCAAGATAAAAGGGACAGTTAGTGCGCATCGTGAAGCAGGCTACAAGCGCTTACTTACGTGCTTCCAGGCGCTTCTATTCCTCACGCGGGTTCGATCCTCAACTCTCATCAGCCCGCCATCCGCCATCGCCGGAACCCTGCAAAACAAGAGATATCATTACAAAAGACTTTTAAGACATTTGAAGTGCCCAGAACTTACCGTTCGTGCAGTTAACGACGGACAGCAGTCCTCTGAGGTAAAGAGGCCTGTACCCTTATCCAGTGAAGAAACTGGTTACGGCACCCTGCCCCGAGGCAGATGGAGAGCTCGGCGTTCACTTACCTAAGGTGAGGGCGTTAACCTTTGGGGTTCTACAGGAGAAGAGAAAGGGAAGAGGAGAGAGGCACCCAATAACCCCAGTTCATTAATCCCATATTTTCTATCTGCAGACATCTTACTCTTCGAGTCAGACATACAGTGCACAGAGGTCCAGCCCAAAGAGCCAACCGTGTGTTACACATCACCTTTGAAGATACGGCATTCACCCAGTCAAGACCGGCGCCTCTGCGGGAATCAGGTGAGCGTTACAGTTTGACAGAGCCTGTCATTCAGGGGTCATGCTTGGTTTTGCTGAAGCACAACGGGGAATTGAATGGGCATGGCAGGGCCATATTACTAACAGTAGTTTGAGGAAGAACAGATAAAAATAGGATCAGAACGGCATAATTTGAAGGTAAAATACCCCCTTTTCAATGGGGACTTTGGGCCGGCAGCAAAACAGCGCTGCTATTTCACTCTATTTCTTTTGCATATGCAAGAACACACTGGCAAGCTCCTTCGCTGTGCCCCCTTGTCCCATCCTGCCCATGTGTGCTTGGCAAGATGTTGCAACCATCATTTCGTTGCTGCAAAATGCAGTTTTGAGGCCATGGTGCTCTCAGGAGCCAGCTCAGCCATTTTGCTGGTGACTGTAGATGCGCAGCTTGGTAATGTGGGGAGGTACTTTTGAGTGGGTAAATATATCCCACAGGTAGTACGGCGGGAATCATGAAGACAAGAAGCCTTCCCCTCAGGAAGGCAGACTCTGATGGCAGGCGAGCACCAGAGCCCCTTTGGAGCAGGGAACGCTCCTGTTTTGCTCAGAGCGGGCCACGGAAAAGCAAGCAAGGCTGTTTTCCACGTCGTCCGGAGCAGAAGAAGCCAAGAACCCAAAGGAAGCGAGGCAAGCAGACGCGCACAGCAAACCCGGTGAGTTCACTTGCGCGTTGTGACACCGGAGCACTCAGTAACTGCTCGCTAACCGAAACAGGTCTTTTGAATATCTAACTATTAGAAAAGAAGTAAAGTGGCAGAAACATAAGTATGAAGCATGCGGGTGATCCACCAGGGGGCGCAGAGATGTGCTGACGCATCTCAGCTCGTCTCCTCCGTTGGGCACCGTTTGAGGGTCTTGAGCCCCCCCCAACACCCGCAGAGTGAGGATCAAACCATACCCCCACCTTGCCAACGTTGGTGGGCACATCACCCCGGAATTTGAACTTACGCAGTGGAGCCGCTGCGAAACCGCGGACCGTTGAAGTTTGGAGGGAGAGGGACCCCTCCCCCCTTCGGCACCGCGGCTCCACAAGAAACTACGCGGAGCCCGGGCTAGAGAGCGGCCTGTGACTAGACCGAGCGACGCTGGCTGGCGCCTTCCCCCCTGGAGGGAGGTAGTAGTGGCAGGGCGCACCCTGGATGTAGCTGGACCCGCTCCCCCTGGGACAGAAGCAAGCCCCCCCAGCGTCCGGGGAGGGCCCAGAGCGGTGCCGCCGGGTCCCCCGGTGCCTGGAGAAAGACGGCGGGGAGGCCCCACTGAACACACGCTTCCCGGAGGTAGGCCCCTCGTGTCAGAGATGTCCGGGGGGGGCCTGTGAGCTGGAAGGAGGCCCTACAGAGATTTCGCCACCCGTCCCCGGGCCCCCAAGTAAGTCCTGAAATGGCGGCACAGACACACCAGGAAGTGGCGGACACCAGCACTGTCACCAGGGGCATGGCGGCCCTCCTGGAGGAAATCAGAGGCTTCAGGGCAGATATAGCGCTGCTACTGGACACCCTGGATAAGAAAGTTGACAAAATAGACGATAGAGTTCTAGCGCTCGAGAATAACACTGCCTCCAACTACATCTTCGAGACCCAATTCGATATGCGCTTGGCGGAGCTCGAAAGGAGGGAAGAGAAATGCTCCTTAAAGCTGGATGACCTAGAAAACAGGGAACGTCGGTGCAACTTGCGCTTTCTAGGTTTCCCGGAGCACGAAGGTGAAACGCAAGCGGACATTAATAAAGCCGTCAGCGCAGTGGTTGGTCTGCTGTTCGAAGGAGCCAACACGAATGTGCCCACTATCGACAGGGCCCACAGAGCGGGCGCTTCCTCCAGAGGCCCCAGGTCCATTCTTGTTCGCTTTCACTATTTTGCCGAGAAAAGTAAGATCCTCGAACTGGCTCGCAAGGCAGGCCCAGTGGAGTGGGAAGGGGCCCGGATCTCAATCTACCAGGATCTGTCGGCTTTCACACTGGCAAGACGCCGACTATGTGCTCCGTTGACAAAAATGCTCCAGTCCAAGGGGGTCCGGTACAGATGGGGTTACCCCTTCTCACTCTCTTTCGAGCTTGAAGGCTACAAATATGCCCTAGTGACGGAGGATGACATCCAGAGAGTGTCCAGCGAACTGTTGACCGGTCCGAATATGGAGCTGGGCGACCAGGAGGGTGAGCGAGCTCCGACGGGCCCAAAAGGGACCAGGGCCCCAAGGGAAAGACGCAGGGTTCGAGGCCAAAGGAAATTCAGGAGACTGGCCCCGGCATTCCCGGGGCTTCCGGACACATGAAAGGGACCGTGGTGATTAATGAAAAAGCCTGCAATCGACTTTGTGAGTGGATGGGGGAAACAATTGTTTATACCCAAGGACGACCTTGGGGGTGGGGGGGGCTCGAATTGTTGTTAATCAAGAGTTATTGAGCCCGGAGGGGGAGACAATGGTGGCCTGGTTGGCGATAGGATGACACCAACGACCTGCCAGGCGATCAGGGGGGAGCGGGGAGGAGGGGGGAAAGTAAGGGGGTTGGGATGTTGGGGTTACAGTTATGGAATGCCAAGTTTTGGGGTCTACTACGCACCCCCAGGGCTTTCACGAGCCCCTAAAGGGGTAGACAAGCACTGTGGGAACAGGAACTGTTGCTGTTTGTTGAGGGGAGCTACAAGTTTTTACCAGCGTATTAATGGATGATTCGCTCCAATACTTGACAGTGGGATCGCTAAATGTGCGGGGGCTCAAATCGCCCACAAAGAGATCGCTGTTGGTGCGGGAATTTGCGAGGCTCCGGCTTCACTTCTTATTTGTACAAGAAACCCACTGGGTCCGGGGCAAGGAACCAAAGCTCAGGGCTAAAACTATTGATCGGGTATTCACGACATCTTCTCAGGCAAAGAAGCGAGGAATAGCCTTGGTTGTAGCCCCCGGGGCCCATTTTGTGCTTAAAGCCTTGAAATCAGATCCAGAGGGACGATTTCTCATGGTTAAGGGGGAGGTGCGGGGTCGGCTGTTTACACTGGTGGGTATCTATGCCCCGAATGAAGCACAGGACACCTTCTGGGTTGGAATGAAAGAGATAATAATATCATTCTCGGAGGGTACCCTATTGGTTGGGGGAGATTTTAATATGGTTCTAAGCCCCGAGAGGGATAGGAAGTCTGCTAAACCCTGCCCGAACATGCGCCTTCACGAGAGACTTGCTGTGGCTTTTAGCGAAGTGAACAGGGAACTGGGCCTGAGCGACGCAAGTACCTGCAAGCAGGGTCGGAACCCGACTATACTTTTTACTCAAGGCCTCACGCAGCTTTCTCTCGTATTGACTACATTTTGGTCGAGACCTCGCTTCGGAGGGAGGTCACTGACTCGGGAGTGGAGATTGTCCCTTGGACTGACCACGACATGGTAAAGATTAGATTGGGCCTCCCCCCTGCCCCAGCAGTAGGATCCCGGTGGAGGTGTAACGACCTTCTTCTGCAGGACAAAGAGGTCCGCCAAGCCCTTCTGGTGGCCATCGAGGACTACTTTTCCCTCAACGATAACGGTGAGGTGGGGGTCATGGGAGTATGGGAGGCATTCAAAGCTACTATCAGAGGTACCCTCATAGGGATAGGATCGGGGAAAAAGAGGGAAAGAACCCAGCAGGAGAAATCACTAAAGGAGAAGATAGAGGCAATACAACCAGGGGGGAAATTAAAAACTCAGATGTTCCCTGGGAAATGGGAGGAATTGCAGAGGTCACGAACCAAATTAGCAGACCTCCTTGTGGGACAGACGGAGAAGAAACTCTCTTTCTTAAAACAGAAATATATGGAAAAGGGGGAAAAGGCGGATAGGATACTGGCTTGGAGGCTCCGTGAGTTCAGAAACAGCAGAAGGGTTAATTCCATCCGCACCCCGGAGGGGGACTCGACAGTGCGGGATAGTAAAATCGCGGAACAATTCAGGCGATATTATGAAAGGCTGTATAGCTCGGAATACGTGGGCGACGGGAAGGAGGTTGACAGCTTTCTCAACTCCCTCCCGATACCGGGCCTCCACCCCGACAAAGCTGAGTTATTGGAGCTGCCCATAACCCCACAAGAAATAATAGATACCATATCCTCGCTGAAAAGCGGAACAGCCCCGGGGGACGATGGCTACACAGTCAAGTTTTATAAAACATAAAGGTCCACGCTTGCCCCATTCATGGCTAAGATGTTCAATGCCGCGCTGAATCAGGGCTCCCTCCCACCAACGATGATGTCGGCTTTGATTGTAGTGCTCCCTAACGAAGGAAAAGATCCCGCCCGATGCCAATTATATCGCCCCATCTCCCTTCTTAACACCAATGTTAAAATTCTAGCTAAACTCCTAGTTAATAGATTAGCGAAACTCCTTCCCTCCCTAGTACATGGAGGTCAGGTGGGTTTTGTTACGGGGCGCCAGGGATCAGACAACATTAGGAAAACCCTCAATCTCATGCATGAAGCTTCAAGACAAGAGGTGGAAGGCTACCTTCTTTCGTTAGACTCAGAAAAGGCCTTCGACCGTGTCGAGTGGTCCCACATGGGCAGAGTTCTCCGCAAGATGGGGTTGGGAGATAACTTCTGTGGGTGGATCGCAGCACTTTACAACGGCCCTTTAGCGAGAGTATTGGTCAACGGAGGCACCTCAGAGCCGTTTTCCCTTTCCAGGGGCACCCGACAGGGATGCCCCCTCTCTCCCCTTTTATATGCCCTAGCGATGGAACCCCTGGCTATAGCAATCAGGACAGACCAAGAGATCACGGGGATACGGTGTGGCGACTGCGACTTTAAACTATCCCTGTTCGCAGATGATATCCTGGGCTACCTAACCAACCTCCGGTTCTCCCTACCACGATTATTTGATCTCATACACCACTTTGGCTCCTTCTCGGGACTGAAGATAAACACGTCCAAATCTAGCGTAATGCCCATGGGACCAGGGGAACATGAGATTGAGGGCAGCACCAAAATACTGGTGGTAAGAATAGAGCGGGAATCCACCAGATACCTGGGCACCACCATCCCCAGAGACCTCTCCCAACTATACCATTGCAACTTCCTGGGGATCTTGGCTCAGGTTAGTAGCGACCTTCAACGATGGGCTCCCCTTACACTCTCTTGGCTGGGGCGCATGGTTACGGTAAAGATGAATATCTTGCCCTGCCTCCTCTATCTCTTCGCGGCACTCCCTGTGGTGATACCCGAGGCCTTTTTTGAGGTTCTCCAATCCCGGGTCCTCCAATTTACCTGGAATGGCAAAAGGACGAGAATCAAGACTTCCACTTTGACCCTTCCAAAGTCAGAGGGTGGATTCGGTCTCCCGGACTTCAGGCTTTACTATAAAGCAGCCCAGCTCCGAGTAATGTTGGAACATATGAGGGATGACATGGAAACATATTGGACATATATTGAGGACATTCACGCCCACCCGAGAAAAGTTAGAGACCTTTTGTGGGCCCCCCCTATGGTTCTCCCCCCCACATATTACGACCCATCCCACCCTGGCGGCCCTCTGGGCGGTCTGGAAGCCTAACACTGCTAACAAACGACTATCCTCTTGGCCATCCCCCCTGACTTTGCTTTGGGGCCCCCCTATTGATCTAGGATCCAAGGGATTCCGAGACACCCAATCTTGGTCAGACATGGACCTGGAGAGAATCTCTCAATTGTACCGTGAGGAGGGTTTTATAGAATATGATAAACTGACCGAAGCATTGGCGGATAACCCTCCCTCAGTCTTCGAATACCTATGCTTGAAGGGGATCTTGACCCACCCTCGCTGGGCCGATCGTCTCAAACGCCCCTCACCCCTTTCGAGACAATCCTGACCATAAGCACAACGCGGAGAGGCTCCCTATCTAGGTTCTATAGTGTTTTGATTACAGCTGACCTGGAGGGTAGGCAACCTTTCAAGGAGATCTGGGAAACCAGGCTGGGCATGCCTCTGGATGATCATACGTGGAAGGCGATTTTCAAATGCATTTTCACGGGGTCTCTGTATACGGCTGCTATGGAACATAACTTCAAAATCTTCCATTCATGGCATCGCCCCCCGGCCACCCTGTCCAAAATGTTTAGGGATGTGTCCCCCTTTTGCCCCAGAGGGTGTCTCCAACGGGGCACATGGTTTCATTTGTGGTGGGAATGCCCAGTCATTCAGGTCTATTGGTCGTAACTAATCAGCTGGAATAAGGAAATCGAGGGGTTCTGCCCGACCTTACTGCCATTGGAAATCCTCCTGGGCACCCCCGCAACCGAGACAGAACTGAATGCGTTCCCTAAGGTCATTGGAGCCATGTTGAGAGCGGGGAGGCTAGCGCTCGCCCAAAAGTGGAAAAGTGTGCTGGCCCCGTCCAAAGAGGAATGGCTCTGCAAACTCAGGTCGATCTTCATATATGAAAAGCTTACCGCAATAACTAATGACACCATGACGGACTTTGTGCAAGAATGGACTGCAGTTCTCCTCCACGAGGATTGTATTTCTATGCGCCTGTAGATTGTATTTTAGGTTGCCTCCACGAGATGCCTATCTCCATTCTTCCTTGAGACTGTGATTGTATCCTTCTGTTTAATTCTCATGCTGAACCCACTGTGTCAAGTGATTTGTCTGATTGGTACTTGGCAAGTAACCGTTCTCCCCAGAGCTATTACTGTTCGTGAACTCTCAAAACTTGGTGTGTTAATTGTGGGTTAGGGTGGGAGGGAGGAGGGTGGTGGGAAGGGAGTTAATTTTGGAAAAACTGACAACCTGTCTTTCTAATTTTCTGTGTCTTACTGATGGAACGGTCCGTTTCGTCCAGCCTTATATGTATGTTGTCAATAAAAGAAATTGTTAAAAAAAAAGTATGAAGCATGCCGAACTGATGTAAAGCAGAAAGTTAATTCTTTTGCATGCCAAGCAAATGCAAAGTGGAGAAAGTGGCAGTATAATAGCTTGGCAAGCAGACCATCATTGTGAGCTTAAAGGTCAGAACAATTACCAACGATACAAGGGGCAATATTGTTAGAAACAAACATAAACAACCATTGCTAAAGCCAAGAGGGAGCAATAGAGGGACCTGCCCTAAATAAGCATTGTCTAAGCTAAAGAGGAGCAGGAGTGAGAAAAATCCACTGTCAGTACTTGGTTAATACAAGAGAGGGAAAACTAGAGTGTCAGGAAGGATGCCCTGTTGAAAAAAAGGCATTCAGTGGAGAGGAGCATAACCTGCATCGCATGTGGCAATCAAAAGTGTGGAACAAACATCACCTATGTGTCTCATGTTTTCCCTGAAGAAGTAGTTCAAATTGTTGTTAATCTTGGTTAATGCAAGAAGGGGGAAAACAAGAGTGGCAAGAAGGCTGTCTTTCTGATAAAAGATGTACAGGGGGAGAGGAACATAACCTGCATTGCATGTAGTAATCAAAAGTGTGAAACAAACAGCACCAATGTGTCTCATGTTTTCCCAGAAGTAGTCTGAATTGTTGTTGATCAAATTATAGGGCATTTTGAGTTGCATGAAGATAACACCACAAGAGTACTTGTAGAAGTAGTAGTAGTTTTGCTAGTCCTGGCAGGGGAGTACACCAGGACAAGAGACCTTGTAGTAGAGACCTGGCAGGTGAGTGGGCCAGGCAAAAGTCATTAAAGTATTGTGATGTGTTAAAAGGGCATCCAGTCATTTTATTGGAAACAAGACAGAGTGGTACATAACAGAGTGGACAATAACACAGAAAACAGAAAAGTTTAAATACATATATAAAGCATTGTGGGGCAAGGGGGTAAAATGGGTTGGGATGGCTTTAAAATGGTGGGAAAAGGTGGGGATTGGTGGGGACCCCCCAAATAAAAAAAACAAAAAGAATTCTGTGTTTTTCTGTTTTGTCCACAATGAAAGTTGCCACTCTGTAATTGTGGTCAGTAACATCACATATAACTGGTTAAAAGTGTTGAAGAAGAATTGGCAAGTCCAAAAAACCACATTGTGAATCATTGTGGAAACATCCTGACAAATCAACATTGCTGATGCAAGTATGTTGTGAACTATTACAGAAACATCCTTATGGAAGCCTTTTTCTTGTACTTGATGAACTGTGGAAATGTCCTTATACTTTGAAGAAAAGTTGTGCAAAACTCGACTCCAAGTAGAGAGACCAAAGAATTGTTGAATACTTTGAACTGTTGTTTAAATTCAGTTGAGAGACTTATTGGAATAATATTGGAACTTTGTTGCAAGACAGGATTTCCTTATTCTTTTGAAGTGTCGGTTAAAATCCTAATTGAATCTGGGGAAGCGAGATTCACCCAGGTTACAAGGAGAAAAGGTTACTTGATTTTGAATATAACTGATGATTTTGTTGTATCTGAATTGCCATATGTTATCCTATTGAGCTATTGTATGTACAAATGTGAAGGACAGAATCCTTTTGTTAGTGTTTCCTTTAGTTTACTTTAGGCAGGGAAATCCTCATCAGGGTAGGGATAGTGAGGTGTTTATCAACCCCTTTTTGAGTTTAATAAAATGGTATCCTTCACAATGTTGTTCCCCTTCACGTTACTATCCCCCCACAGTACTCTTCTATGAACTGTTGCCCACTTTGCAACATTTAGAATGCATCACAGGGCATTTCCATTTTCACTGGAAAGCACAGCAATACCATCAGATCGAATAGAGAGAATTAATTAAATGCTGAAAGAAAAGGCAACATTCCTCAGAAAGGTCATATTAGCTTATAAGAATCAGGAGGATAAGCCAAGCTCCAATAATGTTGGATGTGGGATTTGGGCAGTTTGGATGCCTTTCCATTTGTTTTCTAAAGATTCCTGTTTTTTTTCTAAAATTGATCCCCAAGTTTGTGGGTCCCTTTGAATTGATACAGGTAATCAACTCAGTAGCGGGTAGGTTAAAAATGCCAAACAAATGGGAGATGCATCCAGTATTTCAAATAACATTGTTGAAACCAACACACACTACCTGGTAAGGCAAATACTCCACCTGTACCAGTAGTTATTGACAACCACAAAGAGTTTGACATACAAACATTCTTGAATGCCAGAGTAGTTAAAGCACAGCTACAATACCTTATAGACTGCCTAGAATTTGGGCCAGAGAAACAGTCGTGGGAGCCAGCAGATTTTGCAGATGCCCTACATTGGTAAAATAGTTCCATGCTAGGTTTCCTCACAAACCTACGCAAGTAAGAGGAACTCTAAGGGAGCGGGTACGGTCAGGAATAAGGCACGAGAGTGTGGAATAGGTTGAAGTGGCACAAGAAGGGATAGATTCCTTTCAATGATGGCTGCCAGAGGTTACATAAGAATGACAGAGAATTAATAAGGGCAGCACCTGTAAGGAAGTCCTATATAAATGAGCTCCAAAATCAAGATGGCTTCAGGACAACATTTTTCCTTGTGGTTCCTGGACCTTGAGTTGCCTTTCCTTTGGAAATTAGTTTGATTCTGTGCCTGAATGTCTTTTCTTGTTGTAAAACAAAATATACTGGTATTTCACAAAAGGTCATTAAATGGTAGATCACTCTAATGACCTATTCTTTGCAACCAACAACAGGGCTACCAATCCATTATAGATCCTTAGCCATACCCATCATTCCAATGATCATGATCTGTTCATGCATTCCTCCACCTATCCCAAATCTTCTGATATGTATAGGGGCATCCATGGGAATTATAAACACGTTCCTCCACCAGCATGCATACATAAATGTCAGAGAACCGTTTAGCACAGCTCGGTAGTACATCACTCCCCACAACATAGCAAGGTTACATATGGCAATCATCATAGCGGTGGTTAGGAAAATCATCTCATATCGATTAAAGGAGTAGTCACACCACACACCCAATATCAACAGTTTTGGATCATCCGGTATTTCGCTGCTCATCACTATTGTCAATTTACCAAGAATATTGTACCAATATTGTCTTATCTGAAGGCATTGCCAGATAATGTGGAAAAAGTTACCATTAGAAGATTTGCATCGCAGACAGTATAGGTTGCATCCTTGCCACATCTAAAAAGCATTGTTTGTGCATAGTAGGCTCTATGTAGAATCTTCAGTTGCACCAGGCGTAGTTTGGAAGAGATTTCCGCCTCGCCCGGGAACATGAGCGACTCTGCCCATCCTTCCACAATGAGGGGGCCTATATCAGCCTCCCATTTAGTTCTGAGATGTAGTAGCGTTGTGATGTGAACAATGTTATGGCCTGATATAAAGAAGAGGTAACTATGATCTCTTTTTCGGGTAGGAGATTAATCTCCACAGGTGAGTAGGGAGGATTGTTATGAAAGTCCCTTAACTTGTAATGCAGGGCATGGGTGAGTTGAAAATAATGGTAGAATTGAGTTGAAAATAATGGTAAAATGTGGTTATAGGCAGGTTGTATCGAGTTTTGAAGTCTTGGAATGAAAGCAGGTTCCCCTGTTCTACAATATCCACAGAACAATAATATTTTTTGGGATCCACAGTGTGAGCGCACCTATCTTATATGTTTCCGAGAGTTCTGTATTGCGGCATAGTTGTGAGACTGTGATTTTACCCGTCCACCCCATGAATCTTGTAACTTTTCTCTCTACCTTCATGACTTGTCGTGTAGCTGTAGGAAGTGTATACATCCCTTTTCTGCCACATAGGATTTGTAGTAGTATGGCACCGCTCATCCATGCACATTCCGTCCGTCTGTGGGGTAATTGCGGATCGCCAGGTCTTTTCTGCTGCCACTTCTTTGCGCCCTGATGCCTGCGGGTTCCGGTGCATTACCAATGGACAAAGAAAAAAAAATTAAGTTAGTAGGGCAATTTGGGGTTAGCAACCTTGCCAGAGAAGGGCCCTCAAAATAGCATCCACTTTTCAAATTCCTGTTTAGGTACAGTGATGGGGGTATTTTGTAGGACGTACATATATCTGGGAAACATCAGCATCTTGTATAATGTAGCCCTCCCCAGCAGCGTTATCGGTAATGATTTCCAATGTTTAGCATCCTCCAAGAAGCGGGCAGTTATCGGAACCAGATTATGTTTGAGAAACAACCTATGATCCTTAAACATGCATATACCTATGTATTTAAATGTGTCTTAGGCTATATAGTAGTTGCAGTTCGGGGGGATCGCTAGGTCATCCCCTTGTAGGGGAAAACCGTTATGATTCATGCCAGTTCACTGAAAGCCCACAAAATATTGCGTATTCTTTAAAAATGCGTGTCACCCTCGGGCAGGAGCGAGCAGGGTCTCCCAAAAAAATTAGGAGGTCGTCAGCATACAGCGCCACTCTGTCCTTGTGTCCAGTAGGCCATACAAAGCCACTCAACGCTGAGTTGGATCTCAACCAGATTGCCAAAGGTTCAATGGCCAGGGTAAACAGCAGCGCAGAGTGAGGACAAACCTGTCTCGTCCCACTTTCCATAGGTAAATAAGTAGATGATGTCCCATTCACGCCGACTCTGCCACCGGTTTCTCGTACAACAATCTGATCCATTGTAGGATTGAATTGCCAAATCCCATTTGTTCCATCACTTCCCCTAGAAATTCACATAGCACTGAATGAAACGCTTTCTTAAAGTCGATTGAGAGGATTGAGAGTGGGCAATGAATGAGAGGGGTTCGATGCATTGCCACATGGAGCTGCCTAATATTCATACGGGTAAACCTGTTGGGTAAAAATGTAATAATCGGTTGGCCGGGACCTTGGCCAAGATCTTAGTCCTGAATTTCTTTTTGGGTCTCTTTTTATTCTGTCTCTCTGCTCTTCCTTTCTCCTTTCACCCTTTGTTTAGGGTTGTTGTTTGATAAATGGTTGGGTTCCCTGGTTTCTCTGGTGAATGGAGCTTAGTGGGTTTATGCCTTTTTCTTTCACACTGGGTTTCCCCTGTTTATCCCATTGTGGCCCGTTTTCCCTTCCTCTTGCCGAAGACAAACACTCCTTTTGCCATACCTCCCTTACCCTTGCCTGTTCTGGGGATTTCTCAATCCTTCTTGGCAGTTTCCTATTCATTCACACTCCTCCTTCCTCCTACTAAACTCTACCACCCATTCCCACTGTGAGCCTCTCTGCATCTCTATTTGCTGTTTGCGTGTGCTCTCCTGGGGCTCCACTATGTTGAGCTTTGGGAGACTCAGCTCCTATCTGGCAAGCAGACACTCCTATTTCTCACTATGGTAACTTTCCCCTCACCGGGACTAGCTTTTGGCTCACATCTTTGGGGGGTGGGGTGGTGGGCGCCACTTGCCACTACTGGCACCTTAATCTGGATGATCAAATCTCACCTAGGCTTTGACCTTTGACACCATTTCTTTCTTTGAACTAGCTATCTGCTGTAAGATCGACCCAGTCTGTCTTTCTGAACTGAATCTGTCCTTTTGTGTGGTATTTGAAAGTCCCTTTTCATTGGTTTTGTTATGCAGCCGCCATTCCATGCAGATCAATACTCATTCCTCTCCCCCATTGGGAGAGTTTCTTTCTGCAGCCTTTGCTACCCTGACGAACCTGTAAGCACCTAGAGAGAGGCGGCCAGCGACTCCAAGGCTGATGACTGGTATTTTTTACACAGCTTGTATATCTTGACTGAAGTATCACTACTGAGTAGTAACAGATTGTTCCCCATAGTATTCCATTCCTGCTCCCTCCCTGTGTTTTCCCCCTTTGAACCTGCAGTATAACTGGTAGTGTGGGGATTAGGTAACTCCTATTCCTACTCTTCCTCATCCCAGTACATCCCAGTTACTCTCATAGAGGCTGGTACCTTACAAAGGTACCAGCCTCTATGAGCGTAACCCGTTTCCAATATTTTTATTTGCTGACTAGCCCAGAGCCATAATGCATGAGTTATAATTTCCCAAGCACATTATGGACCCATATAGACTCTGTGAGAAGCAGCGTTGGATCATAAGTACTGTTAGAAGGAAGAGTAGTACTAGGAGTAATGAAGATTACTGGTATGCAATCCCTGCATTACCTCCACATCCCTGTTCCTCGTCCCAGTACTTACTTGTGAAGTATACCAAAGCTTAGAGAAGGATGGGTCCAATAAAAAACTCAGACAACAAGAATGTTACCAGCACACCACATCACCAATTTACTCAGATGCTCTTTGCATGCAACTGCAGACACTCAACATCCCAGTGTCAGATGACATGGAATTGTAACCTGGAATGTTCAGACGATAGTGACGGATAAAGGTATTTGGGTCTGTCCATGCTGCTGCCCCACAGATGTCCAGAATGTGAACCCCCTGGGTCTCAGACCAGGATGCTGACATCCCCCTGGTTTACCGTCCCTGTATTACTGAAGTTAGAGGTTGTGCTGCATATACCTCTGTGATAGTCCATCTAATCCATCTGTTAATGGTGGTATGGATGCCTTTCTGCCTGCATCATTTCCCCAGAATGGAACAGACTGTCCAATTTTCAGAACACTTTATTCTGTCCAAATATATTAATACTGCCCTTTTTATGTCCACCAGATTCCATTTCTTTATCTTTAGGGATTATGGTCGGTCAAATTTAGGAGATGGGCAAGGAGGCATGGTCTTCGAATACCTTTATTCTTTCTTTTTTTTTGTTTGAAATGTGTTGATTGAGTTTGGACTAAAACATGCCAACTACAATGTAACTTGTTCCCTTGCCCCTTTCCCTCCCGATCCCTCCCTGCCCCCTTGCCAACTCTCGTGTCTCGGATTATGCATATACTTGTCTTCATCCCTAGAACCTGTTTTCCCATTCCCATCTTCCCTCCACCCCCTCCCCCTGCCTTTCCAACTTAGACATTTCACAATTGTTCATGAACTTTGCATCTTGTGGGTACGATCTGTTTCTGTGTTCTTTTAAGTTTTGAGGTGCGCCAATTGGTCATGTTATACCCTATCACAGTGGTCTCGAGCGCCTTCCTTCATGGGGGGAGATCATCTGGCGATGTTTGGAGGTCATTGAGGAAGGTTCCCCACTGCAGTTCCAGGTAATCTGCATCCTCCTCTCTTCTTTGCTCTCGCACTATCGCCTTTTCCACCACGGCCTACTTCAATATATCTTGGGACCATTGCTGTAGCAGAGGACCTTCAGTGTTTTCCCATGTAATCTCCATGCAACGTTTTGCAAGAACCAGTGAAAAGGCTGCTATTTTATTATTTATTGTTTCCTTTCCTTCATTGTACATTCCAGCTTTCTCCTCAATAGACCCACACCATGTGCCAAAAATCTGCGGATTCACACTTGCATCTTGGGCAAGTGTGCAAGGCTTTTGCATCTATCATATGCACATTCTGTGGAATCATGTAAACGCAGTGTATCATGTTAAATTGAATTAGTTTAAAACTGGCATTGTGTGAAACCTTTGAGTCCCTGTGTGAGCGGTCAGAAATGTGAGGTGGGCAAGTTTTGTAAAGGGTTTTCAACTTTAGAAATTGTATTAAATAAAAGGTTGGATAAACGCCTCACTATCCCTACCCTGACGGGGATTTCCTTACCTAAAATGAACTAAGGGAAACACTCTAACAAAAGAATATATGTCCCTCACACTTGTACATTGAAAAGCAATAAGGAAATGCAGAGCAGTTCAATTCAACAAGTATCTATAACATACAACTACATTCACAATATGGCCACTGTCTCTTCTCATAACCTGGGTTATTTCCCCTTCCCTATGTCTGAGCAAGGTTTTTCTCCACAGTTCTAAAGAAATGCGGAAATCCGGGTTTGCTACAAAGTTCCAACACAGTTCTTAAGGATTCAAATACGATAACAAAAATTCTGTTGTATCCACAATGTACCACCAGAAATAATATGTTCCCACTCCTCCGGGAGCAAGAACATGTTTGCCTTCTTCAAGTAACCAACAATGTCTTTATCAGGATGATTGGCCACAACTTTGATTTCAACAGAATAAGTATATTCCAACTCCTCCTTGTGTAAGAACAGGTTTAGACACCAACAATTGTCTTTGTCAGGATAATTTACCACATCAAAGGAAATAGTGTGTTCAAACTCCTCCTGGAGTAGGAACAGGTTTAAACAACAATTGTCTTTGTCGGGATCATTTGCCACATCTTTGATTTCAAAAAATGGTGTGTTGCAACTCCTCCTGGAGTAGGAACAGGTTTAAACACCAACAATTGTGTTTGTCAGGATAATCTTGCCACATCTGTAGATTGAAAAGAAACATTGTATTCTCCACAGTAAGTTAAATTAGTTGTCTTGGTCAGAACCACAGTTCAGCACTTTATCTACTATAACCTGGTTGACTCCTGTACCATGCCTTCTACTTCCACAACTTTGTTATACGCTATACTCGCCTGCCCGCTCAATGCTTCACAAAATAACAAAGTGTGCTTTATTGGTAACTTCCAGTTTAGAACAAGAACAAATTCACAAGGTTTCTGTGGTATCAATCTTTTAAAGCAATTTCCGGGAAACAAGGAACTACATTAGTGCTCTTTTGGATTCCTTGGCCACGTTACTCCTCTCCCTCTGGATACTCTTCTCCACATGGGCAGCCTGTGTGCCGCCTTTCTTTCCCTTCTACACCAACAACCAAATAGTTACCAGGATATAGTATCACTCTGCTTATATCTTGGCTTTGGCAATGTGCGTTTATCCCAATTGGTGATCTGTACATCACAACATATGAACAGCAAGTCCTACAGTTATTGGGTTCCCCACTGTTCCCCTCTCGCCTTAAACTACTTTTTTGGTATTGATATTGCTGAGGTCTTAAACACTCTTGGCTTGGGTATTTCTGGTAGGCTTTTGGTTTTAAATAAGCATCCCCCAGGGTTTTTTGGGCCTTCCACCAACTCACATGCTTGCTTGTATATTCATTCTGCTTCAACAAATGAACCTTTTGTTGCCTTTGAACAGTTTGGTATTCAGAATTGTAAACGTGACTTCTTTCACTCGCACGTGAGAAAACCTGCCTGCTGAGAACACGCGGACTGCATCGGAGCGCTGCAGGGTCACTCACACACCGTGAACTCACCGTGTAAATTGCTCGCTTCTGTTCTGCTTGCTATTTGCAGTTCTTCTAGTGTCGTGACTTCCTGCAGTTGGGCCAACAGCCTCTTCTGTCCCTCCTCTGCTCATTCTACTGGAACGTGGAGCTTCTGCTGCTCCAGGGAGGTTCAGGTGCAAACCAGCCACCTGGGCACGTGTCCCTTGCTGCTTCTGCTTCCCGCTGCTCAACCTCTGCACAATGGATTTTCAATGGGCATGCGTTGTCTTCTCACACTTCCTGCTGCGCGATCTTTGCAACAGGGACAACTTGAGGCACGTCACCGTAGCTGCATACACGGCCTGCACTGCTTCCTCCTCTCCTGATGCTCTAATGCCTGCACCTGAGGGGGCCTTTTAAGCCTCCCAGTCTCCTTCAGGTGTAGGTCATCTTTACCAATTAGCTACCGCTCCTACAGCAGTGTTCCTCTGCATCCCTCTTCCTCGCCCCCCCACACTGAAGGAATTATGGGACTTGAAATCCCTTTCAACAAAGTATGTTTTTATAACCTTTTCCACTGATTTGGTCTCCCCTTTCTACACTATTTATTGAAGAAGTATCACACAAAATGTTAGACAGTTTTGTTTCGGAAAGAGGAATAAGGCTTTCTAGCCTTTTGGTTATTATTATTCCCAAACATCCTTCCATTTCCCCCTTTCTGAGTTAGGGCAGTTTTTACCTTTATGGGTTGGAGGATTGATTTTATTCCTTTTTATACCACAAGAGTGCTGACTGATTTTCCCCACATTACGATGTTCAACATGTGGAAGAACTAGGTTGTTGTGATAACACACGATTATATACTGTGACATTTCTGATATATCTTCACTAGAGGAAGGCAATTCCATGTCTCACCTGTGAGAAACCAGAAGGTGTCTCATCCGCTAGTCATCTCTTTTGGATCCAGCTCCTGGTGGTAGACCAGTGCGGGAGGATCACCTGGATGTGGGGTCTTTGGGGAGTGGAAGTGGGACACTGGATGGTGAGACGCGGTATCCCCTTCCCTGTAACACCTTTTCCCCATCCTACCAGATAGGATACGTAGGAACTAAACCCCCAACCCCTTTCTCTAGCATGGGGTCTGGCATGGATTCACATGCTCATGAATATTCCCCGTCGTCAGGCTGGGAATCCTCGGTAAAGAAAAAATCAGTATCAGTTTTGTTTCTGATCTGTCTTTCTTAGTAGTAACCAATCACTGGTCTCTGGGTCATACTGCCCCCAGCCAATGACTGCCCTCTCCCTAAGCCCCTCCCCAGGCAGCCATCCTCAGATTTTTACCGCACGTTCAAGTGTTGGGAGTCCTCGTGCTTTAGCTCTCGAGCTTTTACTGCGTTTTGCGATCTTTCTAAGAGTTTAATCTCATTTTTCAGTCAATCAAGCCTCAAGCTCCACCGTTTCTACTTCTAATTAACGGGGACCCATTTTGGAATTTTCTAAGCCCCTCAAGGGCAAAGTTTTGTCGAGTTACGCTTCTTGGAGGGTTCCAGAAGATCTGAGGACTACCTTGTGGACATGGCCCAGGACAAGGGAACTCGACACCCGGATCCAAGCTGTTCAGGAACTGCCCTGGATGCGGATTACAGAATGTTCTCAAGGAGGATGAGCATTTGAGATGTCTCTACTGCCTTCACGAAGACAAAACGCATGTGGAGAAGGACTGTGCATTTTGCAAGAACCTGTCAGAACGGACCATGAAGGATCGGCGTATCCACCTCACCAACTGGCTGGAAGGTAAGAGCCCAGCAGGTGAGAAGAAGAAGAGGTCTGAGCGGTCTTCTAAGTCCTTTGAGGGCGCTCTGGCAACGGGGGCCCAACAGAAGGCAAAACACTGCGAGTCCGCGGGCACCGGGAGCGCCGAAGGGTCGGGCTCCTTGGCTGCCAGGCAGGGCGCACTTACACCAACGCCATCAACCACGCGCCAACGCTCTGGCTCTGGGAAGAGAAAATCTGAGAACCAGGGTAAGCTTCTGGAGAAGTCCTGGTCGATCTCGAAGGAGTCAGCTGAGGGGGAGCGAGGCAGTGACCCTCCCCCCAAGGTGAAGGCCTCAAGCGTGCCCATGGTGGTGAAGGCCTTGATTCACCTGGCTAAGGCCTCTATCGAGGGAGTCGTGGCGGCCCTGGTGAAGCCCGTGGAGGCTACACCAGTGGAGGCGACCTCGGGGACCAGAGTTTCCCTGCCACCGCGGAGGGATTCCTCTTTTCAGCCCATCGATGAGACCCCCATGAAGTCCCCGGTGGATAAAGAGGGGGGGGACGGTGGCCGTTACGGACACGGATACAGCCTCTGAGGAGGAACTGGTTGAAGTCGTGAAGGGCCTCAACAAGAGGAACCCCGAGGAGGCGGATGAAGAGAGCGACAGTGGTGCCGACGAGGCTCCCGTGGAGGAGGAGCAGCCATCGTGCCCGTCGCAACCAGTGCCCGAGCCTCAGGACAACTCGGTGGCCATTTTGATGGTAATCCAAACTTTATGCACGGAGATAAGGACGAGGTTGCCTCTACCCCCAACGGACGACCCAGGAGAACAGGGCCCATCGGAGAGCCGTCTAAACAAGCGGAGGAGAGTTCATCCCCCCGCCCTTGCGGCCCGCCCAGCCTTCATCTCCTTCCCCTGATCCTAGGGATGACACGGGAATGGATACGGCCACGACGGGGACGGGTGACGATGGCGGTGACGACGGGATGGGCCTTCCATCACCACCCCCTCGGTTCTCCCCTCCTGACGAAATTAGCTTCTTCCACGCCATGATTGCCAGGGCATCTGAGCTTTTCCAGCTCTGCCCCAAAGAACAGAAGAAGGAAGGCTTCCTCTATTAACAGCGCGAGGCCAAGATGAAGACGGTCCTTGCGGTGCCTCTGCTTGACGACATCTGGGACGAGGGACTTGCTATCCTGAAGAACCCTTCCACAACGCCTGTCAAGAGGGATGAGTACGAGAAGAAGTACCGGGTCCCCAATTCTGCCCCTTTGTGCCTTAGGGCACAGCCGACCCCAGATTCGCTCGTCTCGGCGACGGCCAAGAAGAAAACGGCGGGGCGACGGCTTCAACTTCAACCTCCCCTCCAGACGGCGAGGGAAAGAAACTGGGCGCCATGGGGCGACGACAATTAAGGCGGCCAAAGGCCTAGCAATTGTGGCCCGCTACAACAGGGAGCTCCCCTGCTGGACTTCCTACCGGACGAGAAGAGGGCGGAGGCCCTGGGGATCCTGCAGGAAGGTGAGGTGGCGTCGGATCACGCCATAACGGTGGCCACGGACATCGCTGACACCGGGTTCCGCCAGTTGGGCAACGGTGTTTGCCTTCGACGGCGGGGATGGCGGATGGCTCAAGGCAACAGATTTCCGCCGGGACATACAAACCAGAGTTTTGGACATGCCCTTTGACGGGAACAACCTGTTGGGAAAAACAGTGGATGAGTCACTTTAGGCCATCAAGGCCGACACAAAGACGGCTCGGGCCTTGGCAGTTTTGCAGCAACGACGACCGCCCTTTCGTGACTCCGGAGGCAAGCAAGGTGCCTACAAAGGATTCGGCGGTGGCTCCTCTACGTACCGCCAGGCAGCCCGTTCCTCATCGCAAGAGGCCTACAGAGGGCGCGGCAAGTCAGGAGGATCTCGTCGACGTCGCCAAGTAGGCCAGGGCGGCAAGGCGGCCTCCAAGCAGGACTGAACCGGCCGTAGCGTCGGCCCCCCACCTGAGCACCGCGGTGGGAGGCCGGCTCGCGAGGTTCGTCAGCGTGTGGGAGTCCATCTACACCGACCACTGGGTGCTGGATGCCCTGGCCCACGGGCACTCTCTCGAATTTCTAAAGAAGTGCACCCGAATTCCTCCCGTGGCTAGGGAGGAAAATCCCACCCCTCAACTGCTGTTAGAAGTAAGGGCGATGCTCAAGAAAGGTGCCATCGAGCTCGTCCCGAAGAGGCTCTGGGTCTCCGGAGTATACTCAAGATACTTCCTTGTCAGAGAGAAGGCAGGCGGTTGGCACCCCATCCTGGACCTGCGTCGGTTAAAAAAATACATCAAGGCCCAGAAGTTCCGGATGGTCACCCTCTAGCATGTGCTGGGACAGCTGGAGGCAGGCGACTTCCTATCATTGCTGGACTTGGACGATGCTTACTTCCACATCCCCATTCAAAAAGGACACTGAAAGTTTCTCAGATTCGTAGTCCAAGGATGGCACTACCAATTCAAGGCCCTGCCATTCGGATTGAAGTCGGCACCCACGGTATTTACCAAGTGCCTAGCACCAGTGGCGGCGCGGCTGTGCCTGCAAGGGATCCACGTTTACCCCTGCCTGGACAATTGGCTGACGTGGCCAAGGTGAGGTCCATCAAGTCACTTCTCGGCATGATGTCCTCTTGCATCTACCTGGTGCGCCTATGCAGGCTGCGGATGCGTCCTCTACAGGAGTTCCTCGACGCCTGTTGGATGCAAGCGGCGGGCAGCTTCGAAGACAAGCACCCGGGCAACAAGGTCTTCCCCCAAGCTATTCGGTGGTGGGGCACCCGCGCGCATCTCGCGGTGGGCACAAACTTTTAGACCCCAGCACACCAGGAGACGGTGATAACGGATGCCTCCCTGGAGGGTTGGGGAGTGCACACTGGAGATCTTCACGCGAGAGGCCTTTGGCTCCCGCAGGAGAGGTCACTCCACAGCAACATCCGGGAGCTCCGAGCAGTGTCCTGGGCTCTCAGATCATTTCTCCCATCCCTCAAGGGCAAGGTGGTGAGGATCTTCACCGACAACACCACCACGATATTCCACATCCGGAAGCAGGGAGGAACCAGGTCCCTGGTCCTATCCAAGGAGGCCCAGGATCTGTGGCATTGGGCTGTTGCCCAGGGGATGTTTTTGGTGCCCTTCCACCTAGCAGGGATAAAGAACAGCATCGCCGACTGGCTGAGCAGGGACCTGCACTCATGCCACGAGTGGGAACTGCGTCAGGACCAAGTGGATCGGCTCTTCCGATGATGGGGAAAACCCCAGATCTACCTGTTCGCGACGGCGGTGAACTCCAAGTGCCAGAGGTTCGCCAGCAGGCTTCCCCAGCCGAGAAGCGTGGGCGATGCTTTCTCGTTCCCCTGGGACGACCTGTTCCTGTATGCATTGTCTCCATTGCCAACTCAAGAGGTCCCAGTGCAGGATGATCCTCGTCGCACCGGCGTGGCTGAGACAGATCTGGTTCCCGGGCCTTCTGGACTTGTCTGCATCCCCCCCAGGCAAACTATCGACGGACGCAGATCTTCTGTCCAGAGAAGAAGGCGCCATCCTCCATCATGACCCAGGGTTGCTGAACTTGCAGGCCTGGCTCCTGTGCGGCACTAGAGTTTGGAGGGTACGATATCCCAGCGGACTGCAAGGAGGTGCTTGCAAAGGCCAGGGCATCCTCAACTCTCAAGTGCTATGGACACAAATGGAAGAGGTTCTCTGTCTGGTGCCGTGTACAGAAGCTTAACCCTTTGTGAATTACGGCCCCTCAAGTGCTGCCGTACCTGCTGTCGCTGGCCAAGGCAGGGCTGGCTCATGCCTCCATCAAAATACATCTGGCGGCGATCTCCCGCTACACCAGAACTACGGGACGATCATCTCTGTGGACTCATCGCCTGGTAAAGGAGTTTATGAAGGGACTCTTCCGTTCATTCCCGCCGGTGAAGGCTCCGGCTCCGCCATGGGAGCTCAACGTGGTGCTGACCAGGCTCATGGGGGTGCCTTTCGAGCCTCTGCATTCGGCACCGTTGAAGTTCCTGTTGTGGAAAACAGCATTTCTTGTGGCCATCACCTCCGCACGACGAGTGGGAGAGATCCAGGCCCTATCCTGCAAACTTCCATACTTGACTTTTCACGAGACGAGGGTGGTGCTGGCACCCCTCCTTCATGCCCAAGGTGCCGTCGGACTTCCATCTCAACGAGCCCTTGGTGTTACCAATTTTCTTCCTATCGCCTTTGTCGCCTGCTGAGAGGACTTTGCACTCGCTGGATGTAGCTAGAGTGCTGAAGTTCTACGTGGACCGCACGAAGAGTTTTCGGAAGACATTACAATTGCTTGTGAACTTTGGACCTGTGAACCAAGGGAAGGCCCTCTCGAAGGCTTCCATTTCCAGATGGCTCTCTGGCTGCAT
Organism: Ambystoma mexicanum; assembly: GCF_040938575.1. Lineage (NCBI taxonomy): Eukaryota > Metazoa > Chordata > Amphibia > Caudata > Ambystomatidae > Ambystoma > Ambystoma mexicanum. Next base: position 623,562,597 of record NC_090928.1, on the reverse strand, counting down.
CATGCACCGTCACCGGTTGGCAAACCGACCGTTGTCCGGCTGTCCGAGAGCCCATTCGACCAGAGCGATCGCTGCTACCACGGCGTTCTCGTCTGGTGTACCCCTGCTGCTATGTGGAGGCCGACACACACCTTCACGAGATTCTACTGTGTCGACCAGGATTCCAGGGAGGAGTCCAGGGTCGGCCAAGCAGTTCTGCGCAACCTGTTCGCCTGAAGGTGGGCCTGGTGAGGAGGTAAGAGTTGCTTAATGTTGAGTTTATGTAATGCTTAATGTTGAGCCTTGCCACCTCCCGTGGTTGTGCATGTGTGTACTGTTATGTATTCTTATATTCATGAGCATGTGAATCCATGCCAGACCCCATGCTGGAGAAGGAACAAGTTACTTACCTGTAACTGTTGTTCTCCAGCATGGGTCTGGCATGGATTCAAATGCGAAAACTCCCTCCTACCCCTCTGGGGCTCTTCACTTGGTCATACTGCCACTTTACGTGCTACCAAATCTGACGATGGCTGCCAGGGGAGGGGCTTAGGGAGAGGGCAGTTATTGGCTGGGGGCAATATGACCCAGAGACCAGTGATTGGTTACCACTAAGAAGGAAAGATCAGAAACAAAACTGATACTGATTTTTTCTTTACCGAGGATTCCCAGCCTGACGACGGGGAATATTCATGAGCATGTGAATCCATGCCAGACCCATGCTGGAGAACAACAGTTACAGGTAAGTAAGTTGATCCTTCCCACACAAACACTTTCTCACGGACAACTCACTGTGAGAGAAAATGGACTAACGCCCAAGCCGTAAATCTGACATGTCCCAACACAAGGGTCATGCAATTACTGATAATTACATACAACTAACTTCCATCACACTTCCCCACACGAATAAAAGGTGGTGCACGAAAGCACTCTCTGAGCAAGGCAAAACGCACAAGGAAGCAGCAGTACCGAGATGGCAGTTTAATACGAGGAGAATGACGGCAAGACCAGAGAGGGTTGCAAGGATGGAAGTGCCCTTGACCTTTTTGGAGGAAAACTGCTACTTTCACGAGCGCTCGAGAATAAGAAACTTAAGACTTAGAATTAAAGCTGAAGAAAGGTGCATTGTGTGTCAGAGGTAACAAGGGCTCTCCTGCGTCGATATCCAAGGTGGGGAGGATCGATTGCCGCCGTGGTACTGTCCTTGGCTTCTACAACAAAGCAGAGCCAGTAAAGTCAGCACAGCCGGTGAGTTGGGGGGACTGAAAGCAGACCGGTCTGTGTTAGAACCAAGGTTGCAAGCAGCAACTTTGTATGAAGCAATCTGAAGAAACAGTGTTTGAGGCATATGTGATGATCAACGTGAATATAATTAAACATATGAGGAATGACTGAACTTTCTGGAGCCAAGGTAGATACCATATACAGAGTGGTCTGGCACCACATGGGTGCTCATTCGAAGGTCTCTGTTCTGTATCCAACTGAGAGGTGGCACATGTGAACTGTGAGTTGTGAAATCGAAGTGGTGCTGCAAAGGGTCAAGCTAAATCCTGTGCACATTCAATAGCTAAAATGAACTGCAATTGGTCCGAGTCTGGCCGAGGGAGAATGGTTGTGCAAGAGGAAGGATCTGAGCCCGGCTCGGAGGGATCCAGGGTGAACCGTGAGTCACCTGAGAAAGGATATTCTCTGAACATTGGATAAGGGAACCTGAGCCCAGAAGAGGGGGATCAAAAGTAACGATTGTGGTATAAAAGGGATCTGAGCCCAGGGGATCCAAGGTGAACAGTGAATCACATAACTTGAGTACTTGTAAGAGGAAAGGAACATTTAATTTGTTTTGGTACATCAGCCCCCTGCATCAAGAGACTTGATAACCTAAGAGACTTGGGCACAGAAGGCCCTGATCCTGGTAATGCAACTGTGTCCTCGTGCCGAAGAAGCCAGAGAGTGTGTTATGCTCGAGTGAACCACCTTGTCCCGTGATGAAAACTTGGGGAAGGGAGGCCAACGGCCTGAACATCCTGGCATCTCATACACTTCTTTTTTTTTCATGGACACTACCCTACACTATTTGTATTTAGTGGTGAGGATTGGCAAAAGCTTTTTGTTGTTGACGAGACTCCACTAGTATTGCATTATTATTATTTGATGGTCATAGCTTGCTCCCATCTGTAGATATAGGATTAGATAGGCGTTCATCACACCCTTGTTAAAGTTCAACAAACACCCTTGAACTGTGGTCACTCGTGTCTGTCTTACTATTGATGCCATGCCTTCCTCACACACCCCACGGATTCCTCTCACCTCCCTGGGCCTTTTCTCCTCCCAGGTGATCCTCCCGCAGAACACCACCCCCAATGTCAGGATCAGGAAGCGTTTGCCTTTCCTTGGCCACCTGGGAGGAGTCCTTAGGCAGGGGTTTAGTGAGGGATCCGTAGGATTCATCACACCCCAACACAGATTTTGGACCTTGTTTTTTCTTCCAGTGGTGTTCACAAATCACATTCCCACTTCTCCTTAACCATAAGGGGGGTTGGGTGGGGGGGGGGGCGGCATCACGCTCTCTTGGAGTGCCACATATAGCCACGTGATTGCATGCCTCTCTGTTCTCCCGTGAGGCTGACTTGGAGGAGCAGAGTGACTGTGGGTTCCTCCAGAATGGATTCCCACTTGTCAGCTAGGGCCCTTGTCAAGCATGCAAAGTTTAAAAACTGCCCCTCTTGCATGTGAAATCTTTGCACCCATTCTACGAGCGACATTCAGAGGCCCCTCTTGAACATGTCTCACAGCTTGCTAAGTCGTGCCCTATCCCATCTGTTTGAGCCAGTATCATTCAAGACCTTCTTGAATTCGGGAAATGCATTCAGTGGTATTTCTGTGCTATACCCCTACCCCAGTTGCAGTTTGAGGCATTCTCTTCTCCATACCTGTTGCACCACCGTCGTGATGCCTGTTGCCTGCTCTCCTCCTGTTCCCCCAGAGGTGTTCCATCCTTGTATGATGTAGCAGAGTGGGCCCAGTAAAAGCCTGTCCGATCCTCCTGTCTGGGCGTCCCATTTGGCTGCATGCTGTAGCTGAGTGGCCTTATAGTATAACTCGTAGTCAGGTAAGGGGAAAGTCTGCCGTCTGAGTAGCGCCTACGTAGTGTGCAAGGGATACTCTACTCCTCCCCCTGGCCCAAAGGAACCCTGAGATCATACTATCCAGTTTTTAAAAAAAGGGGGGCCTGTACAAATATGGTATCTTTATGAAGAAATAAAGTAGCCGCTGTAGGATGAACATCTTACAAACCGCTATTTTCCCCATGAGTGAAAGAATTAACTCACCCCAGAATATTTGGTTTTGTCCCCTAAGTCTGTGATCGCACTGTGCACGTTTAATTGAAATGTGCCTGTTTGATTGAAATGTGTCCGCACCGTTTTGGTGGATTTGTATAACCAGGTATTGAAGGGATTTGGTCTCCCACTTTATTCCTACCTTTTGTAGGTCTGCCCAAGCTTTCCATTTCAAGGAGCCCAGAGGGAATGCCACCGACCTTTCCCTATTAATACAGAATACAGACAGTCTCCCCACATTGGTCATTACTTCCAGCATGTGTGGGATATGCAGAATTGGGTTGTGGACATATAGAAGGACATTGGGCCTCATTATAACTCAGGCGATCCGGAAATAACGGTGGCGGTAAACCCGCCGCCACCGTTGTTTCCGGACCGCCTGATCCCGACTCCTGCAGGCGGGGGGTGATGTTCCCGCCAGGTCTGACCTGGCGGGTTTAACACCGCCCGCCTGCAGGCGGCCGAGGAAACACCTGCAGCATTACGAGATGCTGCCGGTGTTTCCATGATCCCCATTCCCATCGAGTCCCATAGGACTCGATGGGAATGGGGATTAACACCATTCCACCTCCGTGATTCCCGGAAAAACGGGGTTGTAATGCCCCGGTAATTCCAGGAATCACGGAGGCAGAATGGTAATACGAGTCTGGCGGTAACCAGGCAGTTTTAGTGCCGCGGTTACCGCCGGACTCGTAATGAGGCCCATTGTCTCCATATAAGGAAATAAAGTGGACCCGCCTGTCTACCGTGATTCCTGCATCCCTGAATTGGTCCCGAAAGATGTTTACCAGGGGTTCCCGGGCAAGGGAAAACAGGATGGGAGAGAGGGGGCAGCCCTGCCGTGGGCCCTGCTCCAGCTGCCACTTAGGGGAGACTTTGCTGCTCATCTTCACCCTCGCTAGAGCGCTCTGATACATTAGCCGAATCCATTGCTGCATGGCTGGGCCTATCTCTACTCTAGTCAATATCTGAAAGATCCCGTCCCAATCCACTGAATCAAACACTTTGACCGCGTCTATGGCTACCACTGCCACTTCCCTATTTTCGTCCCCCACCTTTTTCAGAACATGCTGTCGCCGACTCAAATTCACTGTTGTGTTTCTCCCTTCCACAAAACCACATTGATCTTGGTGTACCAGCACCCTCATGTGTTTCGGCAGTCTATTGGCTAGGACGTTGCCCAGGTTTTTCCAGTCCACATTGAGAAGAGAGATGGGACGGTATGACTCGCATCTTCACGCGTCTTTCCCTCGCTTTGCCAGCACCACAATTATTGCCTCCTGCAAAGATTCCATCAGCATACCTGTCTGAAAGGCTTTATGAAAAGGTTTTTTCAGTTGGGGGACTAGGAGATCTGCATATGCCACGTACAATTCTGTGGGAAGGCCATCCCCTCCCGGGACTTCCCGATCCCCTAAGAGGCTATTGCCGCCCTTATCTCCCCCTCCGTAATTGGGTCCTCTAATTCCTCTGCTGTTATAGTCGTCAGCGATGGCAGGTGGACTTGGTCTAATATGTCTGTCATGATCTCTATATCCAGCGGTCCCCTACTAGTGTATAGACCCATGTAGAAGTCTTGAAATTCCTTGTTAATACCTACTTGTGTGTTTATCTCCTCTCCTCTCCTCTGTCTGTTACTATTCAGGTCACTATATCTCTCGGGTTCTCCCGTTTGAGAAGCAAGGCCAATAGCCGTCCCGCTTTATCCCCTTCCCCATGAATCTGTTGGATATATTGAGCATAATCATGGTTTCCCAATCATTCCTGAGCTTCGGCTCTCATCCCCTTTCCCTTAGCAGGTCTGCTCTGCAGAAGGAGCCTCTGGCTAGTGTGAAGGAATCATGAAGTAAGACACAGACAACAGATTTACGTTTCCATATAAAATTGTTTATTTTCCTTATGCCAAGATGAAGCAAGGCCTAACTTGCCCTATGCTAAGGTGGGATTGCCCTACCTAAAGAAACTAAGGATAGTCTCTGTCATTAAGTTCAACTCAAAAGTCTATCTGTGTCCAAAACCTGTGTAGGGATGTCGGCAACCGAAAGAAAGTGCACCAAATAAAGTTGAGAGCTTCTTCCAGCTCCTGGTTTGCATTTCAGCTTCCCCTTCACCAAGTTCAAAACAGTTCCAAAAAGGCCTCGGGTTCCCTTCCCCAAGAGCTCAACACAGTTCCAAAAGGGCCTCAGGGTTTCCTTCCCCAAGAGTTCTCAACATAGTTCACAAAGTCCCAAGGTTCCCTTCCACAAAGAAGTCTGCTATTCCAGCTTCAAAACTACAATCAGTTCAAAACCTCTTGGCTTTCAATACAATTCCAGTTCAACTTTGTATGCATCCAGGTTTCTTAATAGTCCCTACAGATTGTTATTTTCTTCAATCAGCCTCTGTATCTTGGCTTTCCTTGGATCTTTCCAAGTAGGGGCCACTCGGTCTAAGCACAGTTGTTGGACCACACGGTCCACCCATTACAGGTAATGCAAATGATGACCCTTGGTACTTTGTTCCGTTCTGGTTTGTTTTCTTGGTTCTTCCAAAAAAGGGGTCACTTTGTCTTGGTGCAGTTGTCAGACCATGCGGTTCACCCATTACAGGTCACACAACCGTTAACCCTTGCACGTTGTTACCAACTTCTGTTTTCTCGTTATGCACCTGTATCATTAGTTGGCACTTAATTCTGCTTCTCTTTAACTGTATCTTGGTTTTAACACAATGGGCCTCATTACGACCCAGGCGGTAAGTTACCGCCTGGGCCGTGACTTTACCACCATGGCGTAAACTACGTTTACGCCATGGTGGTTGGCGGATTTACCGCCCCATTCCAACCTTGGCGGGGCGGTAAATCCCCATTTTCCCATTTACCCTTCCCCATTCCCATTTTGCCCCTTAGGGCATAATGGGAGTGGGGAAGGCGTTAATTACGCCACCGTAAATTACGGTGGCGTAATTAACTCCATGGTCCTTTAGCGCCATGGATTTTAACACCTGCTAAAAGCAGGTGTTAAAACCTCCATGGCGCTAAGGGACCTCGTACTCAGGCGGTAAGGGTCGGCGCTGTTTACGCCGCCGTAAAACCCTTACCGCCTGAGTCGTAATGAGGCCCAATGTGTTTTACATACCTTTTGTATCTCTCTCTGGGCTCACCCTTATTTCAGCTTCTTCTTAGCATACCTTGGTTATAGGTTAAAGGTTTGAATCAAAAGGTTCGAATTACAATTGGTTCGAATCAAAAGGACCGAAAACAAAAGGTTCGAAATATCTTTTTTTTTTGTAATTTTGTTTTTTTTTCAGGGGGAGGGGTCCCCCTAACTCCTGTTTTTGTGGTAAAAACCACTTTTTTTTCCTACACGGAAACCCAAAAAAATATATATAATGAAAAAAAATTTGAACCTTTGGTTTTCGATCCTATTGACTCCCACCTTTTGCATTCGAACCTTTTGTAATCGATCCTTTAACTGGACACCGCATACCTTATATCTCATACAAACCTTCAGGCTTTCTTGCCAACACAGGTTCTTTCTCTAAACCTGTGTCCTCAGTCAACATTCAATGCTGTTTCTCGTTGGTGGTCTCTTGACTTTATCACAACGTATATTTTCCACAATTCACTCCGTGGTGTTCATCCTTTTCCACCACCTTGTTTTCACATTGCCCATTAGTGCTCATCATTTGCTTTTCACTCAGTTCATAAATACTCCTTACTTGCTTTCACTTTGTTTATAAGTGCTCATTAATTGCTTTCACTTTGTTTATAAGTGCTCATCACTTTGTTTTCATTCGTGCTGCATTTCCATACACTTTTCATATGTTTCCTTGAATCCGGTATTGTGAAAAACCTGAAGGTATCTCACCCGCTAGTCCTCAAAGATCTGTCATCCAGATGGCCAGGACACGGCCATTGCTATTGGATCCAGTTCCTGGGGGTGGAAGTGGGACACTGACAGGTGAGACGCAGTACCCTCTTGCTTATAAAACCTTTTCTCCATCCTAACCCATAGGATATTTAGAAGTTCTACCCCGACCCCCTTTCGACACAAACACTTTCTTACACCGTGAAAGACAACAGACTAACACCAGAGCCATTTACCAGACATGTCCCAACACAAGGGTCAGGCAGAGTCAGTCAATTGACAATAACTGTCCTACAGGGATAAAAGGCAGAGCACCAGAGCACACTTTGAGCAAGGCCAAACGCACGAGAAAGCAGTTATTCCAGGATTGCAGTTCAAACGGAGGAGAATGGTGGCAAGACCTGAAAGGACGACAAGGAGGGAAGTGCCCTTTTAGACCCAGACTAGCAAAGCCTCAGTGAAAGGAATCGTTAGACCGGGAACTACAGCTGGCACTGATAACCAAGGCAGGGAGATGCGCTTGCTGCCGTGGTACCATCCTTGACTCCAGAGACAAGAAACACCAAGGAGTTCAGCCCAGCCGTCGAGTCGGAGGGAGAACCCGATAGTAAACTGGACTGTGTCGAGTGAAGGTTTGGCTGAAGTCAAATGGAGACAAGACGGAGGTGCTGGTGGTGGGCTCTCCTCCTGATCCTTCACTTTGGGTATCTTCTTTTTGGCCATCTTCTCTTGGCCCTCTCCCGGTTCCGGTTGCTAAGTTAAACAACTTAGGAGTGGTCTTATCAGCTACTCTCTCTATGGATGCTCAAGTGTCGGGGGTCTGTCAAGCCGCCATTTCCACCTTAAGATACTGAGAAAGGTACTTCCCCTTCTACCCTTGACCCTACGGCCGCCGGTGGTAGCGGCCTTGGTTTTAAGCGGCTTGGACTATTCCAATGCCTTATACCTAGCTCAGCCTAAAGGCATAGTCCAGCAGCTACAACACCTACAAAATCTGGCAGCTCTGGTGGCAACGGGATCCCCCTGCGAGGCTCATATCTTGCCAGTTCTGCGCTCTTTGCATTGGCTGCCAGTGGGCCAGCGCATCAGGTTCAAGACGCTTTCTGCGCTCTTTGCATTGGCTGCCGGTGGCCCAGCGCATCAACTTCAAGACACTTTGCCTTGTTCATCGCGCATTGAACAATCAATGGGCTGAATACCTATGGGCGAAATGTACCAGCTATCTCCCCACTTGGCCATTAAGATCAGATTCAGCAGGTCTGCTATGTGTACCAGCTTTCCGTCATTCTCGGATTGGAGGCCGGGCTTTCTCGGTGGCCGCAGCACAATCATGGAACAACCTTCCACTGGCATTGAAAAACCTGTCCAATCATCTGGCGTTTAGAAAAGCTCTTAAAACGTATCTGTTTTAGATGTCTGAGTTTAGATGCACTTGTGGATAACTGACCTCTCACTCCAGCGCAATGATACTCTTGGGTGATCGCACGCTTTACACATTTTCATAACATAACATAACAAGGTTGCAAACGGCAACATGAAATAAATTGAAAGAACTTATGAACAAAGAGCCTGTGTGTGAATGAACTTTTAAAGCCCAGGGAAAGACCAGCTGCAGAGTGGTATGGTGCCACGTGGGCGCTCATTCGAAATACTCTGGCTGGTCCCCTTTTGTTGAAACTACAGATACCAAGAGGCCCTATGAGAGCTGAACGTAAAAGGTCAAAGTGCCCAAATAAGCAAGTGCCCTCCTAGTTGATCTCTTCCTTGGGCCAGTATAATAATGGCAATTCTGAGGGTCATTTTGAAAAGAAGGAAAGGGAAAGGTTTGATAACAACCTATAAAGGCTTCTGGGACTGAAGGTTATTTATGAAAAGCAAATGGGGGTTACAGTGTCTCACCTAAGAACGTCCTCTCCCAACTCCCCAAGTCTGCTCCACCCAGGTGATCCTCCCTCGCATATCCCTCCCCAGGGTCGGGATCCAAAAGCCATGGCCTTTCCCTTGCCACCTGAGCAGAGGAAGTCGGAGAAAAGGAAGTGAGAACTCTCTCAGGTTTCTCACACTAGGTCTCCCTCTAATATATGTATTTTGGCATCGGTGTATTTTAGGCGGGATAGTAGTTCAGCCCTCATACCATGCGTGATAGCTATACACTTCCCCAGGTTAGTCACCTTAAATGCATCCTATACATTATTCTATAGTCCTATACCAGGTTTTTGTTGAGATCGAAGCACTCCATGATAACCTGTCTATGTCCTCTCTATAGAAGTTATCCCAGAGTACTTCCGCTCTAAATTTCCATGATGGTATTGCTGTGATGCTGGAAATGCATCGGAGGGACAGGGCCTCCGTATCCTTGTCCTTTACTGCTTTTTATCGTGTGTTCTGTTGTGTTTTCCGCGCAGGAGTTCATGTGGGACTCCTGGCGGTGCAGCTCTCTTTCTTTTGGTTTGGTGAACGGACCCGTGGGATACCCTTATGGCACCCCTGGGTGGGGGTACAACCCTGTGCCCCTAGTGTATGTTTTTGGGCACCTGTGGATGGCCCACAGAGCAGGGTATGGGCTGGTGGCAGCTCCATGCTGAATTTGACAGGTGCGCAGAGTATCCTCCATTTTGGGATACCCCGGCCCTGCCATTGGGATCAGTTGATCCCTGATGGAAAACAAGATGGCCCGGTGGCCTCTTGCTTTCTATTACTCATTACCCTGTTTTCCCAAAGTCCTGGGAAACCCTGACTCTGTCCCTTCCCCCTGGCTGGCTGTTGGATGGAAGTGCCATATATGGTGTTGTTGTGAAGGCCCAGTCAGACTAGCTGGAGCCTTCTCGGTGATGTACGTTGTGGGTACCTCCTGTAGGTGGGACCTGGGTGAATAGAGTGTGTGACGAATATGCATTCTGTGTTGTGGGTGTCTAGTATCTGGTGGTTGACACAATGACCGAGACAACCCTGCCCGAAACCGGTATGAATGCAGCTTGGAGTGTTGAATGGCTCGGTACTTGTCCCAATACACATAACTTGTGAGTGTCTGGAGAGAAGTGAATGGCCTGAATACCTTGTGTGCCTGATTGGCTGCCTGCCTGCATGAATGCCCGTAGTCATGATTGGATGCTTGAGTGTGACCCAGCGGAATGCATGGGAGATCAACAGTATATCTGGGGACCTCTCACTGCTAGGAATCGTGTTCAGAAGCTGAAGTCCACTACTACGAGTAACTGGATTAACTGACGCTTGACCTTGAAGCCCTGCTGGACGAGAAGAATTGCTGTTGATCTCCTTCACAATCTGAAAGCTGTTGTGCCTCCAAGGACTGACCCAGAGAGGACCTGGTAAGGCACCCTCTTCCCGAGCTACGAGGGACCATCGTGCACAGCTGATCTTTGCCAACGCTCCCTGGTAGACAGGCCTACGACAGGCTGCCGACCCGATACAGCGACTGCTGCGGAACTCCAAGGAGAAGCACTCGGACTGTTGTCCGCCACTGTCGACGACCGCCGTCGCCGACCGGAGCCGCCGTGCTCCCGTTTGCCTAAGAACTTCCATTGATCATCGGATGCTCTCGTCTGCATCGTCACCCGCTTGTCTCCCGCTGGAGAAGGCCCGACCGTCGACGCACCGAGGAGCATCCACCGGTGGGTTTCCTGCCACCTACAGACCGCAGAGACGCCGACGACTCGACGCCGTTGCTGGGCCCCAGTTCTTCATCATCTCTTTGCGGTCCAGAACTATTGTCACCGAGGTGCCCCGCACGCCTCTTCCTTGCAGGACGCCAACGCTCTGTCATCGACGAGCACCGCTAGGAACGAAGCTGCCACTTCCCTGCCATAGTTCACCCTGTTCACCGTCGGACGTTCGACGACCCGTGACTCCTGCCTTAAAGGGAGGGCACTCAAGAAGGGCCGTTGATTCCCCGACACCGAATGCCAAGTTCCCCGACACCTCTCGACGATCCGTGGCTCCTGCCTGAAAGGGAGGCACTCAAGAAGTATCGGTCGGTGCATCGTCGGAGAACTCTACTCCACCAGGTACATTGGGGGGGTAAAAACCTTAATAGGAAGAAATAAGACTATCGGACAATGTATGGACTGGGCTTTTGCTATATATCTTTATTTACAGGTTGCCCAGGTGGGGGGATCTCCACACAGAGCTGTGTCCAGGGTATGGGGCCAGTATTCTGCCTATTGTTTCAACCATCTTACGTTCCTGCCTATCTCTATTGCTGGTTTACTCGTTATTGATCTGTGTGACATTTTAACCGTACAGTTGATGCACTTTAATGAGATTTGATAACATTAGTGGTACCACTCTAGACGTGTATATATTTATCATTATTGACTTCCAGGTACAAAGTGCGTTATTGTGATCGTGTACATACCTTTGAATATTAATTATATAAAGACTGTGTTTTCAGTAATAAAGTGTGTGGACATTCCTTTGTGGGGGTTGGGGGACTACACTGTACCTAAGAACCAGCCCGCATCACCTCCTGAGAAGCTAAGCTTTGATTGCTTGTCCATTGTTACCACAATAGAGAATCTTGGCTGGGGTCCTCTGCGCCTCTCCTCTACCATATAGAGAGCAGAAGTACAGACACCCCCTACCGGTCTTTACAATTGCCCCTCTTCTCTTCCCCCATTTCAGCGTGGTTCATAAGGGGGCGTGGTCTGATATTGTCTTCCCCAGATAAACGGCTTCACCATAGTCTGCGAAGCGGGCCTTTTGCACTAGAAGAAGGTCTATGCAGGAGTGGGTGCCATGGGGATGGGAAAAAAGAACAGCCCTGTTCTTTGCCTTTCTGCTCCCGCCACAAGTGCACCAGGCCTAATTCTGAAATTACTTTCCTCATGGATTTCACTGCCATTGGTTTATACGATACCCCAGGTCATGACGTACCCAGTTGTGAATAAGGCGGGCAATTGCAGTCTTTCTCCAGCATGGGGTCTGGCATGGATTCACATGCTCATGAATATTCCCCGTCGTCAGGCTGGGAATCCTCGGTAAAGAAAAAACCAGTATCAGTTTCGTTTCTGATCTGTCTTTCGTAGTAGTAACCAATCACTGGTCTCTGCGTCATACTGACCACAGCCAATGACTGCCCTCTACCTAAGCACCGCCTCTGGCAGCCATCTTCAGATTTTTACCGCACGTTCATGTGTTGGGATCCTCGTGCTATTGCTCTCGAGGGTTAGTGCTATTTTTTCACGTTTTTTGCTCAAAAACTTTGTTTTTTCGGTCAAAAGAGCCTCAAGCTCCACCGACTCTCTATCCGATCAACGGGGTCCCGTGTCGGATTCGTCTGCGCCCCTCAAGGGTGAAGATTTCGTCGAGCTACGCTTTGGAGGACTCCAGAAGCTTCTCAGGCCCGGACATGGCCCAGGAGAAGGGAAGCTCGACGCCCGGAAAGCTGTTCAGGGTCTGCCCTGGATGCCAGCTGCAGAACGTCTTTAAGGAGGACGAGCACTCCTTTTGTCTCTACTGCTTACATGAGGACAAGACGCACGTGGAGAAGGACTGTGCGTTTTGCGGCAATATGTCGGAGCGGACCATGAAGGACCGCCATCAACGTCTCGCCAACTGGCTGGAAGGGAAGAGCCCGTCAGGCGAGAAGAAGAGGAAGAAATCCGAGCGGTCTTCTAAGACCTTTGAGGACGCCCCGGCGACAGGGGTCCAACACAAGGCCAAGCACCGCGAGTCCGCTGGCACCGGGTGCGCCGAACGGTCGGGCTCTACGGGCGCCAGGCAGGGCGCACCCTCCCCGGCACCATCAACCACGAGCCAACGCTCTGGGTCGGGTAAGAGGAAGGGCGAGCACCCGGCAAAGCTCCTGGAGAGGCCCCGGTCGAGCTCGAAGGCCCCATCGGAGGGGGAGCGAGGCAGTGTCCCCCCCCTCAAGGATAAGGCGGTGAGCGCACCTAAGGTGGTGAAGGCCTTAATCCATCCGGCCAAGCCCTCTATCGATACTGTCGCGGCGACCCTGGCTCAGCCTGTGGAGGCTACGCCAGTGGTGGCGACCTCGGGGCTCAGAGTCTCCCTGCCACCTCGGATGGAGTCCTCTTTTGTGCCCATCGATAGGACCCCCGTGAAATCCCCGGCAGGGAAGAAGAAGGGGGGCAGGGCGTCGTCTTAGATTCGGCTTCAACCTCGGAGGAAGAGCTGATCGAGGTCTTAAGCCACGGCCTTGGCGTGGAAGAAGACCGGCCCGTCGGGATGGATCCTGACGCAGGTGACAACGACATCGTCGAGGGTGCCGACGGGGCCCCTGATCGCCCGTCGGATTCCCCTCTGACAGTGCCGCAGGACAACTCGGCGGCCATTTTGTTGGCTATACAGTCCTTATGCTCAGAGATAAGGACGAGACTACCGTTGCCGACGGAGGAACCTCTCCCGTCGGGGGAGCCTGAACCGGGACCTTCTGGCGTTCCCCCGCCCAAGAAAAGAAGGATTCACCCTCCACCTCCTTTTCAGCCGTCGCGCACCGTCCAGCCCTCCTCCCCGTCCACCCGAGGGGATGATACGGGGACTGACACGGCAGCGACGGGTACGGACGACGAGGTATACGACGAGGATCTAGCGTCGTCACCTCCCACCAGGGCTTCTCAGCCCGATGAGATTGGTTCGTTCCACTCCATGATCGCCAGGGCATCCGAGCTTTTCCAACTCTGCCCTGAGGAGAAGAAAAAGGAAGGATTCCTTTATCAACGGCGCGAGGCCAAGAGGAAGACGGTCCTCGCGGTGCCTCTACTGGACGACATTTGGGATGAGGGCCTCGCCCTCCTCAAGAACCCTTCCACTACGCCAGCTAGAAGAGACCGGTACAAGAAGAAGTACCGGGTCCCGGACGCGGCCCCCCTGTGCCTCCGGGCGCAGCCTACCCCGGACTCCGTCGTCTCCGCGGTGGCCAGGAAGAAAGCGGGGGGGTGCGGCCTCCACATCGACTTCCCCACCGGACGGCGAGGGAAAGAAATTGGACACTATGGGACGCAGGGTCATCTCGTCTGCAGCGACGACGATTAAAGCGGCCAACGCCTTGGCTATCGTGGCCCGCTACGACAGGGAGCTATGGTACAAACTGGCTCCCCTGCTGGACTTCCTACCGGACGACAAGAGGGCGGATGCCCTGGAGATCCTACAGGAAGGTGAGGTGGCGTCGGACCACGCCATCACTATTGCGACGGACATCGCCGACACTGGGTTTTGCCAGTTGGGCAACGGCGTGTGCCTTAGGCGGCGTGGATGGCTCAAGGCTACGGACTTCCGTCAAGACGTACAGACCAGAGTCCTGGACATGCCGTTCGATGGGAACAACCTGTTTGGGAAAACAGTGGACGATTCCCTTCAGGCCATTAAAGCGGACACTGAGACGGCCCGGTCCCTTGGGGTTCTGCAGCAACGACGGACGCCCTTTCGGAGCAGCGGAGGCAAGGGCGCCTCCAAAGGTTCCGGCAGCGGTTTCTCCACCTACCGTCAAGCGGCCCGCTCGTCGTCTCAGGAGGCCTACAGAGGACGAGGCAAGTCCGGCGGACCCCGCCGTCGTCGCCAAGGAGGTCAAGGCGGCAAAGCCTCGTCGAAACAGGATTGAACCGACCGTGGGGTCGGGCCCCCACCGATGCACCCCGGTGGGAGGCCGGCTGGCGAGCTTCGTCAGCGTGTGGGAGTCCATCTCCACCAACCGTTGGGTGCTGGACGCCTTAGCCCGGGGCCACGCGCTCGAGTTTCAAAGAAGGTGCCCGCGCGTCCCCCCCGTGGCCAGGAAAGAGCTTCACGTCCCTCAGCTTCTCCTGGAGGTAAGGGCGATGCTCAGGAAGGGCGCCATCGAACTCGTCCCAAAGAGGCTTCGGGGCTCCGGAGTTTACTCGAGATACTTCCTCGTGAAGAAGAAGACGGGAGGATGGCGCCCCATCCTAGACCTGCGACGTCTGAACAAATTCATCAAGGCGCAGAAGTTCCGGATGGTCACCCTCCAGCACGTCCTGGGTCAGCTGGAGGAAGGAGACTTCCTGTCGTCGTTGGATTTGGAGGATGCCTACTTCCATATTCCCATCCTAAAGGGGCACCGAAAATTCCTCAGGTTTGTGGTCCAAGGGCATCACTACCAGTTCAAAGCCCTCCCCTTCGGACTACGGTCGGCACCCAGGGTATTCACCAAGTGCCTTGCACCGGTGGCGGCGCAGCTGCGCCGCAAGGGGATCCACGTCTACCCCTACCTGGACGACTGGCTCATCCGAGCCAAGACGAGGGAACTCGCCGTGGAGCACACGGCAAGGACCGTCCAACTTCTCACGGACCTGGGATTCTCCGTGAACTACGCCAAGTCCCACCTGGTACCCGCGCAAAAAGCACTGTTTCTGGGAGCGAAGCTCGACACAGTGTCCCTTCTGGCCTCCCCGTCGGAGGAAAGGACCAGGTCCACCCTGGGCAAGGTACAGCGGATGTTGGCTTCCGACGCGGCCAAGGTGAGGTCCATCAAGTCCCTCCTCGGAATGATGTCTTCTTGCATCTACCTCATTCCCATGTGCAGGCTCCGGATGCGCCCGTTGCAGGAGTTCCTGGACGCGCGCTGGATCCAAACGACGGGCGGCTTCGAGGAGAGGATCACACTCGACGAGAGTTTCCGCCGAGCGGTCCGGTGGTGGGGCACCCGCGCGCATCTGACGGCGGGCATGGACTTCCAGACCCCAGACCACCAGGAGACAGTGACCACGGATGCCTCCCTGGAAGGGTGGGGAGCGCACACCGAAAATCTGCACGCGAGAGGCCTTTGGCTCCCGACGGAGAAGTCCCTCCATATCAACGTCCTGGAGCTCCGTGCAGTGTTCTGGGCCCTCAGGTCCTTCCTTCCGTCCCTCAAGGGCAAGGTGGTGAGGATCTTCACCGACAACACCACCACCATGTTTTACATCAGGAAACAGGGCGGAACCAGGTCCCCAGCACTGTCCAAGGAGGCGCAGGACCTGTGGCATTGGGCCGTCGCCCAAAGGATGTTTCTGGTGCCGTTTCATCTGGCAGGGATAAAAAACACCATCGCCGACTCACTCAGCAGGGAGCTGCGCTCGTGCCACGAGTGGGAACTACGGCAGGATCTAGTGGATCACCTCTTCCGACGGTGGGGCACACCCCAGATCGACCTGTTCGCGACGGCGACGAACTCCAAGTGCCGAAGGTTCGCCAGCAGGTTTCCCCAGGCGAGGAGCATGGGCGATGCTTTCTCGTTCCCCTGGGAGGGCCTGTTCCTCTATGCGTTCCCTCCTTTGCCACTGCTAATCCGGCTCGTCAACCAGCTCAAGAGATCACGGTGCAGGATGATCCTCGTCGCACCTGCTTGGCCGAGGCAGATATGGTTCCCGGACCTTCTGGACTTGTCAACGTCCCCGCCAATCAAGCTGCCGGTGGACGCGGATCTACTCTCCAGGGAAGGAGGCGCCATCCTCCACCACGATCCGAAATCGCTGAACTTGCAGGCCTGGCTCCTGCAGCGCTAGAGTTTGGAGGATACGACATACCGGCCGACTGCACAGAGGTTCTTGCAAAGGCCAGGGCGTCCTCAACTCTTAAATGCTACGGACACAAATGGAAGAGGTTCTCTGTCTGGTGCCACGCACAGAAGATTAACCCTCTACGGATTACGGCTCCCCAGGTACTGCCGTACCTGCTGACGCTGGCCAAAGCTGGACTGGCACACGCGTCCATCAAGATTCATCTTGCTGCGATCTCCCGATACACCAGAACCACGGGGCGGACGTCCTTGTGGTCTCATCGTCTGGTGAAAGAGTTCATGAAGGGACTGTTCAGATCGTTCCCGCCGGTGAAGGCTCCGGCCCCGGCGTGGGAGCTCAACGTGGTGCTGACCAAGCTCATGGGACCTCCGTTCGAGCCTCTGCACTCGGCCCCGTTGAAGTTTCTGTTGTGGAAAACAGCGTTTCTTGTGGCCATCACCTCCGCACAACGGGTGGGAGAGATCCAGGCCCTTTCCTGCAAGGCCCCGTACTTGACTTTTCACGACACGAGGGTAGTGCTCAGGACGCACCCCTCCTTCATGCCCAAGGTACCGTCGGACTTCCATCTCAACGAACCCTTGGTGTTGCCTGTGTTCTTCCCGTCGCCTTCGTCGCTGCGTCGATCGGGATTCCAGGGAGGAGTGCAGGGTCGGCCAAGCAGTGCTGCGCAACCTGTTCGCCTGAGGTGAGCCTGGTGAGGAGGTAAGATGCTTAATGTTGAGTTTGATGTGATGCTTAATGTTGAGCCTTTGCCACCTCCCGTGGTTGTGCATGTGTGTACTGCTATGTATTCTTTATTCATGAGCATGTGAATCCATGCCAGACCCCATGCTGGAGAAGGAACAAGTTACTTACCTGTAACTGTTGTTCTCCAGCATGGGTCTGGCATGGATTCACATGCGAACCCTCCCGCCTACCCCTCTGCGGCTCTTCACTTGGTCATACTGCCACTTCACGTGCTACCAAATCTGAAGATGGCTGCCAGAGGCGGTGCTTAGGTAGAGGGCAGTCATTGGCTGTGGTCAGTATGACGCAGAGACCAGTGATTGGTTACTACTACGAAAGACAGATCAGAAACGAAACTGATACTGGTTTTTTCTTTACCGAGGATTCCCAGCCTGACGACGGGGAATATTCATGAGCATGTGAATCCATGCCAGACCCATGCTGGAGAACAACAATTACAGGTAAGTAACTTGTTCCATCTCCCTCTACCCCCAATATTGGGCCTCATTGCAAGTATGCCAGTCCAGAAATAGCGGTGCTGGTCGCTCCGTACCAGCATCTTTTTCCGGTCCGGCATACTCTGAGTTGCGATGCCGCTAACACCGTCCCTGCAAGTGACCTGCCGTATCCGGCAACACCGTGACCGAAATCTGCAGCAAAATGCGTTGGTCGTGCCTGAGACACTGACATGGCATTAATACGTGCACATTCTGAGCTTCACGTACAAGGAAACACCGGCATGGACATGCCATTAGCACCATGAATTCCGCGACGGAAACACCGGCATCGCGAACCAGGCATTAACTAGAGTCAGGTGTGCAGGAACAGCCCACAGGCGCCCAAAATAAGCCCAGGTGGCCCCAATGAACACTGCAAAAGCACACAAGGACCATTCCCACACCCCGCGCCCCTTCCAACACTACCATGCTAGCAGTAGCAGGACTGGAGCTGGAGGCCCTACATGCAGGCCTACTACTTGAGGAGGCAGGGAGGCAGAGGATGCGGCAGAGTCGCTTGAGGAGAAGGAGGGCCATTATGGCCATGCAAAACAACAATGGCCAGCAGGTTGCAGCCCGCAGGCAGTCACCTATACCACGCATAAGGGCCACACCCTTCAACCTGAGCCAAATACAGATCAACACCCTGTAACGACTTGACAGGGAGACCATCACATCCATAGTGGACCTGATCCATGATGACCTGTTCAGCCTCATACAGATCCGCACAGCCATCTCCCCCTTGCTCAAGGTAGTGTCTGTGCTACACTTCCTAGCTACGGGCACCTACCAACACACTGTGGGTGAACTGCATGGGCTATCACAACCCTGTTTCTCACATTTTCTGTTTCAGGTCATTGATGCACTCCTGCATCACGTTGCAGATCACATAGGCCTACCCAGAACAGCTGATCAGGTCAATGGCACGAAAATCGCTTTTCATGCCCTTGCAGGCATGCCCGATGTGATAGGTTCATTGGACTTTACACATATGGAGCTGGTGGCCAGGCATGCCATTCAGGCTGTGTACAGGAACCTAAAACTCTACCCCTCACTCAATGTGCAGATGGTGTGTGATGCCCGCCACCACATCACCCACTGCTGTGCCAGATTCCCCAGTTCAACCCACAACTCCATGGTACTGTGGAACTCCATGCTGCCAGGGTACATGGCACGTCACCGCAGAGAGCGTACCTGGCTGTTGGGTGAGTGTATCTACCAAAGCATGTGCACTATTCAAGGGGTGTGGGAGGAGCAGAAAACACCATAGCATACCAGGCTGTTGGTCGAGTATATCTACCAAATCAGGTGCACTGTTCAAAGGGGGGGGGCAAAAAACACCATAGCGTACCTGGCTGTTGGGTGAGGGTATCTACCAAAGCATGTGCACTGTTCAATGGGGGTATGTACAACACCTATCAGTAGTGCATGTTTGCAATGCAATGTGCAACACAGAAATTGCATGCCTGAGTACAAGGCCTTCACTGGCGTGTCTCAATTGAGCAAATTGGTCGTACGCATGCATACCAACATCAAATCTGTACAGCAACATCAAAAGCACTGCATGTACCAGAATGCATCACACCAATATATAAAAACCCAGCACAAACACACTCAGCACAACCCAGGTCCCCTGCCTGTTTGAAGTGCACATACACATATGCATGTGATCTGAAGCGCAAAAATGTTGCCACAAATGTCTATGATTGTGTGATATGCCCATCATAGGACTCTTGGATTGGAACATAATAAGGAAACACAGCAACCTCATTTGTGTGTGTTGTAGTGAAAGGGTCAGAGGTCATGGTGGATGTGAATGGGCCATGTCAAAGCGACAGCACACCACACACCCACCATGCATATTGACAAGATGTATTGGCTTGTTGACAATCATTAGGCTATCATCGCCTTCCCCATCCATCCGATTCCTTGTATGGTATCTCTCTGTGAATATATCCACATCCATCATTTTTGCATAATCATTGATACTGTTCAACCACTCCCATCCAGCTTGTCCTGTACCTCAGAATGCAAGTACGCCTTCAGGCATGTACTGATTCCAAAAAATATTTAAAATCTCATCTCAATGCAGATTAACGTCCTTACCTGTGTCAGCCATGCCTACCAGGTCTGCGGCCTCCGGCAGGGTCTGCCGTGTCGGGCACACCGGCTGTGTCAGGCCCAGAACTATTTTGCAGGCCGGGAAACGTTGCCACCTGATGATGGCACCCGCACACTTACACCCTGACAAGCCACAATTGCATTTAGCACTTGCCATTACATTGACATTGATGACTGCAGACATATATCCCTAAGATCACCCTGATCCTACGCAAAATGGTCAATACAATGTATGGACATACATTCACACTGACAATGCGCATTTTGCATTGCCCAAATATGACATATGCTACGTCACCAGCAATTAGCATATGTAATTTTGCATTGTTTCGTGAATACTATACAGACTGTACCAGCATGATACAGGCACAACTATGACATTCTCCCCTTCTGTTGCTCCCGTGCAGGTGATGCTGGATATCCCCTGATGCCATGGCTGATGACCAGCACGAGGAGGGAATCAACCGTGCCCATATCCATACTCGTGCAATAGAGCAGACATTTGGCCTGTTAGAGCTAAGGTTCTGCTGCCTAAGCAGATCGGGGGGTGCACTTATGTACAGCCCTGTGAAGGTGGGTAAGATAGTCCTGGCCTATGCCATGTTGCACAACATGTGTATCAGGCGCAACATCCCACTGCCCCCCGACATGGACATGCACCCACCAGAGGCGGAGGAGGATGACAGTGATGATGAACTGCCATTTGCACATCGCTGTGATGGCATGGATGGCCATGTTGCATGTGAGGAATTGATTCACCACTATTTCTGATCACTTCACAAACGCACGTGGCACAGGCCAGCTAACGCACTCGGTAATGGACAGTAAATAAATCACTCACACTGAAAAAGCAATGTCCAGTCATGATTTTTATTTAATACCAACTGTAATGTGTATAATAAAATCATTTACAAATGTGGAAAAACAATAACTGCCAACACTATCGCTCCCCACTACCCCTCCCCAGCTATCCCTCCCCACTCCCCATCCCCACCTGTCTCTATACAAGTCCTGTTATGTTCTACAAGGAGTACTTCTACAAGTTACAGTAAGGCAACAACTGTGTCCTGTGCCTATTTACGTCTCCTTTTTTGGTCAGGCATGCGGCTGTGTGCCGAGCTGGACATCCGCATTGAATGCTGCCTTGGGCTGCTGGGCACGGAACTAGCAGACGTTGAACTTGTGGATGGGTCGTGTGGGAGTTCCATGGGCGTCGGTCTAGGAAGGCCTGGAGCAACATAACCATTGTCTTAGCTATTGATGACATCACCCTGTTGCCCTTCCGTACCCTTCTGGACATCTGCACCATGTCTCTTGTACAATGGCCAAGTGCACAGGCATTCTGACACCCACTAGCCTGGACGCTCTCACCAATCAACTGTGCCTCCTAGAGGTGCTGCAGCACCAGGGCAGTCAAGGCATCCTGGCCTTGCTCCATGCGGTTGAGTCTGGCATCCATTTCCCTCACAGTGGTAAGGGTGGGCGTTGTGGGCTCATTGGAGCCGTGGGGCAGAACATCAATGGCTCTTCGGTTCTGTGGTTGGTGGACTCCCCTGTGTCCACTCCACTATCGTCTGCTATGTCCTCTGCACTGGACACATGTGCACAGGCATGTGGCTGCGGTGGTGGTGGCGGTACTGTAGCAGCTGGGGCTGCCTGGCTGGGTGCTGCTTGTGCGACCGGTGTCGACGGCTGGTGCCCCTTGAGGTGCTTGGTTGTGCCTCTTCATTGTCAGATGATGTGCCTGAGGGAGTCAGAAAGGCAGGTTGTCAGTGAACAGTGTGAATTGATGAGGCAGAGATACATGCATTATCTTGTTTGTGCCCGTGCTGTGTCGGGGACATGGCGGGGTACATGGCATGGTGCACACATGCTTGTGTCATGCGTACTGTGTAGGTGGGTGTGTGATGTCCGGACATGGTAAAGTGGGGTGCCGGAGATATTGTCGTGGTGTACTGACAATTGCTGGGTACGGTGTTAGGGCTGTGGGATGTTGGGTTGGGGAGGGGTGTGGCATGGATGGGGTCACCATGTGACCGCTGTCTGTAGCACTGACAGGGATAGCTGGGCATTTCTGCTCATGGGTCAGGCTGGCTGGGACGATGGAGTCACATGTTGCCTTTGTGTGTCACGCTGGTCATTTGTGGGTGGAGATGGAGCTTAGCACTGATGTGACTTTGTGCCAGGGGAAGCACGGCGGGCACACATGCATTGAGCTGTGGCAGGGTGATGTGTGACTGTGTGGAAGCAGAAGCATGTTCTTTCGGCAGTACAGGGTGCCTGTGCTGTGTTCTAGGTGTATTAGTGGTATGAGTCATATTTTGGGGAGGGTGACGGTTTATGCACCCAGGTTGCTGGTCTCTTCAGGGGGGATTGTAGGTTTATTTTTGGTGTTGTGGAAGATGCACTTGACATTCATGTCATATGTTGTAGTGGGTGCATGGTGGACAGGGAGGTTGACATTACATTGGATTTACGTGTACTCCCCAGCCTCTTCAGGTGTCCTGGCTCCGGCCTCCGCAGCAAGACTCCTCAGATGGCCTCGAGGTACAGCACACTTCTGCACGTCTCCTCCCAGGTCAGCAGGCGTATTGGGGATGCGCTCCCGCCACCTGTGGTCATGCCCTGTCTGCGCTGGGCCGAGAGGAGGTTGCGCACTCTGAGTCGCAGGTCTTCCCACCTTTTGTGGCAGTCTTGCACTGTGCAGGGGGTTGTGCCAACTGCAGACTTTCTGGACAACCTTCTCCCAGATGCTTTTCTTGCGAAGCTGGGCCTGCCTGCGCTGGTCATTTGAGAAGAGCTCTGCAGCTTGCTGGACAATGGTGTCCGATAACATGTTCAATTCTGCCTCACTGAAGCGTGGCTTGCGCTTTCTGGTCTCACAGACTCTTGATGTCATGTTAAAGGTGGTCTTTTGGGGGTCAGTAGTTGTGGATGTGGCCTGTGCTTTCAGGATTGCAATGGATTGTGTTTTTGTTATGGCCGTCGGCCAATTTCCTGTTCCGGCGATCACTTTGTTTCCGGTCACGGTATTTGTGGGACTGCTGTTACCGGTGCTGACGTCTCCGGGTCCATGTTGCCAGATTCAGAGTCACTGCATTTTTTGCAGGTTTTGATGGTGTTTCTGGCATACCAGTACCACTGTTTCCGGCATGCCAGAATGCACATGCATGCCAACATGTAATCATCTGGTGATTCCAGCATCACGGGTTGCCGGACACGGTGGCAACGGCATGCCGTAAAATTGGATTTCTTACCAGCAGACTTGTAATGATGCCCATTGTCTCCCTATCCATATGGCCCCCAGCAGTGTTACCACCACCGGGAATTAGGAGATATGGGGCCTCATTACAAGTACTCCGGTCCTGAATTAACACTGCCGGTAAAACCATACCGGCACCGTTTCCATGTCCGCCCAATCATGACCCGCGGCCCCGGTAATAGCACCACCCTCAACCGCCACCGTGGAAATAGGGGTCCCGTTAAGTCCGTCTGCACGGAAACCCCTCCGTTACCGTCAACACAAAACACCGTGAGCATCACAACTAGCGCGGACACGGAAATACCGGCAAAAAATGGCATAAATACCATGATCACGGTGGCGGAACCGCCGCCACCGCGAACATGGCTTTATACACTGCCTGCTGAACTGAATCAGGGCACAGGTGCACCAAATCAGCCCTGCTGGACCTAGCAGGCCACTGGGAGCCTACAAAAGGGCCACACCCAGCCCAACACAACACAGAACCATGCAGGCAGCAGGTCTAGTAGCACTGGGACTGGGCCTACTCAACCAACAGGCAGCACTGCACATGGTGGCAGTAATGGCGCAGAGGAGGAGGCGTGGGCGGAAGAGGCGCAGGCGGTAACCAGCCAACCCTGCAGCTATGGCAAACCCCATTGCCCAGCCAGCCCGACCCTGCCGCCAGCCAGCAATACCACGCATCAGGGCCTCACCCTGGAACCTCACCCCAGGACAGATCCACACACTATACACGGTTGGTGAGCTGCACGGCATATCACAACCCTGTTTCTCAAAAATCCTGGTACAGGTACTGGATTCCCTGTTGCGCCATGTGTCGGAACACATAGCCCTACCCCGCACCCTCCCCAAGGTCATTGCCACCAAGTTGGCCTTCCATGCCATAGCAGGCATGCCAAATTGCATAGGCGCAGTTGACTGCACCCACGTTGAGCTGACAGTACCATGTGCAATTGAGGCGGTGTTCCGCAATAGGAAACAGTATCACTCTTTGAATGTCCAGATGGTTTGTGATGCCATGCAACTGATAACACACTGCTGCGCACGTTTCCCAGGCTCATCACATGACTCAATGGTACTGCGGAATTCCACGTTGCCACGGTACATGGAACGCTATGCCGGACAAAGCACATGGCTATTGGGTGAGTACAGCTGACGATGCTACAACCCTGTCGAAGTGCTGTGTGTGTGTCCAGGCCAATGAGCATTGTGAGTGTGCCGCTGTGATCGCACATGCATCACCCCCCTTCCATCTACCAAATACACAGCGGATGCCAAACATCATGAAGGAAGACATGACAGGGCACCACAATGTGCCCGTGCACACGCTGGCACAGTCAATCCCGTCACTGTCCCATGAACCTTGTGCCACTGCAGACACCCACCCTCAATTGAAACACTGCCTCAAAAGGCACGAGAGGCGTGTAAATGAGACGACGTGTATTTACTACTTCCGTACAGTGTAGTCACTCTGCCATGTGTGGACAGCACTGCACCGTGACATGCACACAATCAAATGTCACCCGCAGGGCACAGTAAACATGCAAGTTAATGTGTAGGCCCATATCCAGTTAGCGACATACATCGTGATGCTCAACACATACCTACATACACTGCATGGTACATATGCATGAATGAATGATGATACAAGAATGCACAGCAGCAGATGAGGACATGATGCCACAAACACTGACAAGTTCCCCCATCTACATCCCATGTAGGTGATGAAGGATATGCACTCACGCCATGGATGATGACACTTGTACGGAGACCAAGGAACAGGCATGAAGAGGCATACAATAGAGCACATATCCGCACACGTGGAATGATTGAGAGGACATTTGGACTGCTGAAGGCCCGTTTCCGCTGTCTGAGCAGATCTGGCGGATCACTGCTGTACAGCCCAGTGAAGACGGGTAAAATCACGCTCGTATGTGCCATGCTGCACAATATATGCCTGCGCAGGAACATCCCAATGCCACCAGACGCAGATGAGGAAGATGGGGATGGGGATGGGGATGGAGATGGGGATGGGGATGTGGATGGGATGGCACCGCCTCCCCCTGGGGGTCCACATGATGGCCAGAGAGCACGGGATGCCCTGATTCGCATTTACTTTTGAGTCACAGCACATTCACAGAAATGCACGAACATGGTGACGACAATGAATTAATAGTTGCACTGCAAAATAAATGATCAATGTCCACACATGTATGTCTTGATTTGAAATGGTGATGTATTGATGTAATAACAACAGGGAAGGAGGCCCATTGGTTAGGGAAGCTGTACACCCGGGGCCACCCACCACCCAAACGTGCCCACCCCCACCCAGGCCCCATTGTTCAAACCCCCAAAACTACCTACCCCACCACCCAAACGTGCCCACCCCCACCCAGGCCCCATTGTTCAAACCCCCAAAACTACCTACCCTACTACCCAAACGTGCCCACCCCCACCCAGGCCCCATTGTTCAAACCCCCAAAACTACCTACCCCACCACCCAAACGTGCCTACCCCCACCCGCACCCTTGTAGTCCACATGTGTCCTGCACTGCCCCACACACATGCCATCACTTCCGTGTGCGCTTCTGTGCCTCTGCAACCTTCCCCGAGGGACCCGTTAGCCTACTCGAGCGCCTCCTTGGACTGGCAGTAGTGGAGCTGGATGGGGTGGTTGTGTTTGATTGCGCAGAATCTGGGATTGAGGGCATCCGTGCCAGTTTTGCCTGTTGGCCAACCAACATGGCCTCTACAAGCCTGGAGGTGTGGTCGTTGCCCTCCCGCACATGGCGTGCAAGGGTCACTATAGTGCTCGCAAAGCGTCCGATGGACCTCGACAGGCGACGCATTGAGGCGCTGTAGCTCTCCCTCTGCAGCCTGGATTCCTCTAGCTGCCTCTCCACCAGCTGGGTGAGGGTAGCCTGCTGGTCCTCCATCCGCTGCATGCGGGCATTCAGTTCGGCCATGGATGGGGTGGGCGACCTCATGGAACTCCCCAGTGATGTGGGGCTGAACTCCAGCTCATGGAAGGAGCCCAGGTCTTCCAATGTGGGCATCTCCCCCTGTGGCCCCGTTTCCGAGTGCTCTTGCGGGGCACTGTTATCACTGCAGGCCACCCCCTCTGCAGTGCTGCTGCCTTCGGAGTTGTGTTGGGTGGCCATGATAGGTTCCTGTGGCACCTGTCTAGACTCAGGCAGTGTGGAGACGGTGGGGATGTCGGTGGTGGTGGTGGGCCGTACATCTGTAGTGGCTGGTAATGTGGCCAGAGGTGCAGAACTGCCGGCAGCATCCTCCTGTGTGGTGGCGGTGGCTTGTGTACTTGCCGGTGCAGATTGGCTGGCCTGTTGTGCAGTATCACTGTCACTTGAAACGGCTGTGGGGACACAAAGGGCAAGCAATTAGTGTTGTTGTGGTGGCAGATGGGTGCATCACATGCGTCATTAAGATTGTACATTGAATAGTATTAGTCACATGCATCTGATTGCCGGTGTATGCATTCTGTGATATTGGTTGCCATACGGATCATGATGGGTCCTTTGGCCCACATATGCACTGCCTGGGGAGGAGGGGGTTGTTAATGGGTCCTTTGGCCCACACATGCACTGCCTGGGGGGGGGTGTTAATGGGTCCTTTGGCCCACACATGCACTGCCTGGGGGGGGGTTGTTAATGGGTCCTTTGGCCCACACATGCACTGCCTGGGGGGGGTTGTTAATGGGTCCTTTAGCCCAGTACTCACAACTGCATATTTTCATGTGGCATTCATGTTTGGGAACTTACCGGCATCTGCAGGTGGGCTCACTCCTGCCTCAGCCTCCCCGATCCCATGGATTCCCTCTAGGTGGAGGACGCTGCTGCAACGCTCCTCCCATGCTTGCAGCCTCAGTGGGGAAGGGGGTCCTCCGCCTGTCCCACTGCTGCGTTGGCGGTGCGTG
Source organism: Ambystoma mexicanum (assembly GCF_040938575.1). NCBI lineage: Eukaryota > Metazoa > Chordata > Amphibia > Caudata > Ambystomatidae > Ambystoma > Ambystoma mexicanum. Next base: position 623,535,401 of record NC_090928.1, on the reverse strand, counting down.
GAAATGAGGATGCGTACCCTCAGTCTCAGGTCGTCCCACCGCTTGTGGCAGTCCTTTACGCTCCTCGCTTTCACGCCCACAGCGTTGCACTTGCGTGCAGCTTCGGCCCACACCTCCTTCCTCCGCTGCTGTGTGGCACGCCGTTGGTCGGCGCTGAACAGCATCTCCGCATTGTCCACAATGTGCTCCACCAAGACGGTTAGCTCCGCCTCACTGAAGCGATGTTTGCGCTGCCGCTGAGCAGGAATCCTGGCAGACATGCTGGGGGTCCCTTTTGGCTTCTCAGAGTTAGGATTGTGCTTGTGCTGGCTCTGGATGGCAATGGAATGTGCTTTTATATGATGGCCGGCTCTCTGTTTCCTGTTTTGGCGATCATGGTATTTCCAGTTCCGTGTCCGTGGCGGCGGAGGCGGACACGGGTTTTGCGCCACTTGTGGCTGCGTTATTTCCATTTCCGTGGGGTTTTCCGTGACGGCGGTAACAACGTTTCCAAGTCCGTGTGGTGCGCGCGACCGACAGCGTGTAATCGGACGGTTTTTCCGCAACCTTGCGGACACGGAAACGTTTTTACCGCCATCACAGATTTTGCACGGTCCCGGACTGGCAGGTTGTAATGAGGCCCATGATCTATGTTTGGGGCATAAGAGTTTATAATGTTGATCTCCCTTCCCTTCATAGTGCCCAGAAGAATTAACATCCTCCCTTCCTCATCACAAATAACTTTGTAGACCCGCAGTGGAGTTCCTCTAGCTATCCACATTAGGATGCCTCTGGAGTAGGTTGAGAAGTGTGATCCGTATATTTACACACCCCATGACGTTTTCACTTTGTCAAAGTCTGGGTTAGTCAGGTGTGTCTCTTGAAGCAATGCCACTTGTGCCCCCCACCTTTTTAAAAAGCCCAGTATTTCCCTGCTTTTCTTAGCTTGGCTCATCTCTCGCACTTTCCAAGTTATCACGAGGTTCCCCATTTTAAACGAGGAAGCCTTCCCCCCCTGGGCCATCTATCTCATCTCCTCCTCCCAGCGCAAATATACTAACCATCATGTGTCCTAGTCTGAGTTGGAAATTGTCCCCGCCCCTACATCTTCCCCTATCACTCGTCCTCATCTTCCTTGTTTCCCTTGGTGAGTCATCTGAGGTCACTGCGTGTGTGTCTTGAGACTCGTAAATGATCTGACCCTGATGGGAAACCTCTTCCCCTCCTCCCGTCCCCCGGATCCCTCCCACTCCCCCATGTCCCTTAACAGAATAACCGTTGAACCAACAGTAAACCAATTGAAACTTCCTCTCCAACATGAGGGTACCTGTGTGAAATACCTGCACTTTATGCTCCTTTTGGCTAGTCACAGTCAATCTGCGCTTTGTGTGAGCGCCCCCTTACACCAAAGGAGGAGAGTGGATAGCTGGGTGCTTAAAGGTACTCAGGCTGCAAGTCTTAGTTGTTTCCCTCTGCAGTGCTAGCTACTTCTTCGCTGCCGCCCTTAGTTCAGTCTGTTAGGGCCTCGTATAGAGTCCAGAGTTCGGTTCCCGCCCAGTCAAAAGTTCAGGCATTCAAAGCTAGATTGGTTTGATGAATCCTCTCTGTAGGCTTGTTCGTCCATCTGAGTGCTCTCTCCTATTTCTCCTCCAGCGTTCTCCCCCTTCACCTGAAGGGTGCCATCTTCTGCCACCGTTATGTTTCCCCCTTCAGATTTTCCCATTATGTGTTCACTGCGTTTCGGGGTAGGTCTCCCCACGGGTTTCTGAGATGAGGGTAGCTTACGTTTCCCTTGGCCCCTTGGAGATGTGGTAGTCCAACTTCCCTCTGTCTCCCACCAGTGTCCGCCCTTCTCTGGGGAGTTGCATAAACATTGCTTATCACGTCTTATTATTTTAAGTATGGCCGGGTAGAGGAGCATATATCTTTCTCTGTTATCTCTTAGGGTTTGTTTTATTTCTTCAAAGTGCTGCCTCTAGTTCTGGACCTGTTTTGTGTAGTCTGGGAATATTAAGACAGTGCCATGGTCTGTGCGTATCAGGCTGCTCTGTCCGGCCATTTGTAGAATAGGATCATGGTCCCTATAGTTGAATATGATTGATTGATTGATTGATATTTTATATTTTATTTCTATCGCGCTCGTACACAAGTGTTTCAGAGCGCGACAAGGCAAGGGAGGGGAACAGGGGAGAACAAAACAGCGATCTTACTAGGCCCAGTGATATGGAGAACACGCAAGTGCATAGGAGAGGGGGGAGGGGAAAAGTGCATGGAAGGGGGAGAGGTGGAAAGTGCGAAGCAGAGGAGAAACAGATAAATAACAATAAATAAATAATAAAGGCAACAAACAGTGGTAATGCAGCCAGCAATTTAAGGCAGCAGACAGGGTAGGTCTGATAAGTGCAGGAAGAAAAGGGGGGGCTGTATGGGTACAGATACAGACCCCAGTGCAAGGGGTGGCCCGGAGGCAGTGCGGGAGGGTGGCAGGATGAGCAGGTACCTGGGCCCAAAAGACAGCGGGTGGCCAGGTGCACGGTGCCAAGAGAGAACAGATCAGCAGGGGAGAGGGGGAGCGAAGGCAGAAGAAAAGAGGAAGGTCTTGAGGTGCTTCCGGAACCGGAGATGGTTCTCCTCAAGTTTTAGAGTGGCAGGAAGGCTGTTCCAGAGGGAGGCCCCAGCCGAAGACAGAGATCTACCCCCAGCTCGTTTCTTAGAAAAAGGACTGACCCTGAGTGAGTTGGAGGTAGAGGAGCAAAGAGCTCGAGAGGGGAGGTATTTGCAGAGGGATAGCTGAAGGTATTTTGGACCCAGGCCCCAGACAGCCTTGTGGACAATGCAGAGGGATTTGAATTTAATCCTTGCATCCACTGGGAGCCAGTGGAGAGATTTCAGAGCTGGAGAGATATGATCCCAGGGCTTGAGGCCAAGGACAAGTCTCACAGTCCTGTTCTGGATTAGTTGCAGAGGGCGGAGAGTAGAGGCAGGTAGATTTAGAAAGAGGCTGTTACAATAGTCCAAGCTAGAGAGAACCAGAGCTTGAGATACCATGAGCTTCTGTGGGAAGGACAGGAAAGGCAGAGTACCACTGAGGAGGTGCAGTCCGAAATTTGACTTTTTAGAGACCTCAGAGATATGGCCGGAAAAGGAAAGGGTGGAGTCAAGGATGACCCCGAGATTCTTAGCCTCGCAGGTGGGGGTAGGAGGAGGGCCAAGGGAGGCCGGCCAGTGAGTGAGGGGAAAGGATAGTGAAGGTGTGTCGATGAGGAGGATCTCTGTCTTGCTGGCATTCAGACAAAGATCATTGGCGGCACACCAACCTTGAATGGCAGTTAGGCAATCAGAGATGGGAGAGGAGGTGGCAGAGGGCAGCTTGTAAATGAGTTGAGTGTCGCCAGCGTAGCACTGGAAATTTGAGCAGAAAATGGCAATGCAGTGGGCAAGAGTTGCCAGGTATTGGTTGAAAAGCCAGGGCGAGAGGTTAGACCCCTGGGGAACACCGCAGGTAGAGAGGAAGATAGATGAAAGGAAGGACCCAAGTTGGACTTGGGAGGGTCGATCTGAGAGGAAAGAGGTCAGCCAGGCCAGAGCCTGATCAGTGATCAGTGATACCCAGGTTTTCACGAGACGGTTGAGCAGGATGGTATGGTTGACCGTGTCGAAGGCAGAAGAGAGATCGAGGAGGATGAGGACAGATGGAATGTTAGAGTCAAGGTTGGTGAGCAGATCTTCACGGATGTTTAGGAGAGCAGTTTCCGTGCTTCTGGCAGCTCTGAAGCCAGATACTGTGGTCATGGAGACAGCCAACCGAATTGGAATGAAGGTTAAGCTGAGAGATGGCCAACTTTTCCAGGAGTTTGCCAAGAAAGGGAGTAATGGAAATTGGGCGATAGTTAGCTGGACAAGAAGGATCACCTGTGGGTTTCTTGAGAAGAGGATGCACAAAGGAGTGCTTCAGAGGGGAGGGGAAGGATCCAGAGGCAAAGGAGTGGTTGCAAAAATCAGCAAAGGCCGGAGCGAGGGTGTCAATGTGGTCCTTGATGGTTTTAGAGGAACAGAGATGAACCTGTTTTGAAGAGGCTTTCATAGATCGGACTTGTCTAGCAACCTCGTCAGGGGTGAAAAGAGGAAAGGACGCGAAGGATGGAGGGAGGGTGGCTAAAGGAGGGTCAGCAAGCACAGATTGAGAGGGAAGAGGAGGAGTGTGGGTGGAGAGGGTGGACAGGATGTCCTGGGGTTTTGAAATGAAGTGAGAGGCAAGGGCATTGCAAAGAGCCTGGGAGGCAACAGGAGGGGTAGAGACTGCAGCAGGGTTGGCCAGCTCCTTGCAGATTTTAAAGAGTTTGGCCGAGTTGTTAGATGCCGCAGAGACACGAGCTTGAATGTGGACACTCTTCTTGGTGAGGACAGAGAGTCGGTATTGCCTTTGTAGCAGGCGACAAGCCTGTTTGTCAGAGGATGAACAGGAAGTCCTCCATTTCCTCTCAGCTGGCCTACACTTATGTTTAACTGTAGCTAGGTCAGAGTCATACCAGGAATTGCACTTGGCTTGGGGGGAAGAGAGGGAGAGATGAGATGAGAGGAAGGAGTGATCGCTCCAGGAGAGAGGAGTGGTCAGAGGGATGGAGAGGGGGAGGTCAGAAGAGATCAAGACATCGAGTGTGTGCCCTGCAGAGTGAGTCGAGCTTGAGGGGAGGATGGACAGGGAGAGGCAGTCGCAGAGCTCATGGAAGAGTACAGAGGAGGAGCAAGGAGAGTCTAAATGTATATTTAGGTCACCGAGGAGGAGGAGGAGTTGAGTGATAGAGGCCAGGAGGGAGGAGGAGAGGTCTGCCCACTCAGAGAGAAATGAGGTGATTTGACCAGGAGGCCGGTAGATGGTAACCACAGTAAGAGAATGGGTAGGTGAGAGAGAAAGCCTACAGACAAGGCATTCAAAAGAGAAGTAGGTCTGAGTGGGAATGATAGAGGCAGGAATCCACTCAGGAAAGATCAGGGCTACCCCCCCACCGGACCGGGAGGATCTGGGTGCTGAGAGGATCTTGTAGCCATCAGGGAGGAGAGTGTCAAAGCTCGTGACTGAGCTGGCCGGGAACCATGTCTCAGTAAGACCAAGGACATCAAGGTTTAGTTCTTCAAGGAGGTAGCAGATGTCTGAGGAGTGTTTGACGGCAGAGCGAGAGTTGAGAGTGGCAATATGAAGAAGGTTGCCAGCCTTAAAGACCTTCCGGGGAGGGGTACAGATCAGAGGTATGCCCTGTGGAGGAGAAAGAGCCCTCGGAGGGGCAGAAGAGGAGGAGGAGAGCGAGGGCAAGGTAGCCAAGGGGGAGAGGAGTGGACAGCAGGAGATGAAAGGAAATTGATGAGGCAAGGGAAGCGCCTATCAAAGAGGAGGAGATTGGCCTGAGGGCCTTGGACCATGACAGTGCCATTTAGGTAGACATTAATGATGACTTTAGAGGAGTCGAAGGAAGCCATGAGAACTTCCCAGCGAATGTGCCACCATTAATGGGAGAGGAGGAGATAGGGCAGAGCACAGAGACCATATGAGGAGTCCATAGATCTGGCCAAGGAACGACAAAGAGGATGTCGGTAAGGGTCTGTCTGGCAGAAGCATTGGAGTAGGTGTCGGCGATAGGAAGACCAGGATTAGAGGCCAAGATATCCTTTTTGAACTTCTCCCTACCAGACTTAGTGAGAAGCGAAGAATAGTCAATGGAGAAGCAGTTGTAGAAGATAGGAGAAACAGAAAGCGCCATTTGGGTGGAAGTAAGGAGAGGATGGAGATACTGGGGGACTAAGGCAGGTAGGTGTGAGACAAAAGAGAGTGGTGAGATCACTGGGCTGGCAATTTACAGAGAAGAAACAGTATACAAGCAAAATACAGAGAATTTCACAATGGGCAGCAAGATATGACTTTGTAGCACAAAGCAAAAACAGCAAGATTTGACTTTTTAGTACAAAGCAAAAACAGCAAGATTTGACTTTTTAGTACAAAGCAAAAACAGCAAGATTTGACTTTTTCAATCTTGGAATCGGATGTTAGCAAAGGGATTTAGGAAGCACTGCGCAGCAGGATGACAACATGGGAGCAACAAGCAGAAAGAACAGTGATAGTCAAAGGCAGTAGAAGTGAGTCCATAAGGAGGGAACTAACCCATAGTTCTGGGGGTGGCAAAGTCAAGGCAGTCCGGATTTCATAGAGGAGTGAGGTGGCAGCATCATTGTGGTTTAGGTGCATGGGGAACCCCAATTAGCGTTCCGGAAGCGGACAGGGCGCAGACAGGGGCCTTGGAAGTTGGCCTTGCTGAGAGGGCCGGCTGAAGCCTGCCGGTCCCTGATTGGATGGAAGAAAACACTCAGCAACCAATGGGAGTGCAGCACAGGGAGAGGTGATTCAGCACAGCCTGCCTACACAACAAAGAAAACCACGGCGGCCATCTTGGAAGGGCCAAAAACAGTCAAATAAGCAGCAATAGTAGGAATAAACAAGTGCTTTCAAAATAGCAACGCAGCTCCAGGTATTAAAAAGCTCAAAAAATGGCTGCACGATGAAAATGCCAAATAATACAGTCCTTTCCAACAATATTATGCAAATTTCCTCTGTTTTTCTTTTTCTTTTTTTTTTCAAATTTCGATTTTTCAGGTTCAATAATTCCCCAGGAGGTGCAGTAATGCACAGAAAGTGCACCTACCTAATGGAATGGTCAGCAGCCAGGCACAAACTCCACATGTGCAGGAGAACAACAGATGGCCAGGAGGGTGGAAACAGGACCTCACTCCCAGTGGCAATCACTTGCCGGGACCGGGTGCTGGGAGAAGGTATGCTTGCAGGGACTCGGTGGGCCTGCTCCACTGCACACCATTTTGATCGGCCTCTGGAACCCAGTTAGCTCTGCAGCCAGGCCTCTAAGAGGAGTTCCATGGACTCCCTGTTCCTGGCTTCCAGAAGGCCTATAATTCGCACGCATTTTTGTTGTATGCATTAACTGGGAAACATTTTGCTTGAGTGTTTGTATGTCTGACTCCGCTGATGTGACTCTAATGTCCCTCTCTTTCTGTTCTTCAGATGCCTTGTGCACATCTGCAGGTAGCAGGTTCAGGTCTTCCCTTATGTGTCCAATCTGCAATTCCTGTACGCTCCTGGAATTTTGTACTGCGAGAAGAACCTTCGCAATTCTTGCCTCCACGGTTGATGCCAAATCTGCCCTTACTATGAAGGAAGTTATGGGCATGGGTGCCTGTGAGCGTGCGGCTGGCGTTGTGGAGGAGTCATCCTTGGTTGCCATCCTTTCCCCCCGTTTTCTGCCTAGGTGTGTTGCAGGGAGATTGAATTGTTGCAGATGAGTGCGATGAGGGCTAGGCCCCTGAAGTGGGTCCCTGCAGACTCCCCGTCGTGCTGCACTCTGCTTGCACCCAGGGTAACTTGCCTCTGTGCGGGGGGCCTTGGCAGGGTTGTACCAATGAAGGTAGGCCCCCTTTGCTTGTGGTCGCTGGAGCGCTGGCCGGCTGATTTAACTGTGACTCTGGTGGGGGGAAGGGACACTAGCCGTGATATGGTCGCTTGGTCGTCCTGGCCTCGGGTCCCCCCCCCCCCACTCTCCCTTGCTATGTTTGTTGCCTGGTGTGTATCCAGAGCTCAGGATGATGTGTCTGGGTACCTTGTCCTTTCCTCGCCCCTGCTCAATTCCAGGCTTAGTGCCAGGTGTTGTGTGGCAGGGGTCGTGAGGTCTGTGTTTAAGATTGGTGGGAGCCTCTCATGCCCCTTTGGTTGCACTGTTATACCTGCTTCTCTTCCCTCCCTTGGTCAGCGTCTCTCTTCACTCCTGCCGCTCCAGTTTGCCTAATGTGCCCCTGGGGCTCTGGGTTCTCTTGCTGTGCTCTGCGGTGTGTGCAGGGGCTTATGGGTCTGAAGCGGAGTTACCGGCTGCTGATGTGACAGCTCACTCTCGTTCCCACGATGCCAACTGCCATCACTGCCGTTTGATTTTATGGTGGGCAGCGCCTTTTAGAATCAGCGCCTCCCGCACTCACCGTTACCGTTATTATTTCATTCACGTATAAAGGCCTAAGCTTTCCCTAAGCCTCAGACTGTAAGCCCTGCTCTAAAAGGAAACAAGCAAAAGGGTGCTTGTCAGGTTTTCTTACATAAATGAAGTCCTCAGTCCAGAATCCTTTTCTAACCTACCATCTTCCCCAGCAAAGAAAATACAAATACAACCCAAAAGATACTTTGTGATGTTGCCCAATGAAAGGGATGGCTGATTGCTTCTGACCCCCACCTCTTTTGTCTCTTTATCAAAGGCCCTTGCCTATGCTCACAATTCCAGTTTACACAGCATTTGGGCAATGATGGAGTGCCATGCTGGTATGCCAGTATGCCTTTCTCAGCATTTGCTTCAAGTTTGAGTCTTACATTCCATCTCCCTTTTGAGGAGACATTAATCCATCTTGCCTCTTTCGTGCTCCCCCAGTCTGGGGTTCTCTCATTCCCTTCCCCCTACATTGGAGCACCACTTCTTGTTGTGCCCCACTCTGGTGTGCTTTCTTCCTTTCCCAGTCTGGGGCTCCAGTCTTGTCCACGCCCCTCCATGAGACTGGTCTCTTTCCTTCGCCCCACTCTGGTGCTCCACATTTCCTTCCCCACTCTTGGGCTTGCCACTTTCATACTTCCCACTTCGGGTCTTCTCTGCTCTCTCCCAAGTCTGAAGTTTCTCTCTGTCTTAATCACACTATGGGGCACCTTCATTTTGGCCGTCCCAGGAGTTCCTTGCTCTCTTGCATCCCACTCTGGGACTGTTTGGCTCTTTCCGCGCTTCAGGGCTCTTCTCCCTACTATGGGGTTCCTTTCTCTCTTGCTCCCCACTATGGGGCTTCTTTCTCTGTTTGATCCATACTCTGGGCTTCATCTCTTTCTCTCTTGCCTTGCCGCCCTCCTCCCGTTCCTCTGAAGCCACTCTGTACTTGTTCCTGGTGACCAATGCTCCGAGGGAGGGGTGTGTAGTCCATCCCACTCTCCTCTTGCCGTGGAGCAACTTATGCGACTCATCAACTGGACTCTGCATCCAACGGTGGTGACTCGTCTTTCCTGCTTGTTCGACGTGTACGCCTTCTCCTCTGAGCTTTGCCACCTGTAATAGCTTAGCCACTAAACATTCTACTGAACATTCCCTTTCAGAACGCCGGCTATGTGGTTACCTAAAGGTTCTATCTCCAACCCATTGTGGCCTTGATGCAGCAAACTCCAGCTCAAATCCTTCCAGCAAAAATGGTAAAACAGAAAGGATTGGGCATTCGTGGTCCTGCCTGGTATTCCTTAAGATGCAGTATGCAAAAGGTTTTCAGTGCCTTTCATATGTCTTTTGTGTGGATGCTCTCCTAGCATCATCTACTGTTTTAGCAAATTGTGGTGTTAAACCCTGTTTCTGTCATTCCTGCCTCTCAGTTTCCAGACCCCCCTATTGATAGACCCTGTCAATCCAGCGTCCCTTGAGATTTAGGATCAGATCCGAGAAGGACAGCAATGGAAACATTGGAGCCATCACTAGTTATAGGAGAAGTGGGCACTCCAGTCTTCTCAGCCACACTGGGGCTACCAAATTAACAACCAAGGCCAAATCCCTGACACTGACTAATGCTCTGGAAAGAGGAGGGAGAGGGTCAAAAGGGTGTACAACAGAGCCCTGGATCAATGGATTGCCATGGCATCCACTCCCCATGCACCCTCTGCTTAGTATCTGGGTGAAAAGGATAGGACCTTTGCATTGAGCAGGGCAAAAAGGTCCAGAACTGGAGTCCCGAACCTGTTGGAACACCTGTGGACACAGTTTCCCTGATAAGAGAAAAACTCTGCTCAGTAGTTCGGCTTCCACGTGTTCTAATCCCCTGATGTGCACATCTTTGAAAGAAATCAGGCTGTGCTCTGGCCATTCCCCTATTTCCTTTGCTATCATATTAAGGGATTTTGAGCAGGTTCACCGTGCATGGTTACTGCTGAGGTTTTGTCTGTCCTCACTGTTATAGATTGTCCCTAGATCATTGGGAAAAGTCGCTGAGCGCCTAGGAAATGGCTGATAGTTCCCGCAAATTAGATCTGATTGCTTCCTGCTCACTCCATTCGTCCTGCCATATACCCAGTCCCAGGGTTTCCCTGTGTGATCCTTGGCCACTGTCATCTGTTGTAAAAATGGTCTCTGAGTACCAATTGAGAGGCAAATCCTTTAACAGGTTCTCTCTGCCCAACCACCAGAGGAGACTGTTGTGCAAGTCCTGTGATATGGGCGCATGTGTTTCAAAGACCTGAAATTCTGAATTTCAATGGCTCAGAAGGTGGTCTATCAAAGGCCTCATACGGAACCTCACATGGGGAACAACAAAGACACTGTGAATCCGGACCTGAAGGATATTCCTGGCTATGGGCCTGATTTCCATTTAGCAGAGCCTATCCTGATGTCTCAGTCCTTGGTCCTCCAGCATCAGCAGGCAATGTCTGTTTGTCCAGAACCTAGCCCCGACTAACTGTAGGTCTTCGGGGTGGCAGTAAGTGAGATTTCTGCTGGTTCACCAATAATCACAGAGATGTCAGCATCCTGCATGTCTTTTTGATGTGTTCCACCAGCTTCCTCCAGAAAGTTGCTGAATCCGCAATTGCCTAGATAGGGAAAGGTGTGTACCCTTTCACTGTGCAGGCAGGGTACTACTGAACCCAATACGTTGGTGAATCCTCAGGGTGCTGTCTTTAGGCCAAAGGGAACCTTAAATTGCAGTGGACACCCTGCTATTCAAAAACCTGAGGAATTTTCAATGTGCGCTAAGTATCGGGATGTGCGATTATGTGCCCTGTACATATATGGACGCCAGAAAGCCCTGGTCACTGATCATCAGAATTATTTGTTGTAAACTCCCCATCTTGAACCGTCTTTAAGAGAAATATGTGTTCAGTCTCTTCAGATTCAGAATTAAACAATACTTACCATTTTGGCTCAGGACCAAGTGGATTTTGGTATAGAATCCTTAGGAACCCAGGTAGTTGTTGGGGGTGTCAAACCGCCCCCTCGCCCCTCACCATACCACCAAGATGAGGGAAGCCACTCACTGAAGCGCCCCACAGGCCATAACAGAATGCCATCAACAAAGTAATTATGAAGAGGCGACATGGCTGAACACACACACGTAGATGTGGTAGACATGACTCACATGCATTCCTGCACAAAGCTACGCAGACACTTAGGCCGCATTACTCTTAGACAAGAAGAACATGGTTAGGACTCACTTAGCTAGTTGCACAAGAACACACATCAACTGCCTAGTGACGCTTAAAAAAGACTAACATGACCGACCATGAAAATAACGATGGAAGCCACAGCTGCATTGAAATAAATTGAAAACACTGGGTAGGCCGGCACACTGATTTTCCTGAGAAACACAGACCAGGATCGAAGTGCAGCCACTGTGCACAGCTTTGCCAAGGACACCAGGAAAGGGAAAGTTGCAAGTTAATAGAAGAAGGTAGGGCACCTGCAAGAGTAAAAACTGAAATTCCGCATAAATGCGAGCAGAGAAACTCAGGTTTGTGGTCCCTACACACGTGATCTAAACCTGGGAAACAAAGCACATTTATTCGAGGCAGGCAGAGACTGCTGTTGCCACCAAACTGAAGACAGAAGATGCACAAAGTAATACAGCATGCCGTTGGAGGCTAGAATGTCCTTTCTCGAGGTCAGAGGAGTCAGAGAAGTGGTAACCTTATTTGGGAAAAGGCTGAACAATGGAGCCCTTCTCCCCACCCCCCATTGTGCTCATGTGCTGTTAATTTTCCCAATCTAAGAAGCCTCACGCTGGCCAATCCTCACCTGTCTCTAACACAGCTCACACATTGTTGCAGCAGCCACTCACAACCCGCTAGCATGACATGGTGGTCCCAGGCGGAGTTACCCGATATGGCCGGACCAATTAGATCATCTTTCCCCAATAGAAGTTATGTCTATCTATTTACTGTATGTGTATTTGTATTTCTACTCTGCAAAGAACTTGGCAGAATAAATGTACTTATTGTTTATTGTGTGCCTTGGTTACACAAAAGAACCTTTTACATAAAACTTAAAAGAAAAAAGTTAAAAACAACCATGCATATACAGTATAAATTCTTAAGAAAATATAAATGACAACTTACAACATTACAAAAAGATAAAAACAGTTTTAAGACCATAGTCTAAGATACAGAACTAAAATCAATCAGCATTGAAATTTCATTAGTGTTTAAAATCCGTACCCATAACTGATCCGACCCAGTCACCATACAGTTGTATGTAAATCTATTCAACTTCTCATAACATAAAATCCTCAAGAGCAGGACACTCCGTACACAGATGTCTTGAGGTCTCAACACCATAACCACAATAACGACATAACTTTTGGACCACAAAGAACTTCTGCCTCATGCCTAAAACGTCCATAGATGGTAGTAAATTCAATTTTAGTCTTAACACTCTTGTTCTAAATTCTCTTGATTCTCTTGATGGATGTTTACACAAGTATGGAGAAACAACATTAAAATGATTGATGGTCCAATGCAAATGATCATTAAAACGGCGATGTTCCATTAAAATCAACCTTGTCTTGATTCATTGGTGTCTATAGAGTTTTAGTTTCACCTTGTTAGGGTTGGTACTCAATTATTAAAGCAGTAAATCGGTCACATTTCTGGTCTCCTTAGTTTCTTGAGCCTGACCTCTGGCTTTTTTCTTTGCTTCAAATAGCAGCAGAGGATGGCTGTTAACGCATTCGGCAAAAATGCCATCTCCTCCTTATTCCTGCGCTCCATCTGGGACGTCCAGAATGTCAGAAGGTGGAGTGACAGGATGTGGGGGCGGTTCCACAGAGTTGTTAAGTATGATGGGTCCAGAAATCTGACAAATATTAGGGAAGGGTAATTGTTGTTTGGGATTCGTTTTTGTGTTATTGTGAAGGATCCCTGTTTCCATGCGTTAGCTAGGTTAAGGATGAAAAAAGAAAAAAAGGCAATAAAAAGTATACCTGTACTCTAGTGTACTCTAGGCGGTTAGCTTGGTTTATGGATGAAAAACATGAAAAGAAAAAAAAAGGATACTTGTTCTAGGCAGATATCTTAGTTACGGATGATTTATGTATGGATCGCTGTGTCTAGGTGCTAGCTTGGTCGTGGAAAGGTGCTTTCTTAGTTTATCTCATGGTGATTTATTCCTATATTTAGCAGTATAGAAGAAGGACCACATGATTTTGGTATTCCCTGTGATTTGAGAGGCAGGAAGACGGCCGTGTGTCATGTCATTTGTGTTGTGTCTTGGGATATTGTAATAATTGGGAGTGTACTCGAAGAATTGGTATTTTTGCCTTAAGCGTGTGACGTCCCAGATAAGGTTGTTGAATAGGACATGTGTTAGGCAGAATTGTAGGCAGTACCTTCTGGGACCACTACACACAATTAGGACTACAGGGGTTAGCCAAACCAACCTTTGGTATAAGTCTGTACCACACAGTTTTTGGTAGCGAGCTGAGAAGCCAGGCTTATCTCAAGAGTGTGTTTTTTACTGAGATTGGAACCCTCTTGTATGTTGGCGCTGGAAGACCTAGAAGACTCTGGGAGAGAACCATTTTCAAGAGACAATTTCTTCATTTCAAGTTTATGATTCAATTCCATTTCTCTGAGCCTGAGTTCTTAATGTTTACTTTCAGTTTGCATTTGAATTCCTTTGAACTCTAACTCAAGTCTCATCTTTACAAGAGTGGAGGGGGGGTAGGGGTTATAGCTCTACCTCCCAGTCTTTGATGATTCAACAATTTCTCAATCAATTCATTTTTCTTGCCCTTGACAGAGAGACCTGACTTTACTCATATCTTTCAGTTGATCTACTGTTAGAATGATCAGGGCTTCCTGTTTGAAGTTATCCATATCTGGCGCTATAAAACTATTGCTTTTCTAGTGGTGCTTATCCTTGTGAAGGTTATTTGAACAAATGTAAGAGCAGCACTCTCAATGTAATAACTATACATTATCCTCACCACTGTACACCAGTGTTAGGCAGAATTGCAGGCAGTACCCTCTGGGACCACTACACACAATTAGGACTACATGTGTTAGCCAAAGCAACCTTTGGTATAAGTCTGCACCACACAGTTTTTGGTAGCAAGCTGAGCAGCCAGGCTTATCTCAAGAGTGAATGTGAGCAGTACAAGTAGTTACACAGAGGACTTTCAATCACAGTGGTTCAAGTAAACATTTATACTCAAGGTTTCTTGGTAAAGAAACACTTATTAATTTATTACACAATCATTTAGAAAACATTTCAGAAGAAGGCAACTCAATATTATAAACCAATACACTGCAATACAAAATGCTAAGGTTTTGAGACAATTTGTTCTCCCCTGAGTTAGAATAGGTGTCAAATGGCAGTTCAGTTACTTAAAAAGGAGCAAAAGGCACAAGGTAAGTAGAATAGATCATATATACTTTTCAGACAGAGCAAATAGTTTCAGTTCACCGGAAGAGTTCAATTCAAGTCAATAGGCCAGGCCAAAGTCAATGGGCTAGTGTTCTGGATAGGAAAGAACATTTGTGGTATCAAACAGTAAAGTCTCTGCGAAAGTTCTTAGAAGTAGTTTAGGCGAAAAGGAATCGTATGTCGGGGTACACGCTGATTAGGCCTACAAGTTGGGGAAGTTTCACAAACTTTCTCTGCGAGACTGGCGTTCTCTCAATCGGGTTGGCACAGTACCTTAGTATGAAGAACACAATGCAGCTGAAGACATTGGTTCCTGGCAGGTCCTGCAGATCTCACTGTTCCTGAGCCTCAATCATAGGGACAAGAGAGAGGACGTCAGGGGACTCCTGCTCTGCATGGGATCGTCGAAAAAGCAAACAAGATGGAGTCACTTCAGTTCTAGTAGCTGTAGATTAAAGCGCACAAACTGGTGTCCCTCTCCCTGGTTAATCCTAACCAGCCTTGAGAATGGTATCCAGGTGGCTTGTGAGTTGATTGGTCCCACCAACTCAAAGGAATAAGTCATCCTTGAAGGGGCTTCTCTGTCGAGATGAACTTGGCAATTTGGACCTGCAGCAGGGCTTCACCGGGCAAACCAACGGTCCAGGAGTTGTAGCAGCCGTCCTCTTCCAGCTCGACTTTCGTTCAAATGGTCGACTCTGCTTTCCAGTCCTGGAAACCCGCCTTTTAAACATTTCTCTCCCTTTCATTCCAGCCTAGCTGTCCCTCACCCAGCAGGGTGGCTGGCCTTGCCAGACAGTCAGCCAGCCAATCACGCCAGAGTGCATACGAACAAAGGGACCAAACCTAAAATATGGCTCCCGTGATTTTTAGCTACCGGTGTTCGCGGTCAGGAAAAATCATGTTAGTTCGTTGTAAAACCACTGCCACCAGCCTTTTCAATAGGAAAGTGTGTGGGAGGAAAGGTCTTTAGGACCCCGCTCCCCCTATATTTTTCAACTATGTGGGGCTTATGACTTGCCGGCAGCCATCTATTTACCTGGGCCCGGGATGTGGGATGGCCGCGGGCCAACCCATGAGACTGCACGGCTCACCCTGTAGCATGATACAGACTCCATTTTGTGATGCACCTAGACTCCATTTTGAGTACAACAATCTAGGCCTCAGTGGCAAAAGCGGCCTGCAGGGCTGCGGCTCTCCCCCACCCAACCGCGAACAGCGAGCCAGCGCTCCCCTCACCCTCCTCCCCACGGCGGCTCAGCTGAAGGCCTGTTCTCATGAGAAACTAGTTGTGAACAAGTAACAGTACAAACACTGTATCTTTCACCTTCCACAGTACATCATTGACCTGACGATGACCGGACCTTAAGCTGGGGTCTGAGAAAAACAAAGCTGCCTCTATAAAACATGTCCTGTCTCCTGGCAGACCCCTGCACCTATAATATATGTTTTGAATAACCCCCAACCCTGTTCCCCGTTTGAAGTGCCAGACATGACTGTTAAGCCTGTGTGCTACCCAGCTTTACCCGTGCTGCTAAGCCATTTTAAGGACGATGAAATAGCCTCAAGTTCTTAAGGCTGATTGTTCATATTAAAATGGAACAACCTTTGCCCATCCCAGAACACCCACATGTAAAATTATCAAATATATGTGTATTCGAACTTCCATTACTGACCAAGGGTTATTGTTGCTGCACAATATTTAAAAAGCGATGTGTAAGATCCCTATGCACAATATGATTTCCCATAAAACACGCAAGTTCACAAGTAGATAATTAGGTGTTGCAATATGCACGAGTCTCTTAAAGTAATAAACACCACCTTTATTAATGAGATGTCGTCTGAAGTAATTGTTTAACCTTCAAGCATGTACACAAGTCTGATTATAAGTAGAATGTTGCAGACTTTCAGCGATACTTATGTATACACCAACCTGGTTCTGCCTCACGTTTTTATGCTAGCTTTTCCCATGTGTCCATGCACCCAGATGCAAAACTGTAGTCCAGTGAATGATGTGATGTTAACAAAACCTTTATTGATTCTGTAACTATGGTACCCATGAACTACGAAAAAGTCTAATACAAATAGTATTCACAAGCTCACATGATCATTGAGAGATTATATATATATATATATATACATGCAACTGTACTGCCATATCTCAGTTTTTTATTTATAATGATGTGCATGCAACCCTGTAACGTAGATGCGCGAGAAGTTACAAGGCCATCTCTCTCTCTCTTCCCCTGGGGAGCCGCATACTCAACCCCCAGGTTTCCCCCCCCCATGGCCCGGCTGGTAATTGAAGGTCCTTGGTTTATTGATGTTAAAATAACACTGATACACCTCCTTGCTTTCCTGCTGAACCCACACAGGGTATTTGCTCCCCACCCGTGTCCCTGGCACCCGATGCCACCATAAAACCACTGTGTACCTCCATGTTCTTGTTAAAAGAATTATGGGCAGCAAGGCCCCACATCCCACCGCCTATTGATGTACTAGCTACATGCCCCCCGTGTGCCCTCCTGACCCAATGGTATTTTAGTTCACCCCAACCTCGACTGATGATGGTGGCAGTTATTCACTCTTGTACTAACATACTATAAAAATGTCTCTTACCGCATCTAACAAAGAAGAATGATAAAGGTACCCTGACCCATGCCCCCTGATAAGACGCCTGGAGTCATGATACTGCACCTTTTGTTAACAATGACTTTTATGATGATGTATTGACAAGACCCAGAGTTATATGTTATCTCTTCTGTGATGTTAGATTAACAACTTGTAGGATTTATATGAGAGTTTGAAGTAGAAGTTAGTAATGAATGTGTATGCGTGGCCATAAGGGCACAATGTTAGTGCAGCTGAGATGTAACAAATCGAACAGCTCCTGACCCGATACTCCACCCGGATGAGCCCAGCTGACTAGAGCACCCCGCGCTGGCACCACATGGATCTCCACCAATCATGGAGCACCACCCTTATACCATAAATAGTAGCTAGTCTTCACCACCCAATACCCACGCCTATGTGTCCCCTATAGCTTACCTCACCAATGACGTTATTTTGTAATAAATATGAATGTTTTTCTATATTGATTTAGATAAAACTTTTAATAACTTCACCCACACTTGGTCTTGGTCTCATTCCCTGCTGGGGTGTGTCCATTATTGACTCTCATTGTGGAGTTTTAAATGCCTTTTTGGGGGACGCTCACTTTCAAGTGGTGACCCCTTAGACGTGATTTGTCTTTTCATTCCTTTTGACACGAGACGTCCCCGGCCACGGCAGAGATGCATTGCGCGCCCCCTCAAGAGAGCGGCCCGCCTACAGCAACCGGTACGCTGAGATGTGCGCACGCAGTAGGGCGAGAGGGTACGGGGCCCACTTTACAAAACCCATAGTACCGCTTGCCGGGGGCGGCCATTGTCGTGGGGCAGCGCAGCCTGGACAGACCGTGAGTATCAAGTGCGAGCGATATTAAAAGGAGTCGGATATAGATACGAGTATATGAGGTCGAGTTAAGTTAAAGGGGCTCTTGAGGATAAAACTGGTGGTACTTTCATGCTTTCTTCTTTCTTTCTTTTGCATATGGCCATTAGGATAAATTAAGGAGATTACAAGGTGAAAAGGGAAGACAGGAACCTAGCTCTGCAAGGGGGTAGAAGGCGGCGCCACATAGTGCTATCTTGACTAGTACTGGGAATAAGTGAGTGAAACAGAGAAAATATTAGTAGGAGTCTCATATGAAGAGAAGACTTGGAGTAGAATTTAGAAACACTTTTATTCTTTTCCATCTTTTCTAAAAAAAAAGTCTATGGGGAGATAAATCGACAATTTAAGGGTTATAGGGTGCGACGGGTTGAAGTAAAAGGGAATCATTAGATGAAGAATAGTGTAGAAAAAGAAAGGGAGGTATATGTTACATGTTGTCTGCAAAACGTTTGTCAAACCATTGTCATATATTGAACATGTTATGTTTATTTTGTGATTTATTTGACACGAAAGGACCAAAAAGAGGGCCTCATGCCTGAGTGTACCCTTATATATTTGCACAATAGAGTACTCAGATTGATCGGTTCTATGGGGGATATTGTAGTCAAATATCTAATTCAGAGTTTGGGTTCGCCCTCTTGTGAGGTACTTGAGATTGCTTTAAAAACTGCTTCATAGATGAAAAAATAATTTTTATTAGATTTCTCTATCCACAGGGTATAAAACGAGGATACACATATATGTATTTCTATTGGATACTTGTATTCATTTTTCAAAATTTCCTCAGAATTCAGGTCTCCCTTGTTATTTCTTCTGCTCTTGTCTTTTTCATAATTTTACCAGAGTCTTTTTAGAGATAATGGTGATTTGCATCTTTTTTGAGGGGGAGTGAGAGAATTTGATGAGGAAACCCGATGAGTTTCAGGAAAAAATGTATATCTGCTCATCTGGGTTTGTTCCTGGTAAAGAAGCCACAAAAAGCCTACCGGTTTCAGTGGCACAGGCTAGATAAAGGCCACATTCATCAGGGCTGGGCTGACACTTAAAGGTTGCTGTGTCGACAAATGGGTAAATGGTTGGATAATGCCAGAAGATCTCACCTAGTTACAGGGGTCCCCACGAGTGTCCGTGTAGAAGGGAAGATTAGGTAGTGCACTCCCCAATGAGACATGGGACATTTGGCATGCTCAAAGATCTGCCAGGCTTATGCACACGCCCACACAGTGCCCCACTGACCACACACAGTGGTTTTCTGTCAAGGCGAGCGCGCAGGACCGTCTACTGAGCGTTTTGAAGAATTGATAAAATGACTGTGTAATGTTTCAATGAAAATTGGTCATTGTAAGTGTGACCCTCCAGAAAGTGGTACGCAGGGTATGCAAAAGTGGTATATTAGCAGTAGGATATCGCCATTTCCAACAGTGTGTACATAACGCCCACCGAGAAAAAGAGGGTACTTAAAGGGGGGAGGGTGGGGAACGGAAGAGTAACATGGGGGCGGAAACAGCTCTGGCCCATATTTGCCAAAATTGACCAGGCTATGCAGAACGTATAACAAAATACCATGACAAATGGGTCACAGAACTAAAAGGGGAAGGGCTACCACAGGTATGGCCCCAAGGAGGATCCTTTGATAAAAGTGTGCTAGACATGGTGGCCACATGCTTATTTGTGAAATATAAGGGAAAACAATTGCAGAATAGAAGAGAGATATTAGACTTGTGGCGGTTGTTTGAAGAAGTGCCTCCAATTAAAAGAAAGGAACAAACAAAGGAACAGATTGCATCTCCCCTGGCAACAAACGTTAGTGAAAAAGAGGGCGGAGCGACGGAAGGGTCAGTAGAAGTAGCACAAATATATCCCCTTTTGAATAAACCAATGCCGGCTGAAGGATCCAGTGATCCAGTGTATGTGTCAAAACCCACCCCCCCAGTTGCACCACGACCCACTGCACCCCTACCATATGAATGCCAAGTGGACAGGTGAGTACCCCGGCAATAGACATCGCGAAAAAATCACAGAAGATTTAGACTCCACACTATCAATGGCCCGAAACGAACTATCTAGAATAAGAGATATATGTGAACAAAGTGGATCAGGGAGTTCTAGGATTGAGCAAACACAGAGGATGCAGACACCCGACAGGTCTATAGAAGAAGGGTGGAAAAAGGGGGAGATACTATTCCGAATACAGGATGAGCCAACCCGAATAATAGAGCTAGAGCAACACACGCCTGTGGGAGACACAGTGGAAGAAGGTATGACCCCGGGGGGCGGAAGAGTTATGGTGTGACATAGAGGAAGATGAGCTGGAAGGAAGAAGGATAGGATTTGCAGTGGGAGGGGCGCCAGTGAGGTTAGATGAAACGCCTCTGGGAAGGGCAATGGGGGAAGAATGGAATGGAAGACTAAGAAGCAGAGTGGGGAGAATGGCAGTACTGGGAAAGAAAGGGTCAAAGGTGAGTCCCGGGAAGGGAACAAAAGGGAGGTTACAGCTGCCCTTGATACACAGAGGAGGAGGAGGGAGGCCAAATTATATACCCTCGGCACAGATGGATACGGCCAACTTGTTGAAATTATTCCCCCCGCTGTCAGGAGGGGCAAGTAAATGGATATATGCATTTGAAAAGCATGCAGCAGGGGTTCTCTTGGCGGTGGGCGATGTTAAAAGTTTGCTAGTATCTGCAGTGGGTGATCAAGCTGATTGAGTTTGGGCGAAAGCCGGATTCCCAGGAATAACATTAGATTGCCATAGACATGATGGTGCTTCTTTCAACACGGTGAGAGCAAGAATTTGGAATGCATTAAGAGACACCTTCCCAGACACGCCAGATTTACAGTCAGCAATGCAGTGCACGATGAATGAGGGGAAGATGCAATTGCTTTCATTTTACGGCTGCAGGAGATGTGGAGAGCGGAAACAGGACCGGCCTGGGATCAGTCAACATCTTTGTTTTATTTCATAATAAAAAGAGGGCTCCCAAAAGAAGTTCAGAAAGCACTTGACAAAATAGCTGGAATTGAAGCCAAAGGCTGGCCCGAGATACAAAGCATCATAGTACACCACTGCAAAAGGATCAAAGAAAGGGAAAAGGAGATAGCACAGAGAAGGTTGGCAGATGAGGCAAAATTAATACAGACGAAACTGGTGAAGGTCACAGCAGCTGTAGCTGCACTCCTCACGGATAGAGAACGAGAGGAGGAGGAGGGGTCAGTAGCAATACAAGGTAGAATGGCAGCTAATTTGGCGGGAAATGGCGGGAGCAGTACGGAGGGCCGCAGTGGCAAGCGTGGAGCGCCCGTGGAGGAAGAGGTGGGTACAGAGGGCAAAGAGGTGCTGGTCCAGGGTACGGGGTATGGCAAGTAAGAAGGTCGAGGTCCACGTGGAGGACAAGAGAATTGTTGGAATTGCAGGAAATGGGAACATTTCTCAAGGGAGTGTAGAAGCAGACCCATGAATACTTATCAAAATGAACAGCAGTATGGCCACCCCCACCCAGGAAGCCCATATGGGCTGCCAATGGGCAGTGGAGGGGGAGGAGGACAGCAAGATCAAAGATGCACAGACGAGCGCAGGATACAGCCATGCAATGCTCAGCAGCACCCACAATGCCGTGAGCACATGGCGCACGTACAGGGCAACCCTTTCGTCACAACGGCAAATGGTGCACCTGCACCCTTTGGTGGAGTGGCTGTGGTATCAGGAAATGTTTTTGGCAATGGGGGAACAACAAGGCACCCAGCATAGGGCAGCCCACAGAGAGCGCTTGCGTGTCCAGTACTATCAACAACCCTCAATGCAGCAGAGGAAACATTGGTGGGGGCGGAGATCAGGAACAAACAATGTATTTTTATGGTAGATTCAGGAGCTGAAAAATCATGCCTACGAGAAGGCAGGTTTCCGCGGTCTAATCGTAAATTGGAGACACAGGGGTTCTCTTGGGCGGTGGTCAAAGTTCCTTACACAGAAGATTTGGATGTACCAGTAGGGGGAAAAACAGTACGAGCACCCTTACTGTACTATGAAGAATCTCTGATTAACTTGCTGGGGAGGGACCTCCTCACAAAGCTCAATATGACCATTTTGTTTACTGAAAGAGGGATAGTTTGTTCAACCCCGGCGATCTCCCATTGCTAGTGATGTTGGTAGTACACACACGAGCCACAGCACCGGAGGTATGCGGCATTCACAGGTGGACCCAGACATGTTCATTCAGCGGTTAAAAACCCTAGCACGAGTAGTCCCAGAGTTAAAACGGCAAGAGTGGAGGGTACCCGCAGAATTTGTTTTTCGCCCTTTAGCACGCCCAGAAATAATGCCAGGAACAGTGATGTCTCTAGTTCTGCATGCAGTACAGGTAGTACAGCAAAGAATAGCAGTTATTGGAATGGACATACATGGGTGTCAGTGGCGCACCATGTTGTGCATTAAGGAGAACATCGCACTATGAGATTTGTCAGACGAGCACCTCTTCAGATACTCAGATAGCGATGGGAAAATAATAATGGAAATAGCGATCCCCTGCGATATCATGATACAAACAAGGCAGGTGCCAGTGCAGCTAATGGCAGTGGTAGAAGCGCCTCCCTCCTTTTTTGACAGCGACATGCAGCTAGTGTCAATTGACCTATGGACAACAGGCCCCCATGATGTAGGGCTACTGCATGAGGTGACACCAGTGAAGATAAAACTCAAACTTGGAGCATTACTGCCCAGAGTAAAACAGTACCCCCCTGTCCTGAGAAGTAGAAGAAGGGATAAAAGAGACGATTTATGCACTATTAGTGCAGGGAATAATAGTGCCCTCAAACTCGCCATGCAATACTTGTATTTACCCCATCAAGAAGGCAAAAGGCGGGGCATGGAGGATGATCCAGGACTTACGCCCCCTTAATGACATCACACAGAAGGAATTCCCATTAGTTCCTAACCCTGCATCAATTCTGTGCAGTATACCGAAAGATGCAACTTGTTTCACAGTGGTGGACTTGAAGAACGCATTCTTCTCGGTGCCACTAGATCCAGAATCTCGATACTTGACAGCATTCACATTGGGAGGGAAGAGATATGAACATTGCAGGCTACCTCGGGGATACTGTGAAAGCCCAAGCATATTCAATAGAATTTTACATGAGGATCTAGGAAATATAGTCACAGAAAGCACGATTATTCAATATCTGGATGATCTACTGATTTGTGGGAAAAATTAAGATGAGTGCAGGAAGGATTCTATTACACTTTTGACATTGGTGGCCCACAAAGGTTACAAAGTGGACAAGGAGAAGTTACAATATTGTCAGAAAGAAGTATTGTATTTGGGGCAATTGATATCGAAAGATGGTAAAAGAATCATCCCTGATTGCAGTTGCAATCACGGCAGTTAGTGAACCAAAAACAGTGAAGGAGATGCAGAAATTTCTCGCCATGTGTAACTACTGCCGAGCCTTTATATCAGAATATGCAGGGTATACTACGCAAATACTGCAGGGACTCAAAGAAGCACAAAGAGAGAGCACAGAAATACAATGGACAGCGGAAATGCATGAGGCCTTTAAGACACTCAAAGGTCTGATCTCAACGGCACCTGTACTCGCGAACCTGTATTAGGAACGCAAGTTTTATTTATTTTCCCATTGCGATGGAACACTCATAACAGCAGTATTAACACAAAAACATCACTGGGACACAAGCCCCTGGCTAACTATAGTGGCACACTAGATGCAGTGATGCAAGGGCACTTCACTTGCGAGCAGTCTCTCACAGCCACAGCGTTCGCGATCGAGAAGAGTGCAACAATTGTGATGGGGTGTTCTGTGACACTATTCGTGGAACATTCACTATTCGCAATATTAGAAAGATCAAAGAGCACATTGACAACACAAAGAGCCACAGTTTATGAAGTAATTCTATCCAGCGCTAACATACACATAGTGAGGTGCAAAACAGTTAACCCTGCAACATTCATCACAGAAGCATGCACAGTGGAGGACATGCAAACACTTGATTGTGCCACATACAGAAGAGAGGATGGGGACACGCCCACAGTGAGTGAAAATGCCTTGACAGAAGGGGAAGTATATTTCATAGATAGGTCAGCATCAATAAATTCAGAAACTGGGCAAAAACATGTGGGGGTGGCTGTGGTGAGACTAGAGGAAGGTGAATACGAAGTGCTCATCCAACAGAGACTACCAGCCCATTATTCAGCACAAGCAGCAGAGTTAGTAGCACTTATTAAAGCATTACATGCAACTAAGGGTTGCGCAGAAACAATCTATACAGACTCATCATACATGACCACAACAGTACATGGGGAATTGGCCAGATGGGGGAGAAGAGGATTCCACAGAGCAGACGGATCCCCAGTGCAACACGCTAAGCTACTTAAAGAGTTGATAGAGGCACTAAAAGAACCTACAGTTGTGGCCATAGTGAAATGCCAAGTCCATACAAACAACAGTGACATCATCTCTTTGGAAAACGCGACAGCGGACGCTGCCGCGAAAGAAGTGTCATATTTAACAAAAGGGAGAACAGGTGAGTACTTAGTGCAGAAACATGTGGAAGAGGATCGCCCGATGGGTATAATTCAATGCCCATATCCCAAATATTAGAGCTGCAAGAAGGGGTGTCAGGTGAGGAAAAGGAGTTATGGGAGAAAAGAGGGTGCAGCCAGTCGTCCACGGAGCTCCTTTGGTGCCAGAACAACAAAGGTAAAGTAGTGATGCCCCGCAAACTACTATACATAGCGTTCCAACAGCTTCACTTTCCAGCTCACAATGCCAAACACATTGCCACAGAGATACAGGAAAATTGGTTCATACCGGGGCTGCAGGAACAATTATCAAAATTAACAATGGAGTGTACAACATGTCAGATATATAATTCAGGAATGACATTAAGAACATTGCGAGGGACGCTGCCCAAACCAACAGGCCCCTTCAGAGAGCTGCATATGGACTATGCAGATATGGGAGAAAGGTGCAATGGGTCACGCTACATGATAGTGGTGGTCTGTCCTTTTTCAAGATGGTTGGAAGCAGGACCATGCGCCCACCCCAATGCGCAGTGCGCTGCAAAGTTCTTAGTGCAGGAAGTGTTCCCGCGCTGGGGAATTTGTGACGTAATTCGCTCCAACAAAGGAACACATTTTGTTAATGATTTATTCAAAGAAGTGACAGCACTGTTAGGGATAACAAATAAACTATGCATTATTTATCACCCGCAATTGAACAGCGTGGTTGAGAAGATAAACGGCCTTCTGAAAGGGAGGTTGTCAAAGTTGTGCTTTACACTCAAGAAAAATTGGGTGTACTGTTTACCCCTGGCCTTGTTTGAACTGAGAAATCAACCCAGCAAGGACCACCATTTATCCCCACATGAAATTGTAACAGGGAGGCGCAGGCATACTGCACACTCTCCACTCCGCAGGCATTCAGATGCTCACAGAAGTGCTACAGTACTAGGAGAAGAATTTAATGAATACTTGACAAAACTCACGAGAGCGGCTCGTATGATAGCAAGGCAGCTAGCACCCCCATTTACACGCAAAGAATCCAGTGACACTATAACGCCTGCAGCAGATAGTACAACAGGTCAGCTAATGCCAGGGGAGATGGTGTACGTGGGGAGTTTCGTTCGTCGGTGGAATGCTCCAAGATTTCCTGGCCCATACGAAGTGGTGTATTGCACACCAACTGTGGTGAAAGTGAAGGGCCTGAGATATTGGATACATTTGACAGACATGCGAAAAGCTTATGAAAGTGTAACACAGGAAACAGAAGGGAGAATGAATTAAGGAGAAAAACAGACTTCATAATGAGGGGGAAAGATTTAAATAAATAAATACCGTGATGTACATAATAATGATAATGAACTGAAGATATGTTATTTCTTTTTCTCTTTCTCTCCCTATTCCTCTCTTCCTCTTTTTTCTTTTCCTTCCCTCTCTCTGTAAAAGAATAAATAAATGAACATGTTAAAGTAAATATAAATGGATGTTATGGGATGCTTAATGCACTTTTATGTCTCACTATGTAGGAGAAACAATGGCAACTGAGAGGGCCCCCTCTGGGAACAACGTTAGAATAGATAGAAATGGAAACACTCCTTTTGATTTGCGCAGATATTCTTATGAGTGTGGTTTGTTTGTGTGTGCTGTAATATTTTGTACAATGATGTTCGGCCTAGTGATATACTGGCCGGTTTCATTTATATCTAAAATAAATGAGGTGGGAGGAAACGGAACGACTAGGATAAAACAAGGGACCTACCTCATATGGGATGGCTTTCAGCTCATATGGGGGCATGTTACCCATCATGATGACACACGGCACCCAAATGATACAAGCAATGAACAGGTAACCCCACGTCCTATTGCCCCGTATAATGCCTCTGAATACAATGTATATGAACTAAACAATCAAAATCCCTCTGCGTTACGTTGGTTATATGATATGATATGATATGATATGATATGGTATTTGTAACGCGCCTATACACAAGTGTTTCAAGGCGCGACGAGGCAGGGAGGGAGGTAAACAAGGGGAAGACAGACAAACGATCCTACTAGGCCAGGTGTCATTCAGATCGCGCAAGTGCAGAGGTAAGGGGAAAAGGAGAAAGTGCAGGGGGAGGAGGTGGGGGGGAAAGTGCAGTACAAGGTAAGTAGCGTAATAAAATAATAAATAATAAATAAAAGGGCCAGCTGGTGGCAAGTGCGAGGTAAGTGCAGAGCAAGTGCTGGGAAGGGGGCTGTAGGGATACAGTGACAGTCCCACAGTGCAGGGGGAGCCAGGGAGGCAGTGCAAGTGGAGAGTGGCTGGGCCCTGGACCGAGGTCACTGAGAGTGGCCCAGATGCAGGTTTAGTGCAGAATTCAGTGGGGAGTTAAGCAGGTTTAGCAGGGGAGAGGGAGAGAGAAGGCAGAAGCGAAGAGGAAGGTTTTGAGGTGCTTCCGGAACCGGAGATGGTTCTCCTCGAGTTTCAGGGAGGCAGGAAGGCTGTTCCAGAGGGAGGACCCTGCTGCGGAGAGAGATCTACCCCCAGCTCGTTGCTTCGAGAAGCGGCTGACCATGAGGGAGTTGGAGACGGATGAGCGAAGGGCTCGTGAAGGAAGATATTTAGGAAGAGAGAGTTGAAGGTATTTAGGCCCCAAGCCCCAGAAGGCCTTGTGGACAATGCAGAGGGTTTTGAACTTAATCCTCGCAGCCACTGGGAGCCAGTGAAGAGATTTCAGTCCTGGAGAGATACGGTCCCTGGGCTTGAGGCCAAGGACAAGTCTCGCAGTTCTGTTCTGGATAAGTTGCAGAGGGCGGAGAGTGGAGGCAGGCAGATTAAGATAGAGGCTGTTACAGTAGTCCAGCCTTGAGAGAACCAGGGCTCGGGAGACAGTGAGCTTCTGGGGGAAGGAGAGGAAGGGAAGAATACCTCTGAGGAGGTGCAGCTGGTAGTGTGACTTCTTAGAGACGTCAGATATATGAGGAGAGAAGGAGAGTGTGGAGTCGAAGATGACCCCGAGGTTTTTAGCCTTGCAGGTAGGGGCAGGAAGGGGGCCAAGGGAGGCCGGCCAGAGAGCTGCAGGGAAGGAGGGAGTGGGTGTGCCGATGAGTAGAATCTCAGTCTTACTGGCGTTAAGGCAGAGGTCATTGGCGGCACACCATTCCTGGATAGCAGACAGACAGTCGGAGATGAGGGTGATGACACCACCACCGCTGTAACACCCACATTTGAAACATCTATAGGCTATGAATCCCACACAAGTCTAAAGGAAGAAATTGCGGATATATCCGAGAGGTTTATTGCCTTGTATAACGATTGGGAAAAGGGGGGAGCGGTGGGAATGCCTCTAATGCAGCATGATGTAGAAAAAGAGAAAGTAAACCCCAGAAGCAATAGGAGAAGGAGGGAGGTCAGGAGAAGGAAGTACAATGAATACTGTGGGTTGGGGTTAGACACAATAGAAGATCCCAGACAACCACACCAGTCCAACAAGTGGTATGCAGATATGAGTTACACTGCCAAACAAACCACAAACGAGAGATGTTATGTGTGCTCTCTAAAACCCACGCCTCAGGTACCCCCAACGTGCTCCTGCCACAAGTACTACATCTGACAGATGCCCAGTGTCTTCTTCATCTCACCTTATGTAGAATAAAGAACACCTTCCAGTCACACACAGTTTCTTTTGAAATGCTGCAGAACGAAAAAACTTGCTACTCGAGACTTAAAGGAGTGATATGCCTAAAGGAACTGTTCCTAGTGATTAAAGGGACACTGTATTTGGACAATAAATGGAAAGAGGAACAAGTGACATGCAAAGCTGTCAACAACACCATAGGGGAGGAAGTGTCGACACTCTTCCCCGAACCACAGGAGCCGAATGAAGTAGACCCTCCACCCGTGGTTGGCACAGATACCTGATATTCAAAGCACAGGATACCACGTGTCAGCCAATGGGGGGAAGAGGGTTAGGGAGAGGTTGTGGAGGGGGAGGGGAAGTTTAGGGAAACCGGATAGAGGTTTAGGAAATACCTATAATGGATAGGATAGGGGAAAGAACAGGGAAAAACCCTTCACTGTCTAATGCGTAGATAATGTACCATGAAACACAACACACATAGATCTCAACATATGACCCCCTTAATACAGGCCAAACTAGTGCCTAGCTAGTGTAGTTGTGCTCTCTAATAGCACGTTGATACAGGCACATGCAGTAATTACCAGGACATAGAAGACATGTATGCAAGCACCAATGAAACAAACTCATGGGATATGATTCCCAATATGAAGAACATGACACATGGCCCTTTGGGCAAGCGTAAGCAACATAAAACACTCATAGAACATGTAGGACCAAAGGTGTGAATTCGACTCCACAGAGAATGGATTCCAACAAACATATACACTGTAATACTAAGCTGTAGGTTGCACTGCATGCCCCCTCAGTGCCTCCTTAGAAATGGAGTAATCATAGCGTTCTGCCCAAAAGACATGCTCTTGAAGTCTCTCAAAACGATAATAATGCAAACATAGCCCCACGTTAACTCACAAGAGCAAACAAACTCATAAAGCACTCTCTGTGCGCCTGGGAGACTCCAAAGCCGTCCCAGACGAAGAATGATGATGCCTTGAGATGAAGCCCCGTTCACAGTGTCAACGCCAGTAGGGGAGCGGAGTTTGAACGAGGCGGCAGCCCCCTTTTCACAGTGTCAGCACCGGGATGAGAGCGGAGCGTCCTCCTTACACTTCCTGGGCTCCGCTGCTCGTTCCGCGTAGTTCTCCGTGTGCTGCTGCTGCCACATACCCTGAATCCTGATTAGAGCGTGCGTGAGACCGCACGAACCTCTGGCATGGCTTTGCCTCATTAAAACAATAAGCCACACCTGCCGTGCGCCGTTGGCCCTTGATAAGCTGTTACTGCTGGCCATATGCGCGCACGGCAAGGACTACAAAACACCAAAGGGGCTGCTGGGAAATGTAGTTTTTCCTACGCTCTGCTTAGATTTAGACACCTTTTTTGCCTCCACCACCCCAGATTCCTGACATTACCTCCTCTCCCATGGCCCTTACAAGGGCTTGGTCTATCAGGATTTATTTTTAAATCTCTTTATTGGCATTTATAGTAGATATAACAGCAGTATGCATAAGAGTGCCCTCTGTGATATAAACAAATTAACCAAGTATGCCGGTGATTCACTAACAAAAAAAACTATTATAACTTAAACCATTAACAAGAACAACAGATGTCTCCAATTGATCCGCAATAAACTGCATTGTGAGGGTAGACCGGGGAGGGAAGTAAGGGCGCACATAAGAAAGGGAGGACAAGAGGGCGGGTTATAAAGTGAAAAGGTATGGGGCCATAAGTTTCTCAAGACTGTGGCATATTCAAGAGCTTTGTGATGTGTAGGTTAATGAACCTGGGGGTGAATTGTTCAGGGAGGTTTGTCATCATTGGAAGGATGGAACAGTTCCCATGTGAGTGCCTTCCAGGCTTCAAAAGCCTGACTCACGTCATCAAGAGGAATTGGAAATGCCCTCCTCCCAGGCAGAAGTCTCTGCCCCCACCCAACGTTCAAGTTTGTTGCGCCACACATGGAAGCGTGGCCCAAAAGGTCACTTCCAGGCCATGGCAATAGTTATCTTGGTGAGGATGCAGGCCAGATCCATAAGCTTCACGGTGTGTTTTGTTTTAGCTAGTCTGGGATAAATTCCCAAGAGGCATTCACCGGGAGTCCAATCGTACCTGGTCATGCCGGCTCTCCTGCAGGTCTCCTCGGCCGCGGCCCAGAGCTGTCGGGCCTTGGTACAATCCCATAACATGCAGAGATCTGCATTGTCTCTGTTGCACCAAGGGCAGCTATGTTGGGGTCGTTCATAGATCTTTGCTATTCTACAGGGTGTTAGGTATGAACGGTACAGTACGTTGAGGTGGATCAGCCTGAATCTGGAGTTCCTGGAGACCTCTTTAGGGAATGCCAGTGCTATTTCCCATTCCCCATCCGACATCTCTCGACCCAGGTCTCTTTCCCATTTGAGTCTTAGGTCAGGGCTGCGGGGGTTAGGCTTGTCTATAAGATGACAGTATATCTGGGACACTGGTCTTTGCCCCTCTCCCAGGTTATATAGAAGTGTCACAAAGGGGCTAGTCTCGGACTCCTCAGGCCAAACGTCCCACTTGGTTCTCGCTAGATTCCGGATCCTCATATACCAAAGGAATTGTCCAATGGGAATGCCATCTTCCTTGGTCTATCAGGATGTTGCCGATGACATTGTCTTACCAACCTTGGAGCATGTACCTCAGCTGCGGGTTCCCAAGAACAATCTTCTGGTCCATACCCTTTCCACTGGATAAGATACCAAAATTGTCGATTCCTTTTCTTAACATCCAGAATCCTCTGAACTTCATATTCCGCCTGGCCATCTTTCATGATCGCTGGGGGTCTCTTTGTAGTCATACCTGGAGCTGCAGGTTTAAGTAAAGAGACATGGAACACAGTGGATCCGCAAAGATGTAGGCAAATGCAATTTCATAGCAGTGTCAGATATACGTTTGCAAATCACATATGGCCCAATAAATCGAGGTAGAAATGTTTGTAATCCTATTAAAGACAAATTGCGAGTAGACAACCAAACTCTGTCCCCCACTTTGTATTCAGGACCCTTCTGGCGGTGCTTGTCAGCTTGCCCTTTGTATTGTCTTTTTGCTCTCTCCAGATTTTCTTGTGCCTTCCGTCTAGCCTCAAGAAGCAACTGTTTGCGCTCCTGTAAAACTGGCATATCACCTATTTCTGGCAATTCTTCTGGTATCACATTTTGTTCATGACCATATAAACATTCATTAGGTGCCATTCCCAGGGAAGTATGGTAAGTATTATTATAAGTGAATTCAGCTAACCATAAAGCCTGCACCCAGGATGTCCAACCATCACTCAAATAGCCACGTAGATATTGTTCAAGTGTCTGATTCATCCTTTCTGTCTGCCCATCTGTCTGTGGGTGATAACTGGTAGAAAGAGCACAGTTTATTCCCAATAATCGACAAAAAGCATGCCAAAATCTGGAGGTAAATTGCGAGCCTCTATCTGAGGCAATACTTTTTGCCAACCCATGTAACCGAACCACATGTTGTAGAAATAACTCAGCCAGTTTACCTGCCCCGGGTATTCCTTCACAAGGAATGAAATGGGCTTGTTTTGACAGATAATCTACCACTACCCATATGGTGTCATATGGGTTATCAGGTGGCAGATCAGTAATAAAGTCCATAGAAATGTGTGTCCGTGGTTGCTCAGGAGTAGGTAATGACTGCA
Source organism: Ambystoma mexicanum (assembly GCF_040938575.1). Classification (NCBI taxonomy): domain Eukaryota; kingdom Metazoa; phylum Chordata; class Amphibia; order Caudata; family Ambystomatidae; genus Ambystoma; species Ambystoma mexicanum. Next base: position 623,503,636 of record NC_090928.1, on the reverse strand, counting down.
GTAGACCCCTTTTCCTAACATGCTCTGCTTTGTTCCGGGCACAATTCTCACATAATGCCACATAGTTTTCCGTGTCTTGTTTCAAGGAGGGCCACCAAAAGTATTTTTCCAACATGGCCTGCATTTTTCTCAACCCTGCATGTCCTGCCAAAGGAGACTGATGACACCAAAATAAAGCCTTGTCTTGTAACTCTTTCGTTGGTAAATATAACCGACTCAGATGATAGGGTAACCCCTCTCGTATACTGCGTGCCGGATGACTGTTCCACCACTGTACCAACTGTCGTGATGTTAAAGCCTTTTTTACTAAGTCTGTGATTTGTGTGTTAATGGCCCCAACAATTTTATCTGGTGAGATAACAGTTTTAACTTCACTTACTGGATGTTCCAAATTTTGTTGTCTAGAAAGTGCATCTGCCTTCCCATTTTTGCTACCCGGTCAAAAAGTAACCACAAAATCAAATTCATTAAAGAATTGAGACCATCGCAATTGTCTGGGACTAAGGGTTTGAGCTGTCTTGAAATATTCCGTTACCACCACCACCTGATGTCTAGCACCCAATAAGTAGTGTAGCCACTCAAGGAACGCCGCTTGAATCGCCAACAATTCCTTATCAGTTATAGAATAATTTTGCTCGCACCCTGACAACTTTCTGGAGTAAAATGCTACCGGGTGCCATATTTCTTTTTCATCTTTCTGGGACAGAATAGCGACTATCGCCACATTACTGGCAACTGTTTCAACTTGAAATACTCTATCAGTGTAAGGATGTTGTAACACCAGAGCAGAAGTGAAAGCTATTTTCAACTTCTGAAAGGCGTTTTCCGCTTCATCACTCCAAGTGAATTTCACTGCCTTTTTTAACAAATGTGTGATGGGAGTAACAATGTTAGAGAAATTACTGATAAATCGCCTATAAAAGTTGGCAAATCCTAGAAAAGATTGTATATCTTTGATGCATTGCGGCGACGGCCAGTCTCTAACTGCCTGTGCTTTCTTAGGGTTCATCACAATGCCTGTATTAGTCAAAATAAATCCCAAAAATTCCACTTGTGTTACATGAAAAGCACATTTCTCCACTTTGACACATAATTGACAATCCTGTAACCTTTGCAATACTGTTTTTACATGTCGCACATGCTGCTCCGGAGACTCAGAGTAAATCAGGATATCATCAATATAAACAATAACAAAAACATCAATGTATTCCTGTAAGACTTCTTGCATAAAGAACTGAAAAACAGCAGGAGCATTGCATAAACCAAAAGGCATTACAAGGAATTCAAACAAACCAAACTTAGTTCTAAAAGCCATCTTCCACTCCTCCCCCTGTCATGCCGCCGTCTTTGGGTGGCCGCTGGCGGCTTTGGAACGCTTGGCGTTGGCAGCGCCATTAGAGTGTTCCGGGTTTCCATTCCCACTTCCTGGTATAGCGGTCTAGTCTTTTGCCTTTGGCTTCCCCTTTCCGTATTTAGTCCCGCCCCTCTTTGGGCTCTGTGCATTGCAACTTTGTTCCTTTCGCTTGGTTGCTGTGCTCCCCCTTACGTTTCCCTCGCTTCCTGATACTTGGTTTCTGTCTCGCTCTCCCCGTGCGAGGTCTTCCCCGTGCTGGGTCTCTCTGCCTCTCCGTTCCCTCTCTGTTTTCTCCCTGCTCTCCCATCGCGGTTTCCATACTGTGGTTTTCTCCTCCGTGCCTTGTCTTTCCTGCCCTTCGCTCGTCCTTTTACTTTCTCTCACTTTCCGTTCCAACCTGTTGCAACCCGGCCTATTCCCCTCTTCCCTGCTCTGGATCTTCGTGCATCCTGTTACCTGGAACTGGAGATTTTCCTTCATTGTGATACCTGCTCTCCGGACCCGAACGCTAGACTCCGCTCCTTCCCCGGATCTGTTTCTCGTCCGGACTCAGCCCTTCCTCCTGCTGCGTTGTGGAACCGGTACCTCCGCTACAGTCTTAGTCTTCAGCCCCTATCCGTCTCGTCCGGACTTCATCTTCATCACGTTCAGGACGAATCCGGCTGCATCTATATCCTCAGAGAGGTTTTTTTAAGCGGTTGCTTTTTTTCCTCTCGAATTGGTTCCTGCGGGAAGGGGGCCGGCTGCTTCCCTGTTTAGCAGGGAATCTGGGTGGCTTCCTACCGCAGACGGCCGTTTCTCTTCTCAAAGAAGAGAAGTCTCAAGAAGAAGTCCTCCAGGTGAGAAGTCTCCTCAGAAGAGACAGGTGAGGAGGAGGAGGAGGTGGACATTGATATTTCTGATATTGTTGAGACCCCAGTAACCTCGACCAAACCTGACAGTTTGCAACGCCCAGAGGAGATATCAATGGCTACCCCGGAACAGGCCCAAGAGCTGCTTACAGCTATGCAGAACATGACACTGGGACTACAGTCTGTTAAGGCTGAAAATGCTACGCTTAGGCAGCGGGTTGACTGCTTTGAACAATCCCGGAGTGATCTACCTCCCATGCCCTTAGCCTGTGGCAAATATGATGGTTCGCCCAACAGATTCCAGGAGTTTATGGAGGCTTGTGTCATCTATTTTACCTTCAGACCTCAGACCTATGCTTCTGATCAGGCCCACATAGGCTTTCTGGTATCTAATTTAACGGGTAATGCTCTTTCCTGGGCTACCCCACTGGTGATTGGTGCCAGTCCGTTACTACACGATTATGCCTGATTCACCGCCCAGTTCAAACTGGCCTTTGAAAGACAAGAGACCCCAGTTGTTGCCAGCGAACAGCTACTTGACATTCGACAAGGAAGCTCTGATCTATTGTCCTACATATCCCGCTTTAAAAGGGTTGCCACGGATACAGGCTGGCAAGAGAACGTCCAGTACACAATCTTTCGTCGAGGTCTGAGGGAAGATCTCAAAGATGAGTTAGCAAGGGTAACCAGACCCGCTACTTTGACCGACCTGTGGTCTACAGTGACTCAGCTGGATTTCCGCCTGTCAGAGAGGCGTTCTGAACGTCGGAGGCAGCGGGGAATTCCGGTCATCACCGATCCTGGGACATCCTCTCCCTCTCCTACCTGTTTGACGAAAGAAGAACCAATGCAGATCGGTACTACTCGGGGCCCTCTTACCTCAGAAGAAAGAAGACGACGCAGGGAAAACAACCTGTGTATGTATTGTGGATCCAACCAGCACATCTTAAGGGACTGTCCTGTTGTGCCACCATGACGATCGGGAAACGGTACTCCTCGGAACTAATAGGGACGAGTTACCGAGGGAGATTTCCTGGTCCCTTTGTTTCCTTATCCATCACTCCCATGAACTCCACCGAGGACAATCGCCTTATGGTTATTGTGGTCGAGTTGAGTCTCTCTCAGCAGTCCTATGAGGTTCTGGCATTACTGGACTGCGGTGCTGCAGGGTGCTTTATGGATGTCGTTTGGGCAGATAAGACCGGCATAGCCCGTTTGGAAAAAGAGGAGGATCAAAAAGTGGAAGGGGTAGATGGAAAACCTCTTAGTTCGGGTGTTATCACCCATACTACTGCCCCGATGAAGATGAAGGTTCTCCATCATGTCGAGACATTCAATTCGACCTAATCCGAGCAGCCCACTTTCCAGTGATCTTGAGGGTCTCTTGGCTTCGGAAACACAACCCTACCATAGATTGGACAAAGAACCAACTGTCCTTCACTTCGACCTTCTGTCGTCAGTCCTGTTCTACACAGACCCTGCATGCCACTGTCCACACTCTTCCCGATCCAGCCCTCGGATCGGATGTCTTGAAGGTGAACAGCATCCCCAAGGAGTGTCTCCACTTTCAGGAGGTATTTAAGGACGAAGGTCCGCAAGAGTTGCCTCACCATCGACCGGAAGACTGCCAAATCATTCTTCAGCCCAATGCAGTTGTACCTTTTGGGCGAATGTTTTCTCTATCTCTCAAGGAGAAAGAAGCACTCCAAGAATATCTCGACTCGAACTTACATCACAGACTGATTCAACCCTCGCATTCTCCCGCTGGAGCTTCGCTTTTTTTGTCCCAAAGAAAGGTTCAGGCGAACATCGACCTTGCATCGATTACAGGGGTCTCAACCAAGTCACATTAAGGGATCGGTACCCCATGCCGCTTATTAGGGACATCCTGGAGGCAGTTCAAGGAGCCAAGATCTTTTCCAAGATCGATCTAAGAAGGGCCTACCACCTTCTGCGGATTCGTTCAGGCGATGAATGGAAGACTGCTTTTCGCACTCCTTTCGGGCATTACGAATACTGCGTCATGCCCTTCAGACTGGTCAACGCGCCATCTGTTTTTCAACGGTTCATGGACCGCACTTTTTCTGACCTACTGTTTCATTGTGTCATTATATACCTGGACGACATTCTGGTATATTCTAAGGACGCCCAGTTGCATACAAACATCTTCACCAGGTCCTCCAAAGGTTACAAGACAACCACCTAAAGGCCAATGCTGAGAAGTGCGTCTTCCGAGCTTCTGAGGTCAATTATCTTGGGTTCATCCTGTCCTCTGAGGGGATTCGGATGGATCCTGCGAAGATAGAAGCCATCCTGCACTGGCCCACACCCCATTCCATCAAGGAGATCCAAAGGTTTCTAGGACTTGCTAATTTTTACCGCAAGTTTATCCTAGGTTTCTCCGACAGAGTACTTCCCATCACAAGATTACTTAAGAAGTCCTCCTAGCCGTTCGTTTGGACTCCGGAAGCTAACCGGGCCTTTCTACAACTAAAGGAGGATTTTTGCTCTGCCCCGATCCTTCACCAACAAGATCAAGGCTTAAAATTCATTGTAGAGACAGATGCCTCCTCAGCTGCCCTGGGTGCCGCTCTTCTACAGGAGCATGAAGGTCTGGAATATCCCATAGCCTACATGTCTAAGACTTTGAATGACAGTCAAACGCACTATTCGGTTATAGAGAAGGAACTCTTGGCAATGAAATCCGCCTGCGAAGAGTGGCAACATCTCCTACAGGGGGCTAACCACCCTTTCGAAATCAGAACAGCCCATAAGAATCTTAAGATCTTGCAGGAAATAGAATGTGTCAACTCCCGTCAGGCCCGTTGGGCACACTTCTTTACCCAATTCGACTTCACTTTGACCTACTTGCCAGGGTCCAAAAACATCTTGGCTGATGCTCTTTCAAGAAGGCCTTACCCAGGTGTTTCCCAGAAGGAATTCCCCAGTCTAATGCTCCCCAAGGTGAAGATAATCTGTTTTGTGGAGTCTTTTTTGGAAGAGGTCCGCAAGGCCACACAGTCTGTCAACATCTCTTCTAACACTTCTCTCGCCAAGGACATTTCCATTCAAGATGGTTTGTGCTTCAAGCAACAACGGTTGGTCTTACCGGATGTCTCCACCCGTCAGACAGCTTTAAGATGGTGCCATGATGACCCGGCAGCCGGCCACCGTGGTGTTAAGAACACTCTGGATTTATTACGTCGCAAGTTTTGGTGGCCCGGCATGGTCAAAGAGGTTTCGTCCTACGTCTATTCATGTCCAGTTTGCTGTCGGTCTAAACACAGCACCCAGAAGTCGATTGGCTATCTCCAACAACAGGAGGTTCCTAAAAGACCTTGGAGCCTGATTTCGACAGATTTCATTGTTGATTTACCACCCTCGGAAGGATGCTCATGTATCATGGTTACCGTCGACTGTTTTACCAAGATGGCTCACTTCACCCCTCTTGCTGGCCTTCCCACTGCTGCCGAAATGGCAGTTGTGTTCGCCAGAGAAATCTTTTGTTTGCATGGCACACCGGACAAGATAATTTCGGATAGGGGCCCTCAATATACTTCACGATTCTAGAAGGAGCTGTGTGACAGACTGGGAATAGAACGGGCCTTGTCGTCAGGTTTCCATCCGCAGACCAACGGACAGACGGAACGCACTAATGCTACACTTGAGCAGTATCTCCGGTGTTTCACCAATGCCCAACAGGACAATTGGGTTGGCCTGCTGGCCACTGCGGAATGTGTCTATAACAACTCCAGGCACAGTGCCACCGGCCTCAGTCCTTTTTTCTGTTCCTATGGTTTCCATCCCAGCTTTACACACTCTCTATCTTTCCCTCCTTCTGTTACTCCGTCTGTGGACGCCCTACTTGCCAGTATCTCGGAAGCCCACAAGTTGGCAGCCAGGAGTTTGCAGGCGAGCGGTCTTCGGTACCGTTCCCACTACAACCTTAAGCGCTTGCCCGCTCCTGCTTGGCAGAAGGGCACCAAGGTCTGGTTGTCTACCAAGTATCTGCCTCGTTGGCTTCGCCCCTCTAAGCTGTCTCCCCGTTTCCTGGGTCCCTTTCCTATAATTCGCAGGATTAACCCGGTGGCCTTCCGCCTCCTGTTGCCCAGGCACATGCGCCGCCTCCATCCTGTTTTTCATTCCTCTCTCCTGAGAGAGTTCAAAGGGGATCCTTACCATCGCCCTTTGCCCCGGTATCCTGTGCCTACTGATGTTCCCCCCGATGAATATGAGGTGGCCTCCGTCCGTGACTCCCGCTATCTGCGGGGTCGATTGGAATATTTGATCCATCGGAAGGGGTATTCCCACTCGGAGGACTCCTGGGAACCGGTGTCGCATGTGCATGCCTCAGCTTTGGTTCAAAGGTTTCACCGTCTGTTCTCGGGAAAGCCGGGGGGTGTCTCTGGGGAGGAGGCATGCTGTCATGCCGCCGTCTTTGTGTGGCCACTGGCGGCTTTGGAACGCTCGGCGTTGGCGGTGCCATTAGAGTGTTCCGGCTTTCCATTCCCACTTCCTGGTTTAGCGGTCTAGTCTTTTGCCTTTGGCTTCCCCTTTCCGTATTTAGCCCCGCCCCTCTTTGGGCTCTGTGCGTTGCAACTTTGTTCCTTTCGGTTGGTTGCTGTGCTCCCCCTTACGTTTCCCTCGCTTCCTGATACTTGGTTTCTGTCTCGCTCTCCCCGCGCGAGGTCTTCCCCGTGCTGGGTCTCTCTGCCTCTCCGTTCCCTCTCTGTTTTCTCCCTGCTCTCCCATCGCGGTTTACATACCATGGTTTTCTCCTACCTGCCTTGTCTTTCCTGCCCTTCGCTCGTCCTTTTACTTTCTCTCACTTTCCGTTCCTACCTGTTGCCATCCGGCCTATTCCCCTCTTCCCTGCTCTGGATCTTCGTGCAGCCTGTCACCCGGAACTGGAGATTTTCCTTCATTGTGATACCTGCTCTCCGGACCCGAACGCTACACTCCGCTCCTTCCCCGGATCTGTTTCTCGTCCGGACTCCGCCCTTCCTCCTGCTGCGTTGTGGAACCGGTACCTCCGCTACAGTCTTGGTCTTCAGCCCCTATCCGTCTCGTCCGGACATCATCTTCATCACGTTCAGGACGAATCCGGCTGCATCTACATCCTCAGAGAGGTTTTTTTTTAAGTGGTTGCTTTTTTTCCTCTCAAATTGGTTCCTGCGGGAAGGGGGCCGGCTGCTTCCCTGTTTAGCAGGGAATCAGGGTGGCTTCCTACCGGGGACGGCCGTTTCTCTTCTCAAAGAAGAAAAGTCTCAAGAAGAAGTCCTCCAGGTGAGAAGTCTCCTCAGAAGAGACAGGTGAGGAGGAGGGGTAGGTGGACATTGATATTTCTGATATTGTTGAGACCCCAGTAACCTCAACCAAACCTGACACCCCCTCCTTAACCCGTATCAAATGATAAGCTCCTCTCAAATCCAACTTGGTGTAAATCTTAGCGGACCTCACTTGGTCCAACAAAACTGAAATCAATGGCAACGGAAATCTATTCTTGATAGTTACCTTATTTAAGGCCCTATAGTCAATCCAAGTACGTAAAGTCCCTTCTTTCTTGGGGACACAAACTAAAGGTGAGGAGACCGGGGATGTGGAATGCCTAATAAAACCCTTAGTCAACATTTCATCTAAGTATTCTCGCAAATACTGATTTTCCTTTTCTGTCAGGGCATAAATTCTGCTGCAAGGTAATTTTGCTCCGTCCTCCAAATCTATTACACAATCGTAAGGTCTATGTGGAGGTAATTGCTCTGCCAGTCTTTTGTCAAACACATCCCTAAACTCTTTGTATTGTGCAGGAATTCCCTCCGCCACTGCCCCCACAATTTGACCTTCAGACCCCTTCTCCACTAACCATGTCACTGGTCCTGTTTCCGGAGAGATATGCTCTTGACATTGCTTTTCCTCAAACCACACTGTCTGCTTTCCCCAATCAATTCTGGGGTTATGAAGCACCAACCAGGGCATTCCCAAAATTAATCCAAATTGAGGTGCTGCTATTAGGTCAAAAGTGATTTCCTCCCTATGCCCATGACCACAAATCATTTCCAATTTTGCTGTCTGCTTTCTTATAGGGCCCGATATCAAAGGAGACCCATCCACTGACTGCACTCCTTCCACCTTGATCTTGTCACACAAAGGCAATCCTAACTGTTCCGCCAGAGTAATATCTACGAATTTACCAGTAGCCCCTGAATCCACCATTGCCAAAACCTCCCGCTTAGTCAGGGCAAAACATAACATCTCCAAAATATATAAGCGAGAAGTCATACCCCCCACTGTGTTTGCCACCCCTCTGGGGAACTTGATCTCCCTCTGGCCTGTCGCCTGTGTTCCCCTTAAGGCCGGCCCATCTCTTTTCCCGCTTTCTTTGTGTTTCTCTCACTTCCTCCACTTTTCTGCGGAGTATTAGGACATGTACGTATAAAATGTCGTGCTTGCCCACAATAGAGACACAGTTTATTCACCTTACGTTGTTCCTTCTCCGCAGCTGACAAAGGTCCTCTTACACTACCAATTTGCATTGGTTTCACTTCACTTGTTCTTCCTCCTCTGCTTCTGTCTAAGCGCACAAAAGGCCCCATTTCTGGTCTCTTTTTATCTCCTTTCCTTTCATTCATGCGATGATCCAATCTAAGAGCTAAATCAATTATAGCCGTGCAAGTGGTTGGTTGTGGCTCCACTTGAGCAATGGCATCCTTCAGTTCCTCACGTAAGCCCTGGTAGAAAAACACTGTCTGTTTCGCCACTGGCCACTCGGTCTCAATTACCAACCTGTTAAACTGGGTAACATATGTGACTGAATCCCGACCACCCTGTCTTAATCCCAACAGCTCCTTATCTTGAGCTAATGACATCTCTCTGCGATCAAATAACCTGCCAAATTCTCCTAGAAAACCATCCCAATTGTATAATAAGGGATCATCTTTCTGAACCAACGGCATTGCCCATGCAGCTGCATCCCCTGTTAGATATGAAATGACAAATGCTGTCCTAGCCTGAATGGATTCAAACGCAGTAGGTTTACACAAAAAATGAAGATGACATTGGGTCAGGAAAGTCATGTACTTCCTCGGATCACCAGAAAAGCGCTCTGGCGCTGCCAACGGTACACTACTGGAGGGTTGGACAATAGCCGTGGGATTCTGACTCTGGGAACCTCTTGCCACATTAGCTCCTTCCAACGGTGTTCGCTGAGCTACCAAACCCTGTACCTAATCCTTTAACGTATCCGATTCCTGTTTTGCTTGTACTAGCTCTATCTGAATATCCTGAAGTGCCTTTAGCACATCTGCCAAGGCCAGAGCGGTCGCCTCCATTTGGCTCGGGTGGTTATAAGTATCCCAATTTGTGGGTGGCTTATTATGTCAACAACACCATAGGAGAGGAAGTGTCGACACTCTTCCCCGAACCACAGAAGCCAAATGAAGTCGACCCTCTACCCGTGGCTGGTAGAGATACCTGATATTCAAAACACAGGACACCACGTGGCAGCCAGTGGGGGGAAGAGGGTTAGGGAGAGGTTGTGGACGGGGAGGGGAAGTTTAGGGAAACCGGATAGAGGGTTAGGAAACACCTAAAATGGATAGAATAGGGGAAAGAACAGGGAAAACCCCTACACTGTCTAATACGTAGATAATGTACAATGAAACACAACACACACATAGATCTCAACATATGACCCCCTTAATACAGACCAAACTAGTGCCTACCTAGTGTAGTTGTGCTCTCTAATAGCACCTTGATACAGGCACATGCAGTAATTACCAGGACATAGAAGACATGTATGCAAGCACCAATGAAACAAATTCATGGGATATGATTCCCAATATGAAGAACATGACACATGGCCCCTTGGGCAAGCGTAAGCAACATAAAACACTCATAGAACATGTAGGAACAAAGGTGTGAATTCAACTCCACAGAGAATGGATTCCAACAAACATATACACTGTAATACTAAGCTGTAGGTTGCACTGCATGCCCCCTTAGTGCCTCCTTAGAAATGGAGTAATCATAGTGTTCTGCCCAAAAGACATGCTCTTGAAGTCTCTCAAAACGATAATAATGCAAACATAGCCCCACGTTAACTCACAAGAGCAAACAAACTCATAAAGCACTTATCTGTGCGCCTGGGAGACTCGCAAGCCGTCCCAGACGAAGAATGATGATGCCTTGAGATGAAGCCCCGTTCACAGTTTCAGCGCCGGTAGGGGAGCAGAGCTTGAACGAAGCGGCAGCCCCCTTTTCACAGTGTCAGCACCGGGATGAGACCGGTGCTGAAACGAGGCGGCACGCGTCCTCCTTACACTTCATGGGCTCCGCTGCTCGTTCCGCGTAGTTCTCCGTGTGCTGCTGCTGCCACATACCCTGAATCCTGATTAGAGCGTGGGCGAGACCGCACGAACCTCCGGCATGGCTTTGCCTCATGAAAACAATAAGCCACACCTGCCTGACTACAATACACCAAAGGGGCTGCTAGCAAATGTAGTTTTTCCTACGCTCTGTTTAGATTTAGACACCTTTTTCGCCTCCAGCGCCCCAGATTCCTGACAAAAGCAGAGGCACTACGAGGGTTGGCAGCAGAAAAATTGCAATGGGTCGAGAAAACGTGCGCTCCAGTATGGGCCAAACATATCACAAAGCTCACTTGGGTTACAGCCCTGGCAAAACCCTTTGAGCTACAATAAGAAATTACATATGAACTGTGCTTCCTCGGTGAAGGGGAAACCAACATGGGTACAAACAAGAACTGTAACAAAACGCTCATCATCCCAGATATGAAGAAAGGGACAGCTGCCCTGATGGACACTTACTGGGTTTGAGGTAAACAGGCATACTTGCACCTTCCACAGTCCTGGAGGGGCACGTGTTCTCTGGCAACGCTGCACTCCGCCCTGATGGTGGTTCCGGAGAGTCATATTGAAGGGGGGAAGGGGCTGCAAGCCGTCCGAGGTCCAGAGGACACACAACCAACGGATGAGACGCCACGAGCCCTATCCACGAGCAACATGCAAAACCCGGTATCCAGAAAAAGGAGGTCATCCAATTACATATTCAAAGCATCCACAGAACCTTTGGCGCAAATTCCAGATATGTTCCGGCTGTTCAATTCTGCTGAAACATTCTTCGCCTCCCTCATTCCAAGTATCCATTCGCGAGCCAACACAAAAGGGCTTCAGGTTACGCGCTAGGAGCTGATCCAGCTGGCCAACGACACTGAAGAGGGATTCAACGTGATTAAGGTGGAGCTGAGGGCCCTGTGGCTAATGACAGCCAGACCTGTTGACAGCCATGGATGGAGGTGTTTGCCGAAAAATCGGGAGCACACGTTCGTACCTTCTGCAGATGAGGGCTTTTTTGCCATGTATCTGCCGGACACTAATGTTAAGGACTCGCACAGTGCGGGCGGGCGGCTCGCACATAAATACCCGGAGCCAAGGTGAAACACATACCCGCCCCTCCCTAACTCCAACGTCATGTCCACTCGTCTTCCGCGCATGTGGCCCTCAACTAGGCCTCGCCCACATAATGATGTGGACTCGCGGACATCTCCCCCCTTTTTACCATCAGCGTCCTTACCCCATTTCTTCTATGAGGCGTAGTGGCTTCATGCGGCTCCTCTGCGGACGCCTTGAGCTTCTGGGTGTTGTCCACTCCTGTGCCGGGCATTCTGTATTCCTCTCTCCTTCGGACTCCTCTCCATCTCCTTGGTATGGTTCGTCCCGCATTCTTTCTTCTTCACTTTCGCTGTTCCTTTCCACGGCCCCTCTTGAGGTGGGGGCTACACGTTTGAAGTATGATACGTTTCTTGTTACTGATGAGCAGTCATTTCCTTGTGCGGTAATCATTGTGCCTTTCTTGTGGGTCACGATGAGTGGGGTAGGCGCAAAGGTGGCGTCTTCTTTTCTCATCTTCGGTTGCCGAAGCCACACTTCATCTCCCAACTGCACTGGTGCCTCTCTCGCTCGTCTCTTGTGGTCAGCGGCCACTTTCATCTTTGCCTTGGCTGTGTCGTCGTTATTCTTGGCTTCTTGTTCCAGCGCTGTCATTTCTGGTGTTCTGGGATCTTCTGGTAGTCTCGTCTTAACTGGTCTTCGAAACATTAAGTCCACAGGGCATATCCCTGTTGTGCTATGGGGCGTGTGTCGGTATTCTCTCAGCAATTGGTTGATGGCCTGTTTGAATGATTTTTTTCTGGATGCTTGCTATCTGGAGAGTTCTTTTGATGGTGGCCATGAATCTTTCAACCATGCCGTTTGCTTGCAGCCATCGCGGGTTGATCTTGCGGTGTTGGAATCCCATGTACTCAGCGAAGTTGTGAAATTCGTGACTTGCAAATGTGGGGCCATTGTCCGATTTTATGATTTTGGGTATCCCATATGCCGACAGTATTCGGTCCAGAGCCGGGGTGACACTGGCGGTTGCGCTGCTCTCCACTATCTCTGCATCCGGGAAACGTGAGTGTTCGTCCATGAGAACTACCACATGGGTGCCATCTCTGAGGGGTCCAAAGAGCTCCACTGCAAGTTCTTCCCATACCTGCTTGGGCAACTGTGACATTTGTAGTGGGTTAGGGTGTGGGGTTGGCGCTACTTGTGCGCAGATGTGGCATCCCCCTACGATGTTGTCTACTAACTTGTCGAGTTGTGGGAACCAGACTTTTTGTCGGAGGAGGCGCTTGGTGGCTACCACTCCTCTGTGACCCTTGTGTGCCAAGTGCACTGTCCTTTCACGCGGTTCCTTTGGAATAACTACTTTACATGCTTTGAGTATTATGTGATCCTCGACCACTGTTAGCTCATCTCGCACCTGATTGAGCCATTTGACGTCCTCGCGCACCGTTTCAGCTTTGGTCCTTGCTTGTTGTCTCATGAGTGTTTTCTTGTTGGATTGTAGGCAGTGTCTCACGATTCAGAGGGCTGGATCTTGTTCGGAGTGCATGTTTAGCTCCGGCCACCCTACCGGCAGGGGCTGCAAGTGATGTATGATATAATTTATGTATGCGTCCGCTATGGAGGGTTGTGACTCTGCCGGCCCCTTGGGGTGTCGGGATAGGTAGTCCGCGGGGTTTTCGTCCTTACCCGGGCAGTGTACCACTGTGAACTTGTAGTCCTGTAAGCGCAGGCCCCACCTGGCTATCCTCTGGGGCATTCGTGCTCTCACATCGCCATATATAGTCAGTAGTGCCTGATGGTCTGTTACTATTGTGAATTGTTTTCCTAATAGGAATAAATGGAAATACTCGCAGGCCCACACTACTGCCAAGCTCTCCTTTTCCGCTTGGGATTATGCCTGTTCTGTGGCGGTGAGGCTCAGGCTGGCGTAGGCCACGATGTAAATGTTGGGCGGGCCCATGAGGTCTTTCTGGGTGAGTATGGCCCCGAGTCCTACCGGGCTGGTATCGACGATTATTTCTGTCTCTCTCTGGGCGTCAAAGTATGCCATGTCTTCTGCATGTGAGATGGCATTCCTGATGTTCTCGAAGGCCTTCTGACACTCCGGGGACCAGGTGAAAGTTGCATCTTTACGGGTGAGTAAACGTAGCGGGTTGCTGATGGTGGCGTAGTCCTTTAGGTATCTGGAGCAATAACTGGCTAATCCTAAAAATGAACGTAGCTCTGACATGTTTTTTAGTGGCGGGGCTGAGTTCAAAGCTGTAACTTTGTCCGGGTCTGGGCGCATCCACTTTTCTGAAAAGATGTGCCCAAAGAATCTCAGTGCTCCTTTAGAGAATTCGCACTTTGTCTTGTTCAGTGTAATTCCTGCTTGCTTCTTCTAGGGCCTGACACACCCTGTGCAATGCTTTGTCGTGTCCGTCCTGGGTCCTGCTGTATACGAGTACATCGTCGGAATAGTTCAGACAATTGGGGACGTGTCTGATCACTCTGTGTATCTCCTCCTGAAATATCTCGGCTGCCGACGAGATGCCAAAGCTGAGTCATTTATATTGGAATAAGCCGAGGTGGGTCACGAATGTGGTGATGTATCTGCACTCTGGGGCTATTTCTATCTGGTGATATCCCTTCGTTAGATCCAGTTTCGAGAAGATTTTTGCCCCGTGTAGGAGGTGGATCATGTCCGTTATTCGGGGTGACTGATGTCTTTCTCTTTCAATGGCTACGTTGGCTCTGCACATGTCAACACACAGGCGTATGGATCCATCAGGGGATTTCTTTGGGACGGGGACGATGGGTGATACCCAGGGTGTGGGGCCCGCGACTGGCTTGATGATGTTCATTTTGATGAGTTTGTCCAGCTCCTCCCCCACTTGTCTTTGAATGTTGATCGGTATGCCTCAATAATGTTGTGCCACCGGTTCAATGTTGGGGTTGATGTGCAAGTGCACTTTTCTGTTTTTCAGTTTGCCAAGACCTCTGAACAGCTTGGGGAATGTTTGCTCAATGGCTTCCAGCTTGGCAAAGTACTTATGGGCCATCAATTGGTATAGTATATGTACTAGTCCCATCTCTACTGCTGTGCGGAAACTCAGGATGCACCCGCTGTTGGCTTCGGTTTTTATAATATGCAGGGGAATTTTTGCAGGATGGTCCTTGTGTATGCACCAAGCCGTGATCACGCCCTTGCATGGTAATGGCGTTGTCGCTCCATATGGGTAGATGTCTACCGTGGTCTGCTTGATTTTTGGCGGTGGGGTGAGCGACTCGTATGCTTGTTCACTTATAATGTTGACAGTTGCTCCTGTGTCAATCAGGAATTGTAGTGAGGTGTTGTTGACGTGCAACGTGAGGATTGGGCTGTGTTGGGTGGCCGTGTTGTTGTTGAGTGCCCATACATACCCCTTCTTTCTCTGGTCATCCTCCGACGACGGTGTGTCGCTGCTGGTAGGGGAACGCATCTCGATGTACCGGATGAAACGTCTCCTTTGAGAGCGTCTGGACCCTTCGTGTGACCGCCTTTCTTCGCGAAGCGGTGGACCCCTGCGTTCTCTGTCCTCTCTTCTGGGTGTATCTTGTTCATCCTCCCTCCTTAGGTTGGGTGGGCTTCACCGTGCTTTTCTTCGTCTGTCCTGGGTGCGTTGTCTGTTCGTGGCAGGGCCCGGTGCGTTCTTGCACATGGCTCGATAGTGGTCCATGCCCCCGCACGAGGCGCACTGTTGCCCCATGGCGGGACATTCCCCCGTGTGCCGATATTCATAACTGCACCTGTAACAGGTGGCTTCTGTGCGTTTACCTCCTTGGCTAGGGGCTGCGTACAGTCTGTTGATGATGTCAGGATTGCTTGTGGGTTGTTGGATGGTGACTTTGCCTAGGTTGTCCAGTTGTGATTCTACAGCCGCTTCCATGCAAGTGAGCGCCAGAATCTCGTCCAGGGATCTTTGTTTCTGCAGGAGTTGTTTGCGGAAAGGTTGGGATAGACATCCGGCAATGACCTGCGATCTCATGGCTTCCTCATTTGAGTACTTGTGAAACTCACAGTGTTTCAATTTGATGCGGAGTCGCATGACATAGATTCGCCCTTTTCTTGTCTTATGGTATGGAATATGTGGCGTTCATAGTCAATATTGGTGTGCAGTGCGAAATATTGGGAGAGTTTGTCATGAAGTTCTCCATATGTCACCATTTAAACGTTGAGCAATTCACCTGCTATGTCCCTTACCGCTGACCCCACTGCCATGAATAGTGTGTTCTTGAGCCTCTCATCATTCTTCAGTCCTATTGCCCCGGCATTGAACTTAAAGTCTCGCAGCCATGTGGTCCAGCGGGTACCTAGATTTGATGTGTCTCTTATTTCAAAAGGGCTTGGCATGTGCATGACTTGTGCTGTGCCTCCTGCCACCTGCGCCGGTTGACCATCTCCTTGTGCATTGTCAGCACTCCCTGACGAGGATGCAGTGGCTTGGGCTGTGTCTGACATGGTTGTTTTGTGCTTGTTACTGTGATTTGTTGTAGTCAAAGTTCTTACTGTAGCTGGGGACTTTTTGTGAGGATGGTCCTTGTGTCTCCCTGTCCTGGTGCCTGTTGGGGTCTACCTGGGGTTGCTTGCCCTCCAACGTTTCCTTGCTTGCCTTGTTTTGAGGCTGCCTTATCTCCCCTGCAAGGACCGATGCGTGTCCAGCAGCAGCTGGGCGTGGTAGCGTGTCGGGTTTTCCCTCCGCTTTATATTCGCAGGAGATTCTCCTCGTGGTGGGGGCCCCCTTACTAGCGTTGGCTTTCGTGTCGCTGCGCTGGTATGAGCTATGGGATGGCCATGTGTTGTGGCCGCGGCATGTACCTCGCTTGTACCTCTGCGTGTGCTCTGCTAATGACACGCGTATCCCTCGTGTCTGCGTAGCAGGGCCGGTTTCTGCTGGGATCTGCTTGAGCTGGGGAGGTGCGCCGATGCCCTGTACTGCCCGATGGCAGGCCTCTCTTCTAGGCACGAGTGGGTCGGGCACACCTCGTCGCCATTGTTAAGGACTCGCGCAGTGCGGGCGGGCGGCTCGCACATAAATACACAGAGCCAAGGTACCGTACAACTTTCCTTTATTAATACAGCCGGCAACTGCCGGAAACACGTACCCGCCCCTCCCTAACCCCAACGTCATGTCCTCTCGTCTTCCGCGCAATGGGCCTCAACTAGGCCCCGCCCACATAATGATGTGGACTCGCGGACAACTAATGTCATGTAAAGCCGTATAAAGGCTGTAATAGAAATGTTCCATAGTGGTTAGAATACGGGCTAACGCCAACAAACTAAAAAGAAAGATATCCATATGAGCTGCTGTGGAACAGAGAAACGTACCTGTTTTATACAGTCACAAAATGTACGGTATTTCAAAAAAGCAAATTGAAAAACTGAATAATTTCACTTACTAGTCACAATTACAATTTAAGTTGTAAGTATATAATTGAAATGTCTTGATCTTCCAACATTCACAAGAGGAGAACCAAACAAATAAATAACGTAGTGCACAGCATTAAGGAATCTTAACATTGAACATTAGTGGGTATACTATTCAGGTATAGCACCAATGTATGTTCTGTAGATTCAGAGATACAATCAGAGAAATATAAACAAATAAATAAGAATGATTAGCAATGTGCTTCAAATAATCAGTTCCAGTGGTTGATAAAACAAGCTACACATGGATGACGTACAAAAAAGATCAAAGGGTAAGTTCCCTGTTAACTGAGATGAGACAGTATTTGACAGTATGGATGAGTAATACGGTCTCATGTACTTAAGAATCCATGAGTAGCATAAGATAGATCTTCCCATATCTTTCAAATGTGATGATTACTATGTAATGTAATTGCACAGCATTTAACAACATGAGTACACAATAGGATATCATAGTCCAAAAGTCTATAGTTAATACCGAAAATCAAGCATAATACAATATTACAGATAGGTATTTTGTGTTACGCTCACCTGGTATCCACGGGGACGCCACCCAGCCCTGGTTGGATGATTTGCTCTCTCGAACCCTCTCCCGGTCCCTTGGTAAGGCCTCTAGTTAAAGATGGGTCTGCAATATATGAGAGCTGGATTCAATACCAGATTGTCTTTATGTTTTCCCACCTCCCTTGGCCTCAACTCCTTCCTCCTCCATGGGCCTTCTCCTCACCTTAATATTGTAAAAGGTGGATTCTCCGTCCTGCTCCTCGCGGCAGGGGCGCGTAGATGTGAGGGGTGAGCAGTAACCAAGTTACTTCACTGTTGCAAGCCCCCCTGTGGGAATCCAGGCCTGCTGTGACTCCGTAGGTTTGCTGCTTTACAGTCTTTATATGCAGTTCTCATGTTCCTCTTAGTTCGAATAATAATGTCTTGCTTCTTTCCTTTTAGGTATGGAAAGGTATTTTGGTGTTGTCATGCAGTTTGAAGATGAGCATGTGCCGGCGGTCTGCGCGATGCTGTCCGGTGAGTAATGCGCAATGCGCGGCGCTGTTTTTCCTTTTATATTGCTAACCTGTGTCTTTTCTCTCCTTGCAGGTTGCGATGTTCCTCGCCGAGCGCCGTAATGTTCCAGCAATGATACTGACCAGGAGATGACTACCCAGGTAATTGTGTGGCTTTCTTCATTCGGGAGGAAACGTGAGTAAACGCTTACTAATGCTGTCTTTCTTTCTCCTCTTTCCAGGTTATGGTATTCCAGGATGCATGCAGTGCCGGATGATGGAGTTCGTACCTTCAGCTGAGTAGAACTGACGTCCGCGATGGATTGAAGACAGGATACTGTTCCAGGTAAGTTTGTAGTGTTCTTTCTCTCTCTGCAGGTCCTTGGTTTCAGGTAAGCTGGCATCAAAGAACTGGACACGGTGAGCGTTACGCTGCCCACAGCAGAATAACGCAAAGCATGTTCTGCTGTTTGGGTGTGGTTTAAATAGTCTCAAGTAAAGTAGTCCAGGTAAAATAGTCCCAGGCCTGCCACACCCAAAGTAGTCCAGGTAAAGTAGTCCCAGGCCTGCCACACCCAAAAGACTAGACCGCATAGCTCAGTTCCTTGTAACTGAGCTATGTGTGTGCCTCCATGTTGGCTGAACCCCCCCAAGTTAAATAGTCCCGAGTAAATAGTCACATTCGAATGTTGGTGTTCATGATGGTTATGAGCCTGGCGCCAAAGGCGCAAAGACTGACTCCAAGAGAGTCTTGGATGAGGTTTTAAGGCCTTTGACCTGGCCCTAACTGGAAGGCTGATTTGCCAGTGAGGGCCAGGGGCAAGGGTCATGACATTTTGTTGATCATAAGAAACACTGTAGATTGAGTTCTTTGTTCATCCCTCTTGAATGCATTGTGTCTAAAAGGTGGATCCAGTGCATTTCTCTGTGTGCTGGTTTCTTAACTTTATTACCCCAATCGTGAGGGGTATGTACTACATCTAATCTGATAAATCTGATCTCTGACAGATTATGTCTACATTCTTTAAAGTGTCTAGCTAGTGGAGACTTGGGACTTTGGTTCTGGATGTTAGATTTGTGCTCTAGCCATCTTTCTCCAGCTGATCTGTTGGTGTGTCCTACATAAAGTAGGCCACATGGGCATTTTATGGCATAGATCCCTCCAGTGCTGTTACAAGTGGCGTTATCCATTAGTTCTATTTTTTGTCCAGTATGTGGGTGTTGAATGATGTTCCCTTTGATAACGTGACTGCAGTTACTGCATTGGAGACATTGAAATGTTCCTTTCTTACATATCATCAATGTTCTTTGTATGTCCTGGGGACATATTTTACTAGTCTGTCCCTAAGGTTTCTACCTCTTCTCTAAGCCATCATACGGAGTTTTTGGAGTAATGGATCATGATGTAAATG
Source organism: Ambystoma mexicanum (assembly GCF_040938575.1). Lineage (NCBI taxonomy): Eukaryota > Metazoa > Chordata > Amphibia > Caudata > Ambystomatidae > Ambystoma > Ambystoma mexicanum. Next base: position 623,484,168 of record NC_090928.1, on the reverse strand, counting down.
TTTCCAGTTGTTAGTAATGATCCTCTTTAAGTGTAAACTCTGCCTGGAGAACTTTGAGATGTAGAGGACTGGTACCTTTGTCTTGGTGCAACAAGGTCTCTCTATTGATGGTGTCACAATCGGGTAACCTCTACTCACAAATTTGTTTTTTGGATCAGAGTATTCTTTCGCTAGCATTGTGTTGTCAGTTGTAATTCTTTTAATTCGTAAGAATTGGCTGTATGGTAGACTCTGTATCATTTGTCGCAGATGGAAACGGGCATAATGGAGTACATTATTAACATCCATGGGTTTATGATATGCATTAGTCTGCAGTCCACTGTCGGTAATCTTAAATTCAAAATCAAGAAAATTTAATAGTGGTTCACCCACTTCTAGGGTACATTTTATCCTAAGGATTACACTATTGAGAAAGTCATGAAAACTGGTTAACTGTGCTCTGGTGCCTGACCATATACCAAAAATGTTGTCTATATAATAATGTTTCCAAAAAATCAGATGTCTATTCCAGACTTCATTTTCAAGAATGTGTTGTTTTTCAAAATAGTACATGAAAATACTGGCATATGCAGGATCCATAGCTGAGCTCATCGCACTGCCAGAGATCTGGGTATAGTATTTGTTGTCCTATCTGAAATAATTGTTGTGCAAGATAATGTGGAGCAAATCAATTATAAATTGTTTATCTCCCCTTAACCTTTCTTCTCTCAATAAAAGCCATTCTACTGCTTCTAAACCATCTTGGTGGGGAATAGATGTATATAGACTTCCTACGTCAAGTGCAAAAGGAATATGGTCTGTAGAAATCATCTCAATGTTCGTTAATTTATTAAGAAAGTTTGCAGTATATTTTAAGTATGTATTGGTGGTTTGTCTAGAGGCTGTAATATCTTATCTACATCGATGGCCAGAGGGTTGAAAACACTTTTGATGCCTGCAACTATCGGTCTAAAAGGTGGTGTAGTAGCATGTTTGTGAATTGTAGGCAAGGCATAAAATACTTAGGTTATCGGGAAATGATTGGTCAAAAAATCCTTTGTTTTTGTAGAAATCCATTCATTTGCTTCAGCTTTATCAAGTCTTGATTAAATCTTTGATTTCAATAATAGGGTCCTATCGAGTCTCGAGTATGTATTGTCATCGGTTAAGAGGTTAAGATTATCTTTTTGTAGGGTGTTTTATTAACCGCTGGAACTGATTATTTGAATCACATCGCTAATCCTTATTTATTTGTTTATCTTTCTCTAATTGTATCTCTGAATGTACAGAACATACATTGATGATATACCTGAATAGTATACCCACTAATGTTCAATGTTAAAATTTCTTAATGCTGTGCACATCGTTATTTATTTGTTTGGTTCTCCTCTTGTGAATTTTGGAAGATCAAGTACTTTCCATTATATACTTACAACTTAAATTGTAATTGTGACGAGTAAGTGAAGTTATTTAGTTTTTCAATTTGCTTTTTTGAAATACCATACATTGTATGACTGTATAAAGCCATCCGCAACCATAATATACTTCTTTTTACACATTCTTCTTCGTATACTTACTTTATCATGACTCTTCATCATAGCTTTTTCAACACTAAGCATATTTTTGAACATATCCAGTATTGCACTCACGTATATCTTTATAGGCATGTGTCCCTTTCCCCATTTCCTTCGGCATCTTTTCCTATTCTTGACACTTTTGAGTCCCATTTCTTTGTCTACACTTTATCCCACAGTCCTTTCTTCATCTTTCCACCAGGTTTCCATGATTACTTTACATACAGTAGACCAGAGTGCGTTCCGATCACGTCTATAGCTGTAGTAAAGACATTCTCTCACAGAGAACAGGTACGTTTCTCTGTTCCCCAGCAGCTCATATGGATATCTTTCTTTTTAGTTTGTTGGCCTTATCGAGTATGCTAACCACTACGGAACATTTCTATTACAGCCTTTATACGGCTTCACATGACATCAGTGTCCGGCAGATACACGGCAAAGAAGCCCTCATCTGACAAGCATTGGCTCCTTTGAGCACACGACTCTCCATGTAAGAACGCATTAAGGATTATGACATAATCTGTCCCGAAAGGAAACCCAGTCCCCTTCTTACAAATCAAACTTTCTATATGTGGTCTACAGTACTGAACTTGCAAAAACGTTTATTTAATATAGCCCCCTGTGTCATGAACAACTGTTTGCGTCCCTTCTGGACTTTGTGGTCCCTGACCCATAGGGGACTGAACTCAGTAGTACTCCCAACATGGCCACTGAACGCAGAACGCTGTTTGCCAGTCTCTGCGTCGTACGTTCTACAAAGCAGACACGCCCCCGCGGCCCTGCGCATCTCAACGATACCGCTTGCAGTAGTCAGACGTGTTTTACCGGAGCTCGTTCAGCGATTACCTCTGATTCCTGGTTCCCGGTCCCCTGAATTCCTCTTCCTTCTTCCTTCCTCTTATCCTACCTTGCATATCCTAGATTTCCCCCGCATTCGGATCTCTGAGTGCGGACCCAATTGTTTCCTGATCTTCGCTCCGGACAACTGAACGCTTCCGGGAGCTGGGTCACGAACCGCACGCTGGAACCCAAGGACCCACGCATGGGGTTATATAAATCCCGAACAGTGCGAAAGAAGACATCCCGAAGATCACGAGCAAACAATACAGACAGGTGAGAAGGGGGGAAACCTGTGACAGATTGAGATGCCAACAAATTGATACAGTTACGGAAATGGAGGCTGCAATTCAGGACCTCATGCGAGGCATGCAGGAGTTAACAACAGTAGTCCAAAATCTTAAAACCGAAAATGCGGCATTGAAACAACTGGTTTTGTCATGTGACTCTGAAACCAAGGAAAGCGTGTTGTTGGGTGGAGTAGTGGATAAATATGATGGCTCTTCAAAGACCCTTCGTGCCTTCCTCGATTCATGTTTAGTGCACTTCACCTTTAAGCCCTACTACTTCTCCACTCCCAGGGCAAAGGTGGGCTTTATGATCTCACATCTCTCTGGGAATGCCTTGACTTGGGCATCTCCCTTAGTTAATTCGGGCAATGCCCTCCTGATTGACTATGATGGTTTTGTGCAGGCGCTAAAGACCATGTTTGATCACCCAGAGCAGGTTTACAGTGCCCAGGAACGTTTATTGGACTTTCAACAAGGATCCCAGGATATGCTTACGTATGTGACGCGCTTTAAACAACTTGCCAAAGAAGCAGACTGGTCTCCTGAGGCCTGTTTCACCCTCTTTCGAAGAGGATTGAATGAAGAGATAAAAGACGAGCTAGCCCGGGTAGCTCGCCCAAGTTCCATCCAGGCTCTCATGGATCTTTCCTTGCAGATTGACTTTCGTATCCAGGAAAGAAAGGCGGAAAAGAAGAAGACTAAATTACCCTTTCAAAAGGCCTCTACAGACCATCCTTCTAAACCTGAGGCTGCAGCTTACCCGACCATGGACCCAGAACCCATGCAACTTGGGGCCTTCTGTGGACCCATAACCCCACAAGAAAGGATGCGACGGATTCACACTGCTCTGTGCATGTATTGTGCCTCTGATAAACACATTTTGAGAGAATGTCCTATTGCCCCTCCACGGTGTTCGGGAAACGCCAGCTCCCGATCCTAGATGGAGCACAGTTTCGGGAGAGAGATGTTTGCTCCACATCTATTCCATCCTTGAACTCTCCTGGACAGAACAACCTTGTGATTCTGCAGGCCTTTCTATCACCTTCCAAGAAAGAATCTTACCCCATTCTGGCATTAGTGGATTGTGGGGTCATGGGGATTTTCATAGATCAGGATTGGGTCACTACCCATAACATTCCATATGAAACTCGAGACATCATGCAACCTGTAGAGGCTATCGATGGAAGACCTCTCTCTTCAGGACCCATAACCCTTCAAACCAAAGAGATCCTGCTTTGTATAAACCACCATCAAGAGAGAATCAAATTCGACATCATAAGATCTGCCCATTACCCAATGGTTCTGGGAATGCCCTGGTTACAGAAACATAACCCCTACATCAACTGGGCAGCAGGTTCCTTGTTTCTTTGGTCAGAACATTGTATGTCCCACTGTTTATCCGTAGACTCCTCGACAGGATCCTCTGAAGACTCGCAGGAGAACCAGCAAGGTCCACTCACTGTCTCAAATATCATCCAGGTTCGTAGGGCCTATCAGGCTTACACAGATGTGTATTCGACCGCCGTAGTTCAATCTCTTCCCCCTCACAGACCTGAGGACTGCGCTATCGATACGGAACCATCAGCGGTGATTGCTTTTGGAAGGATGTTCATTCTATCAGAACCTGAGAAAAGAGCCCTCCGAGAATACTAGGATACCAACTTGGAAAATGGTACTATACGACCATCCAAATCCCCGGCAGGAGCTTCATTGTTTTTTGTTCCCAAGAAAGATCCCAAGGAGCTTAGGCCCTGCCTAGATCATTGTGGTCTTAATCAATGTACCCTCAAGGACCGCTACCCATTGCCCCTAATCTCGGATATCTTGGAAGCAGTAAGAGGGGCTGTAGTGTTCACAAAATTAGATCTCAGAGATGCCTACCATCTGATCCGTATAAGGGAAGGTGACGAATGGAAAACAGCCTTTAGAACACCCTTTGGTCATTTTGAATACTTGGTTATGCCCTTCAGACTTGCCAATGCCCCAGCAGTCTTCCAACGTTTTATGGACTGGGTGTTCTCCGATATGCTGTTCCTCTTCGCCATTGTATATCTGGAAGACATACTGATATACTCTAAAGACCATCTGAAGCATGAAGAACATGTTAAGGCAGTTTTACAACGTCTACGTGAACATAAGCTCCTGGCTAAACCTGAGAAATGCCTTTTCCATGTGTCTACTGTTCACTATCTTGGTTTCGTCCTTAGCCCAAACGGAATTGGAATGGACCGCTCGATAGTAGACTCCATTCTATCCTGGCCTGTTCCAACTACTGTAAAACAAATTCAATCCATCCTGGGGCTTGCTAACTGCTACCGGAAATTCATACCCTCTTTTTCAGAGATTGTACATCCGATTATTACATTGTTAAAGAAGGATACCCCCTTTCACTGGGCAGCAGCCCAAGATGAGGCGTTTCAACGGTTAAAGTCAGAGTTCACACAAGCTCCCATCTTAGCCCAACCTGACATTGATCGACCCTTTCTAGTGGAAACTGATGCCTCTAACTACGCCATTGGGGCAGTCCTGAAACAGGAGTTCGATGACAAGCTAGAACACCCCATTGCCTACCTTTCTCGCACCTTGACTCCTAGCGAAACCCACTATTCTGTTTTGGAAAAATAACTACTAGCCATCCATCAAGCCTTCACAGATTGACGTCATCTACTCCTGGGTGCGAAACACCCTCCGTCTAATACAGACAGTTTTGGTGGCCGAAGATGAAGGATGATGTCCAGGATTATATCCAAACATGTGCAGTCTGCACTCAAAACAAGCATGATAACAAGAAACCGGCAGGTCTCCTGCTTCAATCAGCGCTGCCCACAAGACCTTGGGAATTCATTGCCACAGACTTTATTGTGGAACTACCACCTTCCAGGGGATACACATCTATCATGGTTACCATTGACTTGTTTACCCACATGGCTCATTTCACACCTTTATATAAACTACCATCTTCATCTGAGCTTGCCGGAATGTTCCTGGAACACATATTCCGACTCCACGGACTACCCTCCAAGATTATATCTGACAGAGGACCCCAGTACATATCCCAGTTCTGGAAACAATTATGTCGTATACTGGGAATCCAACGTGCCTTATCCTCAGGCTATCACCCACAGACCAATGGAGCTACTGAATGCATAAACCAGACTCTAGAACAATATCTTCGCTGTTTTGCCACCAAGGTCCAGGACGCTTGGTCACTCTTAATACCGGTGGCTGAGTTCGCCTACAACAATTCGGATCACTCGGCTATCAAAACCAGTCCTTTCTTCTGTAGTCAAGGATTCCATCCTTCGGTTCTACCATCCATTCTCCCACATCCTACCCCAGTTCCTACAGTTGACTCCTGGATCGAAACCCTCATTAACGTACACAAAGAAGCAAAAGAATACCTAGAAAAGGCCTGAAGAAACATTAAACATCATGCTGACTCCAAAAGAAGACCAGGACCGTCGTACTCAATAGGTGATAAGGTCTGGTTGTCTTCGAAACTTCTACCCCGACACCTACGACCAAACAAACTGGCTCACCGGTATTACGGTCCATTTTCCATAACAGAAGTCATTAACCCAGTGGCCTTTCGACTCAGACTACCAGAATCTTGGAAGAGGATCCACCCGGTCTTTCACACGTCTCAGTTGAAACCATACTTCCAGTCCTCTCAAACTGCTCCAAGATCTACCCCTGTGATTGTCAATGATCAGCTTGAATATGGGGTTTCCAGAATATGTGACTCCAGGTACAGACGTGGTCAGTTACAGTATCTGGTCGAGTGGAAAGGGGACCCTCCCAGTGAACGCATCTGGGAACCAGTCTCAAATATAAATGCCCCCAGACTGCTTCAAAGATACCACCTTATACATCTGGGTAAACCCTGAGGAGCTGGGTTTCAGAGGAGGCATGCTGTCATGAACCACTGTTCCCGTCCCTTCTGGACTTCGTGGTCCCTGAACCATAGGGGACTGAACTCAGTAGTACTCCCAACATGGCCGCTGAACGCGGAACGCTGTTTGCCAGTCTCCGCATGGTATGTTCTACGTTCTGCAAAGCAGACAAGCCCCCGCGGCCCTGCGCGTCTCAACGCTACCTCAGACGTGTGTTACCGGAGCTCGTTCAGCGATTACCTCTGATTCCTGGTTCCAAGTCCCCTGAATTCTTCTTCCTTCTTCCTTCCTCTTATCCTACCTTGCATATCCTTCATTTCCCCCGCATTCGGATCTCTGAGTGCGAACCCAATTGTTTCCTGATCTTCGTCCCGGACAACTGAACGCTTCCTGGAGCTGGGTCACAAACCGCACGCTGGAACCCGAGGGCCCACGCACGGGCTTATATAAATCCCGAACAGTGAGAAAGAAGACATCCCTGATGATCACGAGCAAACAATACAGACAGGTGAGACGGGGGGGAAACATGCGGCACCCTGCAGTGCTGAAATTACACTGCATTCTATGCCGCGTTCAATTAGGTTTTCCACACGGTCCAGGTACAGCACGACCTTTATTTATTTATTTAGTTATTCTTTTCTCTCTACTACACACATGGGTAATAAGGATAAACAAAATCTCTTCATGTCAGCATGCGCACCCATCTATTCCTCGATGAGACACACAAAGTCATCCCTCTCACTATTGTTCAATTTACTCATTAACATGCTGTATACCCCAGCGTTGCAAATCCTGGGACCTTTTTTAAGCTTACTTAACATTCGTCTTTTTTGAATGTCCAAAACGGTTTCAAATGGCTTTCCGCACACAAATTGAATTGATTGACACAAGATGTAATGTTATACTCAAAATGCAAAGACGTTTCATTTGGTTCATCTAACATGAAGTTATATATATTTGTTATTCTTCAGACCTGTTAAACTGCACCTGATGAAGGGAATTCTGAATCCCGAAAACGCGTTGTGCCTTTTACTCCTAAACATAAAGAAGAACTGGACAAAGAATTTCTCTCTGTAGATTCTCATTTATTGATTTGTCTCTATATTGTGGATTAATATTGATTTAAGATCATATTGGCTGTCATACAGCACATAGGTGTGCAGGGGATGGAGTATCCGATACTCTTCAGACACCATCTTGGTTCTCATTTGTTGTGCAACAAGGGCGTTGAGACTGCTGTTTGGGCTGTGCTGGACGAGTTAACCTTGCTAACATGAACGCTGCTACTGTTGCCTTAAGGACATAGGCACCGCCCACGGGAAGTTTAAATCCCTGCACTGCAGCCCTCGTGGCGAAAAGCTTGTTGCAGAGACAAGGGCGTTGAGACTGCTGTTTGGGCTGTGCTGGACGAGTTAACCTTGCTAACACGAACATTGCTAATGTTGCCTTAAGGACATAGGCACTGCCCACGGGAAGTTTAAATCCTTGCACTGCAGCCCTCAAGGTGAAAAGCCCGTTGCGGAGACAAGGGCGTTGGGACTGCTGTTTGGCTGGACGCTGGCCGTGGCTGTGTACCAGAAATAAACCACGAGTGAGTTATTTTTAAGATAAGATCACCATTTCTGTTGCCGAGTACGCTAGCCGATAGCCTCTACAATTACAATTACAATCACGCTTCATTAGGCTTCATTAGGCTTCATTAGGCTCATTGCGCTAGCTTTACCTCGCAGAACTTTGTATTTGAACTGTGAACTACGAACTGATTCACAGGTCTTTACAGGCCTTTACTGGAAACTAACTATACAAGCAGAAATCAGCCCCTGAGTTGCGGACATTGACAGGCTGGCAGGGTGAGGCGCGCCTTGCACTACTGGCCATCTCCGGTGTGTGAAGGGCAGTTGCCGTCGGTCATCCTGCTGCCCTGCTCCTCCTCCTGCTGTCCCGACTCTGGGCTCTGGATGGCATGAGAGGGAAACATCACTAGAAAAAAGCAAACTTCAAAGAACACTCCGGATAAACGTGAGAACCCCTAAACGCCCCTTAGTAAAGCTGGGGCCTGGTAGCCTGACAGTCTCAAATGAATACATATCAGATTCATTAATGGAAAAAAGTAGCGCAAACGTAAGCTTTGCATAGGTTGCTAAACGTATTCATCTTGATTGCTCAAACAAGTTGAACCTTAACTCTAGCCAAACCCCCACAAATTACCGAGTTTAACGATGCAGTTAAATTACTCCATAATGATGATACAGTTCACCTTACTTCTTCCTCTTTAGCGAATAAAGACCTAAATTATGTTGGGGTAACATGCCCATTCATGATCGAAGTAAAAATTGGGAAGCGAACGGAATCGAACACGAAACCAGTTGATGTACAGCCCTTAGACACAGAGGAAGAGACGGAGCCTAGTGTGGCCAATAAAACAATAAACTTTACATGCAACTTAAATGAGCAAGAGCAACTGTTTGAAACCAAGATGGGAAAGACCACCTAAAGGAAAATAAGGGCCTAACTTCAACAGAGTTAACCTCTCAAACCAAGACTAAGCCACACCAAAACAACCAATTAAACTATGAAATGACAACTGACGAGCCCGACGAACAGGACGAAGTACATACGACCCCCACTAACCAACTGACAGACCTACCAAACTCAGCAGAAGATACGGAAGAGGCGATCCCGCTAGATTCCAAACCTTATTGGACGTAATGCCGAATACGCCGATAAAAACAACGATAAATGAAATTGAACCAAAACAAGTACACTTGGAAAAGATAGGAGTCCAATTGAATGTCCACCCTAAACAAGTTGAGGAACTACCATTTGAAAAATCACTTACAATAAGTGGAAAAAGAATAACTCCCAAATCAGTCAGAATGGATTTCATAAGATATACGGATTTATAAAAAAAACATGCAAACCCCAAATACTATCTTCAGCAGATGGTCAGGATAGAAACAATTACTTTTTCAGGAAACAATCACTACTAAACGGGGGCCGGGGAGAGGGCAACTCATCCCTTAAAAAAAAGCCTCAGAAAAGTTCTGAAATAAGTGAAATCCCTGATGACATAATGTTGGAGAAATCTTTGCTTATGGAAAAAGATATTCTGACTACAGAGACAGCTACTCAAACAACCATCTGGGGAAACAAAAACCAATCAACACAAATAAATTACTTAGAAGAGCCAAAACTGATTGAACCATCAATAACACCAGAACCCCCACAGAAATCTAAGGAGGCATGTTCAAAGGATGGTTCAACTGAAGAAAGAACAGAAAAAGATAACTTTTTGATGGTTACAACAATGGCTGCAATCTTGGCCCCCTACATGAAATTACATGAAGATGCCACGGACACCCTAAAGGATCATACTACACTTCTTGCGATGGTACATTCCAAAACAATCTTTATTGAAGGATTTATAACGGCCCTACAAAAGAACATGCATAACGTTGACCAAAGAATCTCAGCCATGCTATATACCATACTGGAACCCATCATGAAAGAGAAGGGAGGCCGCTGGAAGAACCCACGAAGAGAGTCATTAGGAGGCCTTGACAATCCTGTATTTCAAACTCCGGAAATAATGAAAGATCAAGAAAACAAAGAGAATATACTTCATTAAGAGTTACCAGAGGGGCCTCATCACAAACTAATCCAATGCAAGAAGTTAGAGGGGCAAGTAGACGTGAACAACGAGCCTAAATCATCTCAAGCGGATGGCCTCAAAACTGAAACTGTTACTCCAATGGGGAATGACAGTGAAGAAAAGAACGAGGATAGTACTTCTACGCAACAACCCCCTATGGGCCAAACGCCTGAGAACAACAGGAATGGGAGCTCTCAAATAAAATCAGGAAATATGCCCAAGAATTGAGCCTGATAGGAAGAGGAAGTAAATCCTGAAGAGGAAGTAAATCAAAACTTCAGAAAAGGGAAAAACCTAAAATCAAAAACCTTGGCAACCCAACCATCTGTAACGGAAAATGCTTCACCTACGTTTGACAAATCTAAACCAAAAATGTGTGAAATTTTTAAAATAAATGTTAACCTGGTGCCGTTGAAAGTCATTACGCGGACAAAAGACAAAGTAACTATGTCAGAGCAAAAACTAAGAACATCTCATACACTACAACCGGTTAAAAAATGAAAAAAACAATCTTACCAGAGGCCACAGAATCAAATAAAAGCAAAACATTCTTCAAATGCCCGATTATGCCAAAAGACACTATCAACACAAATGCCAGCCAAAGTGCCAGTAGACTAAAAAAGGCTAATATGCTGGCAGAAACAATACAAGAGGATGAGGAGGAACCAACAAATAATATATCGGCACCGGACCTTATGGACCTATCCACGTACTCAATTTCGGAGGGAGAAGATAGTTCCTCTAGTGACTCGGAAGAAGACGCAACTGAACAAGGAAATGACAAGCAGTCAGAGGTCGAAGAAACGGCCAAAAAAATAAACCAGGACGGAAATACAATCTATGAACAAAAAATTAATCAGCGGGAAAAGGACAAAAAAAAACTCATACAGACAACAGAGGAATAGAATCGAAAATTGTTAGTAAAAACCCAGAGGAAAAACTAAGGAAAAAATTCTAATTAAACGTGGAGGGTGGACCAGGAATCTCAGCGGTAACTCCGGTGTTGGAGCTGGGATTTCCAAAGCAGAAGAGCGCTCTGTATATACCGAAAGACAATGAGTACCTTAAAGAGGTTGGTGACCAAAACAACAGAGATTAAACATTTTTGATAAGTCCATTGAGGCTACCCAAACCACGACCAAATCCTGAAGGGAAAGGGAGGGGACTATTCCTGGAAAGACTAGTACACACAAACGATGGTCTAATCTTAAACCGGGCCAACGTGCTATGATTGCTGCACCACGTTGCAGCACTTAGACTAATAAGTTCCAGTGATATATCCCTAATTGAGTTTCCGGATAAAACTTTTATGGATAGAGTACGGGTTTCAAAACGTTCCCATGTCATCCATCAATTATTGTTAACGAAGAGAGGGCCCTATGGAGTATGGGCTTCAAGCTAACAGAAAAAAACAACAAACCAGTGGAACCTGACGTTATAGAGCAGGGAATCCTAACAAAGAAAGCACAATTCCAAGAGGCATATGACTTGCATAAAAAAGCCATGAAACAATCCCACACGATTCAGCCCGTGGATGGAGAACAGGCGAGATGGGAATGGCTGGCCAGGCTGCAGCAGAAAAAATGAATCCCCAATAATGTCTAAAGGACCGTCCAAGGGAATCATGGGTTCTTACAACATGGAATACAAGGGGATTCAACCATTTACTAACAAAAAACTCATTTGCAAAAAACCTACCCGACATACTATGCGTGCAAGAAACATGGTTGAGAGGAACTCCCTTGATGGAAGGCTACACTGTAAACATTAATCCAGCCATGAAAGGGCTAAAAGGAAGACCAATGGCTGGTCTCCTTATAGCAATAAAAGACAAACTAAATTGGAATGTGATCCACTCTGCTAACCCGTCACCATATATTCAAATCTTAGTGGCAGAACTACCAAAAGACCCAGGCGACCAACATTCACAGTGTGTGATTCTTATCAACATATACTGGATGCCAGGAGCAAAAGTAAATAAATCACTCCCAAAGGACATTGTAACCATAATCGACGACCTGAGAGGGAAATGGCAAGACTCCTGGATAATAATGGTAGGTGATCTTAATTGCACATGCTTAGACGAAAACAACAATGCAATTAGAGATGAACCTATAATGGCCTCGACGAAACAAATAAGAGGAATAAACTGGAGGACCGCGGTACAATCCCGGGACTGCATAATCCTAAATGGGGTAACGCCAGGAGACATCCCAGGGAAACCAACATGGCAGGGTTTGAAATCTGAAGTGACACTCGATTACATTACAGTTTGGTCCAATCTCTCAAGTTTCATACAAAAACTAGAGGTAGGAACCACGCAGTCGAGTGATCATAATCCGATTAAACTGACATGTCTTAACCTTTCCAACAAAAGGGAAATGGAAACCTATCCATTTAAATTGGAAATTAACGCTGGCAGAAACAGGTTAAGAATGCAACCAGCTAAGTTACCGACGTTGAATGGTAATTTGACGATGATGATAACAGAGCTTCAGTCACAGACAATCTTGCAGACAATTGACTACATCCCGCTACTAAAAATCTTTCATACTACAAGTAAACAGGGCAGGTCTAAACCAACAATGACAAAGAGACACGTATTTGACAGAGCAGTGGTCATGAAGAAAAGAACTTTAAGGAAACATATAAAGCAGTTAAAGCAATATAATGAGAAGAACAAAACTACAGAAATACAGAAAATAAAACAAACCTACCATAACTGGATAATTATGCACAAGAAATCAATGTTAAACCATGTCTCTCAGGAAATGATATCTACCATCTGTAAGAGAAACACTGCAGAAACGTGGGCCCTGATAAATAGGAAGGATACACTGCAAGACGCATTAACCGCCAACTCAGTCCCGGGAAGTCAATGGCAGTTGTATTACAAACAAAGGCAACTTCCCCTGGAGCTCCCGTTAAGTAGACCGGCTCCAGAGAGAACGGATGAAGGCCTGCTTAACATTGACACATTAACATTGGAAGAGATCGTCAGAAAATTGAAGAACGAGGGACTGAAAAAGGACCCAGTAGAGTGGGCAAAAATCTTAAATCAATTCTATAAATACGTTCTTAAATCAGGAAGAGTACCAACTTCATGGAAGACGAGTGTAGTAGTCCCCAAATTCAAAAAGGACCTAAGAACTAATCCAGAAAATTATAGGCCAATTGCCTTACTGGACGTGGCAGGGAAAATCTTTGCAACCATCCTGTTAAGAGCCCTGACAAAATGGGCGGAACGATCGGGTCCCAGAGACGAGTGGCAATCAGGCTTTGTAAAGGGACAAGGCACTCCTTTAAACATATTTATCTTAAACCTTCTAAAAGCAAGAACGTTAATAAACAAGGAGGCGAAATTCTTCGTGGCCTTTGTAGACCTATCAAAGGCTTTTGATATGGTGGACAGAGCCAAGTTGTGGAGAAAATTTAAAAAATGGAACTGCCCTGAAGTTCTTCTCCAAAATGCAAAAGATCTACATACAAATACTTCAGTCAGAGTGAGGCTAAATCGAGCTGGTCTATTGTATGAGACTATCCCTACGACCATCGGGTTAAAGCAAGGTTGCCCACTGGCATCGGAACTATACAACCTTTACTCTTCAGACATGGAGGACGCCTTCCTTGATTTAAGAACTTTCCCAGCAAAAATTGCAAATGTGTCAATCGGCAGACTAATTTACGTGGACGACATAGTCCTAATTGATCAAACCCCAATAGGCCTCCAACACCAATTAAGTGCTCTGGAGAGTTACGTGGCAACAAATAAAATGACCATCAACCGTGAAAAATCCAGGATCTTAAGATTTGCCTACACGAAGAGGGGGACATTTTTTTAAAGAGAACAATGGTTTCTAAACAGCAAAAAAATCACGGAAGTCTCTACCTTTACATACTTAGGGGCCTGTGATAATAATGATAAAAACGAAGCACCTAGACGCACGGATCTGAGAAATAAAGTAAGAAACCTGACGGGTCAAGCAAAGATCTTGTTGGCACGATTCTGTCGATTCTCTTTGAAACCACTGGTAGACTTTTTTCGAGCAAAAGTGGTGGCAATCCTTACATAGGGAGCACAAACCTCTCTTCTTTTGGATGCCAAAATATGGTCGCTTTTAGAAGGGTCATTTTGGCGAACGACTCTTGGATTGCCAAAATCCTTTCCTATCCAAATAATTCGAAGAGAACTAGCATTGTTTTCATTGAAAGTCATCTCTTAGTGGAAGATCATGTCCTTCTTCCGGAAATGTTTGGAAGCGCCACCAACTGGTGGTTTCTCAGTCCTAAAAAAGCAATGGACAATTGTTCTGAGCCGATACTAACACAATGGACGAAAACATGTCAGGCAATTTTACGTAACCTGAATGAATCGGAAGAATCACTATTATCCAACCCAGACCAGGTGAAGAAAAAAATGTACACCAGAGATTGGATTGATACAACAGAGGATCTTTATAAATATCAAGGATATGAAGATTTCTGGGCAGTTCCTCAAAGGTTGAACCGACTACCAAAATATTTAACATTGTTTCCTAATTGGCTTCTGAGAACTGGCTTCTTAAGATTTCGTCTTAATCTATGGCCAAGTAGAGCTAACAACTACAGAAAGAGAACTAAAGATGTAACCAAGGAATGTAGATTATGTCAAAACATAAAGGTGGTCGAATCCCTGAAACACCTGCTGTTGGAATGTCCGATTCTTAGAGAGGGAGACAGACTTAACTTGGCCATATCTGGCAGGATTATCGGTCCAAAGAAATTGACCTCTGGTGGAGATATTTGCTGGAAGGAGAAAAAATCGCAAACAATTTGGTAGTAGCAAAATTCATGCTGGTTATTTTTGAGAAAATAGAGGGGAACCAGCCAAATATATCTTTACATTATGGACACAACGAGTGATCGGAAACTACATATATTGCCCCATGGGACACTCTGGTCAAAGAGAAAGAACTAGCTAGAGACTCTGAAGTGATTTAGCTTTCTTTATTCCTCTGTGTTGCTTCGCTTCCTTTTTTATTTAGGAGATTTTATCTGAGACTTTTTATTTGAGAATAATGGTGCCTTCCTTTTCTTTGTCGTTTTTCTTCTTTTGTTTCTGCTTACCTTTTTCCTTTAGTTATTTATTTACTCTTTTGTAAAATACAACTGTTTGTTGCAATAGCCAAAGGTTTTCCTTTTGTGTATACCAAAGTGCTAAGACATAAAAAAAAAAATTGTTGTGCAACTCTGTGTCAGGGTTGTGTTAGCTCCCCTGCACCAAGATTTGCCATTAATTGATCATTATACTTCCTCAAACAGGTTTAAGAAAAAGGTGTGCTTCTGTACAGACTGCAATGTTGACTATTTTCTACATTGACAAGCACCCTTCGTTTTATCAGTTAGGGAACTTCTCTCATAGTGATTGGGCTGGATAGGCATTTTTCTGTTAATTTAAATAAAAGCCCTTGAATATGGCACACAAAGAAGTTGATTTCGCAAACAAGATACAAATAGCACTGCCAAAACATACATAAAATGGTTGTCTCATTTGATACAGCAGAATGAAAAACAAACTATATTATTAATAAAATGTACTTTTAGTAACATGTTGCTCATAGATATCATTTAGGTGTCGCCAGGGGTCGCAACTGCGACCTCGGAGGTCTCCCTTGCTATCCCGAAAAGAGATTTTAAACATTTTTTCAACTTTTTTTTTTTACGCTGAGGCTCATGGGCTATGGCAGCAGCATGTGGCTCTTTATTTATGGAGTGGCTGGTTCTCTGATGTCTATAGCTTGTAAGATAGCTGATTCGGTTGAGCGCTGGCTGCTGAAATGCGTGTTTGATCTGCAGGTTGCAGGTTCGACTACCAGCAAGGTAAATTCAGCTTTTCATCCTGCTGCAGTTGATAAATGAGTACAAACACAGGTTGGGTGACATTGTATGTATATTTGTTCTATATGAAGTGCTTAAGCGTAAGTGCTCTATAATAATACATCATTATCGTTTGGCTTTGGATATCTGCTTGCAATCACAGTGATTTGATAATATGGGTTTATACGCACTGATATTCTGATATTAACGATACATATGGTGATTCATTCTTGTATGGAATGTATATCACTTCACAGTGATATCATAACTATATTTTTCATAGTGTACTCAGAAACAATGCCACTTCCTTTTTTTTGTGGGATGAAAGGTTGTGTTCTGTCGCTTCTCGTCATATCACTTCGGGGTGGGGTCAAATGACATCACTTCCTGTGATGTCATCAGAGGTCGTGTGTTGTCACTTCCACTACCCCTGGCATTTTGGTGAAATGATGTCCCTGAATTTGTTGCTTGAATAAAACACGAACTTCAGCTTGCAAATGAGAAGCCGGACGAATGAAAAGCTCACTACTGAATCTTCCATATCCCACTGTACTCTTCAATGCTTTTCCGCCCACCAGAAACCGTAGATTTCACCCACCTTGAAGATTCCATTGGCGGAGAGGTCTAAGTACAGCTTGCAGCCCCATCATTGCTTAAAATAGAAACAGGTTACTCAGGGAAGCCAGCGATTGTGGTTGTGTGATGTGAGCAAGGTGGGCAGCACTGCAAGCTATGGAGTTTGTACCAACCAACCAGTGGCGTCGCTAGGGGAGTGAAACCATGTCTCCCCACCCCCCCCCCCCCCCCCCCCCTAAGACGAGCAGTGACCATGTTCTCCTCTTACATTTGTCTGTGCCCCCCTACGTTTGTCTTTGACCCCCTCTGTGCCCCTCCTAAATTCGATTCCTGGCGATGCCACTGGCTGCAACCAACCCCCCTCTATTCCGGAAGCAGATTTAGGGTTTTTCTGCCCAAAATGTGGATATTGTACAACTTTTCTTTTAACTTTCTCTCACCTAAAATATACTGCATTCCCATGCAAATCAGTGGGGTGAGGATGCGGGAACAACGCCGCCCCTTTTCCTATTGCAAAATCTCCCTCGTTAGTGACCCAATTTTCATTGAGGCACAACCTGCCACTTATTAAAAATATGAAGAGTAGGTCTTTGTGTGGTTTTTTTTTCACGACTGTTGCAATTTGGAAACAAAATCCCCCGAGGGAGCGGAAAATATGCTGCGTAGGTTTCCCCAGGCCGGGACTGTAAACAGTTGTGTCTCCACCCATATCTCAGTTTGATGAAAGTGTATAGGCTTGAATCCACGAGGATTTCACCAACCCATGGATGCCTGCTCGCATTTTACACCAGGACAAAAATGAAGAAGTTAAAGAGGTTCATTTTGATGCAGGCTCTCACTGTACATTCTAATAAAGGGTAACACTGGTAATGCTCATTTCCCAGCCAGGGCAGTAAAAGGAAAACAACCCCGAAAACACCTGGATGCACATGCCCTTTGACCATTCTGACTAGGAAATTATAGACATCTGCCCGAGTGCACTACTGTCAAGAATTGGGCCACTCTGGTGGATTTAAGAGCCAATTTAAAGCCGGGCCATTAGTGTTGTCAAATGTTGGACGGTATGGTGAAGTCATAGCAGGCAAATGATCAGCTAATCTAGTAGGACGCAAGCCATCCTCTTCCCCCATCGTGACAATATATAAAAAAAATCAAAATGGCGATGACAATATAAGGTGGCAAAAATGTTGGTAAATAAATGTTATTCTGTCAGTTTCCAAGGTCGTCCAGATACTTGCCAGCAGGTATTATTTTTTTTCTCCCACTGGCATGTAAGGGAACAGGTGGGATCAACGAATTTAGCACTGGACTGCACACAAGTGCGTTCAGGTCCCAGTCAACAAAGTGGCACGGCCGGGCACACATGCTTCCCCAAACTATACGCAGTGGGACAACACAGGGCGGAGTCAAAATGCAGGCTCAGCCCCCACGGCAAACATATGCGGCACAAAGTGTTTTTTTTTAAAATAAATGGCCCCGGCCTGTGGGCAGTGCTGGGAGCCCATAATAAACCACTGTGACCCTGGGCATGCCAAAGGTACAGGGGCAACGCCCTTGTTATGGAGCCCAGTCCACCTGTACTGGATTTCCACCGGAAAGCCCAGCCCAGGACACGCTTGGGAGCACCAGCGATCACCCTCTCCCACAGTCCAGGAAGAGGGCCAAATATACCCAGATGAGGAGTACATTAAAAGTTGTCTTCCTCAATCTTGGTAGACAACACGCCCATGCTTGAGCTGCTATAAAACACCACACTGACTGTGATTTTTAATTTTAAAATGTGTTTTATTGATTTTCAGCATAACATCAAGATGCATCCTCACAACATAACCGTCTTAATGGATGACCTATGTGGTGGAAATGGGAAAAAGTTGGTGGGGGATCCCACAAGAGCCCCGGTGGTGGTGGAGTATGGGGCGGGGGCAGTGTCCGAGGAGGCGGGGCTTAGAGGGTGCAGAGCTCGCAGTTGACCTCTGATCAAAGGAAATGTCCAAAATAATAGTTTAAAACAGCAATATCAAACATTTTGGCACAGAAGGAATGAATGGCCATGTGCAACTGTGGGCCACTTTTGCATTAGAGCCAAGACAATTTTATGCCCCAGTCCAACCCTGGGCCAGCCAGTATGCAGACGCATAACATTTGCCCACAGCATCACTCACAAACCACACTTTGGAAGGTGACGACGGAGAAAAATGGAGGAGGCGCCCGGATAACATGGGCAGGGTCGTCCCCCCCCCCCCCGGGCAAGGGGGAGGGGCACGGCAAGCGCGCCAAATGCAAGCAAAAGACTGCAGAGGGCGACAAAGGAAGCTGGCGTGCCAAGCAGCATATAAACCGGCGGGCTTCCGGCTGCAGGAGTATCTAGCCCCAAGCAGAAGGACGCCCGCAGCACCGGAGGAGTTGTTTTTGTTTTGTTCCGGCTCCTGGTTCGTGTTGAAGTAGGGTTGGTGTGTTGCGGTGCGGAAATGTTAGTGATGTGCCCCAGTTAAGGAGGTGTTCCAGCGAAGGACGGGTCATTGTTCCAGTGAGGAAGGAACGTTGAGGGCAGGAAGAAATATGCTGTCAGGGGTAAGTGTGGTGGAGGGGTAAGGAATAGGCCTGTTACTTGGCAGGTCAGGCCCACATGGCCTTCCGTTAGCACCCATCCCTCCCTTCGCTTATTTTGCATAGGGGGGGTTGGATGTGGGACTGCATGTTGTGCGCAATAAATCACACAAAATCATCCATCAGATGAAGCATGATCTGTCTAGCATTGGGGGAGGTTGTTGTTTCCATTTTCTTTCCTTTACCGCTTGCATATTCTAATTGTTTTTGCTCTATGAATGAACTGCGGTTACATATTTGTTTTACTTTATCTACTGAACTGCAGATTTTGTTTTCTTTATCTACTGCATTGATTGTCTCTCACTTCCAAATGCTTTGAATTATTTCACTTTATAGTTTTCGGAGTATTTTCACTAATAGTTTTTGATCCTGTTTTGAATAAAATAGACTACTCCAAAAACTACTATACCAGTCCGGATTTTTTACGGGACTGTGTTCACTGTGTTTTAAGATACCAAACGTGATATCATGGCTGATACACGCACTTTATCAAAGTAATTACATGGTGCATGATGAATAATTTTATTTACAGTGTGCAGCATATATACCTTTTTTTAGTTACATATTTTATTACATTTGACCCCCACTACAACTGTTCACAGGGGCACACCTTATTTGTTAATACAAGCATGTGGTATTAACTTTGACTCCTGAATTGAAGCTGCAAACTGAATGAACTCTGAAATGCATAATGGTCAAGATTTACCCCGGCAAAAGGGGAAGTGAAAAGGTGAATGCTTGAAGAGAAAGATTTCTTTGAACTTTTTGCTTATGGTACAGCACTACCAAAACCAAGAGAGACTGGGGAAAATAACACAAAAGGAGAGTGTAAGTGAAAGTCAAAGTGGTCCTGCAAATGTCCATAGTAAAAGCCTCACACATTCAAAAGTCTTCGACATCGGTTGAAAGGTCCGTGCCTGACTAAGGGAGACCTGGAATGTGAAATAAGTTAGGGGAAGGGAACCCCTAACGAATGTGAATAAAGCTTGGGGAAGGTAACCCCTGAAAGTGCTGTGATTGCGAGTTCCTAGCCCAGCTGAGGGGAAATCTACATTGAATCAGGTACTTTTTGCTTTGAGAGGTCCGAGCCCGACAGAGGGAGACCTACGTAAACCTTTTGTTGAACTATGATTTATGGAGAAGTCCGAGCCCGACAGAGGGATGTAAACTTTCTGCTTTAAGAGGTCTGAGCCCGACAGAGGGAGACCTATGTGAACTTCTTATTGTTCTGTGAAAGAACTTTGGTGAACTAGAAAACCAGTGACTTTAACCTGGAAGGCCAAGCGGGCCTCGACCCACGTTTTGAACTGCTTCTTGATAACCTGAGCCAGAGAATGTCATCTTGCCAATGGGGGGGGGGGCTGCCTAATTCTGTGCTGTCCAACGTGGGGAAGGCAAGCCGACTCAGCCATCTTGATTCTTTATGTTATAACACAGATTTTTCTTTGCATACATATTCCCCTTTACACTCTTATTGTATAAGAGATATGGCAAGCATTAGGTTTTGTTAGTACAGCCATTTTGATTTGACAGAGACTGACTAGGAATGCTTTTCTTTATTATTTGATGGTAGAGACTACTCCCAACATAGCTATAGGGCAAAGTAGGAGTTTTTCCAAACCCCACGAATCTAATAAAGGTTTTGAAGTGTTATCTCTTTTGTCAGTGTCATACTTGTAATTCCATGTGTTCCTTTCAGCGCCGAAAAAGTTGATGAAATAATATTTAGCGTGCAATGTGACACTAGTATTTGAGTTTTTGCCAAAAATCACACATGTTACGCAAATGCTATATCCGTGATTTATTGGGACAAAGTACTAGAGTTGGTGACATTTTTAAAGGTGGGCGAGTGATAGAGTGTTATTCCAGGTATGTGATGTTTGGGGATGTGTAAAAGTTAGCTTTTGTGCCAGTGCATGTTTTAGATTGTGCCGGATTTGTTTTATACTTCCAAGTAGGCGCTACATTTGATATTATTCTGCATGCAGAGTGGCACAAAACAAAATGTGTCTATGCTCTGTCTGCAAGGGAAGCACAGAGAGTTGGTCCGCATCTTTACATGTGAAAACATCCAGCTGTTCTCATTCTACTTTATCTCTCCTCTGCATTTGATACGGTCAACCACTTCATCCTCATAAAACTACTCCATGATACCCCAGGTATCTAAGAGCGGGCACTGGACTGGCTGTCCTCCTTCCTCAGTGACTGTCCATCCCAGGTTATTCTGGGCTCTTTCTCCTCCCCCACCTCCACCTGCGGCATCCCCCAGGGCTCCAACCTTTCCCCCTGGCTGTTGAACAACTACCTTGCTCTGCTTGCACACCTCATTTCCACCTTCTCTCCAAACTTCCAGTGTTATGCAGATGACACACAACTCTTCTTCAAACTTTCCTATGATCCCCTTCTTACTTCCTCCATCATTCCAGACTTCCTATCTGCCATCCAGTCCTGGTGT
Source organism: Ambystoma mexicanum (assembly GCF_040938575.1). Classification (NCBI taxonomy): domain Eukaryota; kingdom Metazoa; phylum Chordata; class Amphibia; order Caudata; family Ambystomatidae; genus Ambystoma; species Ambystoma mexicanum. The sequence goes on along the minus strand of NC_090928.1, from coordinate 623,462,449 downwards.
ACATTCAATGATCTCTGCCTCAAAGCCAGCAAGACTTAGATCCTTCCTTTCGGGACACCTGCTGCCTCTGTCTGTCCCTCATTCTTCTATGGGCTCTCCCTATTCTCCTCCATCTGAAGCCAGAAACCTTGGAGTCCTCCTCATCTCCTCTCTTTTCTTCACCCCCACATTCAGGACCTTGCCAAGAAGTCCCACTTTCAACTCTATCTCCTCAAAGGAATTCTTCCTTTCCTCACCTTCCCCCGAGAAGCTCAATGGCCCTCATTGCAAGTATGGCGGTAAGGCAACAACGGAGCCGGTATCACTACCGGCACCATTGCTACCATACCGCCATACTAGGAGTTCTGCTCGTGGGTGCCCTTGCTGCCACCAGGTCTGACCTGGTGGCTGTACCGGCAACCGGCTGCAGACCATGATGGTAGCACCAGTACCGTTATTAACAGTACCGGTGCTACCACCCTCCTCATTTCTGGTGAGCCCTCTGGGGCTGAAATGGGAATGGGGAAGTACTGGGCCCGGCACCCACGAAAGGGCAATTACCGTGTGTGGCTGGGCCAGAATAGCCCGGTAATTGCCCATTTGCGGGTGCCGGACCTGGATGCGAGTTTGGAGGTAGCCTTGCCAGTCAAACCGGCAAGGCTACCTCCAACCTCGTAATGAGGCCCAATGTCTCTAGAGCTCTGGTTCTCTCTAGGCTAGACTGCTGCAACAGCCTTTTCCTTAATCTACCCTCTTCTTCTCTACAACCCCTCCATCTAATCCAGAATAGGGCTGTGAAACATATCCTTGGCCTTAAGCCAGGGACTGCACGCATCTCTCCAGCCCTAAAAACTCTCCACTGGCTCTTTGTTGCTGCAAGGATCACAATCAAATCCCTCTGCATCATCCACAAGGGTGTCTGGGGCCGGGGACCATGCTACCTACAACTTGTTTTCACTAAATACTCTCACTCCAGATTTCTATGTTGCTCCGGCACCAATGCTCTGTGTTGGCCGACCTCTTTCCTCAGGTGGCTCCCTCCTATGGAATAGCCCCCTTCTTTGTATTCATCTTGAGTCGGATCCCCACAAATTCCAGAAGCTGTCCAAAACTTTCCTTTTCACCTCCTCCTTCCCTTCCTCCTTCCTCTGTTAAATCCCGCAGTTGCTAAGATTGGTGACCCGTGCCCTTATGTGTCCTCCCCTGGATCCTGGCCATCACCACTCAATCGACTACAGCCTCCACCCCCCCCCTTTGCCTTGGCACCCACTGGCCTATGTCACTGCAGGCCTGCACTTACTTATTTTGGTGGCTGACCACACCACCTATGCACTTAAAGCTGATCACTCCCTAGCACTTCCCTCTTGATACACCGAGCACTTACCTCCCCTAGTCCCTCTTCCCTTCTCTCCCTCTGCACTTGCACGTTCTGAATGCTCACTAGGCCTAGTAGGTCTGTCTCATTTTTTCATTGTTGTATTTGTTCTTCATTCCCATGTCCCCTCCCTGTTGCCCTGTGGGCGCTTTGAAACACAATTTACTTGTTGTATAAATGCCTTACAAATGCACAATACATAAAAATAAAGTAGAAATGTGACTTGACTTTTAAAATATGGTTCTAACTTTGGCAATGTTCTGTACAATCTTGATAGTGCATGCAACGTGAAGGCCCAATTGTGGAAGATCAGGCACTGTGTGTTTTTGCCGAAGATCACACCTTTGATGAAGTGGTGTAGCAGAGATTCTTTCATATAAACAGATTGAAATCATTTCTTAGGGGCCCTGTAGCTGTTTGTTACATTGGATTTAGTATGTTGACGCTGACATTGCAGAGATAATTTTTCACCACTGGGTATACATGTCAACCGAGGTGGTATGTGGCAATCAGCGGCATCATAAGTCCTTGGTCTACTTGTGAGACTGGTTGTGAATGACTCTGTCATGTTTCACATTCAAAACAAGTTCCATGTTTGAGTTATGCTTCATGTTAATTCAGTGCAAAGGCCTTCAGAGATTATTTTTCACCACTGGGTGTACATGTCAACCACAGCAGTATGTGGCAATCAGCGGCATCATAAATACTTGGTCTACATGTGAGAGTGGTTGCGAATGACTCTAGCCTGTGTTGCATCCCAAATGGGTGCCATGTTTGAGCTATGGCTTGTGTTATGGCTTGTGTTAATTCAGTGCAAAGCCCCACTTCGTGATGTTCACAGAACCACTGCCTGCAGAAAGAATTTGAACTCTTACTCAGTAATCTCAAGTCACAGTTTAGGATGCATGTCACAATGTATTATTTGCCTCCTGACACATTTGGTGTGTATGATACAGTTGTAAAGCAATTAAATGAGTAGACAAAAGCTGTGGATGTGCGGCAACATCATCAGGCTTAAAATGTGATCATTCCGTGGGGCTGCTGCCAGAGGGTGTAAGAGAAGTAGCTGTTTTGGTAAATGTACACCCCTGCACATGTATATCTACAGACAGTGCCAATCATGAATTCAGAGTGATTTTTATAATCACAATATTGAAAAGAAAGCGTAAATAAAATCTATGAACATTTCTAAAATAGCTGCTATGGGGTGTGTCATCCCTTTCATCAACAAGATTACACCACAAGCACGCACATGCTGTAAATCATTTTGGCGATGGGTGCTGTACAAATCATCACTATGTTTCACAAACAAAACATATGCTTTACCGTGGCACATGGCACCACTCAGCCTGCTGCCCTCTAGTCAGTGCGAAAAGAGTTTTATACTTTAACACTATAGGTTGGTGTTCATTTCGTTTTTTGCACAACACTCTCCCTAGCTTTATAAAAGTTTGTCACCATGCCCATGACCACCTGTACTCATTCGACCAGCTCAAGGTTTTGCATCTGTGATTAAAAGGTCATAAAATATTTTATCATTTTTGCTTTCTATGGCTGTAGACATCTAGAGTAAAAAGTCCTGGCTCTCATTGTGGACATGGCCAACACCCATTTATTTATTGTATTGGCTTTTTATAACGCGCTTGATACCTGAGTTCATTTTCTAAGCGCGGATCTGGGATTTAAACCTCTGTTGCTCTTCCTGGGCTTGCTTCCAAGACTAACAGGTTGCCCCTGTGCTATCCTCCACTCACCCATAGCTCGGACATCCTAAGAGTTATACATATACACTTTAAATGTATAATTACTATGAGTTATTACGTTTAACCCCAGGCTCCATGCCCTAAACGTGTTACCGTGTCACAATGCTGTGAGGAGATGTGTACACATGCACAATTATCTCCCTGCAACAGTCTGGACAAAATGCACCTATTTTCACGTGTACATACTTGTAAAAGTTTAGAGTTTTCAACTTAGTTTGCAGACTAGTGAGATGAATGAGGCCTGAACATTCCCAGAAATGTTGGCTTTTAAAAAATTTAAGTGCAGCAGGAACATGCCATGTGGTGGCTGCTACCTCCCATTTTGTAGCTGAACGGATCATCATACAACATCTGATAACCCAAACTATTGTGTATACAATCTGAATAAAAATGGTTGTTTTAAATGTTAATAAAATTCATTGTTTATAATACCTATTTTGCATCTTTATGGTCAGCTGTTATGGGCGAACATGCCCAGGCATGAAGTTGTTGGAAATATATTAAGACAAAAGGGACATTGGGCCTCATTACGAGTGTGCCGGTCCGGTAACAATGGTGTTGGTAAGCCTACCGGCACTATTGTTACCAGAACGGCACACTCTGAATCTGCGGGTGGCTGCCGTCCCCCCACCAGGTCAGACCTGGCAGGCGGGATGGCACCCGCTCGCAGACTTTCACGGAAGCACCAACACCATTATTAACAGTGCCGGTGCTTCCTTCATCACCATTCCCATTGAGTCCTATGGGACTCAAATGGGAATGGGGATTAACATTTTTCCGGTGTCTGACTTCCAGGAACACTGGGGTCGTAATCCCCCGGTGTTTTTGTGAAGCCAGGCGTCGGAAAAATTCACGAGTCCGGCAGACTCATAATGAGGACCATTGACATGTATGGAAGTCTGTTAAGAGCGTGTAGCATAAGCTTTGAAAATTAAAAAAGCCAGCATCTGGAAAAGCAACAGAGTTCTACTCTGTGTCTTAACTTACAACTTGTGATTAAAAACATAGAAACTTGTTATCTAGCCCATATCCGATAGCTGTCCCCCAGCACACTCTAGCGTTACCTATTCGAATGGAATAACATTTTAAAAATCAACCAGCGATGGGTGTTATTATACATAATGAAAAGGTACACATGATATAGGGCCAGCCCATTTTTTGATTTTGAACAAAATATTTTATTTACATAGAAGACCATATTTAATACAGAAAGGAAAATATATTGTGCACAATCAGGTCAACGCAGAGAGGAAAAGTTTTAATACAACAAAGAATAAACATGTAGATTCAAACAACCAGCTCTCAAACACTCAGCTAGGCCGGGTACATCGCCTGTGTGATCTGGTAGAGACGGCAGGGGCGCTGTCAAATAGTGAGGGGGTGAAACCTACAGGACAATGCTTCACACTTAATAACTGTTTTGGCATCTGTCACACCCGAGCAAAGCGGTTGGGGATCAAAACAACTATCTATAGCGTTCCATGATTTAGCCCGGGTTGCTGCGCTGTCCTAAATGTATAACCCTTTGTGACAATAGAGCAGCAAAATCTGTTGCGGTTCCTTGGGCCTGTATCCATAAGCCCAGACATTACCTCGACACTGATTACTGAGGTCCATTGAGAAGTCACAAAAAAACCTGATCTCCATCTTTGTACTGCCCCATCCATTTACCCATGTTAAAGTGCCACCATAGGTCATTCTGAAACTGTGGATGACCCCCTTCAACCTTAGGTCTCGTGGGCCCCTAACCCAGATGGGGAGTGTTGCGTTAGAGGAATCATTAGCCATAAATCCAATGGCTGCCGGTTGTTGGTTGCCAAAATCCACATCCAGAGGTGTACTCAATGCCACTACAAATACAGATATGCTGCATCACAAAAAGACAAGTGCCTCAAAAGTGCAGTCAGTGTTTATTTAATGTTTAATTTAATGTTTGGAATGGCTATGATGGCAGAGCTTTAATATTGAAGTGTCTGATTGGTTGTATGAGTGTCTTATTGATTTTGTAGCGGCGCTATAAGCACTAAACACTTACAAAACCCTTTACATATTTTCAACTTCTTCCAAAGCGTTTTAGTCAACACACCCACACACACACAAAAATCCACCGCGACCAACATCTATGCACTATCCTAGCCGACAGGCATAACCACAGAGCATTAAGAGTAAACTATACATTTTCAAACACGTCATTAAAAGCACACAGCTGTTTAGTTAATAATGCACAGCCTGTCTCAGAAAGGGCCTGTCTCAGAAAATACCTGCCTCATGGTATGACTCAGAAAGGTTAGAAAAATACAAAAACAATACATTAAGGTATTAAAATACCCCCCAAACTCACCTTTTCATGTTGTTGAAATACAACTCTGAATAAACAGCAGGCCCAGCTTCCAGTTAGAAGGATTTGCAGTAGTCGCCAGACACACGATCAAATCAAGCTGAGCAGCAAGGTACCCCACAGAGTTTCCTTGAATTGTTGAAAATAGTCCAATTAGGCCCTTTTGAAGAAGAGGGACTCCTCGAAATGCGTCGGCCACCCTATAATTGGACAGCATTCCTTCTGCATCATCTATTGCTTCTTTGCAGTTTTTAATATACTAAATGTTACCAATTATTCCTTGCAACTGAATGTGCCTCTAGGCAAATGTTGTCTTTTTGCCAAATAAACTGTTATGCTTTCAATTGACAAACTACTGTTATGTTTATATGTTTGAATGCCCTTTGTGGCATCAGTAATTAGTGTGCAGGGGACGGGAGGGCCCCACTTTTGGGTCCTCTTTCGTTTCTCTTGCAATCAAGTGTCCCAGGTCAATTCGCCAGTATGCACAGGGGTGCATCAATCCAGGGCTCTGCCAATGAGGCTGACAATACCCTTGCTGGAGTCACAGACCCGTTTTAAGCGGTCAAAGCTCAATGCTGTTTCTTTATCAACAATGCACAAATGTACGTATTGCTGCTTTGTTTACAGAAATTGATTTCTTATCAAGAAACAAAAAGCATTCTATTTCATGTATATTGCTGCCTATATGTTAAAGCAACCTCTAAAAATAACCTCACCCCTGCAGATGCTTCCCTGGGGCCAGTGCCATTTTCCTTATTAACAGAAGCACAGCCTCTTTCCTGAATACTCTGCAAGAATTAGCGAGTGCCACCGTAGATTGTGAATAGTCAGCCTGCAGCTGCTTCCTATGACGGCCTTCATTCATAAGTTAAAAATAGCTGTGCTAACTACCATTGGTTTTAGTTGATAAATATTGACTGAGTGTATTTACATGGATGGTTTGTTTGTATAGCTGGCTTAGAACATTGTGTATTCCTGACAAACTAAATATAAAGCCCTTCTGTGCTTTCTCCTGATATGGATAGAATGCCGCTCTGTGTGTCAGCAGATTCCTACGATTCCCCAGGCCTTGTATATAAAAAACCGCTTCAGTGTTGATTAACAGCTCTTTGGTAGGTCACAGAGGGATGTATTTATGCGGTGCACAAGATGCTGTAGACCCCTAAGAAACAATAGTTTGACTTTTGCGGGAGTACACTTTACTTATAAAGTAAACTTGCTTTTCATTATTTATACTCTGTATCAAAGCCAGTTCATATAAGATTGGTATACATTTTTATGTCAAAATTAATATTAAAAATGTTTGATATCAACATTTTCAGGGAAGTTTATATAGAACATGTAAATGAATATTTTATATCCAAAAATATACATTTTTATATACATTTATATATAAATAAATATGATTCATATTTATTTTTAAATAAGTTTTAATATATAAAAAAATGTTTAATATGTGTACATACATTTTATATACAAAAGATATCAAAATTGTTTGATATAATTTTCCGCTTCCAATACATTTTATATAAAAATAATTGCGGTTCAATGAAATTGCTATCGAAAACTTTGGGGGGCTTATCAATTTGATCTAAAATGTATATCTGCTTTTTATCACCCCGGGGCGGTACCCCTCTGTGACATCATCAATGTGTCCCTCTGCAAAACCATAGATTCACAGTCCCCGTCTTCAGAGCTCACTTTGCTCTCAGTGCTCGACCGAGCAAGATCGCTGCTCCCATCATTATATAGATTTTATATGAAATGTATATTCACTTTATATCAAAACTGATATAAAATAGAAAACACTTCCTATAAAAATATACATTTGATATCAAATCAATATGAAACATTTTGGATATCATGTTTATATCAAATTTATTTTAAGTTCATATCAAAGCATATCAAAAGAGGGAGGGACTAAGACTGGAAGCAGGAGGTGTGACCACCTGTCAAAATTTAACATGAGAGAAAAGGGGGCTCCTTCTACTAATTCTGTTGTATCATTCCAGTAGTCTTGCACTTCGCTAAAGGTAATTTCCCTCTCAGTCTTCTTGCCTGCATCTGTGATGCTGGAAATTAGACTGATTAGCGGTGTTAGGAGCAGTGTGTTTTGTGTGTGGCAGTGCTGGCAGGAGCATATTATTTTCTTGGAGCAGTCTTTCCCCACTCTCCATTACCAGGAAGGAAAGGAGGTGCAATACTACAAAACCACCATGCCGGCGCGGAGCGCAGCACAGTGTGAGGAGCAGTGTGGTTAGTGTTTGGTTGTTGATGCATGGGGCCCGGGCCAAGCAGCTGCCCAGCCTCCTGAACTTTCTACTCTGTGGTGAGAAAACTTGTATTTTATAAAAGCCCTGCTACGGTTTAGTGACTGGCTCCTCTCCACATTGATGGTATTTGGGATTGTGGGTCCTGGAACGGGACACATAGCCCTAAAAAGCCTAGTCTTCATCGCTCGATATCGAGCCAACTTAATGTGTATGACTATACACCATGGAAGAGACTGTGGGCAAATGAGCCTTTGATCTCCTGGGAAGTTGAATTGTTGACGTGTAATCCTAAAGTTTGGAAATTCCTCGGGCTACCGGTCCTTAGCACTATTTAAATGGTCTCTGAGACCTAATAAAAATTGTTAAGGGAGAGTCTTCGGGCAATTTGCCTTTGATCTCCCCTGGTTTAATCTTTATCAGTGCAAGATGAAGTGAAAACGGACCAGTGATTACAATTCCTGCTGCTAATGCTGCAATAAGCGTGAAGTCTTCATGAACAAGAATTTGTATTTTTGAAAGTTGATTTATTCTATTTATGTTAATAAGAAGATGCTCTCCTTTTCTCTTTTGCTGCGTTAGTATTGCCCTGTATTGACATTTTTAATTTTCCTTTCTTTCTTTCTTTCCTTTTCTTTTCTTTTCTCTTTTTTCTCCTCTTTTTTGAGTTGTTTTACCTTTTTTGTAATAATTTTTGCTTATTGTGTTTCAGGTATTATTGGAGGGAGAAAAAAGTATTATTAAGAATATAAAATTAACAGAGTTTCAAACCAACTCATGGTGTTAGGATTGAGAAGTGGTAAGTGTCTAATGGAATTAGGTTTAGTCTTAAAAGAAAAACCTATGAATACACCTGTTAAAGCAGGTTATCCAACCAATGTCATTCCAAAGGTACTGTGCAATCCCCAGAATGAAAATACTCCCCCTGATGCTATATTTCCATCTAACTTTGGGTCAATGAATCCCAAAAACATAGATGTCTCATCTAATTTAGAGGACTATAAGGTGGTAATTGCTCTGAAAAAGCCTATTAATGTTTCCATTCCCAATCAGGATACAAACCAAAATGGCACACATTTACCAAATTCACATACTATGAAAACTAAGTCACTACCATAAATAGGGAACTCTTCATGTTTCTTAACTCATGTGGATCCGTAGGACCTTTTAAATGTGGTGATAACAACTTTATCTATGATGTGTCAATCTTAGCACTGGTGGTATTAACCGAGTTGGGGAAGTGTGTCCGATTGTCTCTAGGCCCACCTACTCCATCCTCACAACTACCTCCCGCGGTTGACGAAGTATGTTTATTTAATCATGCCAGTATTCTTTCCACGTGTTCCGAGGGGACTACTACGAGTAGAACATGAAATTACTCCTCTTGCTTTGTTCGTCCTGTTGCTCATCTCAATCAAGCCACATTGTCTTTGCATAATGAAAGTCCTCCTCTCCACGGTTGCTTGAATGACTTATTGAGTTTCACCCGGTTTGATCAGGTGGACCATGGTTTGCGTCAGAGGGCATTTATATCTACACCTCTGGGGGAAAATATCTGCCGACTAGAGCCCTCTCCAATTGATATTGGCTCTTTTCCAGTATTAACTAGAATTTTGAATTTAGTGGATAGGTGGCATGATACGACACAATTTGAGATCCTTCCCCCAGAAGCTCACTGTCTCAAGAGCTCTTGGCTTGTTCTCTCTAGGCTGGATTATTGCAACATCGTCTTTCTATATCTGCCTGCCTCTACGCTCCACCCTCTGCAACTCATCCAAAACAGGACTGCAAGACTTTTCCTTGACCTCAAGCCCAGGGATCGTATCTCTCCAGGACTGAAATCTCTTCACTGGGTCCCAGTGGCTGCGAGGATTAAGTTCAAAACCCTCTCCATTGTCCACAAAGCCTACAGGGGCCTGGGGCCTCAATAGCTTCAACTCTCTCTTCCTAAATATCTTCCTTCTCAAAGCTCTTCGCTCATCCGCCTCCAACTCCCTCAGGGTCAGTCGCTTCTTCAAGCAACGAGTTGATGGTAGATCTCTTTCTTCGGCTGAGGCCTCCCTCTGGAACAGCCTCCATGCCTCTCTGAAACTTGAGGATAACCATCTCTGGTTCCGGAAGCACTTCAAGACCTTCCTCTGTGCTTCTGCTTTCTCTCCTATTCTCCCATGCTGAACTCCTGGCTGAAACTGAAACTGCACTAGTCACCTGGCTACCCTCTGTTCTTGGGTCCAGGACCCTCCCCGCCAGTTGCACACATGCACTGCCCCCTGGCAACCCTTGCACTCAGGGGCTGTTTCTGTATCCCTACGGTGTCCAGTTAAAGTACTGAATTCCAAAGGATCGAATGCCAAAGGTGAGAGTCAATTTGACCTAAAACAAAAGGGTCGAATTGATTTTTTTTAAAATATTTTTTTTTTGGGTTTCCGTTTTGGAAAAAAAAAGTGGTTTTTACCACAATAAAAGGGGTTTGGGGGTTACCCCACAAAAGAAAATTCGACCCTTTGGTTTTCGGTCCTTTTGATTCGACCCTTTGGTCATTGTTACGCTCACCTGGCTCCCACAGGGGCGTTGGCCGGACCCGGACGGCTGTGGTCTCCACCAACGTGATGCATAGTGCAGAGATGACTGACTGGACTGGCCCTCCTAATCTTGTCTGCTTGACCCGTAGAAGTATTCTTCTGTAGGTGGAGGGATGGATTTAGCCACCCATGGATTCAAGTGATGGCACCCCCACAGTCCTCCCCACTAATCACCTCCGAAGTGCCCTCTCAGCAATCTCACCTTATACTCTTGAAAGATGAGCTCTCCATCCTGCATGGATTGCAGGGGTGCGTTGATGCCAGTTACTTCACTGGTTTGAAGGCGTGGGAGGGTTCCGGAGAGTATTGACTCTGAGGTTCCTGGCAAGGACCAGTAAGTATCAAGTTCATAGAGTTCAATATATCCGATGTTCACTCTTGTTCCCCCCTTCCTTCCTTGTCTTACAGCTGAGTTTGCTGGTGGCGCTCAGGTAAGAGTATGTATTACCCGATGCTGTCCGGTAAATGTTGCACCTGTTTAACGTGTTGTTTTCTCTCTCTTTGCAGGTGCGGCACATGAAGATGTGGAGAGTTATAAAATAATGCCTCCGGTGGTAAATCAGGTGAGTCTATGGTGATAAGAGTTATATTTGTTGGTTTTCTCGGCTCACCTTGTTGTTTTCTTTTGTCCCCCAGGTGCCGGAGTTCGGCGAAGAAATGATGGAGGCAGCGCCGAATTAAAAAGATGCATTCGAGGACTGGTGAGTATGGTGCGGCGCTGCAGCTGGAGATGCGACACGTATTGACATGATGTTCTTTCCTGGTCCGGAGGCGAGATGGATACGGAATCAGGTGAGGAATTTGAAAATAGTTCGTTTTCTAACCTTGTCCTTTTCTTTCCTCTTTGTTTTAGGAGTTCCAGATTCGAGGCGGGTGTGGCAGAAGACTGGATGCTGACTGCAGGCACGGTGAGCGTTACGCTGCTGGATGCAGAATAACGCAAAGCGTGTGCTGCTGTTCGGGCGTGGTTTAAATAGCCTCTAAAGTAGTTCCAGGTAAGAAGTTCCCCAGAACCAGGCCCGAGTAAATAATAGTCCCTGTAATAAAATAGTCCCATCCAGGCCTCACGTTGGCTTGGACTCACTTGCAGCATGGTCTGCATCAGATAAGTAAAGTCTATGAGCCTGGCGCCTATGGCGCCAGGACTGATTTCTATGATGAGCCTGACGCCTAAGGCGCCAGGACTGAACCCAAACAGCCCCCAGCCGGGGCTGTTGGGGTTTTAATAAGAATCTGGATGCCTGCTCCCGGAGCTGATGGGCTTGGTCCTGATGCCCGGGGGTAGGCATCATGACAGTCATTCGATCCTTTGCATTGGAAACTTTGAACTAGAACCTATCCCTACACCCCCTCCCAGCACTTGACACCTGTCTGCACTTACCCTTGCACTTGCCACCAGCTGGCCGCACTTCTTATTTATTGTTTTTATTTTATTTATTTGACTGTTTATCCTATCTACTGCACTGCCCCTCCCGCTTTCCCTTCGCACATTTCCCCTTCCCCCTTCCCCTGCACTTGCGCAATCTCAATGTCACCTGGCCTACTAAGATCGTTCCACCTCCCTTGCCTCGTTGTACCTTGAAACACTTGTGTATAGGCACGTTATAAATGCCATATCATATCATAAGTCAACATTAATTGATATTATATCCAAGATAAATATAATGGAGGGTTTTATTTTGGCCTGTGGTTCTAAAATTCTTAATATAAATGATGCGTTTGTCGAGTAGAGAGCCTGCAGAGTATCAATTGCATATCAGATGAAAAGGACAAATGATTGTTCCTCGATCCCCTGTACAAGTATCAATTGGTGTCTAGACATTCTTAATACCAGCGGTAAGGGGTCAAAATGTGTTAAGGCATAGACTGGAGGTAGATGACATTCAGGAGTGTGTCTGCCAAGTAGCAAATAAGCCTGTGGAACCTGTTTGGGACATTGTAAACTGGCAACAATGGAAAGGGATATTCAGACCCTGCTATTCTCCTTGGGAAGGGGCCCCTCCACAAGGAATATGGAAACAAGGATGCATTTAAATCATGGTGAGTTAGATTCTTCTCCACTGAATAGTCCATCGCCATTGGTGAATTTAATATCGCGTAGACAAACGACTTAGGCAAACATCTCTGTTACAGTCAGAATCTCCTAGGTCTCCTTCATTAACTATCCTTAACTCCGGTAGAATTAGGTGCAAAGAGAATAAAGCCAGAAGAAAAGCAAACAGGAATTCCAATAATTCCAAAGAAAAAAGAAAATAAATATGCAAGCTCCTAAAATCCATGGCCATAATTCTTCAATTAAAAGTCTCTGCTCCTCGAGGCAGACCGTACCCAACAGGAAAGTTCAGAGGAAAAGGACAAATGACCCGAACACAAGGGCACGGTCGCTATAAGTATGACACCCCTGGGGAGGGCACATGACGGGACAAGCTAAGTGCACACATGACCAACATCAGTTGAGACCAGTTACACCAGCGGGAGGAGGGAGTGGGGGGGAACAGCTCATTGCATTGGGAAGGGGAGATCCCGCGGTGGGGGAAGCTGGGCAATCACTAGGGTCTAGCTCTCGTAACCACAAAACGAGGGGGGCTGAGCTCCAGCTGGACACATCCAGCAAGGGAAGGGGGGGAGGTGGGAGGAGGGATGAGGAAAGGGGGGGAGAAAAGAGCAGACATAACGAGACAGTGCAAGTAGGGGAAGAGGTTGGCCCCGTAGGGAAGCAGGGGGAAAGGAGAGGACACAGCAGGGAAACCCAGACCCACTCACCGAGACAACGAACCCTAAAAGAGACTGATCATGGGCCGACCAGAACACCTAAAGATTCTATCGCTAAACATTAATGGGCTTAAGACCACACTCAAAAGGAAAAAAGTGGAAAGATACCTCAAAAGAGAAGACCCACAAATAGACACGATGCAAGAGACCCACATGCAGACGCTGGAAACCCACAGGGTCAAAGTCTGGGGTTACGGGAGAATATTCCAAGCCACACAAGCCGGCAAAAAAGGGGGCTACTCATAGCATTGAGAGACAGGCTCAACTTGTTGGTTAAGGGGATAGATGAGGACGGCCAGAGCAGATACTTTGTAGTCGCACTAGAGGGAAGGGGGAGGCCTACATGGTAGCGACCCTTTATGCACCGAACACAGGCCAAATCCCGTATATACAGAAAGCGCTCACTCATCTAGAAAAGTTCACGAAATCCCCCATCATTTCGACGGGAGACTTTAATATCGCCTGGGACCCCACTAAGGATAGGAGCACAAAACCTCAGGGCCCTCCAGTACTACACAGCGGGGACCTTAAAAAGAAAATACAAGACCTGGTCCTGGTGGACACATGGAGGCAAATGAAGGGGGACATGGAAGGATACACCTTTTACTCCCACGCCCACAGATCGCACTCTAGGATTGATTATATTTGGCTGTCCAGCTCACTGGTGGGTAAGGCTACTGACATAGCGCTGGTAACTATCACCCTTTCTGATCACACACCGATGACCCTAGAACTAAAAAGGAACATGGGCCCACCAGCACTCTGGAAATGGAGATATCCAAACCAGCTCTTCAGAGACATCACATTAACACGGGAGGTGGTGGAGGAAATTGAAAGATTTTCCGAGACCAACAAAATAGGGGATATTACCTGGCAGAACTGGTGGGACGCCCTCAAAGCTACTCTCAGAGGCAAGATCATAGCCATGAAAACAGGACGCGCAAGAAAATGAGGCTGGAGGAAGCCCGGTTAGAAGCAAAACTAAAAGAGGTACTGAATAAAATGGGTTTGAAACGGACACCCGCTATCAAAAGAGAATACAGGCTATACAAGGGCAGCTTGACACTATACAAACCAGGGCAGGGGAGCGCAATTTGCTGCGCCTTAAACAAAAATCTACGTTAAAGCCAACAAATCCAACGTCTGCTAGCCAAAATGTTGAGGAAAGAAGAAAGGGATAGAACAATTTTGAAAATTAAGTAACAGGGTGACCAGACGACCACTAAAACAGAAGATAGAACAAGGGCATTTGTGGAATTCTACTCTACTGTATAGCTCCGACTCCCAGTCCATAGAATCACAGGCAGTTTACCTAAAGGAGATAGCTCTACGCCGCTTAACGGTAGAGGAAAGGGAACCTTGGAAGGGGAAATCACAAGGGACAAGGTTAGGCTAGCTATCAACTCACTGACAATCAACAAATCCCCGGGCCCGACGGTTACGTAGCAGAGTTTTACAAACTACATAAGGAAGTCCTAATCCCACACCTCACGAACCTCTTCAACCAGGTAGAGCAGTCCCAGACACTACCGAAAGCCATGAAAGAGGCCAGGGTGATATTGCTCCCGAAAAAAGGTAAAGATCCGACTGATTGCGGGTCATACCGCCCCATAGCATTGATGAATGTGGACTCGAAAATTCACACCAAAATATTAGCTAACAGACTTGAGGTGATCCTACCTAGACTTGTCCCCACGGATTAATCGGGCTTCGTCAAGGGAAGACAAACGGGGGATAACGTAAGAAGAAGAATCCACCTAATCAAAAAAGCACAGAAAAGGGGAATCCCCGCTCTTCTCCTGGCAGTGGATGCCAAGAAGGCCTTCGATCGAGTGGAGTGGGGATTGCTCTTCGCAACTATGATTAGATGGGCTTCAGCCCGCGGTTCTTGAGAAGAGTCCAAGCTAACTACCAGCACCTTCTCCTCCGGCTTGTGATTAACTGACACATCTCTGACCCGATCCAGGTGGAAAGAAGAACAAAACAGAGCTGTCAACTTTCCCCATTTTATATGCCCTCCACTTGGAACCATTCCTAGCGGCCATAAGGGAAAACAAAAACATAGCAGGGATACCATTTGGGGGTGTGGAACACAAAATCGGTGCCTTTGCGGACGACATGATACTGTCAATAACCCAGCCTGACTCCACTCTGAGGGCAGTTCATACTGAACTGATCCGCTTTGGGTCCGTAGCGGGATTAAAAAGAAACATAAACAAGTCTGAAATACTCAACCTCACACTCCCCGGGCTAGAACAACAAAGCCTCAGAAGCTCATTCCAATACAGATGGGTAGATACGTCCATTCGTTATCTAAGGGTAAAGCTGACCAAATCCGTGAATGACATTTATCATACCAACTACCCGCCCCTCCTGGAGAAACTTAAAACAAAACTGATAGATTGGGGAAGAGTGTAAAGCAGACTTTAACCTGGGGGAAAATCAAAGATTCCCCTATGCCCAGCTGAGACATTGGCTGACACATGAAAAATGAAAAATGCAGGGATCCGGGACCTCACGCCCTTCGAGAAATATTTAAACACTGATGCAGGAGATTGGAGAGGGTGGTAGTGAACGTGTACAAGCTCATTAAAGAAGGAGATGAGCCCCTGAACAGACTATACATCGGGAAATGGGAAACCGACACAGAATCTATGATTGATATGACGGAATGGGCAAAACTCTGGGAGCTGATCCCAAAACTGACAGTCAATCGAAATCAGAGAGATCTGGATGAAGCTAATGATGCAGTGGCATTTAAACCCGGCCAGACTCCATAAAATATACCTGAGGATGTCACAACAGTGCAGGAGGAAATGCAGACAAAGAGGCACCTGGCCTCATGTATGGTGGAGCTGCCCAAAGCTAGACAACTACTGGGGGACCATCTACGCAATGATCGAGCAGGTGCTGGGAGCACAATGCAGAGGAAATAAGGGGTTAGCAATGATAGGGTTGAACGGATTGGACATAGAGACAAAAGCACACCGGAAGCTTTACATCATAATGATGATGGCGGCAGCTCTGGTAATAGCACGCAAATGGAAAAATGCAAAAACTCCCCTTGATCACAAATGGATTGCAAACATTTGGTCCCTTCTCGCCATGGAATGGCTAAAAAACTTGCTACAAGGAAACCACTCCAGATTCAACACAGAATGGGCCACGCTACTGACATACCTTAAAGACGACGCACGCCGGGCATGGTGCTCTAAAGCCATGTCCCTCATGGGCATCATTCCTAACCAGGGAGATGAAGACTTGTAAAAGACACAGAACTGAGGGCCTCACCAACCCAAGCGGGAAGACTAACAATTATTCAAATAAAGGAAGAGGTGAGGTGGTTATGCGCCTTACACTCAAAACAATGAAGCACAATGATGAGATTGTTGATGCTTTAATTGAAACAGAAACAGCCGACACGTGTTTCGACACGTAGGTCGTTCTCAAGGCTGAATTAGTTTTGTGTACACATAGCCAAAAGCAAATTTTCATATTCAAAACAAAATTGAATATGGTCAAAGACATGGAAAAATTAATGAAAAATCAAGGATAAATACATAATAGTACAACAAACAACATTAAAGGTCATAAATATTATACATATAAAGATATATCTATATATATTAGCGTACCACATACCCGGGTTGAAGAGTGGAGCAAAGGAAGCGAAGACAGTTGCAAAGAAAAGAAAACAATATTATAAAACAGATAAAAATAACAATGAGTAATGGAGTGTACGGTAATGTAACCATGAAATATATTGACATGATTAAGAACTCACTGAATATATACATCATTAGAATATATAGTGTGGGGTAGCTGAAAAACCCCCTAGGATGCACAAATCACCCGAGCCACCACTCGTGCACAACAAGCACCAATCACCTTAGTGGCATCAGTGTAAATAAAAACAGAAACACTAGAATCTAGTGGATACCCCATCAAAAGTGGATGGAGCAAGAGGCGTAAACAGAACTACTATATATCTTTATATGTATAATATTTATGACCTTTAATGTTGTTTGTTGTACTATTTTGTATTTATCCTTGATTTTTCATTAATTTTTCCATGTCTTTGACCATATTCAATTTTGTTTTGAACATGAAAATTTGCTTTTGGCTATGTGTACACAAAACTAATTCAGCCTTGAGAACGACCTGCGTGTCGAAACACGTGTCGGCTGTTTCTGTTTCAATTAAAGCATCAACAATCTCATCATTGTGCTTCATTGTTTTGAGTGTAAAGCGCATTACCACCTCACGTCTTCCTTTATTAGTTTCCAGTACCAGCCAGGGTGGACTGGCTGGCGTAGGTGGTTCTGCTGCTTGCACTACAATTTGTATTACGATACCTCAGTGTAATCAGTGATCACTAGCGCACAGACCCTTGTTTGCGAACCCACAGTGTTTTCTTAGACTAACAATTATTCAAGCCAACCCTACACCATCGGCAAAGACTTGTGGAAACTGCTCTGGACTAAGGGTGTAAGGGGTGGGGGAGGGGAATTCTGTTGAACATGTTAAACTTGAATACTGTTAATAAAAAATTAGTCGAAAAAAAAAGTCTCTGTAATTTGCCTATGGAGAATGTAATTATCGATCTGAATACTTTGGTCAACATAGTAGAAAAAGGGGATGTTGTGCAAACTGCCTCTAAGGGGGGGTTCTGCTGAGTCTATGGATGGTGGCCCTAAGGATATTCAAACTTGGAAACAAGAGGAAAGCACAATTGTGAGTTCCCTCACTTCAGGGGAGATAGTTTTGTTAACCAAACACAAGGTCTTGCAAGTTGACTCAATGGTTCTGTCATCTCAGATCATTAACAGGGTTGATGCAACTAAACAGAGTAAACTGTCATTGTTCTTTCCAGTATTGGGCAAAATACTAAGGGGGTTCCCGTAAAGCCAGTGGTTAATAACACAGCTCTGGTTGTGGTTGATTCAAATTCTACATCTACTACTGCTCATAAACAGGAGACAATCGCTGTTGCTTTGGTACCATCATCTGTGCCTGCGCGGTCTCCTATTGCTGGCACCTCTAATAATCATCAAAGTGGACTAACATCTGAGAACTATTCCTCAAAGATCATGGAATGGGAGAGTGATTTAGAAATGAATGATTCTGGCACAATAAATAGATTGTGCCTGTTGTACCTTTTCAAACAAATACCAGCATTAAGATCTTTAAAGGCAAATGACATCGAATGGGTTACCCTGCCTCAGAGTAACAACAATCATATGTTTTCTGGGTACCAATCTGTCATTATTTCTAGACTTAGATGGGAGTAGTGCCAGAATTTAAGGGACTTGGGCTACAAGTTGTTCATTATGGACTTCTTGGATGATGTTAAGGAATTCATATTGTTTCACGTTAAACTGCCCATCAATTGGACGAGATAGAATCAACTACAATGGATTCCGTAGCAACTCACATATCAGGTTTAAATAAAGTGGGTCAGGATTGGTCATGGGTAGAACAAGCAATAAAAACCTTTATGGCACTCCAACGGGGGCTTTCCAAACTCTAGCCTTCGATCAATCTGTATAATGTCATGGAACGCTTGTGGCATAAACAATATGAATACTTGGTTCAATAATCCAGCTCAACAGATTAAAGCAATGATCCTTATGATACAGGAAGCAATGATGGGCTCGCTTTTTCAGCTTAATGGATATGAGACACATACATGTCCTGCTTCTCGAGCAGTTACTGGTGGACCTAGTGGTGGATTAGTAATAGCATTTGGTAGAAATCTCAAAATTAAGACCAAATTAGTACACTCTTCTGACAGACTTTTAGCTGTTAATGCTGACCTAATGGAAGAAAATAAATTGCTACTATTATTAGTTAATGTGTATTGGAACCCGGCGAAATTAAAATTAGAAGAGTTCCTACAAATATTAACACACCTTTTGGAGAATTGGATCATTTTACATCCTAATAGTACGATCATAATGGGTGGCGATTTTAATTGCGATTGCTCAGAGGGTCTAAAAATGAACAATGACTTTCTGCTGGAATCAGTGACCTTTAAAGGTGGACACAAAGGAAGTATATAGGATACTTATCTCAAACTCAAAAAATGGGAGCTTTGGCAGTTAGAGACGTGCAAATGAAAACATCTTCCTACCTATACTTGGCATAGAGGTGGCTCTCACTCTTGGATAGATTATTTCTATGTATCCTCAAATATTAAATTACATTGTGGGTCTATGGATATTAAAGATCCTTGAATGGGTGATCATATGATGCTTGAATTTGACTATGCAAATCAAACTCATGTGTTTGAAATAAATCCTTCACTTGAATTCTTTGAATTTGATCATCCAGGCATCTCCCTAAAATGGAATAACAAACTTAGTACAGTATTCATGAATGTATTAAAAACTGAAGTCCGTTCCTCTGGAGTCCTATGTAACAAAAACATGTATTATTCACACAGGGACGACTTACTATCTGAGATTGTCTCTACTGTCTGGAGACAACTATTAGTTCAAACAGACATAGATCCGCAAAATTAGACAGCTTCAAAAGTTGAATCTTCCAACATTATAATATAAAGAGGAAAAGAGATGCATATGCCAGGCCCATCGGAGTTTACTCAAATCATAGAGGAATGGCATGTATACAAAAGACACTCAGGTCATGATTAAAAACCTATGTAATAACAATCCGAGAGCCTTTTGGTCCACCATGAATCAAACTGTTGGTAATTGTCGTGGCAACATGGAGCCTCATGTTTCAGAAGAGGTCTGGGTCAAATTATTTTGGGAAAAATATGAATTGCTGCAAACTTTCACTGGTGTGAGCAATCCATATGACGATCTATTCCTACAGGTGTTCTGCCCCTGGAATGAAGAAGACATTATGTGGGCAATTAACAAACCAAACCCTTTGAGAGCGGCTGGCCCAGACGTTATTCCCTCATTTGTAAAATATAAAAAATTTAATTTGATATATTTATCATAAACTCTATTCCAAACTCGTGGTCTCAGCCACTTGTCATTCTAATCTTCAAAAAAGGGTGACTCCTCTATTGCCACAAATTAAAGACCTATATCTCTCACTGATGCCTCATCTAAGGTGTTTGCATATTTGGTTCTCAGGGAGTTGGAAGGCATCTGTCATCAGACAAATTCTCTATCTCGTTTTCGGGTGGGCTTTTTGCAAAAGGATGGGGACTCCCCTGAATGGCACGATACTGGCACATCTTCTAGAAATGATTAAGTACAGTCATTCGGGTCCCATATTATTGTTATCACTAGATATGACATCTGTCTTTGACTGTGTAATAAGACCAATCCTATGGAACACACTCCTGAGATGTGGGATTCCTATGAGATTGGTACAGTTCGTGGCTGTGTTACATCGTGACACCACCTATAGAATTCGCCTTACACAGGAAGGTGCTCTAACAAGAGCTATTCTGACATACACGGGTGTTAAGCATGTTTTGTTTGTTTTGTTTGTTTGCATGGTTGTTGTATGGCATCTACCCTATTTAATCTTTGGCTTAGTGACATGGATGAGATTGGGAACAATGATAAAATACCTCCTGTAAGATTGGGCAACCTAAGAATACATGTTGGCATTTGCTGATGACCTAATCTTTTCTGATAAGACGCCTATGGGGTTGCAAGCTAAGCTTACACTATTTATGCAGTTGGGCATGATGAATAATCTCCAGGCTAAAGCCCTTAAATCGATAATTGTTTCTTTTACAGGATTCCAGAGGTTAAAAACAATGAGATGGACTTCAGGCTCACAGAGATTAGAACGAGTCTTGAAGTTACGATATTTAGGGTACAATCCATACAACTCCTACACGATTTGTATGTGGAAAGAGTCTCTGGGAGCAAAATTGCAACCCCTTTTATCTCAAATTAAGTAACTTTTTTCTTCAAGTTTGCAAGTCTGTAAGTTTTCATTGTTGTCAATCTTTGATTATTATGTGTTGAAGATTGAGCCGATTTTACTTTACGGTTTGGACATGTGTCTAATAGATAAGACATGCATTACTCACCGTAATAGCATTTCTGATGATTGTATCTGCTTAGATTCACATGCTGTGCATATGGTCCGACATCCAGTGGTAACCGCAGAATATTGCATCTTGTCTTTCGTGGACCGAAAGAGGATGTCGGCATAGGCGTGTCTGTAACACTATCCCTGTCGTGACGTGAAGTGTCCCCAAAATCCCTCATGCGCCGAGGTCCCTCCGATTGTATTTTTTCTGCCATGAGGGAGCCCAAGGCTATTGTGAGTGAGTACATAAAGAGAGAAAGTAGTTAGACGTCTATGTTCCTTCCACCCCAAGCGGGGAGGCCGGGAGGGCGCATGTGAATCTAAGCAGATACAGTCATCAGAAATGCTATTACGGTGAGTAATGCATGTCTTCTGATGCTTGTTAATCTGCTTAGAATCACATGCTATGCATAGACTAGCGAGCAGTACCCGCAGTTGGAGGTGGGTTATGAGAAGGAACAGTAGAGAAAAGATGTCTTAATACTGCTTGTCCCACCTGAGAGTCAGATGTAGAATGAGTGTCTAGGCAACAGCATTTTGTAAAGGTGTGTACAGAACTCCAGGTTGCCGCTTTGCAAATGGACTCGAGGGGAGCATTTGCAATGAATGCTATGGAAGCCCCAGTGCTCCGAGTAGAGTGTGCTCTAGGCTTGAAGTGCAGTTCTCTCTTAGCACAGTGTGATGCATTTGACAATCCACCATGAGATAACTGATTTAGAGACAGGATCCCCTTCTCTGCCAGCTGCCACTGAAACAGAAAATGTGTTTGTTTTCCTCAGTGGTTTCGTTCTTTCCAGGTAGAACATGACTGCCCTACGCACATCTAGTGTGTGTAGGCTTCTTTCAGCCATGCTCATGGGATTCTGGAAGAAAGTGGTTAGTTCGATCGATTGGTTCACATGGAACTTCGAGATGAATTTAGGCGCAAATCTGGGATGAGTGCGCAGAACTACCTTATCCCTGTGGCCTGTAACAAAAGGGTCTAGGACAGAAAGGGCCTGTAGTTTGCTAACCCTTCTGATAGAAGTGATAGCCACTAAGAAGGCCGTCTTGTAAGTAATGTCTTTTAGACTTGCTTTATGCATTGGCTCAAAGGGAGATCCCAAGAGTCTGGTTAAAACCACATTTAGATCCCATCCAGGAGCTGGGTGAGAAATGGGGGGATGGATTCTCTTAACCCGGGCCGTCACGAGGGGGAGCAGGAGGGGCAAATTGCTACGGGCCTTGCACTTGCCAGGGGCCTCACGGCCCCCTCTCCTGATTAGAAAGAAGGCAGCACAATCCTCCGTGTTCTTTGTTCACACGGGGGACTGTGCTGTCTGCTCCCTGCACCAGCAATGATTTTGCTGTTTGTTGCAAAGCCATTTGGCTCCGCAACAAACAGCAAAATAATGGGAGACAGCAGGGCTCAGAAGTGAGCTCTGATGACTCCCGTTATTCCGCTGACAACGTGGACATGCTGCCTAACAGGAGAGGGCTCCTCTCATGTCAGTCAGTGTGTTCACGTTGCTCAGCGTGAACACGCTGACTGATAGGAGAGGAGTTCTCTCCTATCAGTCAGCAGCATCTCTATGTGTCGGAGTGATGGGAGGGCCACCCGCTTTTGAAAGGTGCATGGAGGTAAGTTTAGTGTTTTGTTTTAATTATATGTGTATATATGTGTAAAGAGTATGTATATGTGTATGAATGCATGCGTGCATGTTGTTGTTTATGTTGGGGTCAACTCTGTGTTTGGCTTTTATGTATGCATGCATGTAAGGAGTTGTGTGACTGGTGCATGAGTGCATCTATGAAAGTGTGGTATGTGAGTGTGTGTGCCAGCCCCACCCCCAAATTTAGCAGCCCTGCGGGGCACTTAATTAAGAGGTGGGGTCACTGCATCAGAGGTGCACCTAGGCTAAACTTTCGGGGGGTGGGTTGGGACTAACACTTCAAATGTGGGGAGAGGGGCAAACTTACTGTGGGGGTATCTAACATCTTTCCACATTCAAATGAGACTATTCTGGTGAAGCATCAATGTTAAATCAGCTATCTCCTTCATTTCTGAAACCCCACACTTAAAGACTACTGCCAGTGAAAATGAGATGCCTCATATCACCATTCCCTTCTAATCACTCCCCTGGTATACAAGTGCTAACCTCACATCACAATTTCAATTACCTAAATATGTATGCATATGAATGCAGGTGCTAACAGCAAAATGTTTTATGTTAGTAATTGCAGGGCCTTTCTTAACAGCGAAGCCCAGCCACCGATTAACGTCTGTGTCCTGTTGCGTCTGGCCATGGCTCCGTTGGACAGCCCAACAGTTCTGAAAGCGGATAGTGAGTGGGTCCAATAAACCCATTGCACTGTCGGTCTCCCCACTGAGGGAGGGCATCTTGGCCTTTCAGCTTTTACAGTTGAAATGGGCCCCCAAGCAGCTGCCCTCATGTTGGCAGTATTATGACACACACACCTACTCATAATCTGCAGCTTTTAACCACCATGCTGCATTATTTTGACTTTATTATTGATTTAAGCACTCCACAGGTGCCTTGGATTATTTTTTTTAATCTGTAATGTAAGGGGTGCCCCACAAACATCAAAAATAAACGGGCCCCCACCAGCCCTGACATGTCTTCCGCCAGCAACAGAAGTTAACAACAGAAGTTAAGACTTTGGCATCATCAAAGTGAGTCTGTTGATATCGCGTAAATAGGCTTTTGTGCTCTGCATGTGACACACATCGAAAGAGGCCATCTGCCTCAAAGTGGGAGGGCTGCAGCCCTCCCCAGCCAAGGACCGGCACTGCCCCTGCAGCCAGGTCGAGCCAACAAAGGCCAACATTTCAGGAGGGGGCTAGAGCCCGATCTGCTCAAATGTGTTGCTCCACTGCATGGATTCCTTTTGTTTGGGTTATTAGGTGTGCCACCAATAAGCCAAAACTATTGCTTTAGCGAACAAATAGTGGTGGAAATAGACTTTTTTTTACTGTGGCATCCGTCCTACCACAGTTAAAGGACAGCGACGGTAGGATTAGGACGGTGTAAGGCAGGTATTGTAATCACCCGAATGAACATAATGCCTGTAAGACTGAGATCCTTCTCATTGGGACCCCTGCACCAGCTTTCTCCCTCTCATTCTGGGAGCCTTCCTTGGGCCCTCTTCCTTTGCCTTCCTGTTAGTCAAAAAACCTCCCCATTCCCCATTCCCCTCCCGCTCCCTGATACTTCTCCCTCTCGATACGCCCTGCACTGTAGCGCCGTCGCACTTGCACGATCTGAATGTCACAAGGCCTAGTAAGATCATTTGTATTGTCCTCTCTTGGTCGTCCCCTGCCTTGTCATGCCTAGAAACACTTGTGTACAGGCGTGTTATAAATGATGTATGCCATATAATAACATTTACATCTTCCCCTCAAAGGATTTATCATCAGCAAAGTTCAAAATCTGCACCCCTTTTAAACCTAAAAAATGCACGTCAATATTTCCAGTACAGTGCAACATTGACAAGGGATTTCACAAGGGCTCCTGCTCAGACCTTCTAGTGGTCTTGGGGGGGAAGTGCTTCACTTTCGAACCTAGCGACCACAGTTCAAAGCCCTGCCCAACATAGTTTAAAGCACAAACACAGCACAGCAATCTAAAATAAATGTATAGTGCACATAGATTTCCCAGGATTGTGGAGCTGGATCTGAGATCATGTGAGTAATATTTTGCCAAATTCCAGTCCCGATGATAGCATTGAGAACAGAAAGGGAGAAATGGTAGATGAGGAGGGACAAACAGCTTGTAGATGTTGTTTAGTTATTTGCCCATCCAATTACTTTTCATGGCCATGCTAATCCCTATGACAATTTACACCCAGTTCCTGCCCTTCCCACCCAAAACACTTCCTTATTGGAACTCTTTGAGCTAGTTTTAATCAAGCCTTGCCATCAAACTTTGCCCTCACAGTGTCTTTGAGTGTTTTCTCAAAGGAGTCTTCTGAGAGTTAATGACTTAGTTGGAGTTGTAAGCACAGTACCAGTGTAATGCAAATGTCTTGACCAGGTCTGCCTTCAGTCACTCTATTTAAAAGCACCCTGCGTGTCTTTTACTGTAGTCCTGTTAAAAACAAACACTGACAAAGCCAACGGTTTTGGCTTGTGTATAAGTATTAGGCATTTTCAAGGGACTGCTGTTAGATGCTCAGGTACTCAAACCATTTTGCACCTGCTAACATCAATGGTTAGTAAATACCAATACAGCAGTGCCTTTCCCATGCCTACACGAAAACCCAACTGTTAGCATTGCCAATGCTAGTTTTTCTTTACTCTTGATGCACAGGACTATACATCAAGGTTAAAGCAAACATACTATTTGGCTAAACTGACCCACCTTGAATGTAGGCCAGTCTAGGCAGTAATAACACTTATGGTGCACAGTCAGCCTCGACATACTTTCTGCGGCATGGCATTTTTACAGGAGTCCGTACATGGTAATAATGGCATATATTGGTGCAGCCTGCATGGACATATATGGGAACAACAAGCATGAATATATTTCTGTACTAATATATGTTGTGTGCAAAGGCGGCATGAAATGCATTGGAAAATGTTCCTGTGCACAGTTGATGACTTGCAACTATTGGGTTTTTCCATGTGCCAGTGCTACCATACAAAACCAATTACAAACTATATGGATTTCTACCCAATTTTGCAAAGAAAGTGTTGTAAAATGCATAATTTTAACCCAATGTTTCAAACATTTTCTTGGGAGTGATAAACCCCCACAAGCAACCCTTGTTTGGTTTCGGGCCCCCTCCCTGTGCTCTGTCGATCCTGCATAATTGGCTTAAACATTTAAGCCTCTTCAGTTCAGAAATTCACTAGCCTCCACTGTACATCTTATCTGACTGCCACTGTGTATGATGTGTGTTTTAATGTGCACACAGGGACAGGGTGCTCCTTAATGCTGGCATCACGCACTACATGTCGTCATGCGATCCTATATATATTTTATGCATATGATACAAAAGCTAGTCTGACATAAACCTTGCTTCAGTAGAGAAATCTAACTTTGCTGTAGTTGATGATTTGCAGTTGTAGAAATAAACCATATTTGGGTTCCTCAACACAAACTCAAGGGGAGATTTCTCAAGTTTCCTATTTGTGGGGGTGCCACAGCTGGCCCAGTGCAAAAAATCATATGTTTTGCCCCGGCCTCACCACATCTTGTGACAGCCCTGCTCTTAACCTCTTCCATAAAGGCCTTAATAACTTTTATTTTCCACCACAACACTTTATGTTGTGACGTAGTGTAGGCTGAGAGAGCAGCAAGATGAACCTTTAGGGAATTGAAGACCAATCCTGCGTCTAACAAATGGGTTAGGTACAGCACAATGTGTGTGGATGAGCAATCGATGGGATTGACGCCCTTGGTATTACATCAGATGACAAAGCGTTTCCATTTACTGGGATAGAAATATCCAGTGTTAGGTTTCCTAGCTTAAGTATGTCCATGCATCTCTGAGGGAGCTGTAGGTGTCCAAACTCATCAGGAGCCAGCCTGCTAGGTTCAGAGTGTGTGGGCATGGGTGTAGGGTCTCGCCCCTGTCCTGAGACAACATGTTGTACGGGCAGGGTAGTTTTACTGGTGGGGAGAGGGACATTTCCATTAGATGAGCGAACAAGGGTTGGTGGGCCCGCATGGGGCCCACCAATATCATGGTGACTGGTTCCTGGTGCATCTTGTTGAGTAGGGGAGTCGGGGGGAAAAGCGTAGACAAATTTCCCTGACCATGTTATCCAGAGTCTGTTACCATTGGAGCGGTTCTGGGGGTACATGGAGGCGTAGTCTTGGCATTGGGCGTTCTCCTGAGTTGCGAACAGGTTGATCTCTGGGAAGCCCCATTCTGCGAAGACTTTGGAGACAATGTCTTTGTGCAGATGCCATTCGTATTCTACGGGCAGTGGGAAATCTCTGCTGAGCAGGTCTGCCAGAAAATTGAGTTCCCCTGGAACGTGTTGGGACAACAGAAACATTTTGTGTTTGAGAGCCCACATCCAAATGTATTGGGACAGCTAGGATAGCCCTGGAGAGTGGGTGCCCCCTTGTTGTTTTAGGTAATACATGGCTGGGGTGCTGTCTATCAGGACCAGCACTGTCTGCCCTTGTAGTTGAGTCTGAAAGGCTTTTAGTGCCTTGTACACTGCTAATAGCTCTAGCAGATTTATATGGTTGGATGCTACTTATGGCGACCACACTCCATACGCTGTCTGCTGAAGCAGGAGAGCCCCCCACCCTGTGAGAGATGCATCTGTCTTGAGAGTGGCTTCCACTGTGGGGTTGGTGAAGGACATCCCCTACAAGAGGTTTTCCCTCAACCACCACTGCAGAGAGAGAACGAGGGCTGGCAAGACAACTACCAGATCTTCCCAGTGTCCGCTGGCCTGACACCACTGGCTGTTGAGCGACTCTTGTATGGGACACATGCGCATGCGCGCATGGGGAACCAAGTATATTCATGACACCATCATACCTAGCAGCCGCATGGCCTTGCGTACCATCGCCTCCCGACTGGCTACATATTGAGGGATTTGAAAAAGCATGTTCTGAACCCTCTCATTGGAGGAGAAGACGAGGCTGTCCTTTGTCTGGATTAGAGCCCCCAGAAATTGTTTTACTTGACTGGGCTAGACGGGACTTCTTCTCATTGATAGAGAATCCCAGACTCAACAGAAGGTCTACAGTCTTCTGGCCGTTCAAAAAGCATGTTTTGTAACAGTCCCCTGTTATGAGCCAGTCATCGAGGTAAGGGTAAACCGGGATGGATAGTCTGTGTAGGTGTGCTGCCACTACTGCCAGGACCTTTGTAAACACCCTTGGCGCCGAGGCAATGCCAAAGGGGAGCACCTTGAATTGGTAGTGCCTGTCCTCTATCATGAACCTTAGATATTTCCTGTGCACTGGCAACATTAAAATATGAAAGTATGCATCTTGTTGCCATGTGGTCCCCCTGTTTCAACAGTGGGATCACTTCCTGTAGCGTTACCATACAAAAAATTTGAGGTTTTATAAATTTGTTCGCTGGGCGCAGGTCTAGAACAGGGCGCAAGGTGAGGTCCTTTTTGGGTACAAGGAAGTACACTGAATAAATACCCTTGTTTACCTGAAGAATAGGGACGGCTTCTATGGCATCCTTTCCCAGAAGCGCTTCCACCTCTTGACTCAGGATCTGCAGATGGTCTGGTGTGAGGCGTTGTGAACGTGGCGGTCTGCATTGTGGTGGTCGGGTGAATTCTACGCAGTACCCGTGGGCGACCATCTTTATGACTCACTGGTCTGAGGTTATCCCCTCCCATGCCATGAGGAAAGATGTTAAGTGCCCCCCGACCGGGGTGACATGGGAGGGGACCTGGATCCGTTGGTCATTTCTGACCAGAGGCTGTGGCTACTCTGGGGTTGATGCCTCTGCCTCTGCCGCGTCGTTGACCCCTAAATGGGTAGTTGGCAGGGCTTCCGGATGCTTGTCCAGAGTTCCAGTTTCCCGTATTGTAATTATTTTGACCTGAATGGGATTGGCCTTGAAAGGACCGACAAGAACCGCCTCCCCTCTGGGGGAAGGCTTCTGAGTTATTTGTTGTAAGGGCTTAAGAGTCTCATGCTCTTTCTTGGCCGTCTCCAGAGCATCGTTGACCGCTTTACTGAAGAGATTGGTCTCTTCTATGGGTTTGTTCATAAGAGCGGCCTGTGTTTCAGGCTTGAACTCCGAGTTGCACAGCCAAGCGTGCCGCTTGAGTAGTGTGCCCTGGGCCAGGAACCCGCCTGCCGTCTCAGCAATGTTCAGAGTGTTTTTAATTATATTTTGATTTACGTGCCTGCCCTCGGCCACGATGGTGAGTAGTTTGGACCTAGCGGGTTCAGGAACCTCCTGGAGACCTTCTTGTACAAGGTTCCATTGTGCGTCTGCATAACTGGCAAGCAGGGTAGTGTTATTCGCTATGCGTGTGGTGTATGCAGCTGCCGAGGTAACACATTTACCTAAGGCATACAACCTCTTAGATTCCTTATCCGGAGGTAACTCCCACGTAGCAAGGGGTACCCCTGCCCATTTCCGGGTGGTAGTTACTACCAAGGAGTCGGGGTGGCTTGGCCTTTAATATTTTAAGGGTCAGTAGGAGATGGCAGAAATAGTTTCTCCACTCTTGGATTCACTGCCCGGGTCTGTGCTGACGTGACCAGGGAGGGGGCCAACCTTCTTTGAACAGAGTTCAGTAGAGGAATGGCTTGGCTTGAGGGGGGTTTCTCTTCGAGAATGTCCTCCACAAAATCTTGTTCGGGTACCGGCTCCTGGGTGGTGATCTTAAAGTTCTCTGCTGCCTTTCTTAAGATGGCATTGAAAGCCATTTGATTGTCCACAGGCGAGGCCTGACGGGCCGAGTGGTGGGATGGGAATCCAGGCACAGGACATCAGTGTCCTGATGTTGCATAGGGAGTGCCCATGGCTCTGTCTCCACTTGCTGGGTCTCCTCCCAGTTACCCATGGCATCTGCCTGGTCATCACAGTAGTCTTGCAGGAAGGAAGGGTCTTCTTCCTCATTATAGATGCCTTGGTAAGTGTCCATCTGGACCACATAGTCATGGTGGACGGAAGCCGAAGGGTCTTGAGAGTCAAGATCTTCATGGAAACATGAAGCCGACACCAAAGAGGGGTCTTCACGAGATCTCTTAGGGGAAGGATGCTCTGAACGCGAGACAATCCTTTCTAGACGGTCCATGCATCCTTCGAACTTTTCCCTGGTCCACTTAGATGAACCAGAAGGCAGAAAAGGTGGAAAAAAGTCACCTTGTTCTTGTTGGCATCGAAATTTGTCCCCAAGGCCTAAAGGGGTCGGGGACGGGCGTGGCGGACCAAAAGCGTTCTCCTCAAGGTCGATGACATCCGACACAGATGTTTGCTCATCATCAGTGCCCCTGTCATTTTTGGCGGGTGTGGCGGTGGGGGAAGAGGGTTCAGCCCGCAACATACCATACACGGCCCACCGCTTTACACGGCGCTTCTTAGGGGTCTTAGGCCGAAGGAGCTTACAAGCCGCACACCGCTTCTCATCGTGATCTAGGGGTAGACAAGAATTCCACGTACTGTGCTCGTCTATCCACTGGTACCTGACCCTACACTTAGGGCAGAACCTAAATGGTGTCCTTTCCATAGCGAAAAGTATAGACAAAGATGACCAGACCTAGAGGGCAAAGAGGGGGAAAGAAGAGAGACATAATGAAAGATATGGCCACCCCGACCCCACTCTCCCTACTTTGTAGTCCGGCCACGTGGATGACTCAGCCGCCAGATCTTAGGCACCGAAATCCACCGCCGTAGAAACTTCCCGCAGTCTTCGACAAAGTTGCTTGAATTGCCATCAAAGTGACTTATTGAGTAATAACCGACAAAGTCGGTATAAAGATAAATAATGCCTCTTATGAAGAGCTCTGCTATAGGGCGACCAGTTATCTGGGCGGAAAAAAAAAATCTGAGGGACCTCAGTGCGTGAAGTATTTTGGGTACACATCACGATAGGGATAGTGTTACAGACACGCCTATGCCGACGTCCCCTTCGGTCCCCGAAAGACTAGATGCAATACTCTGCGGTTACCACTGGATGTCGGACCATATGCAAAGCATGGTATTCTAAGCAGATTAATAAGCATCAGAAACGTGAATATTTGTATTCTATTCAGGGACGGATATGGAAAGCAGTCTTTTGTTTTACCAACACGTTGCACAATGCAATAATGAGGCACGAGGCTTAGTCTCATTATCCTCAAGACTCCATTGGAGGCAACTTTCCAACTATTCAAAAATCATAAACCACCTACAAATTCTCTATATGAGGATCTGGGTTTAATGCTAAAGGACAACTCTGTCAAATCTGTGAATATGTTTGGTCAAAGAATGCAAACTCTACTCTGCACTATAAATTTAAGTGAGGATGAATTGATTTACTGCCCAGAGAAAGTTAAAAAAACATATGAACATGACTGGATGAAAACCACTGACTCTTTATGTACCTATAGACTCAACAAAGAATATGCCTGCTTCCCCAGGAAGAGGAAACAAATAGGCACTTATATCAGCATTTTTCATGTAAAAAAGCATGTGCACTTGATATGTGCATTCGGTTCAACCATTTTCTAACTAGGAAACGATCCAGCACGGTAGAAACGTCATAACACTGGATATTAAAATACCCGCATTTTGGTCCTCCTAGATCACAGACATTTGGTGATGATATGTTGATGAAATCTGACTATTCTAGGCTCATGAGGGGTGATAATGTTGCTCTTGTTATAAGCCCAAACTCGCTTTTTAGATGCTACGAATTTTCAACTGTAAGCACAGGCCCCTTAGAACAAATGTACAAGTTGTTTGAAGTCTTTAAATTGTCTTTTTATTCATATGGGATCTGTTTTAATGCTAGTATAAAAATTGTCCGGGGCCTTCGTAAAGCAATGACAATAACATTTTAAAGGATGTTGTTTTAGATGATGGATCATTTACAGGAAAAATAATGATTATCGATTGTTTATTCTGTAATGAAATGTTATTGGAAATGTTAATAATGTGTTACTCATAATTTCGAACATGAAACTGTGGTCCTCATTACAAGTTTGCCAGTCCGGAATCAACGGTGCTGGTAGAACCGTACCAGCACTGTTTTCCGGACCGGCACATTCTGACCCATGATGGCGGAAACACCATCTCTGCAAAGCGACGCCCACGGTGCTACCGCACACGGTAGCAACGTGACTGGAAAAAGTTGGACGACCCGGTCGAGCTCCCCCAATTACCGGCAAGGTGCAATACCGGGTACATTACGAGTACCACATACACAGAAACACCGCCACGAATATGGCGGTAATACCTTGAACACCGTGCCTGTAACACCGGCACCGTGGACTAGGCGTTAAACAGTGG
The DNA here is from genome assembly GCF_040938575.1 of Ambystoma mexicanum. Classification (NCBI taxonomy): domain Eukaryota; kingdom Metazoa; phylum Chordata; class Amphibia; order Caudata; family Ambystomatidae; genus Ambystoma; species Ambystoma mexicanum. The sequence continues at coordinate 623,430,401 of NC_090928.1, read as the reverse complement.
CAGGTGAGCTGCAACAAGCCCCAAGTGAGCACAATTAGGCCAGCTGCACATCATAGGCCACGGGGAGCCTACAAGAGTGCCACACCCACACCAAAGCCCCCTTCCAACACAACCATGCTGTCAGTGGCCCAAGAAGCAAATGGGATGGGGAACCTGCAAGCAGCAGTGGATATAGAAGCATTACTGAGGCAGAGGAGGAGGTGGCGTAGGCGCAGGAGATAAATGAGGAACCCGGTGGCCATCCCAAACATCAATGTACAGCAGGTACTACCCCGCAGGCAGCCAGCAATACCATGCATCAGGGCCTCACCCTGGAACCTGACCCCAAGTCAAATACATACATTATACTGGCTTGACAGGGCCACAATAATATCAATTGTCACCCTCATTGAAGAAGACGTCAGCAGCCTCATCAACAGCCAAACTGCAATTCTACCCCTGCTGAAGGTAGTCTCTGTACTGCACTTTCTTGCCCCAGGAACCTATCAGCACACTGTTGGGGAGCTGCACGGCCTGTCACAACCCTGTTTTTCCAGGATACTGTTCCAGGTACTGGATGCGCTGCTGCACAATGTGTCAGACCACATTGCCCTACCCCGTACTCCTGCCCTGGTCAATGCCACCAAAGTGGCCTTCCATGCCCTGCTGGCATGCCCAGTGGCATAGGTGCATTAGATTGCACACATGTGGAGTTGACTGTTAGACATGCAAATGAGGCGGTGCATCGCAATCGAAAGCAATTCCACTCACTGAACGTGCAGATGGTCTGTGATGCCCAACAATGCATCACACATTACTGTGCATGTTTCCAGGGGTCCACACAAGACTCGATGGTATTGCGGAACTCCACGTTGCCAGGGTACATGGCACGTTATGCGGGACAAAGGACATGGCTGTTGGGTGAGTATAACTGCCAATGCATGACCCCTGTGTAGTTGGGGGGGGAGTATAGACAAGCACTGCAGTGTCCCAGGCTGTTGGGTGAGCAGAACTGCCAATGCATGACCCCTGTGTAGTTGGGCGGGTGGGAATAGACGAGCACCAGAGTCCACCCAGCTTACCGCTGCAACTGGAAAATGGCACTATGCCATGTCACGGGAATACATACCCTGGCTATCATTAGGAATACCATTGCCATGGAGTGGCACGACATGCAGTGCCAACATGTGGTTGCGAGTATCGCCCCGTTGAAGAAATAGTAGCTACACCCATGTGTATGATGGATGCACCTTGTGCTGTGCGCAGATGTCACCTCATTGGTGTGGTCTGCATCTGCCTGATGCAGATCTGCCTAGCACCTTACAATACATGAGCCAACTACCACATCTGAACACATGTACATTGCAATGATTGAGACATGTAGTTGCCTACCATCACTTCACGAATGGAACCATCGGACAAAACTGTCTTTGTCTCAATGTGTGACCCAAGTGTGCAGAATAGATATGTCCAACATAGGAACACCAGATAGAACATGTGTGGGTTGTAGTGATCACTGTGCTGATTTCATACAGAGAGTCTAGGCATGCTATCTTATACAAACAGTCATACCACAAACACTAACATGTCTCCTTACTGTCACTCCCATGCAGGTGATGGCAGATATGCACTCATGCCATGGCTCATGACGTCCATCCAACGGCCACGGAACAGGCATGAGGAGGCCTACAACCGGGCACACATGGCGACCTTTGGCCTGCTGCCTCAGCCGATCAGGCGGGGCATTGCAGTACAGCCCAGTGAAGGTAGGCAAAATTGAGCTGGCACAATCTGTGCATACACAGGAACATTCCACTGCCCCCAGACATTGAACCAGCAGATGAGGATGAAGATGATGATGATGATGGGATGGGTGTACCACCATGCCCGGGTGCCATTGATGGCATTCATGCACGGGGAGCACTCATAGACAATTATTTCTGATCAACTTCAAATGCACATGGTGCACTTCAATTTATGACACTTAGATGAAATGATTACAACACACACGAAAGAAGATTGTCCACTCGTAATTTGCATTTGCACACCAGTGTATTGAGTAATTAACAAATGGAACAGGTGCAATTAGGAATAATGCCCACACGTGGCCTCCCACTTTCCCAACGTACCCACCCACCGACCAGGCCCCAACTAACAAACCCCACTATGGTCAACCCCCACTTCCCAAACGTGCCCACCCACTGACCAGGCCCCAACTAACAAACCCCACTATGGACCACCCCCACCTCCCCAACATACCCACCCACCGACCAGGACCACATCACAACATGTGTGACCTCTGTGTCACACTGTATGCCCTATTTTCTCCCACGCTTGGGCCCATGATTATCCTTTCCAGTTGCTTTAGCCAGCCGCGTTGACCTCCTCCTGGGGCTTCTGGCCACAGAGCTCGAAGGAGTGTTGTTGGCGGAGGCCAAAGTGGGGTTTGGTGGGGGCAGGCATGCCATGATGGCCTGCAGGGCCAGCGACATTGTCTCCGCAATGTTAGATTGGATGCTGTTGCCCTCTCTAACCCTTCTCGACAACACCATGTTGGTTGTGGCAAAACACCCTATTGTGCGTGATAGGCACCGCACGGAGGTTGCGTTGTTCTCCTGCTGCAAATGAGCCTACTCACGTTGGAGCCTTGACTCCTCAAGCTTTCGCTCCACACGTTCTGTCAGCGTTTCCTGATGCTCTTCAATGCGCTGCAGGCGAGAAGTAAGTTCCTGAACGGATGGTGTAGGTGAGCGCATTGGACTGTGCAGTTCGGTCGGGCTGAATGTGCCCAGCTGTTCAGGTGTGGGGGTTCATCCCTCATTCCCTGACCCTGGTGCCTCAGTGGCCTGAAGTTCATGCACGCTTTCCATGCCATTGGACTCTTCATGGCTTGGTGGAGCAGCAGCACTTGCAGGTTCACTTGGAGTGGCAGCAGGGGGATTCACCGGCGGGGCATGCTGGTCTACAGGCGCTGCAGGGATGGTGGACTCCAGAGGGCGGTGCACGGGCACCGTAGTCACAGCATGGGTGCCGGAGGTGCTAGCAGTGGATTGCTGTTCTGGTCTCAGACAAGGGCCATGCGCAGTCCCCCTTGGTGTCGACTGTTGACCTCTGTCACTGTCGGATGATGTCCCTGTGTGGGATTGTAAGGCATGCCGTTAGTGGTGTCACAGGATGTGTATGGGGCAATTGCATGCAACACACTCCTCATGCTTCATCTAGTGGCAAGTACATGCATTGATGGGTGCTGCACTCAGGTGTATGATTCAGGGGTTGTACTCAGGTGCATGCCGTCTGGGGTTCCAGGTGGTGGTGTCCCATGGGGTATGGGGGTGCTGCGTGTGGTATAGTTGATGGGGACTGTGCTATGTGGCTCTGTGTGCCTTGCTGGGGGGGTGGGGGTGTTGGGTGTGGTACAGTTGATCAGGACTGTGCTATATGGCTCTGTGTGCCTTGCTGGGGGGGAATGGGGGTGTTGGGTGTGGTAGGGTTGATGGGGACTGTGCTATGTGGCTCTGTGTGCCTTGCTGGGGGGGGGCATGTGGGTGCTGGGCGTGGTAGGGTTGATGGGGGCTGTGCTATGTGACATTGTGTGCCTTGCTGGGGGGCATGGGGCTGCTGGGTGTGGTAGGGATGATGGGGACTGTGCTATGTGGCTCTTCGTGCCTTGCTGGGGGGGCATGGGAGTGCTGGATGTGGTAGGGTTGATGGGGACTGTGCCATGTGGCTCTCTGTGCCTTGTTGGGGTGCATGGGGTTGCTGGGTGTGATAGGGTTGATGGGGCCTGTGCTATGTGGCTCTGTGTGCCTTGCTGGGGGGGCAGGGGGCATACCTTCATTCACATTCATGTCTTTGCACTCTATGTACTTACCAGCCTAGCCAGGTGTGTCTGCTCCGGCCTCGGCTCCACCTACCCCCTCAATTCTTTCAAGGTGCAGCATGCTGCTGCACCTCTCCTCCCACGGTTGCAGCTTCAGTGGGAAATGTGGTCCCCCTCCTGTGGCACAGCTTTGCTGTCTGTGAGCTGACAGCAGGTTCCTGACCCGCAGCCACAGGTCGTCCCACCTCTTGTGGCAGTCCTTTACTGTCCGTCCAGTCACCCCCACAGCTGAGACCTTCTGGGCAGCCTCAGCCCATATGGCCTTCCTTCTCTGCTGCATAGCGCGCCTCTGGTCTGCGCTGAATATTTCATCCGCATTATCCACTATGTGCTCAACTTGCACATGGAGTTCTGCCTCACTGAAGCGGGGTTTCCGCTGCCGGCTGACTGGCGCCCTTGATGTCTTCCTCCTCGTGGTTTTTATCCAGGCATGGTACCTGTGGGCATTGTAGTACCAGAGGATTGCAGTGAATTGTGATTTATGTAATGGCTGCGGCTCTCTTTCCGGTTTTCGCGATGCCGGTATTCCCGGCATCAGTGTTTCCACCTCTGCTAATCCATGGCCGAGGCAGATACGGATGTACCGCTGGCATTTGGCCCGGTGCATCAATCTCCGTGGGTGTTACCGTGATGGCGGTGGCACCGGTTCCGCACTGTGCTGAGGCACGCGGCCGCCGACCTGTAATTCTTCCTTGTTTCCACATCCATGCGGTCACGAAACCGGTGTCACCGCCATCACAGTAACACCGGATTCCGGACCGGCAAAATTGTAATGAGGGCTGTATATTTTTGTAAAGGTTGATTAATTCAGCCGTATACAATAAAAACAAAACAAAAAGAGACTGTTTAGCCCATTTTGTGTGATACTGCTCAGGTCTTCTCTCACATGCATTTCAACTAAACTCACCTCTATGTTTGTGAGTTGTCATCCAGTTATTAAGCCTTATATTTTTCTAATTCCCCTAATTATTCGTGGTTTTCATTTCCCTTATGCATAGATCAGGCTGAGGACACTGAATTAATCACATCCCAAATTCTTCCTTCCAGACTTCTTCAGTTCCACGTTCTTTCAGACAGCATATCCTTATATTGAGGAAGTCTGATTGCTGTTCTTGTTGAACAATTGGGAAAGTGAGATGACATTTAAAGTTCAAAATTCGCAAAACAAAATGCACTGAACCAAACATTGCAATTAGCACTGTCCACTTCTCAGGACCAGTCCCAGTGTGCAAATTCCTATACCAAGACTGTGGTTGTACTTTAACCGCTTCCCTTAAGTCTTTAGGCTTGGTGACACGGAAAACCACATGCTGTATAACAATATATATTGCAGTCTTTTAAACAGCACTATCTTGGCATTGGATTTGACTGCTTGTCATGATGTGTCATTGCGGAAACAGTTCAGGGTGCATGTTGTGATGAAGACATTGAAACATCGCCACCTTGATGTCTCACCATCATGTTCTAGCTTTTCCAGCATAGACATGTCATAATACAGCTGACCTCCGAAGCATTTGTTGGACCACACCAAGTCCTTACTGATGATTCTTGCCATCAGTCATCCACACTTAGAGGGATATTCTGTTAAATTGGTTTTCTATGTCCATAGGCATCTCAATTTCCTTAACTTTCTCTAGGTTTTGATTCAATTTTTGGAATGTTTTTTTCTGAGACAAGAGCTGTCTAAAGAGGTAACTCATGATCCAAATCCTCGGATACAAATTTTAGCACTGCTCTACATGTGTTAGGCAGAATCCTGTGCAGTTCCCTTAGGGAGCACTACAGAAGATTAAGACTACAGGTATGAGCAATAAATCCCCTTTGGTATCAGTCTGTACCACAAAGATTTAGTTGGTAGCTGTGGCTAAGCAGTCGGACTTATCTCAAGAGGGAGATGAGCAGTATTCAGGGTTTACACATTAGGGCTATAATACTGTGGCACAAGGAAACACTGACCAAAGCTTTGTATTAAAAAGAATATATATATATTTATTTTACACACTTCTAAGTCAACACATTAATCACAGTTATTAAAGCAAGTTAAAATCAGTCAAGAAAAGTATACACAACTCCCTAGTTAAATTGTAGACAAGTTTGAGCAATAGTGAAAACTGAGCAAAACGGCACAGTGAAAACCAAACACAAATGGCACTCTAACAATTTCTCACGGGGGAGGAAAAGCACACGTTGTACAGGAATATCTTCTTAAACACCCTAGCAACACTTCCCATAAGTTTGTGAACAATTTTAGGCAAGGCAGTACTTTAGCATGTATAACACTTACATGAAAACCAAGCAAAATGGCACTTCACAATTTTTAAAAGTGGGAAGAAGAAGGTGGTTATAAGAAGTAGGTGCACCAACACAGTTCTAGTTGAGAAGCAATCTAGAGAAGGCAGTTCTAACAAAGTCAGCCAGAGTCAATAGGCCTGTGCCAGAGTCAGTGGTACAGGGCAAGGAGCCCAGGAGCAAAAATGTTCTTGTAGCTGCAGTCAAGTCTTTGTTAAACGATTCGAAAAGGTGGATGCAAAAGGTGAAAGACAATGTTAGAGGATAGGGGCAGCCAACCCAACAGGTAAGTAAAGGATTTAAAACACCTTTAGCACTACCACGCGGAAAGGGAGGCCTGGCGGAACAAAGTACCTTGAGCAAACTCAACCATGTTGGCCTTCTGGTCATGCCAATGCTTCACCAGAGCCTGACCTGCTTTCAGGTTATCACTTGCCTCAGCCATCATGTGTGACATTCTCCTCCGGAGTCCTATCACATAGTCAGTGACTCTGACTGGGGTGGAGGAAGGAGCACTCTCCAACCCCTCCTTGATCAGGGCCAATGGACCTCTGACCGGATGGCCATAGAGAAGTTCAAAGGGACTGTAACCCACTCCCTCCTGAGGGACTTCTCTATATGCAAAGAGAAGGCATGGCAGTAGAAGATCCCACTTTTTCTTAAAGGGATCTTCTTAAGGGGATCTTCTAAAGCTCCTATCATGCTCTTCATGGTTCTGTTAAACCTTTCTACACTCGTCTCAAAACAAGTTCATCTCCTAAGGCCCAACTCGAACTGCCATTTAAAAGGAATAACACTGATGAAATGACCAGATGTTGCGTAGATCACAGGCACTGCTGGTTTGTACTGGGATGCATGCATCTAGGTTGTGTGATGCGTCAGACATGTTTTGTTTGTTTGTTTTATTATTTCTAATGCGCACCTGACCCAAGGGTATCAGGACGCAACAGTTACAAGAATATGCAAAGCTTGGTTACAAGGTTACAGAATGAAATGTAATGAAATACAGTTGCATAAAGCAATATACATATATACAGTATATACATGGTTCAGGAGATCTAGTGCAGGATACAGATGGAACACGCAGCACTTAAATTTACATTATTACAGTAGAAAGGTCATAGAGTTAAGTTACATCTTAACTGCAGAGGCATAGGGTCACAGGTGGAGATGACACTGGTAGGTTACCAGTCGGTGGATTTGAGCCATGTGATAGTGTTAGATCTGAGGTCCAGGTAGGATTGGTCTTCTCTAAGTGAGGGGGGCAGGGAGTTCCAAAGTTGGGCCGCCTTTACAGGGAAGCTGCATCCTCCTATCTTGGATAGTTTGAATCTGGGAACGGACAAACAATTCAAGTTGACTAGTCTGGATGGTCTTACAGATGCCCGTCTGTGAAATTTTTCAAAGAGGTAACTAGGAGCGGCTCTGTTTATAGATTTATGGGTAAGTGACACAGTTTTTAGGCGTATTTTATCATTGGTTGAGAGCCAGTTGTTTTGTCTCCTACTCACAGATATGGGATCTCTTCTAGCAATGCCTAGGGCTGCTCTTAAGGCATTATTTTGGAGAATTTGAATTTTCCTGATGATAGTTTTGTTTGAGCCAATGTATAGAGCATTGCAGTAATCTAGGCGGGATAGAATAAGGGCTCTGGCCAGGATAAGGCAACTATTATTAGAGAGAAAGGGTTTACCCATTCAAATAAGTTTACACATGTAAGCGGTAGTCGATACTAGTGTGTTAACCTGTTTAGTGAAGGTCAAGGTGGAGTCGAGATAAAATCCAAGTGTCTTTACCTCCTTGGCCACCTTGATGAGGTTACCATCAATTATGAATGAAGTGTATTAAGGGCCTAGTTTTTTTAAGTTGTTGGGGGTGCCCAAGATGATGAGTTCTGTTTTATCATCATTCAGGCATAGACCATGTGTAGCTATCCATGCCTGGATGATGAGGTACACTCCATTTACCAAGGCCAAATCCTAATCATAATCCCCTGAAAGTGGGAGGAGAATCTGAGTATCATCTGCGTAGTTAGTGTAGGTGATACCAAGATGGTCCAGATTATCAAAAAGGGGCTTGGTGAAAATGTAGTACAACGTAGGCGAGACACTAGATCCTTGTGGCACCTCGCAAGTGATGGGTATGGGGTCTGCCGCCGCTGATGGCGAGAAGACCCTCATGGTTCTGTTGCTTAAGCATGAGCTAATCCATGTTATGGCCTCGTTGGAGAAATGTCCTGCTGATTCCAGATGGTTACATAGCACTTTATGATCCATCAAATCAAAAGCAGCTGAGAGGCCAAGGAGGAGAAGTAAGAAGTGAGTTTAGAGTGGGAAGGATGGCGGGGATGAGTCTTTCTGCTGTGATGTTTTTTTATTCCTGATTAATGTAGGTGGGGCAGTGGGGGTGGGTATGGGTGGGGGGTCTATTAGTAGCGAGGGTAAATGAGAGGAGAAAGTGATTCGTCCAGGCTAGGGGGGGAGATGGAAAGGATGTTGGCCTGGCAGTTGTAATCTGCTATCCAATCAAGTATTCTCCCTTTGTGGTGTGTAGGAAATTTAATTCTTTGGGTGAGGCCAAGTTCAGTTATGATATTAGACGTTCTCTGTGCAGGTTTATCTAAGTGGTCATTAAGGCCTAAATTAAGGTCGCCTAGGAAAAGTACTTGAGAAGTGCTTTTAAGGTTGTTGGATAGAATTGTATAGATATCTTCCTCGAAGCTCCCAATTGGACCTGGGGGGCAGTGTGAAGACTAGAGGGGGGTGTCTGTACTTCCGCTCTCTATATGGTAGAGGAGAGGCACAGAGGACCCAAGCCAAGATTCTCTATTATTGGTAACATAGTCGAGCAATCAAGGCCTAGATTCTCAGGAGGTGATGCAGGCTGGTTCTTAAGTACAGTGTAGTCCCCGAACCCCCACAAAGGAATGTCCACACACTGTATTACTGAAAACACAGTCTTTATATAATTAATATTCAAAGGTATGTACACGATCACAATAACGCACTTTGTACTCGGAAATCAACAATGATAAATATATACAATTCTAAAGTGGTACCACCAATGTTATCAAATCTCATTAAAGTGCATAAACTGTACGGTTAAAATGTCACACAGATCAGTAACGAGGAAACCAGCAATAGAGATAGGAAGGAACGTAAGATGGTTGAAACAATAGGCAGATTGCTGGCGTATACCGATAGACACAGTTCTGTGTGGAGATCCCCCCACTTGGGCAACTTGTAAAATAAAGATATATAGCACAAGCCCAGTCCATATATTGTTCAATAGCCTTATTTCCTACTATTATGGTTTTACCCCCCCAATGTACCTGGTGGAGTAGAGTTCTTCGAAGACCCGTCGAAGGATCCTTCTTGAGTGACTCTCTTTAAAGCAGGAGCCACGGATCGTCGAGAGGCGTCGAAGATGGTGAACTTGTCGTCAACGGCAGCGATGAAAAGTTCAAGGGTGCTGAGACCCCGATCTCGATCCAGGCGGTGCTCTTCAGCGACGTCCTGTGAGGATGAGGTGTGCGGGGCACCTCGGCGATGGATTGTTCAGGACCGCAAAGAGTTTCAGAAGAACTGTGGCCCAACAAGGGCGTTGACTCGTCGAAGTCTTTGTGGCCTTCAGGTGGCAGGAAACCCATCGTCGGATTCTCCTCGGCGCGTTGGTCGTCCTCGACTTTCTCCGGCGAGACAAAACGGTCGACGTTGCGGACAAGGGAGTCATTGGATTCAAATGTTCTTAGGCAAAGGAGCGGGTGGCTCCGGTCGTCGGCAGCACGGCGTCAAGTGGTCCCCACGGCTGGGCAACACAACTTCGGCGGGCCTCCAGCAGTTACACAAACCTGCGAACTCTGGTCGACGCAATAGACTTCGACAGCGGCGAAGTCCGGGTGCTTTGCTTCGTTCTCCTCAGCGGTCCCGTCTCGGGTCGGCAGCCTTTCGAGGGTCTGACTTCTAGGGAGCTTCGGCGAAGGTTAGCGGTGCTCGATGGTCCCTCGGAGCACGGGAAGAGGGCAACTTACCAGGTCCTTTCTGGATCAGTCCTTGACGAGTTTGGCAGCTTTCAGATCAGGTCAAAGCAAATGCAACAGCAAGTCTTCGTCTTCAAGCTGGGCGTCGAGGATCAGCAGTTCCAGTTAGTCTTAAAGTGTAGACACAGCTTCTGAACAATTTCCAGTGGTGAGAGGTCCCCAGATATACTATCTTGTCTCTCATCCACACTGCTGGGTCACTCTCAGCAGCCAATCATACAGAAGGGCATTCATGCAGTCAGTCAGCCAATCAGGCACACAGTGCATTCAGGCCAGTTTCTGTCAGGGCTGTCTCAGTCTTTGTCTCTCATACCAGAAACCAGACAGCCACAACAAGAAGTGCATATTGGTCACACACTCCATTCACCCAGGTCCCACCCACAGGGCGTACCCACAACATACAGTCACTGGGAAGGCTCCAGTGAGTCTGGACTGGACTTCACAACAACACCATATATGGAACTTCCACCCAACAGCCAGTCAGGGGGAAGGGACAGAGTCAGGGCTTCCGAGGACTTTGGGAAAACAAGGTAATAGGTAATAGAAAGCAAGAGGCCACAGGGGCCATCTTGTTTTCCATCAGGAATCAACTGATTCCAATGGCAGGGCCTGGGGATACCCAAAATGGAGGATACTCAGCGCACCTGTCAAAGTCAGCATGGAGCTGCCACCAGCCCATACCCTGCTCTGCAGGCCACTCTCAGGTGCCCAAAAACATACACTAGGGGCACAGGGTTGTACCCCCACCCATGGGTGCCGTAAGGGTATCCCACGGGTCTGTTCACCAAACCAAAAGAGAGAGAGCTGCACCGCCAGGAGTCCCACATGAACTCCTGCGCGGAAAACACGACAGAACACGCGATAAAAAGGCAGTAAAGGACAAGGATACGGACGCTCTGTCCCTCCGATCCATTTCCAGCATCACAGGCGGTAGATAAGATGACTGTTAAGGGACTGGGAATTAGGCACTTTGAGATGGACTTTTTTGTACGTTTGTCACAAGTCACCATTTTATTAAAAAATAAAGGGTGAGGCAAATGCCTATCTTTCCCCAGCCTAACAAAGATTTCCCTACCTAACAAACTAAGGCTAAAAGAAATTGGTCTAATATCCACAAATATATGTCCCTCACACTAATACGCACACCAAAAGCATACAGGAAAAATCTGTCAATTTAACTTCACAAAATAACATAAAAGTTAAAACATAAAGTTATAATCAAGAATCCTTGTGACCAGGGTTGGATCCCCTTCCGTGGATCAATTCCGGATGTTTCCAACAACAGTTTATTCTTCGTAAATGTTCTCTTCACAAGACAAGTTCCATTCCAGGTGGGAAATAAAGTTCCTTTCATTTAATATTTCCTTCACTTGGCAAAGTGAATTTCTCAGTTCAAAATGTTTTCCACACTTGCAAACAATCTTTAAAGTTTCCACAACCTTCTGCTTGGCAAATCAAAAAGACTTCCTCTTCACACCTCTAGACAGAGGTCAAGGCAAATGTTCTCTGAAGACTACTCAGTTATTATTGCATCATATTTCTTCTTTGGAAACAACATCTTAGTCAGAATGGTTATACACCAATTCATCAAACACTGCAGTGGAATTGCCACTTCTTTTCCAACCCAAATGTATACCACAGTCACAATACTTGAAGTTATCTTCTTCCTAGCCCACTTGCCTGCCAGGAGTGACCACTATTTGGCCCTTTCCTGTTTACTCTCCTGTCAGTATCAATACTCTTACTACTACTACTTGTATGCTTTTGTAAGGCTTGTTAACACAATTGGCATATAGTTCTTTCTCCAACATACTGCATAAAAGGACAATAATCCACACATTGGTCTATTTGCCATAAGCAATGCAGGTTACACTTCTCTCCCACTTGTTCCTTGTTCCAAGGAGGGCTTTTCTCCTGCTGTATATCACTTTCCTTCGCACAATATTTTGGCTGTTGGTAATGTAGTTTACAACACCCTTCCTCGAGGTAGCTTGCTATGGGCCTCCTAGATTCAACTTGCCTTGGTGTCAATCTTTGGCTTTGGCAATGTATGATACAATGTCCCCTTTTTAGATATCCGCCCTTTGGGAAAGTTGTATCTCATTTGTTGTGTTACTGCCCCTCTCTGGCTTTGGCCATGCAGGTTATAGTAATTGAATATTGGATAGTCCCCAATTTGGCTTTGGCAATGCAGTTTACAATATTCTCCTGCTCGACATCTCATAATATGAGAGTTGTGCCCAGTTTGCTTACATTTAAATGTTTGGTATTCAAAAATGCTCAGCTGTCTCCCTCGGAGAGCCACAGGGTCCCCTGCATCGGGCGAAATCACTGTTCTTTCCTGGCATCTCCTTCTGACAGGCTGGCTCCTCTTCTTCATTCGTCGGGACTCCTTCAGTGTTTGACAGCTCCTGCTAGCCTGCCACTGTCTGTGTGAGTTGTCAACAAACCTTGCATAGCCCTCTATGCTTGCTGGTGGAAGGCTGACACAGAAGCAGATTACAGGACACGGAGTGTCTCTCTTCGTTGGGGTTGCTGGCATTGATGCCGCTTCCCGCTCCACAAATTCACATGCTCTCCCGCTGCCAGCCCAACCGCAACTCCATTCCCATCTTCTTCCTGCTGCTTCTGTTGTTTCTGCTGCTTTGGCTATCTCTCTCTCTGGCCCACACCTGAAAGGTCTCTAAATGTTTAAAGGTCCCACTCAGGTGTGGGTCTTTATAACAACTAGACCGCACATTACATTTTGGAAACTCTGAACTCCTCTCCCTAGTCCCAATACTAGGAGCATTATGGGACTTGAAGTCCATAATGTTCCTACGTATTTCAACATCAGAATCATCATTTAATCAATGGTGTTTAAGGGAGTTATATGATGCATATTTAGGAGAAACCTTTAACGGATGTACAGGTTTTCTCTTGGGTCTATAAACTGAACCCCTTGAAAAAGTCAAGTCGCAGCATTCACTCCCTGACTTTTGTATTCATCATTTCCATGTTTACCAAGGGGTTTCTTATACTTGACACCTTGGGAAGGGCCGGGAGGGGAGGCCTTACTGTACCAACATGCCATTGAATATTCAGGCACTGTGGGAGCCCCATCAGCAAAAGAGGAGGAATACTGTGTCTTTTCTGACTGAGTCACTGTATTCCCTTGACAGCCTTCTCCTCCCATGTGATCCTGCCTCCTAACACCACCCCCAGGGTCAAGATCAGATAGCATCTGCATTTTCCTGGCCACATGGGAGGAGACTTTAGGCTGGGAATCTGTGAGGACTCTGCAGGATTCATCACTGCCGTAACATCGTAACATCGACAATGGACTACAGTCCAAGCTGTTAGGAAGTTCTCATATGGGCAGGCCACTTAGCCTCCAGGCAATCTTTCATTTGATGTCTTCAGATGTGGATCCACTGCCCAGGTTGAAACACATGGCACAGTGCTTTGAACTCTTTGGCAAAGACTCTGTAACATGATGATAAATACACTGGACAGTTTTCACAAAGATTTTGAAATACAACACTGCATCATCCATTAACTGCACAGGGCCTCAGCTCAGGGGTACTGGTGACGTCTGTGGTCTATGTATCAGACTGCTAGTGAGTATCTCAAGTGGTCTCAATCCCGTAACCCTATGTGCAGTGCCCTGCATACCCATAGGAGCTATTGGGAGAGCTTTTGGTGCTTTCAAACCAGTCTCAGCGCATATTTTAGCAATTTTGTTTATTTAGCGTGCAGTTTTGTGTCTCTATCAAACCTCATATTGTGGGTGTCTTTTGCTGTACATGAAACTCTTGCATAGCTCCTGCAGAAACTTTCCCTCCCTGTAAAACAAGACCTTTGTCACTATGGATGCTCACTGACACACCAAAACTAGGGATACACATCATGTCTCACAGCTTTAAGTATGCTTGGGTGTTCGCTCTATGAGTTGGATATGCCTCAATCCAACTTCAAAATAGTCTAGTACCACAAGCACAAACTCTAAGCCTTCAACTTCCAGCATTTGCATAAAGTCATATTGGAGTTGTGTGAATGGCCAACGTGGGCCTAGATGTACCCCGTGCTCAACATTAGCCCCTTTTCCTATATTTTGTTGCAGACAAATCAAGCATCGGCGGATTAGCTGTTCCCCCACTAGTGAAAAACATGGAGCATACCGTTCTTTCTTTATCTGCGTCACCATTCCCTCTTTTGCCAAGTGTGCCACGCTGTGCAGCATTCATACACAACAGTACTCAAGTACCCTGGGAAACACTAGATGTCCTTTGTGTGATTGCCAGAGGCTATCACTCCGATGAGAACATCCTGCTCTGCGCCATACATTTTTATTCTGATGTTGGAACCTGTTCTCATAACTTTGCTAATTGTTCAAGCATGCCATATGGTGGAGTTTCAGCCTGTGCTTGCCTTTGTGGCATACGTTTCTCTGCCACGCTCCCAAGGTGAAGGAGCAGCTAATCCCACTGTTCGAAAGATAAGAATATGTCATCTTGTGGGGGTTGATGCACCGTACATTTTATGATAAACACGCATTTAGGGAGCATACTTGATTGTAAAAGGGCATTCACATTGTGGCCATTTTACTGGGAGTTCCTTCTGCTGTTAAATAGGCAATTCTTTCCACCGAATTCTGTAATCATGTACTATTCTAAATGCATAATAGTAGTCAGTAACACATATGCACCATTGTCCTTTGCTATAATACATATATTATTTCATTCTACCACTCGTGCCATAAAAACATCTGCTTGTTTGATTTCATATAATTAAAAGTGGTACATGCATTTGTCACAGATTGCCTCAAGAACACACCAACTCCTGGGGAGGGTTCATGGGTTTTTATTGAAATGTCTAAAGCGACTCACTAAAGGGCAGTCCCCATCTCTCTTGTCTCCCATGGGCTCCTCTCTCCATAGCCTAGATGTAACAAAATCCCAAGATTGTCCTTATAGATCGGTCACCGCTTCTATCTAAAATTCTGACTTGCTCTTTGTGATGGGCTAAAGACAAACGCATTCTCTTTCTAAGTCCGACTTCTATCTCTCTGATGTTCCTCGCTCTACTGCCTACCTCCACACTCCAATCCCACCTACCTCTCTGTCTTCCCACTACTTCCAGAGCTCTTTACTACTGTCTCCTACCACTAATCTCCACTACACATTCCTCCAGCTGCTCTGTACTACTCTCCTCCTTCTACCCTTACTACACTTTCCTCACAGAACTCTCCTCCTGTTACTCTACAGGACTCTCCTCCATCTTCTACAATCTTCTCCACTAGTACCCTCTCCTCCTGCTATTCTCTTCCCCCACTAATACTGTGTCCTCACACTACACTCTCCTCTCACACCTTCTCCCAGTCACCTACCTTTCACTCTCTCGGTCACCCTCCTCAACCACTCACCCTCCTACAATCCCCCTTAATCTCCCTCACTCACCTTACACATCCTCTCACAACCACTTTCTCTCAGAAACCAATACCCGACCTTGCACACCCTCTCGATAATTCTCTATGTTCTGCCTCACCGCTTTCCTCCACCTGGTATATTGGCCCTCCCTCTCCTCCCTTTACCTCACCTGAACAACCCACACTGACCTGTTGTCCTTGCACCCTTTTTTAATTTATTTTTTACAAGCTTTCTTTATTTACGTTTTCACCATCATCTGCATGTACATGAGGGTCAAATAAGCCCATCTTCACAATCCTTGTACGCAGATCAGCTTAGACAACGCCCCTCCATCTACAGCAGTGTTACCCAAACATAAATTAATAACCAAATTTATAACAACATAATCATTGACAGTACTGAGAGTAATCTGATGAAGTAATCTAACATCTCGATTTGTCCCCTCCAACCCTGTTCCCCTTTTAGTAAGTCTCGACAGATTGAGAAATTCTTCAATAAAGCTTGCCTATTATCAAAATGCTCCCTCTCTTGTATATACTCCTGAACGCAACCATATCGTAATTAATTTTGTGAAACTTCCAAAGGCGAGGACATCAATTTTCTCCATAGCTAATACCCACTAAATGTTAAGCCTCCATTGCCTTATAATCAGCCCTTCTGCCGTCTTCCAGAACTGCGCTAACGTCAGTCTCACCATATTCAACAAATGAGTAATCAGTGCCGCTATAGGCCCTCTCATCACATGAGAACCCTCCTCCACATTTCCCAAAATCACCACTAACAGATCCATGGGCAGCAGTATGCCCGTTATGTCCCTAATCTGGCTTAGTATTTCTTTCCAATAGATTTGGGATTTACGACATCCCCATCACATGTGCCGCAAGGATCCAATTTTGCCACATTCCTGACAGCAGATTGTGGATGCTCGTGGAGCAAATGTACCTATCCTTTGCAGGGTAAGGCACCATCGGAAGCAAATTGTACACATTGTTTCATCGAGCTACATTTAGACGCCCTTTATGTTTTTTCCCAGATATATTCCCACTCTTCCTGCTTAATTTCTTTACCTAATTCAAATTCCCAACGTTTCATATAGGGTAAAGTATCCTCTTGGTTAAGAGTTTATATAACCTTGAGATTTCCCTTGATCTTTGCCTTCTTTCATTGAAATTTCCAGTCTCATCGGAACTCTATTCCCTGCCTGTTTTTTTTAACCATGTTTATTTTTGGTTTGAAAGCATATAAGCAATTACAACATAGCATTTGACAACATTAAACTCTTATGCTCTACATTTAACACCTGTTCGTGTCTTTCAGATCGCTAGGATACGCTTTACCTCAAGTTCTCCCCTCAGTTCACTCCCTCCCTCCTCCCCCCTCACCCACTTCTTTTTATTAACCTCTTAACCTCTATAGGATCCTCTCCCCCCAACTGTAAGTGTTGTTTTACATTTCAGATTCTAAACTTTTGAAGTTTTCTTCCCCTTCTTAACCTCAGCGTCTCATTATCTTCGTTTTGAGGAAGTTCATGTTACATGTGTATTTTGGAGCAGGCGGGGTTTAAAGAAATGAGCTTCTCTGTCCCGTACATGTTCATGAAATGGATTCCATATAGTTAGGAATCTTAGGTATTTACCAGTGCTGATGGCGCATATCTTCTCCATAGCCATCACCCCACAGATCTTAACCCACCAGCATGCTGAAATTGGACCTTCTTTGTTTTTCCAATTTTGTGCAAGAGTCATTCTGGCTGCTGATAATAGATGGGTGATAAGTTTGGCTGTTGCTCCCGACATTGCGTATTTCCCTTCTATAGGGACTCCTAGGAGAATTGTCTTTCGGAGATCTCGGCAGGTCCACTCCTAAAATGTCTTTTATGTAGTTTAGTATTTCCCTCCAGTAGACGACTGCCTTAGGACACGTCCACCACATGTGGAACAAGTCTCCCTTCTCCCCGCAGTTCCTCCAACAGTTTGGTGAGTAAGACTTTGTCATTTTGTGGATGCGGTTCGGGGTCATATACCATCTAAGGCACAATTTGTACGCAGATTCCTTTATTGTAGTGCGTCTGGAGGTGTTGTGTGCACGCGCCCATATTTGGTACCATTCGTCCTCCGTTAGTGACTCTTGCACATCTCTTTCCCAGTTCATTTTGTATGCAAGATGGTCGTTTGGCTGGTCGTTGGAGAGGAGTTTGTAGAGTCTAGAGACCCCCTTTGCTGTGTTGCCTTCTTGAAGCGACAGTTCTAGGCCTGATGGTGTTCTCATGCCCGCCTTCTTCACCGTTGGGTGAGTAATCCAGTGTCTAATTTGCGCATATCTATAGCGTTCGTTTTCACCTATATTGAATTTCAACTGGCAATCTGTGAAGAGCAATGGAGTGCTGCCTTTGTACATGTCTTTCAGGTGCGTTGTTTCTGCCCCTGCCCAGCCCACCCAATTTCCACGCTGAAGACCCGGAGTGAAATCTGGGTTGCCCATCAGTGGCGTATATGGACCCATTCCACCAGGAATGTGTTTCTTTTTCTGGGCTTTGCCCCAACTTAGTAGAGACCATTTTGTCATTTCTAGTAAGGATTCTCTGCTGTTTCGGTTTTCTTTGCTCAGGCTCAGAAGGGCTATTAGGGGGATGGTTGAGACTGCTTGTTCGATTCTGCACCATCCTTTATGTTCTTCTGGTTTCGCCCATCTCAGCATTGGGGCTAATTGTGCCGCCATAATGTATCTGTCCATTTCTGGAACTCCCAGACCACCCATATGTGGGGAGCGCATTAGGATTAGTTTCTGGATTCTAGGTTTCTTATTATGCCATATGAATTTCAATTCCGCGTTCTGCAGCTCCCGGGTCTTGGCTGGTGGTATTGGCACTGGCAGTGAGATTACTACATAGAGGAGGCGGGGGAGAATGGTCATTTTGACCGCTGTGATGCGAGCGAACCATGACAGCTCCTGGGAATCCCATCTGCGCATGTCTTCCTGTAATTGTTTCCACAGCGGTGTTATGTTTGTCTGATATAGTTTGTATGGATTGCTGGCGAGGTGAATTCCTAAATATTCCAGTTTTCTTTCAACCCAGTGCATCGGGAATGATCTCGCCACAGTCTCGACATCCTCTCTCCTTGCCGTTATGTTCATAGCTTTTGATTTGGCAAAGTTTTTGGAGAACCCCAAGACCTGTCTGAATTCCTCCAACTCGGCCATGGCTCTGGGCATTGTAATTTTTGGGTCTCCCATGATGTCGTCCGCATATAGGGCTATTTTGTGGGTTTCCTGACCTATTGTGACTCCCTTGATACTGACGTCCTGGCGGATCTGCATTGCACATGGTTCCATTGCCATTGCAAAAATTAGGGGAGAGAGAGGGCAGCCCTGTCATGTGCCCCTTCCAATCTCCACGAATTCTGTGCCTTGACCATTGATCCTGAAGCTTGTCGATGGGTGTCGGTAGTTGGCGAGCACCATTTTCATAAATTCTGGACCACAACCAAACCGCTCCAAAATCAAACTCAGATAGCCCCAGTCCATGCTGTCGAAGGCCCGGGTGGCATCCAGAGCCGCTACTGCAAATTATTGTTGTGTACGTCACCCAGCGTCTATGACGTCTACTGCCCTTCTGACGTTGTCTTGTGTGCGTCTATCGGCAATGAACCCTGCTTGGTCATCCTGTATTATGTTTGGAAGGATTTCCATTAGACGAGTTGCTAACATTTTCGTGTAGATTTTTACATCTGAGTTCAGCAGTGCTATAGGCTGATAGCTTGCACAGTTTTTGGGATCTTCGCCTGGCTTTAGCGGTAGTATAGTTATGGACTTCCCCATATCTTGCGTGACCTTCCCCTCTTCTCTAATTGTATTGAATAGTTTTGACAGCGGACCTAGCAATTGTGTACGAAATTTTTTGTAAAAGCCATTGCCAAAACCGTCTGGACCTGGAGTCTTATTTGCTGGTAGTGCTGTGATAGCGTCGCTGATTTCTTGGGCCGAAATTGGTTTCCCAAGATTGGTTCTGTCTTTCTCTGCAATTTGGAGCAGCTGGAGAGAGTTGATATAGTTGAGTTGATGTTCTGAGTCTAGATTTTCCCCCTTTAATAGTTCCTTGTGAAATCGTTTCATTATTTCTTTTTTTTCTAGCTCTGCTGTGTGAGGTTTCCCATGGGAGTCATTTAGCTGCACTATGTAGTTCCGGGTTTTTTGTTTTCTTAGTTTTGCTGCCAGGAATCGATTAGCCTTGCCTCCATGTATGTAGTAGGATTGTTTTGTTTTTAGCAGCGACTGGGCCACCCAGTCTGCC
Source organism: Ambystoma mexicanum (assembly GCF_040938575.1). Lineage (NCBI taxonomy): Eukaryota > Metazoa > Chordata > Amphibia > Caudata > Ambystomatidae > Ambystoma > Ambystoma mexicanum. The sequence goes on along the minus strand of NC_090928.1, from coordinate 623,410,515 downwards.
GTGTGGTTCTCCAGTTGAGCTCTGATTTTCCGTAGTGCTCTTAAGGTTTTCCTTGAGCCCCGAGTCTTGTGTTGGGCTTCTGCAGCTTTCACCTCTTTTTCTAGTTGGTTTGTCACTAGCGCTCTTTCGCGGTGGTATGCCGCAGCTTGTGACATGAATTCTCCCCTGATCACTATTTTCCTGTGTCCCATATTACCCCCCAGGTCGTTTCCCCGTTATCGTTTTCTGTAAAGTAGTTGTTAATGGCGGTCTCCATATGGGCTCTTAGTGCAATGTCTTTTAGGAGAATTTCGTTTAATCTCCAAGGTGGTTTAAGTTTAACTCTGTTCCCTTCCACTCCCCAGTCCACACCCACCATCACTGGTGCATGGTCTGAATGATATTCCACTCCAATTTCTACTTCCATTATTTGCGGAACTAATGATGTGGATACTAGGATCATATTTATCCTGGAGTAACCGAGGTGAACCGCTGAGTAGTGGGTGTACTCTCTCCTATCTCCATGGAAGAATCGCCAGGTTTCAATCACTCCTAATTCTCTGTAGAACAGGCCCAGGGCTTGTCTGTTTTTCTGATCAATGGTAGTTGGGGGAAGAGTCTTATCCAGCACTGGGTCCATAACGCAGTTGAAGTCCCCACCTATTATCAGTTGGCCCTCACACCAGCTGCCGAGTCTGCCCAGCAGATCCGTTATGAACACATCTTGGCGGCTATTTAGAGCGTAAATTGCTATGGTTGTGTACAATTTTCCTTTTATCAGCCCTTTAAGCCCCAAGTATCTGCCTTCTTTGTCTTTGCAAGTTTGTAGTTTTTTAAAGTCTAGGGCCTTCCCAATTAGTATAGCCACTCCTCTTTTTTTCTCACCACTTGAAGCAAATTATTGTTGTGGAAAGCACCGACTGGACATGCGCTTTTCGTCTTTGGGGAGGAGGTGTGTCTCCTGCAGGAGCCCAATCGCTGTCTGCATTGATTTCAGTCTGTCTAGTATCGCCCGGCGTTTTATTGGTGAGTTCAGGCCCTGTACATTCAGAGATATGACTCTTGACTCAGCCATTTTGGTTTAGGAGGGGTTGCGCTGTTACAAGCTGGGATTGAGTTGTGTTGTTGATGTTTACTTTTTGGTGCCCCAGGGCTCGGGTTCGTGCTGTTGCTGTAGTTTTTGATACGTTTTGTTCTATTCGCCGCCTTCCAGTTCTCCCTCTCAGCTCCCAACTTTTGGGTGTGCTGTTCCCTCTTTTCTGTGTAGATTTTGTGTGTTTTAATGTATTGTAAACCTCCATCATTGTTCTGCTCCTGTACATTCTCTGGTTAGCCGCTCCTTCGAGCGTCCTTCCGCATCTTGTCATTTTTGGCTGTGTTGCTGGATTTTGGGCTTCTCTGTTTTTTTTGGTTTACGCTTTTTCTCAATTGACCATTCCCATGGTTTACTCGCAGTGTCTTGGGAATTGGGACGCGTACGGGCGATCGGACATTCCTGGACTTCTTCTAGCTGCATGATTGCACCGCCCTCCTCACAAGTAGTAATCTTCTGCTGTTTACCCTCCCACATAAATGAAAGGCCGAAAGGGTGAGTCCATCTATATCGTATCTGTTTAGCTTGTAGTACCTTTGTGATTGGCTGCATCATTCTTCTTTTGCGGAGCGTGATGAGTGCCAGGTCTTGATACAGTTGAATATGAGAACTATTGATTGTGAGGTCATTGTGGAATCTTGCTGCTCTGAGTATTTCTTCTTTCTGACCGCAGGATGTTACTGCTATTAGCACATCTCTGGGTCTTGCACCCGGGTCATTCCGTTTTTGGCCTACTCGATGTATACAATCAAAGCCAATTTGGTCTGATTGGGTTTCCGGCAGAAGGCTGCTGAAGCACAGTTGCATTGTATCTTTAAGGTCACAGTCCTGGATTGTTTCGGGGAGGCCTTTGACTCTGATGTTGGAACGTCTTGAGCGGTTTTCAAGGTCTTCTGCTTGTAGTTCTAAGTTTTTTGTTGCGGTAGCCAGCTGTTCCAGGAGGATACTGTTCTGGTTAGATTCTTCTGCAACAGTTGATAAGCCATTTTCGACTGTATCTACTCTGTTTCCCAGGTCCGTCATTTCTCTGCTTACTTCCTGGAGGGAGGATTTCAATTCTTCTTTCATCTGTTCCAGCTGGTTGTGGAATGAGTTCGTGAGTCGGGCTTCCTTCCCCTTCAGACAGTCCAGGAGTTCCTCCTTATCTGACGACATTGTGGATGATATTGTTTCTGCTGTACGGTCAACCAGTAGGGGGGGTGACTGACTCTCCTCTCATCAACTCTGACCCCAGCACTTTTCAATTTGGCCCACTTGATTTTTGGCTTGGATTCTTGATTTTGACAGTCGAGATCTACCTCTGACCCCTGGCATCAGCGCTGACCGCTTCAGTCGACGGAGCGCAGCTATACACTCGCTAAGCGCATCATTCCGATTGTCCTTGAAGTCGCGTAGCTGTAGGGATTCACTTCCACCGATTCCCCACTGACCGCTAGCGCGCGACAGGTCCGCCTGGAGCACCAGCAGTACGGGGAGAGGGGACTCGGGCAGACCCACCACAACAGCAGGGGGTCACACTGTCCCAAGTTCCGTGATCTCACTGTTCCCAATCGGCGTACCGTGTCAGTGCAGTTTGTGTGTTTGTCCCCTTTTCAGCAGGGTTGCCACTTGCCACTCCTTCTCTGGAGCACCGTTCTTCTGTCTTCTCTCCTATTTTGCACTGCCCATCCCAGCCACCAGCAGGTCTCGCCGCCTATTGATTGAGCTGGCACTCTGTCATTCCTCTGGCGTTGTGAGCATCTGCAACAAGCTCCAGTACAGCGTGGGTCTGGTTCCTGAATAACACACCCTTTCTGTCTGTGGGGCGTACAGTGCGATCTCACCTCCAAGTGGTTTCAGGGTTGTCCCAATGTTATGAAGCTGTATTGGGTTGTGGGCAGTATCAATAATTTGTCTTGTGAGATTGATCTCTTCTTGTGCTCTGCTTGCTCTGGTATTCCTGTGCTTGCAGTGTCACAGGGAGCCTCTCAGGTTCTGCCTGGCCCTTTGCAGTGTTTTCAACTTGCCAGTTGTTGCCCCCACATGTATGACCCCCCTGTTTCCTTTGTGCCCCAGGGCGATTGACTTTCCAATGTAATTAGGCACTTATACAGCGTGTCCTATGCTGCTTTACGTGGCTTGATTTTGCCCCAATTCAATTTGCCCCCAGGCCAGGATAAGCAGTGGTGTTCTTGGGCCCCTGCTTCCTAACACCTCATCTCTGATCCTTGTCGCGGGACCTGCAGTGCATCCGCCTTCTATCCGGTTCTTCTTTTCCACGTCCTAGAAGGCACCGTCAGCCTCGCACTTATCTCCAGCATCCCCCAAGCTTCCGTTCTTCGTGGCTCAGAGTCTCTGTCTGCTTGGGGGGGGGGTACCCACCCATGGGAGCGTATGCCCCGTGCCCCCCCTGGCACGCGTCCTCACTGCCCGCTGTTTTTACCTTCTCCCTGCGGGGCCTTGCCAATGCCGCGTCTCTCCGACTTCCGCGGCTCCAGCACGTCCGATTCGCTGTGTGCTTGAAGGCCTGCCAGCAGCCGCGTTCTTCCAGCGTCCTTTCAGGTGCACTCTCGCACTGCCAGTCTCTTTTGCCTTTCTGCCAGGGGCCTTCTCTGTGCGGTTGCAGCCTTGTACCGCTCCTCCCTCTCCCACTCTGTTATCGTGTGGGTGCGCCCGCCATTTTGTGCCGACAGGAGGGGGGGGGTCAGTCTTCGAGGGTCTCCTGCTTTACTTTCTATCCGATTTCTTTCGGATTCGATGCGATTCTGCTATGGATCGCTTTATCCTCCCAGCAGCGTCTTCTGTTATCGATGTTGAAGCCGGATAGTTTCGGTTTTTATATCGATGTGAGGATCTCGGCCGCAGCTGTGTGCCTTTGCTTCCTCACTCCATGCGCGCCAAGCCACGCCCCATTCCCTGCCTGTTTTACAACCTCATTCGTAATCGAATGTCTTTTCTGGGCATAGCTATGTCTTTCACACTCCCCAATTCCATATTTTGCCTTAAATTCCACCAAGGTCATTGGTCTGCCATTGATGTATACGTCCAGCAGTCGAATCACTCCCCTCCCAGTCCACAAATGCCAACCTGCCTCCCTGGCATGAACTCCGGGTTGCATCTAAGCAGTGAGAATGGGCATAGTCCTGGCTGAACCCCTTGCTCTTGAAGGGCCCTTTGCCAGTGAATTAGGGAATGTGTTGTTTCCAACTGTTGTCCTCCATCGTGTTTCAACTCTTTAGCCACAAAAGGAAGGTTACGTAGGGGAATTATAATTTAAATTTTTCGTTTATAACGCGCTTTATACCAGGGACCAGTTTCTAAGTGCGAGCCTGGGATTCAAACCTGTGTTGCTATGCGTTGTCTTGCTGTTCTTTACTGGCATGCGCTTGTATTTTGTGAGAATAAACCTTTTTCTCCTTGCAAGGGGTGTGCTGGGCTTTTTTCCCTAGATGGTTGTATTTTTTAGGTGTGAGCTTTGAGGGGTTACTCTAGAAATTTGGTGACCCTAGCGTGATCCCAGATTTTTCACAGAAACAGAGGATTCCTGGCCGCACATCTGGAGGGGTCATGTCGACCTGCAACAACCAATCCCAAGCGCCCAACCTGTAGTGATGTACAGGAGGCATTTTGACAGAATTCCTGTCTGCTCTTTGGAGCGGGGCGCAGCTCCTAGGACGGTGCAGGCCGTTAATGGGACTCCGTGATGGAAGAGCTTGGGTGAACACGCAGATGTAAGTACACCTCTTGCGAGTGAAAACAACAAGGGTAAGCAGGGAAAGGGTGTATGGGTGTCTGTTGTAAGGAATTTATGGTGGCAACAGTAAAGACAGACACAAGTGATCACAGTTCAAGGGTGTTTATTAAACTGTATAGGTAGGTTGTAAAAACGCCTAATCTAAACCTCACTCTACGATGTGAGCAAGCTAGGACCATCAAATAATAATAAGGCAGTCCTAGTGGCTTCTTGTCAAATAAAAGGTCTGATACTAAAAAAAAAAAAACGATTGACAATCCTTACGCTAAAAACAAAAAAGAAGTGTGGGATACATGGGATAAGGTAGGCCTTTGGAACTCAGCACACGCTCGAGCTTTCCAAGCACGAGCTAACAGTTCCACTCTCAGCAATCAGGGCCTTGGGTGGTTAAGTCTGTTTTCTACAAAAAGTCTCTTGCCGCTGTGGGTCTGATGTACTCAAAATTATAAACAAAAAGTACTTCTCTGATGGCACTTTGAATGAGGTCTTTCACCCTTGCATCCCCCTCTTCCAGGTGCATATCCTTTCTCAATTGTTGGCCTCCCTCTGCCGGGTCCACTATGGCTTTCAACACAATCTTCTTTCTCTCATTCATAAATATGAATGTATTTTTAAACAGTTCACTGTGGACATCCCTCGGCCGGGTTCACTCTTGTCAACACACTGTATTTCGGGACTTTAGACTTTAGACTTCGCCCCCTTTTATCGGCATCCCTCTTTCGGGTTCACTGTTGCCAATCATCTGGTTTTCTCATTCAAATCTTATAATGCAGCATTCACTTCCCTTAGCTCTACAATTCTCTGTCGGTCAAAGACATTTGACTGTACAGAGGATTTTACAAGACCCCTGTATAACTACTTTGACCCCTTTCTCGCCTTTCCGAAGGATTTCTGGTTATAGTAGTTTCAACAATCGTGTAATCGCCCAGAGTTTCCTGGGTAAGCACCCACGTGGTGCCAGATTCCTCTGTTGCTGGCTTTCCCCCTTTTCTCATCAATATCTCTTGCAATTGTTTACAGTTCAATTAGCCGTTTGCTACTTTTCGTTCAACACAGTATATTTTTCTTATCGACTCTCCCCTCAACTCACCGGCTGTGATGAACCACTTGGCTTTCTTTCTCCTCTGAGTCAAGGTTGGTGCCACAGAGGCAAGTGTCTCTCCCCGGCTTGGTTATCAGCGGAGGAGGGTCTTGTGTACAGGTGACATCTGCTGCAACACACACTGGCTATTGTTTGCGGTCTTACGTTTCCTTCTGCAGAGGTTTCACGGCAAGGTCGCTTCTCTCCTTGTTACCCTCTCAGTATGTGCCATCTTTCTCCTCCTCTTGAACTGCCTCGCTGAGTTAGCTTTCACGTTGTGTGGTCTGTCTTGCTCGTATTGTGCTCTTGTGCTCCACCGTTTATCTGTGTGGGGAAGGTAAAGGGGTGCCAGGTGTGTGCGGTTCTCATCAAGTGCCTGACTTTGCCTGACCCTGGTGTTGGGACATGTCAGATAAATGGCTCGAGTGTTAGTCCGTCATCCTTCGTAAAGTGCAAAAGTGTTCGCGTGGGAAAAGGGGGGGTTAAAGTATTTGTGTATCCTACGTGGAAGGTTGGGGGAAGGTTTTCATGAGAAGGGGGATAACGCGTCTCACCCATCGGTGTCCCACTTCCACTCCTCAAGGACCCCCCATCCAGGTGAGCTCTCCCTCACTGGTCCACCCCAGGAACTGGATCCAATAGCGATGGCAGTGTCCTGGCAACCTGGATGACAGACACCAGGGGACAAGTTAGGGAGACACCTTTAGGTTTCTCACAGTGTGAGTTTTGAAGAGGAGGGGGGAGTGAATCGTGGAGTGGTGTGTGACCACGTTGAGTAGCGTGTAAAGACCATGTGGCAGTTATACATATATTTTTATTATTATTATAAGTATATGAGAAGAGAAATGGAGAAGTGGAATCCATTCTGAGGTACGGAAGAAGATGGCGCCATATTTTGAAAAATGATAACAGCATATAAAGTAAGAGCTCTGTATAATTTAGGGGCTCGAATTCCTGTGCTCAACATATTTCGGGTGGGCAAGCGAAGTGAAGTAGTGATTTTTATTTTAGTTTGTTTTAGCTTCATGTTTTAGTGTTTTTAATTTATAATATGCAGCAGGAGGGGGCCAAGGGAGGGCCTGTGGAAGAAGTAGTGTGGGTATTGTGTGTGGGGAAAGTATGCATGTGTGAGTGTGTGTGTGTGTGCAGTGATTGGGAGAAAGGGAAATGTGGGTAGGGGGGACAGGGGAGCAGGAGCAAAGGACTGGTAGAATTGCTTAAGACAAACTAGATTTTGCATATGGTGTGACATTTCCGTATATAATGTGTTTTAACATGGGGGTAGCTACACCGTTAGAGTGCATGTGTAGTGCATTGCAGTTGTACAATAATAATACCATAAGCAGTGGGCAGTAGAGACACAGGGGTATTTTTTAGCCATGGCCTGAGCAGGGTACGAAAAACAGAGGGATACTGGAACACATGTACACATTTTTGGCAGCCAGATATAAAGGTAAAACGATCCAAAGGAGGAAAGAGATTTTAGAATTATGGAAAATGCTGGAGGACAAAGGACAACGATGAGTGTAAATCCCAATGTGACAACTGCCCAACCCTGAGTGTAGTTAAAGCAGAAGTATTCGAGGAAAAGCAGCTACCTACACCCCAATAGGATGTTACCCAACCATTCCCGCCAATGGATATACCAATCCAAAGTATGTGTCCCCATCTGCCGCCGCAGCAGCACCACCCGCATACCAAATGAATACTAATGCTGCAGCGATCAAGGATGCTAATATTGAGAAAGGGAACAGCAATGAACGAGGGGCGGGAGTGTAGACTACGGTACAGTGGGGTTGAATGGAGACACAAATAGGGAGTTGCGGGCGGAAGATTGGGATACGGCGGACAAGTCAGAGTATGAAGTGGAAATGCCTGTAGAGAGCTTGTGGGGTTTGCAATTGAAGAACAGATTTGGACAGGCATCAGTGGCAAGGAAAACGGCGAGTGACGGCAAGAAGGGGAGGAGGGGAGTAGGGACACAGTTGTCATTGCTGCACAAAGGCCCCAGAGGGAGCAGTATGTACCTTGGGGTCAGATGGACAAAACATGATTAAGACACTCCCAACCCTCACTGCAGGGACTGGGAAGTGGATTTATGCATTGAAAAGAAACAGCTGGTATCCCTTTAGCAGTAGGGGATATAAAAAGCTGGCTTGTAGCAATTGTGCGAATCAGGCAGGAGACCTTTTGGGTTGAGGCTGAATGCCAGAAGCTAAAATAGATGATGTACACGATGGGGCACACTTTAACGACATCAGAGCACAGGTGTGGCTGCACTTCAGTGGGCATATCCCGATACGCCAGACTTACAGGCCATACTGTATTAAACGATGGGGGATGAAGACCCTGCTCAATACATTTTGAATGTACAGGAGATGTGGAAGGCAGAGACGGGGGAACAGTGGGACCGGTCAGTTCAGCTTTTCTATTTTGTTATTAAAAGGGGATTGCCCAAGGAAGTACAGAAAGCTCATGATAAGATTGTGGGTATTGAGGCAAAAGGCTGGGCTGAAATATAGATTATAATTATACATTACTGTAAGTGGATCAAAGAAAGAGAGAGGGAAACGGCACAAAAGTTGCAGGGTGAGGAAGCTCAACTAGTGCAGACAAAACTAGCAAAAATAGCAGTTGAAGAGGCGGTTGTGGCAGTAACTCAAACGGACTCAGAAGAGCAGGCAGCAGCGTGAACGGATGCAAGAGTAGCAGCCGTTTGGCCAGGCGGAGGGCAATGGAACGGTGGATCTCAGTCACAACACCCTCAGTGGTACCCAGGGGGTCATTAGCGAGGAAGAGGAGGTTTTCAAGGAGGAAGGGGAGGCAGAGGTGGATTTATGAGGAATGGGTTGGAGAGAGGGAGCAGGACCAGTTCAGTGTTGGGGATGCAGAATAATTGGTCATTTTCTAAGAGATATCAGAAGCAGGCTGGGAGCAGTATACAATCAGTACACTCCGCTGGCCCAATATCACAGCAGCAGCACTTTCCAGCACTCCCGATGCCCACGTCAATACCATATGGGATATACAAAGAACCAAACTTTGTATAACATTGTGATACTATGTTAGATAGAAATAACAAGCTGTATACGTTTACAATCTGAAGGAAATTTAAGGGTTAATGTTCTCTAACTTATTCTTTACTAATCAACTTACTCTCATCTATAAGAATACCAACATTAGGAAAAAATACTATTTTTTAATAGTTTTTATTTGTATGGATGTATTGATTGTTTTTTGACCCATTCATTAGATTTTTTTACAGATGTGCTTAATAAACTTTGCTATATTTCTCTAACTATAACTAGATTCCCTGAACTATTTTTGTACAATCCAACTACCTTACTTATTACTTAAATACACAAAGCGTATACTCAGCTGCCACCACGTCCCCCTCAGACAAAGTTGCCTGCCCCGCCTGGTATCCCAACGCAAGCTGCGTCACCAAGCCAATCATATAGTTCCCAAATGCCCGGAAGCAGTGCTGTTCCTAATGGGACAGTGCATCCCAATCGAGGAGTAAGAGTCATGGGAGGTAACCTTTTCTCGTTCCCAGGTACAAACACAGATCCTGAATAGGACAGCCCACAGAAAACTCGTGCGCGCCCCATCCTGTCCATGACTACTAACCCAGATGAGGAACCCTTGGGGGGCACTGAGATAGGAAATATACAATTCATCTTTATGGTCGACATGGTTGCTGCTAAATTTTGCCTTAGTTAGGATAATTTCCCGTTATCAGGTGAAACTCTGGATATGCAAGGCTTCCCTATAGCTGTGGCAACTGTTCTTTTCACAGAAGATGTATCCATCAAAATAGGAGGCAAAGTGGTGCATGCACCTTTACTATATTTACTTGCGCGATCTCAATGTCACCTGGCTTAGTAAGATCATTGTCTCTGTTCTCCCTCTGTTCCCCCTTCCTTGCCTCGTCGCGCCTTCAAACACTTATGTATAGGTGCATTACAAATGCCATATCATATAGCATATTCGGAAACCTCCCCAGTAAATTTGTTAGGGCGTGATATCTTGAACAAACCTAATATGACCGTCTCCTTTACAGATTGAGGAATAGTATGTGCTATAAATGAGAATTAGTAGGCGCACTACCTAATATTTCAAATATAGAGTCAACTTTCTCAGTTATGTATGGTAATTTAGGTATTCTTTTCAGGTGCGGGGGAGGAAATGTGACCCTGGCACAGCATCACTGCCACAAATATGTAGGAAAAGAAATGAGGATCCAAAGGTAGGAGCCCTCCTGTCCCCTGCACACTATTCTAAGTCCATCAACTGATGGTTCATCAAAGTCAAGTAAGTTAGTTATTATTATTCCATAATATATATATTATATGAATAATGAGAATGAACATTCATTTGTTTTGTAACAAATGAATGTTCATTCTCATTATTCATATAATATATATATATATATTATGGAATAATAATAACTAACTTACTTGACTTTGATGAACCATCAGTTGATGGAATTAGAATAGTGAATAGTATGTGCTACCCAGGAATGTGTGCTGTGAGAGGACTGTTGATAATGTATGCCAGAGGAAGGGAGGTAGTGGTTCAAGCATTCCTGTTCACCCTAATATATTTACATATGGGATTACAGTTTTACTTGACGCAGTGCCCTAGATCGGAAAAGTGTGTTGGCAGTGTGAGAAACCAGATGGTGTCTCACCCGCTAGTCCCTGGGGATCTCTCTCTTGGGTGGCCAGAGCATGGCCATCACCTTTGGATCCAGACCCTGGGGGTGGACCATTATGGGTGAATCATCTGGGTGAGGGGTCTTCGGGGAGTGGGTGTGTGGCAGCCCATGGTAAAACGTGGTATTCCCCCCCTTTTTTGTTAATCTAACCTATCCTATTTTTTTGGATTCTCAGAGGTCTCAACTGCCCTCCTCCCCACTTTTTACACAAACACTGGGCCGAGGAAGTGGGTGACTAAGAGTAACAAGACTAACTCTCATACATCATACTGGACGTGTCCTGCTAATTGGGTAAGGCAAAGTCAGGCACTTGACTCCAAGTGCATACACCTGATACCAATTAGCTCTCCTCACAAAGATAAAAGGTAGAACCTAGAGACACACTCTGAGCAAGACAGAACACGAACACGAGCAGACTTCCGGGACGAAGGCAAACCTACTGGAGCAGAGCGACGAAGTAAGGGACGAGAGCAGTCGGTCGAAAACCTTACGAGTTCCCTACTGGAGCTTGTTGCCTTCGACAGGCCACGAAAGACACATGAAGAAGGCCAGATCCCACATCAGAAAACTGCATTGTGTTTGAAGGACCCCAGTGACCCTCACGGGTGAACAGCAGAGTTCGAGAGCTGAGGACAAGCCTGTATTACTAACCTTGACTCGTGAATGCAAAATCTTTAGTACTAACCTTGACTCGTGAATGCAAAATCGTAAAAGCAAGAAAGAAACACGCACAGCCGGTGAGTTGGCAAGCAACCAGAGAGACCGGTGTGTGTTAAAGAAAGTTTGAAGTGGCAACATTATATCGCAAGTGAAGGCTGCACGCGTGTAGACGAGACACGAAGAAAGGCAGACCTGTGAATGAACTTTTGAAGTAAGGGCAGCTGTGCAATTAGCGATACTGAGTAACAGAGTGGTCCGGCGAAGGAAGTAGCCCCCTCGAAAGTCTCTGTGAAAGGTACATTGTTTGTAACGATAAAATGAATGAACTGCAAAAGCAAAGTAAGCAAAATGTACTCCTACAGAAGGGGAGTGTGAAAGTTGAACCTTGAACCTTTAGTCAATGTGGTGCTGCGTAGGTCTGTAAAGAAAGCCACACATATTCGAAAGTCTTTGAGATACGAAAAGTGGCCTTAGCCTGACTGAGGGAGACCCGAAGTGTAATAAGCTTGGCGAAGGGAGCCCCCTTGCAAGTTTTGTTGAACTGTGTTCTGAAAAGTTATGAGCCCGACAGAGGGGGGCCTATGTAAACTTTGTTGTGAAAGGTCTGAGCCCGACAGAGGGGGATCCACATAAACTGTGTTTTGAAGAGGTCTGAACCCAATAGAGGGGGACATAAGTGAACTTTTTGTTGAAACATTATTTGGAAGTCTGAAAGAGAGACTTAAACATGGAGGGCCAGGCAGGCCTCGATCCATGTCTTGGAACTGTTTATTGTGTTGAAAACCCAAGCCAAAGCGTGCAATCCTGCCTACACGGACCGCCTTACTCCATGTGGTTTAACATGGGGAAGAGAGCTGATTTAGACATCTATTATTTTGACCACTGATTTTTCCCACACATACGTTTCTCCTTTATACACTTTTTTGTACAACAGATTGGGCAGGCATTAGGTTTTGTTAGCATAAGCCATTTTGATTTGATGGACTCAACTAGGGCTGTTTTGTTTATCGTTTCATGCTCCATACTACTCCCATCTTAGTTATAGGGCAATGCAGGAGTGTTTCCAATCCCAGAAACTTCAATAAAGATGTTACAAATTGTACCTGTTGTGTCAGTGTCATACTTGTGATACCATGCCTCCCCTGCTGTGGATACCATCAGATTTTATCTTCAGACACGTTGCGACCCCAGAGCTTGTGGCAGGGACAATACTATCACTGAACCTGCAAGGGTCGGCAGTGTCAGAGAAAAGAATTGTGGTAATTGGGTCCGATTCAGATGGGTGTGAGTGGGGTACAGTGTTGTGTATTGAGCCAACAGTACCCTTGAAGGAAGTAACAGTTGCAGAATTGTTTGAGGATTGGGTTGATGATGGAGATATAGTGCTGGCTATTTACATACCCTGTGAGATAATGGTGCAATACCGCAAAGTACAGTGCTCTATGATAACAGCGCCCTTTTCACTGAAGATGACCTAGCACAGGCTCCAGAGAGGTTATGGACAACAAATGCCCACTATGTAGGCTTCTGACAGGGAGTGTCACCTGTTCGAATCACACTTAAACGAGGTGTAGTGTTACCCTGGGTGACACAATATCCACTGTCCAAAGAAGCGGATGAGGTGATAAGAGATACCATTTCTGCACTCCTAAATCAAGGAATTATCGTGCCCTCCAGCTCCCCATACAATACATCTATACACCAGATAAAAAAGGCAAAGGGGTCAAGTTGGAGAATGATCCAAGATCTCTGCCCTTTGAATGACATTGTACAAGCAGAATTTCCAGTATTTCCCAACCTTGCGACCATTCTGTGCAGCATCCAAAAACAAGCAGCACATTTTACTGTTGTAGATTAGAAAAATGCCTTCTTTTACATACCCCTACACCCAGACTCGCAGTATCTCACTGTGTTTATGCATGGCGAACAGTGGTGCGAGCACACGAGATTGCCACAAGGGTATTATGAATCCCCTAGTATCTTCAACCGAATACTACATGCAGATTTGGGAAATATTCAGGTACCCAGCACTATCATTCAATATGTGGACAACTTGCTAGTATGCAGTGACAATGAGCAACATTTCTGAAACAACAATGTCACACTCCCACAGCTGTTAGCACATAAGGGGTACAACGTGGACAAGGCAAAATTACAGTATTGTCTCCAGGAGGTTCTTAATTTGGGCCAAGTGATATCCATCCAGGGGAAGAAAATACCAGAACGCGCTGCATCAGTGTGCAGTGCTCCTCAGCCAAAAACTGTCAAGGAAATACAGAAGTTTCTCAGACTTTGTAATTACTGCAGAGCGCGGATCCTTGATTATGATGCATTCCACTAGGCCGTTTTTGCAGGCATTAAAGAAGCATGAAAGACAGACAACAAAATAATATGGACAGAGGATATGCTTAAAAGCTTTAATGACCTAAAAAAGGTAATTTCCACTGCCCCGGTGTTAGCAACCCCCCCACTACAGTCAAGAATTTTACTTGCTCTCCCATTCTAATGGACAGATGATGACAGCAGTGCTCACTCAGAAGAGCACACTAGGGCCACAAGCCATTGGCCTATTACATTGGGGTGCTAGATTCAGTAATGCAGGGACAGTTAATTTGCGAGCAGGCACTTGCCGCTGCTGCGTTCGCAATAGAAAAAAGTGCCACAATCACCATGGGGTGTCCCATAACATTGTACGTGGAGCATGCAGTATTTGCTATTTTGGAACTATCGAAATCAACATTGACTACACAGCAGTTGTCTGCATATGATGTTATTTTATCCAGCCTAAACATCCACATAGTCCAGTGCAAAACAGTAAATTCTGCTACTTTCCTAACAGAACTGCGTACAGAGGAAGACCTCACTAGGTGTGACTGTGTAACCTTTGCGGGGGAGGAGGAGGACATACCAAAAGCAAAAGATAGTCCACTTTGGCCGGGGAGGGTACTTTTCACTGACGATTCAGCAACTATTGACCAGGGGACAGGCCCGAGACATACGGGTGCAGCAGTTGTCTGCTTAGTGGAACATGAGTACAAAATATTGGTATAGAAAAGGCTGCCCCTGCATTATTCAGCCCAGGTAGTACTTATTGAAGTGCTTTTAGCATTTCAGGGTTGCTGGGTGACCATTTATTCTGATTAGGCCTATGTGACAACAACAGGGCATTCTGGGCTTGCAAGGTGGAAAAGAAGGGGATTTAGGAGGGCTGACGGGTCCCGGGTTCAACATGCAGCATTATTTGATAAACTGATCTATGCCCTTTCCAAGCCCTCCATGACAGCAGTGGTAAAATGCACCACCCATACCAATGACACAGACAAAGTTTCACTCTGCAACGCCGTCACAGACTCGTCGGCCAAAGGGGCCGCTTACCTCCCAGTGCCTAACTTCTCAGAATATCAAACAATAGCATGGGGACGAGAGCAGTTACCAGCACCAAACAATTCACTTCCAATAGCACAAATCATTGAATTACAAGGCCAGGCACTACAGGAGGAGAAGGAGTTATGGCAGAAAAGAGGTTGTACACAATCACCCACAGATTTGAAGATGCTATGCCGCACAAACTGTTGCTGGTTGCCTTTGACCAGTAGCATCATCCGTCACATTTGTAAGAACAAAATATTGCTGCGGTTACACTGGAAGACTGGTTTGTCCCCAATCTACAGGAGGTCCTTACTAAAATGGTGACAGACCTACAGTACTGGCCACAACCTAAGAACAATATGAGGTGCACTACCTTGTCCTACTGTGCCATTTCGGGAGCTCCAAATAGACTACGCTGATAATGCAGAACGGTTCAATGGGAGCAGGTAAATGATTGTTGTGGTGTGCCTCTTCTCCCAGTGGTTTGAGTCAGGTCCTTGTGCACATCCAGGCACTAAATGCGCTGCCAAAGTTTTAGTGAGACAAGTGTTTCCTCGCTGGGGTGTTTGCGATGTGCTGCAGTCAGACAATGGCACCCATTGCTATAACAAACTGTCATACGCCGGCTCCATCATCGCCTGTGGGACAGGTGAAGACATGTCCACCATTAAGGACTGTAATTACGTTCCTCTCCTGACCTTCAGCTGCGGTCTAGTAGTTTTCAAGATGGCCACCACCAGCTTCAAGACTGGCTTTCACTCGCCACGGTTTGAGTTGTAACTGCCCTAGGATTTCTCCTTCGTTGCCACGCTCCTGTGTTTTCCCTCGGCTTTAGTAAGTCCGCTTTCCTTGGTCTTTCTGACCTGTAGTGCCTCTCGTTCTGGCCCATCTGTTTCCTTCTGTTTCCTCTTTCCTTTGGCATCTCTCCTCTCTTCCCTGTCTCCTGCGAGCCTCCATCCCCTCTTTTTTGGGCTCCGCCTGCGGTGCCTCTTCCCGGCTCGGCTTCCTTGCTCTCCTTCCCTCTTCCTCCCTTTCCCTCCTGCGGTCCCTTACCTTCTGGGTCTGCCGGCTCCGCCTCATTGTCTTCTGTGGTCATCTCTCCAGATGGACTCGGGTCCCTGCTTGCGGATATCTTTGCTTGTATCCATACACACAGCGCCTGACTTACGGTACGCGCTAGCATCTGGAAGGCTTATTCCATTGGCATCTCATCAAGAGTATCACACTTTGTCTGCATACCGTAGAAAAGACATCTTAGCCTCCGATGACCACCTCAGGGTTTTTCCCCTTGTTTGGCTGCTGTGGAACCAGGGCCACTGGTCTTCTGATACTTTGACAAACCAGAGTTGTGCCGTCCCGCGGCAGGCCGTATCTTCATAAAAAGAAATCTCTCATCAAGATCAAAGGAAGAAAGAAGAGCTCCTTACAGGAAGACCCTAGAACAGGTGAGGAGTGGGGGCTAAGTTCTGAGAGCAACAGTGATAGTGACACAAACCTTTTAAAGAAGTGACCACGTTACTGGGCATCAAGCATCAGATGTGCCAATTTACCACCCCCAGGCCAACAAGATTTTGGAAAGGATCAATGGATTGCTAAAGGCCAAATTATCTGTGGTGTGTGTCACCCTTACAAGAAACTTGGTGCACTGTCTTCCTCTTGCTTTATTCAGTTTGTGCACGCAGCCCTGTAAGGATCATTATTTATCGCCACATGAGGTGGTGCCAGGCCAGCGTATGCATGCACCTTTATCTCCTGAAAGGAAAGCCTCTGATGCTCACAGAGCAGCGTCCATTCTAGGCAAGGAATTTAAGGATTGCTTAACTGTTTTGACTAGATCAATAACATTTATTTCTCAACAGATAGCACCATGACAGTCTGAAGAAACAACCAGCGCTGCATCTGCCATCTGCTTCAATGACATCACAGCCTCTTCAATTGTTTCCTGGGTGATCACATTTTTATTAGGAGCTTCGTACGCAGGTGGAGTTAAGCAAGATACAACAGGCCTTTTATCATTGTCTACGACCACTCCATTTGCGCTGAAGTTCCGAGAGCTGTGATATTCGGTGCACCTTTCTGATAACCGAAAGGCTCTGAATGCTGCACCTCCCTCTAACGATCCTGACAGTACTACTTGAGTATTGTCTACTCACAGTGAACACACATTTGCAGGGCAATTCACTGACTGTACATATGCATATGAACTACATATTGAAATTGTTTTAACAGAATTGTGTTTTGATTTACGTTTTATTTTATGTGCTAGTTCTTTTCACTGTTTCAGGCAACTTATCTCTTTTCTTCTCGTTTTCTCTAGTAATGCAAGTACAAGTATTTATTGATGTGCCTATTCCTACTGTATGATATGAAATGAAAAGATCTGATAATACTGTGTTTTTTTCTATGTATATGTACGTGATGCATTTCACTTTGAAAATATTTTGCATTTTTATATTTGGTTTAGGACTGTATTTAGTATATGATTTTATATGGCTGGAGCATATAAAAGGGGGTTACCCGAGAGGGGTGTACCAGAAGTGGTTTTACATACCATAATGGAGACAATAACAAGGTTTTTGGAATTAACGTTAATACACCAATAAATGGGAATGTGATGACACAAAAAATGAATATGGATATATTACCTGAGGCAAAATGATCTGTGTCATATGCAAGCATATTAAAACGTTTTAAAAGACAAACTAAGAAAAAATAGGATGAATATCGAGAATGAGGTTTCGACATGATAGAGGACGTCCACAATCCAGAGATGAGTAACAGTTGGTATGCAGACATAAGCTTGGTGGGGAAACAGAGGGTAAATGGGAGTTGCTATATTTGCTCCTTAATACCACACGCGTCGGGAGCCTCCAAGGTACTAATACCACAAGAGGTTCTGCTTTTGGATGCTCAATGTCTTGTCCATCTAGAACTATGTAGGTTGTGAAGCACGTTTCAAGTGCAGAGCATACACCTTGTGATGATGGATCCAGATGAACAGCAATGTGCCCGTAATGCCAGAAGCCCGCAGTGCTTACAAAGACCATGCATGCAGTTAGAAGGAGTGAGGTTCGTGGACAATCGGTAAGAAGAGACTGTGATAAGCTGTATGGCAGGGGGTCTTATCGGACACAGAAAAGAAGTGATTCAGGGGGTAAATAAAGCATGTCAAGAGTACTGGAGAAAGCACATAGCAAAGCTAACATGGATTGAAGCAAAGGAGAATCCAGTGAAGGTGTAGAAACAAGAAGAATATCAACTGTGCTTCAATAATGCAGGCAATGTTTCTGTGAGCACCAATGACAAGTGCAATGTGACCATAAACATTCCAGATCTCAAAAAATGAACAGCAGCAGTAATGGATATGTACTGGGTTTGTGGTCAGCAGGTGTTTCTGCACTTCCCACCATCATGGAGGGGCATATGCTCGCTGACCACGTTGCACTCAGCTCTCCTCGTGGTCCCTGAAGCACACCTAATAATAAGACCAGGGAGCTTGGTTACCTCCACACCATCATCAGAGCATACTGCCTCTGCGTCGCCACTACAAACCTTTGTTTTCCAGATCTTGCAAGGAAAAAAGGAAACTCTACTCTGTCAAAAAACTCAGCTCAATTGCTTCATAAAATAACCTGGGGGAGCTTAGAGAATGGAGGGGACACCCATAGAAGCCGGACTGCAATGGAAATATAGTGAATCTTTGTACTAATAATATGTGTGGAATGAGACTCCAGTTTAGAAGTTCAATGCCATCTTAAAATCAAGGCCCAGTATTAGCGCTATTCCAGTGCGCTTGATCCTGCCCCGAGTGTTAGAAGGGCGTGCATGCGTTTTCTGCTCACAGCCCTGGCAGCCCGGCGGTTAATTCATTGGAAATACACAGTTCTTCATTGTGTATCATCATTAGTGCCTGTAACCCAGAAGGAATGTAACCTGCAAGGCCAAGAGAGAGCCGGAGTTGATCTTTGAAGAGCTATCCCACCAGAATGGGGTAGGGGCTTTTGGCCTTCACCAGCCCAGACTTTTATGTTATTGCTGCCAGGGACCACTGAGCCCAGTACACATGCATTTGAGTGCATCGACCAGCCCAAGACCCCTGACCATAAAACTGTACATTGGCTGATCGAACAAGAATATCAGAGAGCGGTGATGGGCTGCCCCCACCATCGTCTCATGTGATTTGTGCTGCGAGGTGCCAGTGGAGAAGGTAACAAATTTAAGCTGCGGGTGGGAAAATTGTGTATCGGATTGGAGCGAGGTTCACGTAGTTCTGAGAAGTTATCACAACCTCGAAAGTATCCGCGCCGCTCATGTCCTTGATACCAGGTGCACTGTAGAAGCTATGAAATAATGAATTGTACAACTAAATTGCCAATTAAGAGTCTTTGCACCCAAAGACAGAAGGAGAAGATCCCCACTTGGAAGAAGATGGACAGAAGATGCTGGGACCAATCGCCTGGTAGCCCATAAGGAGCAGGCTATATGTGCATAGTGTAAGGACGCCATGGTATCAACAATAAGACAGACACAAGTGACCACAGTTCAAGGGTGTTTGTCGAACTTCAAAAAGGGTTTGAAAAACACCTATCTAATCCTAAATCTACAGATGGGAGCAAGTTACAACCATCAAATAATGATAACGCAGTACTTCTAGTGTCTTGTCAAATTAAAAGGGCCTATACTAATACAAATTGTGTGGGAAACAATGTTACTAAAAAAAATGAAGTAATATGTCAGGATGTTCAGGCCGTTGGCCTCCCTTCCCCACGTATTCAGCAAGGGCAAGGCAGTACACTCGAGCTTAGCGCAGTGTCTCACTTCTCTAGCGCCCTGAGACCTTTGGGTGAGTGAATGCGCTATATAAGAAATCTTTTAGTTAGTTAGTTAGTCTAGCACAAGGATACAGTTCAATCATTAGTATCAGGGCCTTCCGTGTCAAAATCTCTTTCAAAGTCTCTTCATTCAGAGGGCCTGATGGGACAAACAAACAATAAGTTATTTTCTCTTTCAGATTATCATAACTACTCAAATTCTTAGGCGATTCACTATTCACCTGGGATCTATCTCAGCCAGGTTGAGATCCTTTCACCACAATGTTTGTACATTTTGTATGCATCTAATTCCTTGTTGGGTATTCTTTCTCGGGTGACTCATGGTTCACCTGGGATCCCCTGAGTCGGGCTCAGATCTCAGATGCCCCTCGGTCGTGCTCAGATCTCGGATCTCCCTCGGTCAGGCTCAGATTCCTTTTAACACAATGTTCATAACTTTACAAAAACATATTTTAACCAAAGGCTTTTAGCTGATCTCCCTCTGCCGGGCTCGGGCCAACTTCCTATGCGATTTCATCAACTATCGAAGACTTTCGAATGTGCACAGGGTTTTTGCTTGACCCGTTGCAGGACCACTTCGATTTCACAATTCTTTATGACTCTTCACATTTGCCACCTTTCAGCCAGATACCTAACAGAGACTTCGAATGATCACCCACGTGGTGTCGGACCACTCTGTCTATGGTATTGTAGCTTGGCTTCAAAGTTCAATCACTCATCCGCTGATTAATTGTGTTCGCCTCGCTTGCCACATATACTTTATACACTGTTCTCTTCAGTTTTCATTATGCAATCTTGGTTTCAACACAGACACCGGTCTGGTATCCGTCCCCCCTAACTCACTGGCTGTGCTGACTTCACTGGTGCTGCTTTGTTGTAGGAGCCAAGGAGAGTACCACGGCAGAAAGCGATTCTCCTCGACTTGACTGTTGATGCAGGAAAGCCCCGGTACCTCTGAACACACAATGCAGCGTTCTTCAGCCTCAATTCCTGGTTTTCCATTTCCTATTCTCGAAGGTTCCTGAAAGTAGCAGTTTTTTGTTGAAAAGGTCAAGGGTACTTCCCTCCTTGCAATCCTCTTCGGTCTTGTCGTCTTCCACCTCGTATTAAACTGCATCTTAGAACTGCTGCTTCCTCGTGTGCTTTGCCTGGCTCAGAGTGTGCTTTTGTGCTCTGCCTTTTATCCGTGTGGGGAAGTGTGATAGAAGTCAGGTGTGTGTAATGATCAGTAATTGCCTGATCCTGCCTGACCATTGTATTGGGACATGTCAGGTATACGGCTCAGGTATTAGTACGTTTCTGCTCACAGTGAGTTGTCTGTGGGAAAGTGTTTGTGTCGTAAATGGGTGTTTGATGGGTTTAGTCCCTACATATCCTACCTCGTAGGATGGGGTAAAGAAGTTACAGGGAAGGTGATACCGCGTCTTGCTATCCAGTGTCCCACTTCCACTCCCCGAAGACCCCTCAACCAGGTGATCCTGCCGCACTGGTCCACTCCCAGGAACTGGATCCAAAAGCGATGGCTGTGTCCTGGCCTCCTGGATGACAGATCGCCGGGGACTAGGGGTGAGACACCTTCAGGTTTCTCACACTGGAGAATCTCATCAATCTTGACATCTTCGAGATGGTGGAAGAGCCAACACCCTGGGTGTCTCCTATTGTCATTGCGAGGAAGCCTAAATAACCTGACCTTGGTAAGAATCTGTGTGGACATGAGGCTGCCGAACAAGGCGATAAAGAGGGAGAGACATCTAACCACCACAATTGACAACATCATTGCTGAGTTGCAAGGTGCCAAGATTTTCTCAAAGCTTGTACCACCAGGTCCTGCTGTACCCCGAGTCTTGGTATACTACCACCTTCACGACTCACCAAGGGTTGTACAGTTACAAGCGCCTCAGCTTCGGTGGGTCTTTGGCTGCTAAGGTCTTTCAGAATATCATTAGGGGTGCTATAGCTGACTTGGAGGACATTCTGGTGGTGTTCGCAGGGTTGGAAGTCGAACACTTGGAAAGGCTAGTCAAGACACTTGAACGCATCCAGTCGCTAGGCCTCACACTGCACAAAGAGAAGTGCAAATTTCTCAAGACAAATATTGAATTCTTTGGCTTTGTGTTCAAGGACGGAGTGTCACCTGATCGGCGAAAGGTGAAGGACATCATGGATGCCAGGCCCCCAGAGACAGTTACAGAGGTACACAGTTTCCTGGGGATAGTAACGTACTGCACGAGATTCATTAGGAAACTATTATGAGAAACCAAAGGGTGTCTCACCTACTAGTCCCCAGGGATCTCTCTCTCTCTCTCAGGTGGCTAGGGTACAGCCATCACCTTTGGATCCATACCTTGGGGGTGGACCAGTGTGGGAGGATCACCTGGGTGAGGGATCTTCGGGGAGTGGGGGTGAGGCGACCAATGGTGAGACGCGATATTCCCTCCTTTCCCGTACCCATGACCCTTCCTACTTTATAGGATTGTCCAATGTCCCAACTCCCCCCCCTTTTCTACACAAACACTGGGCCGTTGAAGAGGGCGACAGAGTAAAAAGGCTAACCCTTACGCCTCTAATTGGACATGTCCCACTAATTCAGGCACTTGACTTTAATCATATACATCTTACAACCATTATCTCTCCCCACACGGATAAAAGGTAGAACATAGAGACACGCTCTGAGCAAGGCGAAACACAAGAAGGAGCAGAACTTCCGGGGTGAAGGCGAAACTATTGGAGCAGAGCGAAGGACAGAGGGACGTGAGCAAAGGGTATAGAAACTATGGAGTTCCCTGCAGGAGGTCGTTGCCTCCAAAGAGCGTAAAAGATAGGTGGAGAAGGCCAAGTCTCAGACAAGAAAACTGCATTGTGTTTCAAGGGTGCCAGCGACCCTCCCGGGTGAATGACTGAGTTGGGGAGGCGAGGACCAAGCCTGTGGTACTAACCTTGACTTGTGAATTAAAACCATAAAGACAAGAAAGAAATGTACTCAGCCGGTGAGTTGGCGAGCGACATGAAAGACCGGTGTATGTGAAGGAAAGACTGAAGTTGCAATAGTATATTTCACAATTGAAGGCTGCAGTCATGTCTAGGAGATGCGAAGGAAGGCAGACCTGTGGTGAACTTTAAATTACCGATGAAAAGTTGAATGTTGAACATTTGTGCTTATGACATTGAACTACCCAGATCAGGAGACACTGGGGCGAGTAACACAAGAGTGTGAGCTGATGGGAAAGTCAAAGTGGTCCTGAGGAGGTCTATAGTAAAAGCCTTGCACATTCGAAGGTCTTCGACATCAGGAAAAGGTTCAAGCCCGACTGAAGGAGACCGAAAGTGTGATAAGCTAGGGGAAGGGAACCCCTAAAGAAGGTGAATTAAGCTTGGAGAAGGGAGCCCCTGCAAGTGCTATGATTAAGAGGTCCGAGCTAGACAGAGGGAGACCTATGTGAACGTTTTGCTTCAAGAGGTCCGAGTCTGATCGAGGGAGACCTGCGTGAATTTTTGTTGAACTGTGAAAGAACTTCTGAAAGCTGGAATTAGCGACTTTAACATAGAAGGCCGGTGGGCCTCGATCCATGTTTTGAACTGCCTTTCTTTTGAGAACCTGAGCAAGTGTGTGTCATCCTGTCCATAGGGGCTGCCTCTCTCCATGCCTTGCAATGTGGGGCAGAGAGATGACTCAGCCACATTGATTCTTTATATAGTAACACTGATTTTCCTTTGCATACATATTCCTTATTACACACTTTTTGTACAAGAGATAGGGCAGGCATTAGGTTTTGCTAGTATAGGCCATCTTAGATTTGACAGACTGACTAGGACTGTATTTTCTTTATTATTTTATGGTAGAGACTACTCCCATCATAGCTACAGGGCAAAGTAGGAGTGTTTCCAAACTCTGAAAATTGAATACAGGTTTTACAAATTGTACCCCTTGCGCTTGTGATACCATGCCTCCTCTTACACTAGCCTCGCGGCCTGGGCCACTAAGGAGCCTGACGAGGAACGATACTGTCTGTCAGTGTGGCCTACTGCAACAGGCTGCCTTTGATGTGCAAATGGCCCTCACGGCGGAGGACACAATGGTATTTTTCGACTCGTCCCTTCCATCGGAGATAGTTGTGGATGCAAGTCTGTTTGGTCTTGGGTCAGTCCTGACACAGGTTGATGCCAAGGGCGAGGTGAGGCCCATAGCAGTTGTCAGCTGCACCATCTCTGATAAAGAGCAAAGATATCCTTTAAATTGAGCGTGAGGAATTGGCAGTGCTATGGGGGTGCAGACATTTCCAGCTATACGTGCTGAGAAGGCCTGTGATGATGGTGACAGACCAAAAACCCCTGGTACCGATCATGGTGGATCGTCCTCCAAGCCCCCAGCCAGGATTCGGCGGTGGATGTTGGCTCTCCTGGTGCACGGGGTCTCGCTGGTGTACTAACCTGTCGCTAACAATGCAGAGGACTACTTGTCGAGGCACCCGCAGAAGAAGGTGGTTGGTGGAGAGAGAACTGCGGATGAAGTGGAGGAACATGTGCAAGTGATCATTGAGTCCACCACTCCAAACTCCATGCCCATTCAGGAGTTGGAAAAGGCGTCAGAGGAAGATGAGTGTTTTGGCCTCCTCTGAGGGGCCCTGCAAAAAGGGTAATGGAAAACCATACTGGGAGGCCTCAGCCAAAGACCCCAGGAGGCCTGCACTACAATGGAGCAATTGCGGAGAGTGTGGTACAAACTGGCTTTCTCAAGTCGGTCTGCTGTTAAGAGGGGCCAAAATTATGGTACCTGCAGATGGCCAAAACAAAGTGTACCCGAGATTGAAAGTCTGGTTTCAGGATCTAGAAAGGAAGGTGGAGAATTTAGTAACAGGATGCATATGGTGTCAGGTGGCAGCCCCGGCACAAAGAGAGCCCACAATTGTGTCCATGCCCTGAAGTTTACAGCCGTGGGAGACAGTGCATGTAGATTTTGGCTCAATAGGAAGGGACACACACTTGCTGGTGGTAGTTGAACAATGGACAAGGTACACAGAACTAGAGTTCCTGGAATCGGTGGCGTTAGGTGTCGTGGCGGCAACACTGGAAAAGGTATTTGGCACTCATGGCCTGCCCCAAGTGGTGTGCTCCGTGTAAGAGTGCAGATGGGAAAAGACCACTCTTGAAGCAGAATAACTTTAACCAGTAACTTTTTATTAAACTTCAACCTTACTCTCAAAGGGGTTCGAGCCCCCTGTGTTCACCTCTCTTCTCTTCTCGTTTTTTTTTAACAGACTTTGAATTGGGGAGTTTACGATTTTGGAATGTCCTTCTGTGGCAATTGACTCTGTTTGCAGTGCCTGAGCTTTGCTCCTCGGAGGCTACGACTTCATCTGACAGTTGGAATTAACCCTTTTCGATCAGAGTGTAAACGTGGCTCTTTTAACTACCTAGGGTCGGCTTCAGATAATCAGAAAGAATAATTGCTCCCCTCAGAGTCATTCAGACCATGAGCCCCTTTCAAAGTTCCCTTATAAATGTTCTTGCCTTTCTGTATAACAGTCTCTCTTCACAGTTCAAATTGCCCCTTTTAAGCGGTTTGACAACGGCCCTTTACCTCTCTTTGACAGCTCGAGGTTTCGTCTCTCCTCATCTCCTTTAGGCCCTCCGGCTCCTCAGCATGGCTGATGAAATCAGGTCTCGCCTCTCCCTTCTCTCCTTCTGTCGTTGGGAGATCGATTATCTCCGGAGTTCCTCGTTTGACCAACGTCTTTGTTGTTCGATCAGCCGCCTACTGCCAGCGCGGATCTCCCTAGTTTGTGAAGCCGCGTCGCTTCAGTCCGCTCCGTGAGAGACTCCACCCCTCCAACGGTGGGGGCCGAAGCGCAGGAGTGAACGGCGCTCAGCTGGTGTACTGAGCGGCTGGGAGACACAGCTGACTGATGGGCCGGCTTCGTTTCAAGTTCCGACAAAAGCCTCCCGGCATCGGTTACTTAGCGAACTTAACTTGTAAACTCTAACTCTTTTAAACGTGCTCAACGGAACTTATAGCTTAGTATACAGTCTCGTAATCAGTAGGCCCATTCATATGCGGCCACTTCTTCATGTGGGTCTCCTTCGTCCTCGCCGCTTCCAGCTGCCTGCAGAGCCCACCAACCAAAAAACAAAACAAAACATCAATACAAAAACCGGTATTGTTCTAAGAAAAGCACCCTTTCTTTTCCTTTCTTTTCTCATTGGAGCAGAGTCCTGACTTTCCCTGGAAGACCCTCCCATCACGACATCATCTCCTTCTGACATCACAATCCCCTCAGCTTTCCTGCCTTTCTGGATGACTTGCATCATCATTTAATTGGCTCTGATAAATGCTCTGATCCGCACCTTTCCCTCTAAAACTGTCACATTTCCCCTCCCTTAGGCCCTTACGCTCGGTAAGGGCATGTATCCTAGACAGGAAATCTGCTTGAGACATCTTGCTTCCAGATTGGTATACAGTCTGGAACGAATAAGGCTGCAACGACAGGAACCACCTCAGCACACAGGGGTTGGTCTCTTTGTTTCGTGACAACCAGACTAGTGGCGCATGATCTGTAACTAATGTGAACTTCCGGCCTAGTAGATAGTACCTCAAGGAGTCAATTGCCCATTTTACTGCAAGGCATTCTTTCTCTATCGTTGCATACTTCATTTCATGCGGCATCAATTTTCTACTAATAAATAGAATGGGTCGTTCATCCCCCCCTTTGTTCTGAAAGAGAACGGCTCCTATGCCTGTTCCCGATGCGTCTGTGTGTAGATAAAAAGGCACCTTAAAATCTGGGCAGTGAAGAACAGCTTTGTCCGATAGGGCGTTCTTGAGTGCCCTAAAAGCTCCTTCAGTTTCAGGATTCCTCCACTCCCTTTTTGGCGGGGCATTAGATTTCAACAAATTCGTCAAGGGTGTTGCAAGAGTTGAAAAGTGTGGTATGAACCGACGGTAATAACCCACAAATCCTAGAAATGCTCTGATCTGTCTTGTATTCGCTGGGAACTGTAACTGCTGGATGGCCTCTACCTTCTCTTGCTGCGGTCTGATGGTTCCTTGTCCCACACAATATCCCAGGTACCTGGTATGTGAGTTTGCAACATTTGTCTTCTTTGGATTTATGTGTAGACCTGCTCCCTTTAGGCTTCGAAAGATTGCCTCCAAATGTTTCAGGTGATCCGCCCAGGTTTGGCTATAAACCACAATATCGTCCAAATAGACCCCCACACATCTTCATGGCCTTTAATTAGGTGGTTCATCAATCTTTGGAAAGTGGCTGGGGCCCCGTGCAAACCAAAAGGAAGGACGGTAAATTGGAACAGGCCGTTGGGCGTAGCGAAAGCAGTTTTCTCTCTATCCCCAGGAAACAGAGGAATCTGCCAGTAGCCTTTGGTTAAATCAATCGTTGTCAGAAATTTTGCTTCACCCAGACTCTCTAGGAGGTCATCGATTCTTGGCATGGGCTATGCGTCAAATTTGGAAACCTCATTCAATCTCCGAAAATCCATGCAAAAACGGATGCTCCCATCTGGCTTTGGAACCATCACAAGAGGAGAACACCAGTCGCTATGGGAAGGTTCCACCACCCCTAGCCGAAGCATCTCTTGAACTTCTTTCTCCACAGCTTGCAACCTGGCCTCTGGTATTCTATATGGTCTTATTCGCACTTTGACCTCTGGATCAGTCGGAATGCGATGGCAAGTCAATGTCGTTTCTCCCAGGCACTGTGGAAAACAAATCTGCATAGAGAACCAACAACTCGGCCAGTTCCTTTTTTTAGACAGGTTCTAACTGTGAGTTGATGTTTAAAGCCTCCATACCAACTGCCTTCTCCGAAGTCGGTAGATACTCTGTTGCTCCCTCTTCCATGTTTATCATGGCAATCATTACGTCTGGTTCCACCCACTTCTTTAATGAGTTGACATGGTATGTCTGGAAAGGAATTTTATTATCAGGTTGGTGTACCTTATAGGTCACCGGTCCTAGCACCTTCTCCACCGTATACGGGCCCCTCCAAGAGGCTAACATTTTGTTTTCAGAGGTGGGTAGAAGTACAAGGACCTGATCTCCAACTTGGAAAGTACGCAACCAGGACTTTTGATTATAATACTGCTCTTGCTTCCCCACAGCTTGTTGCAGATTCTCCCGTGCCACCGCTTGAAGCTTCTCCACTCGTCTTTAACTCTGAAGCGTATTCCGTTATGGTGACCTCTGGGTGAGCTTGGTCCTCCCATCCTTCTTTTAGAATATCTAAGAGAGACCTCACTGGTCTTCCGAACAAGAGTTCAAACGGGGCATAACCCGTTGAGGACTGAGGTGTATTCCTTAATGTCATTAAAATCCATGGTAACAGTCTATCCCAATTTCTCTCTGCAGGTTGTACAGTCTTCCTCAACATCTGTTTTATTGTCTGGTTATATCTCTCCACTAGGCCATCTCTTTGGGGGTAATAAATGGCTGTTCTCAGTTGTTGAATGTGTAAGGTCTCGCATACTTGTCTCAACACAGCTGACATGAAGTTGCTGCCTCTATCTGTAACTATTTCTTTAGGAATACCCACTCTTGCTATAAACGGAACAAGGACATCACATATCTGTTGCGCAGAGGTGGAGCGTAATGGAAAAGCTTCGGGGTATCTGGTCGCATAGTCAACTATTACCAGCAGATATTTGTGACCTCTACTGGTGGGATCCAAGGGACCAACAATGTCCATTCCTATTCATTGGAAGGGTTCTAAAATCAGTGGCATTGACTGGATAGGGGCCTTGACTACATTTGCTCGATTCTTTTTTTGGCATTCCGAACACTGTTGGCAGAACCGTGCTACTTGACCATATACTCCCGGCCAAAAAAATCTTGCTAAAATCTTTTGCGTGGTCTTCTCTACTCCTAGATGACCTTCCCCTATTTGCAGATGGGCGACTTCAAGAACAGTTTGGTAATATTTGCTGGGTATCAATAACTGTCATAGGGATTCTTGGTTAGGACCAGTTGTCTGTCTATAATATAACCCCTTCTCCTTAACAAAACGTGGGTTCTTTCCACTCGTATCTAGTCCTATTGAGTCTCTCGCATGTTTCAGGAGGGGGTCGAGTTCTTGGGCCATACGAAAACTATCGCCTTGTTCATCTATTCTCCAGTCTATGGCGACAGGGCACATGTTCCTCGTGATCCACGCTTGCTTTTCTACCCTTCTCTGATTTTTACTTTTTCTACCTTTATCGGCTTGTGGTATCACTTCTTGGTTATAGAAAGGGGCCTCCTTTAACCACTGATTCTCAACCTTTCTAATTAGTCCTGGTAGATCAGGCACATCAGAGCCAATTAACAAGGGTTCTGGTAGCGTGGGCATTATTGCTGCCTTCACAGTCATCTGTTCCCCTGCTAGTTTAACCTGGATGTCTTTGACTGGATATCTTTTAACATCCCCATGCACACATCTGATGGAGATTCTTTCCTTCAGCCTCTCGACCCCACCTACCAGTTCAGGATTCACTGCCTTCTGCAAGCTCCCTGAATCCAGCATGGCTCTGGTAGGTCGTCCCTCGACCTCGGCTTCACATACATAAGGATACGTGATCTTCCGGCTTGGAGCAGCCTCATATTGGTTGATCTCCTTGGTTGTCTCAAGGACCCCTACCTCCATCGGCTCTGCTTTAGCCCTTCTGGGACACAGCCTGGCCAAGTGACCCCAATCACCGCACTCAAAGCATTGCGGTCCTTTTGCATTGAGGCTCGGTGGTCTGGTGATTTGAGAGGTCATCGGGCCTTCACTAATAGGCCGGAATCGGCCTCCTTTCCAGTCAGGTTTTTTAAGCATTGAATTGGGCCAACGAGAAGTGGACATAGGTCGAATGTTCATACCGGGGTGACTTCCTCCGGTCTTAGGAGTAGATGGGTAGAGCATTAGCTTCGCCTGTCCGGCCTTCTGATATGTAGAGGCAATATTGACTGCCTCAATCAAAGTGGGTCTGTGATGTTGCCTTACCTATCTCTGCATTGGAACTGGTAAAGCCTCGACAAACTGTTCCATTATGACCTTCTCGGCTACCTCATGAGTTGTTGAGGTGGTCGTTTGCATCCATTTTTCGCCTAATTCTTTTATCCTGTAAAACAGTTGGCGGGGTGTCTCCTCTGCCATGAGTTTAGCCTCACGAAATTTGATTCTGTAGGCTTCGTCGTCATGCCCAAGTCATTCCAGGACCACCCTTTTCATATCGGCATAGGCTGTGTCTCCTGCAGGGTTTGCGGCCTGATATGCGCTTTGCATCTCTCCGGTCATAAGTGGTGCGATGTAATGGCACCACCTCTCGGCAGGCCATTGTGCATTCCTGGCTACTATCTCAAAATTGACAAAAAAATGGACGGGGTCTTCACCACTGGAAAATTTCTGAAGGATTGACGTAGGCACAGGTGTATGGTTTCTCATGTTGGTAGCCTCTAACAACTGGGCCTGCTGGACTTGTAGCGCTTGTTGGAAAGTTTATCTGTCCGCTTGGGCCTGTTGGCTTTGAAGTTGTAGGGCCTGCTGCAACAACTGTTGGCCCTCACTCAGGGTCTTCATTAGTTCTTCCATTGTCTCCGTGTTCCAGTCTATCCCACCGCTGCCACCAAATTGTAAGAGTTAGGATGGGAAAAGACCACTCTTGACGCAGAATAACTTTAACCAGTAACTTTTTATTAAACTTAGAGTTCAACCTTACTCTCAAAGGGGTTCGAGCCCCCTGTGTTCACCTCTCTTCTCTTCTTGTTTTTTTTGACAGACTTTGAATTGGGGAGTTTAGGATTTTGGAATGTTCTTCTGTGGTAATTGACTCTGTTTGCAGTGCCTGAGCTTTGCTCCTCGGAGGCTACGACTTCATCTGACAGTTGGAATTCACCCTTTTCAATCAGAGTGTAAACGTGGCTCTTTAACTACCTAGGGTCGGCTTCAGGTAATCAGAAAGAATAATTGCTCCCCTCAGAGTCTATGACCCTCATTCAGACCATGAGCCCTTTTCAAAGTTCCCTTATAAATGTTCTTGCCTTTCTGTATAACAGTCTCTCTTCACAGTTCAAATTGCCCCTTTTAAACGGTTTGACAACGGCCCTTTACCTCTCTTTGACAACTCGAGGTTTTGTCTCTCCTCACCTCCTTTAGGCCCTCCAGCTCCTCAGCACGGCTGATGAAATCAGGTCTCGCCTCTCTCTTCTCTCCTTCTGTCGTTGGGAGATCGACTATCTCGGAGCTCCTCGTTTGACCAACGTCTTCGTTGTTCAATCAGCCGCCTACTGCCAGAGCGGATCTCCCTAGTTTGTGAAGCCCCGTCGCTTCAGTCCGCTCCGGGAGAGACTCCACCTCTCCAACGGTGGGGGCCGGAGCGCAGGAGTGAACAGCGCTCAGCTGGTGTACTGAGCGGCTTGGAGACACAGCTGACTGACGGGCCGGCTTCGTTTCAAGTTCCGACAAAGGCCTCCCGGCGTCGGTTACTTAGCGAACTTAACTTGTAAACTCTGACTCTTTTAAACGTGCTCAACGGAACTTCTAGCTTAGTATACAGTCTCGTAATCAGTAGGCCCATTCATACGCGGCCACTTCTTCATGTGGGTCTCCTTCGTCCTCGCCGCTTCCAGCTGCCTGCAGAGCCCACCAACCAAAAAACAAAACAAAACATCAATACAAAAACCAGTATTGTTCTAAGAAAAGCACCCTTTCTTTTCCTTTCTTTTCTCATTGGAGCAGAGTCCTGACTTTCCCTGGAAGACCCTCCCATCACAACATCATCTCCTTCTGACATCACAATCCCCTCAGCTTTCCTGCCTTTCTGGATGACTTGCACCATCATTTAATTGGCTCTGATAAATGCTCTGATCCGCACCTTTCCCTCTAAAACTGTCACACTCCGACAGACCGTCATTTCAAGAGGAGAGTTTCGTCCAGCTCATGAAGCAGTACAGGATCCACTATCGGAAGATAATGCCGACCCGGCTGAGAGCAAACCGTGAAGCGGAACGCTTCATGAGGACCCTCAACAAGGTGTTCCGCATTGCCCATGGCCAAGGACAGTGTCTCAAAAGGGCTCTCTATCAGTTCCTAAGGGAGTATTGGGCACCGGGGTTGCGCCGGCGAAGGCCATGTTCGAGAGATGCCCGAGAGGTCTGCTGCCAGAAACTGGGGACTAGAAGCCAGCAGAGATTGAGGATGACAGAGAGGCTGAGGAAGGAAGAGCCAGGAATGAAGGTGAGAACATCCGAAGAGGGCTCATGGCTCATCAGATGGTGCTGGGAGATGAGGTGATGGTGAGAAACCGGCACCCCCAGGGGATGCTGTTGCTTCCGTATGAACCCAACCCCATGGGCGTGATGGCAGTAAAGGGATCAATCGTAACAGCATCCAACGGAAATGCCACAGTCACGAGAAATGCAAGCTTCTTCAAAAGGATCAGGGAGAGCAGGCAGCCAAGCATTTCCCCCAGAGAAGGGTGTGCCTAAGAGTCTGACGAAGGTGGAGGGATTTACCGTTCTCATATCTTCCTGGACTAGGAGGAAGCATGTGAGGAGAGGCTGAGCTGGGAAGGGGGCTGGCGTAATCCGCAACGTGCTCTGAGGGGGAGACTTGTCCACCTGAAAGACTATATGCTGGACACATGAAGTAGGCGCTGGACGTTGCTCGGAGTGATTCAGTTGCTGTGTCGTTATTAATTGCGAATGTTACGTTGTGGCAGGGTTTTTCACTGTTTTGTTGTTATGAAAAAAGGAGGAGTGTGGTGTGTTACTTTAAGATACACATGCGACGGAGTGACGCAACTCCGTCGCGTGTGAATATACAGGGCATTCCCGTGATGCAAGAGAACAGCTTGTCCTGAGTAGTCTCTGGGACCGGGGGGCTTGCGGTGTGCCAGGCCCTATGGGGCACATTCCAAACTTTGCAACATCCATAGCTCTCTAGTGTTAAGCCTTCTCAGAACACAAGATTATTGAGGAGAGAAGGCATGTTTCTGTCTATTGGTTTAACTTCCTGAAGTTGGAGTGTGCATGCAAGCTGTAGACGAACAGGTGTAGACAGTTTTGCGAACTGTGGTGTTCTGGAGTTTGTTGCCTATTTGCAGTTCTGACCACGACCCCAGGACTGGAATACAGCAGCACGTCACAGCGTGCTTTATACAAGAGCACTGGAACAGGTGGCAAATATTGAATGGCATTGTCCTTAGGGATTCTCTACAGTGGTTGACAGCTGCATCCAAATCAGATGAAGTTGAGGCTGCATGAATCAACAGCAGGATTTGTATGCGTGAAGTCATACTGGGAAGCGAATACAGTAGGGAGCGCTTAGGTTTGCCTTGGAGCACAATCACAAAAGGATCTTAGCAGTCTTTGGTAAAGAGCAGAAAGAAGGCGATTAAAGGGGGGAACTTATGAGTGCATGTGTCACTGTAACGTCTAGGAGCAGGATATTATGGGAAACACAGGTAGGTCTTAGACAGAATAGGGCAGGTTACATTGAAGAATACCTAGGAGGGTATTGGAGTGGGTAATTACTGCACGGTTACCATACAAGACATTCCAGAGCAGCTATGGGCATAAGAAGAATGGACAGCATGGAACAATATCGTAATGAGGGACACTGGGGAGCAAAATTGCAATAAGGAATAGAAGTCACCATGAGGGAAACCTATGATAATAAACTGCAGTGAGAGACACGTAGGGGCAATATCACAGTTGGGGGTGGGGACACCCAGGAGCACAAATCTCACCAAGCGACACCCAGGAGAAAAAATCAGACAGGGAGCACAATCACAATATGGAAAACAAGTCACAGTCGGGAACACCCAGGAGCAGAGTCACAGTAGGCACAGTGGGGGCACATTTGGGAGCAAGGCCACAATGTGAAACAAAATTACTGGGTGTGGGCGGAACACCTTGAAGCAAAATCACAGTAAGGAAATCCTGGAGCAAAATCACAATGTGAAAGTGGTGGGGGGACAAATCCTAGTGGGGCACTGTCCTGGAAGTAACGCTGTCAGTGGTCGGTCCTAGAGTGAGCAGTATACGACATAGGCGACACAGCCACCAGACATGGCTTTTTTCCGGCTGCCTGGGAAAGGCTGCCATGAGAGGTGAATCAGATCTGTTGTTGGAGTTGCAATGGCTGCTGGAAGGGGATTATGGATGGTGCGAACATTGCAGCTAAAAAGGCCCTGAATGTTTTAAACTTCACCCAAAAACGAACCAGGGGTCGAATGAGGTCCCCATTTTGACAGTGATAGCTATGGTCTTGTTCTGTTTTCGGTAGCTTCTTATTTTGCCCGTTTCTTATCCTCAGGCCGAAGTAAGCATTTTATGTAAGAAGTATCTTCTTAAAAGCTCATTTCATTTACTGAATAATTTGTTTTCCCATATAGGTCTATAAATGAAACAAATTTTTAATCTGCGCAAACCTACATTTTCCAAGGGACCTTGCTGAAAACCTCCGACATTCAGAACTTAATTTGTGTTTTTCCCCCAGGGCTAAACCCAGCGACCTATTTGTGATCAACAGCTCTTATCGGCTCTGACGCAGTTCAATTACGATGTGGTGTTTTACAAATGTATTTTATTAACTATCAGTCAGTCACACAACAAGCAACAGTTTGAGCCAAGCCAGTGCTGGAGTGCCAGTTATTACAGTGAGATGGATTACAGTGGGCTGGCCCTGGTCATGCCAGCCCACTGCTCTAATCAACTTAAATTGCATTGGCGCTGCTTTTAATTACTGGCAGCACTGCCTGAACAGGGTGGGTGGCTTGGGTGTAGTGCAGGCATCAGCAAAGCGGCTATGGTATTAGGTTCAACTCACTAGTTCAATGGGCAGGCGGGCATGCACATGTATGCGTGCCAGTATCAATCGAATGTTCGATTTTCTGTGCTTCTGTAGATAGAGGCACTTAGCGAGCACATGTAGGGCCTTGTTAAGCTTGACACTTCCCCTTTTTTTTCTGATATGCAGCCAGCATGAGGCAAACTAATATGCACGTGTGTGCCATGCCGCCAACTCACACTGAGTCTTACACACACACTGGCACATGACTGCTTATTGTCGACCAGTGCCATTAGTGGAGTATAATAATTTGTCAGCACGGAGAGGACAAGAAAACAGTCATTAGGTTACAGCACCAACAGAGGTGTAAGATTAGTGAAAAGTCCACTGCGACGGAGTGCCCGTGCTGAGTGCACTGCAGCTGAGTGTAGACTACAGAAAATCTTCCAGAGGCGTTTGACAGGGAAGTTCATCATGTATGTTTTGTTTAGTGCATTTGGTTAATCAATAAAACCTTTAGCACCTTAGAGAAAAAGAGATAAAACTGATTTTCAAATACAGGGCCTCATTTCCGATACTGGCGGTAGCCGTGCTGGTAAAACCGGTACGGCTGCCGGCGGTATCATTTTTTTCCGGCGCCCACGAATGGGCAATTACTAGGTCATTACGACCTTGCCGGACCCGGTGATTGCCCATTCGCCGGCGCCAGAAAAAAATGCTCCCCATTCCCATTTGAGCACCGTAATTGTTAAAATATATCTAGAAATATCATAAAGTGCACAGCTGGACCTGAGTGCAGACTATCGCCGAATTCACTTAAGTGGCTAGGTTCATAGGCACAAAAAAGTATTAAAATAGGCGGAATGCCTCCTTCCAAATATAAAATGCTGCCGTAGATTCGGCACCAGAAAATTAATTCAAAACTGATCCGTCTCTATAAACTCTATAGTTGGGGTAAGGGCTTTGTAACCCTTTAGATACACACTGTTTAATTTTGGGCAGCCCATAAGGATATGCCGAGAAATTTCAATCGACAAATTACATAAGCAACAAAGTCTGTCCTAATATGGAGTCCCTACCCAGCTGCAAGTGTTTTCCCTTGTGGGTAGAATATTAAACCTCATATTAGTAACACATCTATCCTTTCAACTGCCTGCAGCATGATTTAGTTAAATAGGTGCACAGTAAATTAGGGCGAAAACCTTGACTACTATATATCACAGTGTTTTTTTTTAACGAAGATTATTCAAATTAACGTCTGCGTCACAAACATTAGTTCTGTTTTTCAATATATTAAGTGCATTGGGAAGATCTATCAATTGCCAATATTATTCAGGTGATCCATTACTGTTGCCCGAAGTTCCAACAAAAAGGGGTTTGTTTGTGCCAAATTATATGGTTTGGCAATTAATCCCAGTAATCGTTCTACCGTCAGATGGGGAGAGTGGAATGACAATATCAATTTACAACACTGAAGTAGCCATAGGGATCTCAGAGAGGGGATTCTAAGCTCGCCAAGTATGGAACGTAGAAGCATTCCCTCCAGTTTTTCCAGCCACAAAATTCTACATTCGGGGAGTACAGTAAGACCGTATAGGATGCCAGGAACTATACTAGTCCTGTATATGGAAATAAGGCCTTCTATATTAAAACCACCCTTATAGATAATATATTTTTTTCAAACCACCCATTTATTTTAAACTTTAGGCATAATAAAATCACCATAAAAGTTGCGTTGCGGACAGGATTTGACCAGGACCTCAATATATATATATTTCTCTACTACTTCAAGAGGTTTCCCATCAACTGTCTTCCTAAAAGGGATTTTATTCCTTGTTCCACTACCAATAATTATAACTTTAGTTTTACTAATATTGATTTTTAGATGATTCTTATTCGTATACGAAAATAAAGCATCAATAGAGTGTTGTAAGCCAGTGGGGGTGTAATACAGTAACACTGTATCATCAGCATATCCTGAACATGCCACTGGTTCACCCCCAATGGAAGGAGGGAAGTTACGGGCAGCTTCAATCGCAAGATCCAGGTCTGAAATATACAAATTAAAAAGCAGGGGTGCAAGTACACACCCCCTGCTTAAGACCGCTATTGGTAGGAGTATGTTGTGTTACTTGTCCTTCTTGATTAACACGCACTACCTAGCATCAATTCCCCAAGAACGCATTTTTGCCGATAAACAAGGGTGGGACACTGAGTCAAATGCTTTGGAAAAAAAGCAAAATGAAGGTTTCCTGGAGACCTGCTGTCTCAGCCATAACACAAAGTAGAGGTAGAGCGCATATGTAATGTAGAGTAGCATGACCTTTACTGAATCCTGTTTGGAATTTGTGTATGAGGCCTTTTTGTTCAGCCCATTTATTCTGGTTTTGTTAGGGGCATTGTAGTAAATAAATGTTGACTGCTGTCTAACATGGTGAAGAGCATGATTACGCCGGTCTCCTTTCTTAAATAATGTTACTAATATAGACTCCTGCCAGCTAGTCAGGATCAGGCCGTTACCATAATATAACGGAAAAGGCGCTCCAGTATTGTGGCAAAAAAAATAGGGTTGGCCGTAATTATCACATTTACCGCCCTTGGGTTCTTAAGCCCCTTAATGATGTCTGATATATCAGTGGTCTAAAAGTCAAATTCCACACTCACTATAGGCTGCCATATTTCAGTATCATGGGCACTGAGTTCATATCATAATGTAGATTAGTAATTGCTTTGATCTAACTAGACTCCAATATTGAATTATCTTCATGGGATGACTGTCCAGCTGTGTAGTTCCTGATCAGAGTCCAAAATGTCTTGTTATCATAACTTCTCAATAGTTTAAATCACAACATCCAGTTAACATTGGTAACTGAGAATGTATGGGCTCTGAGCCAATTCTTGTAACGCGTAGAGATACTAACCAATTGCCTCTCCCTTTCCTCAAAAGATAAAATCAAGTTATTTTTAACCAATGCTCTAGCCCGGCGATAGGCCCTTTTTTTAATCATGCATTATGATGTCAAACTGGCCCTTTTGAACACAATTCACATTGCGAACCTTATGATTCAGGCATAATCATTTTTCCAAAGTGCTCTATTGTCAGCCTAAAATCCCAGTTGTTATCATCCAGCCATTGCACCATGGGTAAGCAATTGTCACTAATATACCTGGTTGGTCTTTTTATATTGACCTCAGTCCATATAATATGATTTCCCTGAATGTTAATCAAGACCTTAGTATCAATATGTTCCATTTTGCGATGATTATGCAATAATTGCAATCACCTGAGTACAGCATGGTCACTCACTTTCGTCTGACATATCTCCATTTCACTACATCCCAACCATAGGTCAGAGTCCATAAAAACATAATCCAAGCAGGAAGGTTCTCGACCATTACATGTGACCCAATAAGGGAGACCCAATTGGAATCTCTAGTTGTCTGCCTTATGTTCTTCCCTCAGTAATCAACTTTAGTGTGGATTGCTGAATACAGTCCATCAGTTTAGTAATGATTTTGTCTGCATTTTCCTATCACTTTACTATAGCAAAGCTCTATGTTCACTGAACAGACAGTCAAAATGCTCCACTTGACACCTATAGAATCAGAGAAGAAATTGATAATGAGGATGATGTGTTTAAAGAAGCAGTTAAACATTTGACGTCTCATTTCACTGCACAACTACTGTTATTTGAATTGACATTGGTAATTCGCGGAACTGCTATGCGTCACACAAACATGACCCCCATGAATTGGTGAGAGCAGCAGATGCAACCACAAATATGTTGGCACTGCAGTGGTTGGGGGCAGCAGTGGTCAGCGAGCTGACACTCCGACTTGGCACAGGCGAGCTAGACAATATTTGGGTCCTGGCTCTTACTTATTATCATACTAAGCACTGCAGAGAATATAACATGTAGCTGCGTGTGAACGGGCGAACTTGATGTTGTCCAACAATTCAATCAGCCACCATGAACTGAAAGTTAGTTCACTATAAGCAGACTGGTGGCAACGCGGATGTATGGAAAACCTTCCCTTGCACAGTGCCGAGGGCTGGCTCCTTCCCACAATGTACACCTTACCTAACCCTCCCACTCGAATGTGCCTGTGCAACCATTTAAAGTGAACATAGAATCAGGCCACATATTCGAGTCACCCTCCAGACGTGTATACTACACAGATTTATTTTTATTAACGCGTTAACGTAGTTAAAGAATAAACTTTGAACACTATGAAAACAAAAGAAAGATAAACCATACATTATTCATAAAGACAGATTTACTCTTAAACATCGACCTTTGATAACATACTAATAATATAAAATAGCAAAAATTGGTAAGTTGTCATCCCCTGTCATCAGAGATGACCAAAAATGTTAATTTCTAAAATCCTCCTGATTTTTACAAAATCTCCCAATCATATAATATCTGTCAGCATTCTGGGTGCTGGCACACCTACTTCTCGCCAAGTGCGTCCTTTCGGTGCACCTGCAGTGCAAACAGGCTTATCTCCCTACTACAGGGCTATCCGCCGTCGTTCCCCTTTGCACTCCATACACCGGCTCTCTCATTGCAAAAGCCGGAATGCATTTGAAGGCAGAACACGGTTCTGTGAACGCTGGAGGTTGCCAAGGAGATTTTGGCATCCTCTACACTTTCCGCATCATGAATCCCGTCCAGGGAGCAGCATCGGGAGCAGTCATGTGATAACGGGTACTTAGGCTCCACCCGCTACTCCGATGCTTCTGATTTCGTGTAGTTCGCTTTGATTCATTTTCCAGTTTTTGACTCTCGGATTACCTTTTTACAGAACCCTAGCCTGTACCTCGACCTTGCCTTGTCCTTTGCTTGCTCCTACAACTCCATGGTAACAACCTTCTTTTCACTACAGGATTCCTTTGCCCTACGGATTGTACCTTGCAACTGACTAACGCAGACTCGGAACGCTACCTGGACTGCCTCGCCTCTCGTATCTACTTACAGTATTTGCCTGCCTGTTGCTGACCAATTTTTCATCTGGATTTCCTTCTTGTGGTGCAGAAAAAGATATTGCGCTCATAGTTCTTGTTACCTGTGCATGGACTAGAGACTTTCATTGGTGTGCATTTACATTGCCATTAGGGATCCTCATACCAGTGGGTTAGGTGGCTCTCCTCCGACTAGAGACTGATTGCCACTCTGCTGGTAAGGCATCCTTGTGCCGTCGGGACAGTCTGTTTGCTGGATTGTTCATTGTGCATCACGTGCTGAACGAACCTTGGACCGCACCTTCTTTTGTCCAGCAAGTATTCCATGCACGGTAAGCCTTGATATCTATTCCTATCACTCCATAGGTCCCAACCCTTGTTCTTGTATCAGTAATTCCTGACTGTGTATTGCAGTTACGCCAGTTGCATTCAAGAATGGGACTTTAAAAGGAAGACCTCCTCTCCTAGATTCCTATTGTGTATCCCTCACAGGTTAGCCCTTCACTTGTGTGGTTATTGACTTCTGCTTAGTGTTTGTTTTCTGCTCCGTTGATTATATTAATCTTTTCCTCTGCAGCCTATGGTTTTCGTGTTGTGTCCTTTCTTCCAAGTAATAGATCCCTCTGTATGTAATCAATTCATCCAGAGGTTACATTGGTAGGAAGAACCCGTTGCCTACACTATGAGTTCAACTGCTTTGGAAGACTAGTCTTTAGACTAGTCTCTTCAGGACAAGGCAGTTCTAACAATATCTTTCTTCATTAAGTACAAAACAATTAACATGGAAACCCTGGAGCATTTATATAGTATTACTGTCAAATAATCGACAAAGCCTAAGCTCCCTTGCACCAATTACCTCATTAGTTCCCAACCGATTATGCGTAAATATAAGACAAAGTTCAGCTACTTCACCACCCTCCTTTGGCAGAGATGTAAACTGTGCCCTAGTAAAACACGGTTCACTGTGACTTTATCTAAAACGTTTTTTCGATGTTTTTTAAGAATAAAATCCATTGAAAAAAATCACACTTTTTATTTTTTATTTTGGGGGTCCCCACCCCCAAGCTCCATGTTTCCATATTTTTTTAACCACACCCTAATTTCCAACGCACCCGTTTTAACTCCTTATCTCCACCCCATATATATATATTTTTTTTTGAAGAATCAGGGTTTTTCGATGGATTTTTTTCAGTTAAACAATCTATTGAAGCAACATTTTCGGTCAAATCACTGGATACCGTAAAACATGTCTTCCCAGTGGATGAAAATGAAAACCATATTCCCTTTTTAACTTCTACCTTTCCTAGTTCTACAGACAAACAAGGTTAACACTCCTCAGGTATACTAAACAGAGAGGATGCCCTATGTGCTGAAAAATTCAATAAATGTGTTCCAGAAAATGCATGCTGAGGGCCAGAGAGTGTGTTCTTATTAAAAATATATAATTTTATTCTGTTACAATTTCATAAAATACATCATTTTTGAACAATTATAAGACAACAATTCATTTCTAATCAACATATATTTTTGTAAACAAAAGATATTTTGTGCAAATAGCGCATTTTTGTGTAAACATCTCCTATGTGTATATCACTAACACACTATTCTACCATTCATCTTCACAATCAAATCTAATTTGTATAGAGACATTCTAAATAACTTTTACAGTAGTTATCTTCCTACTTTTACAGTCCACCATTATGTATCAACTATAAGTATCCAAGAATATTCTAGTAGTATTCCTCTCATCATTGGATTTTCTTTTGTATAGTTTCGACTTGACATCAATTGGCCATATTTTAAATGTTAAACTCTTCGAAGGCCGACATATATAATGTTGCATAATTAGGGGCAAATGCTGCCCCCATCGCAGCACCTTTAATCTGCATAAAAAGCAAATTCTTAATGCGAAAGAAATTTTTTGTCAACGCAATCTCTAAAAGCTCAACTAAGAAGTCACTAGGTTCTGTATCTTTGTCTGCCCTTTTCGCTAAGCATTTCTTAATGTCTCTTAATGAGTAATTGCGGAATGTTGGAATATAAAGATTCGAAATCAAGAATCAGAACTTTTTGCAAAGCTGCAAAAAGAAAACTTTTTCTAAATGGACGTTTAAAAGGTACAAATGAGATTGCCTTGCTTTAAAGATATTGTTAACCCTGACCTACTGCATGGTGCCCCCTTTGGGGGCTTATAATTGCTTGAACTGACAGGAATGTACAGTAAGGGGGTTTTCTTGGTTTCTATTTGAAGACAGTTGGGGACTTAGTGGCCCAATTTTAACAATGGTAATTCATTTACCCCTGTTTTTTGCATTAGGAGGTTAACTAACCCCGAGCATCTTGGGTCTGAGTTTATAACAAAATTGAAGTTTCCTCCCCATTTATGAAATAACGGTAGCATACTGAGGGAGCTCAGAGATTGTGTTTTTAACAATGTTGTTTGTCCATGTTTTTAAGCATTATTTAATGTTTTAAATCATGGTGGTGTTGTTGGTTTATATGTTGTAGCACTGATAGAGCATTTGAATAAGTCTACTAATCCTTAAGAAGACGTTGACCAATGCTTCTATAAAATCTGGCCAATTGATGTCAAGTCGAAACTAAACAAAAGGAAATCCAATGATGAGAGGAATACTACTAGAATAATCTTGGATACTTATAGTTGATACATAATGGTGGACTGTCAAAGTAGGAAGATTACTACTGTAAAAGTTATTTAGTATGTCTCTATATAAATCAGATTTGATTGTGAAGATGAATGGTAGAATGGTGTGTTAGTGATATACATATAGGAGAAATGTTTACACAAAAATACGCTATTTGCACAAAAAATCTTTTGTTTACATAAATATATGTTGATTAGAAATGAATTGTTGTCTTATAATTGTTCAGAAATGATGTATTTTATGAAATTGTAACAGAATAAAATGATATATTTTTAATAAGAACACACTCTCTGGTCCTCAGCATGCGTTTTCTGAAACACATTTATTGAATTTTTCAGCACATAGGGCATCCTCTCTCTTTAGTATATATTGAACTCACCCCAGATGCCCATGTAGGGGTCCCCACCTTTGTTTTTGGATTTAAGAGCAGCAACTTTTTGCTGTGTGGGAAGACGGTGCTTTCACCTTTTTTTCTGCTTAGCAGTGAGGTTTGAATGTATCCCTCACAGCAACTCTGTCTTCTCTCGAAGTGGGAAAGCGTCCTGTGTACATTATGATCATGGCTGCATCGGATGCAGTTTGGTTTAGTGAAGTGCAATTGGCAGAGGTAATTAAAGGGCCATCATATTTTGAGACGCTACAGGTAAACAATGTCACAGGGAATTACCTAAACATTTCTAGTGAAAGTATTATTAGGCTCAAAAAGAAGACATTTCGTACAGAAATGCACAGCCATCTTCTCACTGAATATTTAAAGAAAAATATAATCCCTATCGGCCTATTGGTTGGCAATGAACCTTGCCTTTTTGTAGATGATGCAGAATACAAACATGCATTTTCAGGCATTGGTACCAAATGCAGCAGGGATTGGATGTCATTGATGATAAACACAGCTATAAAAAAGAGTATGTTAGTAGAAGAAGAAATTCAGAAAGCTGAATTAGCCTTTGTTACAGACAAAACCATATTGTATAGCAAAGAAAAATTAGAAACTATCGAAAAACAAGTGAATGAGTTCATCAAAATAACAACAACTAAAAAGATGGAAAAATTGGCTAAGGATATCAAGAATTTCTCCAAGGAGCTAGCATATCCCTATCTGAGCCCTGACTATCAAGGACCACAATATTGGAAGGACCAAGACAATAGCACTATGGGTGCACCCACCAGAACTAAGCGAGTGACCTTCTCTGGCACGTCTTCAGATGACGGAGATGGTAGCCAAAGGGGCCAAAGAGGCAACCAGTACAACCCTAGACAGAGAAATAGAGGGCGTGCGAGGGGAGGCAGGAGAGGATTCCAGAATTTCTTCCCCTTTCCCCCGTACGGCTATCCCCAAGGGTTCAATATTCAAGGTCAAGGTTTGCCTTTTCCTCCCCAGGAACTCCCTTTTCTACCTCAGCAGGTAGGACCACCGCCTTTACAAAATTTATTCGAAACAAGAAGAAAGTCTTACAGAAGGTAAGTTCACCTTCTTCAGTATTTAATCTCTCTAATAGAACACTTTCAATAGAAGAAAGTTCACTTTTGGAAAAGGGCTTCTCCTTTATCCCTATGAAGAACCCAAGCCAGATGGAGACAGAAATAGAATTACGAGCCTTCTTGCGTAAAGTTAGACTTAAAGATTTATTTGGTGCTAATGAAACAAATAGTCAAATGATAGGGGCTAATACCCCCATTTAAACCAGCTTCCTCCTTTATCCCCACTTTGAATATGATTTCAAAGGAGACAGCAACCTTTGAAAAAGCCATATTACGGGACTTTGGGGCCATCTATGAAAAGAAAAATGGTGAAAAAAACAGAACATAGTTTCAATTTCTCCAAAACAGATTGGAAATGTCTGCAGTCTTTAAGAAATGACAAATCTGTGGTAATTAAGAAGGCCGACAAGGGAGGAGGAATAGTTGTTTGGGATGCGCATAAGTATGATGAAGAAATGATGAGGCAATTAAACAATACTGATATATATGTCAAACTACAAGGTGATCCTACGGAGTCCATTTTGAAGGACATTAGAGAATTATGCAATACAGCTCTAGAAAAGGGTGTGCTAAACAAAAAATAATTTTTGTTCTCAACTCCTAACAAGACGAGGACTCCTTTAATATATATTTTGCCAAAAATACATAAGAGTACAACTAATCCCCCGGGAAGGCCCATCG
Source organism: Ambystoma mexicanum (assembly GCF_040938575.1). NCBI lineage: Eukaryota > Metazoa > Chordata > Amphibia > Caudata > Ambystomatidae > Ambystoma > Ambystoma mexicanum. The sequence goes on along the minus strand of NC_090928.1, from coordinate 623,366,491 downwards.
TATCCCTGTGTGGGTCTATTCTAGAACCCATTGGTCAATATCTGGACTTTTCTTTAAAACCCTTGGCCAGATTAACACCTACCTACTTACCGGATTCCACCGATGTGATCAGAGCTGTGGAACTATTACCTTTTAACGTGGATAGTGACCCTTTGATCACTCTTGATGTCGAGTCTTTATATTCCAACATTCCGCAATTAGACTCATTAAGAGTAATTAAGAAAGGCTTAGAGAAAAGGGCAGACAAAGATACAGTACCTAGTGACTTCTTAGTTGAGCTTTTAGAGATTGTGTTGACAAAAGAATTAGCATTCTATGCAGATTAAAGGTACTGCGATGGGGGCAGCATTTGCCCCTAATGATGCAACATTATATATGTGGGCCTTAGAAGAGTGTAACATTTTGGTAGACCACAATCCTTTCACAAAAGCGTTGAAATTCTATAAAAAGATTCCATTTTTGGATCTACTGATTAAAGAAGCCAATGGAGTTCTATTGGTGGATTTATATAAGAAAGAGTCAGAAAGGAACACCATCTTCCATAATGAAAGTTTCCATTAACAGGCGCTTAAATCCAATATCCCATATGGTCAGTTTCTTAGAGCCCGCCGAAACTGTTCCCAATTAGAGGACTTTGGAAAACAATCTAATATTATTGAAAACAGATTCTACTTAGAAACTCCAAAAAAAGAGCCAGATACCAACACCCGGAGATGATATTATCTAAAAAAAGATAATGAACAAAGACCATTAAATGATCAACTTGTATGTGCATTAACATTCAATACACATCAAAGTAAGGTAAAAAAGATTATAGCCAAGCATTGGCATTTGCTTCAACTTAATCTACCTACCGTAGCCAAACCTATGTTTGCCTTTAACAGGGGAAAGAATATAAAAAAATTGGATATGCAAAGCAGATAGGAGTAGTATACAGGACAAACAACCATTAATTACTACTCTTTGGGGTATGCCAGTAGTTCTAGGCCATTACCCCTGTGGGGGATGTTGCAATTGCAACCTCACCACATCCTGTAAAAACATCACTATCAATAAGAGGACTTGGGCCCTGAGGGATCATACTACGTGCAATAGCAGTAACGTTATCTATGCTATTGTATGCCCCTGTGGTAAAACATACATAGGTAAGACATCGAGGCCAGTGAAATTAATAAACACTGAACATAGATCAAAACTAAGGAATAAACAGCTTAATGCTTGTGGCATATTTTTTAGAATTTAATCATAACCCTGATACCCTAAAATGGTGGGCCATTGAGAAAGTAAGAGGCACCGATCTAGCAAACACTGTGAAAAGGCTTTTGCAAAGGGAACAATGGTGGATCTACCATACCAAAAGTTACACTGACAGGCTTAATTCACAGGAGGAATGGAGTTAATAGATCTGCTGTGGTTACACTCCTGTCTTTAGTAATGCTGCGAAATATCATACACCGGTTTTGGCGGCCCTGCTGTTCCCTAATGATACAATAGACATTCAGACGTATGGACACATCGGCTTGTTTGCCTTTTGACGATAAGCAAGTCCTTCTTAGATAGTGACGATTAAAAGGAGCTGCTCTCTCTTTTTACGCAACAGCTGTTAGCCCCTTTCTCTCTTTCTTCAGGCAACAGTAGTTAGCCCTTCTATATCTATTTCTTTTTCTTTATTATCTTTATTTCTTTTTCCCATTTAATGAAACGTTGTTGGCTATGTGCAGCACGCTGAGAGTAAGGAGGCTGTCCCAGGGTTTTTTCAAACGTAAGCCGCTACCTGGGCTGCTTTATTCAGTTTATTTTATTCAATCTATTTTCATTTTTTTATTTTTTATTTATTTATTTCCTTTTCCTTTTTATAATCTACATTAATGATTATACTTCTTATTCTTATTTTTTGACTAACTTGGGTTGTCCTTATCTTTAAGCCTTTATCGTATTCCACCTTTATGCATTAGAGAGCGTTTTTGCTAAATTCATCTTGAAGAAATAGTCCATTTTTTTTTCTATGAGTGTACCCTGAGCTTGGGTTAGACTGAGGTAATGCCTAGTCCTCTTTCTATCTCCTTTATGATTGAAGGAGAAGTCGCGCGATTGGCAGATTAGAATGCAAGTTCCCCTTTAAAAGGAAACAGGAAGTAAACCTAATGTCCAGTTTGGAACAGCTGACTGCCGCGGTTCTGTTTCTCTGCCGTTTTTCGTGTGTTTCTGAGTAGGCGAGGCCCTTGTTTTTGAAGCCAGCATTCAAGGTATGCTAACCTAGGACCCCTTCTCACATACGAATTCTGATGCTATACAAAGGGCTAAGTCTATTGACTATCCTTCTTCTTCTTTCCCACCAACTTCCCCTTTTTTTAGTCAAATACTGGTGGGTGAATTTGACAGCGGGGAAGCAAGTGTGTCCCAGCGCGCTAGAACACTTTTTGAAGGTAAAATGACCCTTTTCATGTAAAAATCTATACTAGCAATGGAAATACTTAAAGCACCCTTTCTCAGACGAATTCTGATGTTAAGCAAATGGAAATGGAATAATGGGATATGTAGTTTCACACATTAGAAATAATAAGTCCATTGACTATTCTTCCTTCTCTTCCGTCCTCTTTCTCTTGGTAGTTATTTACTGTTGAGCGAATTCGGTAGCAGGGAAGCAAGTGTGCCCCAGTTCGGTCGAAACTTATTTAAGGTAAAATGACTTTTTTTCTATGCAAAAATACACACTAACACTGGAAAGACCAAAAGCACAACAGTACTATACCGTTCTTGTTAATCAGATATGGTTCTACACCGTTTTTTGCCAACTAGAGATACACTATGCTTCAGCTAACATTTATCTATTTTATGCTGTTATATTCAAAGGAATTGTATTTAGAGGAACACTTTGCCTTTGAGGTGGAGCTATAAATATTTCACTCGCTTACTGAACGCTAGTGGAAAGACACAGTGGGAAACCACGGGAATTGGAAATTTTTGCAAAGCAGCAAAAAGAAAACTTTTTCTAAGTGGACGTTTAAAGGTACAAATGAGATTGCCATGCTTTAAAGATATTGTTAACCCTGGCCTTCTGTATGGTGCAGCATTTGGGGGCTTATAATTGCTTGAACTGACAGGAATGTACAGTAAGGGGGTTTTCTTGGTTTCTATTTGAAGACAGTTGGGGACCTAGTGGCCCAATTTTAACAATGGTAATTCATTTACCCCTGTTGTTTGCATTTAGGAGGTTAACTAACCCTGAGCATCTTGGGTCTGAATTCATAACAAAATTGAAGTTTCCTCCCCATTTATGAAATAACGGTAGCATACTGAGGGAGCTCAGAGATTGGCCCTCATTACGACCCTGGCGGTAAGTAACGGACATTACCGGCATGGCGTAATGACTGTGTCCGTGCTGGCCAGATACCGCTAAAAGCGGCACATTACGACTTCTCGGGCAGGAGCATTGCGCCATTCTGGTAATGGAAACACTGCCATGCCGCTAAAGGCCTAAAAATGCCACTTACCGGCATCGTATGCCGTGCAAATAGCACCTCCGCCACCCTAGCCTTCCATATTAACGGTCACCGCTAATAGCGGTGACCGTAAATAGGGGGAACCGCAATTAGCGGTGATAGCAAATAAGCGGATCCGGAAGTTGCGTCACCGCACAGGAACGGGAACGAGCACGGCGGCCATCTTTTAAAACACAATCCATTGCCATCCTCTTCAACCAGTGGACACCTGACCCCCCAACCTCCACAAACCTTCTCCTACACCTATCAATCATCAGAATGCCTAAAGTTCTGAAAAAAAACGGAGATCGGCTGCGGCAGGATCGCTTTTCCAGGGAGGAGTTGAATATGTTGGCAGAAACCCTACAAGAACATGCCAACGTAGTTTTCTCGACAGAGATGACCAGACCGGCGATAACACGAAAGAAGGCCATATGGGACATGGTAGCACAGAGGGCCAGTGCAGTTGGCACAACACCCCGCAATGCAAGACAGTGCAGAAAAAGGTGGGACGATCTACGGCTCAGCGTAAGGAGTATACTGTCTGCAAATAGAAACCTGGGCATGGCAACTGGTGGAGGAGCCGAGTCACCGATCAAAATGCAGCCGTGGGAGGAGATATGTGCCGCAACCATAGGCACAGAGAGCATAGAGGGGGTCGGAGAAATGGAGAGAGGAGCCCCGACATCAGGTGACGCAGGTAGGTGCCTTAAATCCAGCCATGCCAAACTCACTGAAGTCCAGATTTTTGGGAAGTGCAATGATGCCTAACTGGGTTAACACAACACATTAGCAGAAGACTGCCTACAGGCAGTGTTGATCTCCACCTTGTACACATGCAGTATGCACACCCTTTCTGTAGGCACCCACATGCCTCCATGCTTCTACCACCTAAGAGGGAGACAACCTGTATGTCACTGCCTCCACTGTGCACCATCTAGTAATCAAAATGAATGCAGCCATCACAATGCCTGCTCAATGTCTGCAGACCCATCAGTAACCCTTTCCCTCCTTTGGTCCACCACAGGCTCTCATTTGGACAGTGCCGACGATGACACTGCCACCACACCTGCCAAGAAGGCCAGGCCCGAAGTCCCAACACACCGACCCTCCACCTCTGCTGCAAAAAACAAACCCCCACAGCAGCTGAAATCTACCAGCACAACACAGGCCAGGGCACAGATGTGCACCAAGTTAAGCACCACAGTACCACCTGTGACAAACATCCACCAAGTGGTGTCCACTGAAGGCACTGGGTCTGCAGGAAGCAGCACGATTGGCGAGACTGCTGCCACCGCAGCAAGCTCAGACAATGATGTAGGGGATGCTGATGTTGTTGTGGGTCCCCCCGTCTGCCCCCCTTCATTCCCCCTACCTGTCTCCATGCAGCCAGCATGATGATGGTATACAGGGGCAATCCCCTGATGACTCTTGGCCGGCCACTCCATGCCCAGTGGCAGATGTGCAGTAGGGGAGCAGCACAATGGACACGCCACTAGCATTATCCATAGTCCAAAAAAACCAGGAGTCGATGGAAGAAATCATCACACGCCAACAACTGTCCTCCCTCTTGACACAGCATGTGGCAGAATGTGGAAGTGCAAGGGCGGAAATGCAACAATGTGCAGAAACTGTGAAGTCTGCCATAGAGTCCAGCTCCAAGGATATTTGTGCAGAACTGGCCGCTGTGCGGCACGTACTTTCGGAGCTTGTGCAAACCATGAGGGACATGCGTCCTTGTGAGCAGGCCAGTACGTCCTCGGCTGCCAGTTCTACAAGAACCAGCCCCGTCCGTAGATCGGGCAGGAACCTGCGGCGTACAGACAGGGGTGCACCGGGTGCCGGGAGAGGGGGGTGCCAATAGAAACCGCCCTGTGGAACGATCTAACATGATGCACTTGAGTACTGACATCCACACCATGTTAAGGGGAGTTGAGGGGGAGGGGGGAGTGGGTGTGTTGGGGATTTGAGGGGGAGGGGGGAGTGGGTGTGTTGGGGATTTGAGGGGGAGGGGGGAGTGGGTGTGTTGGGGAGTTGAGGGGGAGGGGGAGTGGGTGTGTTCATTCAAATCACTATTTCAATACACTTTTTGGTTATGCACAAATCACATGTGTGGACATTGCTCATTGCATACGTGTGCTTTATTGGTGAACAGTCCACAGTGTGCATGTCCCAGACACACCCAGTGCCCCAAGTGCCATCTCCATGTGACACCCCCCGTCCATGTGTGCTAGAAGCATTGGTTAATGAGAGTCTGACGCATGTCACGTCCCTCCTGTGCATCGCTTCCTCCATGAGGTGCTGCCCCATCCCCACCCTCATCATCCTCTTCGTCAGGTGGTTGCAGTTCAGCGTCAGGGGCACATTCTGTCTGATGCACATATTGTGTAGCATTACACATGCCATGACGATCTTTGCCACCTTCTCATGGCGGTACAGGAGTGCCCGACCAGACCTGCTGAGGCAGCGAAACCGTGCCTTCAAGAGGCCAAATGTCTGCTCAATCACCACACGGGTTTGTGTATGTGCACGATTGAAGTCCTCCTCATGCCGGTTCTGTGGGTTCCGGACTGGGGTAAGGAGCCACTTCCTCAAGGGATAGCCTGCATCACCTGTATGTGGGCAACAATGTATGTGTCAGTCAGGACATCAGATTGCAATTCATTACGTGACACCATGGCATGCATTCATCTTTTACCTTGAACCCCATTTCCATGCACGAATGGAGTCACACGATGTGACCGCTATATGTGTATTCCCCTTATGGACAGTTTTGCATGCCATCAACTAGTGTACACAGGGAGGTCCAGTACCTTGTGAGTGCCCATCCACTGTGTTAGTCCATAGCGGTTGTTTTGGTGATCTGGCAGATGCCCAGTGATATTAATGCTTTCATCATGGCACCATTGCTGTCAGCCTCATGATGATCTCACTGAGCACTAAAAATGTTGTTATGCAATTCAGTTGGGCTTCTGTGTCAGTGTAGTGGTGTATTTGTGTTCATGACCGCCATGTGACTCCTTTGTGCGCAGTTATGGGGGACTGGCCTTTCAGTTGATGGTGTTTGGTGCTGTGTATTGGCTGAAGTCATTGCATATAACTACATTGCGTTGGGGTGGATGTGGTCTGATTTGGTACAGTGCACATGCAGATGGTTGTGTAATGGTTGGAACACAGCTTCATTCACATGGTAGGGCTGATCACATCTAGCATTATGTGGTCAGGTGTCAGCTCAAGTCTGGCCTGCTTTAGGGTATGAGCTTGCTCCATTACCTCTGGTACTCGCAGCCAGGTAAGGTATGCATCCCCCCCTATGTCAGACAGGTAAAGTATGCATTGGTACGTCAATCACCTACCTACTTCACATTTTCATGGCCATGACATGAGACTCACTGAGTAGCCAGGATCTCGGCCCTGCATGTCGCTCCATGTAGCGTGGTATTGTGGAGTTCCGCAGGACCATTGAATCATGGGTTGATCCGGGGAATCGGGCACAACAATGTGTGATGATCCTGTTCGAGTCACATACCATTTGCACGTTGATTGAGTGGTATAGCTTACGGTTGCAGTACACTACCTCCATGGGTGCAGTCGATGGCACCAATGCAACCAGGTATGCCAGCAGGTGCATGGAAACCCACTGTCGGTGAGGTACTTTACGGCCTTCGCAAGGGCGTTAAGAGCATGTCCGCTTGGCTCGTGATTATCCCCACTTTGTGCCATGCTGGTATTTATGGATGGGAGGCCGCGTGCCCGCGCCCTTGGCGCTGTTAGCGGCACCGTTGATTATGGTGCCGCTGATAGCGCTATCTCGGGTCGTAATAGGACCTAGCGGTAAGCGATGCCGGTAATCCTTTACCGGCATCATTTTTCACTTACCGCCAGGGTCGTAATGAGGGCCATTGTGTTTTTACCAATGTTGTTTGTCTATGTTTTTAAGCATTATTTAATGTTTTAAATCATGGTGTTGATGTTTTATATGTTGTAGCACTGATAAAGCCTTTGAATAAGTCTACTAATCCTGAAGAAGACGTTGACCAATGGTTCTGTAAAATCTGGCCAATTGATGTCAAGTCGAAACTATACAAAAGGAAATCCAATGATGAGAGGAATACTACTAGAATAATCTTGGCTACTTATAGTTGATACATAATGGTGGACTGTCAAAGTAGGAAGATTACTACTGTAAAAGTTATTTAGAATGTCTCTATACAAATTGGATTTGATTGTGAAGGTGAATGGTAGAATGGTGTGTTAGTGATATACACATAGGAGAAATATTTACACAATAATGCGCTATTTGCACAAAAAATCTTTGGTTTACACAAATATATGTTGATTAGAAATGAATTGTGGTCTTATAATTGTTCAAAAATTATGTATTTTATGAAATTGTCACAGAATAAAATGATATATTTTGAATAAGAACACACTCTCTGGTCCTCAGCATGTGTTTTCTGAAACACATTTATTGAATTTTTCAGCACATAGGGCATCCTCTCTGTTTAGTATATATTGAACTCACCCCAGATGCCCGTGTAGGGGTCCCCACCTTTGTTTTTGGATAACACTCCTCAGGTGACATGGTCGTTACGTGTAATGACTGCCCTCCTCTCCCTAGGACACCCCAGCTTCTCCCAATCTGTAACAATGAGTGTGACATGCAGGTGACCCTTCCCCCTACAAGATCCATAGTGAAATGTTATTTCACTGCAATATTTAACTGGTTATATACTCATTTACGTTAATCTGACTAATTTTATGTGCATGTTCTATTTCATCAAGAGTCTTTTACTAACATCATCACCGGCCATTCAAGGATTCTGAGGAATTAAAGTATTTAATGCCGCTTAAAATGTGAATCTGAAGGAAGTCTTAGGAACTGATTCACAGAGCGTTTTCCAACGGGGTTGCACCGTTACAAAACGTTTCTGTGAAGCAGGGCCTTAATATCTTGCTTCTAGATCCAGTAACTTACTTCTGTTAACACATTTGCAGACACGACCAGAAATTGTACAGTGCATCATGATTTTTCGCCTTCTGCCATTAGTCAGGGTTAGGCACTTGCCTATAATGTGAATGTGAAAATGTTAGAGCGGCAAATGCTACCAAAGGCAATAACCACTTCTACATTCTCTGTGTACATATATTTATTATTCTCTCTCTCCGGTCGTCTCGACTACTTGAAGGCAGCCCTCTCAGTGCTGTCTGAAGCGGCAGGCACTGTGGGTTTCGGGTCGGGTGTGGACGTATAAAACGCACACCAAGCCAATGCTAAGGTTTGCTGTGCAAACTATCCAAAATGCCTAATCCTCTGCACTGCATCTCTTTCCAAGACCTGCCCCTCTGTCACATGGTGTCCTGGCTGCACCTGGGCCTCGCTGATCAGATAGTGTTCATTTTGCTTTTTAAAAACAACTATACAGTCATTCACGAATCCTGAATTCCTGTGAATGGTGTTGGTGATTATGTTGGCATTTTGTTTAACCCTCTACATCATTCACTCTTTTGACTTTCCCCTTCAGCATTGCAGAGTGCTGCCATTGTCTGCAAGCAACCTTCTGAAGTGTAATGACTTGATAGTAGTTGTAAATCAGATTCTAATATAACAAAAATGTCATAACTAAGTGTGCCTTCTGGCACTTGATATTTATACAATGTGTGTGCTTGAATTCAATTCTTGATTAAAACAAGCATTAGCAAAGGCAATGGCATTACTATTTTATAGACACAACATAGCATTTTCCAGGGACTGCCATTATTTGCCCAGGTACTCCCACCGTTTGCCAGCTGTTGCCATTTTATTGCCAAGTTGTACCAATGTGGCAGTGCCTGGCAAATGCTTATCCTACGCCTACTGTGAGAAACCTCAAGGTGTCTCACCCGCTAGTCCCCGGGGATCTGTCATTAGGGTGGCCAGGACACGGCCATCGCTTTTGGATCCAGTTCCTGGGAGAGGACCAGTGCGGGAGGATCACCTGGATGAGGGGTTTCGTGGAGTGGAAGTGGGACACCGGAGGGTGAGACACGGTATCCCCTTCCCTGCAACACCTTTCCCCTCATCCTACCAAGTGGGATACCTATTAACTCAACCCCCGCTCCCTTACCCGACACAAACACTTTCTCACAGACAGCCCACCATGAGTGACAAGGGACTAACACCAGAGCCTGCAATGTCCCAAAACCATGGTCAGGCAATTACGGATCATTACACACACCTGACTTCCATCACACTTCCCCACACGGATAAAAGACAGAGCACGAAAGCACAGTCTGAGCGAAGCAAAACACACAAGGAAACAGCAGTTCCAAGATGGCAGTTTAATACAAGAAGAAAGAAGGTGAGACTAGAGAGGGTCGCAAGGAGGGAAGTATCCTTGACCTCTAAAGACTGTTACTTTTGTGAACCTTGGAAAGTAAGAAACCGAAGACCAGGAACTAAGGCTGATCAAACCTGCACAGTGTGTCGGAGGTACCCGGGGCACTCTCGTGTTGATAAACCCAAGCAGGGAGGAACAATTGCCACTGTGGTACTGTCCTTAGCTCCTACAACAAAGTGGCATCAGAAAAGACAGCACAGCCGGTGAGTCGGAGAGAGACTGATTGGTATCTTGTGTTTTGAACCAAGGTTGCAAGCAGCAACTTTGTATAAAGAGAACAGCGTGTAAGGCATTTGCAAAGAGTGACGCAAATATAATTGCAAACCATGAGGAGTAGTTGAACTTTATAATTGAACTTTGGGAGGCCAAGAAAGATACCATACACATAGTGATCCGGCGCCACGTGGGTGCTCATTCGAAAGTCTCTGTTAGGTATCCAACTGATGCTGAGTGTAAGAAAAGGAATATTGAGATCGAAGTGGTCATGCAACGGGTCAAGCTAAACCCTATGCACATTTGAAAGTCTTTGACAGTTTAATGTACATCACAATTGGTCCGAGCCCGGCTGAGGGAGACTAATTGAGTGAAAGAAACGGATCTGAGCCCGGCTGAGGGGGATCCTGGGTGACCCGTGAGTCAACCGAGAAAGAATTCTCTGAACATTGTTTTGAAGAGGATCTGAGCCTGATAGAGGGGGATCCATTGTGGAACTTTTATTTTTAAAGGGATATCAGCCCAGCTGAGGGTGATCTAGGATGAACACCTCCATTGTATACTGGGAAAAGAACGTTTGCGTGTTGTGTTTGTACACCAGGCCCTCTGAGTTATGAGACTTACAAGAAGTAAAAGAGACTTGAACACAGAAGGTCTTGAGCTGTGAAAATGGTACTGCATCCTCGTGCCGCAGAAGCCCAAGTGTATGCCTTGCTCCGCCTTGCCCCATGCTGAAAATGTAGGGGAAGGGAGGCCAACTGCCCGAACATCCTGATATTTCATTTTGTGAACACTATCTTTTTCATGAACAATACCCCACATTATTTGTAAATTAGTGGTAAGGATTGGCAATAGTTTTTTTTGTTTAGGACCTTTTAGTTTGACAAGACTCCACTAGGACTGCATTATTATTTGATGTAGATTTAGGTTTAGATAGGTGTTTATCACAACCTTCCAAAAGTTCAATAAACACCCTTGAACTGTGGTCACTTGTTTCTGTCTTACTGTTGAAACCATGCCTTCCTTACATTGCACATTATCCAAAACTGTTGGCTTTGACAATGCTTAAATGAGAAGTGCACTTGCTGAGCCGAGATTACTGATGTTTCCCTTGAGTGAATCTTTGAAATGGGTTTTCTCTGACTAATGGTTCATCAATGCATCCAGTGCAGTGCTAGACTGATCTACAGGGACACCCCTATGAAAAACATGTCCACGGCCACTTTTGGTTCCCAGTGCATCGCTGATCCGTTTCCTATAATCTGAAACTGCTGCACAATTATAACTTTTGCAGAGAAAATCAAATATGTCATAGAATAGGCAAAAAAGCTTGAAAATGTGATTAACTATACAAATGCTGGCATACATTTACTTAAGCATCAAGTTTTTCTTTGGGAAAAATAAGCATGACAACCAAGGGGATCAAGCATGGAAATATATTGTTGTTGTGACCGGCTCCCTGATATTCTTTTGGAATAAGCAGAAAGGTCAACCCTGGAATACATTGCTGTAATTGTTCTCATAATATTCTTGGGGCATAAGTAGCATTAGTGAATTAGGCCGTGATGGCACACATTAATTTGACTGGCTTCGTGATATTCTTTGGGCACAAGCAACATAAGGGGACAAAACTGGTCTATATTGGTGTGACCGTGATATGCTTTGTGCAAAAGCAAAATGACAGACGAGAGTCAATATTAGCATATATAGTTGTGACCGGCCTCATAATATTTTTTCAACGCTACCAGAATAAACATGTGTTTTACAGTGTCAATGATGACAAATATTGTTGGCCACAAAATGTATGAAAACGTGTTATATGTTACCAGTGCTGACATATACTGTGGCAAAGGCACATGGCTTTGCTTGGGGATGGCCAGCATGGACATTTGTTGCAAAATGCTGCTGTGTACTGTGGGCAACCTGGATTTTATTGAAATATTTTATTTGACCACCCAAAGAACTGATGGCAAATTCTATGGTTTGTCACAGATTTCAACCGTAACAAGTGTCATACAATGCACCATTTTAATGCATTATTTTACCAAAATGTATTGTGGGTGAACCTCGAAACATCTGTGATTGTACTTGCCAGGAAAAACATTTACGCCCACTTTAAAAATTCAGTAGCCACCACTGGACATACCTAACCGAGGGAAAGTTGCATAATGGTTGCACAGGAAAGTAGCATAGTGGTTGCACATCCTGTGCCTGTTCTATTTGTGGGGGGGATTTCAGGTCACATGACAGACAAGGGCATACAACCTGACCATCTCAATAGTAAATGATCCTAACTTAACCACCGCAACCGCTTGAGCACTAATGTTAAGGCGTTGACAAACAAAACAGTTTTGAATCTGTAATATCCGCTTAGGTCGGATGAAATAGACTTAAACCGGTTTCACATGCCTGTATAAAGCCAAACCCATTAGTTCTTTCCTGTCGAGATGCAAATCTGCCCAGTTGACCTCCCCTCCATGGGGCCACTGAGTTTAGAGAGCTTGTCAGGGCTTCAAGCGCCGTCTGAGGGCTAACTTGGGAAGGTGAATCTGCACCTCATCAGCATACTGATGGCATATCTGTAGGATATCACTAAACCACCTGACCCTCATATTAAACCGGTGCACCCAAGTGTATGGCGTTTCACTTGTGTATCCTGACAGAATGGCCTCCAAAACTGTGAAGGCCAGGTTTATGTGTAATTGTACGTGTGCGCGTGTGTTTTGATTGATTATTGTTGTTGCTATAACCAAATTTTGTATTTGTAACTTTATTATACGATTGCTCTGCTAACTTCCGACCAAGATGTGCTTTATACATTTCATAAATAGTAAAATAATTAGGAAGAGCCTCAGGTCATTCTGTGGTTTCATTGCCTAACTTACCTGAAAGAAGCAGGAGATGATTTTTCTCTGAGGACCCTGCTGCTGCCGTACTGGCTTTGCCCCTTTTCCTCCTGCTGAACCTGTATGCCTCTTTGTGTTGGGTAATCCTGATCCCTTCATCCTCCTCATGTTCCTGCTGGCTTCCTATGCTGGGGCCTCCATGCATGCAGCACCTGGAGCCCTCTCAAAGCCTTAGTGTCATTGTTTTGCTCGCTATACCTGAGATGAGGGTCTCCTGCTGCTGGCTGGATCTGTGTGGCTTGCTGCTGCTCTGCCAAATCTTCTGCTCCGTTATGGGATATCAGCTGTTCTCCACTGTGTGACAGATGAGCTGTCTGTGAATTGCCTTTTAGGGTCATGCTGGTGATCCTGGTCACTGGTGTTACTCCATGCCCTAATTGTGGGCTGCTGTAGGTTCCCTGTAAGGTCAGATCCTGTGGTTCTGTGTCCTGACACCCTCTCAGACTCGGGAAACTGAGAGTCCTCAATAGGCATCTAACTGAATCCAATCCGGACACAACATACAAGTTGACCACCTTCCCTGGGTCATCCGAGCCTCCACTTGCCATTGACCCTGTTCTTCAGGGTTTGTAGGCACTATGTGCAATCTTCTTATTGCCCCCTCCTGACCGCAATGTGATCTTTCAGTGGGCTCCTGGTCCACTCTGGGATCATCCCTCAGCAGGCCTTTGGTCGTTGAACCTGAATCTGGTTGCCTTCTGTATGGTCCCCCAGGCACCACTGCTGTCACCTGTAAGTAGCCACTGATTACCTTTTCACAATCCAATGGGCAAACTTTCTTAAACTCTTAAAACTCCTCAAAAGTGCCATTGACTATTTAAACAGCTGTAAAATGCATGTGTTCTTTTGCCCCCCTTGGTGCGCTAGAGTTTTAGAAACCTTAAATGCATTTTACTAATTTCCTGGAGCTCAACATCCTCCTCTTTAACGAATGATCCAAACACGCTTCTCACCCCACCTAACCCGAGACTCCCCACCCAACCCGAGACTGGATGATCTGCTCTCCCATGTTTCCTCCACTAGTTGCTCGTAGATCCTTTGCTGGCAGATTGCCTGTCCTCACCCTCCCCAGTAAGCTCCCTGGTCCCTTGTATCTCTACCTCCCGAACTGTGACGTTCCTCCTGTGACTTATTAACCACTATGTTACTTCCCGAAGTTAGGTCCACACTTAATAAATACAGTATTGATGATAACAGTAATTCCTGTAATTCCGTCTTTTTAAACTGACTCTTAACTGAAGCTTACTCTTTGTAAACCTTTTAAAATATATTATTGTGTACCTGTTCTTGTCTACTGGTTTTAGGTGCGAGTAGGGTCTTTACTAGACCCCTTTACTTTAAAGTCATGTAGTAGTAAATTCATATTAAGGTAAGTAGTTTAGGTTTCACTACAATTTACTTAAAAAACAAACAAAAAAAGAGTACGTATGTTTCAGTATGTGCTATGTGGATGCATGTGTGTGCTTGTAAGGAAGGAACTGTACCTTTTACCAGCCCATTCCCATTCTAAGACTCAAGCCAGATTGCTCCATCATATTCCCATTGAAAGAGTTTGGACTAACTTAGTGGACATGCTGGGAACACACTATAGATTTGGTTTTCTTGAATTCCTCACCAGAAGGCTTGGAAAAGCCTGCTGAATAAATAAGAAGGGTTTCTATGTCCCTACATCGACATGAGTTTTTTTAAAATATTTTTTTTCAATGAAATTATTTCGAAAAAACGAATCAAATATTTTTATATTGAGGGCTTTCCCCAACCCCCTTTTGATATATTGTAAACCTTCCTCTCACTCACTCCCCACCCATTGTAACCCCTTACCCCATCCCCCATGTATTTCGATGAGTGTTTTCAAAATAATATACTCAGAAATTCGTAAAAAAAAATTCCGAAAAAACTGTTGGGGATGAATTAACGCGTGTTAGGGAGAATTCTCTGTTAAGGCTAATTTCCCAAACCTAGTGAGTCCCCCAGCAGCTTTGCTGGATTTTTGGGGTTTATTTGTTTTTCCTGCTAAGAATGAGACTCTTTTTCTCCCACTCTTAGACATGATTTGAGATATCCTTTGACTTTGTGATGTGTTTTATGGGCTATGGGGTCTTTTACTCCATAGGGTTTCATGTGGTTTTTGGTAAGTGTGTTACACAGCACCCTCAGTGCAGTAACACAGGGGTGTCATAGTGACCCCCAAACATAGACTCCATACCCTGGGACTGACTACTGTCTCCCAGGGCATGTAAAGTCACCATTGACTTTACTAGTCTTAAATTGGGAACAGAACCAGTACAAACCATCAGATTGTGGAAGTACTGGTAGGGGTAATTAGATTGCCCCTGGATCTGTTTTTCGAGGGGGCACTGTGCAGTCCCCCCTCGTCGAGTTTCTGGATGGTGGCAGTGGTTACCACGCAAAATATTCCTTAAGAATATTTACTATGGGATTTTCCCATTCATTTTAAACGCACCACTTTTTGGTGCAATGCTAAAGATACCGCCGGGTTATTTATTTAATATTTATTCCCCAGTTGGGTCTTTTCGCCAGGACTCGGTTTTAAAATGGCATTTGTGTTCGTCTCTGTAACTCCAACCCAAGTCGAGCCCTTTGTTCCACTTTTTGGCGGGCTTCTCCACAGAAGCCTCCAAAAGTGGTGCCACTCTGTCTGGGTCTACAGGATGTGTGGGAGGGGGGTTTAGGTACCCTGGACTGAGTTGCCTCGGCAACCCAAGTCGCACTCTTGTGTGATTGGCCCAGTGGTGAGCCGCCCGGCTCACCACTTAGCATGTTTGAGTGACAGCTAGGACTGATGAATGGGGGTTTTCTGCATAAAAGCAGGGCTTTGGGAACTGGGACTTCGGACGTCGCCACAGGACCAAAGAATCCGAAGAGGGATAAGCTGAGCCAACCTGCAACGACAACACCAACGGTGGAGCCCTGCTGAACCGACTCACCACTTCTTCCAACGACAGAGGAGATCTTCATCCCGAAGAGTCTTCTTCCTTTGACTGGTGGGGATAACCAGTTTGCCCGCCTTTTCGCCTTCCCGGATCATCTCGTGGCCGCCTTGCCTGTGCCAAGCACCCCGGCAACCGGGATACCACGTTTTACCACTACCGCAAATAAAAGGGTAGTACCTTTTAACCGGAGAACTCCGCGGCTGGTTTCTTCCCTGGCAGTGCCGCGACCTTCAGCTTTCCTCCACGTCGAGATCTTCTCTTCCTCTGGACGACGCCGTGACTTGCATCCCCTGCCAGGAACAACTGCCCCCGCTGGAGGATTCTCTCCACTTTCAAGGTACTGTGTCCGCCTGGCCTCCCTCGCAACGGTCTGTGTGGGGTGTCTCGTAAATCCTCATCTTACCACTTGGGTTGGCCCTAGGCTGGCTAACTGAACTTTTCTGACCTGAACTGATTCCTTTTTAAACTCTCTGCAAGACTTTCCAAGCCTTTTAAACTGTGTGATCTTGGGCGCATTGGTGTCCTACTCTCTTCAAGAGGGAGCCTGGCCTCTGAACTTTTTGCTCACAAGTAGACTTTGACTTTCCTGCCTTGCTGAGTGCTTCTAAAGTATTGTGTTGTGTGCTGTTCCTAATTTCTGCCTTTTCCCTCCCTTTTTCTTAACTTATTGGAGTGCCATCTTTAGTTAAGCGCTCACCTCTGTCTGGAAATAAGTGGTGTTAACTAAGACTTGTCTAATAAGGAATAAGGGATATGTATATATTAATAGTGACTGGACTGTGTTTTTGAACTTGCTTACAATAATAGTGCTAGAGTGTTTCTAAGTGTGTCTTTAAATAAATAATTATATACTTGATACCAAAGCTCTGGTCAGTGTTTGCTTGTGCTACTGTATTTTGGTACCTATCTTGTATACTCTATATGCTGTCTAACTCTTCTTGAGAGACGTCTGGCTGCTCAGCCACAGCTACCAGGTAAATCTGGGTGGTACAGACTGCTACCAATTGGGTTTACTGCCAACACCTGTAGTCTTAAGCCTTTTGCAGTGGTCCCTAAGGGAACTGCACAGGTTGCTGCCTAACACTGGTGTACAGCGGTGGGATTTGTATTGAGTATACGTTTTAGTGTGCTTATAGATACCTTAGTGCAACTAACCACAAAGCCTAGCACTAAAAAGTTTATTTTCTAAACCTGTCAACTATGGAAAGTTATAGTCAAGAGTCCCTTGCTACAAAAACTGCTGATTGTTTAAGAGTCCTCTGTAAGCATAAGAATCTCCTGACTAAAGGCAAGAAAATGGAGCTAATAGAAAGGTTGTTAGCAAACCAAAGTCTGGATGGTGGTTCAGAGGAACCTACCACTCCAGCAAATGTAGATAACAGCAATGATATTGATATTGAACCTAGTATTGATAACCTTGAGTCAGAAGCAGAAGAGGAGGGTGAAGATGATGTAGTGGTCTCGCCTGGGCCTCTACCTGCTCTGCCAGCTGTACCTACTGGACCTTTACCAGGTGCCACATTTAGTCCTCAGTATCTGGAACTAGAGAACATGAAACTTGAATTGGAGTTTAAAAGACTTAATACTCAAGCAGAACAAAGACACCAAGAACTGAATCAAGAACTAAGGCTCAGGGAAATGGAGCTCAAGCATGAGTTAGAGATGAAATAATTGTCTGTGGAAAATGCTTCTCTCTCCAGATCCTCTAGGAGTTCCAGTCCCAAAAGATCCCAGATGCCTAAAGAGCTTGTGGGTATGTATGAGCCTAAGTTGGATGTGTTGGATTGGTTGAGTTTGTTTGAGTATAATCATGGGCTCCAGGACATAACAGGAAATGCGTTGCTTACCTGGTTATTCTCTAGGCTCCCCCCTGTTGCAACTGATGCGGTAATATAGTTGGGGGAGGAGGATAGGAAGGATTATGAATGTGTGAAGCTAGCTTTGATAGCTAGATTTGGGAAGACCCCTTCCCAGTACCTTAAGAGGTTTAGGACCCTCAAAAAGAATGATGGTACTCCTTGGGCTACCTGGGTGAGTGAAAGTTTGAAAAACTTAGAGGGATGGATTAAGGGTTACAAGGTGAACACTTATGAGGGAATGAGAAATCTTGTTATGTTGGAGTCAATTTATGATGCCTGCTCTCCTGAGCTCAGACAGCACTTAGCTGATTCAAAGGAATTAGATTCCAGGAAGCTAGCTAAGGCTGCTGACTTGTCGGTTGCCAACAGGGCCACTCACAAGGATTCAGGGGTCACTCAGAAAAAGGATGAGGGAAAGCAGCCACCAAAAGGGAACCAAGAGACTTCTAATACCTCCCAACCCAAAGAGGGCCCCAAACAACAAAATAACCAGGGTAAGCCCCAAGGTAAACCACAACAGGCTAGTGTACGCTCTGGTCACAAACCAGAAGGAGGTCGGACCAAGCCACCTTTTCAGAGAGCATGTGGAACATGCTATCTCTGTGGGGCAACTGACCATATCAAAGGAGATCCCAGATGTAAGGGTAAACCTGCAGGGATCAGCA
The DNA here is from genome assembly GCF_040938575.1 of Ambystoma mexicanum. NCBI lineage: Eukaryota > Metazoa > Chordata > Amphibia > Caudata > Ambystomatidae > Ambystoma > Ambystoma mexicanum. Next base: position 623,348,032 of record NC_090928.1, on the reverse strand, counting down.
CAGTCTCCTTAGCCTTCACTCCTGAGGAGGAATTCCAAATGGCTAGTGCTCACTTTGAAGTCTTTGCTGAAGAACCTTTGAGTCTTCAAGCAAGTGTAACAGTAGAGTCCATGGGTCTGGTTAGTGATCAGAATAGGAGTGTGTACAACTCCATACCAGAAAACTCTAAAGTTTATTATATGGACAGTGTTCTTGTCAATGGCCAGGATACTCCTGCCAGGCGAGACTCTGGGGCCAGCAGAACAATAGTGGATGAAAGCTTTTTCAGGCCTGAGGATGTTGCTAAGGCACCCAAAGGTCCCACTAAAATGTCCGGAGGCCCTGTCCAAATGGTTCCAATTCTACCAGCCCTCATTCAGTGTAATGCCATGACAGTGTTGATTCCTGTCAGTGTTCAGACTGAGGTGCCTGGGAGAGTCCTGTTGGGGAATGATCTAAGAACTCTAGGAGTAGTATCCAGTACCCCCAGGCCTCCCAGTATGGAGACCCAGAACCAAACCAAATTGGCTAGAGAGGCCACCTTAAGGAACCACTACTGAGAACCCCACTACAAGCCCTGGTGTTGGTAAATTGACCTCTGACCCAGACAAATTGCAGGCTAAAATGTTAGGGAAATGGGAGCCCGAACCAAGCTCCATCATTATTACCCTAGTTTTAAAGTCTGTGACTCCCCCTGCTTCTGAGGAAGAGGTGGATAGACCAACTGGACCCCTAACTAGGCCTAAGAGAACTGGTAATTCTCAGTGCTGGTGGAAAACCAGGAAAGAAAAGTCTAAGGCCAAAAACCTTCAGACTGTTGGACCTTCTACTGAAGACTCCAACTCAAATCCTAATCTTGGGAGTGAAACTCCTAAAGTAGCTAAGGGTAGATCTAAGAGGAAGGAGAAGCATGTACCTTGCTTATCTCCAGCCCCTCCAACCAAGAGGCCCAAAACCCAACCTTCTCCCAACAGAGAAGTGGTGAGGACCTCTGGAGGCCCCTCTAGATCTAAGGGAATCCTTTATAAGGACCCCTTACAAAAGCCTAACACAGGTTCAGAAGTTGTAACAACTTCTGAGGGACTGGTCAACCAGCTCCCCTATAGTTTCAAAAAGACTGATGTTCCTCAAAGGGTTTGTAGGTCATATAGCTTACAAAGGAAAACCTTTGATTTGACCATAGAACATAGGTCAGGGTGTCAACACCAAAATGCTGATGGTCTCTCTAGGGTGTTTATAACTGACTAGAAGTATGAGATTCATCCAGGAGTGGATTAAATCCTCCTGTCCCTTAGTCTGGGGGGGGGCGAGTGTTAGGGAGAATTCTCTGTTAAGGCTAATTTCCCAAACCTAGTGAGTCCCCCAGCAGCTTTGCTGGATTTTTGGGGTTTATTTTTTTCTCCTGCTAAGAGTGAGACTCTTTTTCTCCCACTCTTAGACATGATTTAAGATATCCTTTGACTTTGTGATGTGTTTTATGGGCTATGGGGTCTTTTACTCCATAGGGTTTCATGTGGTTTTTGGTAAGTGTGTTACACAGCACCCTCAGTGCAGTAACACAGGGGTGTCATAGTGACCCCCAAACATAGACTCCATACCCTGGGACTGACTACTGTCTCCCAGGGCATGTAAAGTCACCATTGACTTTACTAGTCTTAAATTGGGAACAGAACCAGTACAAACCATCAGATTGTGGAAGTACTGGTAGGGGTAATTAGATTGCCCCTGGACTTGTTTTTCGAGGGGGCACTGTGCAGTCCCTCCTCGTCGAGTTTCTGGCTGGTGGCAGTGGTTACCACGTGAAATATTCCTTAAGAATATTTACTATGGGATTTTCCCATTCATTTTAAACGCACCACTTTTTGGTGCAATGTTAAAGATACCGCCGGGTTATTTATTTAATATTTATTCCCCGGTTGGGTCTTTTCGCCAGGACTCGGTTTTAAAATGGCATTTGTGTTCGCCTCTGTAACTCCAACCCAAGTCGAGCCCTTTGTTCCACTTTTTGGCGGGCTTCTCCACAGAAGCCTCCAAAAGTGGTGCCACTCTGTCTGGGTCTACAGGATGTGTGGGAGGGGGGTTTAGGCACCCTGGACTGAATTGCCTCGGCAACCCAAGTCGCACTCTTGTGTGATTGGCCCAGTGGTGAGCCACCTGGCTCACCACTTAGCATGTTTGAGTGACAGCTAGGACTGATGAATGGGGGTTTTCTGCATAAAAGCAGGGCTTTGGGGACTGGGACTTCGGACGTCGCCACAGGACCAAAGAATCCAAAGAGGGAGAAGCTGAGCCAAACTCCAACGACGACACCACCGGTGGAGCCCTGCTGAACCGACTCACCACTTCTTCCAACGACAGAGGAGATCTTCATCCCGAAGAGTCTTCTTCATTTGACTGGTGGGGGTAACAAGTTTGCCTGCCTTTTCACCTTCCCGGATCATCTCGTGGCCGCCTTGCCTGTGCCAAGCACCCCGGCAACCGGGATACCACGATTTACCACTACCGCGAATAAAAGGGTAGTACCTTTTAACCGGAGAACTCCGCGGCTGGTTTCTTCCCTGGCAGTGCAACGACCTTCAGCTTTCCTCCACGTTGAGATCTTCTCTTCCTCTGGACGACGCCGCGACTTGCATCCCCTGCCAGGAACAACTGCCCCCACTGGAGGATTCTCTCCACTTTCAAGGTACTGTGTCCGCCTGGCCTCCCTCGCAACGGTCTGTGTGGGGTGTCTCGTAAATCCTCATTTTACCACTTGGGTTGGCCCTAGGCTGGCTAACTGAACTTTTCTGAGCTGAACTGATTCCTTTTTAAACTCTCTGCAAGACTTTCCAAGCCTTTTAAACTGTGTGATCTTGGGCGCATTGGTGTTCTACTCTCTCCAAGAGGGAGCCTGGCCTCTGAACTTTTTGCTCACAAGTAGACTTTGACTTTCCTGCCTTGCGGAGTGCTTCTAAAGTATTGTGTTGTGTGCTGTTCCTAATTTCTGCCTTTTCCCTCCCTTTTTCTTAACTTATTGGAGTGCCATCTTTAGTTAAGCGCTCACCTCAGTCTGGAAATAAGTGGTGTTAACTGAGACTTGTTTAATAAGGAATAAGGGATGTATATATATTAATAGTGACTGTGTTTTTGAACTTGCTTACAATAATAGTGCTAGAGTGTTTCTAAGTGTGTCTTTAAATAAATAATTATATACTTGATACCAAAGCTCTGGTCAGTGTTTGCTTGTGCTACTGTATTTTGGTACCTATCTTGTATACTCTATATACTGTCTAACTCTTCTTGAGAGAAGTCTGGCTGCTCAGCCACAGCTACCAGGTAAATCTGGGTGGTAGAGACTGCTACCTACCAATTGGGTTTACTGCCAACACCTGTAGTCTTAAGCCTTTTGCAGTGGTCCCTAAGGGAACTGCACAGGTTTCTGCCTAACAACGCGATACCTTGAAAAGGACTGAAATGTAGACTCTGCCCATACTGAATGGAAAATCATGTGCCACTCAAACCAGGATGGAGAGGTGAAGGGACGCTGTGCCACTACCGCCTCCAAGGCCAGACTGAAAGACATCAAAGAAGTCCCCCTCTTCTAGGCATTTTTCCAGTTGGGATCAAAATGACCTTATTCTATGTCTTCTACACCCAGGGAAGGTTTGTGATAGGATGATAGCTGGCGAAAACATTAACATCAAAGTCAAACCTTTTAAAGACGAGCTGAATTAAAGACCTTTCTGAAGCAACCAGCCAGAGTAGGACTTTCGCCAGAGTCTTATTAAGAAGGCCTAATTGACAGGGATCCAACTTGGGTAGTGCAATTCAAAAACAGAGGTTAATGTGTGAAGCTTGTGGCAGTGATAGGGTAGATGTCTGTGATGGCAAGAGGTGCTTTGGGCTCAATGCCAGGACTCTGAAGTAACACTTTGTTAGCACCACCCTGTATATTCTAGAGCTTTTCTTTAGAGAACAGGTGGAACTCACTGAAACGTTGATGAAGACCAGATGGGGTCGCCCCAAAACAACAGCATCATGCTCCAAAATGGCACTGCAAACAAATGACGTGACGCGGTATTCCAATTTCAGTATCTAAAGCTATTATTCAGCTTTATAAATGTAACCAACATCCCTCCCAGAGTTAATTGTGAATTCCAACCTCCCCAAAGCCTGTGTTTTAGGATTATCCTAGTAAGCAAGGGATCTGAACACTGATTAAAAAAATACTGGTTAGAAAATTAGGGGCCTACTCAGAGATGACTGTCGGTAGATTACAAACGTAACAAGAACACTTTTATTTAATAGAACATCTTTTAGAAGCTTTCTTTTGAAAATCTCTCCAAACTGCCTCTTCTACTAATACTAGTGACATTTTTCCTGTGCAGCATTTTGTGATTGAGGGCCTCATTTGGAGTTGGGTGGATTTCCAGAACGACATACCCCCACAGGAAGTTGCCAACTCTGCCGACTTCTGAATTTACCAGTGGCGGATGTAGTACTTCTGGTGGTATTTCACAAATACTTTCTCCGCCATTGTTTAAAAAACAAAATGTCACCCATTTCCAGCTTCAAAGTGAAGGCGGAAATGGATAAGAGTACAGTAGTGGTTTGTACCACTACTGTAAATTTTTTCAAGCACAAAAGTGTCAGTTCGTACCCTTTTATGCATTACATGGCTAAGGTGGTGAGAGGAATGCACTAGAGATACCCACTTTCTCATCCCAATATAATGGCCCAATCTGCAAACTTTTCTTTATCAAATTGAAGGGAAGCCTCTGCGCCTCTCTTCTTACAGTAAAGAAAAAAAGTAAAAAATATGTTTGCGACAACCATGGAGTTTTTACTTTCACCTCAGAGGTGGAGGCATAAATAGGAGGACTTTCAGCAGAAAATCCACCTGGAATACAGCTGCCGTTATTCCCAATGAAAATTGTTGATGGTTTGCCTAACCCTGAATTGGACAGGCAGTAAAACTAGTGGTGGTTGCCAAATATTGCCAGATGTATCACTACCGCCCAACTCGTAATGACCCTCAATTATTTGTCTACAATGGTGCAAGAAGATATCTTCAACAAAAGGAAGTGAAAGGAAAGGTCATTTATCAATGCTAGCACACGGAAATCATTATCAACCTCCGCTCAGCCAATCAGAATGTTCAGAGTGCAGTCAATAGCTACTGGCGTTGACTGCAATCTGAAAATTCTGTCTTGCCATAATGACCCATCCCCAACTTAACTTGGTGGTGGGTCATTATCCCGTGATAACGACCCATCCCTTTGTCTATTAGGCTATATTAATAGGAAGAAATACACTTATCCAGATGTTAATTTTTCGATGAAGGAAGTTAATGCAACATGTGCAGTCTTCCACCTCCATACAGTGGACTTGATCTCGCATCAGCCGTTAACTAATCAGATCTTTTCACTGAGTTTATCATTTGGAAGTACTGCACTGCAATCCCCGTGTTATTGTAAATGTGGCCAAAGACACATCTACATAATCAACCCAACACTAAGTCATACAATGGTGAAACTCAGTGTGCCTCTCATGTGGAAGTTAGATTTGCAGCATGCTATGGACTAGTTCTTTGCTCCCAGAGTTAGCGCCTGCTTACTGGGCGATGCCTGACACCCAGGAGCTAACTTCAGTGCCTGCTTCGATTCCTGAACTGACTGCTGTGGGACAGCAGTCATTGTCCTGACTGCTGCTTTGCGTGGCATGAAGGGGAGGCTGTAATAACTGTTCCACAGATGCTTTTCCTTGAGACCAGCTGCAGTATGGAAAGGGGATTGACGATGCAGCTCCAACATCTCCCTGCAACAGAAAGCATAACAATAGTCAGTAAAAAAGGGAAAATAGCCTTTTTTCGCAGCCACATTTAACGTTATGTGTGATTCTCAATAGTGGTATGCTAAGTTCAAACATTTTAGGGAAATGTGAGGTTTTCTGGTAGGCAGAATGTTTTGCAAACAAGATGAAATAACAGCTAAAGTAAACCAGCAGACACAACATAGTCATTGGTAGCTAAACAACGAACAAATAGGCTACCATGCTCTTTCATCAATCACCAATAGATTTAAATCATGATCAATAAAGTTGCTATCGAAGATTACATCCGCCTTTACAATAAAGGCAATTTGGCATTGATAGTCTCACATCATTATTAAAAAAAAGAACAAAATGTAAATGGTCATCAGAATCACTTCCCTCTGATAACAGAGCAAGATCATTGCCATTCTTGTGTGTGGGCCAGTACTGACTGTGTTCACATCGCTGAAGCAATCCAACAAGAAGCCAGAAGCATGATTCAGAATTCAGAGCCTGCATTCTATGCCTCTCATTTGTTCTTCTAACGGCTTTCAGCCAATCAGCAAGCATGGAATGGAGACAGGAACTGTTGTACGTTGTACAAAAGGGACACAGCCCCTTTAAGAAAGACGTGAGGGAAAGGGCGGGAAGAAGGAGGAAGGGGAGGGGGCTGGAGGGGCGGAGGACAGAGAAGTGATCGGCGTGAATAAAGAAGGTTCACAGCAGCGCTGGTTCCGTCTCGTTATTGGGTAACCAGATAGAGTCCAACACTGGCGACGAAGCCGATGCGACTCTTCGCCTGCCGGCAGCAGTGGTAGGAGGGCGGCAAGCCCAGCAGTTGAGAAGGGCCAGTGTGCCCCGTCGGAGGGCCCATGTGCCCGGAAGCGATCGAGAGGGCCTGTGTGCCCAGTGGAGACAGCAGCGGCCCGTGCGCCCTGCTAGAGGGCCCGAGTGCCCAGAAGAGACCGCGAGGGCCCGTGCGCCCGAGGTGGTAGCAGTGGCCCGCCGCCCTGCTGGAAGGCCCGCGTGCCCGGAGAAGATCGGGAAGGTCCGTGCGCCCAGCGTCAACGCCAGAAGGCCAACACATCAGTGAGCCGCAGCCCGCGTGTCTACTGAAGCCTGCAGAGCCAGCGACGCGGAAGCCTGAGGAGCCGGAAGAGGCCCGTCCGTCGTCGCGGAAGACCGGAGAAGACCCGCAGCCCGAGGAGCTGGAAGAGGCCCATCCGTCATCGCGGAAGACCGGAGGAGACCCGCAGGCCCGCGGCGCCAACTACAAGTAAGGTGCCGGGGGGGCGACTACAATGAGGGGAACCCCGTGTCTCCCGCACGTGACAGTACCATAAAACGAGTGAAAGTGAACGGAGTCACAGCCACATAAAAGAGGAAACCCTGTGTCTCCCACGCGTGACACACTAAGGAGTGAAAACCCACAACACGGCACAAGGGAACCCCGCGTCTCCCCACGTGACATTAACAAAATTTAACTGCAAAGAAGGGAACCCCGTGTCTCCCGCACGTGACATTACCATAAAACATTTAAGGGTGAAAGAAGTCACGACAAAAGAAAACCCTGCGTCTCCCCAGGTGACGTCTAGCATATACCAAGGAAGACACAGCACCAAGAGTTAATAGTAACCAACGCCCACGCACCACTGAACTAACTACAGCACACCAAGCTGCGCCATCATGTCAGCCCAGGATGCAGCAGATCCCAATGCCCAACCAACATCACCAGGAGCACCCTCCCCCTATGCAAGCCTAATGAGAAGACCCGCCCCGTTCACACTGAACCCACACCACGACCAGGGCCAACGATGGGAAGAGTGGATGGAGGAATTCGAAGACTTTGTGGGTGCAATTGGCACACAAGAACCTCCCAACATACTAAGCATCTTTGCAAACGTCTCAGGGAGAGAAATCAAAAATATCATCCGTACGATTCCCCTACAGGACCGCACCACATATGCGAAACTCCGACAAGCCATAAATGAAAAGATTGTTATCTCACCCAATCGGGACTATGAAAGATACACTTTCAACCAATGTGGCCAACTGCCTCATGAATCAATAGGAGAATTCGATATTTTTCTTTGAAGGCGAATGACGAAGTGCGATTTCGCCAACTTTAATGACGAAGAAGCCATAAGGCTACGCATCATAGAAGGGTGTGTATCCTCCATGTTCCGGAAACACCTCCTAAAGAAACCCCTATCCCTAAAAGAAGTTTTGGACCTAGCAAGAGTATATGAGAGAGTGGACATCCAGGCAGCAGCCATTGAGAACCCCAAAAAAGGAGAAGTTATAGCGACAATGCACCCATACCCCCGACATCCAGCTCCACAGACAAGGATAAGCCCAAGGTATCCGACACAACGACCACCAAGCGACCGCCAATGTTATCGCTGCGGTTTCGAGTATCCGCACAGAGGTCCGTGCCCTGCCATCGACCAACGCTGCATGAGATGCGGTATGGAAAACCATTTCCAGGTGATGTGCAAAGAACTACTACCAGAAGGGAGCTTGACACGGCCGCGACCCACCATCCGCATGATGGACACACACACAGAACAACCCCGCCAGGGAGACAGAAGTACGACATTGCCCACGAGTGCTTATCAACGTCCAAACACCGTAAGAGCCCTTGAGGGGCTTCAGATTGAACCAGATAGGAAAGACCATGAACTATATGACATACACCAGAGTGACTTCATGCAAAACCTGGAACACGGGACGACCTACAAGGCAGAAACCCCAAGCCCTTTCCAACAAGGAAGAGACCCATATCTCGACCCCCCACCACAACATCAGCTGGGAGGGAATGAACCAGCCCGATACCTACAAGATGGATACGACAGAGAGTATGTATGCCTTCTCAGTGCTGAAACTGAAGACACCTCAGCTCCCAGAGTAACAATACAGTTGGGAAGTACCAGAAACAGATTTATCGTCGACACAGGAGCGACGGTAAACGTCATGAATGAAGATATCTACAGGGAAATAGCCTCCTCATACCCACTTCAAGAATCCAAGACTCACATTTTTCAATGGGGAGCGGCGCAGCCAATGACCTCCAAAGGAAAATTTCTATGTGATCTGCGGCACAGGGACATCACGGTAACTGCCACGATACACGTTATAAAGAGCCCATCCATCGGCCGCTGCCTCCTCAGCTACCGCACGGCCAGCGCCCTCGCCTTAATTGACCTACACTACAACCAGTCAGAAGTAATAGAGGGACTGCCAGTATCACACGAATGCGTCAGAGCAATGATCGACAGGCCTCTGGTGAAGGGAGACCTCAAGGGCCAATTCCCCAAGTTATTTGAAGGAGTTGGTATGCTAAAAGGATCATGCATCAAACTACACATCGACAATACCATTAGGCCAGTACCGCAACACCCACGCAAAGTGGGTTTCCACCTCCAAGAACAAGTATCAAAAGAAATCCAACTTCTCCTTCTCAACGACATCATAGAGAAAGCAGAAGGGCCAACACCATGGGTATCGCCAATAGTAATTGTTCCCAAGGACAATGGTCGTCTCCGCATATGCGTTGACATGCGCATCCCGAACACGGCCATCCAGAGAGAAAGGCACCCAGGCCCGAGCCTGGAGGACATGTTGATTAGGTTAAACCAAGTGAGGTTCTTTTCAAAACTTGACCTCAACCAGGGCTACCACCAACTGGTCCTGGACCCAGAATCACGACCCATCACAACGTTTGCAACGCACGACGGCCTTTTTCGATACAAAAGGCTCAACTTCGGAATATCATCTACCGCCGAAATCTTTGAAGAGACCATCAGACGCCTCATAGCATCAGAGATGAACGCACTAAATTATAGTGACGACATCTTAGTATTTGGAAAAGATCAGGAACAACACGACAGAGCCCTGAGAACCATCTGCTCCATCCTACAAGACGCGGGACTGACTCTCAACGAAGACAAGTGTGACATCAACAAGACAAGCCTTAAATTCTTCGGCCACATATTTTCGAGCAAATGGATAACAGCCGACCCGGACAAGATTAAGGCCATCACCGATCTCCAAGCACCTACGTCCACGGCAGACCTGCGCTCCCTACTAGGCATGGCAGGATACTGTGCACGCTACCTCCCAAACTACGCCACAACAACTGACCCACTCCGCAACCTCCTAAAGAAGAATACACCATTTGTATGGGATGCACCCTGTCAGGAAGCATTCACAACGATAAAAGAAGGTCTCACCAACAACCGACAACTGGCGTACTTTCGTCCGGACTGGCACACCATCATTACGGTCGATGCAAGTCCAGTGGGACTAGGTGCCATCCTTGCCCAGACCGACACCGCAGACAACGCTCATCACGCGATAGTTGCACATGCCAGCCGAGCCCTGTCACACACGGAAAAGGCCTACTCCCAGGCAGAAAGGGAAAGCCTGGCTGCAGTATGGGCATGCGAAAAATACCACCACTTTATTATTGGCCGGAGGTTCACCCTAGTAACGGACCACCAAGCTCTAATATCAATCTTCGGGAACCCCAAAACGAAAATGCCACCTCGCATAGAACGGTGGGGGATAAGACTGCAAGAGTACGACTATTGCATCGTCCACAAACCAGGAGGAGACGCCAACCCAGCAGACTATCTCTCCAGACACCCCCTACCGGACAAAGACGGCACCCTAGCCCAGGAAGCCACAGAATACATCTCGTACCTGTCATCAAATGCCATGCCACCGACCATCTCGACCGCAACGTTCGAAGAAAGGAGCAAAGCCGACCCAACACTCAGAGCTGCTGTCTTTCTCACTCGGTCCAACAAATGGAGGGAACGTCACACAAAGGAAACCGGAGAGGAGGATGTAAACCAGAAGGAACTGGACCGGCTGGCCAAAATACACGACAAACTCACGGCCACTGACCAAAGACTCTTGCTACGGGGGAGAAGGCTAGTAGCACCAAGGGACCTAAGGAAGACCCTAGCAACGCTGGCACATGAGGGCCACAGGGGAATGGACAACACAAAAAGATTTCTCAGGAACTATGTCTGGTTCCCCTACATGGATGTAATAGTAGAAGACATGCTCAGACACTGCAGGCCTTGTCAATTGGCAGCGAAAGGACCAAACCCAAACCCTCTGCAACTAACCACGCTCCCGACAAGACCCTGGCAAAAGGTCGCAGTGGACTTCTATGGACCTTTAGAAGAAGGAGGCTATCTATTAGTAGTAATGGATGAATATTCGAGATTCCCTTTTGTTAAGCAAACGCCGTCAACATCCTTCATGGAAACCGCACCCGTAGTGGACGAACTATTCAGCGAGTGGGGCATCCCCAACGTCGTCAAGACCGACAAAGGCTCCCCATTTCAAGGAAGAGAATTCGCAAACTTCGCAAGTCACCTAGGTTTTCACCACCAAAAGATTACACCTCTCTGGCCCCAAGCCAATGGGATGGTGGAAAGGTTTATGGCCACAATCAAGCTAACAAGACAAAAAGCAGCAGCAGAACAGACGCCTCACCCGAAAGCCATCTGCAGCATGCTTCGGAGCTACCGAAATACCCCACACGATGCCACGGGAAAGCCACCAGCTGAGCTCATGGTGAGGTACCAACCCAGGACACGCATTCCCCGATGGGAGGACTACACCCCTGAGGAAGACCTCGTCATCAGGGAACGAGATGCCGAAAAGAAGAGAAGGGCCAAGCAATGGGCCGACACCAAACGGAGAGCGAAAGAACAACAACTGGAGATGGGGCAAATGGTCCTTGTGCAACAAACTCAACGCAAGAAGACGGACACCCGATACAGTCCCGAGCCGCGAGTCATCACAGTCATAAAGGGGCCCATGATTACAGCAACAGGAGAACTGGGAGACATCACTCGCAACTCCTCCTTCTTCAAAAAGCTATATCTGGAGGAGCCCGAAACACAAGAGGCACCCGACGAGAACTTCAGTGAAGAAGAAGAAGCAGAACCCCCAGTGGAGTCAACCGGCGAAAGCCGAGAATCCCCAGGAAGACCCCCTCGAACAGTAAAGAGACCAGTGAGGCTCATCGAACAGATGTAACTGGGCTCCCATGTTAAGTACGGGGGAGGTGTTGTACGTTGTACAAAAGGGACACAGCCCCTTTAAGAAAGACGTGAGGGAAAGGGCGGGAAGAAGGAGGAAGGGGAGGGGGCTGGAGGGGCGGAGGACAGAGAAGTGATCGGCGTGAATAAAGAAGGTTCACAGCAGCGCTGGCTCCGTCTCGTTATTGGGTAACCAGATAGAGTCCAACAGGAACTGCCAGTAAAGGCTGCATTCTATGCCTCTCCGTTGTTCTTCTCACAGCTTCCAGCCAATCAGCAAGCATGGAATGGAGACAGGAACTGCCAGTAAAGGCTGCATTCAATGCCTCTCCCCACAGCTTCCAGCCAATCAGCAAGCATGAAATGGAGACTGGAACTGCCAGTAAAGGCTGCATTCTATGCCTCTCCTTTGTTCTTCTCACAGCTTCCAGCCAATCAGCAAGCATGGAATGGAGACAGGAACTGCAAGTAAAGGCGGCATTCGATGCCTCTCCTCACAGCTTCCAGCCAATCAGCAAGCATGGAATGGAGACAGGAACTGTCAGTAAAGGCTGCACTGGATGCCTCTCCTTTGTGCTTCTCACAGCTTACAGTCCTCTAGCCAATCAGCAAGCATGGAATGGAGGCTGGAACTGCCGGTAAAGGCTGCATTTCAAGCATCCCTTTGTGATGTGAACACAATGGGGACTGTTTAGGGAGACATGGACAAGCTTTGTCACAGAAAGCCCCAGTTGAGGTTGCCCTTGTCCCCTCGGCACAGGCTCCAAGAGTATCACAGCCCTTACCACCAGGCTCTATTTTGTGCCAGGTGACCTTCCCTCTCATTGGAGGCTCTTGGGTGGCAGTCAGCTGCCAGACAAACGTGCCTTATAGCATGGGCTCTAATGCTTCAAGAAGCCATTCATAGATTGAAACTACACTTCGCACGGAAAATAATCAAAGTTGACACCCATCTCTATTGTGGTGGCTCTTGAGCAGATCATGCTGGTTATTAGTGCACAGGAAATACTTGCCGGGGAATTTTGCTGAAACCAGAGAATATGCACGGAGTGCTTGGGCTATTTGTGAGAACTTTCCAGCAGATCTGAACATCAAATCTCCCCCAGGGACAAAGCCAGGATCACAACACAGTCCAAGGTGATTGAAAAATGGACATGTTCGGTCCACAACAAGGACCGCATTACATATGTATGTATGAGGTTCATAAAGTGTTAACCTAGCTGGGGATCAACAGAGCGCTGTATGTAGGGGACTCACCCAAGAGGCTACAAGTAGGATGTCCAGGGGAAGGGTAGCAGAAGAGCTGGGATGGGTAAGGGGAGCAGGAGTATTTGCAACAGTGTTCTAAGCATGCACTTATTATTTTTGCTTCAAGCAGGATAGGGATTGGAGTAAGCTTTTTCTTTAATTCATATTAATGAAGGGACCTTTGAAGATTCGGGGTCTGAACCCACTCATCATCGCCCGGGACCATTATGTCTATACTGACTGTAGGAACGTTGTTGAATGTGGGAGTACGATCCTGCTTCACAACAGGGCGTGTAGTCTCTGTTGCAAATATTGTAGAGGTCAACACATTCTGCACGATATTTACAGACTGTCCTTCATCCACATCAGGGTCTGTAGCTTCTTTTGTCAATCTAGATCTCCATTCTTACTTTGAGAGAGTTGCCTGTAATTCCAGACGCAAACATTCTGCTTGCCAACACAATCGAGAGACAGATGGGCTGTCAAACACTACATTCTGTCCAGATCCAGAATAGGGATTTTACAAGTCCCATTGCAGACTCGGGAGTGGATTCATTATGTGAATCCTCACTGCATTGGGGCTTGTCTCTCCATTTTGCGAAGACATTAAATATTGTAACAATTATTGTGGCAGCCAGAGAGCTGGCATTCTGCTGGCACTCTGTGTGAAAGCTGCAAATCATTATTGATATGCCCATGCTCTGTTATGGAGAGATTAAAATAATGTATTTCTCTTCTATGGGAGAACGGTTATATATTACATACGTGACTGCCATCTTTGGGGAAGCCATTCAATAATGTGGATTTCACTCTTCAACTGGAGACATGTGATCAATGTTAGATTTGGTGCTCTTATGTGAGAGAGATGTCAAAACATTGATGTGATTTACCTCTGCTGGATAAGTTTAAAACATTGGTGATGTGATTTTACATTATCCGAGAGTTATTTCACACCCCAGATGTAACTCTCATCCATCAAAGGAACAGTGATGAAACATTGGGGAAGAGTCTGGATTTAAACCAGGACAATGGGGGAACAGAAGCAATTGTATTGGTTCATAGATTACAGCCATGCGTAAGAGCAGCTATTTGAACGGAGTCCCTCTTGCAATCAGACAACTTGCCATTCTTCCTCCCCCCAAATATAACATGAGATGGAGTAAGCAAGAATATAGGTCGAGGGTCTCTTGAAAACATTTGAGGGCCAAGGAGGAAACCAGGAACTACTTTTAGTACTTATGAAATAGTTCAATAGATATCCATGAGTGCAGATGTTCTAAAACTGGTAAAGGGGATATGATACTTCTTAAGAAAGGGATACTTGCAAAATGAGACTTTCTATCAGCCATTAATGACAGTCAAACAGTAATACCAAGGACTACTGAGGACGTTTGTTCCACAGCTTGAAATTCTAAGGCCAATTACCCTCTACATAATTATGGGGAGCAAAATGAGCAAAGAGAGCAACTGCCTAGTACTATTCCACTGAAACTCTGTGCTGGAAACAAAACAAACAACCCCACAAATAATGATAATACAATAAATCAGGGGACATCAAGTTTGAGTAGGGGAGGTCAAAATATTTCAGATAAAAAAATTAACAAAAATAACCTGGATCACGCAAATGAGGTCAGATCTCGGTTTTCACAGGACCCTCATTTATACACTGGTCTAGAATATAAAAGGTGGGACATTCCCCAAACCTTTATAGCAGAACAAAATGAACAAATACATCTTTAGCTTTGAAGACCAGGGACATCATGAGAACCATAATGGTCAATCCCGAAAGTGTCAATGATCCTCGTGGCAAAACCGAACTGTCACTGATCGAGCCATCCTAGGCCCACGTGATGCAGGAAATACGGTACTCACAGCTTTTCTTGAAAAAGTAAATCGCCAAGATTGGTTCCGATCTAATACTGATTTGAGTGGATCAACGTAAGGTATCAGATAACACAATAAAGCAGAGAAACACATTTTGAGTCTGGACGACAAAGTGGGGAAACTGCAAGATTGGGTAATGGAGCTGCAAATAATTACCAAGAGACTGGAAGACGTGGCAGAAGATGCAGAGGGGAGGTCACAACGGAATAATTTGAGAATGATTAGTCTTCACGAACAGATCGAAGGTGGTGTAATAGAATTCATTCTGAAGAACTGTATAGTTGAATAATATGGTCGTAAATGTGTGGAAAACTTTTTTCTCCAATGAAAGAGCAGACAGATGTACACCTTCTAGAATTGTCATAGCCAGGTTTTTAAACTATCGGGACAGAGACTCACTCCTTCAAAAAGCTAAAGCCAGAATCAGTTGAAGGTTCCAAGTCCCAGACTTTAATAAAACAGTGCAGGACAATTGTCATTCATTGTCATTCATTGGACACAACCAAGACGGAACTCGGGAAGGGGAGCTATCAACATATGCTACTGTACCCTGCCAAACGTAAAGTGATTCTGAATAACCAAGTATGGTTCTTTGATTGCGCAAGGGATGCTTGGGACTGGCCAGAATGAAGGGGTGGGTGTCGGGATCAAGTGAGTGCTCAAATGACAACAACAAAAAATCACAGCTCACTACAGGGACATTGATTCTATAGGGAACCACAAACGTCAGGCAGGGATACTAGCATCCCACCCCAGGTGAAAAAAGACATCAAAGCTGTGAATTTCCATGCCCAAACAGAAAAGTGACAGGAGGAAAACAGGGAGGAGAATGATCCCAAGCCCCTGAAAGGTTCAGTTACTAATGGACAAGCATTGATTGTGATGAGGCACATGGCCACACTGGCCTATATGCAAAGGGCGCATGTAGTTTAATGGTCACACCTGTTGAATTTTGTAATTGTATAATTATTCAGCTGTCACATATTTACATGTAATTACAAATGTTCGGGTGGGGGGCTTGACCAATGACAGGGCGATGTAGATGTTTCACTTGTGAGCTCCGCCGAGGATGATATTATTCTGCCACATAATCCTTCCTGAACCGTATATTTTCGGAGGCCTTCTAAGCACACACTAGCAGCGGAATTACCTTGCTCCTCTCCAACACCTCTTTAGAGACAGTTGGGGCTGGGAAGCCCTTGGCGAGGTCCTTCTTTCCCGGTGCTGGTCACCGAGCACCATCTTGGACTCTGCACCGCCGGCATTCTGAAGTCTGACGGCTGAGCGAAGCTGCTGGTGGGACCGTCGCTTTGAGCTACGTCACCCTCTCTTTAGCCAGTGGGCTCGGGGGCTACGGCATAGTGCCAGTGGACTCGGCAGCATGGAGCAAGGGTCAGGGGCCTGTCCACCTGGAGAGCAGGTAGGTGTTTGTGGGGGCTGGCGGCAGGTTGCACAGAGCTTTGGGATGAGCACATGGCATAGAGTGGTGCCCCCCCAACTGCGCGGGGTGATTCCTGTGGCTCTCCCCCTGCTTGGCCTCCTGGCCATTAACACTGCACACGGGCTGATGTGGTGCCCGCCCCCACCTTGGATCAACTGGCGGCTGTATCACGGAGAGAGCTGAGCACCTTCTGGATTTGGGGCTTGCTTTAAGGACAGTGGCTGTGGTTGCAAACCTATCCACCCTTGCTGCTTGTCTGCCAGGGGTAAGGTCTCTCTTGTACTCTCCACAAGTGACCTTCATCATCCTATCTGGCGCTCCTCCGGGATGCTGTGACCTGCCGGGGAGGTAAGAGCCAGCTCATGGGACAACTGCTGTACACCTCTCTTACCTTCTTTGGGGTGCCCAAGACGTGGTTGCTGAGATCTACAGGCAGACTGTCTGAAGTACCTGGATCATTACTATGGGGTGTGGGTGAGAGACCTTGTGGCGGCCCTCCTTCTGATAGGACTGGGTGTCTGTGATGGCCGGGTCTTGCGGCCCGCACCCCTCCCGCACTATGCCTTAACTGCCCTGAGGTTCTCTTGGGCTTTTGCGCAATCAACTGAACCGAGCAATTTGCTTTTTGTGACTCTGTTTGGAAACAGAGTAAAGGACAAGTATGGGAGGGCAGGTGCGCAGCACAAAATGGGCCCGTATACAATTCCTAATGTGCTGTCCACCAGGTCCCAGACCTCTGTGGACAGAAACGTCATGGCGGACTCACTGGAGCCTTCCCTATCGCCTAAAGGTGTTATGCTGGGCCATAGCTGCATCTCGGACCTCAGTGGAGGGGAAAATAAATGGACTCTCCTCTGAAGTCTCCCTACTGCGTCATGATCTCCGAAAGCTGTCTTCCGGGGTGGGGGAGGCCAAAAAGCACATCTCGGACTCAGAGAATGCCATTAAAGTTATGGATCGCCAGCTGGCTACGATCACAAATCGACTCGGGTCACTTGAAAGCATGGCTGACAGGCACAATAATCTTCGTATCTTTGAGCTCCTTGAGAAGGAGGAGAGCGCTTGTATGGAACTCTTCCTAGAACAATGGCGGACAGAGTTGATGGCGTTGAATAAACTTTCCAACTTCTTCTCTATTAAAAGGGCAAATCGTATTCCTGCGGGCCGAGTGACACCGGGCCCCATCATGTACAGTGATAGCCAGACTAATGAACTATCATGATCGCGACCCCCTGCTCCACATGGCCCGAGCCGCTGACCCGATTGCAAATAATGGGCCCATAATCACCTTCTTTCCAGACTACACTAGAGAGGTGCAAAAATCCAGGCAGTCCTTCGACTCCATCAAGAAGAAACTCTACTCACATGGCATCAAATATGCTCTCTTTTTCCCAGCACAGTCAAAGTGTACTATCAAGGCACCAGATATCTTTTTAACAACCCTCGTGAGGCCTGGGACTGGTTGTAGGTAGATGTTGCATCCTCCCTCCCTTCAGCAGTAGGCGCCGGTGCACCAGGATCATCGTGTGAGCAAAGCTTCTCACCGGGACTGTCTGATCCTCCCCCTCCATCATCACCACACAACGATGCTGCCCACGGGCTGCAGCGGATAACAGCGGAGGTCCAGGCTCCATTGACCCTTGCCGTTTTTACTCCTACTATAGGGTCACTCCCAGTAATTCAAGGCCTCCGATGGTTCAGGGGCTTTGCAGGTCTTTATCCCTCTTGCCTCCGCTGGTTCCACATTCCACTGCAGTTGACTGCATTTGGGTTGCTTATGGATGTTTTTGGCAAGGTTCGGGCGACAGGTGCTTTGGGTTGGGTTGAAGTATGTGGTGGGTATGGCAGGGATTGTTGTTTTTAAATGTTCCTTTTGTTGTTTGGGCCATCTGCACGGGTTCTGATTGGGGTGTATATGCCCTCTCCTACCAAGGGGCGGTATTGGGGTTGGATATGCCATTCACACTACATTTCTATACACACATGGGGGTGCAGGCCCAGGATAAGTGGCTCTCCTTTATGAACTGGAACATGAATGGGTTGGGATCTGGCATTAAAAGGCGACTCGTACTGCGACTTCTTAAGAGATATTCACTTGATGTCGCTTTACTCACTGAGACACACTTGGCAGGGTCAGAGTGTACATTTTTCAGGTGCACAAATTATTGTATGGCTGTCCATGCTGGTTTTTCCATGAGGGCGAGAGGGACCCTTGTACTAATCCCACAGGTGGCTCCCCCTTACAGTCCTTTTGGTAAAATAGGACCCCAGTGGGCATTTTGTGTTGGTGAAGGGAGAACTGTGGGGCGAAATGTGGAGTATTGGAGTAACCCTAAAGCTACTTGATGACCTCCAGGCGGTTCTCCTGACAAATCAGGCAGACACCTGGGTTCTTGGTGGCGACTTTAATGATGTAATGAGCCCTCAACTAGACCAGACACATCTCAGAGGCCGAAGTCCAGATGCCCATACAAAACTATGTACGCTCTCAGTTGCACTTGGGCTGATCGATGCATGGAGAGCACTACATGCCCTGGAGCGGTTATTCATTTCTATCAGGAGTGCATGGGTCCATGTCCAGAATCTACTACTTTTTAATTCCTCATTTTGATATCCACAATGAGGACTTGCTTAGGTTAAGTTTCTGGCCAAGGGTATATCTGATCACTCACCGCTGATAATGGAATAAAATATGGGTATCGCCCAACGTAGACCGCCTTGGTGTCTAAACAGCTACTACCTTGGCTTTCCAATTAGTAGAAGACATAGCTACTATTACCTCTAATTACTTTGCTATGAATATAGGCTCAGTGGATAGCCCTGAGACATTATGGCTGGGGTACAAAGCGGTTCTTAGGGGAGAGATGATCTCCCTTATCTTAGTGCAAAACCAGGTACATGCACAGGCTATTCAGAGGCCGAGGACCAGGCGCTTGCTGCAGAAGAGGAATTTCTTGTAACCTGTTCCTCTGGCGCACATGAGGCAGCTGAAGTGTATCACCCTAGATAACGCCAAGCAGGCACACTGGGCTAAAATAAGTCAGGTCTACGAGGCCGGGAAGATGCTGGCGTGGCTTGAGAAGAGGGATAGTGGTAGCATGCATGTTCGGGAGGTGGTCGATGCCATGATACACAGGGTCTCTGAGGATGCAGATATCTCGGAGGCTTTTGTCACCTTTTACGAGGAGCTTTACAGTACTCGCTGGGGGCAGGGTCCCTCACAAGGACCACACTTTCTCAAACAGCAGTACTCTCCCACACCTCACTGACCACCAAGTGCTGGACCTGGAACGTGATATTACTGAGGAGGAGATTGGGGCCACCCCCTTTCAAGCCTCCAACCGGGGAAAACTCCAGGGCCTAATGGCTTTCCGAATGAGGTCTAGAAGAAGCTCTCTGACTGCACGCTCACTCATATGCATAACATGTTCAAACACTCCCAAACCACCAGCACTCTCCTCCCCCACCCCCGATCTTAGGAAGGCCTGCATAGTGGTTATCCTCAAAGCAGGCACACTTCTGGACTTCTGCACGTCTTACAGGCCCATCTCCTTGATCAAAGGGGAGGTTAAGATCCTTGCAAGGGTGTTGGCAGACTGAATGGGTAGATCGCCTCTTGGATTCACCCAGGTCAGTGCGGATTTATGCCTGAAACGTTCACCCGCATGAACATCCATAGACTTTATATGGCGATTTCTCAGGCATCCACACTGGAGAACCCATTCGCTTTGCTTTCGGTGGATTTGGAAAAAGCCTTTGACACTGTCGAATGGGATTTCTTGTGGGAAGTTATGGGCCGGATGAAGTTCGGAGAGAATTAAATGAGGTGGGTCCACCTTCTTCACGCATTCCCGGTTGCAGAGGTGCAGATTAATGGAGTGTCCTCTCGGACCTTCCCCCTTGGGAAGGGAACGAGGCAGGGCTGTCCTCTCTCCCACTGTTGTTCACACTAGGTATCAAACCTTTCGCCATTCAATTTAGAGCGTACCCAGATTGGTCTGGGTTCCGATGGGGGCCCGGAGAGGAGGATAAGGTCTTGCTCTATGCTGACATTCTCTTGTTATATATGGGGGCACCGCAGTAGGACTGTCACCACATCACGCACATGCCACAGGAATACCAGATGGTTAATGGTTGTAAGGTGAACTGAGAGAAGTCTATACTCTTTTCACTCCGGGGGGATGTGGACTCTGTTCCTCGGAACTACCTATATCGGTTGTCATACACGGGCTTCAAGTACCTTGGTGTACCTTCAAGTACGTAGGATCCAGTCTTAACAGCTTAATACATGCTAACCTTTAACTGATAGGTTTATGCAGGATGTCACTCATTGGAAATCCCACCCACTCGCGCTGCATGGCAACCCTTCTTAAGATCCTAGCCCTGCCCAGATACTTATACGCATTGAGGAACGCTCCATTCCATATTCCTTGGGAGGAATTTGACAAAGTGGAGCCCGCCCTTAGGAGTTTGCTGTGGGGGGGCAGACAGCCCTGCATTGCATTGGTCACATTAGAGCACTCAGTGTGGGAGGGGGGTATTGGACTGCCCAGTGTGTAGAGGTATTACTCTGCCTGCCACCTAGCAGTAATGAATGACTGGACCCACGGAGATCTCTCTCTCCTACATGTTAAGATGGAGCAGCGATGGATGGGGGGTGCCCTCTCCCCAGATCCTGTATAGCAATCCAAAGGAAGTGTTGCTGCCAATCGTGATGCAGCACACCAGACGAGTATGGGTTGAGGCACACCAGCATATAGCGTGGGGAGGTCGGGCAACACGGGCTCAGCCTCTATGGCATAATGCGCTGATGTCTGAAGTTGGAAAATGGGCTGTTTTGGGATGTGGGTGAGGAGCAACATACGAAAACTCTCAGATGTGATCAGGGAGGGTGGACTGATTCCTTTTGCTGAACTATGTGTGAGGTTTGATCTGCCGTCCTCCGAGTAGTTTCACCATCTCCAGCTGTCACATGCTCTGAATGGTCAGCTTCGGCCTTTATGGGACGTCCCATCGTGTTACCCTTTGGAGGCAAGAAGCCAAAGACCAAGTGGGATGCAAGGTAACACAGCCGCTCTCTTAGAAGACCCAATCAGGGTGTGTAAGTAATGTAAACTCTCCAGAGCTTGATAAATTCCAAAGTAAAATGTTTACATATTCAAAAATGATGATACTCATAGAAGTTCAGTGATTTTTCAAAAAGCCTTTTATCAACAAATGATTTTGTAAAAGAATAATGCGTCTCTTGATATGAGGCGTCACTAATATCTTCTTTGTGAGGAAGAAAAAAGCCACTAGCATTTTACATCAGACCAGAACATTTTTGCCAATGCATTTCGGATTTACAAATCCTTCATCGGGGCAAGTCTGCAATTAACATGTACGATTTCATAACATCCAAAAGACAGTGTATCAAAATGCACATTCGCATAAAAAATGTAAATAACATACCAATCATTGTAGTGGTAGAAGAAGTCGAGATTGATTTGGAGGCAAACCTACTCACGGAGCACATTCACACTAAGGTTACATCTACCTTATACCAGGTCCTCACAGCCTTTGGAAATTGAGAGCTCACTGCCCTCCAGGCCGAATGGGGAAGGATGTGGGCTTCCTCGAGTCGGAGGAATGGGTGAAGGCGCTGATGTTCCCAAGGGAGATCGGGATCTCCAGCCGGTTTCCAGTAAATTCAACTCAAAATACTGCACAAGATTTACTATACAGGCACTGCAATACTACGGATGGGGCACTCCGGCAGTGATCGATGTCTGAGATGTGGGATGTGGGGGGGCAGAGGGTTCCTTCATGCATACCAGTTGGGATTGCCTACATGAGCAGTATTTTGGGTGAAATGTCTAGACAAAATGCTTAATGCGACGCGCCTAAGGATACCGCTGGAGCCGAAATTGCTGCCTCTGGGGATCTGGGGAGAGTCAGCTTTTAATAATTATGAGAAGTTGTTTGTTTCCATTGCTGCTGGACTTATGAAACGTGTCATTGCTTTTTTATGGGGGGAGTCACAGACCACCTCTGTCTATGTTAATGGAAAGCTGAAATGGACATGTGCTTGATCCTAGAATAAAAGAGTGTACAATGCACGGGGCTGTCCGGAGAAATTGGTTACAATTTGGGGAAATTGAGAGTGGGAGGACTAGGAGAGAGGGGTCCAGTTTTTCACTGAACGCATTTTATCTGCTTTACCCCAGTTACTTTTCAATGCACGGCTCTTGGTATTCATGCTTGCTCTTTGATTTGGCAAACTATTTTCTGTTACTGTTTTCCTTTATGTGTTGTAGCGTTTCAAAACAATAAAATGTGGTTTAAAAAAAGAAAATGTTCAGGTGACAGATGCTTTCATTTATGGGGAAGTATGGAGTGGATGGGAGCTGAGAAAAGGGAAGTTTACAAATTCCTTAGGGTTGGAGACATACATGGTCACACTGCTGCAGAATGTGACTGCATTACACTATTATGGCAATCATGAAGGTTTCTTTGAATTAATTGATTTTTAAAATGTCTAAAGCCAAATTTAAATGCATGTCCTGAAATGTGAATGGAATGTGAAACAAAATGAAAAGGAGGTAGTGGTTACATTGCTTCAGCAACATAAACCTGACAGGGTTGGTTCTGGAAACCCATCTCTCGGGTTCTCAATGTACATTCCTCGGATTATCACAGTATACCTAGGAATTTCATGCTTGATTTTCAAGGGTCTCCTGGGTGTACCCGTATCAATAAAGAAATCTCTCTCTTGGGTGACATTGTGCTCTCACTCCATGTCACGGTCACAATCACCAGAGACACTCAGGATCTCGTTTACAGATTTTATTTTAGAAAATAAGCCAGATATGCTTATAAACAAAGGCTTCTGCAGAGAAAATGTTCAAACCAAGTGCCCAAAAGAGAAAGGAAATCATCCGGCCTGTTAATTCACATATCTAGGAATCAAAGAGGAAATTGGCTCTACGTTCAGGGATCACTCTTGTTTCTGCAAGGTAGTGTTTCTGGGAGTAGCATCTTTGAGGTGCTAAGCCTCCACAGCTCAATGTACAAATTCAGTAGTCTCCCAGACAGGGGATAGTATCTTGGAGGTGCTCAGTGTGATTATGTTATTCTCAAAATCAGACATTTTATTAAACAGAAATGCGTTGGAAAAACGCCTCTCTAACCCTATCCTAAAGAGGACTCTGCCTCCCTGACAAACTAAAACTAAGGATCTGTCTGTGTTAAGTAGTCAGTAAGTTAATAACCGTCCTTGTGTCCAAACCATTCTAAGCTGACCCTCACACTAGTAGAAATAAAACAACAAAAGGTGCATGGAAATGTCTTTGACTTGATATTGGCAAAAAGTATTCACAACAAAAATATAAGGATAGTAACAACAAAAGGGTTCTCCAAGGAAAGATCCCTGGATCCAGAGGGTGGTTTCCTTCCCCTGAACTTCTAGGTCGGGTGGCAAAACGTGTCTCTTTCTCCAACAATTCCTCTGTTTCAAAAAGTATCTCTTTATCCATCAGTTTCCCTGTGTCTTTGGAACTGGATTCACAAAGTTCTTGTTCAAACAATAAATTCCATAACAGTCTTTCTTTAGCTTCAAACAATGAATTCCATAACAGTCTTTCTTTAGCTCTTCTTGTTATTATTGCTGATTGCCTGGTATACTCCCCTGCCAGGTATCTTCCCACAATGTCAAACTTTATATATCTTCAGGTGCCTGGTATTCTTGCCTGCCAGGACTTCTTTCATGGGTTTCACAGATCCCCTGGTATACTCCACAGCCAGATATCCTCCCACAATGTTGCATTCTTCATACAACTTCAGGTGTCTCATTTAATCTCCTGCCAGGACTTCTGCAAATGTTCATAAGTTGAGGGTTTTCCTTTCTCTCCCTCCCTTTCCTCTCTCGGGCTTTGGTTCCCAACTGCCTGGTGTTGTCATCTGCCAGGACTTCTGCAAATGTTCACAAGGTGAGGGTTTTATTTTCTCCCCCATTTTCCCTCTAGCAGGCTTTGCTTATCAACTGCCTGGTGTATTCATCTGCCAGGACATCAGCAAATGTTCACAAGGTGAGGGTTTTCCTTTCTCCTCCCCTTTTTCCTCTATCGGGCTTTGCTTCTCAACTGCCTGCTGTGTTTGCTTGCCAGGACTTCTGTAAAAGTTCACGAGGTGAGGGTTTTTCCATTCTTCACCCCACCGCCTTTTACCTCTCCCAGGCTTTGCTTCCCAAGTGCCTGGTGTTCTCATCTACCAGGACTTCTCATTTGTTTCACTGTTCTTTTCACTGTACCACAGTAGCATATACCCTGAGGTGCTCGGTATATTCGCCTATAATAGCACTCGCGTCAACTCTCCCTCACATTGACATCTTATGCATCCATGCTTGCCTGTAGCTTGTTGCAGCACTTTGTGCTTTCAAACATTATTCTCATTGGCGTTTGAACTTGTGCTTTTCCTTGATTGCATTTAAACAAGCATTGCGCCTTTTTGTCATTTGCAACTTCATATAGTTCAAATATTCGCTGGTGTGCGCATTGTAATGCCCCGGCATCCCCTGCTGCACTAGGCAGACCCACCAGGTCTTCTTTGCATCTTCAAACTTGCTTGCGCTTCCACAGTGCTGTTCCTTCCCCTTTGGGAATGTGCAGACGCTCTGTCGGCATCTTACGCGGCCCCGTGAGCAACCGCTGGCTTCCTGGGACCGGAGAGTGCTGTTTGTTTGAGCGGTCGTGTTCCCTGGAGTTTTTGCTCAGCCTCCAGCCTCTCCACAGCTTTCCTCCCTCCTCGCTGCGATTTCTCTTTTGCCACACTGGTCCGGATACCTCGTGATCAGGAACCACAAGACAGGGTTCCTCGTTCTCTCCTGCAGAGCTCTCTTCTGCACTGCCTCTGCCATTTTTAAAGGTCCCGCTTACTTTAGATCCAGCAAAACAACTAGCCTGCAAATTGGACTTCAGGCTTCTCTTGGTCTGCATAAACTCCTTCCTCCTATTCCTCGTCTCAGTACCTGAGGGTTTATGGGAGTTGAAGTCCATAGATAATACTGGATTTCCAAAGGTTTTACATAAAGACACAAAGACACATCAAAACCAGAAGATGTTATGTATGAGTTGTGGGTGTTTGAGCCATAAGTGGGGGTTTGACTAGAGTGATTTAGAGGAAAGGTTTTTTGACTTTTACTATAGAAGGGAGCTGTTAGATGACAACAAGCCATTAATTGGGTATGTCAGACTCTTCCTTAAGGGACAAGGGGAATATCTCATCTCATCCGATGGGGTCCTCACCTCTCCCTGGCAGATACTGATAATGATGTGTCATTTATATAGCGCCTTAATTCCAAAGCGCTTTACAGAGCACATATTTACATACAATATCACCCAATCGAAATTGGTACTCATTTATCGACCTTGGAAGGATAAAAGGCTGAGTTGGCCTTGCCGGGATTCGAACCTGCGACCTGCAGATCACGCTCAGATCGCAGCAGCGAGCGCTCAACCCGCTGATCTAACTTACCGGCAGATATCTCCTCCCATGTGATTCTGCCATATACAGCCACCCACAGGATCCAGATCAGGCAGCGACTGCCATCTCTTGGCCAAATGGGAGGAGGCCACTGCAGGTAAATCAGTGATGACTCCACTGGATTCATTACAACAGCCTCTGTATCTTGATATGAGTAGTCATTAGTGCCTCCTGCTGGGAGTAGCATTTCGGAGACACCCTGCCTATGTCGCAAGGTCAGAGTTACCTGTCCAATGAACAGAGCTCAGGCGATGAGGTTGGCTCAGGAGCGGCAGCCAAATGAGAAAGGCAAATATGGAAACTTGAAAACAGGCAGCAGCGCCACAGCAGTTGCAAAGTTAATACATACTGATGCCAGCTCCTTTTATACTGCTACCCCACACCACATGCCCAATCCTCTTTCCTGCAAATGCATGAATTTGGAACATGTGAAATTCAAATGTCCAAACACCAATTTCATTTGGTCTCCTCCATTGATGATGTATGTCTCCTGGTACTGTTCCTACCGTCCACTTCCAATGTATCTACAACACAATCCTCAAGGGCAATTAAGCGCCATGTTGATAGTGGATGGAATGAAGGCCATGGCCACATATTTCAGACTTAACCTGTCGTCACTAGAGAATGCTAGTACATTGTGGTAGGCTTTTAAAGTGGTCCTGAGGGACCAGCAATTTCTTTGATCACACAAAAGAAAGATACGATCAGTAAATTATCTTACTTGGAAGTGAACATTCCAGACAGCAAAGGAGAATATCTCCACACACAAGACAAACTGGTCCATTTAATGCAAGATAGAGGCCTGGATTGATACAAGGTGTTGGAACTAGATGATTATAGGAATCTGTGATTCCTTAGTAAAAGTATAATATATGAACATGGTGCCAGGACCAGAACATTTGAGCGAGGAAGGAAGACTTTGACAGAAGAGTTGCAGAAATCTGGAATGAGAGCGGATCCCTGAATAAGGAGGGCTCAAAGATAGTTGAAGTTTTCACTGAGTACTATGATAAATTATATACTAGTAGTGGAACTAGTGACCCAAAACAATTGAGCCTTTTCTCAAGGACCTCCTGATTCATTGAAAACCTCACTGGAAGAAAATCTTATGAGTGCAGAAATTGAAAGAGGTATTCTGCAAATGCAAAGGTCAAAGACTGGATCCTAAAGGCTTCCCAATGGGATTATGGAAGGTTCTCAGAAACAATATAAGTGAATACCTCCGGAATATGTATGTAACCAGAAGGAGGGGTGGCATTCTCCTGCAAGATCAATAGCTTGTAACATGGTCATACTCCATAAGGCTGGGAATCCACCAGACTCACATGACTCATACAGGCCCATTTCTCTCCTTAATAAAGAAATTAAGATCTTGCATAGGTTCTGGTGAATCATATGCCAGGGGCCATCACATCACTGAGACACACAGATTGGTGTGGTTTCATTCCAGAAAAGAACATGCAAAGGATCCCGGCCCCCTTTCTGACCCACACAGGCTTTACTGTCTCTAGACTCTCATAAAGCTTGATTCTGTGGAATGGCTGTTTCTTTGGGTGGTCTTGGAATAATTGGGCTCGGGTCAGTTTTTCTAGGATGAGTAAAATAGTTATATGCAAATCCAATGATGGTGGCAAGATTTAATGTTTTGACTTCAGGGCAAGTAGAGGGACCAGACAAGAATGTCTCTTCTCCCCACGGACAATCTCACTGGTAATGGAAACATTGGCAGAATGTTTGCAGGAAGACCATTATTATTATGGTATTATCATCATTATTAGTATGGTATTTATTGAGCATGGACCTAGCTTTGAGAAGCAACAGAGCACTTTACAGAGGTATACAATAATACAGATACACAAAGGAGCGCTTTACAGAGCTATGGAACAGTACAGACGCATAACAAAGTGCTTTTCAGAGGTAACAACAGAACAGATTTACAACAGAGGGTAGGATACAGAGAAGCACAGAGATATGGTACATCTGTACAGAGTGGATGGTAGGAGAAGGGCGGAAGGCGCCTAGTGAGTCAGGTGGTGCGGCGGGGGAGAAATCATGGCCTAAATGTTGAGAAGAGACTCCTTGATGAGGTGGGTCTTCAGTTCTTTTCTGCATTGTAGGAGCGGGTCCGATGCTGACAGGGAGGAGGTTCCATAGTCTTGAGGCGTAGGCAGAGAAGGCTTTTTTTCTGGTCCTTTCCTTTTTGCATTGGCCTTATAAATATTACAGCAAGACTTGAAGGTGATTTGTGTGTGCAGTGGGAACCAGTGAAGGTCGATGAGGGCCAGCGTGATGTGGTTGTATCTGTGTAGACCCTTGATGTTGCGTGCGGCTGCGTGTAGTGCACTTCTCAGGGGCACAGGAGAGGATGATGGGAGGCCTTCGAGCAAGGCATTGCCCCCATCCGGGTGGAATAGGACCAGTGCTTGAACAGTGGATCTAATGCTGTCCAGAGGGAGGAAGGGCTTGACTTTCCACAAGAGGTAGAGCTGATATCAAGCTGTCAGTTTTCCTAGCTATGTGTGTCCTGGAGGAGAGGGGTTTGTTGATGTGGAACCAGAGGGACTTGGGCAGGAGGTGAGCTCAGGTGTGAAGCCCTTAGGGTTCATGGTTGATAGCCAGGTCTGTATGTCTGGGTGTTTGGTGTTGTTGATGAGGAGTAGGAATTCGATCTTGCAGGGGTTGAGCTTCAAGTATGCACTGGACATCTAATACTGGATCAGTGATAAGCAGGTTTTGAGCCTGTGGATGTCCTTGATGGAGTTGATCTTAAGATATAGCTGTGTGTTGTTGGCGTATTGGTGGATGTGGATGTTGTGTGTGGCTAGGAGGGCTCCCAGCGGCTCCATGTATAGATTTAGGATCACTGGGCAGAGAATGAAACCCTGCAGGACTCCACAGGTGATGGTTAGCATAGAGTAGTCCATCTGAACAAACCGCTGGCGTTTGGCATGGTAGGACTTGAACAAGCATAGGACAAGGTCGCTGATACCCATGTGCCGGTGTAGGGTGTCTGTGAGCTCCTGGTGGTCTACTGTGGTCAAAAGTGGCTGAGAGGTCGAGTAGAACCAGGAGGCAGGGGTGGCCCTCATCAAGGATGTTGAGGGCGTCGACCCCCAGTATGGTTGCTGTCTCCGTGCTGCATCTGGGTCTGAACCCGATTGGTAAGTTTGGAGGAGAATTCTGGTGTCGATGTGTTGCTGCAGTTGCGCGGCTACTGCTTTCTCTGTGATCCTACCTAGGAAGGGAAGATAGGCTATGGGGCGATAGTTACCTAGGTTGCTTCAGAGGCACGTATCGGTCAATGGTGGCTGAGACTGTGGCATTGAGTGCTTTCAGTAGAGAGTCGCAGTTCAGTTGGGGGTGTTTGGTCCATGTGAGGTGGAGGTTGGCAAGCTCTTCCATGAGGGCTTCCAACAGGAAATTCCTGAAGGTCCTGAAGGTTTGTCTGATGGGTTTCTGCTGGGAGTGCTTGACTGAGGTGGTGTGCTGGGTGTTGAAAGGCATGGCCAGGTGGTCAGACCGGTCAAGCTAGAGAGGAGAGCTCTAGTGGAGGAAAGACAGTGTGATGATGATTAGGTTGAGGGTGTTACTTTTCTTGTGCATTGTGTCGTGCGTGTGTTGTGTGAGGCTGAGCGTGTCAAGAAGGCAGAGCAGAGCTTCTTTCATTGGTCTGGTGGCCTTTTTGCCTGGGAGGTTGTGACCAGGTCAGTGAATTCTCTGATGAAGGCAGTGTTCGGTTTGGGTGGTCTGCCGATGAGATGGAAGGTGACTGTTTCTGTCGGGAAGGGGGAAATGGCAGGAGAGGACTTTGAAGGTGCCAATGTTGTTGACATCAAGTCTCGCGCAGGTCTTGTGGATGACTGCGAGGCCTCTGCATTTCTTGTGCGGCCGGTCTCTGTGTTGGATGCTGTAACCATCAGGGACAAGGACGTCTAGGATGTGGGTGGAGGTGGGTGTCAGCCATGTCTCTGTGATGAAGAGGGCATCGAGGTCATGTGTAATGATGAGATTGGTAATGTCTGCTGAATGGGTGATAGCTGAGCAGCCGCTGGCGAGCATCAACATACGTGTTGTAGACGGTGAGGAGGGTGCTGATGGGCTTCAGACTGATGTGGGCGAGGTTGCTGCATTGCAGAGTCCCTGCTTTAGAGCAGGGGTGAGGTTGTTGGCGTTGCCTGGGGATGTGGGGATGGCCTGTGGGGACAGAAGGAGAAAATACATGTCAGTGCGTGCTTACCTGTTGTCTGAGCAAGGGTTGGGGCCCTGGGTGCTCCCGGTCCGAACAGGTCCAAACTGGAATTGCTCTTTTCTTCATGGCCCCATCACTTCGGACGTCTGGGAGAAATATGGCCTTTATCTAAGAGTTTAGAGCAGAAAGGAAGACGCAGAGCTAAGAAGGTGGTGGTGCTTAGGCCATGTGACCTAGATTGACGCGCACCTGCTCACCAACTGTAAAGGCAAAGAGGCTGGAGGGCTGCTTAGGGGATTCAGTTGGATGTGAGAAACCAAAGGGTGTCACACCCGCTAGTCCTCAGGGACTTGTCATCCAGGTGGCTAGGACATGGCCATCGTTTTTGGATCCAGTTCCTGGGGGTGGACCAGTGCGGGAGGATCACCTGGGTGAGGGGTCTTCGGGAAGTTGGGGTGAGACAGCCAACATTGAGACCTGGTATTCCCCCCTTTTTTGTTCATTTACCCCATTCTATTTTGCAGGATTTTCAAAGTCCCAAACCTCTCCCCCTTATTACACAAACACTGGGCTGAGGAAGAGGGTGGCGGAGAGCAACTAGACTAGTTCTCTCACATCGTACTGGACATGTCCGGTTAATCTGGTCAGGCAAAGTCAGGCACTTTACAATAAGTGCATACACCTGATACTAGTTAGCTCTCCTCACACAAATAAAAGGCAACACCTAAAGACACACTCTGAGCAAGATGGAACACGAGTGCAAGCAGAACTTCTGGGACGAAGGCACACCTACTGGAACAGAGCAATGGACCAAGGAATGAGAGCAGCGGGCCGAAAATCCCAGGGGTTCCCTACTGGAGGTCGTTGGCTCCGACAGACCGTGAAAGACACATGGAGAAGGCCAGATCCCACAAGTGAAGAATGCATTCTGTTTCAAGGATGCCAGTGACCCTCCCGAGTGAACGGCAGAGTTGGGGAGGCAAGGCCAAGCCTGTGGTACTAGCCTTGACTCGTGAATTGGGAATAGCAAAACAAGAAAGAAGCGCACACAGCTGGTGCGTTGGCAAGTGACCTGAGAGACTGGTGTGTGTTAAAGCGGATGAAGTGGCAACATTATATCAGTGAAGGCTGCACACATGTGAATGAGACCCGAAGAAAGGCAGACCTGTGAATGAACTTTGAAGTAAAAGGCAGCTGTGAGATCAGTGATACTAAGTAACTGAGTGGTCCGGCAAAAGGAAGTAGCCCATTCGAAGATCTCCATGAAAGGTCATTGTTTGAAGCTAAAAGATGAACAAACAGCAAGAGTGAATTAAGCAAGAGTAAACATGAACATTGATTTGAAGTGGTCTGCGGTGGTCTGTAAAGAGAGCCACGCACATTTGTTTATTATTTATTTTATTATTTGTATTGCGCACAAAACCCTGAGGTATCAAGGCACTTTAGCTTAAGGATATGGTTACATACAATGCTGGCATCATACAATTACATGGTTACAGACCAAGCAAAAGCCTGGTGAAGTGCATAAAATACATACTTTGGGAAGTTCACCTCTTGTTGCGGGGAACTGCATCAAGGTACATATAAGGTACACATCAGGTGTGTAATACATACTTAGGAAAGTTCACCTCTTGTTACGGGAACTGCAACAAGGTACATATAAGGTTCAGAACAGGTGTGTAATACATACTTAGGAAAGTTCACCTCTTGTTACGGGAACTGCATCAAGGTACATATAAGGTACAGATCAGGTGTGTAATACATACTTAGGAAAGTTCACCTCTTGTTACGGGGAACTACATCAAGGTACATATCAGGGCATGTTAGGTGCATACCATACCTACTTAGGAAGTTTTACCTCATAAACAACGAGCTGCGTCAGGGTAAGTGTAAGGCGCAGGGACAATTAATTAAGAATACAGCACTAGTTTACCTGAGTTCTGGTTGATGTGCATTATGAAATACCGTACGCAGTGGCAAAATGCATAAATATATGGAGGCAGAAGGCATGGAGCAACAAAAATGACGAGCATGGAGAAAGTGTGGTAAAACAGTATACTAAAGCCAATTACACGAAACAAGCTAATGCGGACAAGACAAATGTAAAGCAAAAGAGGCAACGATTGATTGGCAATGAAGTTCAATTAATAAGGCAAGCAATTGAAGTGAACTAACTGTTGAGTTGGAGGCGAATCTGGTTGAGGGTATGGAGCCTACCAGTCCTGTATGAAGACGGAGCAGCTGGAGGACCCAGTCCCAAAACAGACACAGAATGAGGACAGTGGATGATATTTGGGCCGGCGCATCACTAAATACGACCGACTAGAGGAGCAGCAGAACAGTGACGGAGCCAGGGGTAGGAGAACCAGGTCAGTGCGATTTATAGGCAAGTGAGTAGAGTTCGGATCCTCAAGAGTGTTTAGAACTGTTCCGGACGGACAAAGAAAGGGGGTAACAAGATGAATGATAGCCAAGAGGAGTGGAAGAGTTGCTTGAAAGGGAGCATGTGAGGTACAGTTTGAGTCGCTTTACTAAGGAGTGTGAAAGACAGCCGATATCTGCGATGGAATTGAGGCAAAGAGCGCAAGAGCACACATCTTACCTGATGAGACATCGGGAGTGCCCTCGGGATCAAACAGTCATGTGGGAGCTAACCCTGGTGGATAGTTAACAACTGTCAACTCCCGGGCAAGGACAGTGTAAAGACAGGAAGCCTCAGACACCGTGCCTTTGATACTGGGCCCGGCTTCGCCTCATGGCTCAGCTGGGCCTCAGTATTTGCTGGAGGCAACAGCCAATAAGGCTGAACCGTGGTGCCTCCAGGCAAGGCAGGCAGCTTGAGGAAGGTAAAAGGCAGCAGACATCTTAATGAAGTTCCGAAGTCAGAACTGTAGCTGAAGAAACTGCAGGCTCTGTCCCACAATGGGCTAGGGACATCCTGCATGGCCATAAGCAGAAGGGGTAAAGACTTTGAGAGCCGAAAGGGGTTCAAGCCCGATTGAGGGAGACCCAAAGTACAATAACCTTGGGGAAGGGAGCCCCGGCAAGTTTGTGTTGAACTGTAATGTGAGAGGTCTCATCCTGGCCGAGGGGGACCTTTGTGAACTTTACGTTGGAATCAATCTTGAGAGTCAAGAAAGAGACTTGAACGTGGAAGGCCTGGTGGGCCTCAAGCCGCGGTTTGGAACTGCTTAGAGTGTTAGAAACCGAGCCAAAGTTGTCATCCTGCGTACAGGGACAGCCTTACTATGTGAGGTTGAACGTGAGGAGGAGAGCTGGTTCAACTACCTTTATTCTTTTGAATACTGATTTTTCCTTTGCATACATTTCTCCTTTTACACTTTTTGTACAAGAGATAGGGCAGGCATTAGGTTTTTGTTAGCATATGCCATTTTGATTTGACAGACTCCACAAGGACTGTTTTGTTTATTGTTTGATGGTCTAGACTACTCCCATCTTAGTTATAGGGCAAAATCAGAGTTTCTTTGACCCCAACATTTTCAATAAAGGTTTTACAAACTGTATCCATTGTGTCAGTGTCATACTTGTGATACCATGCCTTCCCGACATGGCCGACAGACGCAGAGGACAGGGTGTAATTGTACACTGTCAGCCTTCTGCTTTATCTGGGTAATTCAGATCTATCCATGCCAAGGGCTATTGATATCATTAAGGAATATGGGGAACATAGTACACTCTGTATAAACTGTGACAAATCCATAAGATTACCAGTGCCAGGGACTGAAAGTAGTGTATAACCAAATTGCCTTCTTAGAGTTGGTTTCTTTATGATACCTTGGGATTCAGGTTAGATGAAACTGGAAGGACTTTTTTAAGCTGAACTGGGACCCAATGCTACAAAAATGTCTTTCTGATATTTGGAGATGAACATTTTACTGCATTGTGCTGACGGGCAGGGTGGCCATCGTGCACTCCAGCCCCAGTAGACACAGCGGGGAAGAAAAGTGAGCAACCCAACCTAGCAAGTAGAGAAACTGTTCTCAGTGACTTAGCCTTTCAGAGTATCATCAAAGGAGCTGCGGAACAGGCAGCACAGCAAAGGGGAGTTCCCTGCGCTCTACCTGCCACAGGCTTTTCACTCATCTGCAACGATACCCTGGAACGCTCTGCGCTGTGAGGAGGCAGTACCAGCATTCTATGGGCTACAGATATTCAGTTCACCTTCAACCAGGTTGCGCAACAAAGCGGCCATCACAACATTCAGAATATTTCGAACTGGGACCTTGCCTATACTGAGAGCGGGCCAACATTCCTGAATGCCGGCGGTCCCACATACAAGGGTCAGGGCCTACCACCCATTATGTGTCTTTCATTACCCGTAATCAGGGAGTGAGGACGGGGGAGACAGACAATGGTTGGCCCAGGGAACCAGCTGAGTGTGTGAGGCAATGGAGGTCAAAGGGGAGAGCATAAGAAAGGGCACAAGAAACAGCAAGGTGGGAGTTGTTGGGGTGAGTTCAACAGAGGATTGCTAAAGGTACAAGGTGAGGTATTGGTTGGTTGGAGAAAGTGATATTTCGGTTTGAGTGTGCATGCAAGGTGGGTAAGTGGGGCTGACAGGGAGAGTAGGGAGTGAATTAAAAGGTGATAGAGGGAGTGAAAGGAGGGTGACTGTGAGAATGTTCCAATGGAGTGTAGTATAGTGGGTAGTAAAAGTGTGGCAAGGGGGGGTGGCATTGTGGATTGGAGAGAGTAGTAGTTGTGTGGAGATAGAAGGATAGTAGTGTGGATAAAGGAGTGATATAGAGAGGTGGAGCAAACATTGGAGGGAGATATGGGAAAACTGGTATAGAGGAAGAGACAAAGAAGAGGGGGAGGAAAGAAGGAAGAGAAAGGAAGGATAGATCAGGGAGGAGTACAAGGGCATGGAAAGGAAGGACCAAGTGGGATCTGTGGGGAATCAGAAGTAAGACTCAGACCATAGGACATTGTTCAACTTTAGTTTATTAAAATGAAAAGAAAATACCTCACTCACCCTTCTGCTAATGGGATTCCCTTCCAAAAAACTAAAACTGAGGTCCTTGTCAGAATATCCATGTCCAAACAAGTAAAACACAGTCCTCTATCCCAACCTGCCCAACTATCTGGCCCTACCACTAGACTTGCCAACAGCTCTTAGCTGATCCCTGCGGCTCAAGGTAACTCCAACAGTTCTCACAAAGAAAATCCAAATTGTTCTCAGTTCCCCATATCGAAAAACAAACAGAGTTAATCAGTCTTTGATTCTCCCATTCAATAAAGCTTTCCTTTCTTTTATTCAGTCAGGTATTTGACTAATCCGGCTCCAACAATGTGATATGTTGAAGCCCACCACGCTCCCTCAAGATTTCCCACTCCTGAGTAGCATGGCATTACACTTTGTACTTCAATATTCTTGCTCTCTTGATTCTCAATATTATCAGTTCTCGTGTCTCTCAGGACCCCTCGATTCTGCTGTAAGTTATTTGTGGGCGCCTTAGCCCCTGAAACTCTCTCGTTGCTCTTTTCTGCTTCTAAGTCTTTTCCATGCTCTTAACTGGCTCTGCATCACTTGGGACTCCGCGGTCCAGATTCCAACTGCTTTCAGGCTGCTTAGCCTCTAAAATGTTTGGGGTTTGGATTCCCCTCTCACAGCCATTAACCAACCCCTTCCCTTCTACCTGGGGGGCCCGTGTACCTGCTTTCACATGGTGCTTTTGCCAGGGAGGGGCAGTGATTCTTGTGTCAGCAGTGCTCATGTCCATCTGACTTTCTGTTGTTCCTGGTAGTGGCAACCTTTTCAGGGCCCTGCAGATACATGCCTTTCTCTTTCTTCTTCCTTCTTCCTTCTCAGTATGGGGCTGCAGAGCTTCTGCCCCAGAGTCTCTAGATACAGCAGTGTTTCGTGGGCTTTGGGCCACCATATCTTCTGTGTGGCCCGGTCGCCATGTAATTTCTGCTCCACTCTCCAGTGGCAGCATCTGCTCTGCACGCATCCTCCCCTGCAGCTCAGCTCTGCGTAAGGGAATCTGCTACCCAAACAAAGCCAAACTTCCTACTGCACCTCCTCAGAGGTACTCTGCCTTTCCTCTTCTTCCCCCAGAAGCGCACTGTCTCCCAAGCTCTGGTTCCTTCTAGGTTGGACTACTGTAACAGCCTCTTTCTAAATCTACCTTCCTCTACTCTCCGCCCTCTGCCACTAATCCTTAACAAAACTGCGAGACTTGTCCTTGGCCTCAAGCCCTGGAATCGTATCTCTCCAGCTCTGTAATCTCTACCTTGGCACCCAGTGGTGCAAGGATCAAATTCAAAACCATCTCCATTGTCCACCTTCAGCTATCCCTCTGCAAATACCTCCCCTCTCGAGCTCTTCGCTCCTCTACCTCTAACTTCCTCAGGGTCAGTCGTTTTTTCAAAGAGAGATCTCTGTCTTTGGCTCAGGCCTCCCTCTGAAACAGCCTCCCTGCCAAAAAACCTGAGGAGAATCATCTCCGGTTCTGGAAGCACCTCAAGACCTTCTTCTTTGCCTCTACCTTCGCTCCCATCTCCCCTGTTGATCTGCTCTCTCTTGGAACTGTGCACCTGGCCACCCTCTGTCCCCAGGTACCTGATCACCCTCCTGCATTGCCTCCTGGCCACCCCTTGCACTGGGGACTATATCTGTACCCATACAGTCACCCACACCCCCCATAAGATGGATGTTTTGTTCTCCCCT
The DNA here is from genome assembly GCF_040938575.1 of Ambystoma mexicanum. Lineage (NCBI taxonomy): Eukaryota > Metazoa > Chordata > Amphibia > Caudata > Ambystomatidae > Ambystoma > Ambystoma mexicanum. The sequence continues at coordinate 623,311,226 of NC_090928.1, read as the reverse complement.
GTTCCCCCTCCCTTGCCTTGTCGCGCTCTGAAACACTTGTGTACGAGCGCAATACAAATAAATGATCATATCATATACTCCAGGTGAGGGCTTCTCTATTTTTATAATCGTAGCTGTAATGAGAGGTAACAGGCTTCTGATTAAAAGAGGTTGAATCTAAGGAGGGTTTAGTAGTGGCGTTAGTCAAATAAAAAGGCTTTAACACATGTCTAACTTTTGCGGTTCTCATATAGGCTGAGAATACACATTTTATAGACGCGCCCTCAAAGGTGGGAGCCACTCTCAGTTAGGTCCCACTTACCCAAACCCCTAGGGAGAGTCTTTCAGAGCATGCTCACCACCCTAGCCTCAAAGGGGGTGGCTCCCCCTTGGGGAGAAGGAATGAATACCTTGTATACGTCACAGCTCTGAGTGTCTGGATGGCACCTATTCTCATACCGAATTTCATTGGGGAACCCAGGTTAAGGACCATCTAGATTGTTCCCAGAAAGGTTGTTAGAAAGGGTATTTCCCTTAGGCCATCACCACCATGAAGGTAGAACCTATAGACAGTTGGGGTTATCAATCTCTACAGACCCTCTTGGGGTTGAGGGAAGCCTATGCTAGGGAGGGAGCTGCCTACACTAGACGAGAGAGGGCCCATTCTGACACCTTGCTCTTGTTCAGTTGATCCAATGGACTCGTGTGGCAGTGCCAATGTTTGTAGAATGAGAAGTAGATGAATAACATCCTGACAGAAAGAATACATGAAGCCAAGAAAGAAATGTGGTGCACTTGTGATGCATTCACAGAATTCACCATGATAACCTTTTTTTTTTTAATTGTATTTGTTTATTTTATAAACCTTTACAATTAGGAATAACATTCCAATAAAACATAAAAAAAATATTTTTCATTTACAAACATGGATGATTTCACTTAATAAACTCTAATATAAAATACATATAAATTCTCGATTCAATACTAAAAAAAACTAAGACGCAATAGATCAGACAGATATAAATTTCAGCATAACAATATTGATCGATCAAATTAAACCAATGTAGCTTAATTTTTAAGACTGTTTAAAGCCAGTACACATTAACAATTCACTCCCTTCAGTTGAATGTCAAGTACCGTCAGCAACATAGTCAGCTTAATGACCAGCTTAATACTATTACCCCACATACACCTGTAGCATAGAGAATCTCTAGACAGTCTAGACCTAGAATATAGATAATTCCCCAATAGATTGATTCTCATATGCTCAAAATATTCACAAAACATAACCAGATGTTTATGGGACTCAACAACATTATCTTTTTTACAAAATCAGCAAGTTCCAAGTTCCAAGTTGGTACAACACGTTGGATCTCCCCCATTGAAATAACCTTTCGTTAGTGTGGAATTGATTGAGCTTGTATCACAGATATAACTTGCGTCCCAGAGTACAGAGAAACTGTAGGATATATCTTGGGTAATCTCCCCATTTCCGTCTAACCAAGGCAAACTCCCAGTATGCTTTATAGGAGCCAATCTGATTGACAACTCCAATAATAAAGTTGCATTTTCCGTTTGCAGCTTGGAAGACCTGCAATTTAATCTTCCTTAGATATAGCAAGCAGGCCCAAAATACAATTCATTTTTCTGCAAAGGCTGATAGAGAACTTAAGCCCCCTAGAGTTAACTGGGTTTGAAGATCTACATAGAGAGAATTAGGTAGCGGCCTCAATATCTTCACATAGTCATTTAAGAGGCACCAGTGCCATTTTTCTGACAATGGTAAATGTCCAAGTTCATGTCGAATAACATCATTCGGAATTGAGGTCGCCAAGCCCAACACAGTTTTCCAAATACCACCCTGTAGGGTATCCAGTAGATCATTGTTCTCATAGAGAAAAATATCTAAGATATACAAAATACAGGGTTCAACATTCAATAAATAGAATTGAATAAGAGGTAATAAGGAGAAGCAGCAGTATTTCTGCATGATTATTCTCATTTGTGACATTAGGGATCTTGTTTTCTCTTGCAAACTTTCCTTCCACCAAGTCAGGGAGTATAGATTGGACAAAGTGTAACCAAGATATTTAATGGATTGTACCATCTCAATATTCACCCCATTCATGGACCATTAAATCTACATACCCTTTTTTTTAAAAAAAAAAAACGTGTTTATTTTTGGTTGATACAGTGGAGAACGTACATTATAACAAGCAATACTTAGCTGTTTATCAAGCTCATGAGTCACTATTCCTTCGGCCATCCCTCCACCCTACTCTCCCATACTCTTAGTCTTTACCCATTTCTCGCTCCTCGTCTCTCGGTACCAGGTCTAGGCGCTCGGCCGCCAGGGCGTTTGCTATCGCCCGCGGCTTGTATGTTAGAGCTGGGTACCTCTCGTCGTAGTCCACCAGTGGTGACCAGATGTTCATGAAGCGGTGAAGCAAGCCCCTACTTGCTGCTGTGATTTTCTCTGCAATAAAAATGTCCCACAGTTTTAGCCCCACAAGATTATCAGTGGACCTCCCGGAGATTTCCATGTTCGTGCTACCGTAATCTTGGCCGCTAATAGCAGTTGAGTCAGTAGGGTTGCCGTCCTGCCAGATCTTGGGTATAACCCTGGGATCGGGGCTTCCAGTAAGATTGATTCTGGTTCTAGGGGCAACGTGATCTTTGTTATATCCGCGATTGCCAGGATGCATTGGGACCAGAATTCCGTCACCACTGGGCACGACCACCACATATGTATAAACGAACCCGGGAAGCCACATTGACGCCAACAATGGGGGTCTAAGGATTGATTAATGCGGTGCAGTCGGAGTGGTGGATAGTACCATCTTAGGAGCAGTTTATGGGCGCACTCTCGATTGGTGATGCAGAATGAGGCAGATCGGGTGCGAGACCAAATGTCTATCCACGTCTGGTCCTCAATCGGGTGGTCTAGGTCTGCTTCCCATTGTGCCATGTAGGTCGGTCTGGTAATGAGAGAGTTAGACTGCAATAATTTGTAAATCGTCGAGATTCGCCCTCGATGCGGGGGGTCTGCGAGTGTCAGCTCCATGGGGTCTAAATCTCGGGCAGCTGACTGGCGAATTGATGGATGGGAGAACCAATGTCGTAGCTGAGCATATGAGAATCTGTCTGTTTCCTGTAGGCTGAAGGCGCTTTTGCATTGTTCAAAGGTGAGGGGGCGATTCCCTTCAAAGAGCTGGCCTAGGGAGCTGAGGCCACCCCTGATCCAGTTGTGAAATTTCGCGGGATGGGCTCCTGGTGAGAACGCCGGATTATGGAAGACTGAGGCGGAAGGGCCCAGGTCTCTCGGAATGCCCCCATGTCTGCACGTCCACTCCCAGGCTTTCAGGGTGAGTTTAGTGGACGATAGAATGGCTGGCCATGATCTTTTAGAGGCAGGAGGCAGATGCAAGAGGAAGCGGAGTGGGAGGGGAAGGCGAGATTGTTCCAACTCTGTCCATTTAGGTCAATTCAAGCTAATGATCCAGGCTTGCGTGTGAGCCAATTGCGCCGCTATCTGGTATTTCTGGAGATCCGGGACTCCCAAGCCTCCTAAATTTGGACTGGTCAGCATCATTTTCAATGGAATTCTTGGCCTTTTGCCTTTCCAAATGAAATGCAGCATCTTTCTTTGGTGCCGTAGCAGTGGTGGTCTAGGGATCAGAATAGGAAGGGCTGAGCAAGCATAGCGGAGACGAGGAAGTAGGTTCATCTTGCACGCTGCTATGCGGCCCAGAAGTGAGATCTCCTGTGAGCGCCACCATTCGAGGTCTCCTTCCAAGGACTTAAATAATGGTTGAAAGTTTGCCCGATATGAGTCTTCAGGGCGGGCCGTGATCTGGACTCCTAGGTAAGATATCGCCTTATCCGATAGGGGAATCGAGCAGAGGGCTCCGAAGGATCTTTTATCCTCTGAGTTTAGTCCCACCCCTAGGGCGGAAGATTTAGTGAAGTTTATAGCGAAGCCTGACGCCCTGCCGAAGGAGTGAATTTCTGCCAGAGATGACCTTAGCGATTGGGCGGTATCTGTTATAGTTAGCATCACGTCATCAGCGTAAAGCGCTATTTTATGTTGGGTGGGGCCCACCTGGAGGCCTTTAAATCTGGGGTTCAGGCGGATAATGTCTGGGAGGATTCGTTGGGCGAGGGGTTCCATAATTAAGGCGAAGAGCAAAGGGGATAAAGGGCATCCCTGTCTGGTTCCGCATGACAGGGGGATCGGATCAGAGAGGAGGCCGTTAACTCGAAGCATAGTTTTCGGGGCTTGGTAATTCGCCAGGATGTATTTCTGAAATAAGGGGCCGAAGTGAAAGGACTCCAAAGTGAGTCGGAGGAAAGACCAGTCAACTTTATCGAAAGCCTTAGACGCATCTAGGGCTAGGACTGCTACTTTTCGTGACTCTCGTTGCGTTATCTCAACCAAGTTGAGAACTCTACGTATATTGTCCAGGGGCAGATCTGTTCATTATGAAGCCAGTTTGGTCCGGGTTGATAATGTCTGGGAGAACCTTTGCCAATCGTTGGCTAAGACTTTTGAGTATATGTTGGCGTCCAGGTTTAATAGGGAAATCGGTCTATATGACGTGACCTCTCTCGGGTCCTTTCCAGGTTTGAGTGCCAGAACTGTGATCGACTCCTGCATCGATTGGGTGATTGTTTCCGTGACTGCAAAGGAGTTGAACAAAGTCGTCAAGGGGGTCACCAGCTAGGGGCGGAAGATTTTATAAAAGCGGGTTGAAAACCCGTCGGGGCCTGGGGCTCTCGGTTTAAGACTCTTAATGGCCTTGTCCACTTCCTCAACTGAAATCGGGGATTCTAGGTCGTCTCTGGTCGCTTGGGAGATCTGGGGAAGAGCTGCGTCTCGGAGGTAAGCTTGTTAGTCTCACCGGGGCTTAGGGGATGCTGTCATTGTGTCCATGAGATGTGCCACTGCAATCTGTGGCTTGTCTCTCTCTGCAAATTGGATGCTCCCTTGCGAGTCTCGGAGGCCTAAGATTGCGTTCCTCTTCCTTATCCTTGCCAGCTTCTCCACTAGAAACATATTCACTTTGTTTCCTTTAACATAGTAGCTTTGTTTGGTCCTGGCTAGAATCTGGGCTGTGCCATCTGCATAGTGCGCTTCAAGCTTCTTCCGAGCTATCTGGAGGGCCCGGTGAGTCTTCGGTGACCAGTTCTTTGCTTTGCATGTTGTTTCAGCTTTCTCTACTTCAACTTGTAGGGCTTGGTGGATTTGACGCTTCCTCCTGTGATAAGCTGCCCCTTATGAGATCAGAACCCCTCTAATCACCGCCTTCATCGTGTCCCAAGTATTGGCCGGCGAGGTGTCCTCATTCTTATTTTCGTTAAAGAAATCTTGATGGCCTTCGCTGTCACATCCCGTAGAGCCATATCACCCAGGATCGGGTCGTAGAGAGACCATTTGCGCTTTGGAGGGGGTTCTGGGTCATAGGCTCTCATTGTTAGTGTGATTGGGGCATGGTCTGATACGATTCTAGGGCCGATGATTACATCGTCTGTATAGGCCAACACTTGGGGAGAAGTCAGGAGGAGATCAATGCGTGAGTGGGTTCTATGCACATAGGAATAGAATGAGTAGTCACCGGACTCCGGGTGTAGGACTCTCCATGTATCCACCACATCCAGAGTCCGGAAGCATTTGAGCAAGGCCGTCGCGATGCTATAGTCTTTGTGAGCCGGAGGGTGAGATTTATCTCTAATTGGGTCAGGGACCCCGTTGAAATCCCCGCCGACTATTATCTGGCCCTCTGTAAATTGCGATAAGGCTTCCTCTAGAGTAGAATAGAAATCTTCTTGTTGTTCGTTCGGAGTGTAAACCGAGACCAATGAGTATAATTGGCCAAATATCCGGCATTTGATCGCTACAAATAAATAAAGAGTCTAAGATTTGAGGTCGGAGATCTTTGGCGAAAAGTATTGCTGTTCCCCCTTTCTTGGTACCAATCGATGCCAGAAACTGCAGCAGGAATTGCCTGCTCTGGAGCCTCGAGAAGTCAGCTGGGGGTTCCTGGAGGAATACCACTGAGGCCTCCTCGTTCTGGATACGTTGTAGGATAGATTTTCTTTTCTGAGGCGCGTTCAGGCCTCTGACGTTGATCGACAGGAATCTCAGTTTCCGGTGTAGCTGAAGGGGGTCCTGTTCTTCATCAAGTAGGTGGGGTGCATTTGAGGGGGAGGAATGGAGGGTGTCAGACATCATCTATGAGTTCAATTTCGTTGTCGCTCTCCAGTGATCGTGTTTCATGTTCCCTCCAACGGGAGGTCAAACTTAACTTTTTAGGGGAGGCCGGGGTTTTCTTTCCGGCGAGTCCTCTGGCCAACAGGGCCCACTTAGTCTCAGTGGCCAACTGGGCCAGGGGAATCCTCCAGTACTGGATTCGTCTCCAAGGGTGAAAAGGTGGCATACACCTTGGAGTGGGGGTATGGACCGTGAGGGTCCCGCGGCAAATCCGTTAACTGCATACTGTAGCGTGTAGGAACCTCAGAGCTGAGGTTCTAGTGGAGCTGTTTCATTTTCGGCGCTTCTGCGCCTTCGGCCAGGTCTGATGGGCTTGCTTCCGGGGAGGCTGAGTCGGGTCATCAGGAGTGGAGGTCGGGCTGCGGGAGGGCGAGGATCTAGGGGAAGCTGGGTGGAGGATATGCTCAGCATCTTCCAGGTGACTGATCGATCGCTGGGTCCCTTGGTAGGTGAATAGAAGGGCCGTCGGAAACAGCCACCTGTACCGGATCTTCTGGTTCTGAAGGAATTGAGTGAGGGGTTTAAGCGCTCTTCTCTTTTGTAGAGTCACCAGGGAGAGATCCTGGTAGATCTGCAGCGGAATGCTCATGAAGAATAATTCGTCTTTGGTGCGACTGATCGCTGCCAGAGCTTCCTTAGTAGAGCAAAAATGGACCCTCGTTATCACATCGGGAGGGGGATCCGAGGGGACTCCCCGTCTTGGGCGGAGTCTATGGGTCCGGTCAAGGATCAATTGGGTCTGGTCCAAGTGTGGAAGTAGGGATTGAAAGAAATTTCCTATGTATTCTGGGAGATCTTTATCTGGAATGGACGAGGGGACCCTGCGGATGCGTAGATTATTTCTTCGGGCCCTATTTTCCAGATCCTCCTGCTTAAATTCCAGTAGCTCATTACTGCTCTGGAGGGTCCGAATCGCTTGTTGCATCTCAATTATGGTTGCATCATGGCTTTGAGTCATATCTTCCACCTCATTAAGTCTCTGCTCCACCTCTGTCACTCGTTGGTCTGTATGTTCAGGTTTCGCAGTAAATTCAGCGATGCAAGACCTAAATTCTTCTTTAATCTCTAGCATAAAGGCCTGGATATCTCCCTTTGTCGTCAGAGTTAGCTGTTCCTCCGAGGACTTCTGAGGGGTGAGCCTCGGGGGGGTCTGATTTCTTGGTCTTGTCTGTTGCTAAGAGCATTCAGGAAATGTCTGAGTGTTTGGTACCCTTCACAGCTTTCGTCATTGCGATAATCTCAGAGCTCAATCCAGGGAGACCGGACCGGGGGCCGCGCTAGGTTGGTCTGAGGGTATTCCTTTAGGTGGCGATCCCACACTCCGTGGAGGGCAGCAGTGCGATGGTAGAGAGCAGGAGCTCACCGGGTGAGATCATTTGAGTTATTAGGGTGGATTCTGCAAGGATGGGGATGCTTTGGGGGGCCACTAGGGCTGAGCTTCCAAGCTTGGGTAGACCTGCGGGAAGAAAAAGTGGGCCGGGGCGCCCCAGGAAGTTGTTGGGCCGGGTGACCAGGCCAAGCGTTGAGTGGTAGGTTTGGATGTGCAGGCGAGGGGCTAGTTCAGGGTAATCAATCCAGGGTTGATGGGCTGAGCTGGGCCGCGCTATCTTCTGGGCCTTAAACTACTAGGACGACCTCATCCAGTCGCTTCCTTGGCACCGGGCCCCAGCAGGGGAAGGGGCCCGCAGCGGGCTCACAGATCGCCGGGGCCTATACCAAGAGAACAGTTTCAGGGGGCCCTCTGGAACGAATCTCCGGTCCTTGGTCTATCTGGGCCGACCAGTGCGGGAGGAGCACCTCAGAGGCTTAGGATGGGGCACTGCGGGGCAGCACTCCCCCACCAACAGGAACGGGGGGGGTTGTAGCAGGCGCGGGCTGTGTTACTCCCTGGGGCGCCTACCTGGCTACTGGCATGGCTCTTCTTCGGCAGGTTCTGTGTTGCTGAGCTTCCTGCTGGGCTTCCGAGGCTGGTGGCGGCACAGATTCTCCACCCGTCCCCTACGTGGGATGAGCACTACGTCACGGAGGATCCTTGCTGCACTGGAGCGGCTTCGTAGCCCCTCTCCAATGAATTGCCAGATTCCCACAGGGGTCGCGTCGGGATCGCCTCTCTCAGATCCTCTCTGCCCGCTCTTCCTGTCAGCTCAGTACCAGCGGGCGGACGCCGTCTTCCGAACAGCTGCAACGGCGCCACCAGGAGCTCGGGGTGGGGGAAGGAGGGCAACGATCCTCACGGTCCACCAACAAATATCCTCCGGCTCATCAAAGGTCGATTGTTCGGCTTCGCTCTCACTCCGTTCACCATCCACTCCGTCGGGCTGAGATCATAGCTCCTGGCAGCCATTTTGGATGTGGGACCTCGGGCCGATGGGGGAACATTGAACGGGCTGTATCCGAGGCTCCCCAGTTATCAGCCGACGCAAAGGGCTCCCACGAGTGCCTTAGAGTCTTATGCGCATGGTGAGCCGTAAATCATTGTCGGATGCTCGCTACGAGGGCTGGTTTTCATTAGATGCCGCGGGACTCAGACGGAGGCCATTAAGGGAGCAGCCACATCGCTGGCGCTCCAGGCCACGCCCCCCTACATACCCTTTTTATCCCATCTGCAAATACAATTACATTAGATTTGGATTGATTCACCCTTAGGTTGTGTTCAACTGCATATGAGGAGAACAGGTTCATTTTAGACTTGAGTTCGAACGGGGTCTTATCGAAGAGTAAGAGATCATCCGCAAATCCAATATAATTCAATTTCAGCTGGCGAAGTCTGACCGGAAAGATGATTGCATTAACCCAGCACCCTTCTATATTTGAGATGTATAAATTAAATAATACCGCTGCAAGCGTGCAGCCTTGTTTTAGCCCAATTGTAGTCGGGATAGGATCCGTGAGAGCACCTTCCTTGTTCAATCTCACTCTTTAATTGGTAGAAGTGTGCAAAAGGGCTATGAGTGACACCAGATGTACAGGAACCCCCATTAGCAGCAGCGGACTTCTCTGATAACAGTGTCAAACGCGGCACTTAAATCAAGGGCAGCCATGTATACTGGTCCTATATCTTGATGCTTAGTCTGCCATTGAATATGAGATAGTAGAGTGCCATTCAGGGGAGATCCCATAAAGCGTCTGAATTCAATTTGATATTTTGACAAGGTGTCATTCATCTTCATTAACTCTAATAGCTCGTCCAAGATGAGATGACAGAAAACTTTGGAGGATGCATCAGTAAGAGCGATCGGTATGAAATTATTAGGCTCATTAATTGGGCCCTTCTTATAAATGGGAATTATAATAGCTGAACACCAAGATCTAGGAATGACCTGAGTTTGGAAGACGGCATCAAATTTATATTTCAATATCGCTGGCCATAAATGCGGATCGAGTTTGAGTAAACAGGCAGGAATCCCATCCGGACCGACGGTTCTTGACACCTTTAGCTTCTCTATGGCCCCAACTATATCTTCAAGAGTCCATGGAGAAATGGCCAAAATTGAGTTTCCATAATCATTTACATTTATTCTAAGAAATTTACTAGGTATCTCATATTTCAGCTTAATATAGGAGACCCATGTAGAGGCCACAATAGTGTTTTCTTTTTGTCCTTCAGATACACCATTTATGGTCCTTAGAATAGCCCAGATGTTACGATGTCACTTTTCAACAAATAGTGCATCATAGATTGGTTATCATGTAAAAGGAGCCTAGCTTTTAGACTCTTGGTGGCATTTGTATACCTTTGAAGGATGCCCTTTTTTACATAGAAGTGTTAGTCCGTATCAAGATTCCACTTATTCAATTGTTTGATCTTTAGATTTTTATCTTTTTTTAGATGGAAGATCTCTAAATTAAATAAATGCTTATGCAAGTTAGCTTTATGAGCAGACACCGCCTTCATTGCCCTCTCTCTTAAGTGGAAATTAATCCCATTTGACAAATGTGCATTCATGTGTACTGAATCATAGTATGTTAAGGTCATAAAGTGGTCCATTTCCAGGTCATCTTTAATTCGCCGGATAAGCTGATGACAAATCGATGGGCTCCATCTAACAGACAGACCTGGTCGGTAAATTTCAACTAACTCCAGTATTGGGTTTATTTTATATCCCCAATTACCTAAACTTAGCTTAACTGATATTGCATGATGAACCCCATATCCAAGATCCTTGATTAAGATTGGGTCTGAAATTTTATAGAGTGAGGTGGACAAGAAAAAATTATCAATATGTGATTTCAACCACCTTGGGACCATGTAGAGAGAAGCAATTCATCTTGCGTGGATACCACCTGGATATCCAAATTCAGGAAGAAGTCAACCCATTTTTGGCCATTCCTAACAGTAGAAGCTGAAGAAAGCAGTTTCTGGCCAATGCCCAGCCCAGGAAATAGGCAGGTTGAGTTGAAATCTCCCCCTGCCAGAACCCCCACATACACATGACGAACTAAAGCCCCTTCTAGAATTGAATCAATGGTGTCCCTAATCTCTGTAAATGATGTAGATATCTTACTCCAATAGATACACAGAATAAGAATTGGGTTATCATATGTCTGATCAGAGATCAATTCTACAGCTATAACTGCTGCATCTTTGTAAATAAGCTTCAAAGCTATCTTACAGGAATTGTTGATGAGAATCGCTAGCCCACCAGAGGGCCTACCATTCACACCTCTGCTTGCGGTTTGTGAATATCATTCAAACCCCTCAACATCAAAATGAGAAACATGCATAGTCTCTTGTAGAGGGATAACAGCTGGATAGCTACTAAAATTTGCTGTACCCCACCAACGAAAGAAATTTGCTAGACAGCTATTCCATGATAAACACACAAAGGGAACTTCATTATGGTAGAGAATTGGGAAGGGCTGTAAAAGCCACTCCGTCCGCTTTTATGGGCACATTATTAAATCCACTAAATGCAGCTGCCAATGCCAAAAGTTGTCTGATAATTTCCTCACTGAACTGTGGGGGCAGAACCAGCTCGGCTTTTGGCTTTACAAGTGTCTCAGGAACAGCAGGTTTTTCCAAGAAAGATTTAGCATGTGGCTCATCTTGGAAAATAAAAGGCTTCAAGCCTACGTATTCAAAATTCTCCCTCTGTTCCCAAACCAATTTCATGATCATCATTGAGTGAAAGCCACAAACCATCCTGTTATTATGGTTTGTGGCTAATCGCACCCAGTCAATATCATCAGAGCAGAGCATTCTTAGAGAAGGAATCGTCTGGAAGGCTTTTAGCAAGAAAGATCTATTCAGGTTAGATTTACCATTGACATTAACGTTGCTTTCCCATCCTATGATCAGTGGCATCTCTTGTCTCAACTACTTGATACAAAAGGACCAAGAAAAGGGTCTCAATCCTGAGTGTACCCTTACGTATTAACACAATAGAAAACTCAGGTTGATCGATTCTGTGGGGATATTTTCACAAAATGTTTAATTCTTTATTTTTAGTTCGCCCTCTAGAGAGGTACTTGGAATTACTTTAACACAACTGCTTCATAGATGAAAAAAAATGATTTTATTTGATTTCTCTATCCACAGGGTATAAAAAAGGAGGTACAGCTAGATATATTTCTATTGTGTACTGATGTTCCTTTGTTTATTTTAAAAAAAAGGATATTATTTTAGATCTCCCGTGTTCCTCTTCTGTTCTGATCTTTCTCATAATTAATTTTCAGAATCCAGGTTGGAGGTTATTAAATGATTCCCATCTTTTTTATGGTAAGTCGTGAATCAGAGGGCCCAGATGAGTTTTGAATTCATTGTATACTCGTCTGAGACTCTTCCTGATATTTGAAGCCTACTGGTTTCAGTGGCACAAGGGCAAGCACCCTGGCAGAACCAATCACCACGGGTAACATGCAGCAAGGGACGAGGACAGATATCAATCCCCCCTTAAGAAGTGCCCTTAAGAAAAAGTCAATCACGTGGCACGATGAGGACATGAATCAAACAGATGAGAGACAAGGAATGCCACAGAGAGCCAGCACTAATGTACCACAGATAGAGATTGAGATTGATTCGACTTTCAATAATCTAGGACCTCCAGAACAACTAAGGGAGAAATACCTAGTGATGAATTTCTCCAGTCACAGATTGACTAAAGACCAACAGGACCTCCTGGAAAAGGGACTATCCTTTGTTCCTACCACCACACATGACCCTTTCCAAACCCGTATCGAGGTAGCACAATTAGTCCGTAAAATCAGACTGAAACAATACTTTGAGAATATCACCCACACAGAATTAGAAAAAAGTGCGACCAACTTGAGGGGGAAATCCACCTTCTATCCACCTCCACACAGAATCACTCCAGAATCTATAACATTTGAAAAAGCGCTGCTCAGGAAGATCTAAGAAATGGAGAAAGAACAGCCTGAAACATTCAACAACATCTCGAAGAGAGAAAGATTGGCATTACGAGCTCTGACAGATAACGAACAAATAATAATAAAACCGGCGGACAAGGGTGGAGCCACAGTGCTCCTAGATATACAGGACTACAAACAAATAGTACAAACTTTACTAGAGGAACAAACAAGCTACAGACAATTGGGAAAAGACCCAACGGAAGATGTTAAACAATTGATAGCACCGATCTTGGAAGAAGCCCTAGCAGAGGGTCACATCAGCACAAAAGAGTACGACTATCTGAACCAAAAAACACAGAGGAGACCAGCGTTTTATGCCTTACCTAAAGTTCACAAGGGAATCACTCCAATCCCCGGAAGACCTATAGTGTCAGGCATAGGCTCGATTTTAGAGCCATTGTCAGAGTTTGTCGACTATTTTCTAAGACCTAAAGTGAACCAGATGAGATCACATTTGAAGGATACCACTGCCGTCATTCGGCTACTCAAAGATCTACCCTTTGACATAGAAGGCCAATTACTTGTAACTTTGGATATTGAACAGCTATATACAAAGATCCCGCAGATGGCAACCCTACAAGTGATCGAGAAAATCCTGAGAGACACAACCCCACCTCTTGAGACGCCAGTTAACCTCATCATGCAATTAGCCGAGATTGCCTTGACTAAGAATTACTTTATGTATGAAACCTCATTCTACGAACAAACATCTTGTACAGCGATGGGCGCTACCTTCGCGCCGAGTCTAGCGAATCTGTATGTAGCGGATTTTGAAGAGAAAACCATCTATCCTATCACCAACCCTTGGGGCACATATATAAAACTGTGGAAGAGATATATCGATGACGTCCTGATGATTTTCCATGGCAATGAACAAGAACACATCATGTTCATGATCTGGCTTAATGAACAGAATCCTTTTCTAACTTTTTCTGAAACACATAGTAAGACGTCAGTGCATTTTTTGGACTTGAACCTGGAGATAAGAGATAACCAAATAAACACCAAGGTATATAACAAAATCACAGATAGAAATTCTCTTTTGAAATATACGAGCTACCATCCATCCTGCTTGAGAAACAATTTACCCTTTGGACAATTCCTGAGATACCGCAGGAACTGCTCAACAATGCAGGCATATGAACAACAATCAAACCAACTTTATTGCAAGTTACGGGATCGCGGCTATCCCAGACGCACGATAAAGAGAGCTAAAAAAGAGCAAAAAATATTCCGCGAGATACGACTTTGGAACAGCATACCAGAAAGATAGATAGAGAAGATTACTGCGATCTTCAGCTTCTCACCCTTAACTAACAAAATTAAAAAAGAAGTGATCAAACTATGGCCACTCTTGAATATGGGAGAATCAAATCTCGAGAAACCTAGATTTGCAATTAAGCGAGGGAAGAACCTTCGAGACTCGCTTATTCACACTTATAAAGAACCAAGGGAACCCATTGTTACCACCTTATTGAATCAGGCAAAACCAACGGGACATGCACCATGTGGTACCTGCAGTGCATGCGCAGGAACCACTAGAACCACATCTATCGAAATTGGTTGGCACTACCCATGGCTGCAGAAAAATGTCACAAATTGTAACAGTAAGAACGTAATTTATTTAATCACCTGCCCCTGCAACAAACAATATGTGGGTATGACCACCCGGTCTATTAAAACTAGACTGGTTGAACATCGGTCATGTATCCGCACCAAAAAATTAACTGCTCCCATGGTAACACACTTTGTTCGACATCAGCATGAAGCGACAGATTTCAAATGGACAGTTATTGAAAAAGTCATCGTCCCTAAACGAGGGGGAGACATACATGACTTACTCTTCAAAAGAGAACAATTGGGGATCTTTTGTCTACAAACAGACAAGTCCGGCTTGAATGAACCAACTAGCTGGCAGACTCTGGCCACTCTATGAGAAAAAAACCATCTCAACTGTATTTGACCATATGTATAATTATCTGTCAACAATGTGATATTGGTTATGTGATACCACTGAATGTACTTGGTTTACTGCAATGATGTGAGCTGTAATCATTCAGCACCCTCCAGTTTTTTGATCTATTAATTTCACACTGATGTCCGTAATTTGTCAGGACCTGTAGAGTTATACACGTCATGACCGCTGTACGTTAGGACTCAAACCATATATCCCATCAGCATGTGTGAGGGCTTCGCAGTAGCTATTTTCTCTTTTCTCTCCTTTTTCTCCTTTTTTTCTCCTTGCTCTCTCTCATAACCCTCTGTACTCTGTGTTTTGCTTCTGTTATTACCTTTGCCATGATGAACCTCACGTGGCGTCCGAACAATGGCACCAATACTTACTTTGTAAGGAGAATGTCGACTCACACACTCCACTCCGGAGCAATATTTTTAAATATCTTAAAATATTTTTAAATATTTTCTAATATTTTCAGATATTATAACTATATAATATATGGTTATACTAGGCTAGGTCCAGTAACGTGCGGACCTTTTACGTCTTATTAATTGACCCAGACGTGCCTGTATACCCATCCAAGATGGCGTGTACTAGGAATCAGTCCCTCGTTTGTGTCCCCGGCCGTCTCCCCGGCGCTGTGGATGCTTAGTTAACACATCTTTCAGACACGGCTGCACTCACGTACAGCGACGGAAATAACAGCGCACGGATCGGCATGATCCTTGGTGAGCCGTCCCTCCCCGACCTGAAAGTTTCAAGCGGTAAAGGTAAGCCCATTTTGTGTGCTAACATTAGAAAACCTTAGTCGACCAGACGTGCAGGCATAGACCTCTGTCCTTTCTTGTTTGTTTCCTATGGACTCTGGAGTGCAATAGATCGATGAGTGGACCTTGCTCTCTTCCAGTTTCTCCCTCCTTTTGCCTGCAACCCCCGCTGGTACATTTACCCCAGGGGACTCTGGCATAATATGATGAGGGATAAGTTTATATATGCTATATCTAATGGCAACTTTCTAGAATAGATATTTTAAGCCTTTTTTGAGACGTGGCACATAGCTTTGGAGCCCTTTTGAATGAAAACTTGCCGAGGGTTATTTGAATATGACCCTTTTAAATAAGCACTATTTTTTAACTATTTGTGATAAATAATGTTACTGTCCGCCCTCTCTGGTTAAAACATTAACCCCCCTTTGTTTTCCAGATTCCAGAGCATGACAATTGTCTCATGTTTCTTGTGGGAAGTTTAAAAACTCTTTCTCTCCAACCACATGGATTCTCATGGGGACCCCGATAACTAGGTAAGACCTAGGTTGAATTTACAACATGAGAGCAGTGATAAACAATTCAGACCATCATGGTGCTATTCACTCTGCTTCTTTGTCCCCCCCTCCCTCTTGTCCCCCTCCCCTTATTATCTGCAGGTGGGATTCCCTGGTACGATCCAACCAGCTACCAAGACACTGACACATTAACCTTTAAGTGTCTGTCCAGCCCTGATGAATGTGGCCCTTGTGCCACTGAAACCAGTAGGCTTCAAATATCAGGAAGAGTCTCAGACGAGTATACAATGAATTCAAAACTCATCTGGGCCCTCTGATTCACGACTTCCCATAAAAAAGATGGGAATCATTTAATAACCTCCAACCTGGATTCTGAAAATTAATTATGAGAAAGATCAGAACAGAAGAGGAACACGGGAGATCTAAAATACTATCCTTTTTTAAAAAAATAAACAAAGGAATATCAGTACACAATAGAAATATATCTAGCTGTACCTCCTTTTTTATACCCTGTGGATAGAGAAATCAAATAAAATCATTTTTTTAATCTATGAAGCAGTTGTGTTAAAGTAATTCCAAGTACCTCTCTAGAGGGCGAACTAAAAATAAAGAATTAATCTCTTGTCTCAAAACACCATCAGGATTACCAACATTTTCAATACCATTCTCTCCTAAACTAAGGTCATGGTGAGTTAGTTCAGATCCCTTCGGGATTCTCAGTAGGCACTTGCAAGGCCCCCTCCCCTGTGTTTTCGATAGATATAACACTATTTTCCTTTACCGGGGCATTGTGGTTTAAATTATTCTGGCCCTTAACAGCGTCTATAGTCGTAAGAGATTCTGGTGCTTGAGCATCTTTGCCCAGTATTCCCAACATCCATGGCTCACCAACACCTTCCTTCCCAGCTGTCACGTGGACCGTAGACACTCCCTTATTTCTTCAATGTCCCGCCCTATTTTCTGAATTGAATTAGCAATCTTAACTGTCTCCTCATCCTTAAAAGGCAGATATTCAGTTTGACTATATTCTGCCTTCATCAATTTGGGAGCGGTAACTTCTGCAAAAGTTCTCTTTTCCATATCTAACCATCTTGGTTCATCAGAGATTTGGGTAAAATTATCCACCATGATTTTCTCTTTTTTGGACCTCTCAGACCGGCACGGCATCACATGTGAATAGTAGACCCTCAATGCGATTGGTTTTACATAAGAGGTCCACTATTGCGGCCCTCAAAATACCCATCTCACAAAGACTGTTTGTGTCCTTTATCTAATAGATTTAGAATTCTCGACAACACAGGGAAACCAGTTCCTAGTGAATGCCCATCCAAAGCATACATTTCAGAACGAGCATCAACTGAGGAAACCTCCTTGTCTTTCTCATTGAGGCTGGATTGAAACTCTTGAATATCCATATTCATTCAGTCATTTAAAGCTGTTTGGGGGCTTTTGGGTTTAGGTGAACTCACCTAAGGTTTTAATTGAGTATTGTCATTTGTTAGGTCGATCTGCCACACCACGTTTACCTTATCCCCTTCTTGTGACCCCAAGTATGGAGGGAATGGGTTCAATTTTCTTTGGTGTGGGTTACTATACATAAATAAGTCTTCACGGTCCATAGATCTATGATTCACCGGAGTAGAGGGACCAAGAGACAGCCGTATTCTCTTCCCTAACTCGACTTCAATTGTAGGCCCCAACATTGAACAGTCCATTGTATCCTCTTTATAAAATTTGTTATCAACATTATACATGCCATTAGAAGTCTGAGACTGAGTTTCATCCTCATGCACCCCTATAGACATGTCAGTGTTTGCAAAATCATTCATTTCCTTTAGATTGAATTTCGCTGTGGATAGGATCAAATCTTGACTCACATTTTCATTATGGACCATTGCTGTTACCAGTTTTCTAGGTATATTACCCATTTTGGCCAAAACCCGCTCCTTAGATCCTGACAGAGAAATAACTGTGTTACCACTTGACTCTCCCACAGCCCCCCATCCCGCAACACTGGCGGCAAAACAACTTGATCTTCAAGTAAAGGTAATGCAATCTCATCACCAGATATTGGGGCGTTAGTACCTTGTGGGTATTTTAGTTTTCTCTGACTTCTTCATCCGTTAACCATGATGGTAGAAGCTAACCCTGCTTAGGCTAATGCCCTCAGCAGTGCGTGAACCAAAATATAACAGGCTAGGGTGATATGAAACAAATGAAAGCGGGTACGTTCACAACAACACCCACCAAGTATATATGCTCTCTTGAAATCACCTGATTCACAACAGCCCAATTCTGAAACAGCAAACCGTCAGAAGTTATATCTACTGGTTGCAGTGCTGATATATGCTGCACTGCCGCACACAGCGAACTCCAACTATAAAAGGAAAGTAGAGTAAAACAACCCTGCGCACCCACCGTGCAGCCGAACAGCCAAACAGTCACTTGCTGGCACTTCCGGGTGCGCGTACGTCTGGTATTATATCACTTCACGCGCTCAGCAGCTACGAGCCAGGGGGCGGGGCCAAAAATCTAAAACGAGAACAAACAAAGCCTCGGACAAGCTAAACAAGGCCACCGCAATTAGGCACAAAAATGCGTGCGAGTACACGCACACTAGCACGAGTACACAACGCGAGTCTCAGCTACTCAAAGAAGTAGAAATAGTTACTCAAAAGTCTTTCTTGAAACTCGCAGGACAACGCGAGTTACAGAGTCCAAAGTAGATGCTGGGCTTCATCTTGCCGACACAGTCTCTAGAAGTCCTTTGACTGCAAAAAGCACTCTGACCACACCAGTAGAATCCGAGCAGCAGGACCAGCCAAACAGTCACTTGCTGGCACTTCCGGTTGCGTGCCATGATAACCTCTGGAGATAGTAGGCCATTAGGGACTGGGCTGGACCTACCGCCACCTGAGGTACCTCCCAAAGGAGTCGCTCTTACCCCCACCGTCACCCCCAACAGGTATAGTAATTCCCTGGTTCCACCCAGTGGGCCATTATCCAAAGGAAGGAACTTCAATTACAAGTACCCCCCAGGAGGTACAGTAATTGCCTGGTTCCACCCAATGGACCATTATCCAAAAGGAAGGAACTTCAATTACAAGTACAAGCATGCCCCTGTAATAGCCACCTCTAACTAAACAAAATTCTGCAGAACCACTGTGAAAGACAGAGGGATTTCTAAGATGGCGCGGCACACTGCAGATATGATATGATGTGGCATTCATAATGCGCCTGTACACAAGTATTTCTAGGTGTGACAGAACAAGGAGGGGTAAACAAGGGAGGACCAAATAACGATCTTACTAGGCCTTGTGTGCTGGGGAGGCCGGAGGCAGTGCAAGGGTAACTGGACATGCAGGAGCCTTGGCCCGCAGACGGTGACCAGGTGACCAGTGCGCGGAGCAGTCAGGTGCATCAGCAGGGGAGAGGAAGAAAGAAAGCAGAAGCGAAAAGGAGGTCTTGAGTTGCTTCTGGAACCAGAGGTGGTTCTGCTCGAGTTTGAGAGAGGCATGGAGGCTGTTCCAGAGGGAGGCTCCAGACAAAGAGACAGATCTGCCCCCAACTCTCTGCTTTGAGAAGCGTATGACCCTCAGAGAGTTGGCAATGGTTGAGCGGAGAACTCGAGAATGCAGATGTTTTGGAAGAGAAAGTTGGAGGTAGAGCGGTCCCAGGCACCAGAAAGTCTAGTGGACAATGAAGAGGATCGGGAAGTTGATCCTTGCAGCCACGAGGAGCCAGTGAAGCGATTTCAGAGCTGGAGAGATACGATCCCTGGGCTTGAGGCCAAAGACAAGTCTGACAGTCCTGTTCTGAATAAGTTGTAAAGGTTAAAGAGTACAAGCAGGAAGATTTAGAAAGAGGCTGTTGCAATAGACCAGCCTAGAGAGGACCAGAGCTCTGGAGACAGTGAACTTCTGGGGGAAAGTCGGAAAAGGAATAATACCTCTGAGGAGGTGCGGCTGATAGTTTGACTTCTTAGAGACATCAGAGATGTGAGGAGGGGAGAGGGTGGAGTCGAAGATGACACCAAGGTTCTTAGCCTCACAGGAAGGAGCAGGAAGAGGGCCCAACGTGAGCGGCCTGAGAGAGAGAGGAAAGGAGGGCGCAGGTGTCCCAATGAGAAGGGTCTCAGTCTCTTACTGGCATTAAGGCCGAGATTGTTGGTGGCACACCATTCCTCAATTTCAGCCAGACAGTCTGGTATGAGAGAAGAAGCAGAGGTGGCTAAGGGGAGCCTGAAAGAGAGCTGAGTGTCATCCGCATTACATTGTAAATTGGAGCAGAAAGTAGTGATGAGGTGGGCAAAAGGTGCCAGGTAGTAGTTGAACAGCCAGGGAGAGATGTTAGACCCCTGGGGAATACCGCAAGTAGAGAGAGAGATAGAAGAGAGGAAAGGCCCCAGTTGGACCTGAGAGGGTCAGTCAGTGAGAAAGGAGGTCAACCAGGCCAGGGCCTGATCAGTAATACCAAGGTTGTCTGGGAGACGATTGAGCAGGATGGCATGGCTAACCATGACAAAAGCAGAGGATAGATCAAGGAGAATGAGGACAGAAGGGAGGTTAGAGCCAAGATTGGAGAGCAAGTCTTCACAGGTGTTCAGGTGAACAGTTTCCGTGCTTCTGGCAGCTCTGAAGCCAGACTGGTGGTCATGGAGGCAACCAACAGATTCAGTATGTAGATTACGCTGGGAGATGGCCAACTTTTCCAATAGTTTTCCCAGGAAAGGAGTGATGGAGATCATGTGATAGCTAGCCAGAGAGGAATGATCGGCTGAGTGTTTCTTTAGAAGGGGGTGCACAAAAGAGTCTTTAAGGTGGGAGGGGAAAGTTCCAGTGGCAAAGGAGTGATTGCAGGAATCGGTCAAGGCTGGAGCAAGGGTGTCGATGTGGTCATTGATAGTTCTGGATGAGCAGGGGAGAACCTGCTTTGATGAGACTTTCATAGATCGGACTTGTTTAGAAACATCATCAGGAGTGAACAGGTGAAAGAAGGAGGATAGACTGCCTCAGGCGGGCCAGGAGTGGTAGAGGAGGAGGAAGAGGAGGTAGAAGAAGAGAGGGTGGACAGGGTGTCCTGGGTTTTAGTAGTGAAATGAGAGGCCAAGGCATGGCCTGGGAGGGAACAGGAGAGGTAGAGACTGCAGCAGGATTGGCCAGCTCCTTGCAGATTTTGAAAAGTTCGGCTGAGTCCTAAGATGCCGCAGAGACACGGGCTTGGGAGTAGTATCTCTTCTTAGAGAGGACATAGAGTCTGTACTGCCTTTGGAGCAGGCGGCAGGCCAGTGTGTCAGGGGTTGCGCCCGAGGCCCTCCACTTCCTCTCCGCCGCCCTACACTTGCATTAAAGGGTGTCGAGGTCAGAATCGTACCAAGAGTTACACTTGGATTTGGGCTTCAAGCGGATCCTCATGACAGGGGCAAGGACATCCAGAGTGTTAGAGATAGAGAGATGAAGGTTAGAGAGGGCTGTGCCAGGGTGTGAGTCAGCCAAAGGTGCTGGAGAAGGAGAGAAAGTAGCAGCAAAAGCCTCAACTGACACACGCTTCATGGGTCGGAATAACCGAGAAGTTAGGTGGCAGTGCTGGAGTCAGCTTGACCTGCGGGGAAGAGAGAGAGGTGGGAAGAAAGGAGAAAGTGATTACTCCAAGAGAGAGGAGTGGTGAGAGGGTTAGAGAAGGGGAGGTCTGAGGAGATCAGAACATCCAGGATGTGCCCTGCAGAGTAAGTCGGGCCAGAGGGAAGAATAGAGCGCGAGAGAGAGAGGATTTGAAAGAGTCCTGAGGAAGGGCTGGTAGCATCCAGGTGGATGTTCATGTCTCAGAGAGGAGAGGTTTGGAGGTAGAGGCAAGGAGTGAGGAGGAGAGGTCAGCCCATTTAAAGAGGAAAAGGGTGACCTGGCCAGGCGGCCTGTATATAGCATCCATAGTGAAAGAGAGGCCAGGAGAGATGGAGAGCCTGCAGACCAGGCATTCAAAGGAGGAGTAGTGATGCATTGGAATGATAGAAGCAGGGATCCACTCTGGGAAAATCAAGGCTACACCCCGCCAGGATGGTTGGTTCTGGGTTTGGAGAGGATCATGCAAATCAAACTCTTCCAGGAGATGTCAGATGTCAGAGGAGTGTTTGACAGCTGAACAACAGTTGAGACTAGCGATGTGGAGCAGGTTGCCTTAGAAACCTCTCTGTTGCAGGCCAGAAGGAATGAATCAATACACCCACTGGGCAACACCAAGAACCAGTCCCTACAGAGATAGTAAGAGGAAGGATCAGCACTGAGTATAAACAATCCCAGGGAGGGAGACAAAGAAGCCTGGGAAGTAACCACTCGCAGTCCATTTCCACAGATGGTTCAAAGAATACTCCAAATCCCAGAGATAGTTCAAGGATTTTTATTAAAGGTTTCAGCTGAGAGCTCAAACCATCCCTCTCTCATCGTTACGTAGCATTTTCCACTTTAACCCAGGCATTCATATTCCTATTCCCCATTAGTATAAAGAAAATATTGACACCCCTACTGTCTATTTGCTAGATACCTGGTCATGATAATCTAAAAGGCAGATGCATTTTCGATCTAGACTCCCATAGGGACTTTCTAGACTCACCCTAAACTATCAGTTTGTTAGTGGCTACCAGAGAAGTGGGGATGTGCCTTCAGACACACTGGCGATTCGGTTGTCTTCCACTAGTGCCCTGTCATGCCTCTCTCCTATCTCTACTCTCCTATTCCTAACTCCCTCACTCCTTTTACTCCCTGTGTCTCTCCTCCTCTGTTGTCCCTCTGATGTCTCTTACTTCTTCCACTAATACCTCCCACCTTTGAAGTCACTATTTCTGCGTAAACTCCACCACTCCCACCCCCAAACTGCTACTCCTCCCTCCACGTTACTACTACTACTCTTCCACACAAATATTCCCTCTTCCTCCACACTGCCATTTCTTCCTCCACCACAGTGCTATTCCCTCCTACTCTATGCTACTACTGAAACTCCAGCCCACCTTCTTCTAGGGCATCTCCTTTTCACTCTCACATTCCCTCCCTTTCCTAATCACACTCGCTAGTCTTTCACACACACTATAAATAACCAATTACGATTACAATTACTTGCAACACAGCGCCACTTGCACTCACTAACCAATACCTCACCTATTCTCCAATTCATCCCCATGCCCTTCTCCACCGTGCTTCCTACTGCTGGCCTCTTGGTCTGCCCCCTCCTCCTACTCTGGCCTCATCTGAACAACTCTTCATGCCATCCTAAAGGAGCAGGAGCCTCCAGGACCAGTTTCCGCCCCTGCAGGAGCAACGGGCACCCTGCGGGCACCTAGCACCATGGCCACCCCACCTTTGTTACACACAAGGTAAGCGCTAAGATTGTAGCGCCTATCTCCAAAATCGTCTTTTAATAATTGTACCCGCAATCTCCATCATCGATCCATGGTATTTTAAAGAAGGCCAGGCTAATGCACAGTCTTAATAGCAGAAACGAATTTGAAATACAGCTTCTGCACTGAAATCGCCATTCAGGTACACGAGGTACTTGTACTTCCAAAATGGCCGTCCGTTTCTTCAATGCCTAACATCAGTGCCTATTGAGGCTCCAGCACTCATCACTGATAGGCTGCCGAGCCTACTTGATCCCCATTGGCCGCCGGCGGGCAAAGCCGGCCCACTCCTCTCAAGGCCCACTGCAGCAAGGCCAGCACCTGTTTGATGCCTGTATCTGCCGTCTGCATGACCTCCTGCCCGTTACACGCCAGCTCCTCGTAAGGTAACCTTAAACCTACACAGCGTTACCATTGCGAGCAAATGTTCAATAGCATGTGTCATTGTATCTTTGTATCTACCTTTAAGAACACTGTCACCTTAGTAATGGGCAAACCCTGCTTTATACAGAAGCAGTTTACCCCTTTACTGCTCATTGTTTACTCGCATGCACACCATACGGCGTGCCACGTCCAGCTAACTACTACACCCAACTGCAACTACACGTCTTAATGGCCAACAAACTTTTTCCCCTGCTCTCAGCTTTGCAGATTGTCTGAGTTCCTGCACAACCAATCATAACTAAACTATAATTATATCACCCATGAACCCATCTTACCTTTGCTCCAACTTGCATAACTGTATGTATGCCGCCGATAAGTATCCCACTCTAGTTATACAAGTAATACTGCATTTAGATTGCCTGACGATCCATGTAGATAGCATTTATATAGCATGCATAACTGTTTGATTACTGCCCACTCTAGTAAATTTTGTTCCAGGTTCCAACATTTCGCTCCACTCTGGACTGCTCTAAAAACTGTATTTAAATTGCCTGTTGTAGCATTATGTATTTAGATTGTTTGAATTGTACTTAACTACAGGTTACTTTAGCAAACGGCATTCAATAGGCCGAAGTTCTCGCTCCACCCTGGTCTGTGCTAGCAAGGGTTACCCAAACTCCTAACAGGCACCCCATTGCAACTTAGTCAATTCGTGTATTTTTTAATTTAGGTGCTATCCATTAATCAGCAGGCAGCCCACTGCAATTTAGTCAACCTGTGTATTTTTGAATCTAGGTGCTAGGCACCCCACTGCAATTTAGTCAACCTGTGCACTTTCGAATCCAGGTGCTATCCATTATACTCTGTAATTTGAATCTAGGTGTTACTCTATTGCACCTCAGATTAAGCTGCGTAAACCTGAGGGTTAGAATGCTGTTACCTTCTATTGCCATACTTCTACTGAGATTGAACCTCACATGGTTGCTTGTTGAATGTGGTTAGTGCTGCCCTGCCTATTGCTTCACTTGTGCAATGCCGTTAATCGGCACTTATCTACCGCTTTCTAGCCAGTAACACTCCTACCATACGTCCCAGCCTGCGCCACACTATACTCCTGATACTGTACTCTATCTAGAGAGTACCTAAATTTGCACTGGCTCCATCCCTAGCACCCCGCCCAGCACCAGGCCAACGTCACATCTACCTAGCATGCATCCCCCAATCACCAGACTGCTTGCCTGCGTCTTGTTCCTCCTAAAGACTGTAGTACAGCTTAGGATGGCTCCACACTCACCAACCACGACGTTCCAGACTAGGTTCAATACTCAACTTTCCAGTAATTCAGACCTTAATACTAATGACCCACAGCCATTGCTACCCACTAGTTTCCCTCGCCCTATTACTGATAGGAATTTAGGACTTAGAGCCAGATTAGCTAGAATCTATGAGCCCCTTGCCCGCTTACTGCCCACCTTACAGAAACCAAAAACTCTGCTGGCCCAACCTAGCCTAACTACCAGAAAACCTAACGTTCCCCAACTGAACTCCAACTATACACCTTCACTAAGTCCCCTTAATCAGGGCGCCTCTGAACTAACACAGCACCACCGTCGGACTACTACTACCAAAATCACAGCCAGCCCCCAAATTAAGGGAGCCTTGATCAATGCCAGATTGCTGGTAGCTCATGCTACAGAAATTGCTGAGTTGATTCTCAAAGAAGAACTCGATTTCCTAGCTATCACAGAGACCTGGCTGCACCCAGCAGCAGGTCCTATGCTTATGCTCGCAGTCCCAGATAATTACTCCATCCTCAGACAAGATCGACCTAACTCCAGAGGAGGTGGTGTCGCTATCATCCATAAATACAGTCTCACTATGAGATTAGCAACAACCTTCAACGTCCTCTCCTGTGAAATACTCTCAGTTAAAGTCCCTATCACCCATGCCCAAACGCTCAATATCCACCTGATCTACCGCCCACCAGGCCCAATAGGCACCTTTGACGAGGAAATTAACACCATTCTATCCAGCAACCTTAAAAGCTCCACCCAAATACTCACCTTGGGTGACTTTAACATGGGCTTCAATGATCCTGAAGACCAAATCGCCAGTACTATAGTGAACACCCTCTCCGAATTAGGTTTCACACAAAGGAGTATGGTTCCCACCCATGCCAAAGGCAGAATACTTGACTGGGTGGCCGATTACAACTGTCTAGCGAATATCACCAACATCTCACCATTAGCCTGGACCAACCACCATTTGGTATCGTTCATGCTCTCCACCATCCGACCTCCACCTCCACCAACTATCAGGGCCCCCCCCCCTACTTACGAGAAATAAGAAATGCATTACAGTCGAGAGAATCATCCCGAACTTACTCCCAAATTCATACACTCCCTGAAGACCTAGACCCAGAGACTCTGGTGGAAGAATATAACAAAATCATGGCCACCACACTAGACATTATTGCAACCCTTAAACTTAGACCAAGCAAACCCAAAATGCATCTAAATAAATGGTACACACCATTCCTCAAAAACTTAAGACAGCAAAAAAGAAACTGCGAAGCCTCCTGGAAAAAACTCCCCTCAGCAGCTAACAAACTTAAACTTTCTAAACTAGCCGCCCTCTACAAAAAAGAAATGTTCTTGGCTAAACGTTCCTCCTTTGACTCCCGCATATCCCAAGCAAATTCAAACACGAAGGAATTATTTGCCATCCTTAAAGAAGTAGAAACCCCTATAGCACCACCAGATACCTGCACCAAAGACAAGAATTGGTGCTCAGAAATCCAAAACGCCCTAGCTAATAAGATTGCTACCCTACAGAACAAAATTTCATGCAAAAAAGCCTCCTTAAACAACCCTCCCCCTTCTAAACTTCTGGAGAAGCCTATTGCAAGAGATATCACTCGCTTCAATTTCTCCAAAGTCACCACACTTGAAGTGGAAAAAATCATCTTATCCCTGAAACCCTCCAACTGTCAGGGAGATCTGTGCCCGGCACAGCTCATCAAAGATGCCGCCCGTGACCTTTCACCTTTTATTACAAAACTAATAAATGCCTCCTTTTCCACTGGTTCCATCCCCTCCCACCTAAAACATTCCTGGGCACTCCCACTTCTAAAAAAGCCTACACTTGACCCAGCCATGCCTACAAACTACAGACCCATAACACCGTACCATTCCTTCTAAAAATCCTGGACAAGGTCGCCGACGTACAAATACAGAAGTACCTGGAAGAACACCACCTTCTAGGAGCTAGACAATTAGGCTTCTCTGCTGCTTTCGACCTGGTCGATCACTTGGTCCTATGCTCACACCTCCACACATCAGCCCATTTTTCTGCTGAGGCTATCACATAGATTAGTTCATTCCTCAATGGCAGAACTATGAGGGTCTTCTCACCCACAGTGGCAGCAGACCCCATACCTATCACCTGTAGCGTGCCACAAGGCTCCTTTGTCTCCCCCACACTGTACAATATATTTACTAAGCCCCTTTCGACGATCTGGATCATCTCGGTATCACCTACACCAACTACGCAGATGATACCCAGATCCTCCTTCCGCTTTTTGGAGATTATGGAAAGGATTTGGCCTTGGTAAATAGAGTGTACATCATCATCCAGGCATGGATGGCCACACACGGACTATGCCTGAATGATGATAAAACTGAACTCATTGTACTAGGCACTTCTACTAGTCTGAAGAAACTGGGCCCTGCCTATTTCTCCTTTATGATTGATGGTAACAACATTAAAGTGGGACAAGAGGTAAAAACCATAGGCTCCCTAGCTTCCTCCACGGCATACACGTGCAAATTGATCCGTACAGCCAAACCATTCACCATTCCTATCCGACACTAGCTGCATTACCCTCGGTAGAGCCCTCATACTGTCCCGCCTAGACTATTGCAATGCCCTCTATCTGGGAGCCTCTAAAACCTCCACCAACAAACTACAAACTCTCCAGAATAACGCTCTTAGAGCAGCTTTAGGCATCTCCAGAAGAGAGCATATTACAGGCTACAGCCTACAGAACAACTGGCTCTCCATCAAAGACAGAATTCTGCTAAAAATGGCATCCCTCACCCACAAATCCCTTCATAATGCTGCCCCAACCTATTTGATTGATAGATTTCATAGACAGTCCTCCCTCAGACCCAAAAGAACAGCCTACAAAGATTGCCTCTCTGTCCCTAACTTCAAACGCTCCACTATTGGTGCCAACAGTTTTCCCGTTAAAGCAGCTAAATTATGGAACTCCCTGCCCCCTACTCTCAGAATAGACTTGCCCTACCAAAACTTCCGCTCCAAGGTAGTCCTGTGGCTAAAAACATAGGCCATCAAATACTTAGGTGCTAAGCCTGTCCTACTCATACTACAGGCACACATTGCACACAATGTAACTACATGTGCCTACTTGTTCATATGTTCATAATCCTGCATATCTTCTTTGTTTATGTATATTTCATGACTGCTGTAATTAAGCTTCACACCACATGTGCCCACTTGTTTTATATGTATATAATCTTGTATATCTTTATGTTTATGTATATTTTATGATTGATGCAACTAAGCTTTGCATAGTCTTGTAAAAGCTGCACCCTGATACCTAAGGGTATGCTTGCGCATTACAAATAATGAAACAAACAAACAAACAAACAACAAACAAACAAACAAACCCATGACTTTCTGTTTCCTGGATGTTTTTGATTCACCCTCCTCTCGTTGGTTATATGGTCAGTCTCCCCTCTCTTCCCCACCTGAGAAGGGTCTGAATTAGAGAAAGGTTTAAATAGTGCGATAAGCCCCAACCTTTTTCTCCATATGGGGCTGCTATACTGCAATGATGGCAGCCCACATTGCAAAATGTCTGAGCTCATGCTAAGGGACTATGGCTCGGTTCTCTTTAAGGTAAGTTCAGTTGTTTTGAGTCACAATCCTAGGTATGCAGAGAGCCGAGTGGCTTAACATGTTGCACTGACCTCCTGTACCTCCAGCAAAACCTACCCAAACATGAAGCTTTTACATTACTCGATGCCTACTTCAATACGATTTCTCCTTGAGCTGATCTGAGGTTATGGAGCTAACTTTGGCCAGTGTCCAAGACCAGCCAACTTTAAGTAAACTAAAGTTACCTTTTTCATTAGTCCAACTTCTTGCCTAATACTGACCTTGGCCAACTCCAGGCACAGCCTGGCATTTGAGCCCTGTCCCCTGTTTCTTACATTATTTATTGTTTGTCTTGTTTACTTTTGCCCCAGCTTTATGTCCCACTTGGATCACATCCTCAAACCGGTTTACCACTTGCTCTGATCCTTTGTGCTATTGTATAGGCTCCCTTCCAGGGAAAGCCACCTCCATCTTTAAATGTATTATTGTATGTAATCTCTGATCGAAATTGACATCCTTGCTCTTTAAATAAATATAAATCTCAGCCTGCAGAAAATACCAATACTGGCACTTAGTTAACTTTGCAAACATTTCCTATGCTACCATAGACTGTAAAACTCTGTTGCACATGCTATTTTTAGTAATTGTGTCAATGGCTCAGAATAGTGGGAACCATGTACACTCCATGTGGACTGGCCCAAGAGTGTTTACTCCTGAAAGGAGGGTTCTGCAGGAACAGTTAGAGCTGGAGAGTAAGGATGCTCTTTGGGGCCTTGCGACCCACGAGCTGTTCTGTGACACATTGCCTGAAATAAATCTTACTTGAGCCTACAAACTACGCTTTCCAGTTGACTTCATTATACTGGTGACGAGTGGCGAGTCTCCTGGAGCTCTTGAGACAAGGAGGAACCCTCCAGGAACGGTTCAGAGTTTCAAATAGGAGGATAGACCACAGGACCAGCTCGAAAAGTGGCGACGACGATCTACAGTGGGGAAACTGTGGCAGTGAGCTGCGGGAAAGGTGGTCGGCAAGGTGAGGCTGCTGCAGAGCTCAATCTGCAGGGAAGGTGTTGCCTCTGCTGCCGAGATCAAGCAGGGAATTGACGGCTACAGACTGAGGGGAATTTGCTACAGTCATGAGAACATGGTAAGATTTACCTGACATTCTGTGGTGTGAGTCTCCCGGCCTCTGTGGGGTCAGTGATGCTACTACCCAGTAGCGGAGGCTGCAGTGCCCCACATGATGTGGAGGATGCCATTTTGGGGTGCTACGAGGGGCGCAGCAACCCTAGTGCGAGAAAGAGGATGCAAATAAAGCATTCAGATTGAAGGACTGAGGGATTCTGCTGTGGGTCGCATTTTTAAGTGCAGTGTCGCTTCTGGATTGGGAAGTAGTGAACTCTGTGCACAACACAGGGGAGGATGTATTAAGCTGTTTGTGCAATTCATAAACAGTGTCATCTCTGGAGGAATACAAAAAAGGGGTAAGTAGACCAAACTTTTTTCCTCGGTAGAGGTGTGTTGAGGTACAACAATGAGTAACTTTCCCACCACACTTCTTATGGAGCACATGATGCAGTGTGTGAAGGTGTTGGAAAAGAAGGACCCAAGACAGCTCTGGGAGTGTGCTGCTGTAAAAGGAAGAGAAAAAAGAGAAAAGACAGACCAGGTGTTGGCAAGAAGACTTCTAGGATTATGTCTTAGCCAAATATGGGCCCTCCTAAAGCGCTGAGAGGAAGAGAGCGCTCCTTATGCATTGTCTAGGCTTTGTATGAAGAAGGATCATTAAAAAGCTGCTTGATACCTCATACCTCATGCCTAATACCTCGAACAATACTATTTTGGGATCTGTAAACAAGCAGAAGGGGAGACAATTGAAGGTTTTGTCAGAGGTGTAAGGGTGCAAAAGGAGGCGACTGACACAAAGGTGGCATAGTGGTTGCTATAGACTTATTGAAATGAAAATAAAGAGAAAGCCTAACTTTCCCCAACTCCAAGAGGGGTTTCCCTGCCACAACTAAAGTACTCATGAGTCTGTCAGGATTTCCTATTAACTTAAAGAGTCCACCGTCCTGTGTCAAAATGTCCCTACCTCTGTCCCTTATACTTGTAGTACAGTTCTGGCTGAAAGTTCTCCAGCAGGGGGAATGGCTCCCTTCCCCCGATTCCAGCGTTTTACAAACTAACAGAAATTATGTAGATCCTCCAACACTCTGTGGGCCTCATTCCGAGTTTGGAGGCAGCCATGGCGCTATTAGCGCCATGGCTGCCTCCAAAATCGGTCCGGGTCCGGTGGAGTGGGGACTTACCGGGACTTTCCGCCCTAAGCGGACCCGGTAAGTCCCCATTCCCCATTACCATTTGAGCCCCCATAGGGCTCAATGGGAAGGGGGAAGGTGCTAATAACGGGCCCGTTAATTGCGGGCCCGTTATTAGCTCCAAGGTCCCTTAACGGGTCCCGTATAGAACGGCTGGTCAGACCAGCCGTTCCATGTGGGACCCACTAAGGGACCTCGGAATAGGGTGGTAAGGGATTACCGGCACCAGTCTCCTTACCGGTGCCCGGTATCCCTTACTGCCCACCTCATAATGACACTTGTGTCACAAAGTTCCATGCTTTATATCCAGGGGGAATGAGTCCCTTTTCCTGGATTCCTGGTTTGATTCTTCTTGCGGATTGGTTTGCCAGGCAAATGAATCCCCTTCTACTGACCCTCATTAGTTTTGCTCTACTTTACAGTTCACACCACCAGGGAGAATGACTCCCTTCCCCTGGCCTTTCTCAGGCTCTACTTTACAGTTCACAACACCAGGGAGAATGACTCCCTTCCTCTGGCCTTTCTCAGGCTCTACTTTACAGATCACAACACCAGGGAGAATGACTCCCTTCCCCTGGCCTTGCTCAGGCTCTACTTTACAGTTCACACCACCAGGGGAACGGCTCTCTTGCCCTGGCCTTTCTCAGCAAGCAAAGACCCAATTGTGATAAGGGTCTTCAAACCTGGTTTCTCTTCTTTCTCCTGGTGTACTTGGTATACTCTCTTGCTAACTACTGCAATGTGAAAAAGAGTTTGTAAACCTTTCTAGTGGGTGCGGGTTGCAGACCAGTACTTCTCTGTGGCTTGTTTTTGGCAGACCTGGTTCACACTCCTGCCAGGTACTGCCTCAAAGAAAACAACTTCCAACATGCTCTCTTTCACTCTTTAGTTTGTGACTGGTTTGTGACCAATCACTGTGTCGAGGAAGATGACTGCTGATTCATTCTTTCGCACTCTGGTTCTCAATAGTGGTCTGTGACCAACCACTGTGCCAATAAATATAATACCTGTTGCACTCTTTCTCACTCTGATTGACAGAAGTGGTCTGCGACCAACCACCGTGCTGTGGAAGATGGCGACCCGATGCATCCTTTCGCACTCACTATGGCTCTCGCACCCATTCTCCATCCAGACTTTCCTTCTCCCCCGTTACTTGTTTCTCAGGAGGTCTTCACCGGATCTCTGCAGTGCAGCAGGTTCTAGTTCACGCTGCGCTTCACTTCTCCGGGTGCTGCAGGTTCCCATGGGCGGCCACAGCATTGTTTGCTGGACTGCTGGTCCACCCGCCTCGGGTTATGGCACCGCCTTCTGGCCTCCAGCTCTGTCTTGGAGTGGCTCCACACCACTGGGACAAGGGTTCCCCTCTTCAGCCTCTAGGCTTGTGCAGCGGGTTACTCACGGCTGCCTTGGTGTCCTCTCTTCAAACTTCCGGGCTGGACTGCCTCTCCTTCTGATTGGCTGTCTCCCTTTATTTAGTTCTTCATCTATTTTTATATCGCCTGGTGGCTGGCAATGGTTGGTAACAGATGTTAAGAGTCTTGTCAGTGTCTTTGATCCTTACATCTTTATTCCTCTGTGGGTATCATACAAAAATGTTGCCCTCATTTGTGCGCCTCCACAGTCACTGCGACTTTGGAGGCGCACAAAATGAGGGTGACATTTACTGCACCCAGGCCGAGCGGGGGTTGCAGGGGTGTCCCCTGCTCTTCCTGGGCGCAGTAATGGGGGCAGGGGGTTGTGGAGGTGTCCCCCGCTTACCATTTCAGAACGCGGGGGACACGTAAAAAAAAAAGAAAAATAAAAACACCCTGCGGCGTCAACTCCAACCCAGAAGTGTGCCACCCTAAAGGTAAGTGGGGTGGGGGGTTGGGATGGGTAATGCAGGCCAGCGGAAGCGAGCACAGTGATCCATATGTTCACTGTGCCGCGCCGTAACTGCTGTCAACATTTTCGGCGTCGCAGTTGCGGGCGTCGCAGTGATCACATAGATCCCTTCTGTGCCTCCTCCTCATCCCAGTACTTCTACTGTTACTGTCCCTTGGGAAGTCCATGTTCTTCTTTGTCTCAGTAGAAGTGAAGTCTCTGGTCCTACAGCGGTACTTGGGTTGAATTGGAATAGGACTGGGATTTACAAGGTGGGAATGTATTTAGGGTGGAGGGTTACTGCATCTCCTTTGGATGTCCGTCCCTGTCTCTAGAGTGGGAGTATCTCCCCATGAAATCCTCCAGCCAAGTACCTTTCCCCAGGGGGACAAATGGGTAGGGGCCTCACCTCCCTGGCCTCATCGGAAGGGGCTCCCCCTCAGGGAGAAGTGACGACATCCAAGAATTCATCAACCCGGGCTGACGCAGTTTTGGCGAACAGATGCAACTTTGGCAAGTCCTATAATGAGCATGTTTGGGACCAATCATGTTGACGGTCAAGGGAAGTAAAATAAGGGAAGAAATATGGAGCAACGGTGATCCGAGCATAGCTGAGTTGTTCGACATTGCAAAGAGAATTGAATACATGATGCAGGAGCTGGAAAAGAAGGATCCAAAAGAGCTCGGGGGAAGAGTGTGCCACTGTAAAAGGGTGAGAAACAAACAGAGAAGAATAACCAACTGTTGACAAGCGGACGGCCTGCAAAGGAGGGCAGATTACGAATAATTGGGGAATAGGCAAAGCTCCGCCTGAAAGAGGGAAAAGGGTTGAAAAGTGTTTCAGATGTAGAAGCACATTTCATTTATCAAATTCTGGGAATTTTCTGGGGCTTAGGGCTGACTGTGGAAAATGTGGGACAAAGGGAGAACTTTTTGAAGGGAGGTGTAAGGGTGGTGAGAGCCCAGGATCCCTCACATGAAGTAGTTAATAGTGTGAAAGGAGATGTAGATGATGTGAGTTTCTCTGTAAGCCAAATTGGAAGTAAGCTGAGGCAGGGAGACAAGCCCACGCCGAAGTTAGTGTCTGTGGGGTGGTGATCCCCATGTTGATAGATTCATGGTCTGACTACACTATTATTGATTGTGAAGTGTGGGAAGAACAAGTTAAGGGGAGGAATGTGTGGCTAAAGCAATATAGGGTCAAGACTAATGTGTATGGAGTGTCCCAAATCGACATAATGGGAGTATCCCAAATAAATATGGAGTGCAAAGGGAGGCCCACTGTGGCTGTCTATGCTTCGCAAAGTGGGAGAAGTCTTCTGCGGTGGTATGAGCAGACGGAATTGGGATTAATAGACCCAGTGTGCCAGGATTGGTAGCTCTGTTACAGGGGTGTGTGGATGGAAAAGTAGAGGAGAGATTTAGGGAAGAGTTGGGTTGCCTGAAGGGTTATCATCATCACATTAGAGGGAAGGAGGGTGCAGAGCCAGATGTAGCCAAGGTGAGGAATATATCCATTTGCATGAGGGAGGAAGTTGCTTTGAAAATTAAAAAAATGCAACAGCAGGGGATATTTGAGCCTGTGAGTAGGTCTCACCAATTTTTGTAGCGTGGAAAGCTAATGGACAGGTTGTGTGTAGACCTAAGGGGGCTAAATTGGAGTGTGGCGTTAGACATGTTCCCCCTGCCCAACATAGGAGAGATGGTAAGTCTGATGGGTGGGGCCAAGGGGTTTAGTACTCTCAACTTGCATCAGCTTACCTCCATGTGAGGCTTGATCCGAGTTCACTTGAGGGCACAACGTTTATTACACAGGAAGAGACTTGTCATTTTAAGAGGATGCCGTTTTGGGTACTGTCAGCAGCGGCATTGTTTCAGTAAGTAATGCATGCTCTGTTCAAAGATATGAAGGCTGTTGTCTTCTTCCAAGATGACATTTTGGTCACCAGGAAAACGGAGCAAGAGCATGTCCAGAGATTGGGAAGAGTGCTTCAGGTTATTTCAGAGGCAGAGGGGGCGTTGCGGTGAGAGAAGTTTAAATTTCGCCTGGTGTCTAGAGAGTATTTGGGGCATAAATTGAGTGAGACAGGATTTGAGCTAAAGCGGGGGTTAGGATCTGCCATTGTAAACCTAAAGAGTCCCAACGACTGGCAGGAAGTCAAACCTATTCTTGGGCTTGTGGAATTTTATGCAAAATGTATCAGCCATTTTGTTGACAGGTGTGAGAATATTACAGAGTTATGTAAGAAGGGAGTACATTTTTGATGGATGTATGAGTGTGAGAGTATTTCAGGATGTCAAAGATACCCAATGTGAGACATGGGTAATGACTGATGTAAGTCAGGGTTAGGTCCTGTATGCTTGCAGAAGCAAAGCAGGGTGGAGTGCATAGTGGCATTTGCCTCAAGAACTTTGAAAAGGACAGAGCCAAGATATTCAGTCATAGACAAGGAAGGCCTTAGAGTTATCTGGGCTATCAACAAGCTCTGTGCATTTCTTTGGGGAAGGGAGTTAACAATTCACGCAGATCATAAACCATAGTAGGAGTGTTCATGAGCCGCTGGTGTGAGAAACCTGAGGGTATTCTCCCCAGCAGACCTCGAGAATCCCTTATTCATGTGGCCAGGAAGGGCTGGCGCTCTCAGATCACAACCCTGGGGGTGGACGAGCAAGGGAGGATCAACTGGGTAGGGGAGCCCGGGGTTATGCGCAGGGGAATGCCCCAGGTGAGACACAGTATTATACCAGAGACTGGGACGAGGAAG
Organism: Ambystoma mexicanum; assembly: GCF_040938575.1. Taxonomy (NCBI): domain Eukaryota; kingdom Metazoa; phylum Chordata; class Amphibia; order Caudata; family Ambystomatidae; genus Ambystoma; species Ambystoma mexicanum. The sequence continues at coordinate 623,275,749 of NC_090928.1, read as the reverse complement.
ACGAAGTCCTCGAAAATGTTATGGGCTGTATCAACTCGACCTCCATTCCACCCAGTGAACCTCTTTTTCGAGAATCCACCATCCCCTCCGTATCTGGTGAATCCATTCGACACCCTGTTGCACTTAGAAACCACACTCCCAGAATCCCTGTTTCCCTGTTTCCTACCTGAATACACCCAGTCATTCTTCTTTATGTCCCTTTGATTATTCCCAAAACCCCAGTATACTGCATTGACAATCCACTACCATTCCCAATCTCCCCTGTTCAGGTCACGATAAAAACGCTGGTAATTTTCGTTCATTTCACAACCCCTACCAATCTCACTCTTCCGAATTTAACAAACCCCCTAGTACGAGGGCTATAATACTGTGTAACACCTTTTCTCCATCCTACCCCATAGGATACTCAGGAACTCTCCCACCCTCCTTTTTCAACTTGAACACTTCCTTACATTATGATAGACAACGGACAAATGCTAAAACTGTTTACCTGACATGTCCCAAGCCAATAGTCAGGCAGGGTCAGGCAATTAACCAGAATCACACACATCTGACGGCCCTTCTTTCTTACCCACAGGGATAAAAGGTGGAGCACAAGAGCGCAATACGAGCAAGGCAGACCACTCATCGAGAGAGCTAACTAAGCACAGAAGTACAAGAGGAGGAGAAAGACGGCGTGAACCGAGAGGGTGACAAGGAGAGAAGCAACCTTGCCCTTTCCAACCAAGGCCCGTGAAACCTTCGCAGAGGGAATCGTAAAACGCCCAACAATAGCCAGCGTGTGTTGCAGCAGATGTCAATGGTACAAAGACCCTCCTCTGCTGATAACCAAGCCAGGGAGAGACGCTTGTCTCTGTGGTACCAACCGTGGCTTCAAAGAGAAGGAAAGCCAAGCGGTTCATCACAGCCGATGAGTCGAGGGGAGAGTCGATAAGAAACCGAACTGTGTTGAATGAAAAGTAGCAAATGGCTAATTGAACTGTGAAAGCATAAAGGGCTATTGATGCTAAAAGGGGGAAACTAGCAATAGAGGAGTCTGGCACCACGTGGGTGCTCATTCAAGAAACTCTGGCCGATTACCCGATTGTTGCAACTACTATTAGAAGAAGGCCTTTGGGAAAGGCGAGAAGGGGTCAAAGTGGTCATACAGGGGTCTTGTAAAATCCTCTGTAAAGTCGAAGCTCTTTGACCGACAGATGATTGTGAAGGTAAGGAAAGTGAAACCTGCATCGTAAGAGTTGAATGGAAAAGGCACGTTTCACAAAATTGGCAAGAGTGAACACGAAAGAGGGATGCTGAAAAAGAGGGGGCGAAGTCTAAAGTCCTGAAATACAGTGTGTTGACAAGAGTGAACCCGGCAAAGGGATGTCCACAGTGAACTATATAAAAAGACATTAAGATTTGCGAATGTCACCAACAAAATTGCATTCAAAGCCATAGTGAACCCGATCAAAGGAGGCGAACAGTCGAGTCGGATCTGAGCCCGAAAGAGGGGGATCCAAGGGTGAGAAGCCAACACCCACTGACCCGTGAATACAACAAAGAAAAGTACAATAAGGAAAGCCTTTGAAGGCATGCCATGCCAGAGTGAACCTGACAAAGAGAAGCTGATATTCGAGAGGGGTCTGAGCCCGTAACAGGGGGAACCCAGAGGTGAAGTGCTATCACCCAAATAAAACCAGAGGACTCTAGAAATGTTTGATGAATCTTTGTTCTGATACTTTGAACCTGTCAGGCCCACAAAAGCAGGAAAACATAGCTATCGGGGGTCCTGGTATAATTAAGGAACTTTCTAGGGATCTGCACCCAGAAGAGGGGGATCCAAGGGTGAAAGGCATCAATCAACGAGCAAGCAGAAAATAACTTTTGTTTATTATTTTGAATACATCAGGCCCACGGCGGCAAGAGACTTTTTGTAGAAAAGAGAATTAACCACAGAAGGCCCTAATACCCGAAAGTGGAACTGTTTGCTCATGCTGGGAAAGCTCGAGTGTGTGCTGTGCTCCAAAATCCTACCTTGTCCCGTGCTGAAAACGTGGGGAAGGCAGACCCCAACTACCGAATCCTGACTTATTATTTGTGAACACTTCCTTCTCTCTTTTGAACATTATCACACACTTCTTTTTGTATTTAGCGTAAAGAATGGCAATAGGTTGTTTAGCATAGCCCCTTTTATTTTGACAAGACGCCTCTCGTACTGCCTTATTATTGTTTGATGGTCAAAGCTTCCTCCCATTTTAGATTTAGGTTTAGATTAGGTGTTTTTCCAATCTACCTATACAGTTTAATAAACACCCTTGAACTGTGATCACTTGTGTCAGTCTTTACTGTTGCCACCATGAGTTCCTTAGACTGGCTAGAAGGAGTATCATGCAGAATAATGCAATGGGTTAGCTCCTTGCAACCGCATTATTTTACATTTGCGCACATTCCTTGGGGGAAAATGTGATGGTGATTACCTATCAAGGGCTACCAAGAAAGGGGAGGGAGCGAATGTACAAGATGAAGGGGGGTATGGGGAGGACGAGAAGGTCTCTGGTTAGTGGAGCAATAGTCATTAAAGACGAGTGGGAAAGCTGGAAGATTAGGACTTACAAGAGGTAATAAAAATCATTGAGTGGGGGCGGGAAAGGCTAAGTGAAGGTGACAAACCTAGCCAATTTCACAGGGTTAGGGATGAGTGGAGTATGGAAGAAGGATTTGTGTGTATACATGGCAGGTTGCTGCCTCCTGCGATAGAGGTGAAAAGCAGAATAATGGCAGTGGGGCATCAAGGTCCCTTAAAGATTACTAAATCAAAACGAAGGCTGGGAAGCGACTACTCGTGGACAGAAATGGCTACAGATGTAGAAGAGATGATGAGGGCGGTCCCATGTGTATTGATGTGACACAATGCTCAGGAACGGTAGACAACCATTGAGGCCACTGGAATTGTCCAGTCTGCCCTTGGATTTTGTAGCTCTTGATGAGCTCGGGCCTGTCGATGGGGAGAGGGGAGGAAGGAAAGAAGGAAGTACATGTTGGGTTCTCACTGACTTGTATTCTAAGTGGGTGAAGGTTGTGCAAGAAGCAGATTTGAAAGAGGTGGTATGTTTTCTTAATGAACTCTTTCAGAGGGAAGGATTTCCAATGAAGTTACTGATAGATAATGTAATCGAGTTGATCTTGCGAGTGTTAAGAGTCTTTTTTGGAAGGAGTGGGAGTGACTCATCACAATAAATCACTGTATCATCCTGAAACAAATAAGGCAGTTGAATGGTTTAACCATACACTCATGCTTGTGGTCAGAATAGCATTGGATGTGGTGGGTGAGCTGGGGGGAGACAGTGGAGCGCAGGCTGTATGCTTACAGACTGGCACGTCATGCCACCTTGGCAGTGTTTAATCCTGAAAGGAGGGTTCCAGAGGGGCAGTTGGAGATGAGAGGGAGGATGCTTTTGGGGGCCTTGCAATACACAACCTGTTCTGTGATACTTTACCTGAAATAAATCTTACCTGATCCTACAAGCTCCACTTACCAGTCTACTTCATTATACACTCTTCTAATAAACACTTATTGTAAAGCCCAATTGTCCAAATATATTAAATGGGAATGTAATTTTCTTTCCAATTATGCCTGTTTTCACACTCGATACTTAAGTTGTATTAGAGAATACGTTTTTACCACCGTCTATCTGGACCTTTGATTATTTCTGGATTGTATTTTGTTGTGCTTTATTATTGCACAGCTGCACATCTCTTCCACTATGATTAAGCCTTGAGCTCAACCAAGCTGCCACAAGGAGAGGCAGGGATCCCACAAGTAGTCTTGATTTATTTCTGTTGCTGTAGGTTACTGGATAATGGGTCTTTTAAGGAACTTAAATAGAAGTACAGCCTCGATTATCTTCTCAGGTTCAATGGCTTCCTCAAAGTAAATCACCAAATCTCTCCTGGCTCGAGCATTAGGGAAGTTCCTATATCTAGTCTTATGGACACTACACACACCCATTTCAGTGGGATCCTTTCACATGTGTCTTAATACATTTGTTATAATGGAACAGTGGACATCATCTGCAACACTTTCCATACTGGACTAGGTAGGTTTGGCTAGATTGCATACCTCACTAATCTTGCAAGAGCCTAATTGAGTAGGATATATAATAACATATGGGAGTAGTTTCGACATTGAAATAGAACTTGATGGACTTGCACTGCTGTTTACACCCAGCGGCAAGTCCCTCAGCCGCACCATGGACTGTGACCTCTCCTTCAAACCACACATTACAAAGAAAACTCAAGAATCCCCTAGACAGCTTACACACTTGTGGACAATTCAAGTCCTTCATCCCTGTCCTAGGCTTCACAAGTGTAGTCCAAGCTCTGGTCCTCTGCCACTTGGATAGTGTTAATGCCCACCTTAAAGGCATCACTGCTCCACTCTGATACAGTTGGAAGCTATCCGGGATACCATAGCCCACCACATCACAGCACTGAAGACATTCAACCACATCACCATACCTTAAATGAGTAACACTGTGTATCACTCCACGCCCGTATTCGCTACATGGCAATGATGACTAAAAGCTTCATCTTAGCTGGCTGCAAAACTCACCATTTCTGGAGGACAGCTCAGCACCAGAAGCCACGGCATCTTCTGCCACATACTGGAACCACAATCCAACCACACAAGACTTACTCCTTCCCCTCCTTCACTCCAGCAAGGAGCCAAGGAATCTTCTAACGACCACCTCATTGCACATTGATAGCTGTCACCTACTGGACCTCCCCTCTGGCAAACATCCAATCCCCTTCCTCTGGCTGTGTACCTCTTGCATCCTTCTCAGAAAGTGTGGACCTCTATTGCTCTCCAGCTAGGTTCAAGCTATGCCAATCCCATACATACATGCATACACAAACGAACTACGGTTAAACTGCATAATATTGATCCAAATGGATGAGATGATTCTGCACAGTGCTGCTTCAAATCCATTATGAAAGATGTCCACTCAGGAGCTTGGGCATAAAACAATTTTGTGTATAATTCAACAGGCCATTTATAAACAATCACGGTTTTATTTGTTATTACTTTCCACGGCTGTTTGCTATGTTATGCCAATGCCGGTAGCCATGCAGGATTTGTATATTCATATTCTTGGTAAATTCAATAATGAAAGATGTTTTCATTCATTTTGTGATTCAGCGTGATGCAGCTGAAGACCTATCCAAGTGTTGGAGCAGATTCAAGCTAACACTCTATCATAAAGTTGTGGCAAACAAGATAGTTTAACTCGCCTGAGACACACATTTCTTTTATCCAAATGTTGTGTTACAAAAGTGTTACAAAGCTACTGCTTAACAATTTTGAAAGGGGCATTCAAAGCAAAATGTGCCAATTTTTCAGTGATGATATGTGATAACATGCCTTGTATTTAAAGGCTGTACTTTGACATGGGCAAATAAGCATTCTATGTACGTTATCCGATTCTAGGATTATACTGCAACCATATTTGTACCACTCTGTGAATTGATGTAGCATCCTTTATGGCAGTTTTTAAACTGTTAAAGGTGCTAAATACAAAAACATAATACAGCATACACTTGCCAACGAGGTTTACAGAAGCATTTCCCCATCATGTGGTATAAGCAGTGCTTAATATGGGGGTGGGAGCTTGCCAAGGCTCAGCCCCTGCACTTAATTCTACGCTCTGGCACTTATTTATGATCCCAGCTTGATTGTGTTGTGGTATTTTGGCAACTTTATTATTTTAACTGTCAGTCAGTCATAGTGGTATAACAACCAACATCTGTGTTCGCTGGCCTGGGCATCTGCATCAAGGGCTTGCTCATTGTTACTCACAAACCTGATGGCCCCAGTTGTTAGGGCTGGGATATTTATCTATTTTCATGAATATCAGTGAGTTTTAAGGTGACACTGTTGCTATCCATGTCCCCACACTGCATGACATTGCTACAGATCCTCTACTGTTATAACCAGCATGGAGGGTTGACAAGAACAGGACAGTCACCAGCCAGCTGCCCCTGCACAGGGGCAAGTCAGTTAAAAGGCCAATATCGAAGAATAGTGCTTGTCGTAAGTGTCAACCTATACAATAAGATTTTGCTACATTGTTTGACCGGCAAGCTCATCGGTTCACTAATGATTTTGCCTGCAATTCTACATCTATTTACTATAGGAGGAAAGCATGCTGGCTCTTTGTTGTTTCTGTGGATAAATGGTTAACATGCTCCACTTGCCACCAATAGGTTCAGAGCAAAATGTTAAAGATGATGTGCCTCATTATCAGTTTGACGGTCTGGAATTAATGTGGTGGTAATTACGGTTACCAGCAAGTTTCCCGACCAGAAAACTACAAGTGACATGATTTACATCCAGCAAAGAGCTGGAGATGACTCAGGCACCCCACTGGCAAAAACCAGCTGGTATTACCGGCACTGGTATTAACGCTGCTGGATATACCAGCAATCACCCATGGAGTCCTATGGGACTACATGGAATGGGGATTTGTTGTCATTCCTGCCACCTGTAATATGCCAGTAATTCCGGCATATCAGGCGGCGGGCACAGTAATAACTGTTTGCTGGTATTCCGCTGGATTTACTGGTCGGATAGCGGCAAAACTGTAATGAGAGCCAATGGCCCTCATTACGACCCTGGCGGAAATCGACCGACCGGACCGCCATAGCGTAAATAGCGTTTCCGCCATTGCACGACGGAGCAAAGTGCGGCTTATTCCGACCCATCGGGCACGAGCACCACGCCATGGCGGAAGTGCAAAGTCCGCGATGGCGGAAATGACCCCAAAACGGCCCACACCGCCGCCGTACGGCGCCCTAGGTGCAATTCCGCCACCCATCTTAGCGGTCACCGTAATGAGCGGCAACCGGAAAGTACGGTGACCGGAAATATACGGAAACGGAAGTAAAAACATGGTCCCGGAACGGGAAACATCACGCCGTACACCTATAAAAACACTATTCCCACACAACCATTAAAAACACTACCCTGAGACACATCCCAACCCGTTAGCCACCCTAGTGAAACCAAGAATAATGGGAAAAGTAGCGAAGAAAGCGTGCGACCGCAAGCGGCAGGTCCACTTCTCCCGTGAGGAACTCACCGTGCTCACAGAGACCCCCCAGGAGAATGCTGCCGTCGTCTTCTCCACGCAAATGACCAGGACGGCACTTGCGAACAAGAAGGCCATATGGGCCCTGGTGGCACAGCGTGTAAGTGCGGTGGGGACCGCACCCCGCAACCCACAGCAATGCAGAAAGCGATGAGACGACCTGCGGATCCGCGTCCGTAGCATACTTTCTGCCAACCGCAACATTGCCACAGCTACCGGTGGGGGATCGGAATCACCCATCAAGTTGACCCCCTGGGAAGAAATCTGTGCCTCCACCATTGGAATGGAGAGTATAGAGGGAGTCGGAGGGATGGAGAAAGGAGTGCAGACAACCGAAGAATCAGGTAGGTGCCCCAAATAAAACAATGCCAAAACCACAATGTCCAATCATGTGAAGTACCACGTGTCCACATAGTGCAACAGTAACACATGTCCAGGAGAACGGCCACATGCATAGGCCTGATAGCACACATTAAAAGTCACATTAAATACATAAATAATTAAAAATCCTAAAAACACCCTCTACACCTGCAGCAGGCACACCCTAACTGCAGGCTGCAAAACAACTGCACCCTCACTCCACACACAAATGAAACCACCTCCAAGGTCCCAACCCAAATCACCCTCAGGTACCACCCCAATGCATGTGATACATTACCATTCCAATTTCCACAGACCCATTTATAACGCTCGCCCTCCTTTACTCCACCACAGGGTCCGATTCAAACGACGAGCTCCAGGACACCCCTACCAGCACACCTGCAAAGAGGGCCAAGACCAACGGCCAAAGACCCTCCACCTCAGCTGCACGCATCAAGACACGGCAGCAGCACAAATCGAGTGGCAGCACACAGGAGGGAACTCCAACAGGCACCCCAGCAGCCAGCATGCCCACAACAGCACCACCACAGGTCCCCCCAATGGATGCCACAGTAGGCACTGCTTCTGGTGGCAGCAGCACCATAGGTGACACTGCATTAATGGCAGCATGCTCCGACACAGAAAACGGGGATGTCGAAGTTAGATCCATCCATGACCTGTCTCAATCCCCCTGTCTGTTTCATCCCGTACACCATGAGGATACCACGCAGGGGCACCCACAAGACGGCGACTGGCCATCCCCCACAAGCCCTGTGGCAAGGCAACATCAGGTGACCAGCCCCTCTGTGACACCACCGCAAATGGCCATGGCACATTAGAGGCAACAGTCCCTCGACCAGGTGATCGTGCAACAGCAGCAACTGGCCACGCTCCTCAAGGACCATGCTGATGAATGTGGGGGTACTAAGGCAGCCATAGAAACATCAACTGAGACACTTAGGGCAGAAATGGAGAGAAGCACAGAGACACTAAGGGCACAAATGGAGAAAAGCACCGAGAGCCTGAGGGGGGAACTGCATGCGACGTCCAAAGACGTATGTGCTGAACTTGCCGCTGTGCGCCGTGTGCTCACTGAGCTCTCACAAACCCTTAGGGACATGCATGGACGTGAGCAGGCAGAGACATCATCCGTTGCAAGTTCCGTCCAGGGCAGCCCCCAACGTAGATCTGGGAGGAACCTGCGCTCCACAGGCAGGGGTGCCCCCGATACCCGGAGAGGGGTCTTGCAATAGCGACTGCCCACTGACAATGAGCATCTTTGGACACTGGTGTTCGGGGGGGAGGTAGGAGGGTGGAGGGGGTGTGTTGGGCTCACTTGGGTGGCGGGTCGATAGGGTGTTTAACATGATATCACATATGCCATAAACAATGCACGATCATCCAATGAGATGTGTGGACATTGATCTTTGTGTACGAGGCCATTATAGGCGTACAGTCCATATTGTGCATGTTCCAGACACACACAGTGCCACAAGTCCCGTGTCCATGTATCAGCCACCAGGCGTGAGTGCTAGAAGCATGCATCTATGATATGCTGACGAATGTCACGGCCCTCCTGTGCCTCGCAGACTCCTTGAGGTGCTGCCACATCCCCACCCTCATCATGACCATCTTCAGGTGCTTGCAGTTCTGCGTCAGGGGGCATGGGCACATTTCTACGTACGCACATGTTGTGTAGCATGACACATGCCATGACCATCTTTGCAACCTTCTCATGGCGGTACAGGAGTGCCCCGCCAGACCTGCTGAGGCAGCGGAAACGAGTCTTCAGTAGGCCGAATGCCTGTTCTATGACTACACGGGTACGTGAGTGGGCATGGTTGTAGTCCTCCTCATGCTGGTCCCGTGGGTTGCGGACTGGTGTAAGGAGCCATCTCTTCAGTGGATACCCGGCATCACCTGTATGTGGACAATGAAGGTATTTTGAGGAATGCCATTGCTACGTACGCACCCCCCCTTCCTGCCAGGTCATTGCCGCATCACATACCCCACACTATCATGCTTGAAATGAGACTCACCGAGTAGCCAGGATCTGTTCCCTGCGTGTCGCTCCATGTAGCGTGGTATTGTAGAGTTCCTCAAGACCATAGAATCATGGGTTGATCCAGGGAATCGGGCACAACAATGTGTAATGATCCTGTTGGAGTCACACACCATTTGTACATTCAGAGAATGAAATTGTTTTCGGTTGCGGTACTGGGCCTCCATGGCATGTGGGACGACCAATTCCACATGGGTGCAGTCGATGGCACCAATGCAACCCGGTATGCCGCCAAGTGCATGCAATCCCACTTTTGTGTTCGTAATTTCCTGCTCCGAGCGCGGTAGAGAGATGTAGTCGTCTGCGTGCTGCAGGAGGGCATCGAGCACTTGCAATAGTGTCCGTGAGAACAGTGGCTGTGAAATGCCATGCAACTGTCCGACTGTGTGCTGGTAGGTGCCTGTGGCCAGGAAGTGGAGTACAGACACCACCTTCAGTAGGGGTGGGATGGCGGTTGGGCTATCTATCATGCTGGCAAGGTCAGCCTGTGTCATGTCCACAATGGCGGTTATGGTGTCCCGGTCCAAACGGTAGAGGGTGTGGATCTGCTCATCAGTGAGGTTGAACGGATGTGCTCGGAGGCGTGGGATTGCGGGCTGCCTGCGTGGTGGTAGTGGCTGTGCTGGCGGCCCTTGCTGGCCCTGCCTTGCCCTCCTCCTCCTCCTCCTCCTGCGTCTCCTCCGTGCGGCCGGTTGTAGTCGGTGTTCGTCTTCTTCTTGAAGTTGGAGTACTTGCAGTGCTATCAGGTCCCCCAGGGCCAACATGGCTAGTCCTGCCGGTAGCATTTCGGAGTGGGTGTGGTTGTGGGAGAGGGTTGGGTGTGCAATTTATGTGTTTCCAGGCTGTATGGCCTCCACCTGTGGTGATTCATTCCACCTGTGCAAGCTGCTCTCCCCTTTGGGCGAGCACGTCCCGCACACAACGCTGCAATTCGACGAATGGCATCTTGCCATTACAATCATGTATTTGTACCCGATGGCAGTGTAACATTGGTTGATATGTTCATTCTGCTTTGGTCCCATTGTTTCACATACTATCTTTGCAGTCGCGAACAGACTTGTGAAGGGTCAGTGGAACGTAGTACTCGAGTTACGGTGGACCCTCATGCAACACTGCACCGAGGTTCACCGATGGGCGGGGCGTCCCATTTGTGAGTGAAGGCAGTTGCCATTTTCACACACAGCCGCACTAGATGGATTAATTTGTGATTTCAAGCGGCCACAGATGCCTTTTCGACGTGATGTTGCAAATGAGGAATTCGAAGGACGGCGCTTTCGGTTTTCAGCTAGCGGCGAGGAGATGCCCACAGGTCTGACTGCAAATATAACGTTCTATTGTTCAATGTCCTTGGAACAGGGGCCATGGCGAGGATGCAATGATTGATATGAATAGTATGGGATGCGCAATAGCGAAGTGGGCGATAAGGCCGGACGTTCCCAATTACATGTTGCTTCACAACACTGGAATTACGGGCTGGGGCACAGTGGATTTTGCAGGCTGCATTACGCACAGACTCAATGGAAGTTTCACATGTCATGTGAGTATGGAAGCAGGCATTTGTGATAGTGTTTTCACCTCGATATAGATAGTTATGAATCGCTAGTGGTTTTTGGTTGGTGATGATCCTTTGGAGTGGGCTAGCATGCATATGGCTGTGGATTTGGTGTGATCATTGAAGTGAGTAATTCAAATGTAGTTCTGATGGCCATACTATTCTTTTTCATTTCGTTTGGGTGACAGGTATCTCCTCCCCTTTTGCCACTGCCATCTGTATGCCACTCCTGCAGATGGATTTTACTCCCGACACCTGCTGCTTCGTGTTCATCAGTGGAGCAGCATTACGATCTTATGGGACGATCGGCAATTGGCCACATGCCCTTACGCAGTACTAGTGGCTAGGAGCGACATTTCGGCCTTTCAGCTGGACTAGTGCCTCCCTATTGGGACGGCCCTGCGGGTCGAGGCGCTTCCATGTTGCCTTTTCGTACGAGAATGTAGCCCCTGTGTGCCATGAGGGTACAGGGCGTCACACAAGAAGTAGCTGGTCATTTATTGCGGATGCAGCCCACAATGGTGAAATGTATTTTGGAGTTCATGGCCTGATGGCTGTATGGGCTTGGTGAATTTGTTGTGCATTAAATTCCTATTCTGATATGAACCGTGTAGCGTTCTTCTTTGCAGGTGATGTGTCATATTCCTATTTGTGGAGCGATGTATTGTGAGGAGATCTGCATTGGGTTCCAGCTTCGGAGTATAGTTGCGTGGTACTGTGCTGGGCGCGTTTGCCTACGAAGCCCAGTGAGGTCAGGGATGAGGGCTGCCAATGTGACTGTTTTGATGATGTGATGCTCAGGGGCGGGGGAATGGCTTTTGTGTAACAGATGCCGGTCAGCCAGTTGGATTGGTGGTATGATGTGATTATCAGAATATGGCTGGTCACAGGTGCCTGTGTTTGCGTGCGTTTCTTGGAGGGAGACTGAGGTCATGTCCATTTGTGTGGCTTCTGTATTCGTGCCATCTGTGCCCTGCAGCTCCCATTGGCCCCTCTTGAGATTCATTTGTTCGTTGGCAGGCATGGATGACTTGTACATTTCACTGGTTGCATTGTGTGGCTTCATTGCACCTACGGGGAGTTGTACAATGTGGCCAGGGAGCGGTGTACAGGCACTCAGTAGGGCCGTTTACGGTTGGTTCGCGATGCCGTACTTCTCACCATGGCGGAATGGTACTTTCCGCCGTGCTTGATGGCGTTAGGTGCATGTCCGCTGGGGTCAGAATTCGCGTACCGTTGCGCCATGGTGGTAATTGCGGTTTGGCATGGCGCGCGCGCGCATACTTGGTGCAGTTAGCGTTGGCGTTCACTGCGGTGTCGCTAATGGCATCGTACTTTGCGGTGACGGGTCATAATCGCACCGAGCGCTATTCGATGGCGGTATTGCATTTCCGCCATCGTATTTCGATTTCCGCCAGGGTCGTAATGAGGGCCAATGTCTTTTAAAGAAACACTTAAACATTTATTTTATTTCAAGACACAACTAATATGTTATTTTGATTGGTATCTGTAAATCACACAGTGCATCCATCACCCTCAATGAACCAGTGAGAGTTGCAGCTTTAACCCCAAATATCTTGACACTGCATTTACAAATGAAATCAATAAATAAATGGAGTAGCCGCGGATGGTGTCAACAGTGGGCCTGGAGCTGCATGCCCGATGTGTCACAGGCATGCTAGAAAGTATTTCGGCCGTGGCACATTTCTTCTTGAAAATTAAGCACTGGGTATAAGGCTTTGTAGCCATCGACTCAACTAAAGGGAGAGACCGTACTAGAGAGCCTATTGCCACAATTCACTAATTCTACATAATTCCAAGCATTTTCATTCTTTTATTTATCAAAATATAGCATTAAAATCACAATATATATAAATTAGAAATAGTATACAAAACATGTAAACATTGATTAGATGAACAATATCACAGGAATATAAAATGTTGTAAAATTGGTGGATATCAGCACTAGTACAATCGAGACAAATAACCATCACAGTTAAATGCTACAAAAAGGAGACCAAATGCAAATGTGAGCATTTACATACAAATTCATCAAGTAATTCTTCACCAATCCCTAAACTATTCAGTCCACCAGGGTGCAATCAACCTGATAGTGCAACCAGACGTACTACATCAAATGTATATGTTCCACATTATATTACACAACATGTTTCTGTCTTAAATTCTCTTAATGTTGGACATTCCTCAGGGGTCTAATCTAATTAGTCTGACTACCTAGATAGGGGGCTGGAGGTTTTCAGACTTGTCCTCCAGCCCACCCGACACTCGTCTACCCAGACAGCAAACTACAGAGCATTGATTATAGGGGCGGGGCTGAGGAGTAGCCAGGAATACCCCTTAACCTTTAGCCTTTTCTTGCAGGAACGATTATTTATCCTATAGAGCAGACAAAGCAGGGTCATCTGCTGTGTAATGAAGGACCATTAACACTTCAGTTTATCATTCCCACAAGCTCTTTCAGTGTTACCTAAAGGAGTTCAATTATATAAGGCAATCACTAAAAACCCTATTCCAATTTCTCTAAAGAAACAGACTGTAAATATTTGGTAAAACTGAAAACCACCAGTTGATGTAAGTTATTATAGGACTCGTTTTTTGGGTGGGATTTTAACTGGTATTTACATCATCCATATCAATAGTATGCATTACTGTTTGAAATACTAACCAAGAGAACATTATTTTGTCCCACACCCATATTCTAGAATTCTCAAGTTGGCCAATGTGAGATGCTCAGTGAATCTTGGCTTTCAGGCTCCCACCAGATTGCATTTTGGTACGTGTAGTTCTGCGTTTTAGAACAAGCAGTACTGTACAAGCATAGAGAGCAATACGGGTAAAAAGGCCACAACTTGCCAAAATCCATCCCTGAGCTAGGACACAAAGATGCAACAATGCAACAGGAACGTGTGCATTGATAAGTTCGAAAATGTGCAAACTGTGCAACTCGCAGCTGGGCATCCTCGATTGACCAATCAATGCGATCCAGGGAAATCATTTTGGCTAAATGGATCTATTTTCATTGGCTGGCAAATTTTCTCTCTCCTAGAACTGGTTTTGTGAAGTGTGAACTACACAATAAGCCTCACTCAGGCATGGTTTAATGGACTGTTGTTTGCTCCATAAGAAATTAATAACATCATCATTTATATAGTGGACATCACATGCAGAATTGTCCTTTAGCTTGGTTATTGCTCATGACACCATCGCCTGTTGTGAGCCATGGTAGTCTCTGAGCAAAAAGAAAACACATTAAGTACTACAACACAGGACTGCGAGACTTGTCCTTGGCCTCAAGCCCTGGGATCGTATCTCTCCAGCTCTGAAATCTCTCCATTGGCTCCCTGTGGATGCAAGGATTAAATTCAAAACCCTCTGCATTGTCCACAAGGCTTTCTGGGGCCTGGGTCCAACATAACTTCAGCTATCCCTCCGCAAATACCTCCCATCTCGAGCACTCCGCTCCTCTACCTCTAACTCCCTCAGGGTCAGTCGTTTCTCAAAGAAACGAGCTGGGGCTAGATCTCTGTCTTCGGCTGGGGCCTCCCTCTGGAACAGCCTCCCTGCCACTCTAAAACTTGAGGAGAACCATCTCTGGTTCCGGAAGCACCTCAAAACCTTCCTCTTTGCTTCTGCCTTCTCCTCCCCTCTCCCCTGTTGATTCTGCTCTCCCTCGGCACCATGCACCTGGCCACCCTCTGTCCTCTGGGCCCAGGTCCCTGCTCATCTTGCCACCCTCACGCACTGCCTCCGGGCCACCCCCTGCACTGGGGTCTGTATCTGTACCCATACAGCCCTCCCCTTTTCTTCCTGCACTTTCAGACCTACACGGCCTGCTGCCATAAACCCAGCACTTGCCACTTGCTGGCTGCACTCCGATTGTTTGTTGCCTTTTTATTTATTATTTTATTATTATTTTTGTTTTTTTTCCTTCTCGCTCCGCACTCTCCTTTTGTTCCCCCTTCCATGCACTTCTCCCCCTTCTCCCTCTACCCTGCACTTGCACGTTTTCAATGTCACTGGGCCTAGTAAGATCGTTGTTTTTGTTCTCCCCTATTCCCTTTCCCTGCCTGGTCGCGCTCTGAAACACTTGTGCATGAGCGCGATAGAAATATAATATCAATCAATCAATACATTATTTCAATAGCGAGGGGCTGACCTGGGCTTTGACTGTGTAAAAGGTTTGCCAAGCCGAGTTCATTCTTAACACTACTGCATCCAATCACCCTAGTGTAGCAGCCATGGGGTCTTCATAGGCTACAAAGCTTGTAAGTGGGGTGGTGGAGGGGAAAGAAATTAATTTCAGAGATGAGAGCTTCTGGCCTACTACTAAAGCTTGCTCCCTTCCATGCTTTGCTTTAGTTTTACCCCCTTTTCTCCCACCATCCAGGGAATGTGGGTACCACCTGAAGCAGTTATGTAAGTAATACATGATTTTCTAGCACATCCAACATACAAACAGGTGACCCACAGCATCTACACAGAACGCTGCAGCAGGTGCATCGACCCATTGAGGCCCCTTACAAATTATAATCAAATGATCTATTCTGCGGGTTTACCTTTCAGATGATAGGTTTAAAATAATGGTTGATTTCCCATGATATCGCCTGGGTCAAAGGTTGCACCATAAAGTTCGGCCCCGTCCTCAGGGTCCTGTTTTTGTCTCATTTGGTCCATCTATGTTGTTTGTTTCTTTCACTCTGATTTTATCAAGGTTTCAAGCTCCTATTTGGGGCTGCCTCCAACGGGCAGCAAAGATCATATTGTACCTATCCTCACAGAGACTCAGGGGAACAGTGCATACCATAGACTATATACATTTCATGCAGTCACCGGTTGAAAACGTACCTTCATATTCATGGCGATTATTCCAATTTCAAACATCTTACTGTTTCCCACCCTGCGGTATATGTCTTGAAGGACCCTCTGGCAGGCACTAGTAGGCGACAAGCCCTGTAAATAGAAAATGGCCATCATACATACATAGTGTAAATCACGGTGTTATATGCAATCTTTCACCCTAATAGACCTCATATGTCATGCAATCATATTATTAGACATATAAGCATACAGCTACTTCATCAATACTTGGATGAAATACAAACAGCGGGTCTCTCTGTGTCTGAAACAGAGTGCCTAAAATGGAAGATATTCTTAGAATGTTGGTGGGGCACACCTGTATAAATACGTAACTGGAATTTCTCTTTTCTGTCTGGGTTTGTTAATTTCCCAAAATAATCAATTTGGGCTCAACAGAGAGATAGACACATCACCAGCAAATGTTCTAGGTCAAGTGTGGCTTAGGTATCAAAAATAGCAAGGACTAGCAAAAACACCAGAGAAGAACAGTAAGTCAGGAGATGGAAGCAAGAACCTATGTTCTGCAGCTCTAGCAGCATGTGACTGCCACAAGACCTACTATAATTAAGACTGTGGGACATTTCTACTTATGCACTGCCAAGCCCATCTCTTTAAAGCAACACCCTGGCAGCCATGCTGGAAATGTGAGGCACCCTCTTGCGCCGCTTACCCCCTCCTGACACGGATCTCAAAGAGGCCAGGCAAATGCCCAAACTGTAAGAAAGCGATCCCTTGGAGGTGGGCTGACACAAAGGAATCAAGTAGAAAAGTTACAACAATGGCATCAGTGGTGGTCAAGCATTGCCACCCTCGTGGGATGAGGGGTCGAGGGTGCCTTCACCAGGCTGGAGCAAACTACTGACTATAGTGGGTGCTGATCAGAGAGGAGGAGGTCCTGAGAGGAGTCAGACAGAACCCACCCCTTATACATTCCAGAGGTGGCCAGTCCAGCACTAAAGCATCACTACAAAGCAGACCCACCTGGTGAAGCAGGGCAGCAGGTTGGAGAGATCTGCGTGGTGCAGCAACCTACAGAGGGAAGCAGAACCCCTGGGGGTGGAGAACCAACTGGCGAGCATAGCCACAGGGAGGTAAGAAAAGGGGGTGGGTGGCAGACCCATGAAGGGCAGGGTTTAAATGACATTTGCACATACAACAGTAATGATATAGAGGCAGCTGAAAGAGCATCTCTCTAAGATCACAGAGCCATGTTAGTGTGAGAATGAATCCTAGGGATGGAGAGCTGCGCAAAGGAGGCTGTTGTGCACCACCCACAATCTACAAGAAAAAGGCCAAGGGAGAACCCTGTGACTACAGCAGCGAGCCCATATATGCTCTACTGATGGGGACTGCAAGAGGCTAAAGTTAAGGAAAATATTCTAGGTAGAGGTGAGCAAGACAAGAAATGTATATGCAGCCGAGCCCGGAAGTCCTGCTTGTTCAGAAGAGCCAAACCACGAGCAACGCGATTGGAAACAATGAGCTCCAAAAACACAACCTAGTATTTTGTAAATAACAGAAGTGATGTTATAAAGATGTTTATTTATTATCAACAGAATATGCTATTTAAAAAAGGCTACGTTTTCCTTATCTACAAGCATAACTGCACAAGAAGGTCTCTCAAGACTGATTAACTCTCTTCGTTACCATTAACCACTTGCACCTAAAAACATTCATGCCTAGCCGAACATCGTCTTCATCAACTCTGAGCCCCTTCCTTGCATTAAACTGAGTGGAATGTGAACCTACTGTGGTGTGGTATGATGCAATTATATTGCAAAAAGCATCATAACGTTCATCCACGCACCAGGCTTGAGGTTGGACTGAGACCCAAGGATTTTGGTCACATCCCTTGTTTCAGACAATTGTCTCAGGGTGCTTACAAAATCCCCAAATACACCTGAAAATGACTGAATGCCTTCCTTTTGCGCATTGTTGCAGCCTTGTAATCCTGCTCGAGATGGTTTGCGGTAGCTGCGTTTATTGTAATACACTATGTAACCTGGGCGGTAGGATGGGTGACTAATGCCTTTTCTCAATCAACCCAGATTGCACCTATTCAGGTCTACAAAATCAGTCACTTACCCACAAATCTCACAGCGGTGCAAATCCGCGAATCCAACAGTTCCCAAACATAGGCATTGGGGGCTGAAGGCGTTTTTTGGAAGGGTCACAGCAAGAAAGACGTGATTTGTAGGTTCATTTAACTAGAAATGAATCAAGAATTCTCAGCTGACCCTCCAAAAGGGGGTTGAGGGCTATGGTTAGGGGATCCTCATTTCACCAATGTCAGGTTGATATATTTGCAGAAACCAGAAACAGCTGATCTCTTGGAAAAAAGGTGTGTACATTAGGAGCCTGGTATTTAGTTAATAACAGAAAGTGACATAATGAATATGCTGTAGTTACTAGCATCATACTATACTGTGAAAAAGGCTACGGTTTAATTATTTAGAACTAAAATTAAACATTCCAATTCATTTACACAGATCATCACTTCTTGCATCCATCTTGGATCAGTCCTATCTGCAGCTGAAGGTCACAAATGGCTCCTCTGGGAACCCCAATCAGGAAGAAATCGACACATCCTAGCAACACCAGGGACAATATCAGAGAGACAAACCACTGATGGACACTGCGATCGGGTGACAAGAGCAAGTGTCATCACTTCTGAACTCCATAGGGGCGTCCAGCCAGGGACCTCCCAGTTGAGGGTGGAGCAGTGAAGGGTGAAGACCAGCCATCGACCAGCCTCTTTGACTCTTTGTCTATGAGCCTTTGATTGGCTGTGTCCTGCTACTTGTCTGCAAGTACCCTTAATTGCTTCTTCTCAGCTGCAACTGGACTACGCACTTCTCACGCTATCTCTTCCTTTCTCTTCTCTCTCTTCACTCTCCTCCACCCGAGAACCATCTCAACTCTCTCCGAATCCATATAATCTCTTCTCAACGCCACCTCCCTTCTCGCTCCGCAACTCTTTCCATTTACAAAACCTACCCCAACCCTAACTTCCACTACCAAATGCTGGAGGTAAATCCTCCACTTTTCCGCCGAATGAAATCTGCAAAATCAAGGAATTACAGCTGGCGTTAATTCAGACAAAATCCCTATAAAGTCCTATGGCAGTAACGGTAATTGCTTTTGGCAGTAATTCCACTTAACTACCACCAAACTCAGAATGAGCCCCTGTGTTTTTCACTGAGGTGTGGTGGATGTTCGATCTTGTGCACTTTTTTCAGCTTCAAAGTGTTGCACATGGCTGCCTGCTATTTTCTTTTCCAGTTTCCCTATGACCATTGTAGTCTGCTTGTTTCATGCAATGGTAAAAATTGATATTACAGTGGATGCATTGCAAAAAAGGCAGCTTCTGTTGGACAGAAAGGTGTCAGTACGGGGCAGAATCTGGGGAAATGTTTCCATTACGTTGTGATGATATTAATTATTGTTGTGAAAGGGTCACTGTGACAGCTGTGATGAATCCAGCAGAGTCCTCATAAAAACCCTACCTAAAGTCTCCTCCCAGGTGGCCAGGGGAAGGAAACCGCTACCTGATTCCAACACTGGGGATGGTATTAGCCGCGAGGATCACCTGGGAGGAGAAGGTCCCCAAGGGAACGGGAGGACTTCGTTGGGAGGGATGTGCTATTTGTCTTACTCAGAGGAGGAAGAATCTGTGACTCCAGAATATGTAATGGCTTGCTGTTGGAGGGAGGTTTTCTTTTCTAAAGCTAATTATTCAGATGGTGGTCAAAACTGTTTTATTTATTTTTTTTAAAGAATTTTTATTATTTTTTCAATACAACCAATAATACAAACCAAACACGCAGTGCAATCCACAATCATTACATTAACATCAATAGTCTTTGTTCACTGCCCCCCTGTTCCCACCCACCTTCACAATCCTCTTTATCCTTCACACTCAATATCTGTTACACACGGCAGGGCGTCATTTTCATCAGATTCCTCTGGATCTAGCATTGTTCCAAATAGTCCAGATATCAATGCTTTCCATGCCATCAGGGTACCCACTTCTTCCTCCCAAGACATGCTACTTGCCTCCTGCCATAGCACCGTTTCAGCCTCCGACCATTTCTGTAATTCTTTCCACCACACCTCCAGCCGTGGCTTATGACACTTTTTCCAACCCATAGCTATCCTTCGCTTTGCAAGCACGTACGCCAAGTCTTTCAATTTCCCAACATGCTTCAGCTTTCGTGGCCTAGGAAACCCTCCCAACAGGCAGGCCCAGGCCGTGTCTACAGCGAGCGTGACCCCTTTCTCTGCCAGCTTTTGTGCGACTTCTCTCCAGAAACACTCGATCAATGGGCATGACCAAAACATGTGTGTCATATCAGCATTCTCTTCATCGCACTTAGGGCACGCCTGTCTCCCAGCATTCCTGAATTTAGATATCCTCAGCGGGGTCATATACGCTCTATGCGTTACGTACAGCTGTATTTGCTGCAATCTGGCATTCCTAGATACTTTCTTATGGTATCCCAGGGCCTGCTCCCACATCCCATCCTCCATTTGAGCTCCCACCTCTGTTTCCCAATCCAATCTCAAATGCGTCAATTCCTTTCCAACTTTAGCCATTATCATCTCATACAATCTAGAGATCTCATGCCCCCCCTTCAGCTGTGTCATATATCGCCTCCATAATGGCGTCCGGTTCCTCCGCCAGCACTGTCTCAGGCCACGTTATACGAATCTTCCGCACCAACCTGTGATACGCAACATACTGACCCCCATCCAGTCCTGCCTCCTCTCCAAGTCCCTCAAACTCTTTGATGGTCCCCTCCTGCCATATGTCTCCCAACGTTACTAGCCCAACCGACTCCCAATAGGTTCTGTTAATCACCCTCAGTTGCTCATCTCCTCCCGCCAAAGCAACCAGAGGTACCTGCGGGGAACACGGGAGCGGGTCCCCCATCATTATACATGCTCGTCGCCACATTTTCCACCCAAGCCTCATCATCCCCGGGCACTCCTTTATTTCTGACTCAGGCAACCAGATAATTTCTTTCAGGTAAAACGGGGTACAGTCCTGCCCAAACAATCTAAATTCAGGGGTCACTTCATCGGAAAGCCATTTGGCCAGAAACTGTAATTGACTAGCTATATAATAGGCCTCAAAATTAGGTAGCTTGACATCCCCTTTTTCTGCAACTTCCAGAGCGCCACTCTGTTCCGGGTACCATGCCACAGAAAGTCTCTTCACATACCATTTAGTTGAACAAAAAACCTCTTTGGAATCATATGCGGGATATTGCTAAAATAATGTAGGAGCCTGGGTAGAACCACCATCTTAAGCATCGCTCCCCGCCCCATCATTGCTAAGGGCAATTTCTCCCAAAACCTCATACATTTGTGGATTTTCCCAACGGCCATCTCGGTATTACACCTGTGTTCCTCCTCCGGCGTATAGCACACATCTATTCCAAGGTAGCGGAAGGAGCTCACAGTCCACGGCACCTGCAACACCGGCAACCTTTCTACAGGGATCCCCTTGTAACTGCCCAGCGGGAAAATGCTAGATTTTTGGGGATTCACCGCTATACCGGACAACCTCGCATACCTTTCCATCACCTCCAGAATATACTGAAGATTTTCTTCCGGGTGTCTCAAGTATAACAACAAATCATCCGCATATAGGGATATCAGGTGCCGTTCCCCCCCAACCTCAATACCTATCACATTGTATTGTTGCCTCAGGTATAGTGCCAGGGGCTCCAGAGCCAGGATGTATAACATCGGGGACCAGGCGCACCGCTGTCTAGTGCCTCTGCTAAGTTGCCATCTCTCAGATATCACTGTTCCTGTTCGCACCCTGGCTAGTGGCGCACTATACAGCATCTCCGCCCACCTAATGTACCCCGGCCCCATTCCATACTCTCCCAAGGCCGCCACCAGCCATGACCATCTGACCGAGTCGAAAGCTTTTACCGCGTCCAAAGACACGATTGCCATCTCTCCTTCATTGTCACAGCCCCATTCGAGCACCCGATGGAGTCGCCTGTGGTTGTGAGTAATATTCCTGTCCGGGACATAGCCCGTTTGGTCCGGGTGTATTAACTTGCTAATTACTCTTCGCAGTCTATTCGCCAGGACAGCTGTTAATATCTTGCTGTCCTGGTTCAGCATCGACAACAGCCTGTACAATCCGCAGCTATGCCAAGGTTTATTAGGTTTAGGGAGCGGTATTATGATCGCTTCTCTGAGCGACTCCGGCAACCGTCCCACTTCAAATGCCTCATTGAGCATTTCCAACATTGGGGGGAGCACTTCCGCCCCATATGCTTTATAAAATTCACTAGGTAATCCATCCGCTCCCGGGGTCTTACTAGTAGGTAGCTGTCTAACAACCTCCTCCAAAGTAATTGGTGCATCTTCTTTCTTCTGCGCTTATCTTGGGCAATCCCATGTCTTGCAGAGTTTCTAGCATCTCATCCCGGCTGCCTCCTCCTCTATCCTCATATAGTTCTCTATAATAATCCGCAAATTCCCTGTTGACTCCCTCTTGGGTGTCTGCCACCTCCCCATCTTCTCTGGTTATTGTCCTAATTGGGGGCATAGGGGTTTCACTCTTATATAGCCACGCCAAGAGACGGCCCGTTTTATCTCCACCCGCATGTTGTCTCTCCACGTACTTTTTGTAATTAAGGTTACAGAGCCTTTCCCAGTATTCCGTGCACTGTTGCTGTAGTTTAAGCACCAGCTCGGTGTCTATGATTTCACTTTTTAGTTCTCTTTCTAATTCCCCTTCCACCCTTTGTAAATCAGCCAGGACCCCATCCTGCAGGCCTTTCGATTTAGCGATGGCCACACCCTGCATCACCACCTTGAAGGCCTCCCACAGTGTCCCCGCCGAGTCAACGCTGCCTGTGTTCACCTCAAAATAGCTAATGATCTCATCTCTTAGATCCTCCCGAAAAACCGGATCGTTAAGCGCCTCCGCGCGGAGGCGCCACATCGGAATCTGTGCCCTAGGGCGGCAATATTGCCACCCCAGAACCAGGGGTGAGTGATCCGACAGGACCCTCGCTTTATATTCTATGTGAACAATCTCTATCATTACATCTGATGTGGCAAAGACATAAAGTCTAGTGTGCAGCTGTTGTGGGGCCGAGTAATGTGAATATTGCCTCTCATTAGGATGCTTCGTTCTGCACACATCTACCAATCCAAAGTCGTCTAGCAATGACTGCAATGCCCTAGCTGCTGGGGCCGGACTGACCATCTTGTCATCTGACCTGTCTTCTTCGGGGTTTAACACACAATTGAAATCCCCTCCCGAGATCACTGCGCTCCCCACGCACAAGCTCAGGTTGGTGCACATAGTCCGGAAGTACTCCGCCGTGTTTTGATTAGGGGCGTACGTGTTTACAATGCACAACTCTTTATTCTCTACCAACCCTCTCACTATGACCAAGCGCCCCTCAGTTTCCACAGTTTCCTGTACCAGTTGGAACGAGACGTGCGGCGCCACCCAGACCAGCACACCCCTAGCATAGGCTGAATACGAAGACCCCACTACACTACCTTTCTACTTTCTCCCCACCAGCTCCAGTTTTTCCCGTGTCAAATGCATCTCTTGTAACAATGCTATATCTATCTTTTGTCTTTTCAAATAGAGCATGACCTTATTTCTTTTTAGATAACTATTGAGTCCCCTGACATTCCACGTCACTATTCTAAGATCCCCCATGGCTCGTCAGTACCCATCTCCCTCCCTCTCGGCCAACCCCATCCGCCTGCGTAATAGAGATACAATTCTAGGGCTGTTCCCTGTAGGCTCATTTTTAACTCAAACTCCCCAAAACTATATACACATCAAACTCCCCACCTCCCTCCCCTCCCCCCGCCCATCCCTTCCCCAACAACTCCCTCCCCAACTGTTGCCCAGCTCCATCCCTGGATCTCAGGCACCCCCACATCTAGCCCTGTCTGGTACGCTCAGAGCTCAGTAGGGTGAAGTTGCCCTAATGGCCACTTAACTATTAATACTAGATGGGGGTGTGAGGACTAGCCCTGCAAGGCTCCCTAATAAAGCAACAGTCACAGTGCACACAATATATTATCTATTCTACTCTGGTCCCGTCTACGAACAGGCCACATCAATGACTATAATCAAGTCCCATAGTCCGAAGCCGCACCATCTCTCTGTGCACCCATTACACTTTACTTATCTCGTCCGCCTCCTTCTTCCGTCTGGATGTCAGGCTCCTGGGGGCAACCCTGCGTATCAAGCCACCCCATGGCATCTTCCGGAGTGTCAAAAAATAAAGTTCTGTTTTTATGAAAAACCTTCAATTTCGCCGGGTAAAGTAGCATGTATTTCTGGCCCGCCTCCCTCAGTCTCCTCTTAACAGCCCCGAAGTTCATTCGGCTCCGCTGCACCATCAGAGTATAGTCCGGGTAGGCTGTTATGTGTGCCTCCCCTCGCTTGATTGTTCCACCTTTGCAAAAGTGTTCCAGAATCCTTTCCCGGTCCCGATAGTTAAGGATCTTTGCGATAACTGGCCTAGGCGGATTGCCTGGCGGCGGCCTCCTCGTCAGGGCCCTGTACGCTGGTTCCACAGCAAATCCTTGGGACAGAACTCCTCCGGTTATCTCTTGTAACAACATGTTTTCGACAAACTCCGTGGGGTTGTGGCCCTCTGTTCCCTCCGGTATACCCACAATGCGGATGTTGTTCCTTCGGGCGCGTCCTTCCGCTTCCTCCGCTCTGCTCTCCAGATTGCCCACTCTTTGTGCCAGGGCATGTGTGAGGCGCAGTCCTCTGTGTTCGAACTCCCTTCTTTCTCCAGGCTCTCTGTGCGCTCCGACAGGGACCTTACATCCTGTCGGAGTAGATTCACCTCCTCCTGCACTTCACCGACCTTAAGGTCCAACCACTGTTTTCAATTGAGCCACAACTATTTCGAGCTTGGCCTCCCAGGCCGCTTTCAAGTCTGCTTTCAAGTCCGCAATTGCAGCCAGAATCTCTTGATTTGTACCCGCGGCGGCCATGCCACCTGCGGGGGGCTTGTCTTTGCTCCTGGCACTTTTCGGGCCCGGCGGTGTTCTGGCAAATTCGTCCAGCGTAGGTTGCTTCACTTTTTGTCTTAGGGGCTTATTAGACATGACGCAGCAGCCGTATGTTGTGGGTCCGCCCACCTCTTATGCTCCGCAAGTAGGGGGAGGGGGGCGCACACTCCGTTCCAATGTCCAAGGCCTTACCCAAGCATGGGGGCCTCAGCACCTCAAAAGGTCTGTCAGCCTCCTCCGTGGCATGCCCCAGAAAATCAACAGCGATCTGGGCAGTACCGGGACACATGTGCTGGGCAGCACCTCTGTATTATTTAGCGCACACGTGATTGCGCTCGGAGGTACTCCGCTGCCGCGCAGAATGTCATCAGGGTTCTGTGTAGAGCGTCCAGGTCACCGTCATTCAGTGCGTACAGCTATGCACACCCAGGAGGGTTTCCTCAGGCTATTGCAGGCTGGCCCTTATTATCCTTTCTCTGCTGTTTGGGCAACACCGGGACACTCGCAACGGCCAACACAGTCGTATCAGTGGGCGCACTTATGACTGCGCCCGAAGGTGCCACGCTACAATGATTGTCTCCTCCTGCTTTCAGCTTGAGGATCAGAGCCCCCAAGTTGCTTCCTATTGTATGTTCACACGGGGGTACTGGCGTCTGTCATGTATCTGCCCGTTCCTCTCATGTGTGTGCCACCAAGGTGCTCATCCACGTGTGTACCCAACTTCGTGTTACGGTCAGCAGCCTTCTCCTCAACTGAACAGCTGGGCAGTTGTACGTTCAGGCACTATTGATGGGAATCACCATCCATTTTGACACACCCCCCACCCCTTTCATTGTGAGTGTCATCCGTCTAGCGTTGCATGCCCTGCTCCGCTCTGTCAGGGCGTACTGTGGGACCCAGCGTGTTCGCTCCTGGCGGTTCCTTCTTCCCAAGCTCCGTTCTGAGCTTGGGAGCCACGTTTCCAATTCCCGTGCGTTGTCCTCGCCTTGTCCCCGCCAGGTAAGGGAGTGCTTGAGTCGGTTCTCCCCCTGCCCTCTAGGTGCCTGATCTGCCTCCTCTAGCGCGCCCCGCAGGGGACCAGTCTGCCAGCATTTCGTTTTGTCCGCTGGGCACTCCCCAGCTGACTGCAGCCGTCACAGCCCTCAGCGATCATCTATAGGTGAGGTTGCGGCACCGTCTTCCGCAGATGCAGGATGCCTGGGCCGCCTCAACATGCGAGCCGTGCGGGTCCGCCGCCTGTGCCCACTTTCTTGCGCGGACTCAGAGCCCGTGTGCACACATGCACGGCGCCTCCCGGGTGCCGCATGCGCAACCGCCGGTCGGCACCACTGTCGCCGGCTCCCCAGGCCAGTCACTGTCTGGCTGGGATCTGTTGGTATGATCTTCCAGCCCTAAAATGCCCGGGCACTGCCACTGCCCGGCCGAAGAGATTCAGCTGCTCCTGCCTCGCCACATGCGCAGTCCTAGCGCCGGCTGCCTATCCGTCTGTTTGTTTCGTCTGCGAAGTGGCTATTGGGGGCACAATCCTCTCATCCGTGTCACTCCACTGGATCTGCCTCTCCGCCCACGGCCCGCTCCGCGCTGACTCATGCCCTGGGTGCAGTCGCAGGTCCGCACACGGATTCCTTTGTCTCCCAGCCGCCCGAGGCCTCCGCCATCTTGCCTTCGTGGGGCTCCATTCTCGGGAACTTTGCTCCCTCTTATCTGCCGACTCCTCGCAGCATGAGTGTTCCAGTCCGTCTGCTTCAGTGCCCTGTGTTTTCATACACCTGCGCCTGCTTTAATATTCTTTGAAGGGCTCGTGCATCTGCACTTTTTTCACAGGATTAATGCCGGATCATCGGGAGCTTCACCACAAGCACGTCTGCTCACATGGCCACCAGGCCACGCCCCCCTCAAGGTGGTCAAAACTGTTACAACCAGTCATTTATTGGAATACAAATCCCCCTTCCAAAATCATGTCCATCTATAAAGGTGAAAACTCCGATGATCAACAAAAGGGTAAAAACGAATCTCTAAATATTGACATCTTAGATTCTGAAAACTCTAAGTTTCCCATAAAGCAAAAACCTTTATTACATCCCACAATGCCCAAGGTACTGGGACGAAGAAAGGGGTTGCAGAGGAACTGGTCTGTGAGTTGCAGGTTATCAGGCAAATGACCCACACCTGAGGGGGAGTGGGCAGCATAAAAGCTCCCCTCACATGCAAGCCATAGCGAGTAGCAGGGAGAGCAGTAGGGGGAGATGAAGTGGTTGCTGTAACTCCACATTGCAGCTGAAACTCAGGAGAAAGGAGATGCCAGAGTCACCAGAGTTTGCAGTATGGATGTCGACACATACGGTCTGTTCCTTCAGAGACTTTGGTTGCAGAGATCTTGCAGGGGGAAGCGTTATTTGTGAAAACCTTCCCCTTGAAGATCGTGGTTGCAGTGGTAACGTGGGGGGAAGTGCAAAGTTGAGATGCTTTCCCACAATAAGGCAGGTGATCACCAGAAAGCATTTGGAGCAAGGAATGCTCCTTGTCTGACTACCGTGTGCCAGGGAAGACGAGCAAAGCAGTTTTCCTTACCGCCCGAAGCAGAAGAAGCAGAACGACCAAAGGCAGAGAAGCGAGGTAGATGTGCAAGCCAAACCCACTGAGTTCACTAGTTATCTGTGACCCTTGAGCGCTCTGTAACAGCCCGCTGGTCAAGCCTGGGAGTTTTGAATATCAAGCAAATGAAAGAGAAGAAAAGTGGCAGAAATACAAGTATTTACATGTTGAAATAATGTGAAGTCGAAAGATACTTATGTGAAATACCAATCTGATACTAAGTGGAGAAAGAGGCAATACAAAAACCGGGTGAACAGACCAGTCAAGTATTTTTGTGATTTTGAAGGTCAGATTAATTATCCACAACACGAAAGGGCAATATTAGAAAACAATATAAACAACTGGTGCCAAAGCCAAAGGATTTTTTTTATAACCAATCCAGTTAAAAAGAACTATAATTCTCAAAGCCAAGAAAAGACCATTAAGAAGCTAGTTGTTTATAGACTCTATTGTAGAGGTAGTAATGGCTTTACTAATCCTGGCAGGAGAGTATGCTAGGACAAGGGACCTTGTAGCGTAGGCCTGGTAGGTGGGTGGTCCAGGCAGAAGTCATTGAAGTACTGTTGTGTGGTTAAAAGTGTTGATGAAGAAGCGGAAGTGGCAAGACCACAAAAACACATTGTGAATAGTTGTGGAATCATCCTGACAAACCAATATTGCTAATGCAAATATTTTGTGAACTGTTAAAGAAGGATCCTAACAAAAAGCTTTTTGTTGATCTTGATGAACTGTGGACGTATACTTATTTTCTGAAGAAAAGTTGTTTAGAACTCTATGCCCCAAGTGGAGAGACAAAAGATGTGCTGAACATTTTGAACTGTTGGTTAAGTTCAATTGAGAGACTTACTGGAACTATATTGGAATGTTGTTGGTTGAAAGATGGGATTTCCTTATTCTTTTGAACTGTCGGTTGAAATCCTGATTGAATCTGGGGAGAGGAAGCTCACGCAGGTTACAAGGAGAAGCAGTTACCTGGTCTTAAATATAACTGCTCATTTTGTTGCATCTGAATTGCCATATGTTACCTTGGGTTTGCTGTATGTACAAGTGTGAGGGACAGAACCCTTTTGTTAGAGTGTTTCCTTTATTTTAGGCAGGGAAATCCTCGTCAGGATAAGGATAGTGAGGCGTTCATCAAACCCTTTTGAGTTTAATAAAATGGCATATTTTGAAAACCCATCACAAAGTTGTCCACCTTACATTTCTGACCCCTCACAGAGTCCTCTCAGAGGAGGGAGGGGACATGACCACGCACACCCCTCTAGGTGCCAAAGTGTGTGCAGGCAGGCCCATACCAACCCATCCTATACATGTATGATGGCGCCCTTTGCTCTGCAGGAAGATGCATAGCTGGTACTGCGGGAGAATGCAGCAGACCGACCTCTGCGGAAGAACAGGTGAGAAAAAGTTGCATAGCGGGATGCGACCTATGCCACAACACTAGCAAGTCATCCCAAACCTGAACGTGGCTCCAGCAGACAGCGACTGATGGAGCCCACGAAGGGGAATCGACCACTAGCCCACTAGAGAAAATATTTTATAAATAAAGACCTCTACGAAGGCCTCTCTAACCAAAACCCACTAAACCATGTAAGGAAGGCATGGTATCAAACAGTAAAACAGACACAAGTGATCACAGTTCACGGGTGTTTATTGAACTTCAATTGGGTTTGCAAAAGGCCTATCTAATCCTAAATCTAAAGATGGGAGCAAGCTACGACCATCAAATAATAATAACGCAGTCCTAGTTGAGTATGTCAAAATAAAAGTATGTCAAAATAAAAGGGCCTATACTAATAAACCTATTGCCAAAACTTACTTCTAAATACAGAGAGTGTGGGAAACAATGTTAAGCAAAAGAAAAGTATTCAAGAAATGATATGTCAGGATATTCAAGCCGTTGGCTTCCCTTCCTCTCGTTTTCAGCATGGGACAAGGCGGCACACTCGAGCTTAGCACACTCTCTGGGTTCTCTAGCACGAGGATGCAGTTCAAACCTCAACATCATGGCCTTTTGTGCCCAAGTCCCTTTGCCATTCAAAGTCTCTTATTTCAGAGGGCCTGATATAACACGACACACATCAAAGTTCCTTTCTTCTTAGGATTTTACATATACAACTTCTCAGGTGATTTTCAGTTCACCCAGGTCCCCGTGCACAGGGCTAAAACCCACTTTAACACAAAACCTTCTCGGGTGATTTACTGTACACCCCGGGTTCCCCTCCACCTGGCTCAGACCCACTTGAACACAAAGCTTTCAAGTGATCTCCCTACGCCGGGCTCAGACCAACTTTATCTACTTTTCCAAGCTTTCTTTACTTCACAAATCAGAGGGGCTCATTTTGAGTCCGGTGGTAACTGTGCCGGTACTACCGGCAGGTTGCCGCCAGACCTGCAATGATTTTCCGGCACCTGACTTGCCGGTAACACCGGGGGAAAGTCAGGCACTGGTAAATTGTAATTCCCTATTCCCATTGAGTCCCAAAGGACTCTATGGGAATGGGGAACACGGAAGCACCGGCACCATTAATAACACTGCCGGTGCTTCCGTGGCGGTCTGCTCACTGTGGCTGCTGTGTCTGGCAGTGTCCGACCTGTCAGGCACAGCGGCACCGGCATGCAGACCTGTAATATGCCGGTCTGGAAACAGCAGTGCCGGTAAGCTTACCGGTATCGTTGTTTCCGAACCAGGCAAGCTCAGAATGAGCCCCAAAGACTTTCAACTGCGTGGGATTTTGCTCAACCCGTCGCAGGACCACTTTGATTCACAATTACTCGTTTGCTTCTTGATATAACCTTTTTGTCACTTTCCTTTTTGTCACTTCTCAGCTGGATACCTTACCGAGACCTTCGATTGAGCACCCACACGGTGCCCGCCCACTCTGCCAGAGGTATTATATCTTGCTTTGAAAGTTCAATCTCTTATCAACAGTTCAACTTTACTTGCATTTTTTTAGTCACATGCGGTTTAACAATGTTCGTTTCAGCGCTCGCCATACACTGTTGCTACTTGCAACCTTGGCTTCAACACAGACCGGTCTTGTATCGGTCTCCCCAACTCAACGGCTGTGTGGATTTCACTGACGCTGCTTTGTTCTAGGAGCTAAGGTCACTACCACAGCGGCTTGTGCTTCGGCTACGTGTATCTCCGATACACAATGCAGCATTCTACAGCCTGGATTCCTGGTTTTACCCTTTCTATTCTCAAGGTTTCCGGAAAGTAGCGGTTCCTTGTCGAAAAAGGTCAAGGGTACTTCCCTCCTTGCGATTCCCCTTCTGTTTTGCCGCCTTTCTTCTCTCTTGCTCAGCTGCCATCTCAAAACTGCTTTTTCGTTGTGTGCTTTGCCTCGCTCACAGTGGGCCCTCTTGCTCTGCCTTTTATCCGAGTGGGGAAGCTTAATGGAGGTCAGGTGTGTGTGATGGTCAGTAATTGCCTAACCTCGCCTGACAATTGTATTGGGACACTGTTTTCTCTCATAGCGGGCTGTCCGTGTGAAAGTGGTTGTGTTGTAAAAGGGGGTGGAGGGTTGAGTTCCTAAATATCCGACCTGCAGTCAGGAAGCCAACAAATTAGGGAAAATGCCATTAGCCCCAGTCAAAAGAGCAGGTGGCACGGTTCAATAGAACTAACATTCCGAGTTATGAACACATCCTAAAAGTCTGGTAGGCCCCAAACATCCCTATTGAAGAACTGAGAGCCAATTTGATTGTTGGAAATCCTAAAATAAACATTTTCTGCACTGTAGATATACGCGCGTTAGACAAGATCAGTGGTTTGTGCTCAATGGGGACCAGTCGAATCTGGAGCAGCACATGCCCCCCAGAGATGGCAACTTGGGAGCTTGGCAGCTTAGAGGTGCACAGTGGCACTCTGGACTGAGACTATACTGAGGCTATCATTGGCCAGTCTATGGCCGGTGCTCTTCTGGGGACTTCTGCAACCTCAGCATTCTGCCAAGGAAGGCAAGTAGAAGGTTAGTAGAGGAAGCCCTCACTCTTTGAAGCCCAGGTTTTGGGTGGCTCTTGGGAAAAAAGAGCATACGGAAGCTGTGCAGCCTGGAAAACAAATTATTTGTGCTTGGGGGCCTGCTCTTCCCCGCGACCCGGGGGCGATGCCTTTGTCTGGCAAAATGTTGGTTCCGCCTCCACTAGTATGGGAGCTGTGATAAATCCAGTTGAGTCAATACGGATTCCCCGGCGGTGACCTCCTCCCATGTGGCCAGGGGACGGCAGCCGCTACCTGATCCTGACCCTGGGGGTGGCTATATGAGGGAGGATCAAATGGGATGGAACAACTACCGGGAAGATATTGTGACTTCACTGGACGAGACGCGGTATCCCCCCTTTCCCATGAAGAAGACCCTCTAATGCCCAAAATCTTGATGGCATTTTGCCATATATTTCATCCCCTTATATAGTAAGCAAAGAAACCTCTTCCCAATATTCTTTCATTCTAACACCCACCTATGACCTGAAGAATAAAACTCCAACACCTTTTGTGCATCTGGTGTACCTTTATCCGATATCAATACTGAAAGTCCAATGACAAACATGGACTCCAACTCCCATAGCCACCTAAGTACTGAGACGAGGAGGATGAAGGAGTTAGTACAAAGTAACAAGAACATGAAGCATAATGTGCAGACTAGTTGTTCTACGGAATTACCTGTGCGTGGGACATTTAAAGATTGCAACCGCACTACTGAGTGTGGCAGTACAGGAGAAGATGTTGGTTCCTTTGAAAGGAATTATGAGCGCGGAAGACACATACCGGTTTGGCGGAGCAGTGGAATCCACCAAGACAGAAGGAGAAACCGCAAGCCAGAATTGCTGTGGAGATGCCGGGAGACATGAAAGTTCCTGGGCGCTTGGCAACTTGAAGAGGCATCGTTCTCCAGACCGGGACCTGAAGGAAAGAAGGTGTGTGACCGCTGAGCCGCGAAGGGAGCCGGATGGATGTCTGCACGATCGAGAGTGGGAAGCGAACGGCAGAGTCACACCGCAGAAGCATGATCAGGACCCGAGATGCTGGAGAGAACTGGTGAGTCAACCCAAAGCAAGTAGGAACCCTGGGGTGTTTCAGAGACTGCACCAACGACAATTTGAATGTTATGAGATTGCTAATACAGAAACTACAAGAAGATTGTTTGAAAGCAGAAAAGGCAAAGTACAGATCAAAACCCCAATAAGATATGCATTTATGAGATACAAGAGTGGGGCAAAGTTTGAACGAACATTAAAGCAAACAGATATACAGAGTCAAGAACAGTATATGTAATTTTGGTGATACAGAGGAACTGTGAAACACATAAGAAGTCCTGGCAAGAGGAGGGTACCAGACACTTGAAACACAAGAACAGTCCTGGCATGGGAAGGATACCAGGCAATTGAAACACAAGAGATGTTCTGTCAGGGGAGTATACAAGGCAGTTGAAATCAACAGAGAAGTCCTGGCAGGAGAGTATACCAGGCAGTTAGAATTGCATAGAAAGTCCTGGCATGAGAGTGTACCAGGTGATTTGCAAAACTACAAGAAGGACAGTGTTTGCTAGACAAAGGAGAATCTTGTGATAAAGAATGTTACAGAACGTGTTGCCTAACAGGAATATTGTGAAATGAAGAAGAGACACAAAGGAACTGTTAGTAAAGAGACATTGCCATCACATTTAGGAATCCAGGGAAAGGGAACCACCCTCTGGATCCAAGGTATTTTCATCTTGGAGAACATTTTTGTTGGAGCTAGTCTAATTATCATTTATGAACACGTTTTGCCAATATCAGGCTAAAGACATTTCCTTTCTCACTTTGTTTTATTTGTAGTGTGAGGGTCAGGATAGAACCTTTTAGACACAAGAACGGCTTTTCAGCTATTGACATCCTGACACAGACAGATCGTTAGTTTTTGGTTATTAGGTTGGGAAACTCCTCTTTAAAATAGGGCCAGAGAGATTTTCCCCAACCTGTTTTGATTTAAATAAAAGTATTTAACCAAAAACATGACAACTTTGTGTCCGGCTTTCATTCCTGACCCCTCAAAGAGCATTGTTTGGATGAGTGGTGTATGCTTCATGTAGAGGCCTTGTGTTGGATGAATATTCCCTGCAAGAATACTGGTTAATATTGAGGCGTTGAAGTGATTGCCATATCCCTTAGTTATTGGTCATGCTAATTAATGCCCACACTCTGTTCATTCCTCAGTTGTGGGCCTTGTTGACAGCAAGCTGTTGCAACACAATTATAATTTGAGTGACCCAGTTTTGCTGGTTGGTTGACCTGAGGGGACTCTACCTCTACATTTCCTTGTTCTCTAGTATAGCATTCCAGGCCCTATTGTCACTTACGGGGTCCAATAACTCCAACATGCAAGCTAAACAGCCAACGACAGGTAAAGGAGAAGATATAATTACTTCACTGAATATCCAAGAAAAGTCAAAGAAGCAGTGGAGGTCCTCTGCCTCAGGATGCCATCTTATGGTATGCACTCCCTTCAGCAAAACATATTTGAATTTATTTGAGCTAAATAGAAACAAGAGTTCCCAAAAACGGTCTAACTTGGGGTGTAGTGCTGGGAGGGTTTGGGGTCCCCAGTATTAGGAGGTTTATGAGGCACAGCGATGACATTTGTTTGACTGGAATGGCATGAACTGTAACAGCAAGTAGGTGGTATTGAGAAGAGCAAGACCAGTACCCTGCTAGCAAATTCACCCCGTTCAGGAGATAGAGTAGTAGATCTAGGCTGGGTGAACTGCTCTTCTCTAGGAGGACCAAAGTCTATATAATCCAGATGCTAAGTGAAGAAACTTTGGGAGATGATGTGAACACTGATCCAGAATAACACTGTGTTCTTATCTGCACATAGCTAGAAAAAGAAGGGAATTATTAGGTCATGGAAAAGGAGCTACTGTTGTCCAGTCTAGCTAAGAAACAAAATGTTATGTACCCCCAGGAGGAAGACAAACATTGACTTAGATGGGTACTGATATTGAAACAATACAGTGATAGACATAGGGTCAGAGCTTTACAAAAAGCATGCCTATCTTCAGATGTTTGAAAAAAAGAAACACAAGTCCATTGAAAATAAACATGCGATGGCCGGGTATGGCAGGAGCCTGGCGTAATCTAGCAAACAAGTCACCTGTGAGAGGGCAGGATTCAGGTGAGATCCAATGTAAAGTGTCACCTGCATTCTACTGAATCTGACGAGGGGGTCCGTGCAATAAGAGTTTAGGAAGCAGTGGTTCAGTCACAGGGACAGTGTCAGGTGCAGCTAACTCTTTATATGTGAAGAGAAGTAGGGACTTACTGAAAACAAGGTTGAAAATGGGGAGGGCTCTATGGAAAATGGCAACTGCAGAAGCAATTCCCCTGTGGCAAAACATCACTATGAAAACCACTTCAACATTCTTCTGCAATATTGCAACATCATTGTTGTAAAACAGAAAATGAGAAAAGTATTTTGTCAGTACAGTACCTGTTTCATTAAAAGAACAACATGGAAACAAGGGCAGTAACACATGATCTGGTCCCCATCACCTGTGGCTGAGATTTAAAGAAAGGTAACAGATAAAAATATATGCATTGTAGCTTTCTACTCTACAAAACTAGAACAGTTAAATCATTGTACATGCTTATCAATATCACTTTTTCAATTCAATTCCAATTACAATATAACTCACTTACAAGGTTTCTATAAGTGAAAAGGAGGGCATGTGCACCCAGTGGCTATCCATTTTTGTTTTGGTACTTGTTGCAGCGGGCTGCCCCTTTAAGGCAGCTCAGAGGGACGGAACGTCACAGGGGAGTGACGTTTCGATGTAAGGGAAAAAAGAAGAAGTATTACTACACCCGCTGACTCCTGCGTTTTATTTGTGGAAGCATCCACTGCTATCATCTGGCGACGAGGACCATCCAAGCCAGCGGTCCTCCTTACGGCGCGTCAGTGATCCCACCACATGGCCGCCGCACGAAGACAGTGATCCCACTGTCCTGCGGTCCTCCTTGCGCGCTGGTGATCCCACCACGCGACGCGTCCAGCAAGCAGCGATCCCGCTGCCCGGAGGTCGTCCCTACACAGCCTTCGCACTCTAGTATCCAGCAACTGCTCGCGGTCACACCCGCGACCGCCCACCAACAGTCACGTGATCCTGCCGCGACTCGCCACTTCCTGCAGGGGGCCGCTGAAAAAAATAAATAAAAAAAAATTTAAATAAAAGTGCGCACAAAGAGCATGCATCCCCGACAGGAAACCAACCAGGCCTCAGAAAAAGAAAAAAAAAAGCCTGCCACCTTAAGAAGCCCAGCTGCCCACTGAGCAACTGGGGCAGAATCCACCGCAGCACGGAGCCCAACATTTCTAAGGCTGTACAGCTAAACACCAGTGGTCTACAGGTGGGTCACACCTCCTGCACAACGCCACCCAGAGACTTGTGACTGCGTAGGACCCACCAAAACAGAGAACCCAAGCTACATACTCATCACAGAACGCCAGGTTCCCGCCCAGGTCCAACATGAGCACTTCAGCCGACCAAGCAGGCCAAAGAACGCCACCAGTTGCACCAGCCACGAGATCGACTGCGACGGCTTGGCGCATGCCTCCCCCTTTCTCCATGACACCCCAAGCTAACAAAGGGGCAAGATGGGTGGAATGGCTGGAAGACTTCAATAATTTCATAGATGCAACAGGCGAAGAAACCTCCCCACGCCTGCGCAGCATGTTTATTAACACGGCGGGCACAGAAATAAAAACACTAATCAAAACCATTCCCCCATCAGAACTCACTGACTTTGCAAGCTTAATAACAGCCTTAAACAAACGACTCATCATCGCCCCCAACAGGGATTACGAAAGGTACATATTTAATCAGTGCACGCAACGCATTGAAAAAACAGTTGATGAGTTCATCACAAGACTCAGGATAAAGGGCGCACACTGCCAATTCAATCCGTTTTCACTGGACGAAGCCATCCGTTTGAGAGTAATTGAGGGATGTGTCTCACCGGCATTGAAAAAACAGCTACTCAAGAAACCCATCACCATTGAGGAAGTGACTGAGTTGGCCCGAATACTCGAGAGAGTGGACAAGCAAGCCACACACCTATCCAACACTGCAGCCACCATGCAAGACAAAAGCGACGTCATAGCAGCAGTCCAAGCAGGCAATGCCAGGAGCGGTGAAAGAACCAGTGGGTCGAGCGGCATAGCCACCCCACGAATGCAGAGACAATGCTACAGGTGCGGGATGACTTTCCCCCACGGGGGCTCATGTCCTGCCCTCACACAAAAGTGTGGGAACTGTGGCAGGGAAGGGCACTTCCAAATTGTATGCAGAGAAGGGAGACCTTTCCCCACACCCCGCATGACCGCTACTCCATCCTACAGATCATTCCAGCGGCCTGCACCCAATCAGCTGTACCAAACTCGCCATTGCCAACAGGGACCGCGGAGGTACGTCAGAGTGGTGTAAGAAGTATTTACGGAAGATGACTATCCACAGTATGAAACTCCGGAGCCCAACACACAACTGGTAGACGAGTATGACGGTCCACCGCCGTCAAGACAAGTCCCTTACGCATTGTCGCAAGGCTATCCAGACTACGAAGGAGATCAATATGATCCACACAACCAAGACGAGTTTGTAAATCTCATCATGGATGAAGAAGTGGCACGTGAAGCACCCAGGATACAAGTAGATATCTGCAACCAACAATTCTGCTTCCTAATTGACTCCGGGGTGACAGTAAACATCATGTGTGAGAAGGAATTTCAACAACTTCACAGCAAACCCACACTAAGCCAGACGACGTCCAAAATATACCAATGGGGTGCCGATACACCCTTGTGCAGCATAGGTTCCTTCAAAAGACGCCTCACATTCGGCGGCAAATCTACCACCACCATCATTCATGTCATCAGAAGCCCCACGAAAGGGCGCTGTCTAATGAGCTACAGAACTGCGTCACACCTAGGCCTGATCAACATACTTGTGCGAGACGGCGACCTCATCAACACAGCTGAACCCCAAACCCTGAAGCATGCTCAAATATACAACGTGGACCAAAGATCCTCCAACACCGCCATCGCCACAAAAGACGAAGTACTCAAAGAATTCCCAAACATTTGTCACTGCCTAGGCAGACTGAAAGGCCCACCAGTCAAGCTACATATAGACCCAGAAGTCTGCCAGGTCCCACAACACCCACGCAGAGTCGGGTTTCATCTACAAGAAGCGGTCTCAAAGTTACTCAATCAACTTCGGGGAGACAACATTATTGAACCGGCCACTTGCCCAACACCATGGGTATCGCCTCTTGTAATTGTCCCGAAGGAAGGTGGGCATCTCAGACTGTGCATAGATATGAGAGTAGCTAACACCGCCATACAACGAGAACGGTACCCGGGTCCAAAAAATCGAAGACATGATCGTCCAACTAAACAAGGCAGTACTGTTCTCAAAGCTGGACCTTAATCAAGGTTACCACCAGCTCGTGCTTCACCCAGATTCCCGGCCAATCACCACGTTTGCCTGCCATCCAGGGCTATTCTGCTACAAAAGACTAAACTTTGGGATCTCTTCAGCTGCCGAAATATTCCATGAAACAATACAGCAAATTATACGGCCCATAAAAGGAACGCTAAATTATAGCGATGACATTCTTGTGTTCGGGAAGACTCATCGCAAACACGATCATGCCTTTCGAGCTGCCTGCACCGCAATACAGGAGGCCGGGCTAACTCTCAACATAGAGAAATGTTGGTTCAGCAGAGACAAACTCAAGTTCTTTGGACATATTTTTTCGGCTGAAGGGATGACCCCTGACCCCGACAAAGTCTCCACCATCCTCCATCTTGAGAAACCCAGCCAAGCAGCAGATATCAGATCCTTCCTGGGCATGGCAGGATACTGTGCCCGTTACATACAGCAATTTGCGACCATTACCGGACCCTGAGACGACTACTACAAAAAGAAGACCCGTTCCAGTGGACTGACGAGTGCCAAGCTGCTTTTGACAACCTCAAACACTCCCTTGTGGAAGCCAGGAAACTTGCATATTTTGACCCGGAATGGCACCCCAAAATCGTCGTCGATGCCAGCCCAGTGGGCCTGGGAGCGATCCTCGCCCAAACCAGTGGCCTAGACATGCATCCTAGACACGTGGTTGCATATGCCAGTAGAGCCCTGGCTCCCCTGGAATCGGCTTACTCTCAGGCAGAGAAAGAAAGCCTAGCAGCCATCTGGGCCTGCAAACACTTTCATCACTTCATCAGTGGCAAGACGTTCACCCTCATAACCGATCATCAAGCCCTCTTATCCCTCTTTGGAAACCCAAATACGAAAATGCCCCCTAGAATTGAACGGTGGGGAATCCGCTTGCAAGAATACAACTTTGAGATCATCCACGGACCGGGGGGTGAGAACAACCCGGCAGACTACCTATCGCGCCACCCTGTCGGCGTCCCTGCTTC
This sequence comes from Ambystoma mexicanum, assembly GCF_040938575.1. Taxonomy (NCBI): domain Eukaryota; kingdom Metazoa; phylum Chordata; class Amphibia; order Caudata; family Ambystomatidae; genus Ambystoma; species Ambystoma mexicanum. Next base: position 623,236,678 of record NC_090928.1, on the reverse strand, counting down.
AAGGCCCGGGGACTTGGCATACATCAGCTACGTCACTGCCAACGCTTTACCCCCGACCATCTCCATTGATACCGTTGCTGCGGCCTGAGCGGCAGACCCATTGATGGCTCTGGCCATCAGTCTGACAGGAAACAATAAATGGAAAGACTTTCGGAGGGTGGTCCAAAGACATCCAGGAGCAAGTCGAGACAAACTCGAGAGGCTTGCCAGAGTGCACACCGAGTTAGCAGTCCAAGACAACTCCATTCTGCTTGGAGGGTGCAAATTAGTCATTGCCAATACACTAAGAGCAGAGGTCATTAAAACTGCTCATGAAGGCCACAGAGGTGCTGAAAATACAAAAAGACAGCTATGGTGCCACGTATGGTTCCCGTTCATGGACGATATGGTCGACCAGTGGGTATGGAACTGCACAGCCTGTCAATGCACAGCGAAACCAGAACACTCAGAATAACCACGATTTCAGATCGCCCGTGGGAACGAGTTGCGACAGATTTCTACGGACCATTAGAATCAGGTGACTACCTACTACTGCTGATTGATGAACACTCCAGGTTCCCCATCGTGAAACAAGTGAAGTCCACAGCGTTTGCACATGTTGTGGCCACATTCGACGAGGTCATCAGCGAGTGGGGGATTCCGGACACGATAAAGTCAGACAACGGTCTGCCTTTCAGTGTCCATGAATTTGGAGTGTTTGCAAAACACATGGGGTTCCGACACCAAAAAGTCACCCCAAGGGGGCCCCAGGCCAATGGCATGACAGAAAGGTTCATGGCATCCATCAAAAAGACCATGCAAAGAGCACGTCTCGAAGGGACTGTCCCGCATCAAGCCCTATGCAGAATGCTGAGAGATTATCGAAACACGCCTCACAAAGCAACCAATAAAACCCCAGCTGAGCTCATGGTGAAATATCGAGTCAGAACTAGAGTCGTCAACAACCCTGCACTAAGGCCGGAACCAGACCAGGAAGTCATCCGAAAAGATGAAGAAAGGAAAGGGAAGGCACGAGAACAGACTGACAAAAGGAGGCGAGCACAAACCAAAGACTTCCAAATAGGGGATGAGTATGGGTGCAACAAGCCGTGCACAAAAAGACCGACCCCCAATTCTCACCAGAACTGCTTCAAGTCATTGCTGTGAAAGGGACAATGGTAACGGCAGCAAATGATGAAAAAGAAGTGACACGGAACAGCTCACTGTTTAAGCGTGTCACGAGAGGAGTAGAGGAAATGCCACCACCCATCGATCCGGACCCGGAGTATGTTGACATTCATGATGAGGAATGGGTCCCCCTCGAACCGCAAGTTCTACGTCAACCAAATCTTCCAATAGAGGTTGGCGGCGACATCAGCCAAGGGTCGCGAGGACGGCCCCAAAGGACAATCAAGAAGTCTCCAAGGTTAGTAGAGGAGTGCTGATTGTTTAGTAAACAGTTAAGTTACTGTTGTTGTAAGAACATTTGTCCGGGGGTGTTGTTGCCGCGGGCTGTCCCTTTAAGGCAGCCTCAGAGGGACGGAACGTCAAACGGGAAGTGACGTTCCAATGTAAGGGAAAAAAAAAGAAGTATTACTACACCCGCTGGCTCCTGCGTTTTATTTGTGGCAGCATTCTCTGCTATCAGTACTCAGTCATTTTACTGCAGTATGTCTTTACTAAGTTTTCTAATCAGTTTATTTTCCACAAAATGTAGGTTGCGATGTTTGGATAATGCAATTTTGGGTGCGGCCTGGGCGGGGGTAGTTTATCAGGTATTTGCTGCTGTATTGTATGCGAGTGGCCAGGCTGACACAGCAAAGAGTTGTCTAATTTGTGTCCTGATATTTTCTGTCCACCAAGAGACCTGCCGCACCCTATGCTGTGTGGTAACTGCTGCCCCCCTCTGGTTTTGCAGCATTTAATATAGGTTGTGTCATGCTACAACCTGTGGCAATGCTACCAGTGCAGCATGAAAAAAAGTTAGACGACAGGAATCTATCTGGAGCAGCAGCCCATGAATGTGTTTAACTGCTCAGTAAAATGAATGTTCTTATTGTGGAGGAAGTTAGTATGGTATTCAAGGAAAGAGCAGCATTTTGCATACTTGGTTATCAATGCCTACCCAGGAGAAAAACAGCAGTCACTGTGGGTCTTGGCTCCACCCCTCATTAAGAAATGTGCTGGGTGAAAAATATTTGATACCGATGCATGAAATATAATGGGCTAATGCATCAAAAATCCGTACCAAAATCAATACTTCACAACGTGCTGTGAATAAAAACAAATTGGCTTGTATGCCATAATTTTGTAGTACAATACAAGTCTAAATTGTCTAGAAATGTAAAGAATGCTTATCCACTTTGACTGGAATCGACATTTAGAATTTGATCCCAGAAAATAATAATTGTAGTACAAATTAGTTTAGAGAAGGAATGTGAAAAGGTTGAGGTAAAACATTATATTCACATTGCAAATGTTTCACTCTCACCATGCTTGATTTTGCTGAGCAGTGAACATGAGTTTATGTTTTGCAGAGTATACATAGAGCAACTAAGAGAACCACACAGTGCAATATTAGTGCAATTTAGTAGTAATATTTACTTATTAGAAGAGTGTGTGTGGCTCAGTTGAGGATGCACACTTCGTTAATATTCCGAGAATTATAAAATTGCTGATAATATTCTGTAAAGTTGTTTCTTTATTTCAACATCAAGAAATCCTATAAAGGATTATATTTACAGTGTCAATATGTAACTGCATAATTATATCTGCAAGGGAGAGTACAGTTAGTGTGAGTTAACATAGAATCTGCAACATTTTGATTCTCCTTTATTAAGTGAAACATACTTACATCTTGCCAGATGCATTAACGGTTCTCACTATCATTTAAATTGCATCTTCAGGTTACGAGTACACTATTTCGGGCCATAAGAAATATTTGAGATGAGATTTTACTTTTGTAAAATAAATACTATACTCTGTGAAATTTTAAGATACTTTAATTCAAAGGGGATCTCTAGAAAATACTTAAATGTTTAAAGTAAAAGATTATTTGTATAGCCACTTCAGAAGTCCTTTCATGACTTTGAAGACTTTCATGAGACATTACCAACATTACATAAGTAGAAAAGATGTCTTGTAGTGTCTAGGTGACCCAATTGTGGATGGACACAACTTTGGAGAGATTATCTTTCTGAAATAGTTGTGTAAACTCATTGTCAGGAGTCCTATTTTTGTAAAGTGTTATTTTGTAGATAATCAGGTTTTCAATTAATTCCAGAAAATGTATGGATTTCTTAAGGTAGCATTCTCCTAGTTAGTGCAGTGCATACGTTAGTTTCTTGAACACAATAGTGTACATGTATGTGTTTGTATACCACGTACAATATGGTTTTGAATACTACTATAATGTTATTATACAGAAAGAAATGGTGCCAGAATTTCCCAGAAATAAATGTAGAATGTGCGGACAACTTCCCAATATTCTATAAAACGTACAACATAACTAAAATATGTTTCCCCTCTGAGTTGCATCCATATCGGACATTTTAATTAACACATTTCTATCAAAAATTATGATAATGTACAAATACTGTCTTTTTTAGTTCGCCAATTCTTACATGGTCGTTCCCGGTTTATGTACATATACATTGTTATTGTTCTTCGGAGAATAGCTCAGGGGCAGCAAGCTCGCCTTGGAAGCAAGTCGACATGGAGCAACACAGGTTCAATCCCCGGGTCCGCGCTTAGAAACCTCTGGGTATTAAGCACGTTATAAATAACCTATCATATCATATCATGAGCTATTTTGTACTCATTAATACTCTAGATGTATGCCAATGGAACATCTGTAGGCAGCTGACAACTAGGATTATGGTTAGTAGCACACAAATCAATGTGTGAATGTGACATTACACCTTTCTTTTAGAAACTAATAAAAATCATGTTTCTTTATGTGATATTGCTAGTTATTAAACAGTTTAATTGTACCTGCTTTATTTAAATACACACGTTTCTTTTAGTATGTGTGAATAATTACGTATTACAATTTATAGATGGGAAATGATCCTTAAAAATGTGATTTTGCATAATCTTTTTCATCTTGATGTGTATTTTGTAACCTATATATAATTACACAGTATCTGGATAGTAGCAGACTTTTTTAATTTAATACTTACATTTCCCGAATACATAAAAATCTACAAAAGTGGAGTTTTTTCTCTATATTGTTTTTCCCTCTGTGACCCCTGATTATATTACAAAAAAATATCCAGTTGGGTAACAAGAATATTGTGGTCTTTACGAGTTTGCTGGTATCCCGCCGGTAATTTCAGCGGGGTACCAGGAAATTGTCCCTACCTTTACTGGTGTCTGATATCCCGTTGTTACTCGGATATTCCAGGTGCTAGCAACGTCGGTAAATCCCCATTCCATGGACTCCGTGGAGGGGATTGCTGGTATTTACAAGTAGTACTGGTGTCAGAAATGCAGGCTGTTTTTTGCCGGTGGATGCCTGATTTACCTCTAGGTCTTTGCTGGAGGTAAATCAGTGAGCCCCCACTAGCAAAATTGTAGTTTGCCGGTCTGGGAAAATTGCCAGTCATGGAATTACCAGGCATTTTACTTTCAATTTTTTCCCCGGACACGCAACTTTTTTTTCTCAAACTTTAGTTAAACGGATAGGACCAATGCAGGGTCAGCTTACAAGCGCATTCCTTATTTGTTTAATAAATGGAAGTTCCTCGTCCATATATCCACCCAAGATTCATCCTCCACCGTGTGACCCAAGTCCACCTCCCATTGAGCCATGTATTTAGGTCGGAGAGTTAACATGTCATCCTGCAGTCCATAAAGTTTGGAGATATTCCTTTTGCCCTCCCCCTGCAATAAAGTAAGCTTGATGGGACTCAGAACACGTGTGGCGCCTTTCTTCACCAGGGAATGCGTAATTCAATGCTGGAGTTGGGCATATGTTTATCTATCTGCCTCTTGTAAGGAAGGCACAGTATCAAACTTTGAAGACAGACACAAGTGATCACAGTTCAAGGGTGTTTATTGAACTTCAATGGGTTGGTTGACAAAAATCTAAAGATGGGAGCAAGCTACGACCATCAAATAGTATTAACGCAGTCCTAGTCGAATCTGTCAAAATTAAATGGCCTATACTAATAAACCTATTGCCGATCCTTACTTCTAAATACAAAATACTGTGAGATAAGGGCGTATGCAAAAAGAAAAGTGTTCAAGAAATAATATGTCAGGACTGAAATCATACGGGGGTGGAGGGAGGATACTTACCCCAGTTGGTCAGTCTTGAACACAGTCCTCCTGTATTTTCAGGCAGAACCTTCCCCGCAGACCACATCAGGGCAAAGCTGAGAAGCATACCAGTGAGTAACCCAGCTGGGTGGCGTCCCTGTGGATACCAGGTGAGCGTAACAGAACGCGAATCCTACCATAACAAATCCACCTGGGCGCCATGGAGACATCAGAAATGGACCAATTGGCCCAACTGGCCCATCTGTACAGCGCTGCTGGAGCAGTCGCTGTGAAGCACTCCCTGTGCTTCTTTAGGTGAGCCTCACTCACGAGTCACGAGTGCGCAGTGTATCCCCTCAGGCACCCGAAGCCCACTGCCTGCACCACGCCGCCGAAAGAGCCTCCCAAAATGGCCGCCGCCATTGTTTACTGCGTTGCCTAGCAACGCGTCTCGTTCATCTGCGTGCCAGCCCGCCGGCAGGCGGAAGCCGGCCCAATCGAGGAAGGCCCAGAGAGCAAGGCCCTTCCTGTTTGCCCCTGTTCGCCTCTGGAGTCACGGAGACGGCCCTCCCTGGACTCGAAGGCTATGTGAGTAGAACACTTCACACCAAGACTGCTCTGCACTGCCCCCAGACTCTGAATTGCGTAAATCATGATATGATTCTATCTTGTAAGTCACTCCTTGTACCAGTAACTTCTGCACATGTATCATTGCAATGCTAAAATCTTATACTCATGATTCAAAATGCCTCATTTCGTACTTGTAGACAGTGAATGCTTTTTGCACATTTCTGCCATCTGACATCCTCTAGGCAGCTAGCGCCTCGCACTACCAGAACCATCGCTGCTCAGTCTCGCCTCCCTGCACGTGGACAACAGAGTACTCCAGCATGTTACCAGGGCTGCACCACCAGATTAACACTCTACTACTCATAGGCACACTCCTCGCCACCTCAATATATGGACAACATTATCTACACTCTTGCTTACCTAGCTCCAGCATCATGACGCCGTCCAACACAAACTCAACACCTTCTCACTCTAGTCCCGACACCACGCATCCTCACACCTCTATACCTAATAGCTGCACCAGACTGTGCAGACTGAGGACGCGCACACTACCTAGGTCCTTCTCATCGCAACACATCCCAACATCACACAGAAACTATAGACTAGGTTCCCGCACATCCGTCTCCCACAACCTTATGGCCAGGATTCCTCACATCCTCACACCGTGTACCAGCCTCACACCCACTCCTAAACCATCCATCCCATCCAACCTCAATCAGAAAAAACAAACAAAACAGCAGCCTCCCAACAGAAGTCAGGTAGCGCCAATACTCAAATGCGCATTACTTAACACTCGATCGCTCACTGCCCATGCCTTAGAAATCAATGAGCTCATCTCCAGTCTCGACTTAGACCTGCTAGCCATCACAGAGACTTGGCTACATGAAGCTTCAGGCCCCGCCATTACTTTAGCTGTGCCAGTAGGCTACTCCATCCTTAGGCAAGACAGACCTACAAAATCAGGGGGGGGGTTGCCCTAATCTATAAAGACATCCATCATATCAGACCCACACCCCGCACATGGGAAGGGAATGCAGACATACTATCGGCCAAACTACCCCTCTCTCACAACAACACCATTAACATACCTACCAAAAAAACACCAGTACATAAATCCGCCACCTTAGCCAGAAGCTCCAAAAAATTAACTGCAGACAATTTACGCCCCCTTCTCAACACCCCATGCCTCGCCCCACCTTTCCCACAAGATCCTAACATCCTAGCAGACATACTCAAGGATACGCTCACCAATGCTATAAATTCCATTGCTCCTCTAGAAGAGAAAAAAGAAAAAAAGTCTTTCCATTCAAACGCATGGTTCACAGAGGACCTCCAAGCTCTGCGTAACAAAAAGCGCCAAGCACTTAAAAATTGGCAGGCCAACCCATGCGACATCACCAAAGACTTATTCAAAGACACCGCAAAAAAATACAAAACCGCCACCTTCAATGCCAAATCTGAATCATACAACCGTCGAATATCAGACTCGAAGTGCCACTCAAGAGAACTCTTCTCCATCTTTAAAGAGCTCACAGTGCCTCCCACTTCCACTGACGAGATCATTAAGGATGAAGGCTGGTGCAACAGTATCCAAGCCGCCATGCTCAACAAAATAGACCTCCTACAAAACAAAATCCGTGACCACTACAATACCCTGCCGAAACAGAGTCGGCACTCAGATTCTCAATCGTCTAGCAAAACCATTAACATCCCCAAATTTGCCTTTAACGAAGTTTCAGAACTAGAAGTCCTGGACATTCTGAAACATTTGAAACCATTGACTTGCAAAGCCGATACATGCCCTCCAAAGTTAATCAAGGACTGCGCTGAACCACTTGCCCCAATCATTACCGCATTCATTAATGCCTCATTCAAGACCTGCTCTGTCCCAGACAGTCTCAAAGAAGCTTGGGTGCGCCCACTTCTAAAAAAGCCCACTCTCGACCCCACGGTGCCTAACAACTACAGACCTATAACAACAGTCCCCTTCCTTCTCAAGATTCTAGATAAAGTGGCACACAGCCAAATCCAACTATACCTTGAAACTAACTCCATCCTAGGTACCAGACAGTCAGGCTTCCGCAAAGGTCATGGAACAGAGACTGCTCTGCTGGACCTTAAAAACCAAATAACCAAGATACTGGACACAGGTAAACCCGCCCTTTTACTTCTCCTCGACCTCTCAGCGGCATTCGACCTAGTGGACCACAAGACCCTCACCTCACACCTCTCCCACTCTGCACACTTCTCTGACCAAGCCACCTCCTGGATAACATCATTTCTTGAAGGGAGGGCCATGAAAGTCTTTTCTAACACTTCTAACGCAACACCATCCATAATACACTGCGGTGTCCCTCAAGGCTCTTGTACAGCACCTACGCTATACAACTTATTCACTAAGCCCCTTTTCGAGAAACTTGATGCACTTGGGATTGCCTACACCAACTACGCAGACGACACCCAAGTGCTCTTCCCACTAACAGGCTCATACCACAAAGACGCTCTGGCTCTAAAACACATATACGCCACCATTCAAGCTTGGATGGCCACTAACGGCCTATATCTTAATGGGATAAGACTGAAATCCTTATCCTCGGCCAAAATTCCACACTGGCCAGGCTAGATAGTTGCTATGCCAATTTCAACATCGACAACTGCACTATCCCAGTCCTATCTTCTGTGAAAACGCTAGGGGTCTACATTGATGCAACCTTGTCTATGGACAAACAAGTTAGTGCCATTGTCTCCGCATCTGCACTAAGCACTAAGCACTAAATTCATCAACGCCATCAAACCATTCCTCTCCAAAGAAAACTGCCCATCAATAGCAAGAGCTACCATAGGCGCTAAACTTGACTATTGCAATGCACTCCTAGCCGGCACCTCCTGAAAAAAACCTAAACAAACTTCAGGTCAATCAAAATAACGCTCTAAGAGCAGCCTAAACATCTCCAAAAGGGACCACATCTCACTGGCAAGACAATCAGTTCACTGGCTCCCTGTCAAAGAACGCATCACCTTCAAGGTACTGACTACTACCCACAAATGTACCCACCACACTGCACCATGATATCTCTCAGACACTATTCTCAGACCGACCTCATCCAGACCTACCAGACTGTGCTACACTAACCAACTCACTGTACCACGCATCAATAAGACTACAGCAGGAGGGCAGGGTTTCCCCTACATAGCACCAAAACTCTGGAACAATCTCCCCCACGCTCTAAGAGCAGAAGGCTCCCTCACAGCGTTTAGAAAAAAACTCAAAACCTCTCTCTTTAACTAAATTTCCTCTACCTACAGCCAATCAGGCACATATTGCTAAATATTGTTACTGTCTAAACCTGTATGCTTGTATGCCTCTATGCTGTAACTAAGTCGCGCTATTCCTGTAACCAGCGCTATCTCTGTAACCAGCGCCACGATGCCTCGGGGCTGATTCTGTGCGCTTAACAAATACGAATAAATAAATAAATAAATAAAACTACTAGGAGAGCTTCGTGCTGAGGTTCATTCTGCCCGACAAGAGACTAATGCCCTCCGGAGAGACCTAATAGTGACCAAAGAACGCACTGAGGAGATAAGCAGGCAATACTTGCCATCACAGGCAGGACAGACGCCTCTACCTGGAAGCAATCCAACGATGCAAAACCCTGCCATACCACCCACTCCTGTATATATCACGTTACCTGGAACAGTGCCCCTGGCACCACCAGAAAGGTTCTCAGGCGACCCACGGAAGTATGCGGCATTCATCAATCAGTGCCGCCTTCATTTTCTTTGTAGGCCTGGAGCATTTCCAAATGACCAAGCTCGGGTTGCTTTTGTCTTATCATACCTGAGTGGTAGTGCAGCAGATTGGTTGGTGCCATTGGTAACCCATGACGATCCTCTATTATATGACTTTGGGGGGTTCCAGAGAGAAATGGAAAAACTTTTTGCTTGCCATACCCAGGAACAAGCAGTAGACAATGAACTCTTGTCCCGGCAACAGGGGAATCAGGACTTGTTAACGTACATTGCTACCTTCAACAGACTGGTTGCCGAAGCTAGGTGGCCAGAAAACAAAAGAACCACGTTATTCCATCGAGGCTTACAAGGCGAATTAAAGGATGTCTTAGCCTAGATGGTTGATCCACCCAGAGGCTGTGCAAAATTCATAAATCTGGTCGTGCAGCTAGACCACCGGTTGCAGGACCGAAAGGCAGACCGGTCTAAGACAGACCCTCGGACCGTGTATGTTCGACCAAGGGAAAACACACCCTGTGTACCTGAAAATACTGTAGAACCCATGCAGATTGGAAGGATACGGCCTCCATTAACAAAACAAGAGCGGGACAAAAGAAGACAACAACAGCTTTGTTTGTATTGTGGGAAACCAGGACATTTCCTGAAGGACTGTTCAGTAAAATCCCCAAGAAGAACAGTTGGGACCACAGAGAAGGATGAAGCTAAGGAATCGGAAAACTACCGAGCTCGACAAACGTAGAGGTCAGTTTGTCGAGTGAGAAGAAAGAGTTGCTGACCTCGCACTTTGCAATACCAGTGATCTTAATTAACCACCAACAGTCGTCAAGAATGCATGCCGTTGAAGCATACATCGATAGCGAAGCAGTTGGAAATTATATTGATCAAGAACTGGCAGCAGAGATGGGGCTTCCTTTGTGTTCTAAGCCAACTATGGACAAGGTAACCACCGTAGATGGGACAGAAATCTCTTCCGGACCAGTAACCCAGTGCACAGCCAGGGAAACCTTGCTGTGCCACGACGGACATCGGGAGTCTCTTTCATTCGATCTCATCAAGGCACCTCAGTTCAGGCTAATACTAGGGATGCCATGGTTGGTTGCTCACAACCCTTTGATAGACTGGCGGGCACGAAAATTAACCTTCCCCGGTGACTGCTCCCCTGCCTGCTATTACCAAGAGGAGAAACCCGACGTCTGTATCCCCATGACTCCCGGAGCGACAGCATCAACCCTGGGAGCAACTAATACCTTGCCAAGTGAATACCGTGATTTCCAGGATGTTTTCTGAAAGGACCAAGCCAATACATTGCCATGGCACAGGCCCTATGACTGTCAGATTGACCTTGTTCCTGGTGCACAAATCCCTTTCGGCAGGATCTACGCTCTCACAGAACCAGAAAACCTTCATTCGAAATCCTATTTAGACCAGTACCTTGCAAACGGATTTATCCGTCCTTCGAAGTCCCCCGCAGCCAGTCCTTTGTTCTTCGTACCAAAAAAGGAAGGAGACTTGAGAACCTGTATTGACTACCGTGCATTGAACTAGATCACTGTGAAGAACCGTTACCCCTTGCCACTTATCCCTGAGATGCTAGACCAAGTTAAAGATGTAAAACAAAAGTCGAGTTCCCAAATCTGGGAACTCACGTCCTCTGCACTTTATGGGTGGCTCAATGATGAGTCCTATTATTAATTTTTTCTATTAAATAGAAGATTGGGTAATATATTAGATTGAGATTAACAGTTAAATGATCAATAATAATTGTTCAATTGCATATGTACAAATATACACAATGACGAAATGTATATTAGTTTAAATCCAATGATTTATTTAGGAGCCCAACGCGTTTTGTGAATTGGTTCACTTCTTTAGGGGCAATTTTCATAATTTTCAAAATTTTCAAACAATCTCTGAAAAACATAACATTCCAATAAATCCACATTAGAACAAATCATCTCAATGCAGAGTATCTTATATATTATTACAAAGGTAATCAAATCAGTCATATCATAACGCCTAATTTTGTGGATAAAGATCCAAAAAGAAACCAATATCATGCTCATTCATTTGTTCCTTACTAATAGTCAGACACACTGTGTCCTATCTGTACAAAAAAGTTAATCACAAAGTGAATCACATATAATATCTATTTAGTATGTTGTGTTAAACTGTCATGATCACTGCTTCCAAGGAGACAGGAACAGCCCAACGTCCTTGGAAGCAGGCCCCTAACCATTATCTTAGGCACCAGCCGGGCCCCACTGGGACCTTTTGGACCTTGTCCTGGGGCCGGTGGCACCAGGCTCATCAAAGCCATCGGTCCCGGCACTGAAAGCGCCGGGCTCATAATATGTATGAAGATGCTTGGGTGGACTTACCTGCAGCAGACCATGCTGCTTACTTACCAGCCACATAGGAATCCTCTGTGAACAGGAACTACTTTCTTACCTGGGTGGGGCAAGCTCCACTCCCTGGATACAACACGGGAACTCTTCTGGAACTGGAACTCTTTTCTTACCTAGGCGGGGCCGTGGAGGAAGACGCCTCATCACTCCAAGGCTATTTAAACCACACCCGATTGAACAAACGTGCTTCGCGTTATTCTGCATCTGCAGCAGAACGCTCACTGAGTCTGTTCCAGCCTTTCTTCCTTCCGATCCTGAACCTGCAAGAACAATACTTACCACTCCTGTATCCAGTATTCAGCAGCACCTGCAAAGACAAGAAACAACAGGTTAGCACTGCAACCTTTACACGCAGCGCTTTCCTCACCTGATCCATCGGCAGCGAACATTTCTTCACGATGCACCTCCGCCTGTGAAGACAAAAGCATTGTTATTACTTACCGGCACTCCGCGAATTCCGGATTTCTTCAACGCTGCAACCCAGCATCTGAAAGACAAATGAAGAGACATTAGACAGGTATTTACTCACGTCCATCGCGCTCGCCACAGTAGAACGCCTGCAAATACTCCAGCGTTTTCCAGCATCTCTTCAGCACGAACTCACAGCTGCAAGGGAAAAGAGACAGTTAGAGCGCTTGCATTTACTTATGCATTTCCAAGCGCTTCATTCCAAGGCTCTGGCTCCAACTTCGGCTCTATTTACACCATCTCCTATCTCGAGAGCCCTGCAAGACAAATAGGAAAAAGCATTATACAGAGTCCTGTTCTATATTAATGTGCCCGCGCACCTAAAGACTAAAAGGACTAAAAAGGTGTCCAGAAACTCACCGCTCGTGCAGTTAACAACGGTAGCGATCCTCTGATGTCAAGAGGCCTATGTTTCACCAGTGAAGGAACTGGCAATGGCACCCTGCACCAGACGCAGATGGAGAGTCCAGCATTCACCTATCTAAGGTGAGCACGTTGACCTGGGGGCTCTACGGAGAAGCTAAGAAGAGAGAGAGAGAGAGGGACATTCAACAACCCATATTCTTTCACCTGCAGAAATCTCACTCTTCGAGTTCGACACACAGTGCGAAGAGGTTCGGCCCCAGAAGCAAATCGAGTCCTGCACATCACTTTTCGGGTCACAGACACCTTCCTGTCAAAACCAGCGCCTCCGTGGGAATCAGGTGAGCGTCACAGAACGCGAAGCCCACCGCAAAACTCCTACCCAGGCGCAATGGAAACCTCAGACACTGATCAATTAGCCCAGTTGCTTGGGGAACTAAGAGCAGAAGTACATGCAGCTCGTCAGGAAACAAACTCTCTAAGAAGAGAGCTGATAATTTCCAAGGAGCGAACAGAGGACCTCGCTAGGCAATTGCTACAACCGCAGGCAGGACAGAGACCTTTGCCCGCTCCAGGAGGAAGTTATCCTTCTGCATCATCCTTAAATCCTGTGCAAATCAATCTACCCGGCAATGTGCCCTTGGCCCCGCCCGAACGCTTTTCTGGTGACCCAAAGAAATTTGCAGTGTTCATTAACCAGTGCCGCCTACACTTCTTATGTCGACCAGCTGCCTTCCCAACAGATCAGACCAAGGTGGCTTTCGTGCTTTCTTATCTCAGTGGCAGCGCCGCAGATTGGTCGATCCCTTTAGTCACTCAGGATGATCCAGTTCTGCATGATTTCCAGGCCTTCCAGTCCAGCATGGAGAAACTGTTCGCAAGACATGCACAAGGGCAGGCCTTGGACAATGAACTTCTTTCGTTAAGACAGGGTAATCAAGACCTCTTGACTTATATAGCCTCATTCAACAGACTTATAGTGGAAACTCAATGGCCTGAAGATAAGAGAATAACGCTCTTCTACAGAGGCCTGCGTGGAGAGCTCAAGGATGTGTTAGCTCAAGTCGTGAATCCTCCACAAGAATGCTCAGACTATATTGACTTAGTTGTCCAATTGGACCACAGATTACAGAACAGGAAGGCTGATCGTTCCAAATTTGATACCCGAATGTTTTCTAAACCACAGACCTCTACTAGGGGAGCTGACACTGTGGAACCCATGCAAATAGGGGGCATGAAAGGACCTTTAACCCAAAAGGAGCGGGAAAGAAGAAGACAGCTGCAATTATGCCTCTATTGCGGAAACTCGGGGCACTTTCTTCGAGACTGTCCAGTGAAACCAGCTAAGAAGGCTGTAGGAACCGCAGATACCTGTACCACAAGTTCTGAGCAGGGAAACGACCTAGCCCGACAAGTGTAGAGGTCCTCTTGCCGAGCGTTAAAATCTGTCCCGTGACCTCGCATTTCGTGGTGCCTATGGTCCTCATTAGTCCTGAACGTCCGGATCGTTTGCATGCAATTGAAGCTTACATCGACAGCGGAGCAATCGGTAATTATGTGGACCGTGAACTGGTATCAAGGATGAATCTACCCCTTGTCCCTAAGGCAGTAAAAGACGTCATTACTACAGTGGATGGCACGGAGATAGCCTCCGGACCAGTAACGCACGCCACCCAAGAAGTGACGTTAGTGAGCCAAGATGGACACCGGGAGAAAATAGTGTTCGATGTGATCAAGGCCCCTCAGTTCCAGATCATTCTGGGAATCCCTTGGTTAGAGAAGCACAATCCTCAGATCGATTGGCGAGCAAAGACGGTTCATTTTCCAGAATGTTTTACCACTTGTTATCCTCGGCCTGATGTTTCACTGGCGGCAATCTCTTCTGAAGTTCCCAAATTACCTCCCGAATACCAGGAATTCCAAGACGTCTTTCGGAAGGACCAAGCTAACACCCTGCCTCCTCATAGGTCTTACGACTGTCAAATAGATCTGATACCCGGAACAACTCCTCCTTGCAATAGGATTTATGCCCTCACCGAGCCAGAGAATGTTCACCTCAGACAATATCTGAACCAGTACCTAGCTAACGGGTTTATCCGTCCTTCAAAATCTCCAGCTTCCTCGGCTTTGTTCTTCGTTCCGAAAAAGGAAGGAGACCTTAGGACTTGTATAGATTACCGCGCCCTGAATCAAATCACCGTTAAAAACAGATACCCGTTACCTTTGATCCCTGAACTCCTAGACCAAGTCAAAGACGCATGTATATATACAAAGTTGGATCTCAGAGGAGCCTACCATTTGGTACGAATAAAAGAGGGCGATGAATGGAAGACGGCCTTCCACACCAAGTATGGGCTGTTTGAATATCAAGTTATGCCCTTTGGACTTTGCAACGCTCCTGCCGCCTTCCAGTATTTTATGAATGATGTCCTTAGAGAACTCATTGATGTGTGTCTTGTTGTCTACATTGATGACATCCTCGTCTATTCATCATCTGAAGAAGAACATCGGAAACACGTTAGAGAGGTCTTCGAGAGATTACGTCAACATAACCTTTTTGCTAAGCTCGAAAAATGCGTTTTCAACGTAACTGAAGTTGAGTTCCTGGGATTCATATTGTCACCTAACGGAGTCCATATGGATTCAAAGAAAGTCGATGCAATCATCAAGTGGCCTTCACCAACCTCTGTAAAAGGAGTCCAAAGCATGTTAGGCTTCGCTAACTTTTACCGCAGATTCATCCCTGAATTCTCTAGAATAGTCCAGCCCATCAGCGCTCTGTTAAAAAAAAAAAAACGTTTTGAGTGGTCTACCGAGGCAGAACAAGCTTTTCAGGATTTAAAGACTAAATTCATTTCTGCACCTGTTCTAAAACATCCTCGCCCAGAACTCCCCTACATCGTAGAAACAGATGCTTCTAGTCTTGCTATGGGGGCAGTTTTATCACAAAGGGATCCGGTCACACACCAATTACATCCTGTAGCCTTTTGGTCCCGCAAATTCTCGGCTCCCGAGATCAACTATTCAATTACAGACAAGGAACTTTTAGCTATCAGATCAACCTTTAAAGCCTGGCGGCATTATCTTTTGGGAGCCAGACACACAGTCACCGTAATGACTGATCACCGCAACTTACAGTATCTGAAGACAGCCAAAGCTCAGTCTTCCAGGCAGCTTCGCTGGGCTCTGTTTTTGGCTGAGTTTGACTTTATAATTACTTATCGACCAGGCAGTAAAAATGGAAAAGCAGATGCCCTCTCCCGGATGGGAATAGATGAACATTTGACCAATCCAGAACCAATACCCATAATCCCAGAACAAAGGATTTTGGGCTTGGTCAGCGCTCAATCCTTTGAAGACATTAAGACTACAGTCAAATCACTTTTAACTCCGGTCGACTTACAGGACTGGCAATTAAAAGGAAAAGAATTCTCAGTGGATCGAGACCTACCATATTTCCGAGGACGATTGTACTTGCCCAGTGAGAAAATACAAAAACAGGTAATCTCCTGTCATCACGATTCACTAATGGAGGGTCACCCTGGCATAACCAAAACAATGGAAAAGGTCAAAAGACATTTCTGGTGGCCATCATGGAAGAAGGACATTAGAGACTTTGTAATCTCCTGCGGTGTGTGTGCCCAGAATAAGAGTCAGAAGGAGAAACCAGCCGGTCTCTTACACCCACTAGACATCCCTCCCTGTCCATGGCATACCCTGTCCATGGATTTCATCACGGACTTACCTCCATGCTCAGGGTATAATACCATTTTAGTAGTCGTGGATCTATTCTCCAAGATGGCTCACTTCATTCCCCTGAAGGGCCTACCTTCAGCTTCAGTATTAGCCCGAGAATTCTTAGAAAACATCGTTCGGTTACACGGTTTCCCCTCGGTTTTGGTCTCCGATAGGGGAAGTCAATTCATCTCCCACTTTTGGCGAAGTTGCTGTCGTTTAGCCCAAATTGATGTGAGACTTTCTACCAGTCACCATCCCCAAACTGACGGACAAACCGAGGGGACAAATCAAACTCTAGAGCAATATCTACGTTGCATGCTCCAACAAACTGAAAACCCTTGGAAGGACATTCTTTGGATCGCTGAATACGCCTATAACAATTCGACTCATTCTGGAACCGGGAAGACTCCCTTCTTCCTATTATACGGACACCATCCTAGAACCTCTAACCTGGATCCTCCCCAAGAATTCGAAACACCTGCTGTGGATCACTTGCACTCGGAGATCACTCGTGCTTTTAAGGAAGCCACTGCCCATCTGCAAAGAGCTAAAGCTCAATTTAAGAAAGGAGCAGATCAGCACCGTAAAGAGGCCCCTCACTACGCAGTGGGAGATCAGGTCTGGTTATCCACTAAGCACCTACCTCTAAAAGGACCCCGCACTTTCATCCCGAGATACCTTGGACCCTATCTTAGCTCTACCATAATTAATCCGGTGGCTGTTAAATTGGAATTGCCTTCGCATATGAAAATACATCCAGTATTCCATGTCTCCTTACTAAAACCAGTGCAACCAGGAACCCGATTGACCGAACTCCCGGAACCAGTTTTAGTAGATGGAGAACTTGAGTTCGAAGTAAAGAACATCCTAGACTCCAAAATCTCCAAATCTAAATTATATTACCTGGTTGATGGGAAAGGATACGGCCCCCAGGAAAGGTCTTGGGAACCCTCAGAGCATGTCCAGGCACCTCGTCTGGTCAAGAAATTCCATTTGAATCACCCCGACAAGCCAAAACCCCCGGAGAAGACACGCTTGGGAGGGGCCTTGAGGGGGGGGTGCTGTCATGATCACTGCTTCCAAGGAGTCAGGAACAGCCCAACGTCCTTGGAAGCAGGCCCCTAACCGTTATCTTAGGCACCAGCCGGGCCCCACTGGGACCTTTTGGACCTTGTCCTGGCGCCGGTGGCACCAGGCTCATCAAAGCCATCGGTCCCGGCACTGGAAGCGCCGGGCTCATAATATGTATGAAGATGCTTGGGTGGACTTACCTGCAGCAGACCATGCTGCTTACTTACCAGCCACATAGGAATCCTCTGTGAACAGGAACTACTTTCTTACCTGGGTGGGGCAAGCTCCACTCCCTGGATACAACACATGAACTCTTCTGGAACTGGAACTCTTTTCTTACCTAGGCGGGGCCGTGGAGGAAGACGCCTCATCACTCCAAGGCTATTTAAACCACACCCGATTGAACAAACGTGCTTCGCGTTATTCTGCATCTGCAGCAGAACGCTCACCGAGTCTGTTCCAGCCTTTCTTCCTTCCGATCCTGAACCTGCAAGAACAATACTTACCACTCCTGTATCCAGTATTCAGCAGCACCTGCAAAGACAAGAAACAACAGGTTAGCACTGCAACCTTTACACGCAGCGCTTTCCTCACCTGATCCATCGGCAGCGAACATTTCTTCACGATGCACCTCCGCCTGTGAAGACAAAAGCATTGTTATTACTTACCGGCACTCTGCGAATTCCGGATTTCTTCAACGCTGCAACCCAGCATCTGAAAGACAAACGAAGAGACATTAGACAGGTATTTACTCACGTCCATCGCGCTCGCCACAGTAGAACGCCTGCAAATACTCCGGCGTTTTCCAGCATCTCTTCAGCACGAACTCACAGCTGCAAGGGAAAAGAGACAGTTAGAGCGCTTGCATTTACTTACGCATTTCCAAGTGCTTCATTCCAAGGCTCTGGCTCCAACTTCGGCTCTATTTACACCATCTCCTATCTCGAGAGCCCTGCAAGACAAATAGGAAAAAGCATTATACAGAGTCCTGTTCTATATTAATGTGCCCGCGCACCTAAAGACTAAAAGGACTAAAAAGGTGTCCAGAAACTCACCGCTCGTGCAGTTAACGACGGTAGCGATCCTCTGATGTCAAGAGGCCTATGTTTCACCAGTGAAGGAACTGGCAACGGCACCCTGCACCAGACGCAGATGGAGAGTCCAGCATTCACCTATCTAAGGTGAGCACGTTGACCTGGGGGGTCTACGGAGAAGCTAAGAAGAGAGAGAGAGAGAGGGACATTCAACAACCCAGATCATTAACCCCCATATTCTTTCACCTGCAGAAATCTCACTCTTCGAGTTCGACACACAGTGCGAAGAGGTTCGGCCCCAGAAGCAAATCGAGTCCTGCACATCACTTTTCGGGTCACAGACACCTTCCTGCCAAGACCAGCGCCTCCATGGGAATCAGGTGAGCGTTACATAAACCCAATGGTCAATAAAGTAATTGCTGTCAAAAATAGGACATGTCAATATTCCAAGAGAACATTTACCTATGGTTTAGATTGTATCAGTCATCAAAAAGATAGTTTTACATCATAGAGAAGGTGGGAAGTAGATCCTCTGTCTGTTGGGTGTCTTGCCCCACGTTTGAACTATTATGCTGCAACATTTGGTGCTGTGGGCTTAGAAAATCCAAGATGGCGGAAAAGCCCACATTTGCGCCAGAATCCAGGAGAACCGCGCAGTTTTGCGCACACCAAAATGGTCCCCTGACCTGCCACCCACTAGTGAAAAGAAAGATGGTTCTGTTCAAAATCCGTTTTTATTAATGTCAAAAATTGCTAAGATCATGGGCCCGAAACCACCAAACAAAAATCCAACTATGGTTGAGTGTTTTACTTTACTGCAGATCCACATCAATGCCATGTCAAGCAAGGATCATATACCATCAAGTAAAATCCTTTCTTTTTGAAATGTATTAATTCAAGACAGCTGTCAAAAATAGGTGCAGTACCGGCATTGGACACTGACCGGCGCTGGCGCTCTATAAATCCTGACAGGAGAGCTGTCTTGCAGAACTGTGCAGTGAACAGAAGGGGGTCTTATGCAATTAAAAGTTCAAAAGACTTGCTTTTCCTGAGAACCATTAACACCTTAGAGACACACACAACAGCCCAGGATACCACATGGCCCTGTTGATTGAGAGGGAGGAGTTTCCCCTGCAGCCTGCAGGACACAACACAATAGACCCTTTCAATTGAATAGAAATGCAGATTAGGGTGTAACTGGCAACAGCTGCCCTGCCAAGAAGGAGAGGCCTGTGATCTCTGACTCACCAAGCTTCTGGGGGCAGGCCAGGCTGGATTGTGGATTCATATTGTAGCAAATATATGTTTAAGTTAAATGCTTCTGAAATGTTGTATTAAGCTCACAGAAATGTACAATTTGGGGGGTCCTTAATATGGAAAATGCCCTCACGATCTGAGACCAAACTCCACTTTGTGCGGTGTTCTGGGACCGAACCACGCTATTTATTAATATTGCAGACACTGTGTTTAGGATAGAGACATAGTAATTTCCAGTAATATGCTCAGGGAAGGGGTGCAGGTCTGTGTAAATTTTGAGGAAAAACCAATATGGCAAAAGTCACTAAAAAGCACAAAATGTTGTCATTTCTCAACCCAAGCTCTTAGAAAGATCAGAGTTGGGCAAGAATGTACCTCAATTCAAAACACATAAAAAGAGACTGCTTTGGACAGGCAAGACATTCACTTTTCATTTTCTTGCGAAGCATTTTGCCGGACGACTTCAAAATCCAGAACTCAATTCCAGATAGATCCAGAACCAAGCCAGAACTTAAAGCAGGTGCCCATCCACAAGCTGAATCCTCTTCAGCAGGCCTCCAAATCTTTTGCAACCAAACTATTCAACAGCCGGGCGAGCTGTTTGATTCTGGCTAGAACCATGGGCCAGAACCATATCCAGACCCAGAAAGCAGAGCTGTATTCAGAACCGGTAGCAGACCCAGAAAGCCGTACTGTATCCAGAGAGACCAGAACCAGAGAGACCCAGACCAGACCGCTGTGAAGTGCAGAGCAGAGCTGAACCAGAGAGCTGTGACTTCAGAACCACCCGCCAGGAGTCCAGTCCAAACCTGATCAGACCTTGACGGCCTATTTCATATTTATAGTGTGAGTACTCAGCTAGAACTGTGCCAGAACCAATCTCTTAGTCTAAAATAATCTGATTCAAGCCATTTAACCTGTCCAGAACTGCATCATAGAATCGTGTGGCCCTTCTCCGCTTTTAAACCTGGAAAAGTGTAATTTTGCCATTTTGAATCATTATTTCATTTATTTCATTTCTGAAAAACTACCTTCATAAAATCGTCCGTATCTTTGGAATCGTAGGTGCTAGGAACGAGATTTAACTTTCATTTGAAAGCTAAGATTCTAAACTGTCCAGCAAGCCTAAAGACGTTCTGTTCCTTACAGTTATTCCGTAATCGCGCTTGACGCATTCGGAAAAATTGCAGCGAATTGAAAAATTAGCTCCTGTCAAAGAGAGCCGTCTTTTGCTTGAACTGCTAAAATTTGTTTTCGATCTACTAATCCCTCATTGAGTATTGCCAGTGTGACTTGAACTAATCTTAAATAGCTATCACCTACCCTGAACCCCCTAGAGGGAATTAAAATCATTTTTCATATTTTTACCTTCATTGCCACCACATTTAAAAGGATTTGCCTGCTTTAAAATCATACCTGTTTTCCTCTAAGCTCGCTGGGGGAACTGGAACTTTGTATTGTGATTGTATACCTGAAAAACGTGTGCTTCACTTCCATCTCCTTATCTTGCATAGGGCGGGGAGTGAATTGCCACCAGGGGAAAAGTGAACATATGATCTCTTGTGAAACCCTATCAGTTATTTCTGTACTGCATTTTCTTTCCATCATTGATTTTCCTTGAAACCATAAAAGCATTCTCAGTTACCTTTTCCTTCCTATACCAACTCCTAAGTAATTAAATAAGCATACAATTGTCATATTATCCATTGTTGATCACCGTCATATTCTTAAGTGTGATATCAAATATTAATTTATTATAAAAGTGTGATATATATATATTGTTTAATTTTTCCAATAAACCTTTTAAATTGCAAAACAAACCTACTTATTGGCTCAGTGAGGACAGGGGGATTCAAAGAGAGGGGAGTTATAGAAGGGTTTATCATCCAGAGTATAACTTGTCATAAAAATACATAAATAAGGGCTTCCCTTGGGCGTCCCAGACGAGGCACTGACTTAGTGGGATTGCTGAATTGAAGTCACTTAACAGATTGGGGGCTCGAGCCGGGGATTCTGGATTAGATCTATCACTTGTGCAGATTAATACAGTGTGCTAACTGACAGGATACAAATCCTGTTGGATCACCACACCGTGTTACACTGTAAAAACACCCCTCAAAGGAATGCTCTAAGGAAACGGTCTGTTTTGCAAAATAAAATACAAACTTCTGTAAGTCAGGAAGGAAATCAATTTCCAGAATGACGACCTTGGTAGATATCAAAATAGCCAGAGAACACCTCTTAACATAAGCTATTTGTGAGAGGTGAGTGGGCTCATCAGGTACAGGCGGTCTGGTTGCAGGCAATCGCACCCCAGATCACTGAAACAGGGTCAGACATATGGAGAGATCAGGGTCCATTACATGTGACCCTGAGTCAACTATATATGGCCCCTAAGGCCAAGGATGAGCACAACAAGATTGCCAGGGTAGCGGCATATTTATATTTATATATGGAAGCTATACAGGACAAATGTGCTGAAGGCCAAGATCTGGCAAATAGGCAACTGAGGGCATTAGAGAAGGCCCAATCTGACCTGACCTCTTCTGAGCAGAGGCTGCAGAGGAGCCAGGAGTGAGAAAATGAGAGTAGACAGTACATCATTAAAATAAAGGCCGATATGGATATCCTGCAACAGGAAAAGGCTGACCAGGATACCAGATTTCTGGCCTTGCAGAAGGAGTACCAAGAAGGTTTGGACTCCCTAAGGCAGAGCCAGAAAAAGCTGGAGAAACAACTGGAATTCAACAGGGCATGCACAGAGCAGGTAGCCACCCTGCAAATCCGACTAGACAGAGAGAAAGAGGAAAGCAATAAATTGATTTTGAAAGACCTGAATACCCAGGAAGAGTTTGATCAAGAACGCCAGAAAGCTGGGGCCCTTAAAAGCAGAGGGACGACCTGGCGGCACAGATGCAGGCTCTTAGTCAGGAAAGGGACACCTTCGGCCAGGAAGTCTGCCAATTAAAAGAAAAAATTGAAGAAAATCACCTGGCCCTCCAGGGACTGGGTGACCTCCAAAAAGAGCATCAGAACTTGTTAGAGCACACCAGGAGGGTGGAAGATGCTCTGGCAAGAAAGGAACAGGCCAGTAGGGATGGGACTCAGGAGGTAACCCTCCTGCAGCAAAGACTGGCCCAGTATTCCAGGACCAACCAGGAAGCGCAAAGAGAAAATGAGGCTCTCTGTCAGCACAATGATAGGCTCCAGCAACAGGTAGCCATGCAGGAGAGACTGATAGAGTCTAGTAAGGCCTTAACTGAGGAACTGAAAGCGCAGACTCTTGCATTGCAACAGGGAGCAGTGGCTGACAGAGATGAAGTTCGCTGGGAAAGGGAAACACCTGAGCATAACCTCAGGAGCCCTAGTACCAGAGGCCTTCATCTCTCCCAAACCTTGGACTCGGCCACCCCCGTGTCCCCTGGCACACATGAGCACGGGGCCCCAGGGAGGGCAGATTACTATCCGGCTAAAAGTATGGGGTTCATAGGCCAGTACCACCCAGGAATGGATGGGCGGGCATCCGGGTATGGGCACCCAAGCACAGTGCAATTTAGTGGGGAACCCCAGGAAAGTAGGCCCACTAAGGGCATCCTAAAAACCACTGCCCAGTTAGGTCAGTGGGGGCAGTACCCATCAAATCCTGGCATCTTCCATTTGAAAGACAGCAGTAGCTGCATTCAGTATGTAAAATGGACATTCTCCCCAGAATACTCCAGTTTCTTTGCGGGGCTGGAGGACCAAAATCATTCAAGATGGTCCACCTACAGGGTGGCCATCTTGAAACATTTTTCTGTTCACAGAAATCTCTAACAGGCTCGCAAGGCAGCCTACAATTTGCAATGTGGGGAGGATCAGGCCCCACAGGAATTGGTGCAGGAGTTAAAGCGTGCTTTTGCGCAAACTATAAAAAGGGTACGCACGGACAGTAAAGAATTTGTTAATACGTTTTTCCATGCCTTACCCAAATACATAATGACCCAGCTCGTGAGAGACTTTCACGAGAAAAGATCTTTAGACTGGGTCATTGAGCAAGCCACCTCCATCTATGAGGTGCAGAAACCGGTAGAAAATAAGAATCAGCCCAAAAACCCCAAAACCAACAGCACCCCTGCTGCTGCCAAGGTGGCAGAGGTAAAGGTTGCCCCCGTTTTAGATTTGGAGATGGGGGGGCCTAAAAACCTGCCTGCACCGAATAATTCACAGCCCAGAAGGCCCTCGGGCAGTCACAGACAGGGAGTCAAGGAGGTAATCCCACAAATGGGGTCCCTCGCTCCCCTGACTATGTAATTCCCCGCTACAAGGGAAACAGACCCAACCTGGGTTTTGTGTGGACTCCTCCAGCCCAAGGGGGGGCATCCAGCCAAGCCCCTGACCCAGGGAACTTCCCTCCTAACTTCCCACAGGAGGGCAGAAATTCCCCAAATCCTGGGCAGAACTTGTTACCCAGGTATCCACCCAACTTCCAGCCCCAAAATCATCCATCCTTCTTTCCCCAATTCCCTGAGCCCAGACAACCGAATCTGGGAAAGGGGAGGCCAAGGGTGGAGGGGTACCCAAATCTTCCCAACCCGGGGTACTACCAGAGAAGGGATAGCTACCCTTCCCGGGATCAGCCCAGGGGAGAAAATAGAACCCCGTATCAGCCTGAGCGGGTTTCACAGTTAGAGCGCCATGTCCAAAATATGGCACGGGATCTGGGTCACATACTGAGGGCTCAACAGAACCCTCAGATGAGCATGCCACCGCAGAATGCCCCGAACTCTGGGCCTGGTGCTCCAGAACAATGACGGGGCAGCACCCCGATAACCCACCGGTTCCCAGGGAGGAGGCACAAGGAGAAGGGGGGTGTAAAGACTTGGAGAAAGCTTCCTTCCCCACTTGTAAACAGCCCCTGAAAACCCAGGAACCGGAAACATAATCTCCTACCCCTGGAAGTCTGCCACCCAAGGAGCAGAGAGGAGGTAGGAGAAACAAAGGACCCAAACAGACCCATTTTGTGGAGGAGGTACAGGTCTTCCAATTTGAGGGAGAGGGATCCTCAGAGGATCCTGGGAAAAGGATCTTCTCCTTCAGAGATGGGGGAACTCCTCCCAAGGAAAAATGGGTCCTAAGGGATTCCAATCCAGACTGGGTAGATGTGGGGATTGAGCTGTTGCCGCCCATCATTCTATACCAGAACCAACAAGACCAAAAACCCCTGGTTCAAACCCATCCTGGTGACTGCCTCCCAAAAGGCAGGGGCGGCCCAGAACCGGAACCAGGGGAACCTAAAACCGAATCAATAGACTGGGTAGATGTGGGGATTGAGCTGTTGCCGCCCATCATTCTATCCCAGAACCAACAAGACCAAAAACCCCTGGTCCAAACCCATCCTGTTGACTGCCTCCAAAAAGGGGGGGGGGGTGGCCCAGAACCGGAACCAGGGGAACCCAAAACCATATCCAGTTGCCAACTTTTTCTTTCAGATTCCCGAGACTCTCCACAGAATTTTGCCCAGATCTCTTCTCTCTCAATGTCCAAAACCAGAAAATTAGCCCACCAGTTGTCCAAAAATGTGCATTATCTGTGCCCCCTTGAGGAGAAGGAGGGAAGATACTACGCCCCGGTACAAGTACAGGGGCAGGGTACAATCTTGGCACTGGTGGACACTGGATCCCAAGCTACTCTTCTGTCCAAAAGGGCCTTTGATGAACTAAATGCAGGAAGGGGGGAGAATTACCGTATTCCTCTCACCTCTCTTCCTGGACAACTCCAGAACTTTGACGGGAAGGAAATTCCCGTCGAGGGGACTGCAGATTTGGACATCAAAATTGGGCGACACAAGGTGAAACACCCGGTCACAGTAGTGACTCCAGAGGGCACCCCTTGTTTACTAGGGAATGACCTCCTGAGAAGGTTGTCACCCCTAATAGATTGCGTAAACAAGGTCTTCTGGACCCAGACTAGCCGACCAAAAAAATTAAAGCAGAGTGTCAACTATGTTAGCTTAAACGGCACCTGCCACATGGTTGAACAAAAATCTGACCAAGTAGAATTTCACTTCCAGAATAACCAAATTCCAGACGTGACAGTAATAGCAGTAGGACAACAGACTGGTGGTGGGGGGTCCTCTCTATTTCTGAAAATCAACCTTCCTTCCAGTTTAAGGTGGTATTCCACACTGGAAGGAAACACTCTGAAATTCTTTACTAATCCACAATCAGACATTCCCACTCCGATAGATCAGAAAGATGTGAAATCAGCTCAGAGCCTGGCTGATATTCAGCAAATTGGAGAGCAGTTGTTCATCCCCATTCAGTTAAATGAAGGGAAGGACTCTGTTCTCGCCCGAGTGTGTGTGAACAACGGTATGAGCTTCATCAGCGAAGCCATGTTCCGCCAACTCCCAAAAGATCCAGCCATTCCCACATTCAAACTGATAGACAAATGGGAAATGGATCTGGAAACACCCAATTACAAACATCTCCTGACAAGCAGATGTATGCTCAAAATCCCCATTGGCAACAAGAGCATAGTCCATAATTGTTGGGTCGTGCGAGATGTCACTGCCACCTTTTACTTAGGCAGTGACATTCTCAATCGCTTTGCCATTAGTTTGGACCTAATAAACTTCAAAGCTTGGTCCCGATTAGCGGATAATCCCATGGGCTTTGATGATCCTGAAAAAGCATTTGGGTCAGCTCAATTGCTACCTTATGCAGGTGAAATTCAGGTTAAAGAGGAAGTCACCATCCTAGAAAGGACCCGACAATTCTCCCTGGAAGTGAAAGCTAAAAGAGGACAAAAATTGAAAAACCCTGATGCTTATATTCATCTAAATGCTTCTCTCCAACAGCAAGGGTTGGGGGTAAACCCAACACCATTAGTCAACATAGAACATGACACCATTCCAATAGAGGTGGATAACAGCGAATTAAAGAGTATTACTCTAGCTGCGGGCACCATTATTGGAATGCCGGTTGATGACCGACATTTCTCCATTGATCTAGGAAATGAACTGTTAGACCAATCCCCAAGGACTGTTTTGACAGTGACAGTGATGACAATACAACACCAGACAGGATCTTTACCCGGCATGGGGGGAACTTCCTGGTGTACACTTCCTGCCCTTATGGTAAGGAAGATGTGACTTGTGACTTCAGGAGGGATGAGGTGATTTTCCAGGTCCATGAGGGCTGCCTTTCCCACCAGAAGCCTCTAGTCCAAATCAGCACTCTGACCAGGGACTTCTCCACCCAGCTGGAGGAGGCCGCTGAGATAGCAAAACCAGAAGTCTTTCCAGGCTTCAGGCAGATGGTGGAAAAGAGAGTCAACCTAGCTGATACCTGTGTGACTCTGGAACAGAAGCAAAAGTTGAAACAAGTTTTCTTGGATTTCCAGGATCTCTTTGCGGGAGACTCATATGACTGTGGTCGCACTGACATCCACACAACAACAATTCCCACGGACCCTGGCATGACTCCAGTGTTTGTGAAGCAATATCGCTTGCCTCTCGCATCAATGGAGTCCCTTACTGAAATAATTAAGAACCTTGAGTCCCGGGGAATAATCCGTCCAGTACACAGCACCTTCAATAATCCGGTGCTGGGAATAATGAAGCCAAACGGCCAGTGGAGACTCTGCGCCGACCTTAGGGAGCTCAACAAATGGGTCCATACTTCCCGATGGCCTCTTCCCTACATTGACCAAGGGCTGGCCCAGATTCAGGGCTCACAGGTATTCACTGCAATAGACCTGACCAATGGATACTGGACCGTGCCTGTCAGTAGGGAGGACCAATACCAACTGGCTTTTACCTTTGGGGGCCAGCAGTACACATGGACCTGGACTCCCTTCGGATAACTCAACTCCGGCAATGAGTTCAACATTTTCCTACACAAGGCCATGCCCGACCTGGGTGCAAGGGGTAACTTGGCTTATCTAGATGATGTCCTCATCAAAGGTTCATCTGTGGAGGAACATATAGCGGAGATCTGTTATGTTCTGACACAGTTGAGGGCCGCCGGAGCAAAACTTTCCTTTCAGAAAGCACAGTGGTGTAGAACCCGTGTGAATTTCTTGGGGCATGAGATTACTCCTCAGGGTCTCTGTCCCCAGGAAAAGAAAGTGGAAGCACTCCAAAAATTGAAGGATCCCACAACTCTGCGGGAACTAAGGAGCCTCCTTGGACTGACTAATTACAGCAGAAAGTTCATTGAGGGCTACGCAGAGATCACTAGACCCCTGATCCATCTTTTGAAGGGGGGGTCAAGTGGGAATGGGGTCCAGAACAATCCTAGGCAGTAGGACAGCTCAAAAGAAGCCTCTCACAAGCGCCCTGCCTAGCTTACCCCGTAAGAAACAAGGAGTTTTTCCTGGAGACAGGGTCCTCTAATACGTGTTTGACGGCAGTATTATACCAAAAGCATGACAAGGTCAATAAAGTAATCAAAGCTTTATCCTCTGTGGAGGAAAAATTCAACGATTGTGAGAAGGCACTCCTGGCAACGGTGTGGGCATTGAAGAATTACCGCCCGTTCATACAGGGGGAACACATCATAGTGGAGACTCCACACCAGCCTCTGCAATACCTCCAAAGTGACAGAATCCGGGCCGGAAATGTGAGTAATTCCCGAATTACTTCCTGGATTTTGTCAATGCAAGGCTTTCCTGTGGAGGTCAGATATGGCCAAAACAAGAAGAGTCCCCTCGCGCAAGGTCTGGCTGACTTGCATGATTGTGCCAGAGAAAACTGTCTCGAGGACGAAAGTCTAAAAATCAAGGACAACATGGAGGCATACCTTAATTCCCCACACAAAGTCTTTGAAGAAGACAAGTGTGAGGTAATGCCCACTGTCTATGTGGATGGATGCTCTTACCATGTTGACAACAACGGGGAAAAAGAACTGGTGGCCGGCGTAGGGAATGCCTGGGTGAATGAGTCCCCAGAACCCTCCGCTGGATACAAAATTGGTCCCCGAAGTAGTCAGGTGGCAGAATTGATGGCTGTGTATCAAGCCATCCTCACTGCTGTCCAACATCAACTCCACGAACTGGTCATAATCACAGATTCAGCTTATGTACGGAACGGGTTCGTGGAGCACCTGGTTAATTGGAAAACCAGAGGCATGTTATGTGCTAATAACAAACCCTTGAAACACGGGAAGTTAATTCAAAACATTGATGATCTGGTCACCGTGAATGGGATGACCATCTACTGGAAAAAGATCAAGGGTCATTCCAAAGTAGAGGAACCAGACAAAACTGGAAATGATTTAGCTGATCAGCTGGCCAAAACCGGGGCCATCCAAGGGAATCTAATAGAGATTGAGTCCTTGTTGGGGGAAATCCAGGTCACTGCTATCACTAGGTCCCAGACAAATGCTCACAATGATCTTTCAACTGCACAATGGAGTAAGGAGACCCCAGATGCTGATTTGATCACGGCTCAGAAGGGTGATCCAATAATTGGTAAGTTTTACCAACACATCGAGGACCCTGAGAACTTTCCCCTGACGGATACCGATTACATTGGGAAAGAGGACCTTAGAATGTTGATGAAATGTCCAAAAATGTTCCGAATCCAAGACGGTTTGTTGGTAAGGAAATCCCAAGCTGGCCATGATCAGTGGGTGGTCCCTACCTCATTCTGAAGCCTGATGTTAAGTCACGCCCATGATGCGGCCACCGCTGGTCATATGGGGTTTCACACAACACTTGAGATCTTAAGAGAGGTTGCATACTGGCCACACATGGGGCAGGACCTCGACCAATACTTGAAGGGGTGTCTTGTGTGTGCGCAATTTCAG
This sequence comes from Ambystoma mexicanum, assembly GCF_040938575.1. NCBI lineage: Eukaryota > Metazoa > Chordata > Amphibia > Caudata > Ambystomatidae > Ambystoma > Ambystoma mexicanum. The sequence continues at coordinate 623,206,987 of NC_090928.1, read as the reverse complement.
CCAACATCCCTCACACACCGGGAGCCTCTCCAAAAGAGGGGGATGACACTGCCATGGTCAGATTTGCAAATCTACTTCATAGGCCCCGTGATTCGCTCCTCTAGGGAAAATAAGTACATGTTGACGGTCACATGCTTATTTACTAAATGGGTGGAATGTCTCCCGGCCCCAAACTGCAACGCAGAAACAGCAGCTGCCCTGATGATCAACCACATCTTTTCACGTTTTGGTCTACCCCAAAGGATTGACTCAGACCGAGGTAGCCATTTTACCAGTGAAGTAATGACTAAGATGTGGGAGATACTGGGGGTTAAAAGGAAGCTACACATTGTTTACCGGCCAGCCTCCTCTGGTGCAGTGGAGGGATACAACAGAACCATTGTGAGCATCTTAAAAAAATTTGTGGCAGATTCTGGGCCAAGTTGGGATATCCGATTACCTCTGGTCCTAAGGGCCATCAGATCTACCCCTTCATCTGCAACTAAAATGTCACTATTTGAGCTGATGACTGGGCGCAGGATGGTGCTTCCCCAGCATTTGCTCTACAGGACCCATGAGCAGACATTGATAAATGGCTCCACAACTCATGAGTATGTGGAGAATTTAAGGAAACACCTTCAACAGGCTTTTGCCTATGCTCAGCGGAATCTAGAAAGATCAGCTGATAGCATGAAGACCCATTACGATTTGAAAACCACCATGAAAGAGTACAATGTAGGAGACCGGATTTATCTATACAATTTCCAAAGAAACCAGGCCAAAGAGCGAAAATGTTTGCCTACATGGAAGGGACCTTTTGAAATTATAGACAAAATCTCCCCAGTCGCTTACAAGATCCGCATCCCCAAAGGTAGTTTGGCAGAAGGGGAGGACAAGTGGGTCCATATAAATCAGTTAAAGTGTTGCCATCCCAGGCACACTCTGCAGCAACTGGAGGAGTCCTCTGCAATACCAGAGGGGGCCGCTCCAGAGTAATTCAGTTACAACCCTAAAATATCCCACATATAGTCTCTAAAATATTATGATTCTTGAATGAAAATGTCTTCTGATTGTATCTTGTTTTTTAAAAAAATAAGAATGTAAATGTCTATTGATTTATAAAATGTATATGCCGCCCCACTATATCAATAGTGGGGGAGAAAAGTGTACAAATAGGTATTGCCGCTTTGCTTTGTCATCCTAGGAGAAAGAAAACCTGGAGACTGACCACGTAAGACGACCTGGGGTCCGGAAGCAAAGATCCGAGGGGCCCAGGGTACCACCCAATACTCCCATCAGGACCGGCGAGGAGAAACGACCGATCCACCCTGATGGAGGAAAAGATGCTGAACTTTGTCATCTGCGGAATCGGAAAAAGATGATGCGGACATCCCAGCGCGTGGATCAAAACATCCTTTGCACCCGACTCCCCCTCGACTCGAAATAAAAGCGCAGTCGGGCGGGGGGCTTGTTGGGTGTCTTGACCCACGTTTGAAATATTATGCTGCAACATTTGGTGCTGTGGGCTTAGAAAATCCAAGATGGCGGAAAAGCCCACATTTGCGCCAGAATCCAGGAGAACTGCGGAGATTTGCGCACATCAAAATGGTCCCCTGACCTGCCACCCACCAGTGCAAAGAAAGATGGTTCTGTTCAAAATCCATTTTTATTAATGTCAAAAATTGCTAAGATCATGGGCCCGAAACCACTAAACAAAAATCCAACTATGGTTGAGTGTTTTACTTTACTCTACTGCAGATCCACATCAATGCCATGTCAAGCAAGGATCATATACTATCAAGTAAAATCCTTTCTTTTTGAAATGTATTAATTCAAGACAGCTGTCAAAAATAGGTGCAGTACCGGCATTGGACACTGACCGGCACTGGCGCTCTATAAATTCTGACAGGAGAGCTGTCTTGCAGAACTGTGCAGTGAAAAGAAGGGGTCTTATGCAATTAAAAGTTCAAAAGACTTGCTTTTCCTGAGAACCATTAACACCTCAGAGACACACACAACAGCCCAGGATATCACATGGCCCTGTTGATTGAGAGGGAGGAGTTTCCCCTGCAACCTGCAGGACACAACACAATAGACCCTTTCAATTGAATAGAAATGCAGATTAGGGTGTAGCTGGCAACAGCTGCCATGCCAAGAAGGAGAGGCCTGTGATCTCTGACTCACCAAGCTTCTGGGAGCGGGCCAGACTGGATTGTGGATTCATATTGCAGCAAATATATGTTTAAGTTAAATGCTTCTGAAATATTGTATTAAGCTCACAGAAATGTACAATTAGGGGGTCCTTAATATGGAAAATGCCCTCACGATCTGAGACCAAACTCCACTTTGTGCGGTGTTCTGGGACCGAACCCCGCTATTTATTAATATTGCAGACACTGTGTTTAGGATAGAGACATAGTAATTTCCAGTAATATGCTCAGGGAAGGGGTGCAGGTCTGTGTAAATTTTGAGGAAAAACCAATATGCCGAAAGTCACTCAAAAGCACAAAATGTTGTCATTTCTCAACCCAAGCTCTTAGAAAGATCAGAGTTGGGCAATAATGTACCTTAATTCATCTGCAATGTGTACATGTAATTTCAACAAACTGTGTATCTGGGAAATATGTGTTTTGGGTAAAATTGATTTTTCTAAGTAAATGCAAAGGGGAGTGTTCTTTCTGTATGCCATAAAATCGATGCCTGATTACGCTCCATTCCTTCCCCCAATCAAGGGAGAGAGGAGAGCTTGGCCAATGATAAGTTGTGAGGGGCAGGCTTAGTTATGCCCACGCACACACCCATTTTCAAAACACATAAACAGAGACTGCTTTGGACAGGCAAGACATTCACTTTTCATTTTCTTGCGAAGTATTTTGCCGGATGACTTCAAAATCCAGAACTCAACTCCAGATAGATCCAGAACCAAGCCAGAACTTAAAGCAGGGGCCCATCCACAAGCTGAATCCTCTTCAGCAGGCCTCCAAATCTTTTGCAACCAAACTATTCAACAGCCGGGCGAGCTGTTTGATTCTGGCTAAAACCTTGGGCCAGAACCATATCCAGACCCAGAAAGCAGAGCTGTATCCAGAACCAGTAGCAGACCCAGAAAGCCGTGCTCTATCCAGAGAGACCAGAACCAGAGAGACCCAGACCATACCGCTGTGAAGTGCAGAGCAGAGCTGACCCAGAGAGCTGTGACTTCAGAACCACTTCAGAACCACCCGCCAGGAGTCCTGATCAGACCTTGACGGCCTATTTCAAATTTATATTGTGAGTACTCAGCCAGAACTGTGCCAGAACCAATCTCTTAGTCTAAAATAATCTGATTTAAGCCATTTAACCTGTCCAGAACTGCATCATAGAATCGTGTGTCCCTTCTCCGATTTTAAACCTGGAAAAGTGTCATTTTGCCATTTTGAATCATTATTTCATTTCTGAAAAACTACCTTCATAAAATCGTCCGTATCTTTGGAATCGTAGGTGCTATGAATGAGATTTAACTTTCATTTGAAAGCTAAGATTCTAATCTTTCCAACAAGACTTTCTATTCCTTATAGTTATTCTGTAATCGCGCTCGACGCATTCGGAAAAAGTGCCGCGAATTGAAAAATTAGCTCCTGTCAAAGATAGCCGTCTTTTGCTTGAACTGCTAAAATTCGTTTTCAACCTACTAATCCCTCATTGAGTATTGCCAGTGTGACTTGAACTAATCTTAAATAGCTATCACCTACCCTGAACCCCCTACAGGGAATTAAAATCATTTTTCATATTTTTCCCTTCATTGCCACCACATTTAAAAGGATTTGCCTGCTTTAAAATCATACCTGTTTTCCTCTAAGCTCGCTGGGGGGAACTGGAACTTTGTATTGTGATTGTATTCCTGAAAACCGTGTGCTTCACTTCCATCTCCTTATCTTGCATGGGGGGGGAGTGAATTGCCACCAGGGGAAAAGTAAAAATATTATCTCTTGTGAAACCCTATCAGTTATTTCTGTACTGCATTTTCTTTCCATCATTGTTTTTCCTCGAAACCATAAAAGCATTCTCAGTTACCTTTTCCTTCCTATACCAACTCCTAAGTAATTAAATAAGCATACAATTGTCATATTATCCATTGTTGATCACCGTCATATTCTTAAGTGTGATATCAAATATTAATTTATTATAAAAGTGTGATATATATATATATATATTGTTTAATTTTTCCAATAAACCTTTTAAATTGCAAAACAAACCTACTTCTTGGCTCAGTGAGGTCGGGGGGATTCAAAGAGAGGGGCGTTATATAAGGGTTTATCATCCAGAGTATAACTTGTCATAAAAATACATAAATAAGGGCTTACCTTGGGCGTCCCAGACGAGGCACTGACTTAGTGGGATTGCTGAATTGAAGTCACTAAACATGTCTATTCACGTCAGAATATGCTGAGGTCCTATTCGAAAAATATGCAAAAAATATATTGTAAAAATAATTAGAATGGATAGGTAGGTAAAAAAAAGTAAAGATAGTAAAGGCATAGCTGTATCTTACCAGCAAGGGTCTCAACACAGTTAATGAGTAAATACTGAAGCGGGATCCAATTTAGTAGTGTGGTCAGCCATTTTGTTCAGCAATGAATGGGCCAGGGAAAACCCCTTGATCTAAAAAGAAATCTGAAAAAAAAGGAAGGGTTAAATGACCCTGGTGGGCTTAAAGTCAAACAAGTATCAAGAGTCGAAGTGCACTCACGTTGGGCGAAATAGTGTAGAAGAAAAGAAGAACAACACAGTCTTCCGGGGGGAGCTGTCTCCTGGCAGGATCCACTACAAAGGAGGTGACTGGAAGCGGTCCTTAAATACTCAGAAGTATAGCGATGCAAATCAACGTACTGCGTCGAGAGAACGTGTGATGTCACTTTGTTCACGCGCATGCGCAGTTGTGTGTTAAAGCAGGAACATGTATATTCCGATATAAAGTGTCTCGGTAAACACAAAAAGAATATTTAATGGATGCTGAAAGCAAACTCGACTGGCAGAAAACATCTGGATGATGTTTTACGAGTAAAAGCATGTAAAGCAAAGTAAGAGCCAATAAAATCGGATGATGCGCATAAAGAGGTATTATGGGATAATAGTATGAAATAATAAGTGTGGTCAACATCTTAAGAGTAATAAAAAAAAAGAAGAAAATGGTAAAAATAGAAAAATTAAGAAAATAGTGTAAAAAATGTAAAAAAGTCATGTTGTGTGGGATACATCTCAAAAGATCATTCGTCGTCATGGTTTGAATTCACATGTCCCTAATGCTAAATCTATCTAATTTGTGATAAATGGTAAAAATGACAATAATATAAAAATCACAACATAATCAGAATCGTTCAGTTTTGTAAGGTGTTTACAATTGTATACAGAGAGATGAAATGGAAAAAAAGACCATAAGTAACAGTGAGACTTTCTTTACGTAAGCTCACAATCTCAGAAACATATCATGAGGAAACCATCATGAGGAAAACATCAACAGGAACAGTGGGGTTATTTAAACTGGAGTTAAAGACTCTGAATAATGGGACCAAGAATCATAGACCTGGCGGGTTGAAAAAAAGGGTCTGCTGAAAGTAATATAATTGTAAGTAATATTTTGGGAGGTTAATTATCATCTAGATTCGTCTTATCTCTGGTAAGATTTATAAGAAAGGACCCATATAGAAGTCTTCGTTTAGACCCAGTGGGGCTAATGCATCAAGTTTGTGGATCCAATATAATTCTCTTTGTGCAAGTCTTTTTGCATTATCTCCTCCCCTGGGTAAGTGTTTCATGATTTCCAGGACCACCCATCGGATCTGTGAGATGTTATGTCAGTTCTCATTGAAATGCCTAAATACTGGTGACTTCTGATTGCCTGTTCTTATATTAGATTTGTGCTCGGTAAGTCTTTCCTTTATTTTTCTCGTGGTTTTGCTTACATAGTATTTGCCACAGGGGCATTTCAAGGCGTAAATTAGATTTTTGTTGTCACAAGTTGCAAAATCTTTTAGAGGAATTGTCTTGCCGCTGTTGGGATGTCGGATGTGATCTCCTTTCAAAATATTAGAACAATGTTGGCAATAAAGACAGGCAAATGTGCCATGTTTTGGTTTAGCCAGGAACATTTGCTGTTGACTTTTTTGTTTTTCAGCTCTGATCAGTGAGTCTCTGAAGTTCTTGCCCCTTTTAAAGGCCAACATTGGAGGTTCCGGAAATAGCTTGTTGAGATTGCTATCAGACTTTATGATGTCCCAATTCTTTAGAATAATCTTTTTGATCCGAAAGCTTTGACTTGAAAATGTGAGTGTGTGTATCAATCTCATGTTTTCATTTCTTGGCTTCTCTTTCAACAGTTCTTTTCTCTCGAAGGTTGCAGTATGTTCAATAGCCTTATTGATAGTATGTTCCGAGAATCCTCTTGTCTTAAACCTTGTTCGTATTTTTTCAAATTCATATGTCAATTGGGTTGCATCTAAAGTGATTCTTTTAGCCCTTAGGCATTGGCTGTACGGTAGATTCTGTTTCAAATGAGATGGGTGAAAACTTGCGTAATGCAGGGTACTATTGGCATCCATAGGTTTTCTATAGATTTTTGTGATAAATGTGTTGTCTAGTCTGGCGATGTCAACATCCATAAAAAGTTTGCTTGGACCGAAGAAGCAGAAGAAGCCTTTCAGGAACTTAAACAAAGGTTTACCTCAGCTCCAATCCTGCGACATCCTTGTCCAGACCACCCTTATGTCGTTGAAACTGATGCGTCCAGTCTGACAATGGGGGCTGTCCTTTCACAGAGAGACCCGGAAACCGGCCAACTACATCCGGTGGCCTTCTGGTCGAAAAAGTTCTCACCTCCAGAGATTAATTATGCCATCACAGACAAGGAACTCCTGGCTATCAAATCCGCCTTTAAAGCCTGGAGGCACTACCTTCTGGGGGCCAGACACACCATTACAGTCATCACAGACCACCGAAACCTGCAATATCCTAAAACAGCCAAGGCCCAGTCCTCGTGCCAATTACGGTGGGCCCTTTTCTTCGCCAAATATGAGTATGTAATCACATTTTGACCAGGAGTCAGAAACAGAAAGGCGGATGCCTTATCTTGCATGGGCATTGATGAAATAGTATATACAGCTCCAGACCCAGTACCTATTATACCTGGAGACAAACTCTTGGGTATCACGACAGCCTTAACACAAGCAGAACTACAAAAAGAAATCCAACGGACAATGAATCCTGATGCCTACCTTGCATGGCAAACTCAAGGAGAACAATATACCATCAAGGACCATCTACCCTTTTTTAGGGATCGCCTATATGGACCCAAGAAGGAATTACAACAGCATATTATTTCAAACTATCACGATTCACTGATCAAAGGGCATCCTGGGATCGCCAAAACCCTAGCTAAGGTGAAAGAGAACTTTTGGTGGCCTACCTGGCGTAAGGACATCATTCAGTATATTCAGTCCTGCGGTGTCTGCGCACAAAATAAATCACAGAAACAAAAACCATCTGGTATCCTACATCCATTGGACATTCCTCCAGTTCCATGGCACACTCTTTCCCTTGACTTCATCACTGATCTACCTCCAAGCCAAGGGTTCAACACCATCCTTGTAGTTGTGGACTTATTCTCGAAGATGGCCCATTTTATTCCTCTCAAAGGCCTCCCAGACGCAGCCACTTTAGCAAAAGTGTTCCTGGAGGGCGTGGTTAAGCTGCATAGCTTCCCTTCGGTTCTGGTCTCTGATCGAGGCAGCCAGTTTGTTTCCAACTTCTGGAAACAATTTTGTGCAATGGCACAGATCGATGTTGGCTATCTACCAGTCACCATCCCCAAACGGACAGCCAAACTGAGAGAACCAATCAGACACTCGAGCAATATTTACGGTGCATGCTGCACCACGAACAAAGGAAATGGAAAGACCTACTATGGATAGCCAAATATGCATATAACAATTCTTTGCATTCAAGCACGGGACACACGCCCTTCTATACCCTTTATGGCAGACATCCACGTACCTCTGAACTAGACCTTCCAGCCAGCTTGGAAATGCCAGCGGTAAAGACTCTACTCACAACCATTACTCAGGCTTTCAAAAGGGCAAAGGAAAACCTTATTCATGCCAAAGAAAAACAAGAAAGTCGCCGACCAACACCGGAAAAAGGCCCCTGATTATCAAGTAGGAGACAAAGTTTGGTTAGCCGCTAAATTCGTACCCATCAAGGGAACCCAGACCTTTCATCCCAGATTCTTAGGACCCTATACCATTAAGGCAATTATCAACCCAGCAGCCGTGAAACTGGATTTACCACCTAATCTACACATCCACCCGGTATTCCATGTGTCCCTCCTGAAACCAATGCAACCCGGCACACGGATCGGGACACCACCTAAGCCCATACTTGTTGACGGAGAACCAGAATTTGAAGTCAAAGATATCTTGCACTCTAAATACTCTAGGACCAAGCTATATTATCTCGTCGATTGGAAAGGATTTGGACCACAAGATAGATCCTGGGAGCCCAGTGAGAATATCCACGCACCATGTTTAATCAGGAAATTCCATCGGAACTTCCCAACCAAACCTGGGCCAGACAGAAGGAACACCTTGGGAGGGGCCTTAGGGGGGGACGTGCTGTCACGACCCTCGCCCAAAACCCCCTCTGGCAAACCCAACGGCCAGGTGGAGTCAGGATTCAGGCCTCTAGAGCCTGGCATCCTCTTCAAAAGCCCTCATGGGGCCAGTCCTGGTGCCTATGGCGCCAGGCTCATACACCATGAAAAACAATGTGCTTGGGAACTACTTTATTGTATTGTCAGCCAACATGGAGGCATCCACATAGCTTGGTTCCTAAGAACCAAGCTATGCGGTCTAGTGTTTTGGGTGTGGTAGCCTAGGGACTACTTTACCTGGACTATTTTGTTGGGGCTATTTAAATCACACCCGAGCAAGACAACACGCTTCGCGTTACTTTTCAGCTTGCAACGTGACGCTCACCGTGTCCAGCTATTCCCTCGAACCTCGGTGAAGCAGAACCTGCAAGGAGACAAAAGGAACATCATTAGCAGCAGCATCTTACCTGCAGACTTCATCTAAACACTTGCAGCTACTGAGAACAGCTTCCTCGAATCTGCATGCCTCCCAGACAGAGCGACCTGAAAGAGGAAGATAGAGGCAACATTAAAGAAAGCAGTAGAGACATTTACAAATTACGAACTGCTCAAAAGGCTTACCTGGCTGGTCGCCTCTCAGCTGGCACCACTCCGGACATTCAACTCGCGCTGAAGAACGCCGCGACCTACAAGGAAGGAAAACACAGGTTAGCAAAGGCAAGACTTCGCAGCGCTGCACATAGCGCTTACTTACCGCATCATAGCGCTCTTAATGGGCCATCATTTACCAGCAGGGCTCAACCAAGCCAGTTCGCCGCGCTGAAGCTCCGCATACCTAAGGGAGAAAAAAAGAGACATTTTAAACAAAGAAAGGCATGCAGGATAGTAACAAAACTAAAGAACAGCAATAAGACCTACCTGAACAATATCAAACGGGGCGGCGTCAGTGAAGTAACTGGACCACACTCGCCCATGAAAGACAACGCGCCCCTGCAAAGAAGGCAGGACGGGGAGCACGCCTAATTCTACCACAAGGTGAGGAGAGGGCGCCAGAGGGACTGAAATCATACGGGGGTGGAGGGAGGATACTTACCCCAGTCGGTCAGTCTTGAACACAGTCCTCCTGTATTTTCAGGCAGAACCTTCCCTGCAGACCACATCAGGGCAAAGCTGAGAAGCATACCAGCGAGTAACCCGGCTGGGTGGCATCCCTGTGGATACTAGGTGAGTGTAACACCCACTTCCGAAGACCCCTCACCTAGGTGATCCTCCAGCACTTGTCCGCCCCCAAGAAGGGGATCCAAAAGCGATGGCTGTGTCCTGGCCACCTGGATGACAGCTCCCCAGGGACTGGTGGGTGAGACACCTTCTGGTTTCTCACACTCTGTTAGTTGAAATTAAGCCTCACAACCTTCAAAGGTGAGGGGAGTTCTGCTTTCAAACAGCTGCCATAGGGTTTGTAGACCATCTTGTGACCACCTTGTAAAGCCACTAGGCCATAGGCCTGGGGTAAAATCTGGATTATGAAAAATCAGGGTGCTCGGACCAATCCCTCGCGATGACCCACAGCTGGTTAGGTGACATCTTGTGTGGGATCCTTCATGAGGGCTGCCACTGCCTTGGAATGGCTCTGAGTCTTGAGGTCCTCCCTGCGCTGCTTGACTGTCTCCCTTTTGATTTCAATAGCCTGTCCGTTGTCATGATTGTCATCTTCGTTGATGAGAGAATTCCCGGCCACTGCTTCCATGCCCCACGGGAGACATACGGGTGGAAGCAGAGGTGGAGAGTGATGCTAGATTGCTCAATATCCACCCATTTTAGCATGTCAATGGGAGCACACCAGGCCCAGAAACCCACCAGTTGTGCTGCTACACGTTTACGAAGGTCCGGGACCCCTATCCCTCCTAGTCGTGAGCCCCCCATCATCACCTTTTTTGGAATGCTAGACTTCCTTCCCCACCATATGAATCAAAACAGTATTTGCTGCAAACACCAACGAGGGATCTGTGGCATCACAGCTGGTAGGACCGAAGAGAAATAAAGAAATCTGGGGACAGGTTCATTTTACTGGCCGTGACCCTCCCCAGCAGTGAGATTTCTTGGCCCACCCATCTCTTAAATAGGGGGCAGGGGGATTTGCCACATATAGGTCTTTTGGGGCAGCCGGGATGCGCATCCCCAGGTATTTAATCGATTTCCTACCCCAAGAGATCGGGCAGATAGGCTGAAGGGATTCCAATTCGCTTGTAGTTACCCCCACGCCTAAGGTAACTGGTTTGCGATAATTAATTTTGAAGCCTGATATGCAGCCAAAGGAGTCTAATTCATTGTGGGAGCATTGTAGGGATGGATGATTATTAGTAAGAGTGACCATTACATCATCAGCATACAGGGACAGCTTGTAATGATTACAACCTACTTCTAACCTTGGATCGAGGGGTCATTGCGTACTCTGCGGACAAAGGGTTCCATTATTAAAGCAAATATTGCCAGGCATAAAGGGCACACATGTTTCGTCCTGCATATTAGCGGGATCTGTTCCAATTGCCAAGAATTCACCTGTATGGATGTTTTAGGAGAGCAGTAGTTAGCTAGGAGCATCTTGTGGAACAGTGGCCCAAAGTGAAAAGCTTCCTTGTGAACTGCATAAAGACCCAATTGACCTTATCAAATGCTTTGGTTGCATTCAGCGCCAGGAGAGCCAGTTTGTGTTTCTCCAATGTCGCAATTTCCACCAGGTTCAGGCGGATATCATCCCCCGTAGTTCTGCCAAGGACAAACCCAGTTTGGTCTGCTTCAATTAATTTAGGGAGGATGCCTGCTAACCAGTTGGCTAGCACTTTGGAATATATAGTGGCCTCTATATTAAGCAAAGAGATCAGCCTATATGAGGCACAGTCTGTGGGGTCTTTCCCCAGTTTCAGCAGTAGGATTGTTGCGGAGGCCTGCATGGTAGGAGAAGTTCTACCAGTTTGATGGAAAGAGTTAAATAGATCTGTAAGGGGACCTAGCAACTGGGCTCGGAAGAGTTTATCAAATCTGGAGCTAAACCCATCAAGGTCTGTCTGTAGCCCTGGTTTCTAAAGACTTAACGATCACATCTACCTCCTTGGTGATAATAGGGAGTTCTAGGGTATCCCTGTCTGTTTCCATAAGGTGAGGGAGGGCCACCCCTTCTAAATACTGTTTCTGGGCCGCTAGGTCATAAGGGGTAGCTGACATAGTATCAGCTAGATGTGCTGCCGCAAGATGTAGCTTAGTTCCTTCCACATAATGGATCGTCCATTGAGCATCCCGCCGGCCCACTATTCCGCTGCTGGTTTCTAGCCAGTTTTCTAATCAAGAATTTGTTAGCTTTATTCCCTTTGATGTAGTATCTCTGCATTGTTTTAAGAAGCAATTGGGCAGTGTCTTCTGCATAATGGGCCTCCAATTCATTCCGTGCAATCTGAAGGGAACGGTCTGCTTTAGGAGACCACCCTTTTTGGTGGATAGCTTCTGCCTACCCTATCTCCCTATCCAGTAGGGTTTGTGTTTCTAATCTGCGTTTTCAATAGGCCGCTGTATGGGCAACCAGCTCCCCTCTAATCACTGCCTTCATGGCTTCCCAGGTGGTCGCTATTGAAGTAACACTTATGGGGTTCTGCAGGGTGTAGTTTCAAATCGCTTTCTCAATCCCATCAGTGAGAGCCATAACGGTTAAAATTGGGTCATATAGACTCCATTGGGGCCTAACCGGGGGCCTGGGATCGAAAACACGGGTCGATAGAAGTACCGGGGAATGATCAGATAAAACCCTTTTTTTAAATGACTACCGCGTTAACATATGGTGTGGGCTAGCCAAGAGTAGATCTATACGAGAGGAAGAACGGTGCACATGAAAAAAGAAAGAGATGTCTTTTATTTTATTTATTTTATTTATTTATTTGGATTTGTATAGCGCACATTTGCCCAGGGGCATCGTGGCGCTGAAAGCATTCTTACTTGTTACAGGCAAACATGGTATGGATATAGATACATTGCTGAACATATATGCATGTTTATATACAGTTGTGAGAAAACAGTTAGGACGGTGGGGTGGAGTTAGTTAAACAGCGTGGTTTTGAGTAGTCTGCGGAAGACATGGTAAGAGTTTTCGTTCCTAAGCGCTGTGGGGAGAGCGTTCCAGTTTTTGGGTGCTAAGTGTTGGAAGCTAGAACCCCCGGCTTTGCTTCTTTTGAATGTGGGTACGTAGGTCTGGTTGGTCATGTGTGACCTTGTGGGTCTAGTGGATGTGTTAAGGGTGATTCCTTCAGAAAGATAGGGCGGAGCCTTGGCTGAGAGGCATCTGTGGGTGATGGCCATGGATTTAAATAGTATCCGTTCTTTTATTGGTAGCCAGTGGGCTTCTTTCCTGGCTTGGGAGATGTGCTCCCTTTTAGGGATGCTTAGGGCTGCTCTTAGAGCATTGTTTTGTGTGACTTGCATTTTTTTTAGGTTTTGTGCAGACGTGCCCTAGGGTTCGATACCCTACGAGTGTCCACCACCTTCAGGGCCTTGAAAAAGTACAGCAGTCCCAATGTTATTATAAAGTCCCTGGGCGCAGGCTGGTGCGTTCTATCAATAAAAGGGTCTAGGACTCCGTTAAAATCCCCTCCTATAACAACATGTCCCTCCAAAAAAGGGAGTAGATGGGACTCCAGGGCTGTCAGAAAGGCCTATTGATCCTCATTGGGGGCACGAACAGATATCAGCGAGTAAAGCTGTCCAAAAAGCGCCCCCTTGACCCCTGTGAAATGACCCTGTGGGCAATTCAAAGTTTCAAGCTCAACAAAAGAGAGCCCCTTTGCAAGTAGTATCGATGTTCCACCTTTTTTCGAACCACTAGATGCCAGATACTGTTTCGGAAAGGCTCTGCTGCGGAGGCAGGTGAAATTTGACGGGGCCAGGTGAGTTTCTTGCAAAAATATAACAGAGTCTTTAGTGCGTTGTAGGGTTGATTTGCGCTTAGTCAGTGAGTTCAGGTCTTTTACATTAAGAGTTACAAAATTGAGCCTCTGGTGTGGGGCTGCGGGGAGGTCGTTTGGGAGTTCAGGTCCAACTCGGGAGAGGGGTAAGCAGGGGGAGTATTAGTCGCAATCCAAGTTCATAACGTCTGCTGCTCCATGTAGCAACCATATTTTTAATTTTTTAATCTGGAACATAACTGTCAACCAATGAACTAAAAAAAATAAATGAAAAGAACAATGGCATGACGCCCCAAAGGCCTTCAAGTTACATACCACTTTCGGCGAGACATAGGCTGTGTGCAGCACAGGTCTTTAAAAAAACTAGCAGAGTACTTTGGTTCACTTGTCGCAAAAGCAAAAGTGGGGAGGTGCACCTTTATAAATCCTTCGGGACAGCTCATGTCTTCTGCAATTTCGCGCCGGGCCTATGCCCTTTTTTAGTCACCTTCATCCAGGCTCAGCGTTTCGGTTTCTCGCATCTCTCCTTTTGGTGGGGAGAGAGGCCCCACTGGGGGACCCTCCTTATTCCACGAGGGGGTGTTGTTCAGTGGATCCTCAGCCTCTTCCAAGGCGCGAACAGTTCTTGTGCCCTCGTGTGAGAACTTCAGAGTGGAGGGGAACAGCCATCGATATTTAATCTTCTGATCCTGCAAAAACATGGTTAGCGGTTAGAGTGCTCTCCTTTTCTGCACTGTAATTGCGACGAGGTGCTGAAAGATTTGCAAGGAGGCCCCTTGGAATGTCAGTTCTCCCTGTGTACGGGTGGCTGATACTATTTCCTGTTTCATGGTGAAAAAGTGAACCTGTGTGATCACATCAGGAGGGTTATCTTCACGAAGACCCCTGCAGCTTCGAATTCTGTGAGGGCAATCCAGGAGCAGCATCAACTGATCTAGGTATGGAAGAAGCATTTGAAAGAGATCACCCACAGATCCGCTCAGGGCTTGATCTGAGGATCGAGGAAGGCATACCTTTAATTCGCAAGTTGTTTCTGCGGGCCCTATTCTCTATGTCAGCCTGCTTATCCTCCATTGCTGCACTTTTCCGCTCCAGAGTTTGAATCCTGCGCAGGAGTTCAGCCACTGTGGCTGCCTTTTCCGTTGACTGATCTTCGACCTCCCCATGCCTTTGTTCCACCTACAGGAGCCGGTTATTCATGCTGTCTACTCTTCATGAGATTTCCGTCATGCAGTTGCGAAATTCCGCTTTGATGTTGGACATGAAGGACTTGATATCTTCCTTAGTGGCCCGCAGTCCCAAGGCGTGATCAGGGGCAATGGTCTAGCCCCTTCATTTTTCTTTCATTTATCCTGAGGCTGTAGGAGAGCCTCTATATCTGCATTCCTCTGGGCTTTTTGCTGCTTGGCAATGTTGTTTGCGACTCAGAGCACATCTCCAACTGGGAGGTCACCTATTCAGAGCGTTGTCAGTTTAGCCACTCGATGGACTCACTATCCCTAATGACAGTATTATCCTTCACAGGGGTTTGCGTGAGTACACTCCTCCCAGTGTCTAGGCTATCTCAGATCAACGGGGGCTTCCCTCTGAAGGGCGTCAGGCAAACATCAGGCATAAAGGCACTACCAGGTGGATCTCAATGAAGTAGCCTCACACTGTGCACTCCCAGATAGTGTCATGATGCCTACCCCCGGGCATCCGGATCGAGTCCATCAGCCCCGGGAGCAGGCATCCAGATACTCATTAAAACCCCAACAGCCCCGGCTGGGGGGCTGTTTGGATTCAGTCCTGGCGCCTTAGGTGCCAGGCTCATCATAGAAATCAGTCCTGGCGCCATAGGCGCCAGGCTCATAGACTTTACTTACCTTATGCAGACCATGCTGCAAATGAGTCCAAGCCAACGTGAGGCCTGGATGGGACTATTTTATTACAGGGACTATTTTTTACTCGGGTGTGGTTCTGGGGAACTTCTTACCTGGGACTACTTTGCAGGCTATTTAAAACACGCCCGAATAGCAGCTCAGGCTTCGTGTTATTCTGCATCCAGCAGCGTAACGCTCACCGTGTCTGCAAGTCAGCATCCAGCCTTCTACCACGCCCGCCTCGAATCCGGAGCTCCTAGACAAAAGGAAAAGAAAGGAGAAGAGTTTAGATCACGGACATTATTTGATTCCTTACCTTATTCCGGACCTAGCACATCTCCGAGCCTGGAAAGGACATTATTTCAGCACGCGTCGCTTCGCCAGCAGCAGCGCCGCGTTATACTCACCAGTCCACCGCATCTTTCAACTCAGCGCTGCCTCCATCATTTTCTTCATCGAAACCCAGCACCTGGTGGGAAAACAAAAGGAATAACAAGGTGAGCCGAGAAAACTGACAAAGACAATCTCTTTGCCACCATGGACTTACCTGCTTTACCACCGGAGGTATTATCCTTTAATTTGCTGCATCTTTCTATGCCGCACCTATAAAGGGAGAGAAAACAGCAAGTTAAACTCATGCAACTTTTACCGGACAGTGTTTGGTAATACAGACTCTTACCTGAACGCCATCAGCTGCCTCCAGGCAATATTCTTTTGGACCCAGCTGCAACCTAACGAGGGAATGGAACAAGAGTGAACATCGGACATATTGAACTCTTTGAACTTTATAGACACTGGAGTCAATATGCCTCTGGAACTCCTCCAGTACCTTCAAACCAGTGAAGTAACTGGTATCTACGCGCCCCTGCATGCCATGCAGGATGGAGAGCTCATCATTTAAAAACATACAGTGAGGTTACCAAGAGGGGATATCGGAGGTGATTAGTGGGGAGAACGACAACAGTTGGGGGGGCCATCACTAAAGTCCACGGGTGGCTAAATCCCTTTCTCCACTTGCCGGAGAATACTTCTACGAGTCCAGCAGACAAGATTAGGCGGGCCAGTCCAGTCATCTCTTCACTACGCGTCACATTGGTGGAGACAGCAGCTGTCCAGGTCCGATCTACGTCCCTGTGGGAACCAGGTGAGCGTAACAGATAGGCAGCCAAAAATAGGGGTGCGGGGAAGGCAGGAGAACGAAGGAGCCACCATCCACACAGGAGATTGCATACTCCTGAGGGTGTGAAGAACTACAGCTCACTCCTTCAATATTTCCTTATTTGAAACTGCCGGCTGAGCTTTATTCAGAGGTGCGGGGGCAGCCCATCACCATATGAAGCCAACAACAGGAGGTCCCCCCGCCGCTCACCTCTGTGTCCCGATAGAGGGAACCTCTCCGAAGCTCATCACTTCCAGCTTGTGCACCTGACCCATGCTGCCAGGGCACTCCTCCACATCCAGATCCGTCCGGGCCCCGACCCCTCGAAAATGTTTCACGTGGTGCCACTTGTCCTTATAAAGATCACATCATGGAATGATGATCTGTCGGACTCATTGCTGTCCCGGAGGGGAGAACTCCTCCGTGGACTTGATTTTCAGTTTTTTCCATGGATACGGCTCTGCATAGTAGGTCCGTATTGCCAGGCGAGTCACTGGCTTTCTCCAGTAAGGAAGGGCAACTGTTGTGTCTTGACTGTCGTGTAGCCGAAGAGTCCTCTGTCCACAAATGCCGCACAGAGAGAATCAAAGTCACTCTCTGTACAGCCTTTGAGTCCACAGGTGGGAGATGTTCTTTCCGGAACTGCGGTACTCGTGGAACCCCGAACCACTGTAAAGGAAACACCGGTTAAGTGTCAAGCCAAAACAGAATCAACAACCAATCAACAAGTAAATGGAACGGTCTTACCAAAAGGTGTCTGTGGAGTGGCGGTTGTACCTCTGGGGAAGGTTCCGAGACCCAGCAAGGCAGTTCTTTCAGTATGTAAGTATCCCAGCAAGGTTGCAAGTGCCAGGCCCACCTGATGCCAGAATCCGCACAAGAAGGGCGGAACGTAGTAGGAGTCCGTGAAGCAGTCCCTGATCGTAACAATGATCCAAAAGCAAGTACCAAAGCCAAGGGTTATCCGTTGCCAGTCCGTGAAACAAATCCGAGGTCAAGATCCAAAAAGGGATGAAACAAAAGGTATGTAGCGCCGTACAGGAATCCGAAGAAACAGCTGTGAAGCACCGAAGCACCGCAACAGAGCCGTTTAAATACTGGCGCTGCTATTTCCTCCCGGTCACATGACCCGCGAGCGCATCACGTGAGCGTTGTCCAGAAACACGTGAGCGAAAGGCGGCGGTCATGTGACGTGGAAGAAGTCGGTCTAGCAGCCGCCACGGAAGACGCCAAGGGGGCAGACGTCTCCGCGGGCAAAGAGCATGCCAACCCCGGCTTTGAGGCAGTCGGCGCCGTCGGCGCCGTGGCAACTGGGGCGAAGAGAAAACCTGTGAGTCCCGGAACCGGGCAAGAGGGCGAGGGGTGTTCGGGCACGGGGATGAGGAATGGGATCCCCAGAGGGAGTGGAATGTGTGACAGCAACTAACACAGCGCTGTGTTAGTTGCCCTTCCTTACCCGTGAAAAAAGTTCTCCCCTCCGGAAACAATGCCATCTTAAGTCCAAACCCTGGTTGTGCAGCCATCAATAGACTGATGAGATCACCAATGACGTCATCATTTACATCACTTGGAACTAGAGCAGACTGACGGCATCACATAAGACACCACCCTATGCCATCTCTTAAAACTTAATCAATGAAATCACTGGCTGAACGGATCACATTTCAAAGTCAGCGATCACTCAGATCTAAAAAACAAATAACTAATGCACCTAACAATATGGTGTATCAAGTGCAATGTTTGTGTTCAAAGTATATCTAAACATATTGTCACTTTTTAACCATTACATTCTAATACAGATGAGTAGGACAGTATCGCACGAGTAGATAAAATGAAGTAGATATTGTAGTCCCTTTAAATATTTGTACACAGAGAAACACATTTTACATAAAAACAGTCTACTAACTTGGAAGTAGTAACATTTGACTGCAGGTTATGTCTAGAGGGAACCTGTCCAGATGCACACACATTTTAAAAAGTGCACATTATAGTTTTTCAGAGAATGATGAAGATCTAAACAATTCTGTGAGAAGTGCACCAATGACTTGGCAGCAATCCACAGAAGGAGAGTAACAAAGATCAGGGAACAGTTTTCTGAAACTCTCATTTTGACAAAGAGGAAAGTATACTCCAACCACGTGAAAAGGTAATACTGTCATGCAACCTCAGCACTTCTACGGGTGCTGGCCCCATTGGCGCAAGTTGTGCCTTACTCCACACCATGTCGCAGGGATCATCACAACCCTTTCCAACATTACAACCTTGGCAGGGTGCATACACCAAGCTATACAGGGACGTTTACGTCCACAGCAAGATGGAACCTGGTGCCACCACCACACACACAAGGACGCTGGCTATGCAACAGTATGGAAACAATGGACCCTTGCATTGCAACGTTTTTTTGGCTGACGTTCCAGTGAATTACCCGGTTCCCTCTGATCTCTAACGCATTGTTTCTCTTCTTCCTAAATTCTCCCTTGCTTACCTCTTGCCTGGGTCTCCCAGTCCTACCTAATTCTTTGGAGCTCTTCACCTTGCTATCCTCTGGTGTTGGATCAATGCTACAGAACCGTAATAGCTATTCAGACAACTCGTGTTTCAAGTCTATAACTCTTCACTGGGACTCTGAACTGTAACGATTCCGTTTCCCAAGTCATTTTCACAAATGATTGTTCAGACTGTGAGGGCCAACTGTGAAGGACCGGCGGCTCATATTGAAGGAGCAGCTGAGAAGTTCAGAGCGGTATCAAGCACTTTGTTGTGATGAAAGCGAGTCTATGCTTACAAGCATTTAAATTAAAGGTGATAATGGAAGACAATTATCAAGTATGTGACTATCTAGTATCTGGAACTGAACAATCATTTGTGAAAACATACTTGGGAAAAACAGAATCTTTACAGTTGTAAAGAGCCCTGATGAAGAACTATAGGCTTGAAACATGTGTCGGCTCAAGAAACACACATTCAATCAGAAGATTAAAATCATAACTATCTAATGGACTTTATTATTGGTAAAACTGAGATTTAGGAGAGGCTTGTGCGTTGATTGAAACCTAGTCTTCCATAAGTTGTCTAATTCAGTTTTGGGTTGTTTAGGGATGACCACATCATCTGAGTTTCTGTGCGACACTGTGTAAAAGGAAGTGCTAGCAACAAGTGCATAGAAAAGGTTTAGCTCCCCATCATATGTCTTTTTTTTAGCTTTTCAGACAAGCTGAGATCTCCAGAGGTTTCTCTACCCATTGAGTGTTGGCTGCTGCTTTGGGACTCACTTATTCCCCAGTTAACAGCCCTCTGCAGACATAGTGGCTTGCAGCAGAGACAGACTCTCCAAGAGTCGGCGCCAAACTGAAGAGGTACGTCCAATCGCTAACTAATACTTATGTTAGATGACCAGTAAAGGGCAATCAAGAGAAACTAACAAAAGAGAGAAAACACAGTTACAAGTTTTGATGACAGAATATTCTTACTACAAAGATAATGTACTCTAAAGCTTCAAATGGTAATCATTCTAGCGTATATGAAATTGGAGATTAACTGAGGCATACATTCTAAGAAGGTATCTTTTTGTTTTTTAACACTGTAAATATACTTTTCTAAGTTCAATCAAGTATGCATAACATTCAGACAGGTTAGATTGCATCGCTGTTACTATGCACCATGTGTACATCTACTGAATGCATTTGTCATATAGCCTGATGGAGAGGAAAACACATTTTCATTCGGATTAGTTCTTATCAGTGACCTCGTTTGGGATGTTATTAGTGTGCTCTAGTTTCCATACATGCCATTGATGATGTCATAAGTGATTCAATATGTATGTGATATCATCAGTGTACTCATGGGCTGCACAATGGGGGCTTGGAATTACGGTGTCGTAACTTCCAACAACTGTTACATTTCAGGGGTGTTGTTGTGTTAAACTGGTACCTTAATGCCACTTCAACTAAAGGTTGTTCACTGAATTTCAAGGGTTTGTTGCAATGAGCTGCTTCACCTTAACTCGGTCATGTAGTAGATGCAACAGCAAACTGAGAAATGCTTTGATAACACATATGGCTTAAAGGGGTAGTATGGTCAGAAATTGTAATGGCCCAATCGATCGGACATGTATTTTACTGCATACATCGATCGTGCTTAAAAGAAATTCCAATGCAATTTACCCAAGTTTTTCTCACTTAAAAGCATGTGAAAACGACAGGTTGGGTACCGCCATCTTGTGCTAATATTATCCGTTAATCCATCGCCCTAAGTTCAAATGCCCTTGCGGCACTAATTCAGATCACCCGCCCCTAACGCTGACATCACTAGACACTGACGCCCCTTTTCACAACGCCAATGCGCGTCTCATGTGAACGTCCTCTGTGTGCAATCTATTGACTGTCTCCATGGACAAGTGTAAACAAACCCTTTAAAGACACAACTTTGGAGTTTCTGTTGCCTTTGTGTCAGTGCACTTCATTTCGAGCTTCCCTTATTTGTTTCTGCTCTGTTCAGCTATCTGCCAAGTACGACACACTGAGAACCGGTACTTATACTGCATATAATGAATTAATTCAGTAGTCGCTTTTCATTTCTTATATTATAGAAAATGTCTTTACCAAACCATATTTAAACATGTGTCCTTGCAAGCTTTTAATGTTTGAGCCTATTAATCTTTATAACATATATGTGTTATTATAACATGACTGTTTCTTCGTGTGTCTTTCTTTAACATTCAATGATAGTGGGAAACCTCTTTTCTTTACTGTGTACAAACAAAGCCATTTTTGTTTACCTCACTGTTTATTCTGTGCTTATTCACTATTCAGGAACTATGGCAACAATTCAGCCCTACCTGTACGAGCCCGAATATTCAGAAGAGGAAATCCTTGACAGAGAAAAACGTTACTGAGCTGCATGACTTCAGGGCCGCCTGCTTTACAAGATCCGTGTTGTGAATGAGGATGGTCCTTATGCACAAACATGGAGCTACAGTTCGCCCTTGTAATCCAAGTAACTAGTAAGTTCACTCTATACATGTTGTGAATTTGATGACCGAGACGGCTAACATAATATGTTGTTCCCCTTCATCAATATAACTTTGGCAGATCTCTGATGAAAAAACGTTTCTGTAAATGTAATACATTACTCATTCTAATCTGAAACCAAAGTGTTGTTCTTTACATTTATCGTCCGAACAATTAACAATTAAGATTCTTTCACTTGGAAGTATCTCCCAAACGGTTTTTGCTGGAATCTGCGTTCACATTTCTAATTGATCCCTTCTTGAAATCACAAGTACTGTCAGTACTTTGCACGAAACGTTAGTTTATAAAGCATATCATTGCCTTATATTTTACAAGGCAGTGGAAAAACAATCCAATTAATGGGTTCATTCAAGTAAACTGATTCTGTATCTCTTACACAGGTGATACAGACTTGTGGCATATTGTGCCTTTACATGGTGGATTCATGGAAGACTGGGATTTCACGTTTTATGAGTAATACCTGCCTATGTGACTTGAGCCATTCGTGATGAATTCCCTAATGACCACAGACAATACAGTGGATTTATACAGACAGTACCATACCTCGACCTCAGCCGTACAATTTGTAGTGTTATTGCCATCCACTTTAGCAAACTAAATTTTAAAAAATCAAGAAATTAGTTAATCTGAACAGTGGTTAGACATTTTTTTAAGTCCACATCACGTCCAAAAATCTAAAAGAATTGTCAAATATTGGTGTGCTTTAACAGGTTTACTGGCCTATCGCTCTCCCCTCATTCACATCCATCCCCCTGCCGCTATCAATGGCTGTTTGCACCTGTGGGCATGCGCTCAGAAGGGGCCTGGGAGGATGGGACTGCTCAAAGTGCTAAATACCAAGTACACCACAAAGGGTACTTTCGCATGGGCACCCATTTCCACATGGCCACCCCAGACCCTGTGTCTCCAGACTCCCCTTTAAAGACTTCGTACCTGCAATCAACATATGTCTGTGTCGTTTGACTATGTTCCGGGCCTATTGCGCTCATCTCATCCACATCCATCCCGCTGCACTGTCAATGACAGTTCACACCTGTGGGAGTGCGCTCACAAGGGGGCTGCACTGGCGGGATTGAGGAGGTAAAACATTGTCACTTCAAAGAGCCTGCTTGCATACATATGCCTTGTGCCTAGAGGAAATAGCCCTGTGTGATTTATTATTGCTGTAGCCCCATGCCCCTCTCGCCACATTCTCACCCTCTGTGTTGTATTGAGCGTAACTCACAGTCACACAAATTGCCCTGTAAGAGCGATTACTTTTCAGGCGTCCTACTTTAGACACAACACCGATCATAACATGCATAGCCTACTGCCCTGTACGGCAGGCACCTTCACCCAGTTTGGAAATGGCCTTGCACGACTTTGGTTTCCCCATCACCACCCTCTCCCTTGCCCAACACCCTTCCTACATAAAGCATCCGCCTTCCACCACCAGCAACTTGGCCCGCAATACCACAACAATGATCTCCCTAGAGGCGTAACAGCTCCCAAACACCTAGCCAGCTCTCCTGGGGACACCCCATCCATCAGTCCCGTAAGCTTACCAGGATCTACTGCCCCATTCCTAGGAACAGCACGTTGTGAGCATTGCAGCTCAAGAACGCCAGTTACCTTACTCTCCAACACCCTCCCTATCCTAGGGACCACAAGGCTATTGTGATTAGCCTCACAAACCTGCCTACACCACCCCCGCCTGTGTTCTTATGGTCTACCACCTCTCACCTCCCTTCCTACATTGCAGTGTGACCAGGATTCCACACGGCCTAAGGTGCATACCCCCAACATTACCCCCCTCTCCTCCTACAGAGCTCTCCCTGCCCCTGTCAGCGCCCAATTCCAGTCTCAAAGGTGCCCTTGTAAATGCATAATCACTAGGAGCTCATGCTATTGACATACATGACGTACTCCTCGACCAACATCTAGACTTCCTAGTCATCACGGAAACTGAGCTACACCAAGCCTCAGGCCCCCTACTTGCCCTGGCTATCCCGCCTGACTATATCATCCTTAGGGTCGACCGCCAGGATACCAGAGGAGGAGGAGTAGCCATTAAAGCCAAATCCACATTACAGTTCAGATCCTGCCCACTAGACCTTGGGGCAGGAAACAAACTCCTTCTACTCAATCTTTCAACCAACCCTAAAACCTCAATCAATTTCCTCATCATCTACAGACCGCTGAATAATGCCAACCACCCCGAATCAGACATCCCTCTACTCATCACCCCTCCGCAAGCCTCATACCAAATGTACTATCCTAGGTGTCATCGATCTTGGATATAATGACAAACTGGATCATAAAGCTACCACATTCTCAACGGCCCTCCAAGAAATGCATTTTACTCAAATTGTTAACTCGCCCACTCATTCCAAAGGAAGAATCCTGGATTGGATCTTGACATTAAATGTAAACTTATCGCTAGAATCCATCTCCGAAATCACTTGGTCGGATCATTACCTAATATATTTTGACATACAGACTATGAAAACTCAGGGTGCACCTCAAACCCAGACCTTGCCCTATCTTGGTGAGAAACACCCGCAAACTTACAGCAGAAAATCTCGTTCCTATCCTTGCTGATACCCTCAAGACCAACCCAACATCAAATACCAACCCTGATAGTATCTCCACTATCTATCATAACTGCCTTAAATTGACCATTGACCAGCTCACGTCTAAAATACCCTGCAACGCTAAACAAACCAATTTTTGGTTCAATGAAGAGCTCCCTGTCCTTTGACGTAACAAAAGAGCGTTGGAACACTTACATAAAAAGACCCCGACCACTACCACAACAAACTCATTTTTGGTAGCCAACAAAACCTACAAATCAGTGGTGATAGCCCATAAAGCTAATTCCCTGAATACTCGTATAAATAACGCCTCATCCAATACCAAAGAAATATTTTCTGTACTTGGAGAACTAGAAGCCCCCATCCCCTTCACCATCCCGACTAACTCAAGCAAAGCCTGGTGCACCACTATCCAGAATGCCGTAGCTTCTAAAATCCTTACACTACAAGAGAAAATACTAATGAAAAGGAAACTACTGTCCGGTAAAAGTATGCCTTCCCTTGTGCATTGCGCCGAAAAACAGCCGCCCAATTCACATTCACCACTGTTTCCCGAGACCATGTTCTGAACACCATCTCTACGCTGAAACCTTCCAATTGCTTCCCTGCTCATTTAGTCAAACTCTGCCCCCCACCTTAGTGTCCATCATTACCAACTTTATAATGCCTCCTTCACCACCAACTCTGTCCCCATGAGCATTAAAGGAGCCTGGGTAACCCCACTTCTTAAGAAACCTTCTCTGGATCCCGTTACACCCACTAACTAGCGACCCATTACTATGGTTCCTTTCCCATTGAAAATAGTCGACAAAATAGCCTTTACCCAAATCCAAGAGTATCTAGAAAGTAACCACCAAGCCAGACAATCAAGCTTCCGGCCTAAACACAGAACAGAAACAGCTTTACTAGACCTTAAAATCCAGATGGACATCATAAGAAACTCTGGGAAACTGCATCCTACTCTTACTCAATCTGTCTGCTGCATTTGACTTGGTAGACCATGATAAGCTATGCACTGCTCTTTCAGAAAGCTTCAACTTCTCTGCAGATGCCACCCTATGGGTCAAGTCATTCTTATCGGAATGCACCACAAGAGTCTTCATTGGTGTTGAGGCTGCTGACCCTATCCCAGTATCCCTAGGGGTCCCTCAAGGCTCCAGTCCATCTCCCAGCTTAAACAACGCATACACCAAACTCCTATTTGCAGCACTTGACGCCATGGGAGTCATCTACACCAATTTCGCAGATGATACACAGATCCTCATCCCCATCACGGGAGACCATGAACAAGACTCCACCTCCATCAACAAGAATTATGTCATCATACAAAATTGGAGTGGCTCTAATAGCTTGTGTTTCAACGATGAAAAAACAGAGATCCTCATTGTAGGTCCTCCCACCCGACTAAAAACTCTTGATGCCAACTACTCAGCCATAACCATTGACGGAACATCCATCCCAATATTCAAACAGGTTAAAACAGTGGGTGTCTATCTTGATACCAACCTTACTATGACTAAACACATCTGTGTCCTCTCCGCCTCTACTGCCAAACTCATCTTACTCAGCCGCCAATTTCTCACCCCACAAAACTGCCTTAACCTAGATCGAGCCCTAATACTATCTAAACTTGATTATTTCAATATCCTCCTACAAGTACTAACCTGACTAAATTGCAACTGCTACAATGTCTTGCGGGCAGCCTTTGGATTAAAAAGAAATTAACATATCTCTCACATTAGGAGAGAAGTACACTGGCTACCCACCCAAGGAAGAGTCCTATTTAGGACCCTAATCTTCACAAACAAATGTATCACCAATGATGCCCCTTCATACCTCAATAACTAACTATGTCACCCAAAAACGTTCCACTAGATCCCTCAGATCGGGCTCTAGTACACACCTATTTGTCTCGAGGTTCAAGAGTTCTAGGGCGGGGGGGTGCCAGCTTTCCAGTAGCTGCACCTAAGATTTGGTACTACTTTCCTATGCACATTAGAAATGAGCCCTCGCACCAGTGCTTTAACAGACTTATCAAAACATAGCTCTTTAACAAATTTTAACTATTAGTGTCTCCACTATGCCAGTCTGAGCACACAGCTATCACTATATCCTGAAATGTTCTGCCTTTATTGTAACTAATCTTGTATCCTGAAATGTTCTGCCTGTATTGTAACTATTTTTTTAACCAGACAAGCTCTCTATGTAACCTACGCCTTGATACCTCCGGGTTTGGGGTTTGGGCGTGTGACAAATGCTATAAATAAAATAAATAAATAAATAGAGGCCTGGTGGGTGTGAACGAACATGTCAGACATTCACATACAAATCAACTTCTGTAATCTTTATGTATAAATCTGAATTTATGTATGTGTGTATGTTTTTCCGGGTATACAAATCCACACAGTTGAACCCACATCTACCAAATTTTGCATGGATTGTCTGGGGTAAGATTGTAGTCTATGTTCGGATGCTAAAATCTTATACGCAAAACATATTTTGTGTGTGTGTGTATGTTTGTCCGGCTATACAAATCCACAACGGGTGGCGCGCTAGAGAGCCCGGCTAAAATGGCTGCAGGCCCATGAACTCCCGTGCAACCCAAATCTATCTGGTCTGTATCCTGCCTCAGATGACATGCCTAACGTTGAGGAACACTTTGGAAGCCGTGTGAATAACTAGCGCACACACAGAAGAAATCTGAACGCCCGTAGTGCTTGGGAAGCGGAGTTCGGGGCGAAGGAAAGAGCCTGCAGTGATAGACAGAGAGACTGCATAGCAGTCAAGAACGGGGTCACAGGAGCCGTAAGTAAAGTGGAGGCAGGGTGCTCGCGAGCCTCCTGAACTTTATAGGGTGAGTCTTGGGACCCGTGCTTGTGATATCCAGAATCAAGGCAGCGTTGGCTGTGCACACCACTCCTGCCCGCACCATCTAGGAAGCCCGAAGAGACTCCCTGAGATAACCGGAAGGGAGTGGAGGTTGATCACACTCTGAGTCGCAGGTAACGATCCAGATGGTCAGACGAGGCACTACAGGAGAGCCCCCAGACAAGTCGCACACGTGCCGCCACGGTGCAACATCCATCCGGCTGAGACATTGTTGATCTCCTGCAGGAGCGGGCCCCGGTGCCGGTACCCCACAGTACGGAGGAGCGGGGGGCAGAGATGGCTCGACCTGTGGCCCTTGGGACCCAAGGCCTGCCAGGGGAGATGCTCATATATTCGACGGCTTTTGAAGACACGGTGGAAAGGAGGAATATGGAAAGCCAGCGTTGAAAATCATAACCGAAAGGAGGGAGCTGACCTCCATTGAGTGCTCTGACCAGTGGTTGTTGCTAACGGTTGGCAACCCTGAACATTTACCACAAAAAAGGGAGTGTGAGACACAGCCCATAACAGTTGGATTAGAAACAAGGCTCAGGAATCAGTCAAACCCCATGCCGGACCCAGTGAAAACTTGTGGGGTGTTAAGAGCCTCCGGCCTACTAATACCCGGTTTGGGTGGGGTGGTGGAGTCACTCACTGAAAGCTTGGAGCTGATAAAACAGTGCCATATCCATGTCAAAAATACAGAAATCAAGCAAGCAGCAATCCAAACTGCATTTTGAAGCCACGGTTCAGCCCAGATCTTCCGGAGGCGAGGAGGGACCCCAGGAAGGATCCTCACAGGCTTCCATATCGGATCCCGGTGAAGGGCTCTCTGACATTGAAGTGATGCTTGCCCAGGTGCAAGTGAGTATCCAATCATTGGACTGCAAAACGGACACCTTGACATGTAAGGTAGACCACACGCAAGTCCACCTGGATAGGCATGGTGAAAGGTTGGATGAGGCCGAGGCAGAATATCCACGAGTGAAGATGGGACTAACACTGCAGTGAGGGACCTAGCGGAGCTCAAGCAAACGATGAAAGGTCTCATGGACAAACAAGACTATCTGGAATCCCGGTCCAGACTAAATAACCTGAGGATAATAGGAGTACCGGAAGCAGCGGGCCAGCGCAACATGGAGACAATGGTGGAGAACTTGCTGAAGGAGGTCCTGGGTGATGAAGATTTTTCAGCAGTGCTTATCGTGGAGAGATCCCACTGTATAGCCGGTGGCAGGAAACCTGTACCAGGGGCACCTGCTTGCCCGCTGATTGCCTGACTGTTGAACTATCGTGACAGGGACACGGGGCTCCGAAGGGCCAGAGAAAAGGGCTCCCTTAGATACCAAGATGCGTAGATATGGCTTTTCCCAGACTTTTTGGACAAGGTACAATCATCCAGGAAGACATTCATTGATGTGAAAATAAGACTAAGGGAGAGAGGCCTTAAATACGCAATGCTGTTCCCATCCAAACTTAGAACCGAACATGGAAGAAGGGCGCAATTTTTCCACACTTCCAGAAGAGGCAAACTCCTTCCTCGAGACTCTGCGAAGTGCCCCACACGAAAGAGGCAATAATGACTGAAAGGGAGTCCCTCCAGAGGGTCCATGTAGGCATTGGCAGAGTAAGAAATATAGTAGCCTTTGATAACACATGGCTACTGAGACATTATCCATGGACTGGGTTGCTGGGATGACTGGGTCCTTGTAAGCCGCCCAAGCGTGAGCACATGTGTGTTATTAGGGTGGTGGGGGAGGTGGGAACTGGCAGATTGGGGTTGCTGGTGGGGGGCGGTGGGAGGGTACATTTAGGGCTTGGAGCTGCTCCGTGCGGGTGGGTCTAAAGCCAAGTCTCCTCTTTAAACATCTAACGGTTGAAATGCTGCTATACAGGTGGGTAAATTCCAATCCTGGGGGAGTGGGGAACAGATTGGTCAGGGATACTGGAGTGGGGCACTGGGTTTATTGTAGAGGTTAGGGGTTCAATCGTACAAGAGAATCGAAGACTAATGTATTTCACTGGATTGCGAAGTATCACATTGGTGTGCACACTGCAAAAGGAGCAATACATGGGTGAAATGTTGATGTGGGCATGTAATGACTGGGTTACTTAGAAATATTACACATGCTAAGACACCAAGTGGGAATAGTGTTTCTACAAGAAGCAGAGAGGGACATCTACACAGAGGGGTTCAGTGGTGTAAACATGGGGTAGTGATTTCTCTTTACGCAGACGACATGGTGCTTTTCGTATCCGACCCCAGGCACAATCTCGACCCGATTATGCGCGATATAGTGACGTTTGGGGACTTCTCAGGGGTCAAAATCAATCTAACAAAGTCAGTTCTTTTCCCAGTGACAGATAGTGTGGAATACTATACAGATGAATGGGGGTTCAGTGGCACATCGATCACACTCAATGCATAGGGATTACTATAGCCCGCAACCTAACTGTTCTATACAAAGACAACTATCAGAAGGTGCTGGAACAGGCCAAAACTGCGATAGACAAGTGGATGGGCTTAGCTCTCAATCTCTATGGGAGGGTCTCCCTGGTCAAAATGGTATTACCCAGGTTTCTATACGTGTTCCTGAATGTCCCGCTGGCAGTATCTGGAGTATACTTCCGAGACATAAGATCTGCAACACTGCAGTTCATCTGGGCCAGGAAACAGGCTAGAGTATCATGGGACAAACTGGTGGCAACGTTACATGGGGGCCCTGGCACTACCTGATTTTGAGACCTAATATAACATGGCCCAGGCAGGATTTTGCACGCATGGCAGAGTTACCTTGAAGGTAAGCCCCTCACCCGGTGCTGTGGCGATTGGTGCACAATGGCACTTTTCACCGAACTTTTATCTGACCCTTTTGTGACTATTTGCCTGCACAGGCACCTACATCTGAATGAAGAGCATATTCATTGAAGCATTATCATGTTCCGTTTGAATCTACTTTTTTGTGTTTGCCACGTTTTTAATTACTGCCGTACTGCCATTCTAAGATGGCTGTGTCCTTTGTGTATGCTGGAGTGTTGACATGGTGCTTGTGGTGGCCTAGGACTGGTCGTGGCCTT
Source organism: Ambystoma mexicanum (assembly GCF_040938575.1). Lineage (NCBI taxonomy): Eukaryota > Metazoa > Chordata > Amphibia > Caudata > Ambystomatidae > Ambystoma > Ambystoma mexicanum. The sequence goes on along the minus strand of NC_090928.1, from coordinate 623,176,869 downwards.
CTTCATCTTGGCCAATGGGAAGGCTGGCAGGCTTGGCTGGCCCTCCTCACAAGGCCCACTCCTAAGGCCCTGTCTACCCCTGTCCACCCCAGTACGATGCATTGCTGCCCCGTGAGTGTGCATGTGATCCCCACCCACCCCCAAGCTCCCGTGAGTGTGTTTGTAACCCCACCCACCCCAAGCCCCCCGGGAGTGTGCATGTACCCCCCATCCACCCCCTATCCCCCGTGAGTGTGCTTGTGCCCCTCACACACCCTCAAGCCCCCAGTGAGTGTGCATGTGATCCCCACCCACCCCCAAATCCCCATGAGTGTATTTGTGCCTCCCACCCACCCACAATCCCTCAGTGAGTGTGCTTGTGCCCCCCACCCACCCCAAGCCCCCAGTGAGTGTGCTTGTGCTCCCCATCAACCCCCAAGCCCCCGTGAGTGTGTTTGTGACCCCCACCCACCCCCAAGCCCCCAGTGAGTATGCATGTGACCCCCAACCACCCCCATGCCCCATGTGATTGTCTCGGTTGCCCCCACTGCTCCTGACCTTCCCTCCTCCTGTTAATTTCAGGCATTACCCCAATTGCCGTCAGGCATAGTAATCATAGCCGCCTGTCTTTCGCAGCCACCTGCCCCCTCTCCCCTCGCTTGTTAAAGTCTGGCATTACCCCAATTGCCATCAGGCCTAGTAATCGTAGTCACCTGTCTTTCGCAGCCACCTTCCTCTCTCCTCCTCCCCCCGCTCCTTCCCCTCTCCTCCTTTCTTTGCAGCCACGTTCCCCTCTCCCCCCCACCTTTTTATGTCCATTAGCACTTACTCCTATCATTTGTCCCATGATCTGTGATAGCAGCTTTCCCCACCCTTCCCTCCTTGTTTTCTCCTCCCACTACCCCAGCACTATTCTGAATCGTCGCCTGGCCTATTATGATAGTCACTTGTTTGTTCCTCTCCTCCTCCCTCTCTCCACACCCCCTCTCTTCCCTCTCCCCCTCCTCTTGTTATTCATACACTACATCAATTGTCGTCAGGCATAGTAATCTTACTGCTGGTTTTGTCTCATTCTTCCCTCCCCCTTTTCTCCTTAATTGTTCCTTACACTTGCACTATCTGAAATGTCACCAGGCTGATTATGATAGTTATTTTTCACATTCTAAATTGGTTCAAGGACTTGTGAGAATGTAATTGTATTCTCCCATGTTCCCTCCCTCCTTGAAGTGCTTTGAAACACCTTGTGTATAGGTGCTATACAAATAAACAATCAATTCAATTCAATACTGGTTCGGGCACCGGGGTGACAGAGAGCATGTAGAGGTGGAAAGAGCACTAGCATCACCGTTCCTACTACGGTACATGGTCTTGACAGCACCGGACAGGGCGTCCAGAGCAAACAATATGATGGAAGCAACCTGTAGGGCATAGGCCCGAATTGAACACAAATCTGGGGGTGAGATCATCTATTCCCCAGAATTACCGGTCATTTACATCCCGGGGATTGTCGTCACTAGCGATAGATGCTATGTCACCTTTACGAAACACCTGAAATTTACTTGCTTCCGTGACCTGTTTCCAAATGGGCAATTTATGACATTGCCAGAGTTGTAGGACAGAGAGGAGCTTTCAGCCTTGGATGTGTTTCTGTATTTCCGACTACAAATATCCATGAAGCTGTTGTTCCCGACCTTTCCCAGGCAGCCCGAAACAGCCCCAATACTCGATAAAATACTCCAGGTAGTCTACAATAAAAGAGTGGTCTTGGCTATATATGCTATGTGCCTTGTCACCAAACACAGGGTGGGCTCCTCCTGTGAGAAATTGTTAAATCTCCTTGGGATACACAATAACAGATTAAATATGGAGGTACTGTTGCGAAGGTACAAAGAAAGTGGCCCTCAATGCTAGATATAAACTGATCCACTTTAAGTATCTGCACCAGTTCTATCACACCAGCCTCAGTGCACATATTTCTTTCCTGTCGCCTCAGACAGATGTGCAAGATGCCACGCTGTGGCAGCTGACTTTCTGCACTTGGCGTGGGAATGCCCACAGATCTCTGCATTCTGGGGACAGGTGTTTAAGGCACTTTGTGAAATAGTGGGTGAGAGACTGAACCCAAACCCATTGATGGCACTACTGGGTTATACCAAACCAATCCCAGGAGGCAGTAGGAGACTGGCTGGGTTCCTACTACTCCTGGCCAGGAGAAGGGTGGTGATAACATGGGGGCGAATGAAATCTCCAGCAATAAACCAATGGCAGGCCGACATCCTGTATTGCAACGACATGGAAGTAGAATATGGTAAATTAGCATATCGCCAGGCCACTCCCAGTGATATGTGGGGTCCATCCATACAATACCTGATGGTGCAAACACAAGGGTCTCCAGAGATGCATGGTGTAACACTGGTGTGCAGGCCACTGCTATATAACACTCTGAGGACATGCAAATGAAATGTGGCAGTACATGCTGTTATTGCAGGGTACTGTCTGCAATCAGAATTGGTAAACCTGTGATCTATAAATGTGATACTCATATACAATGTATTTAGACAATGTACTTCAACTCACTGTAACATATATGTACAAATTGCTAAGGGTTGTGTGTTGGAATTGGCACACAGGTGCGGCTATGTTGAAAATTGTTAATAAAAAGAGTTTGAAAAATAAAAATCCACACCGTCGAACCCACTGCTACCAAGCTAGCATGGATTTCTCATTTGTCTGTGGCAAGATTGTAGTCTGTTTGGATGCTAAAAATTCACTGCGTAGACACCCTCATTTACTGATGCTCACCCCTATTCACTACAGTAGGTATTAGAAGGTAGCAGCATTTGAAAAAGTGTCTGAAGCAACATGTGTAATGTGTTGGTGATTCCTGTGAAATGTATTACTACTGTATACAGTTTGAAAGTGTTTATTAAAGAATGTTTAAAGGGAATTAAAAATACATTTGATAAAATGTTATCACGCCACTCCAAATATGGGAAAAGGCAAGGTTACAGTATACTTAAGTTCCTTCACAAGAACAGAGCACAAGCAATCAATCTTTCTTTCTTGGAAATGTTCTCAAATGTGCTGAAGCCATTGAGTGACTGAAACATGCCGGACAAAAAACAAAAATCACTTGGAAAAACTCCATCTGATGCAAAGTGAAAATCAAAATCAAGAGCTTCTGAAACACAACACCAAACAGCAGCACGACTTGCCGACCGGAGGACAAGAGCAACTTTCTCCAGGGCAAATGAGACATCAGAGCAAACTGAAGCAAGACTTGCCGACAATAGCAACATCCTCCAGGGCACATGAAACACCACTGGATCAGGACAATGGCAACGTGGGGTACCCCAGCTAGTCCATTATAAACAATGTGGGGGTTAACAAGAAAACATCTGTGAGATCGATAACAGATATTGCCAGCTCTACACTTTTTACCTTGCTTGTTGAGTCGCCTCATCTATTCTTCTAAGTAACAGTTAGTCAACCTTTACAATTGTTTTCTGTAGTGTCAACGTTCTCTGCTAGGTAACTTTCTATTGCTTTATATTCAATGTATACCCTAGTCTCCTTTTATTTTATTCAAAAAGTCTACACCATTATGAACTGCTCTACGCATTTTTATCTCTGTAGGACATAACATTACAGAGTATTGTTGCCAAATGTAATATTTAGTAGTGCATGTTTTCAATGCATGTTTGCTTTAGGTGCCATTTTTTATAAAGTACATTTTTTTTATTATCAAAGAAATATGATGCTTGATTTACTCACTGTGATCATTTTTTAACAGTGATCATTTTTTAACAGTGATATTTATTTATATTTCTTTAACAGATCATAGGGACAATCCAACAATGCCTTCTTGTATCGTTTTGGGTTGCACTAATAACAGCCATGCTAAAAGCCAGAGTACAGTCCTGCATGTATTTCCAAAGTATTTAAATTTAAGAAGAAAATGGCCCGAGCTGTGGATTTCCAGTGTCTGAAATTGAAAGCAGAGCCAAGCATGTCTAGGATGACGTTAGGGGCAATCGATTTCGCGTCTGCAGCATGCACATCTCAGAGGATATTTATGAACAATCACAGTACCCTAAAAAGTGTCACCCCAGACTGCTCTGCAAATTACTTCCCAATGCAGTTTCAACAGAATTTCAGCACATGCTGAACCAGTGAGTAGTGGACAGTGAATTTTTAAATGTATTTTACCATTTTCTAAATTTGATTGTATAATATGTCTTATAAATGACCACTCAATATATTGAAATAGTCTGTGAACAGGTAACATAATGAATGGTTTTCCGTTTTTGGAGAATATTTCCATTGATATTTTATTACACAAGTTTCCTTCGTGACACGATGTACGGTGGTTTGTAAGTTTTGAACTTTAGATTACTTTGTGTATCCCTACTTTAGAGATACTCTAATGGTGCAGTGCAATGCAAGCCTTGCCAAACGCACACTCACATTGCATCCTTTAAAAATAGGTCATTTGTTTTTTAAATTACCATGTCTGTCTTTACGTAGAGAGCACTGATGGAATTACAGACCGTTACCATGGAGGAAACCACAGACACGTCCAACATCCTAAAGGTGAGGCCAAGCAACATGCACATAAATCTTTTATAATCGTTTTTGATGTGGTCTAAATTATAATAATAATGTCTATTTTTTTATAGAACAATGGTATGAATATATACATCGCTTAAAGGACTCTGATGCTACATCGACCACTATTCCGGAGTCAACAGCAACCTCAATCACCTTTCAAGTAATTCTTTTAGAATATTCCTTCAGATGCGACTATAGAAAATATGTGTTTGTTCAAGTTCAACTTAAAACATATTGATTATTGTTATGTATAATATTAGCTTTTGATACAAACTTGCTTGTATGCTTCTTTTTCAATATCGATCATCTTTTAGATGTACCTTTTTTTTGATGTTACATCTTTATAATTACAATTACTTTTATATAGGTGGAGCCTGGAACTTCAACAACATATTATTCTTGTACTGCAACCGGTCTGGAGGATGAGGTATGAGAAGTGATAATTTATTGATTTATATTAATAGTTATTGATTAACAATATCTTTTTTACATGTAAGAGAACTTATTTTTTTGATAATTTGCAATACTGTCAGCAAATTGCAAAGCATTAGATCAACAACCTTGATGTATTTATTGCAGAAACACATGCAAAAATGAAAGTAAACCGTCAGAAAAATGTACTTTGTCACTGAATAACAGACCCTTTCACTATATGAATGTTGTATGTTTTTGTTTATAAACTTTTAGCTGCTTAGTGAAAAATGGGATCAGTGAAACAAAATAACATTACAATGCATTAAAGGGGTCACAATTTAATCAATATGTTTTGCAGGATGATCTCGCAACAACTCTCTGTGACATCTCTGAAGGTTATCAGGTACAGTTTTCAAATATGTGTTTTTAAAATGTTTCATGTACACAGTGTTCGACTTTGTCAATACTCATTTAAAAGTTTTAATCAGATGATTAACTGTATCTTTTTACATAGTTTAACTGATATTGTAAGGTTGACAATCATTAAATCAAGTTTGTCAAGATGTACTTTGTGAGATCATAGATTTTAACATTAAATTGTTTAACAATTTAATCAATGTTCCCCGTTTCCCCAATACATATGGACAAATCGGAAATATCCCACACAGAAATAACCAAAGCTTCTTCGATACTGATTGACAATTGTACTTGTGATGTGGACTTCACTCTTCCTAGTGTTGAGGACTTATTCACCACCATGGAATCGCAAACCACTATACATCTGGATGATTGGCTATTAAAGGAAACAAAATAAATTGTATCCAACTTCTGCCTGATAGAGAGTATGAAAATGATTAAATGTGATCATAAATTGCATAGGAGTATTTTTGGGGAGCCATTGGTGAAGTTTACTTGTGTAATCAAAGGCACCAACCTGAAGATCAAGGGTAGCTGTGTACACCACCATAACTCATTTTCATGGTATGCTCAACCTATAGTTGGAAAGGTGCCTGCTGGAATTGTACTTTGTTCATCTGCTTTGTTGTTTAGCGGATCAACGTGCAGTACAATTTTATGTTTTTCTAACTTTGTGGAACTAGAGTTCCTTTCAAAAACCCAGTTTGTGATCGATCTGTAGATATTCTACTTGAAAAATGGTGTTAATTGATTCAACATTGTTCTAACATACACTCTTGGACAGAAAACGAACATTTCCACGAATGTGCACTTGGACCATTGAGCAAGGAGCAGGAGCATAAGGAGCATAAGAAAAGGTGGTTGGTTCCAGGCTCACTTCCCCACACAGCACTGGAAAAGATTGTGTATGACAAAATGCTTTCAAGATGCATGAGGGGACTCTGAGTTCTGCCACATTGGAGATTTGGAGGTGTACCATAATATGTGCCTAAAATACATGCCTAAAATGTTGCATTTTGGCATAGACGGTACGAAGGTTGAGAAGCCTGAAGGTGTCTCCCTAGCTAGTTCCTGGGGATCTGTCATCAGGTGGCCAGGACACGGCCATCGCTATTGGAACAGGTTCCTGTGGTGGACCAGTGAGGGAGAATCACCTGGATGGGGGTCCTCGGGGAGTAGGAATTGGACACTGATGGGTGAGACGCTGTATCCCCCTTCTTTCTACACCTTTTCCCCATCCTACTTCGTAGGACATTCAATCCCGCCCGCTTTTTCCAGCACGAACACTTTCACACAACACGAAAGAGAACAGACCAACACCCGAGCCGTTTACCTGACATGTACCAATACAAAGGTCAGGCAATTGACCAGAATCACACACACCTGACGGCCCTTTCCTTTCCTCACAGGGATAAAAGGTGGAGCAAGAAAGCACAAAGACGGCGCATACCGAGGGGGTGACAAACGAGAAAACGACCTTGCCCTTTCCGAGCTAGGCCCGTGAACCCTCCGCAGAAGGAAGCTTAAGACCGAGAACCATAGCCAGAGAAGCCAAGCGTTTCACCACAGCCGGTGAGTCGAGGGGAGAGTCAATAATCAACCGTGCTGTGTTGAAGGAAAATCGCAAAGTGGCATATTGAGAAGAATGCAAAGAACTGTAAAATTGTTAAGGGAAGACCAGCTGCAGAGGGGACCGCCACCACGTGGTTGCTGTCTCGAGAAACTCTGGGTAATCCCACATTGATTGAAACTACTGATACCAGAAGGTCATAGGAGAGCCGCCAGGACAGGTCAAAGTGGTCATACAGAAGGTCTAACAAAATCCCTGTACAATAGAAAGTCTTTGACCGACAAACTGTTAAGAGAAAGCAAGGGAAGTGAATACCGCAATCGTTGACAGCAAAATGAATTGTAAAGTGACAAGAGTGAACCCGGTGGAGGGATGCCAGTAAGGAGCGGTGAAGTCTAAAGTCTCAAGAAACAGGGTGTTGACAAAAGTGAACCCAGCCAAGGGATGTCCATGGAGAACTGTTTAAAAAGACATTAAGATTTGTGTATACGAGAAAAGTCATAGTGAACCCGGTGGAGGGAGGCTGAGAATCGAGAGCGGTCTGCACCCAGAAGGGGGGACCCAGGGGTAAAAAAACAATAGCCCAAACACAAGCGAAAACCATAGTGAACCTGGCAGAGGGAGGCTGGCATGGGCTTGAGCCCAGAAGAGGGAGCCCCAGAGGTGAAGAATCAGCACCTCAAGTGTAGTCCGAAAGGAATGTTTGTTTTGTAAACCAATCAGGCCGTTGGAAACAGGAGACTGAATCACTGAAGGTCCTGATATCACGAGAAACTGTTGGTAGATCTGACCCTGGAAGAGGTGAGATCCAAGGGTAAAAACCCATCATCTGAAAGTGCAAAGAGATGGAACTTTTTGGGTCATATTTGTTATTTTACTGACCCTCCAAGGCAAGGGACTTTTGGTGAAAAGAGACTTGGCCATCGAGGCTTCTGAGAAGTTGAAACCGGAACTGTCATCTCGTGCTGGGGAAAGCTTGAGAAGTGAGCTGTGCTCAGAAGTCCCAATTTATCCTGTGCTAAACCGTGGGGAAGGAAGACCCCTGGCAACTTGTATCCTGACTTATTATTTATGAACACTTCTTTCTTTCTTGAAAACCTATCCCACACTCTTTCTAAATTGAGTTGTAAGGATTTGGCAATTGTTTTGTTTTCAGTATAGGCCATTTATTTTGACAAGACGCTACAAGGACTGCCTTATTTTCATTTGATGGTCTAAAGCTTGCTCCCATCTTAGATTTAGGTTTAGATTAGGTGTTTTTCCAACCTGCGTACAGTTTTAACACCCTTGAACTGTGATCACTTGTGTCTGTCTTTTCTGTTGCCACCATGAGTTCCTTGCAGAGGCCAGAACAAGACTGGTAGTAATTGCACACAATGAGAACGTTGGAAAGAATCAAGCAAAAAACAGCAGGAATTTTCGGGATGCCTCGTTACAACAAGGAGTTTACGTAAAGAAGCAAACAGTGGGTGGCAAAGCCAATCTTCCAGCAGATGGATTTTGAATTTGTGAATGTGCTGGCCATGCAAAAGCATGGAATAGCTCCAGATTTTGTTTCCAGGGCCCAGGCTTTGCAACAAAACATTGCAAAAGAGGTTTGCCCTCCCAATCTTGAACTTGTTGAAAGGTTGACTTCAATATTCAAATGATGTGTGACTCTCTTCACGGTGTTTAACAAAGCCAGTTTCAACCTTTTGTACAGTGTTTGGAAACTGTTTACATTGTACAATAAATGGAATAGTATGGCACATGAGATGTAATTGTTAAATCATTTATTTTTAATTAATTACAGTTTATGAAGTAATGTCACTTTATAGGGCTTAACATTTCTATTTTTCTTTGATGTGTGTATTTATTACCATCAATATAAGTGATTTATATTAGAACAATAAATGTCAGTCTGATTATTTCAAGTATGTGACCCAAATCAAATGTAGAAGGGACTGATGTGCTTAAAACCAACAGTCACCAGGAGCTACTTTTGGCTCCCCTAGGCCAAATAATGTAACGCTATAAACAAGCTCCTTGTTCCATAATGGTAGCTCCTGGTGACTTGTTACTGCTGGATACCCAGGCACTACTTGTAATTCCAGCTTATCCTATTCTAATTTCAGGTCCTGTTTGTAATGAACTCACAATAGTTGAAGAATCTAAGCAGAAAATTGGAGCAGCAGACACACAGAAACTCAATGTCTCCAGAGCTGTGGTCCTATCCAGGCTGGACTACTGCAACAGCATCTTCCTCAATCTACCTAAATCCTCCCTTCGCCCCCTTCAACTAACCCAGTATAGGATTGTGAAACTTATGCTTCGCCTCAAGTCCAGGGACCGCATCTCTCAAGCCCGAAAATATCTCCACATGCTCCTGGTGGCTGGACCCCACTACATCCAACTCTTTCCCTAAATACCACCCTCTTAGAGATCTTCGATCATCTAGCTGCAATTCTCTGCAGATCAGACGATATTCCAAGCAGAGAGTTTGGGGTAGAGCTCTTTCCTCGGCAGGAGCATCCCTCTGTAATGGCCTCCCTGCCCCTCTCAGGTTTCTGCCTGATTTCCTTAAGTTCCGGAAGATTCTCAAGACCCAACTTTTCTCTTCTTCATTACCTACCCCACCCTGCTAATGCCACCCACTGTCACATTGACTTGCTACCTGTTCCCTTCTGAGCTCCACAGGGCACCAGACTGTTAAGGATTTCAATCAGGCGACACACACCTTGGTCTCGGCCTAGTATGCAGTGCACGACTGAAATGCTTATCTCTTTATATTATATAGATTCAATATTGAGATGGTACACCACTCATATCACACCCCCTTTTCAAATACCCCGGGTCCCAATGGACCATGAACCAGGCTGGTTGGTAAAATACAATATTTATTTATTTATTTTAAAATTTTAAAAAAAATCATACACTTTTAATATGAGACAGCAATCACCAATGGGGTGATAATTACAATGAGAATGTATTATTCCAAATAATATCTACCAATAAGAGCGATCACTCGATCCTTTCGATCTCTGTTGCAGGAGTTAATGACCCCGCGCTTTGCCCTCCCCCTCCTCGGATAGAAATCATTGGAGACAACACCAGATTAAGAATCAGTAAAGATCTGTTGGCCACCATTACGCAGGTATTCCAACAAACACTCCTGCCAGATGACCAGAAAATAAATTACGATTGGGTCCTTCTCCCTTTTCAGAAACACAAGCCTGCTACAGAGAAACCGATCCACCAACATTACTATAACCAGGAAATTGTTAAAAAAAGAAAACTGTTGTGCCAAAACTTGCGTAAATGGAGAAAAGATCTAAACCCGGAGAACCTTGAAGAGATCCGGAAAGCAAAGCAAGGATACAGAAATTGGAATAAATCAAACGCAATGGCCCTGCAGCAAACAGATGCTGAAGCTGTGCTCCAAATGGTCAGAAACAAGAACTTGAGATCTTTATGGGATCTGCTAAATAATAATGCCCACCAGCAACAAGCAATGGTATCTAATGTCACCCAAAAGAATTGGATTGCACATTACTCTAACCTATACAAACCTCGGAATAGCGACGAAAACATGGAGATAGTGCCAATGTCAAATCAATGGACCATCTCCTGGGAGAAGCACATATTTACAGAAATGATTGTCAAATTAAATGCCTCCAGAGCACCTGGACCTGATGGGCTATCTAATGCTACACTGAAGCGGGACCCGGAGACCTGGGCGAATCTAATGGATCTCATACTAACCTTAATAAACACAGTCAAGCTAGTACCGACGACGTGGACCAAAGCGGTTTTGATCCCAATTTATGAACAGGGCGACAGAGACAATCCGGCCAACTTTGGACCTATTGCCCTGCTAGATCCATTGGGAAAATTGTTTGCTTCATACCTGGTGTGAAAATTGACTACATGGGCGAAAGCTTCTAACCGTTTGGATAGTCGGCAAACCGGTTTCACCGCAAACGTAGGAACTAATGTAAATCTCCTAATTCTAAACCTGTTAAAACATGAAGCCATACGAAACTACGTGCCCGTCTATGCAGCGTTCATAGACCTACACATGGCTTTCGATGCTATAAACAGGTCCATCTTGTGGAAAAAACTTGCTAAATGGAATTGCCCACTTGAAATCAGCGAACCAATCAAACTATTATATTCCAACACGACAGTTTCGATCAGGCTAACAAAAGAAGGTACAACCACGGAGGCGATAAGAACATGGAATAGCCTAAAACAGGGATGCCCTTTAGCGGCGACCCTGTATAATTTGTATACTGCTGACTACTCCATGAACATCGACACTGCAAACCTCAATCCGCCAAAGATAAATTCACTCCCTATTACATACTCGATGTATGCTGACGATATCGTACTCCTAGATAAAACGCCATCTGGATTACAGGAGAATCTACGTATGACAGAATCATACATGACCAATAACAAACTTAAGATTAATATTAAAAAAAACAAAATCATGGCACTAACCAATTATCACAAGACTTCTTATCGAAACAGACCAAATTGCACAATGGATAATAAAGTGCTGGACACAGTGACTTCGTTTAAATATCTTGGCGTATTACTAAATCAACAAAAGGAAGAAACAGCCTGGGTGACCAGTCTCAAAGGCAAAACCCAACTGCCTGCACATCAAGGCGTGATGCTGCATAGGCGCTATGGGAAATTCTCTGCAAAACCGATCATAGCATTCTACCGCCAAAAAGTAATTCCGATCATTACTTATGGAAGTGACGCCATGATCACTGCTACCAAAATAAACTGGCAAAAGCTAGAGGCATTATTCTGGCGGAAAATCTTTCAGCTCCCAAGGAATTATCCTGTGTCCAGAATACGTTTTGAGGTAGCCCTACAATCACTTGCCTCAATAGTATGATGGAAGCAGTTGGACCTCCTGCATAAGGTCATAAACGAAGACACAATCCCAGCGATGCAAATCCTTAAAATCACGCCACAAGCAATGCATAATGCCAGCCTGAAAGCATCGAAGACGGATCTGTTCAACCAAATGGCAAAAGAAGAAATCATGGAGGAAATGTTAAATCGTCCAGAGCGTGCAAAGATTAAACTGCAGTGTAATGAATGGTCCAAAACAAAGGCAGAAAAGGCAGGTTACTCAATGAACTTACAATGCCCGACTGACATACGAGCATTGAATGAACTTCCACATTACTTGGAACTCTTTCTGGACTCAACCATACGAAAAACTTTCATGAAACTGCGACTAAATATCCTCCCTACCAAACAAAGATTATCCCAAATTCGAAATATACCAAAGGAGGAACATTTTTGCCGCTTTTGTAAGAATAAAGAAACAACAGAGTCTCTTAAGCATCTAATCATGATATGTCCTGTATGACTCAAGATGGCTAATATTACTTCAAGGACAAAATAATAAGCTGATATACACAGTTGTCCAATTCCTTGATAATATCTTGGAACTTACACAAGTTGCCTAAAGTACGTTTTTGTGTTACTTAGTCCATTCTTCTCTTCTCTTCTTTTTTTTTCTCTTCCTCCTTTGAAGATGCGTCACAGCTTTTGCAATTTGTAAATACCGAAAAAGGTTTTATGCAATTTAAATGAAAAGTTTTTGTACAAACTATATCATTAAAAAAAAAACAATGAGAATGTGAGCAATGCACAGAGTTAACATTCTAGTGGAACATAAACGCAGCACAGCAGAATTGAAGCACTTTTTGATTTAGGAAAGCTAGCCCCCAAGTTAGAATTTCCCCCTGCAATGTTCCCTCAACCCACAAATAATTCTGAGTGGATAAACAGAAGCAGCAGGCAATTAGGAATAAGAAACAGGAACCCCCCCCCACCACCGCAAATAAGAGAGAAAACTGGATTTTGAATCCCTTGCAATGTTATGTAATGACACTCGGAAATGGACAAATAAATAATGAATGTGTGTTAAAACCTTGAAGCAAATATAATTCCTCACTAAACCAACAATGCAAAGACACTAATAATCACAAAGAATGGATTACCAAGAGCATGCAATTTCGAAAATGAGTGGAAGGTTTAAAACAGATTGCAGCAAAATGACACATTGGACATTTTGCAATTTTTTCAATACCGGCCTGAAATTACGCAAACGTTTTAATAAAATTTGGAGTGCGGTTTTTGGATTGGAGTATAGAGGTATATCCCAGGGATATTCTAGAAGTGAAACTAGGTCTCTAGCTGGTAAATTGGAGGAGTTATACAAGATATAAAAAGGTGCGCTTTGAGTAAAATGAAGCTGTGAAATAGGAAAGGAGATCAGTTGTGACAAGAACAGTTTTACTTTAAACTAGAGTATTCAGGCTAGCCCACCAAAAAGGGACACAGTAAGATCCAGTGTTGATTTGCGATTTCAACCATGTCACCCCAGCGCCCAACCCTGGCGGAAACCAGTCCGATCACTCGAAATAGTACTAATGGCTTAGGATTACACAAGACAAAATTACTAAAGAGATGGCGCTAGCACAAGAAATCAAGGGCAGGGTTGCAAGAATGAGTCTGACAGTTTCAAAAAGTTATCAGGATAAGGATAGGATGACTTAGAGAGTGCAATAAGGACCAAGGCAAGACAAGGTATACTATGGATTTCTATGGGGTGGTGATTTATACTATAAGGTCCACCTTTTAGTTTTGGACCATCAATAGGTTCTGGTCACCACACGGCAGCACGCCTGGCAAAAAGCTGGGCAGCTCTGGTCACCGGATGGCACTGGACTGGAATGGCAATTCTGGTCACTGGATACTAAAGATCAGCTGGATGGCAGGATTACAGCTGGCATGCAGTTAGGGGGCAGCAGCCAGGCTGGTTCAGGATGTTTCCCAAAAGAATACCACAGCTTTCCCCTTTTTAATGGGAGATTAGTGGGTTTTCAGAATTGAGGCCTTGCTGGAACAGGGTCAGCAATGCTTGGGGTTCGCAGTGGGCCCTGGAGTAGGGTCAGCAATGCTTTGGCCTTGAAGTTGGGATCTGGAATCTGGATGGATGGAACAGGAACGCAGCGCAGGAACGTCAGGAAGAGTGTGTGTGGAGTCTTGTCAGGGACACTTATTTATAATGCATAGTGACATCATCAAAGTATATGGCTGGGGCAGGCTTAACTAAACACGCCTCTAACAACTGGATTGGACAAGGGTGAAAGTCTCTGCCGCGCTCTCAGCTAGTTGGATTTTCAGAAAAGGATGTCAGATTTATGATGTGAGTTTTACACTGTCCAAAACCTCCCACAATTACTTTACCTAAAATCCATTTTGCCCTAAATGGCACCTTCATACAGTGGAAACATCTAAACACTTACATAAGCAGGTTACATATTTTATGCAGCACACAGCAGTCCAATCCTCCAGTTTGTGAGACCTTGTTTCGCCCTTCTACCAGTTTTTCATGCTTTTCAATGGGATTTATATTACTCAAAATTCTACAACTTTATACATGGGCGTGGATTATCATAAGGGATGTATGTACAAACATTTGCATTTGCAACATGGATGCTTTTCTTGTAATCCACAATACTTTGCCATTTCTATTCCCAAGGTGTCAATTAATTCTACCATGTCTTCAATGAAAGCCCATAAAATCATATTTAAACTTTAACATTTTTTGCATTTTTACAAAGTCTTGCTGCAGAGATAAAAGTCTTTAAAGTTTATTTATGAAATGGTCTCTGGAGGCAAATGGCAATCCTTTGTCACTGGACCATTTGTTTTCTGTCGTCTACAGTTCCCACCAACTGTCACTTCCTCCAGAGCAAGGTGGGGGGTTGCAGCTTGATTGAAGGTTTATTGCCCCCTTCCCCTCTTCACACTTCCTGGCCCTGGGAGTTCCATTGTCAGTGGGTTCAGCCCAGCCTAAACTCTTTCCAACCTAGTAATTACCAGTGGGGTGTTAGTTTCTGCTGAGAGTTTATGGTGTCTCTCCCTTCCTCGGGGGAAGCTTTAACTCTGCCAACCGGAATAACCTGTTTTTGGCAGCTTGCAAATCCAGCCAAGGCGATTTAAATCCTTTATTTTCTGACATTTGTTCCTGAATTAAAACAAACCTGTGGAATAAAACAGCCCATGTATGTATTTTCACCAGCTTTCCTTCAACAGTTTACTTTTTAAACAGGCATTTTTCTCCTTTAGTTTTACAAAAGCCCATTTTTACACATGTGGTGAAAACTGCTAGCATTTCCTTTCAAATTCTATTTTGCCATCTGACTTCCCAATATTGCTTTGCAGCCATAGTTATTTTCTTTTAGGCAGTAGTTTATTTGAAGCACAGATGCATTGAAACTGACATGGCTCAGATAGCTGGAGTCTCTTTTGAACTACTGAGCTTTGATACATTTGAAAAGAAATGAACATGTTTTCCCGTGCGAGTAAAAGTGAAGCTCGTTGTTGATTTTTCTCAAAGTTGATCTGACAAGGCCTGTCATTCAGAAATCATGCCTGGTTTTGCTGAGGCACAATGAGATATCATGGGCATGGCAGGGCTTATTCATCACAGTGGTTTAAGAAAGAACAGATGGAATTAGCATCAAAGCAGCATTTTTAAGGGTGAAAAAGTTTACTTTTCAATGGGGATTTTGGGGTTTTCAGCAAAGCAGTGCTGCCTTTTCACTTTCTTCCTTTTGTATATGTCAGGACACACTGTCACGCTCTTGTGTGCCCCCTTGTTCCATCCTGCCCAATGTATGCTTGGCAAGAAGGTGCAGCCATCTTTTTGCTGCTGCAAAACACAGTTTTGAGGCCATGGAACTCACATGAGCCAGCACAGCCATTTTGCTGTTTCTGCGCAAATGCAGCTTGGTGATGTGGGGAAATACTGTTGAGTGGGTCAATATATCCCACATATCCCCCCCAGGACTTCTTCTGCGATTCCAAGTCGAGGGAGAATCGGGCAAGTGGGATTCCTCAATGGGGCAAAGCAGGATCAGTCGTGTACGAGTCCTTCCATCAGAGAGCGGAATGACCCGACCTTCTCGCTGTATCTCATTGGAGCGTGGAACGACACCCCCAGCTTTCTCTTGGATCTTCCCTTATGGTGTTGAGCAACAACCCCAGACTTAGTTGGGTTTCTACTTTCCAGGTCCCAGAGGAGGTCCTCATATGTAGTGAAGGTGCAACCAGTACAAATCTATGAAAGAGAACACAAACCGGTTACTGCCATTTCCCACTAACTGCCCTCCAATTGGGTTGACAGAAGTGGGATACGCAGGCATTCAATGATGAAAATTGATAATGAAGAAAAATACTCCCTGTTACATAATTATACCGAAAACTCTATCTGTTCCCTTCTGGTTCTTCTTTTTCTTATTCTCATGTTTCAGATGTCTCCTCTATTTGATTCTCTCTGGGCTCCTGAGTCTTCATGCACTCTGCAGATCTTTCTAGATTCCGCTGAGCGTACACAAAAGCATGTTGAAGGTGTTTTCTTAGATTCTCAACATACTCATGAGTTGTGGAGGCGTTTATCAGTGTCTGCTCCTGTGTTCTATAGAGCAAATGTTGAGGTAACACCATCCTTCGCCCAGTCATCAGCTCAAATGGAGACATCTTAGTTGCAGAAGAAGGAGTAAATCTGATGGCCATCAGGACAAGCAGTAATCGGATGTCCCAACTTGGCCCAGAATCTGCCACAAACTTTTTTAGAATGCTCACAATTGTATTATTGTACCTCTCAACTCCACCACTAGAGGACCGCCGGTATGCAATATGAAGTTTCCTTTTTACCCCAAGTATCTCTCACATCTTTGTCATCACTTCGCTGGTGAAGTGACTACCCCGGTCTGACTCAATCCTTTGGGGTAGGCCAGAACAAGAAGGTGTGGTTGATCATCAGGGCAGCTGCGGTTTCTGCCTTACAATTTGGGGCCGGGAGACATTCTACCCATTTGGTAAACAAGCATGTTACGGTTAACATGTACTTGTTCCCCCTAGAAGAGCGTATCATTGGCCCGACGAAGTCTACTTGTAAATCTAACCAAGGCAGTGTCATCCCCTCTTCTGGAGGGGAGCTCGGTGTGTGAGTGATGTTGGCGGAAATTGTGCACATACAAGACACTCCTTCAAGTGTTGGTCGAGGTCCTGCCCCATGTGTGGCCAGAATGCAACCTCTCGCAAGATTTCTAAAGTAGTGTGAAACCCCCGATGACCGGCTGTGGCTGCATCATGGGCGTGACTTAACATCAGGCTTCGGACTGAGGTAGGGACCACCCACTGGTCCCAGTCAGATATGGACTCCTTACCAAAAAACCGTCTTGGATTCGGAACATTTTTGGATATTTGATCAACACTCTGAGGTCCTCTTTACTAAATGTAATCGGTATGCGTCAGAGGAAATTTCTCAAGGTCCTCAATGTGTTGATAAAATTTCCCATTAATTGGATCCTCTTTTTGTGCCGTGATTAAATCAGCATCTGGGGTCTCCTTACTCCATTGGGCAGTTCATTGTGAGCATTTGTCTGGGACCTAGTGATAGCAGTGACCTGGATTTCACACAACAGGGACTCAATCTCAAGGAGATCCCACGGGATGGCCCCGGTTTTGGCCAGCTGATCAGCTAGGTCATTTCCAGTTTTGTCTGGTCCCTTGATCTTCTTCCAGTAGATGGTCATCCCACTAGAGGTGACCAGATCATTAATATTTTGGATGAGCTTGCTATGTTTAAGCGTTTTGTTGAAAGCACATAGCATGCCTCTGGTTTTCCAATTAACCAGGTGCTCCACGACCCCGTTCCTGACATAATCTGAATCAGTGATTATGACCAGTTTGTGGAGTTGGTGTTGGATGGCAGTGAGGATAGCCTGATGACCTGCCATCAACTCCGCCACCTGACTACTACGGGGACCAATTTTGTACCCAGCGGAGGGTTCCGGGGCATCATCCACCAAGGCATTCCCAACGCTGGCCACCAGTTCCTTTTCCCCATTGTTGTCAACATGGTAGGAGCACCCGTCCACATAAACTGTGGGCATTATCTCGCACTTTTCTTCTTCATAGACTTGCAGGGAATTCAGGTACGCTTCCATGTTGTCCTGGGTTTTAAAACTTTCGTCCTCTAGACAGTTTTCTCTGGCACAAACATGCAAATCAGCCAGACCTTGCGCGAGGGGACTCTTCTTGTTTTGGCCATATCTGACCTCCACAGGAAAGCCTTGCATTGACAGAATCCAGGAAGTAATTCGGGAATTACTCACATTTCCGGCCCAGATTCTGTCACTTTGGAGGTATTGCAAAGGCTAGTGTGGAGTCTCCACTGTGATGTGTTCCCCCTGTTTGAACGGGCGGTAATTTTTCAGTGCCCACACCGTTGCCAGGAGGGCCTTCTCACAATCGTTGAATTTTTCCTCCACAGAGGACAAAGTCTTGCTTGCATAGGAGATGACTTTATTGACCTTGTCATGCTTTTGATATAATACTGCTGTCAAGCATGTATTCGAGAACCCTGTCTCCAAGAAGAACTCCTTGTTTTTGACAGAGTAAGTTAGACAATGCGCTTGTGAGAGGTTTCTTTTGAGTTGCTTTACTGCCTCGGCTTGTTCTGGACCCCACTCCAACTTGACCACCCCCTTCAACAGATGGATCAGGGGTCTTGTGATCTCTGCATAATCCTCAATGAACTTCCTACTGTAATTAGTCAGTCCAAGGAGGCTTCTTAGCTCACGCAGAGTTGTGGGGTCTTTTAGTTTTAGGAGTGCTTCCACTTTCTTTTCCTGGGGACAGAGACCCTCAGGAGTTATCTCATGCCCCTAGAGGTTGATACGGGTTCTGCACCACTGCACCTTTTGGAAGGATAGTTTTGCTCCGGCAACCCTCAACTGTGTCAGAACATAACGGATTTCCACTATGTGCTGCTCCACAGTTGAGCGTTTTATCAAGACATCATCCACATAGGCCAGGTTACCCCTTTCACCCAAGTCAGGAATGGCCTTATGTAGGAAGATGTTGTATTTGTTGCCGGAGTTGATGCATCTGAAGGGAGTCCGGGTCCACCAGTACTGCTGCCCACCAAAGGTAAAGGCCAGCTTGTATTGGTCCTCCCTACTGACAGGCACAGTCCAGTACCCATTGGTCATGTCAATGGCAGTGTATACCTTTGGCCCCTGGTCAATGTAGGGGAGAGGCAATCGGGACATGTGGACTCATTTATTCAGCTCCCTCAGGTCAGGACAGAGTCTCCAATGGCCGTTCGGTTTTAAAATCCCCAGCACCGGATTATTAAAGGTGCTGTGAACTGGACGAATTATCCCACGGGACTCAAGGTTTTTGATAATTTCCATCAGGGACTCCATGGATGCGAGAGGCAAGCGATATTGCTTCACTAACACTGGAGTCATTCCAGGGTCCGTGGGAATTGTTGTAGTATGGATTTTGGTGCAACCACAGTCATACGAGTCCACTGCAAAGAGATCTTGAAATCTAAGAACACCTGTTTCAACTTTTGCTTTTGCTCCGGAGTCTCACAGGCATCAGCAAGGTTAACTCGCTCTTCAACCATTTGCCTGAAGCTTGGAAAGACTTCCGGTTTTGCTATCTCAGCGGCCTCCTCTAGCTGTGTGGAGAGGTCCCTGGTTAGAGTATTGACCTGGACAGAGGGTTTCAGGTAGGAGAGACAGTCCTTGTGTACCTGGAAGATCACCTCATCCTGCCTGATGTTGCAGGTCACCTCTTTCTCACCATAAGGGCAGGAAGAGTACACCAGGAAATTCCCCCCTTGCTGGGTGAAGATCCTGTCTGGTGGTAAGTCATTGTCACGATCACTGTCAAAACAGTCATTGGGGATTGGTCCCATCAGCTCATTACCAAGATCCATGGAAAAATGGTGGTCATTAACCGCCATTCCAATAATGGTGCCTGCGCCCAGAGTGATACTCCTAAGGTCGCTGTTATCCATCAATATTGGAATGGTGTTGTGTTCTAAATTGACTAATGGTGTTGGGTTTAACCCCAACCTCTGCTGTTGGAGATGGGCATTGAGGTGTACATATGCATCAGGATTTTGCAGTTTCTGTCCTCTTTTAATTCAAGTGGGAATAGTCATGTCCATCCTGGGATGGTGACCTCTCGAATTTGAACTTCAACTGCATACGGCAGCAGTTAGGCTGATCGAAATGCTTTTTCTCAATCCTCAAAGTCCATGGGATTACCCGCTAGTCGGGACCAGGCTTTGTAATTTATCAGATCCAAATTAATGGTAAAACGATTGGGAATGTCACTGCCTAAATAGAATGCAGCAGGGACATCTCGCACGACCCAACAATTATGTACTATGCTTTTGTTTCCTATAGAGATTTTGAGCATACACCTGCTAGGCAGGAGATGTTTGAAATTGGGAGTTTCCAGGCCCATTTCCCACTTATCGATCAATTTAAAGGTGGGAATGGCTGGATCTTTTCAGAGATGATGAAGCTCTTACCATTGTTCATGCACACTCGGGCGAGAACAGATTCCTTCCCCTCATTTAACTGAATGGGGATGAATAACTGTTCTCTAATTTTCTGAATATCAGCTAAACTTTGAGCTGGTTTTTCATCACTTTTGACTATGGAATTGGGATTTTCAGATTGTGAATTGGTATAGAATTTCAAAGTATTTCCTTCCAGTGTGGAATGGCACTTACAACTGGAAGGAAGGTTGATTTTCAGGAATGGAGAGGAGTTCCCATCACCAGTTTGTTGTATTATAGCAATTACTGTCACATCAGGTATTTGATTGTTCTGAAATGAAACTCAAAATGATCAGGTTTTTGTTCAAGCATGTGGCATGTGCCATTTAAACTAACATGGTTGACACTCTATTTCAATTGTATTGGCCTCTTAGTCTGAACCCAGATGACCTTATTCACACAGTCTATTAGGGGGGACAACCGACGCAGGATGTCATTCCCCAGGAGAAAGGGTGTGCCCTCTGGAGTCACGACTATGACCGGGTGTTTCACTTTGTGTCGCCCAATTTTTATTTACAAATCCGCAGTCCCCTTAACAGGTATTTAATTCCCATCGAAGTTCTGGAGTTGTCCAGGAAGAGGGGTGAGAGGGATCTGGTATCTCTCCCCCTTCCTGGATTTAGCTGATCAAAGGCCCTTCTTGACAGAAGAGTGGCTTGGGATCCAGTGTCCACCAGCGCTGGAAATGTACACTGCCCTTGCACCTGGACCAGGGCATAAAATCTACCCTCTTTCTCCACCAATGGGCAAAGGTAATGTGCATTTTGGGCAAGCTGGGTGGTAAATTTCCTTATTTTTGACTCCGACACAGGGGTAGTTTGGGCATAATTCTGTGTGGGAGTTTGGGGATCTGAAAGAAAAATTTGACATTCAGATATTTGGGGAGTTTTGGGATCCCCTTTTTCTGATTCTGCGCTGCCTCCCCCCCCCTTTTTGGAGGCAGTCAACAGAATTGGTTTGTGACGTTTGGGATCCCTCTGTTACTATTGGGTTTCATGGATGCTCATTCTGGGGTTCAAGGATGGGCGATCCTGATTTAGTCCCCACATCCACCCAGTCTTCATTTAAATTCCTTGGGACCCATTTTTCTTTGGGAGGAGTCCCCCCCATCCCTGAAGGAGAAGATCTTTTTCCCAGAATCCTCTAAGGATTCTTCCCCATTAAATTGGAGGACACTAACTTCCTCCACAAAATGGGCCTTTTTGTGTTCTTTATTTCTCCTACCTACCCTCTGTTCCTTGGGTTGAAGGTTTTCGGGGGTAGGAGATTTTGGTTCCAGTTCCTGGGTATCCAGGGGCTTTTCACGAGTGATGAAGGAAGCTTCCTCTAGGGCTTTACACCTCCCTTCACCCCCTGCCTCCTCCTCTCGAACTGGTGAGCCGTAATCTGTCTAATGGGGTCTTTCATCATAACTCTCGAGTTTATTTGCCGTCTTTGGCTTAGTCACCCGAGTCCACTCGCCCTCTGACTCAGAGGCAATACTACTTGAGGTCCCCTCATGATCATCTAGGCACTCCCTGATTCTGTGAGCTTGAGACGGGCTCGCGGAATGGAGGGGTCTAGTTACTCTATTCCTGTGGTGCTCAGGAGAGTAGTCTTCTGACTCTTCCCTGCTCTCAGGGTTGGCAGAGTATCCCCCCACTGCCCTAATTGGGCAGAGGTCTTCAGGATGCTCTTTTCAGGCTTCATTTCATTTGGTTTTTTATCAAATTTAACCAACTGGTCCCTTGGAAAGTAGTATTTATGTGTATCTAATTCCTTGACTCTCCCCTCACAGGAGACTTCCTTGCCAGAGACATTAATGTTTGGGTATCTATACAGGGACGCCCATCCATCACTTTCTGGGGGGCACTGACCTGTCAGTTCCATCATGCTTGGTCTATTAAATTCTGATGGCCTCATGGTTTCTGGCTCATGTGAACCGGCAGCCATGAAGTCAGCAGTGCACAAAGTGTTAAATGGGTTTGAGTCCCTTAGTACAGAGGTCCTTATGCTATGATAAGGGGTTGCCCTGTCCCTCTCTACCTGTTCAGGGTCCCTCCAGTTAGGATTAAATCTAGCACCCTCTTTCTCCAACCTTGCTAGTTTCTCCTTCTCAGCCCCTACTTCTTGATAATAAGCAAAGATCTTAGCTCAGCTATCAAGGCTTTACTGGCCTCTATGACCCGCTCTTGCGCTGCCACTTGTTGGTGGAGCCCATCATTCTTTTCACAGAGGGCCTCATTGTCTTTCTGCGCTTCCTGTATGGTTTGGGAATAATGAGACACTTTCTGTTGCAGGAGACTCACAGCTGAGTTTGTGCATCTTTGGGTTGGGTGTTCTTTTCCAGAGCACCTTCTACCCGTCTGGCGTGCTCCAGTAGATTCCCATACTCTGTTTTGAGTTCATTTAGTTTCTGGAGTGCTAACTCACTTCCCCAGGTCATCCCTTTGTTGCTTGATGGTATTAGATTTTTGGTGCTCTTGATCAAATTCTGCTTGAGAGTGGAGTTCTCTCAAAATTAATTATTATTTTCCTCTTTCAACCTTTCGACCTGATCTTGTAGCATGGTTATTTGTCCTGAGCAGCCTCTATTATACGTTAATTCTTGAGTCAGCTTCGGCTGTCTCTCTTCTAGGGAGTCAATCTTTTCCTGACACTCTATTTTTGCTGCTTCTAGTTGGGCCTCTATGTCTACATTATTCTGTTGTTGGAGGGCCAAGTCCTCTTTTAATTTTATGATGTAATTTCCAGATTCTACTTCCAACTCTTGGCTCTTCTATAATTCTTGTTCTGCTAATTTGCCTGATTTGATTTAATAGTTCAGATTGATTCTGCGCTAGAGTTTCATTTTCCTCCTGCTTTTCCCGCATCACTCCCATATGGAGATACATGTAGGCCGCGATCCTGACAATTTTAATTAGCTCCTCTTTAATTTTCGGGGTCATATGTAATTCACTCCAAGCTTGGTGTAATAGGCCACCGTCCTGCCATGTCTCCAGGTTCATGGCAGTGACCTGTTGTGTTATTTCTTGCAGCCAGACTTTTTCATCCTGTTCTGGCCACTGACCTCTGAAAAATAGCTTGTGCAGAAGGTGCTTCCTAGCTATATTGATTTTTACTATGGTCATTTTGGACATGTTCTTACTTTATTAATGTATTTATTTATGTAAGGGTAACCTGTATTCAATTGCTTTCTGTCTATTTTGGGGTTGATTTAGCTTTAATTTTTAGACACAGGCCTGGTACTTGGAGTATTTGTTTTTGGAGGGTGCTTGTACAGTGTAACCCAGCACTCCAACCACACAAAGTAGCACTATCCTGCAGGTTAGTCTGCTGTGCTAGACTGCACGGGTGGTAACCAAACTCAATCCCGGACTCGAGCCCCCAAATTTGTTAAGGATTTCAATCAGGCGACACACGCCTTGGTCTCGGCCTAGTATGCAGCGCACAACCGAAATGCTTATCTCTTCATATTATATAGATTCAATATTGAGATGGTAAACCACTCATATCACACCCCCTTTTCAAATACCCCGGGTCACAATGGACCATGAACCAGGCTGGTTGGCAAAATACTATATTTATTTATTTATTTGAAAATTCAAAAGAAATCATACACTTTTAATATGAGGCAGAAATCACCAATGGGGTGATAATTACAATGAGAATGTGAGCAATGCACTGGGTTAAGCTTTTAGTGGAACATATACTTAGCACAGCGGAATAGGAACACTTTTTGATTTAGGAAAGATAGCACCCAAGTTAGAATTTCCCCCTGCAATGTTCCCTCAACCCACAAATAATTAATTCTGAGTGGATAAACAGAAGCAGCAGGTAATCAGGAATAAGAAACGGGAAACGTAATCCAAATCTGACAACACCACAACCCTAAATAAGAGAGAAAAATGGATTTTAAACCCCTTGCAATGTTATGAAATGACACTCAGAAATGGACACATAAATAATGAATGCGTGTTAAAACCCTTGAAGCAAATATAATTCCTCACTAAAGCAACAATGCAAAGACACTAATAATCACAAAGAATGGATTGCCAAGAGCATACAGTTCGAAAATGAGTGGAAAGTTTAAAACAGATTGCAGCAAAATGACACGCTGGAAATTGTGCAATTTTTTTAATTCCCGCCTGAAATTACCCAAATGGTTATTAATAAAAATGGATGAAATACACTGATTTGGAGTGCGGTTGGGTTGGGGTATAGAGGTATATCCCTGGGATACTCTAGAAGTGAAACTAGGTCTCTAGCTGGTAAATTGGAGGAGTTATACAAGATATAAAAAGGTGCGCTTTGAATAAAATGAAGCTGTGAAATAGGAAAGGAGATCAGTTGTGACAAGACAGTTTTACTTTAAACTAGAGTATTCAGGCTAGCCCACCAAAGAGGGACACAGTAAGATCCAGGGTTGATTTGCGATTTCAACCCTGTCACCCCAGCACCCTACCCTGGCGGAAACCAGTCTGATCACTCGAAATAAGACTAATGGCTTAGGATTACACAAGACAAAATGACTAAAGAGATGGCGCTAGCGCTAGAAATCAAGGGCAGGGTTGCAAGAATGAGTCTGACAGTTTCTACAAGTTATCAGGATAAGGATAGAATGACTTAGAGAGTGCAATAAGGACCAGGGCAAGACAAGGTATACTATGGATTTTTATGGGGTGGTGATTTATACTCACAGTACAACTTTTAGTTTGGGGATTTTTAGACTATCAATAGGTTCTGGTCACCACAAGGCAGAGCGCCTGGCAAACAGCTGGGCAGTTCTGGTCACCAGATGGCACTGGACTGGAATGCCATTCTGGTCACTGGATACTTAAGATCAGCTGGATAGCAGGATTGCAGTGGGCATGCAGTTAGGGGGCAGCAAGTCAGGCTGGTTCCAGATGTTTCCCAAAAGAATACCACAGCTTTCCCCTTTTTAATGGGAGATTAGTGGGTTTTCAGAATTGAGGCTTTGCTGGAGCAGGGTCAGCAATGCTTGGGTTTTGCAGTGGGCCCTGGAGTAGGGTCAGCAATGCTTTGGCCTTGTAGTTGGGATCTGGAATCTGGATGGATGGAACAGGAACGCAGCGCAGGAACGTCAGGAAGAGTGTGTGTAGAGTCTTGTCAGGGATACTTATTTATAATGCATAGTGACATCATCAAAGTATATGGCTGGGGCAGGCTTAACTAAACACGCCTCAAACAACTGGATTGGACAAGGGTGATAGTCTCCGCCTCGCTCTCAGCTGGTTGGATTTCCAGAAAATGATGTCAGATTTATGATGTGAGTTTTACACTGTCCAAAACCTCCCACAATTACTTTACTTAAAATCAATTTTTGCCCTAAATGGCACCTTCATACAGTGGAAACATCTAAACACTTACATAAGCAGGTTACATATTTTATGCAGCACATAGCAGTCCAATCCTCCAGTTTTTGAGACCTTGTTTCGCCCTTCTACCAGTTTTTTGCATTTTTCAATGGCATTTATATTACTCAAAATTCAATAACTTTATACATGGGTGTGGATTATCATAAGGGATGTATGTACAAAAATGTGCATTTGCAACATGGATGCTTTTCATGTAATCCGCAATACTTTGCCATTTCTATTCCCAAGGTGTCAATGAATTCTACCATGTCTTCAATGAAAGCCCATAAAATCCTATTTAAACTATAACATTTTTGTAATTTTACAAAGTCTTGCTGCAGAGATAAAATGCTTTAAAGTTTATTTGTGAAATAGTCTCTGGAAGCAAATGGCAATTCTTTGTCACTAGATCATTTCTTTTCCTCTTCAGTAGCCACCAACTGTCACTTCCTCCAGAGCAAGGTGGGGGGGTTACAGCTTGATTGAAGATTTATTGCCCCCTTCCCCTCTTCACACTTCCTGGCCCTGGGAGTTCCATTGCCAGTGGGTTCAGCCCAGCCTAAATTCTTTCCAACCTAGTAATTATCAGTGGGGTGCTAGTTTCTGCTGAGAGTTTATGATGTGACTCCCTTCCTAGGAGGAAGCTTTAACTTTGCCAACCAGAATAACCTGTTTTTGACAGCTTGCAAATCCAGCAAAGGCAGTTTAAAACTTTTATTTTCTGATATTTGGTCCTGAATTAAAACAAACCTGTGGAATAAAACAGCCCATGTATGTATTTTCACCAGCCACCAACCCCTTCACATTGCTAGGTAATGGCAGGCTTTCCATCAACAGTTTACTTTTTAAACGGGCATTTTTCTCCTTTAGTTTTGCAAAAGCACATTTTTACACATGTGGTGAAAACTGCTAAGCATTTCCTTTCAAATTATATTTTGCCATCTGACTTCCCAATATTGCCTTGCAGCCATAGTTATTTACTTTTAAGAAGTAGTTTATTTGAAGCACAGATGCATTGAAACTGACATGGCTCAGATAGCTGGAGTCTCTTTTGAACTACTGAGCTTTGATACATTTGTAAACAAATGAACACGTTTTCCCGTGCAAGTAAAAGTGAAGCTCCTTGTTGATTTTTCTCAATGTTAGTCTGACATGGCCTGTCATTTAGAAATCATGCCTGGTTTTGCTGAGGCACAATGAGATATCCTGGGCATGGCAGGGCCTTATTGATCGCAGTGGTTTAAGAAAGAACAGATGGAATTAGTGTCAAAGCAGCATTTCTAAAGGTGAAAAAGATTACTTTTCAATGGGGATTTTGGGGTTTTCAGCAAAGCAGTGCTGCCTTTTCATTTTCTTCCTTTTGTATATGTCAGAACACACTGGCATGCTCTGTCAGTGTGTCCCCTTGTTCCATCCTGCCCAATGTATGCTTGGCAAGAAGATGCAGCCCTCTTTTTGTTGCTGCAAAACGCTGTTTTGAGGCCATGGCACTCACAGGAGCCAGCGCAGCCATTTTACTGTTTCTGCGCAAATGCAGCTTGGTGATGTGGGGAAATACTGTTGAGTGGGTCAATATATCCCACAAGACCCTCCATGCCCAGTATACCCCAGCACCCGGTCTTCTTGCCCCCTACAACCTGCACTTGCCCTTACAGGCACCTTTCCCCTGACAAACCTGGTGGGGTGTGCATCCCTACCGAGCCTGGCCCATCCCTGTCCTCGCGCTTCACATGTGGTTCTCACTCCCTGCTTCCCCCGGCACTTGTCCACCTGGCCTTCCCTTAGCACTTGACTAACCCAATTGACCCTCTTCTTCCCCTCCTGCTCCACCCCTGTACTTTTATACATCCTCTTGCCTCACAACCCCCCCACCCTAGTATTTTCCCTTCTGCCCCAACCTACACCTCCTCCCCTCCCCACTCCCTCCTTCCTGCACTTCTTGTTACTGCTCTTGCATCATCCAAATGACACAAGGCCTAGTAGGATTGTTATGTTTTTTTCTTTCCTGCCTCCCGCCTTTTTTGTCTTGTGGTGCCTTGAAACACCATTTTGTGTATAGGTGCTTTACAAATAACCAATAAAAAAATAAATTAAATGAAGTCTATCCTCGCTGGAAAGTAGGAATCGTGATAAGTGGCTACAGATAGCAATAGACCAAAGGTTTAGGTGCCACAGTGTTAGACAACATTGAAAAAACAAGCGAAGGAATATGTCTTTCCAATGTGCACTATGAACATGCACCTGTGGCCTTTGCACATTTACATCTTACTGTGGAGGCCCACATGTGGAGGACAACCAGGCGTGTATGCATCAATACAGAAATCAGTATAATTGCTGGAATATATATACAAAGAAGCCAGTAAGCCTTTCAAAACTGAACTCAGAATGTTTTCTTTATATTGTTGCTCATTGCACGTGTTGCCCTGGCTGCAACAATCCACCAAGCCTGGTGTGAAATTTCCCACCACCCTCCCCCTTCCAGGTCCGTCTGTGCCTTCTCTATATGTTCACCCACCGTTTTTGTATTCAAATTCTTTTTATTTCAGAAAAGAAGTGGCCTACTTTGGCCCAAAAAACTGCGCCACACTATTGCTTTGCCCTATTGAATTAAAGGGAAATCCGAGCTTGTCTGCACCTCGCCTAGGGTAATCTTTGAAAGAATACGTAAATCTTGTGGGACCAGGCGCATTGATAACGTTTGAATGGAAGTAAATATTTTCATATGTGGGATACTTTAAATATTTTGTTGTTTTTCACTGCACAGCTTGCCATTAATATTGTTCGGTTTTGTGACATGTGTTCCCAAAACGAAACTCCCTCTGACAGGCTGGATGAAGGGTCGCATTGTTATGTGCCCTTGAATCCACTGCACTAACAATTTGTAGGCCAATATGTGTCGAATATCCACAGAGAAGTGATATGATTCACTATATTGAAAGCTTACATAGGAATGTTAAGTTTCTATTACTGAGATCTGTCTTTCGATGCATTTGGTCATCCGTCACATAGGGAGAATGGACACACAATACAATGTAAGGAAAGTTTCAAATAATATTTATGCAAGTAAGGGTGGCAAGTGTGATGTATGCTACATGATTTATGTTGTGATGGGTGAATGTTCAATTTGACGCAAATAATAGATACTGTACGTGTTAATTGTAACTTAAATTGATAGCTAACATAAATATGTACTGTGTATTGTGAGAAACCAGAAGGTGTCTCACCCGCCAGTCCCCGGGGATCTGTCGTCCAGGTGGCCAGGACATGGTCATCGCTTTTGGATCCAGTTCCTGGGGGTGGACCAGTTGGGGAGGA
Organism: Ambystoma mexicanum; assembly: GCF_040938575.1. Classification (NCBI taxonomy): domain Eukaryota; kingdom Metazoa; phylum Chordata; class Amphibia; order Caudata; family Ambystomatidae; genus Ambystoma; species Ambystoma mexicanum. The sequence continues at coordinate 623,147,753 of NC_090928.1, read as the reverse complement.
TCACCTGGATTGAGGGGTCCTCTGGGAGTAGAAGTGGGACACTGGAGGGTGAGATGTGGTATCCCCTTCCCAATAACACCTTTTCCCCATCCTACCAGGTAGGATACCTAGGAATTCAACCCCTGCACTCCTTTTCCAACACAAACTCTTTCTCACGGACAGTTCACTATGAGCGACAACGGACTAACACCAGAGCCATATACCTGACATGTACCAGAGCTGTGGACAGGCAGGGTCAGGCAATTGTGGATCATTACACACACCTGAGTTCCACCACACTTCCCAACACTGATAAAAGGCGGAGCATGAAAGCACACTGTGAGTGAGGCAAACAACACGAGAAAACAGCAGTTCCAAGATGGCAGTTTAGTACAAGGAGAAAGACGGCGAGACTAGAGCGAGTTGTAAGGAGGGAAGTACCTGTGATCTCTGAAGTCCGTTACTTTCATGAGCCTTGCAAAGTAAGAAACTGAAGACCAGGAACTAAGGCTGATCAAACCTGCAAATTGTGTCGGAGATAACCAGGGCTCTCCGGCGTCGATAACCATGGCGGGGAGGAGAGAATGCCGCTATGGTACTGTCCCTGGCTCCTACGACAAAGCAGCGTCAGAAAAGACAGCCCAGCCGGTGATTCAGAGAGACTGATATCAAATCAGCTTGTGTTTTGAACCAAAGTTGCCAGCGGCAACATTGTACAAAGAGAAAAGTGTGTGAGGCATTTGCAAAGAGTGACCCTGGGATCATTTGAACTTTGCAATTGAACTTTGGGAGGCCCAGAAAAGACACCATACACAGAGTGGTCCGGCGCCACATGGGTGCTCATTTCAAAGTCTCTGTTAGGTATCCAACTGATGCTGAATGTGAATAAAAGGAATAATGAGATTGATGTGGTCATGTAACGGTTCAAGCTAAGCCCTGTGCACATTTAAAAGACTTTGATAGTTCAAAGTGCATCACAATTGGTCTGAGCCCATCTGAGGGAGACTAATTAAGTGTATGAAAAGGGATCTGAGCATAGCTGAGGGTGAACCATGAGTCACCCGAGAAGGAATTATCTGAAATTAGTTTGGAAAGTATCTGAGCCCGGAAGAGGGGGATCCAGGGTGAACACCCAAAATTGAATACTGGAAAGAGGAAACAAACGTTTTCGTATAGTTTTGTGTAGCAGGCCCCTGAGTCAAGAGACTTGCGAGAAGCAAAGAGACATGGACCCAGAATGTCTTGAACTGTGTAAATGGAACTGTATCCTTCTGCTCTACAAGCCAGAGTTTGTGCTTTGCTCAAGTGAACCGCCTTGCCCTGTGCTGAAAACGTGGGGAAGGGAGGCCAACGGCGCAAACATCCTGACTTATCATTTTGTGAACACTTCTTTCTCACAAACATCCCCCCACATTATTTGTACATTAGTAGTAAGGTTTGGCAATAGATTTCTTTTAGTATCGGCCCTTTTTATTTGACAAGACTCCACTAGGACTGCATTATTATTTTTTGATGGTCGTAGCTTGTTCCCATCTGTACATTTAGGTTTAGATAGGCGTTTATCTCACCCTTGTGAAAGTTCAATAAACACCCTTGAACTGTGGTCTCTTGTGTCTGTCTAGCTATTGATACCATGCCTTCCTTATAGTATATACAATTATAAATTGGGTACTGAAATATATTTTTGCATTCTCGATTTTACATAGTTATTTTATACCGATGTGCGCCTGTCATGGGTACAGTTTACCGGTCGACAGCTTCTTCAACCGCAATTGACAATAATCATCAACAACACATCAGTGATAACCATTATCTGGGACAATCGCCAGACACAAATCTGTCCTTTTGCGGTTGAGGTGATAAGGAGCAACATGGCAACCTATAGGTTCTGAAAACGTGCAAATGTGAAAGTGTTGCAATTGAAATTTAAACCACTAATTTCTTCTCTGTAATGGAACGCCATGTGTGTCGATCATAAATTGGCGATGGAAGATAAATCTTTCTGTGAAGAATGCAAAGACTGGGATTAATCGATCGATGAACAGAATCAGCATTATAAGATCACCGTTCACAGTTAAACAAAAAATGAGAACCATGCAATGTTCGCTAGCTATAACCTCTACTGGAAAAAGTTACCCATGTTTTCGTGGACTTTAGGACCTCTCTTCAGCATTATATAAAAATTTAAAGTACTTGTTACGCTCCCGACTATAGCTGTTTTTTTCAAAATGTTTTAATCATTTTTATGAAAAGAAACAAAAGTTTTGCATCCGTTTGTGGATATGGGCGTTTATGTTCCTGGTTCTCCATTAGATAAAGTTATGCAGTTGGTGATGACAGGGTGGTTGAGCTTAAAATGCAGCCACCGTCCAGAGATGCGCAGCTTATCAGTAAGCTATTAGACACAAAAGCTATAAGACAGGCACACATTCAGCAGGCATGCCAAACGGTCACAGATCCTTTTCTCAGGCCCTGGGGTGACTAGATGGGCTATCATACAGAAATCCCAGCAACCTTATAACATTGTCATCTTCAGGTGTAGACTATCTGTTTGGTTGTTCTGTAAATCGCCCTGAGACCAGGCTGGAGAGATTTTATTAGCCCTATATAAGAATGGAATACCTACAGACACAAACTAGCATAGCATGAATCATTTTCCAAATCTTATTAGGTAAAGAATGCATTTTTACATGGTGCAAACTCATTGTATTCGTCTTGTTGGTCATTAATGCGAGCAAGCAACCTTCTTTCTGTATAATCTGAGTGGAATGTCATTAAACAAATACTGGAACACTATTACAGCTCTTCAACTTTAAAAAAAAGATTGAATACATACCCGCTGCTGCCCCAGCCTACAAATTAAGGAAAAATGGTTCTGTAAGAACAAATCAGCAAGACATCAAATTTGAATTCCACAAAGGAGACAAAGGGGGTATTACGATCCAAACGTGTATCAATGTCGTACCTGTTTTTCAGTATCAATAATTTCTGAGGTTTGCAACAAAGGTTAAAAAAGCACACATGAAAATAAACTACTCTACCTATATCCCTCTGACACCCCATTGCTCCTTGTCCAATTGCCCCAAGAGCACAGGTACAATCCTAATTTAGAAATAAATGAATGTCATTGGTTCGGCTTGCCACATAGTTGAAAATGAAGAACGACTTATCAAGAAAAGTGCAACACACAGTAAGCATTTATTAACAACAATATATGTAGTGCTGTTGTCACTGAATATGAATACCGGATGTGCCCCCAGAGGGATCGTAAATTCCTTAAGGTCAGAAAACCATGTTGCCTAATCTCTAGATTCCCATCCTACTCCCAGAATAGAAGATGCAATCAAATTTAGCTTCAAAGTTGATCTCACTTCATGAAACACAAAAGCTCATTAAGACAATGAGAAATTGACAAGCACTCGTACAAGTAAAAAACCCAAATATCATTGAAGACATATATTTTACATATTTTATGTATGTAAATTAATAGACAAAGGGCCTCATCACAAGTTGGGCGGAGCGGTAAAAATGTGGCGGTTACGCTATTACCGCTCCATTACTGCTTTGCCCAATCCTGAGGTTGGGGAGAGTCCGAGCACTCACCTCCAGCTCTGAACTGGGGGTGAATGTGTCAATGTTACGCCTATTTTCAGTGCAATTAGCGCTGCGTGTTTAGCACTGCAGCAATTGTTCCGAAAATGCCCCATAAAGTCCTCTGGATTCAAACTAAATGGGGATTTACTGCGGTACCACAACTTGTGATGCAGCACTAATAGCGCCGGACCAAGTTGGGGTAACGCTAATTGTGTTGGGTGGTATTGGATTTACCGCCAGGATACCACCAAATTCATGATGAGGCCCAAAGCGGGTTGAATTAATATATACAATTTCACTTCAACAAAAATAGATTCATATACAATCAATGAATTCATCACAAATTCACAGTCCAAAACATCCTTGTGTTCCATCAAACAATATATCCTTCTTGCAGGGTGTTCATATAAATTAGTTACAGATGATAAGTCGTATACAATGACACAAATGCTCTCCTCTTTAGATACAAGGACAAGGACAATTCAGATAGATGAAAGTTCTTTTATCTTAAACTTGTCCGTCCTAAACTTCACCAACGCGTTTCAGATCACACATCCTTCTTTGGAGTTTGGGGGGGGGGGATCGAAGCTTTGCTTCCTGATTTTTAGCCCCAAAACTCCACCTTCCCATCTCACAGTGAAAGCCTTCCATGACTTCAAAATGTAGCCTTCAGCAAAAGATAGATCCCTCTTGTTCCAGCAGACAAGGTAAACACATCCCTCTAGTTTTCTTGACCATAACATTCGAGTCGTGGAGCCGAAAAGCTTGTTTCATATTTCACTCCTGTACCCAAGGACTTCATCCTAACCACCAAGGGAGGGAATTCATCACTTTGAATTTCCGTAAATTGTTGTCCATTGGTACATATATTTGATCTCACTTCATGCCAGGTCACTAATTATGCTCACAGTGAGTTTCCTTCTGCCCCAGGTAATTACATATTATTGAGGCCATGCCAGTTTTAACAGTCCCATGCATGCTACTGCAGTAAAAACATTTTCATCCTGGCATCTACATTGCCCCATAATAGTGTGATGCTCCATCAGATTTGGAAGTTCAGATGGCAGTCCCATGTATGCTACTACAGTAAAAAAAAACATTTGCATCCTGGCATTTACATTGCCTCCATAATATTGTGATGCTCCATCAGATTTGACAATGAGATGGTCATGATGGGGCTGCCCAGTGTGAAAGTCGCATAGTGGATTATATACTCACCGAAGTCTGCAGAAAGAAATTCTGACCAGGACTCAAAATAGTTTAGCGTTTGTGTTGAAAAATTCAAATCAGAGGTCAAACCCCCAAGTCTTCGCATCAATTGAACAATGGTATATTCCCCATGAAAGGTTAACATCTTCTCAATGGGCTTGTTTTCAACCAACAGCGTTACTCTACTGGCCAGGGATCTGTCTAACCCTCTTGGTTACATCTCAGGTCTGGTTAGATTAAGAGCCTCATGGTGCTAATCCTGTGAGAGAAACAATGGAACACACCGACTTGGTAGTCACTTTAATCATCTTTGATGTCTATCTGGGGCCCCAGCTTTCCCTACCCTTTCTGGATGCAGAGATAGGTACGACACCAGGTATATTGTTTCCTTTTTGGGATGCAACGACAAGAGGGCCTTTGAGAGCGGTGGGGGAGAGTGCAAGGATGCCAAGTACTTTCCTTCCTCTTGGGTCCTGGGGAGGGGTGGGAAGTGTGCCAGGCTCGGGGACCTGAACATGTCAAGACAGCATGGGATCCCTCTCAACCTCAGCAGGAGGCCTACTAGGGGGCTTTCCAGAGCTTGTATTTCCCGAAAGGTGGGGTGAGGGATTTGGGAGGAAGCTATTCTCTGTCAGTGCTGCCTGTGCCTGAATGCAACTGTCAAGTCACACTTGTTATCACCCCATACCTGATGTACCCTGCTCTGGCCAGTGTTCTTTTTCCTCTCTTTCAGGACTTCAGAGCCCAGAAATCCTTGTGCTGGAGGAGGGAATGAGCAACCCAAGTGAGCCGGAGGTGAATAGCAAGACCATGAAGCGTTACACGCTGCAGACCGGTAACCAGCAAGCTCCAAAACATGCTCACAGAAACTTTGAGACTGATTGTATTTCCCGTGGGCCACCAATGCAGACCTCGGTTGACCCACATTGGGAGACAATGCACATAAGAACTTTAAGAGTGGTTGTCACAGGCCGGCATTGCAAAGCTCCGGTGGACCCTCATTTGAGGAGGGGACACAGCTTCTGCTGCCTTTTAAAGCCTCGTAATTCTGAGTCATGATCTCGAAGGAGAACAAGCTAGGGATTGGCCTGGGGAACTGGAAGGGGGTGCAAAGGCCAATGAGTGAGGGTGCGTGGGGCATAAAAGGAAATACAGGAAACCGGACAGTGTGGGTTACTCGGGTGAGGTCAAAGGAGGTGGAGACGGACCAAGAGGAGGAACAACGGTGGAGAAGAGCTTGGTGGAAGACTGCAAGTGGCATGTCCAAGGTGAGGTATTAGTTGGTGAGAGGAAGTGGTACTTGGGTGGGAGAGTGCATGTATGATGATTGGGGAAAGTGACTGAGATTAAGTAACAGAGTATGGGGTTTATGTGAGAGAGAGTGAACTAGGTGAATGAGATTGTGAAAGAAGGGTGACTGTGAGAGAAGGATGGGTGGAGTGTTGTGTAGTGTACGGTGGAGAGGGGAGAATAGTGTGCAGTGGAGATAGGAGAATAGTATAGTGGAGAGGTGAGAATAAGAGTGGAGAGAAATGAGAAGAGTAGTAGTTGAGAAGATAAGGAGTGTAGTAGAGTGGAGAGGGGAAGAGTAGTAGAGAGGTGGAAGTAGTAGTGAGGAGAGTAGTGTGAGAAACCTGAAGGTGTCTCCCTAGCTAGTCCCCAGGGATCTGTCATCCAGGGGGCCAGGACATGCCCATCGCTATTGGATTCAGTTCCTGGGGGTGGACCAGTGAGGGAGGATCACCTGGATGAGGGGTCTTTGGGGAGTGGCACGCCGACAGGTGAGACGCGGTATCCCCCTTCTTTCAACACCTTTTCCCCATCCTACTACGTATGACATTCAAAAACACTGCCCCCCCCTTATCAGACATGAACACTTTCGCACAACACGGAAAAGAACTGACAAACACCAGAGCCGTTTACCTGACATGTCCCAATACAAGGGTCAACCAAAGTCAGGCAATTGACCAGAATCACACACACCTAATGGTCCTTCCCCTTCCCCACAGGGATAAAATGTGGAGCAAGAGAGCACAGTACGAGCAAGGCAGACTGCACGATGAGACAGCTAATCTACCATGGCAGTTCAAGAGGAGGAGAAAGGCGGCGAATATCGAGAGGCTAACAAGGAGAGACCCGACCTTGCCTTTTTCGATGCAGACCTGTGAAACCTCTGCAGGCCGAATCGTAAGACCAAGGACAATAGCCCAAGTGTGTTGTAACAGATGCCGACGGTACACGGAGCATGCCTACACTAACAGGCAAGAGAGATGGGAGCCTCCCGCTACCGTGGTACCGGCCTTGACTCCAGATACAAGGAAAGCCAAGTGGTTCATTACAGCCGGTGAGTCGAAAGAAGAGGCCGATAATAACTGAACTATGTTAAGCGAAAACCGCAAAGTGGCATGATGAGAAAAGTACAAAGAGACTTTGAAATAGTAAATTGTTAAGGGGCGAGACCAGCTGCAGAGGGGACCGGCACGACGTGGGTGCTGCTCTGAGAAACTCTGGTCAAGCCCCATCTGAGTGAAACTACAGATACCAGAATGCCGTAGGAGATCTGCCAAGATAGGTCAAAGTGGTCATACAGGAGGTCATGCAAAATCCATGTACAGTCGGAAGCCTTTGACCTACGAACTGTAGAGAAAGCAAGGAATGCCAGAGAGGTGGAAGTCTTAAGTCCCAAGGAACAGTGTGTTGACAAAGGTGAACCTGGCAGAGGGATGTCCACTGGAACTGTTTAAAAAGACATTGAGATTCGTGAACGTGGAAAGCCAATGTGAACACAGCAGAGGCAGGCTGAGATTCGAGAGGGAGTCTGCGCCCAGAAGAGGGGTACCATCACCCAATGAACCTTTGAACTGAACCTAATTGTATTTGTTATTTTCTGATCCTCGGAGGCAAGAGACTTTCTTGAGAAAAGAGAAATGGCCATCGAGGCGCCTGAGGCACTGAAACCTGGAACTGTCGTCTTGTGCTGGGGAAAGCTTGAGAAGTGTGCTGTGCTCCAAGATCCCACCTTGCCCTGTGCTTAAAAAGTGGGGAAGGGAGACCCAATCTACTGCATCATGACATATTATTTGCGAACACTTCTTTCTTTTCTTGAAAACTATCCCACACCCTTTTTGCTATTAGTTGTAAGGTTACGCAATCTGTTTCTTAGTATAGGCCCTTTTTATTTGACATGGCACCACTAGCACTGCCTTATTTTCATTTAATGGTCGACACTTGCTCCCATCTTAGATTTAGGTTTAGATTAGTTGTTTCTCCATCCTGCATACAGTTTAATAAACACCCTTGAACTGTGATCACTTGTGTCTATCTTTACTGTTGCCACCATGAGTATCTTACAAAAGTCAAGAGAAAGGGACAGTAGCAGTAGACAGGAGAACATTGAAAACCAAAAACATCTTAAGCAGTGGTGCCTTCAAACGCCAAGGGCTCACTTAGAGTGTACCCTGGAATTAACCCACTACAATTAGATCGGAAGCCGCATTCTGGCCATTCAGAGCCATGGTAAAATCGGTGGACAGTCATAATGTCGACAGTAAAAATGTCGACAGTCAAAATTTCGAAAAATAAATGTCGAAAAAAATAATGTCGACAAACAATAATGTCGACATTTTTTCGAAATTTTGACTGTTTATTGTATGAATAAATAAATAAATATATATAACTTAGATGTGTTGAGTATGAGGGGTGGTGTGGGGTGTGGGGTGGTGGCAGGGAGTGTTGGGTGAGAGGGGTTGGTGGAGACACCCCCATAGTAAATGATACTCTTTTTATTTATTTAATTATTGAATAAATACATAAATAAATAAATATATAATTAGTATGTGTTGAGTATGAGGGGTGAGAGGGTGGTTGGGGGGGGTGTGGGGGGGGGTGGCAGAGGGGTGTTGGGTGAGGGGGGGTTGGGGGGGACCCCCCCATAGTAAATGATACTCTTATTATTTATTTAATTATTGAATAAATAAATAAATAAATTTATAATTAGTATGTGTTGAGTATGAGGGGTGAGAGGGTGGTTGGGGGGGTGTGGGGGGGTGGCAGGGGGGTGTTGGGTGAGGAGGGGTGGGGGGGGTCCCCCCCATAGTAAATGATACTCTTTTTATTTATTTAATTATTGAATAAATAAATAAATAAATAAATATATATATAATTAGTATGTGTTGAGTATGAGGGGTGGGAGGGTGGTGGTGGGGGGTGTGGGGGGTTGCAGGGGGGTGTTGGGTGAGGTGTTGATAGTTCTAAGTGAAATTTTTTTTGTCGACATTTTTTTTTCTAAAAAATGACTTTTTACATTATAAGTATAGGATGTCGACATTATTGTTTTCGACATTTTTTTTCGACATTTTTGTTTGTCGACATTTTTTTTTCGAAATTATGACTATAAACCGGTAAAATCATGGCTACTAGCCTAAACAGCCAAACTCTCACCGACATGACCGGCTCGCCGCTGCTGTAGCAATGTTTACTCCACCTACAGCCTATTCAGGACCAACCTGTAACCCAGTCCGCATTAGCCACTGTAACTTTTTTTTCTTTTTTGCATATTCTCTGTACATACTTTTCTCGGTATATTCTACTATTGTTTGTAAACATTCAGAGCCTGGACTAATGTACGCTCTGTCTGTTGTACTATGATGCTCGTGTAACGATATGTAACTCTGCTGTACACATGATTATGCGCCCAGTTACCTGAGGGTTCGGATGCGCTTTATAAATAAACAAACTAAACTAACTAAACTAAAATACCCATCCCACACCCTATTTCTATGTCTCGCTCTACCCCTTGGATGTTCTTGATTTTTGCGAGACCCTGTTAGAGTCCACCTAGACATTTCCAGAGGAAGCTAAAATAAGGCGACTGCCTTTAGGCCCTCACAAGTAGCTAGCCAGATCATAGAGAGTAGGGGTTACTGCTCTCTATTAAACACTTTGGAAATTAGGTACTCCTGGGCTAGGGAGTGAAAAGCCCACAGGAGACTAGAGAGAGGGAACGGCACTTAGGGAGAACTGATTCAAACACTCAAATAATAACCCTTGAACAGTCTTCAAGAGTTGGTTTGTTCTTGGGGCCATGTCTGACAGATGTAATTGAGGGAGGTAGGGGAGAGGGTGTGGACAGGATACCCATTTTCTTTTGTTAGGGGTAGGGACATTTATTTTGTTTTTCATAGACCACTCCTACCCCATCTCCCCTCTGGCAATGCTGATACATGTTAACTATGCAGGAGGTAGAAGGGGGATGCAGGGTGGCTATACGTAACATAAAATGAGCTATGAGGTATAACCTACCCTATAGTTTCAATTGACAACTGTAATGAACCCTATGGAGTCCTCACTGATCCCTAGCCTAAATTGTCCTCGCATGTGGACAGGGGAAAGCAGACACTACCTGATCCTGACCCTGGTGGTGATATTATGAGGAAGGATCACGTGGGCGGAGATGGCTGTCAGGGAGAAGTGGAGATCCTATCAGGAGAGACATGGTATGCTCCTCTTGCATGTGAAGAAGACTCTATAATTCCAGAGTTCCTGATGGCTTATTGTCATTATTCGAATCCCTCTAGTTGTGAAAAAAAACCTCCTTGTCAAATATCCTACACAAAATGCCATTCACACTTCATGTATGCATAACACTAACATAACATCTTCTGTCCCTAATGTTTCTGATTCAAACACAACTGTGAAGCAATGTAACAAACATTAAAAGGTTTGAAACTCCTAGGGACTACAACTCCCATTTAAGCCTCAAGTACTGAGATGAGGAAAAGGAGGGATGAGTTAATGTGGAATGAAAAGAACATCAAACGCAATGTGCAGACTAGTTGTCAGACTGGTTATCAGCTGCACAGGGCATTTAAACCTCATGAACAACTTCAATGGAGGAAAGGAGAGGAGAGCTGCAGAGCAGGCTATGTGGGAAGCATGACCAACAGCAGAAGGAAAGACGCAAAGGCAAGCCATGCTGGAAAAGCTAAGCACTCACAGGCAACCGCCTGGAGGCCTGCTCCACTGGAGGAACGGGAAACTGGTTAGAGAGCAGCGGGGAACCGCTGCAAAGCAGACCACCGCTGCGATGCTCCAAGAGAATGGTCTTGCGGGACTGCCCTGATTCCATCCGCGAGGAGTTTGGAAGTCGACGCGGGAACCAAAACAGGGTCTGCAAGATGGAAGCCTTTCCATAGAAAGCCCTTTGCCTCAGCTACACGTCAGACCAGTGAGTCGGCCCAGAGAAGTTGGAGGTCCCGGAACGTGTTTGCAAACTAATTAGCAATTGAATAGTTGATTGGAATACTGACCAAATAGAGTGGAAAGGCAAGGATTGTACAAATCTCCTTATATGAAATGCCAATTTGGGGAAACCTGGAATAAGCATTGCCACAAGCCAAGAGATGCTAATGAAGAGGTTAACAGAAAGAACTTGTACAAACCTCCATGTACGAGATGTCACTGTGGGGGAAGTTGGAACAAGTGGTACCTGAAGTAAAAGAGGTAAAACCAGCGAAGGAGTGTAACTGTATCATACTTAGGAAGAAAGTGAACATTGTAGAAAGACCCGGTGAATAAAGCACACTAGGCAGTGAACTCATTTTGGAGAAGGATAACTAGCAGGAGAGTACACCAGGAATCTACAAATTCCAAAAAGGGGAATTCCTGGCAGGGAAGTATATCAGTTAATCCATAAAACATATGAAAGAAAGAGACACAGTGAAAGATACCTGGCAAAAGAGTATACCAGGAGATCTAAAGAGTCAATGGACACATTCCTGCAGGGACATACACCAGGAAACCATCTTTGGAAAAGCAATGTGAAAGAGAAAATTTGTCACCCTGTCGATTTTGAAGTAGTTGTGAAAAATAGACACTTTTTCCATTCTTTAAAGTTGAAAAGACTTATTTTGTTATCCTCCAAACAGTTTTGTGGGAAAAGTGATTTCTATCATTTCTAAGAAATCATTGTATAGGAAAAGACCCTGTTTGTCATCCTTAAGTAAAGTTGAAAAGGCTTCTTTTTGCTCAGTGTTGTGGGAAAATACATTTCTGAGGAATCATTGTTTGGAAAAGCACACTGTTTGCCATCCTTAAGAAAGTGCTTTATGAAAGAGACTTTTCAGCTGCTCAAGACTTTAGAGAACACTTTGGTTATCCTACCTAAAATAATCCAGGGGAAGGGACCCCCTCCTGGATTCAAGGATTATTTGTTGAATGGTTATACTTGCTTTTCTATACACTTTTCTTTAAGTACAATTCAGAAAATGTACCTTGCATTTTTTGATTGTTTGTTTAAGTGAGAGGGTCAGATATAGTTTGGACACAAGGACTGTTTTTTTTAATCATTTTGACAACAAGACTCAGACTGATTTTTAGCTTTAGTTTCCTTGGTAGGGAAACTCTCTTTAGGATAGGGATTGTGATGAATCCTGCAGAGTCATCACTCAACCCCAGCCTAAGATCTCCTCCCATGTGGCCAGGGAAAGGCGGCCGCTACCTGATCCTAGCCCTGGTGTGGTATCAGAAGGGAGGATACATGGGGCAAAAATTGGTTGTCGGGGGGAAGTTGGGACTCCTTTAAGAGAGATGTGGTATTCATCCTCTATTGTGGATGAGGAGCGTCTAATTCCCAGATACCTGATGGCATGCTGTCATTGTTCAATTCCCTCTCTTGAAAATATCCAGAGAAGACGTTGTGAGAAGTCTTGTAATCAGACTTGCATGCCCCCTTTGGGAGTTCAGAACATAAATACAGCACCCTCTTATTTTCATGAAACTATCTGAGATAGGGGCCCTAATCCAAAGGCTAAAATTGAGACGTTTTTTACATTCCTTAAATGTGATAACTCTCAATTGATAAAATAGTCTGAATGGAAAACATTTGAAAGGGTTAATACCACAAAGAACTTCAAGGTCCAGAATGCTTGTGGTACTGGGACGATGAAGATGGGCTCAGAGGTAGTAAAGACTCAAAGTGCAACTAATCTGAATGAGCAGTTTAGTTGCTACAAAGGAAAACACCTGAGCGGGGTATTTAAATGGAGAAATGAAATGCAACTGAAGGAAGAAGGTGGGAATGGCGTGGCTGTAACAGACCAGTGTGCAGAGGTTGCTGTGAGCATAGAAGCAAGCCCAGCTGAGGCAAACTGGGAGGCCGGAGGACCGTGCAGAGTGTTCGCAATGGGAAGCAGCATCTGAAGTGCGCAACGAAGCAGAGAAACGCTGGAGCTTCCGAAGCAGAAGGAGCAGTCCACTAAGGGAACCCGGACGATGGCCAGGAGTGCAGGCAGGCCACTAATTAAACAGAGGAGATGCTGTGTCAATCCGGTGTGATTGTCTAAACATGTAGATAACCGCGGGGCACTCCAAAAAAGACTATGTAGCTGTAAAAGAATATTTTGAGTAGCAAACCAAGAAAGTGGCATTACGGCGAGATAGGCATCATTCCTCTCATATGGGATACCAACTAGAGGAAATGTATAACCCACATTGCCAACAGTCACAAGGCTGTATGGAAGCAGGATATGAAAAATCTTGGCATAATTCCTCTTTTGTGGGATACAAATTTAGGGAAACCTACAACCTGCATTACCCACAGCCAAGAGGCTGTGTATCAAAGCAGTACATGAGAAACAAGGATGCAAATCCTATTTTGTGGGATACCAAATAGGAGAAACCTACAACCCACATTGCCCGCAGCCAAGAGGCTCTACAGAAGGCATAAAGAAGCAACAAGGGTTTCAGTCCTCTTGGTTCCGATATCAAAGGAGGGACGTTTGTAACCCAAATTGTGAAGAGTTTTGCTATCCTGACATAAGTATTCAGTTGAAAGAAAAGTGTGATATACCGTTAATCGTTATATGTCTTGAAGAGAATATTTTTCTTAAGTTGTAAACTGCTGTTGGTGAGAAAGGCATTGGTCTTAAGAAAAAGGATATTGTGGAAATAGTAAATACTTTAAAGTGGAAGAAGAGTGGTATGGAAATACAGTTGCCTTAACCAAAAGAAAAGCGGGAAGAATAACAAGTACTTTGTGGAATCAAGCGTTAATGAAAAGACAGGTTTCATTACCAAAGGCAAAGTCCTATTGGGAGACAAGAAACCTTTGTGTTGGGTTAAAAAAGGAACCTTGTTGAAACATAACTGGTCTTTGAGTGTTCCTGTACCAAGCCAGGGGAAGGGAACACAACTCTGGTCACAAGGAATACTCTTTGGAACTTAAATGTGTTTTTGTTTGCACTGGGGTGTTCAATTGAAGATTGCTAATTATTCCTTCTATTTTTTGTTGTATGTATTAGTGTGACGGTCAGAGAATTTTGGACACTAAGTCACCATTCTTTAGTTAAGTTTAGTTTACCAGGTAGGGACATTCTCGTTAATAGTGAAAGATAGGCTTTTATTCCACCCTTTATTGTTTAATGAAATGGCAAATTCTGAGAAAACTGTACTTTTGTGTCCCCCTCACATGTCTGACCCCTCACAAAGGACACACCCTTTCTGTTTGTGATGACGTACATAAACACAGGAGGATTTGTGAATGGGAGGGGAACTCCTACGCAGGGAGTAGAGCAACTCTTATGCAGAGACAAGCCCCTGTAGAGAAGACATCCTGGAGGGGTGGAGCCACACAAGACTGCAGAACTAGCTTTGGCAAGGAGGGTGAGGAAACCGCTAGCCGGACACTGGAAGGATGGCAGACTGATCGACCTAGGAGCCTGATGAACCTGAGCATAATGAAAGCTAGTCTGTCAAGAGGCCACAGGGCTTCAAAGAGCCCAGAGGAACTACGCGACAACCAAGTCTGGGGACACCGGCAAAGTTACGGGAGACTGGCAAACCCGAGGGGGAAGACGCCCTATTCAAGACAAGTGGAAACAAAGCCAATAGAGGACCAGGGGACTGTGAAGAGTTTGAGAACTATGAAACCTAACAATCCTAGAGAAACATAATTAGGAGTATTTCAAGCACCTAATCAAGGCTGGGAAACGTGTATGAAGCAAACCAAAGAAGAGGAATCTATACAAAAGACATTGGGCCTCATTACGAAATGGGTGGTAGCCATGGTGCTATTAGCACCATGGCTGCCTCCCAAACCGTGTCCGAGTCAAGTCTTGTTCAATGCGGACTTACCGGTGCATTCCGACCCTGGCGGGACCGATAAGTCCCCATTGAACAAACCATTCCCCATTCCCATTTCAGCCCCCATAGGGCTCAATGGAAATGGGGAGGGCGCTAATAACGAGTTCGTGAATGGCAAGCCTGTTATTAGCGCCCTGGTCCCTTAGCGGGACCCGTAAGGGACGTGTGGTCTGACCACATGTTCCTTACGGTTCCCTCCAAGGGACCTCAGAATCGGGCGGTAAGGCATTACTGGCACCGGTCTCCTTACCGGTGCCCGTTATCCCTTACCGCCCAACTTGTAATGACCCCCATTGACTTTTGACAACCAAACCTGCAGAGAGTTAATGAACTGTCTTTTGTAACGCTGATGAACATTTGTACATAAGCCAGAAGACGTTCAGTGATTGGGCCAGGCAGAAGCTAATAACAGGCCAGTGCTCCAGACTCCTCCTTTTTGTTGTTTTCTTAACGTGGTGGGGCGGGTTAGCGGAATAGGATTTGGACCAAGAACGGTTTTCTTTTTGACTAAGATCATTAGTTTTAGTTTCTAGGTAGGGAAAATTCCCTCATAGCGATAGGGCAAGATAGGAGTTTTCTTTTACTTTTAATAAACATCCTTGAACATGTCAGTCATTGCCTAAGTCCTTTTTCTGGTTCACCACAGTAGGATTCTTCTCACTCCATTCCACCTTCTTCGTCTCTTTTGTCCCTTGAAACACTTGTGTATAGGCGCATTATAAATAACCTATCAATCAATCAATCTTTATTCTCGCTGCCATATTCCTATGGGGTGTTTTGATCTCCTTCAGCTGTTGGCTTCACGGGGATCCCAGCGTTGCCTTCAGCCAAATATGTGGGTGTTACGTTAGTCTGTTGCGTGTGCCAACCCACAGCAATAATATCAGTCTTTTCCATTCCCACAGAGGCAGACACTGTTCTTTGTAGGGAGTTCCTAGTAGGAATGTAAGTCCTTGTCCCCTAGGCGGGAGTCACTACCAGTGAGGTCCCCCTTTCCCAGACCTCAACGGAGGGTCTTGCTTTCTGGGCTCACGGCTCTAGCCTCAAAGCGGGTAGCGCCCCCCTGGGAAGTGGGGACTATTGGCCAGATGTGTCACGCTGTCAACCATGCTCCTTTACATTCCTGCTAAGCTGAAGTTAATACTTTGTTTTATTAGACCATAAGTAATAGAGCAGGTGATTAAACAGTAGACATATGCAGGGACGTCATTTAGGGATTGCTATGGGTCCCTGCTGTCTCCTTTGCAACCGCTGGGCAAAAATTATATATATTTTTTTAAACTGGCTACGGGTGCCCCTCACGCCCTTCCTCTATGCTGAGCTCTCCAGACCATTACATAACAAAAGGGGATCTTTCTCGAATTTCAATGAGGCAGAAACTCGTCAATGTCGAAAAATCACCAAAATTGCAAAACAGAAGAGCGCCTATTGCATTAATCCATGCAGGCACTGTAACCAATTACAATAATTGTAATTGGTTATTTATAATGTGCTTAATACACAGAGGTTGCTAAGCGTGGACAGGGGATCGATCTGTGTTGCTCAGCGCAGTCTTGCTTCCAAGGCGAGCGTGCTGCCCCTGAGCTATCCTCCTGGCCCTGTCCCAAAAAAACACTGAAATTGTAACAAATCCCCCAGCACTCCCATTGGAGGAGGATATTGTGAAGGCTGAATATTGTGAAGGCTGAATATTACGAAGGCTGAGGACAATGCGAAAGGCTGTTGTTGAACCATTCCTTGTAGGGTTGTGTGCAGCTCCGATGCCAGTCCTTAATCAATGCCACCTGTAGTGGCTTCTCTCACCTATCAGCAGGCATGGTGTAGACTTGGCAGAGCAGCAGTTCAGAGATGGAAAAGCATGCAAGAGCTACATGCATGTGCCCCATGGTTCCAAAACAAAGCCTGCACAGTGCGGAGAATGTCAGAAAAGTAAACAAATAAAAGATTGCCTATCTTGTGGAGAGCTATATGGGTGAAAGGGAAGGGGCACAGCAGAGCCAAGAATTCAGGTGATTCAGGCGGTCCCATTATTGATTCATCAATGGAATTGTTTCAAAATAGCAAGTATTGGGTAAAGACATTAAAATGAATAGGGGTCAATAGTTCTGTCTCGGGTGCAACCTATTTCTTGGAAATGCGATATTCATCGATATTTTATTCCGAGGTGCGTTTATTTTGTTAACAGTATTATTAATGCATGGGATGTCCCACCTCTTTAGGAACGTGCCCTTTAAATTAAGAATGCCTCAGCGAGCTGAGGCTGCCACGTCTAGTACTTGGTAGTGCTGGAGTATGTGGGTCAGAGGGCTCCCCCCTTGCCTCCCTGGATACCTTCTAATCTCCAGAATTGGGGTGCTCCATGGGGACCCTAAACGCATATGTTCAAAGGATACTGTGTGGGGATTGTATAGAGCCTTCATGTGCACCCTTGAGTCACCTAGAAAGGAACAGGGCGGAGCATTTACGCTCTGCAAGGTTTTCATTGCTTAGCTTCGTCTCGATCTGGAGGTGACGACTAAAGAAATGAAGGAGGCACCCAAATAACGGGGCAGCTTCCTCTCCTCCCTCCCCCCCTGGGTAAGGGGGAGGAGTGCAGGCAAGCCCAGGAATCCCAAGGGGCTGGAAGCCCGCCAAACGGGCAAAAATGCTTGCGAAGCCGGACAAAGGAAAAGTGCGGGCCAGGTGGATTATAAGCCGCCTGGTTAGGCCCACTGGGGCATTGCAGCAGAATGACACCAGGGACGCTCCTGGAGGACCAGTTTTGTTTTGTTTTCTAGAAGAAGTTGGACGTCCTGAAGAGGGAAAGGACTTTCGGTTGGGAGCAGGAGCTGAGCCACGGCATTTGTCAGAGTTGGAGGCTTTCTAGCAGTGCGGTGCGTGGCCCGTTGGTGCCGCCGCAAGGACCAAGGAGCTGCGGAGGAGAAGCGCCGGCGGAGGAACCAGCAGACGCGGCGGTCGAGCAGCAGGGAGCCCGGTTACAGAGGTGAGAGGAGAGGCTTTAAAGGATGGTGAGAGTGCGCCCAGCTGACCACTCCCTCTCACGGCACAGCTGCGGCAGCCCTAGGAAGCGGTACGGACGCATTTGTAAACCTGGCCGCGGCAGGGTGAAAAACTTGATAAATAATTTTAATTGGAGCACGCAGCAAGTGCGTGGGTCATGAAGGACATGGGGGCGACACCGCAAACAAAGCAAACCGGCCGGGCTGCTTGGGGTGAAAAGACAGACGTCGTAGAAAGCAATTGTGGAACATTTCTGGAAGTAACACTAGTCAATTACAAAGCCGCGGCTGTTCTCTCGCTTTAGCCTCTGGGCTGCAGTGGTGAAGTCGGTGGGGCTGCATCATTTGCATATTGCAGGATACGGAGCCACGGCGGGAAGGGGAATCATTCGCCTGCATCCATTTTAAAGCACTGTATTGAAGTAATTGCACATTCAGGAAGCAAGGGTAACAGCTAAAAATTGAGAAAATCTGTGGGGCATTGAAATTGGCTGAGCATTACTGAGTAAGCAGTGCACACTGTAGTGAAGTAATGGCACATTCAGGAAGCAAGGTTTACAGTTAAACATTGAGAAAATCTGTGGGGCATTGAAATTGTTGAGCATTACTGAGTAAGCAGTGCGTGTGCCAGGAGGCCGCTGCAAAAGGCCTATACCCTGCAGTGCGTGTGCCTGGAGGCCGCTGCATAAAGACAGGACTCCATAAACACAAGCATTTGGCTGCAATCAAGGACAGAGCAAGTTATATTATAGGCAGCCTCACCTACGCAGTGCGTGTGACTGGAGGCCGCTGCAACAAGGAAGATGTCTACACAAGGTCAGGGCATGCCAGGGTTCTGCTGCCCTTATAAAGGCTTGGAGCAATTAGTGATGATGGCGCAGATGGCGGCCGCCAAACATGGGCCAAATTGGTTGCACATGGTGGCAACACAGCTAGATGAGGAAGCAGCAGGGCCAAGCCAAATGTCAGAATCGCCACTATTGTTCCCTAATTTTTCAGCAGAGGAGGGGATGCAGAAGGTCGAGGCCATATAAGAGGAAGAGGAAAGCGGGAGGAGGAACCTGCAGCCACGAGGAAGAGGACAATGACCGCCAAGGCTAAGGCCATTAGGCAGCAGGCGGAGGCTGCCAAGAAGCGAAAAGCAGCTGGGGCAAAAGGCAGGGGGAGAGAGCAGGGACCTGTTGACAATCCGGCGGCCTTGCCTGGGGAGGTTCCAAGGTGTAGCAGCAGTGCACACAGCACGCCTGTGGCCAGCTCTGCGGCGTTGGCAGCAGAGGAACCTGCATCATTGGAACAGGTTAAAGGTATGTTTATGTGGTGCTTGCAAGCATGGGGGAATGGTCAAATGCTGTGCGGAAATGTAAATGCATTTAATCAGGTGGGGAAGAATGCTGAGGCTGTGCATCAGCAAGGTGAGGTTCAGAGGCTGGGTGGCTTGTGGGGGGCTGTGAGCCCCACGATCATGAGTCAAGCTTCCTCACTGACCAGGGATACCACTCTTGGGGAGGGCAGCCAGCTGCAGCAGGTGATAGCAACACCAGCAGGCAGCCATGGGCAAGGTATTGTGTGGGGTAATGCCACATAGTATGGGAGGGCGATGGCAGGCTTTGCTCCAGTACAGGCAGCTGGGAACTCTTTAGTATGGCACATTCCTTTGGCCTACAAGGAGAGGATTTGGCAGATGGAGTTTTTTGAGATCTTTCCCAGGCGCTCCTCTAGGAATAATCTACCCAGTTACCAGCAGGGGGAGCAGGCAGTTTGCTGGAAGTTTGAGGGGTATTGCCCCTTTGGCAAAATCAGTAGATTTAAACACACAGGTGGCAAAGCTGCAGGGGTCCACAGCACGTCTTTCCAGTGAGGGAAAGCAGAGGGGTAGTGCAAAATACAAAGCGTAATTGAAACTCACTTGCCCACGCCCGTACTCCTGCATAAATTGATTCCATTCCTGAATGCATATCACAATAGCGCCAACGCTAACTTTCTTTGGGATGGTTTCATGTGGGGGTTTAGGATCCCTTACAATGGGTTGGTGGGGAGCATGGAAGCAGACAATTTAAAGTCAGCAGTCGGAATGTCCGAGGTTGTGGCACAGAAGGTTGCTGACGAAAGGCGGCCCATTGATACTGTAAAATTGCACATTTTAATTGAAACCCTGCATACTGTTTCCCATAGCGCGAGGGAGAGGGTTTTGTTCACGGTGGCTTTTCCATTGGCCTTCTTTGGGGCCTTCAGAGTAAGCTGGTTCCTGAGAATAGACAGGGACGGGGCTGGGGTTTTTTAAGGTTGGAGGATGTGCAGTTGTCAAATGAGCGGGTGTGCATTTATCTAAGAAAGTCCAAGATCGACCAGAAGGGAAAGGGGAGGGCAGTCCCCCTTTACAGCATCCAGGGGAGCATAGTGGGTCCAGTAGTTGGGCTGACGACTTACCTACCGGACAGGCAAGTGTGGGGTCCCCCCTATATTTGCACAGGGATGGGTCGGCCCGGAGCAGGTTACAGTTCAGGAGTCTGATGGATATGGCTTTGGCAGGGATGTGAGCAACAGGAGGAGTGTTTGGTACACACACCTTTAGAATAGGGGCGGCCACATCAGTGGCCGAACTGGGCATGGGGCCAGAGGCAATCATGAGAGTCGGGGTTGAGAATCAGGGGTTGGAAGTCTGGTTGTTTCAGGAGGTACATAAGGCCGGACAAAATGTAGTATTAATGACCACGTTATCTCCTTCCAATTTACAGCAGCTCGAAGGAGGAGATGGTCCGTGTTACGCTCACCTGGACCCCACAGGGGTGTCGATCGGACCCGGACAGCTGCGGTCTCCTTCAACGTGATGCGTAGTGCAGAGATGACTGTCTGGACTGGCCCGCCTAGTCTTGTCTGCTGGACCCGAAGAAGTATTTTCCTTATGTTCGTAAAAGATGAGCTCTCCATCCTGCGTGTCTTGCAGGGGCGCGTAGATACCAGTTACTTCACTGGTTTGAAGGCGTTGGGAGAGTTCCGGTAAGTATTGACTCTGAAGTCCCTGGCGGGATTGGTAAGTATCAAGTTCAAAGTGTTCAATGTGCCCGATGTTCACTCTTGTCCCCTTCCTTCCTTAAATTGCAACTGAGTTTGTGAGAAGAAGGTCTCGTAGCTGCTGCTGGCGTTCAGGTAATAGTCTGTGTTACCCAACGCTGTCCGGCAACTATTGCATGCGTTAACGTGTTGTTTTTCTCCCTCTTTACAGATGCGGCATATGAAAATGTGGAGATGTATGGAATAATACCGCCGGTGGTAAATCAGGTAAGTCTATGGTGGTAAGAGGTTGTATTTGTTGATTCCCTTGGCTCACCTTGTTTTTTCTTGTGTCCCCTAGGTGCTGGATTACGGCGAAGAAAGGATGGAGACAGTGCCAGATCTAAAGATGCAGTGAGAACTGGTGAGTATGGCGTCGTGCTGGAGCTGGCGAAGCGACGCGCGTAGGACTGATGTACTTTCCAGGTCCGGAGATTAAATGGTTCCGGAATTAGGTGAGGAATTTGAAATAAGTTTGTTTTCTAACCTTGTCCTTTTCCTCTTCTTTATTCTAGGAGCTCCAGATTCGAGGCGGGCGTGGCAGAAGACTGGATGCTGGCTGCAGGCACGCGGGCGTGGCAGAAGACTGGATGCTGGCTGCAGGCACGGTGAGTGTCACGCTGCTGGATGCAGAATAACACGAAGCATGTGCTGCTGTTCGGGTGTGGTTTAAATAGCCTCCAAAATAGTTCCAGGTAAGAAGTTCCCTAGAGCCACGCCCGAGTAAAAAATAGTCCCAGTAACAAAATAGTCCCATCCAGGCCTCATGTAGGCTTGGACTCTTTTGCAGCATGGTCTGCATCAGGTAAGTAAAGTCTATGAGCCTGGCGCCTACGGCGCCAGGACTGATTTCTATGATGAGCCTGGCGCCTAAGGTGCCAGGACTGAACCCAGACAGCCCCTAGCCGGGGCTGCTGAGGTTTAAACAAATGTCTGGATGCCTGCTCCCGGAGCTGAGGGCCTTGGTCCTGATGCCCGGGGGTAGGCATCATGACAGTCCGTTTGGTTTGGCATTCTTTTGTGTCTACGGCCGGGCCAGCTGGACAGTGGAAAGAGAGAGAATGACTGCCGGTGAGTAGTTGGGAAAGCAGCTCAGGCCCGATGTTTTGATCATCCATCTAGGTGGGGGTCTTTGATGAGAGAAATGATGTTCACTTTACAGGCATTGTCCTCGCAGTTGGGCGAGACAAAGATCATCTGGTCCGAGATAATTTCGAGACAGGAATGGAGGGGTGCAGAAAGCCATTCTGCAGTGGAGAAAGCGAGGAGGAAATTAAACGGGGCAATGGCTAAGTTCTCCAGGGGCAGAGGTTTCCCGCAGGTCAGGCATGGTCTTATCAATTTAAAATTCCCGGAATACTATGTGAAGGATGGAGTGCATTTGTCATCAGCAGGCATGGATCTGTTTTTTTGGAATGTATGCACAAAGCTGCTGGAAGTATAAGAGAAGGAAAGGGGTGAGCCACGGTGGGCGTGGACCCACCTTTGGCGTGGCAGTGTTTTGGCGACCAGTGACAAGATACAGACTACTAACGAGCTGTGGAAAAGCGGGAAGGGTTTTCGCTTTTCTTGCGACCAGTGCATCTTGGTGGCCTAAGTGGCAGGGGCGCTGGAGGTATCCATGAGGGCTCGTCTTCCCCCGACAAAACGGCACTCCCCCAGCCCAGGAACAACTGCCAGGGCAGGCGGGGCTCAGACAAGAATGGTTGGGGGAGCTTTGGTCTACAGTGACTTGGTTGGGAAAGGGGGAAGCAAGGTTGGACATGGAGCAGGCACCTGCAGAACTATTTTCACAAAGTGTGGTTTGCAGCGTTTTGGAATTTGGAAGTATAAACAATGTTGTGAAAATAATTCTGCAGGCTTTTATGCCAACAAAGAAAGAATGTCTCATTCTGCACCTTTTTTCACTGGTGGGGTATCAGGGGTGGCGAATGGAATGAGCAAGCATGTTGGTAAAATATGGACAAATGCCCAGGTTATGGAGGTGACGACAAAAGAAATGGAGGAGGCGCCCAAATAATGGGGCAGGGTCCTCTCCTCCCTCCCCTCTGGGTAAGGGGGAGGAGTGCACACAAGCCTGGGAATCCCGAGGGGCTGGAACCCCACCAAATGGGTGAAAATGCCTGCAAAGCCGGACAAAGGAAAGGGGCGGGCCAGGTGGCTAATAAGCTGCCTGGTTTAGCCCACTGGCGCATTGCAGCAGAAGGACACCGGCAGACGCTCGTGGAGGACCAGTTTCGTTTTGTTTGCCTCCCACCCACCATGCTTATAGGACAACGGAATTGCAAGGTCTGGCCCTTGCTGTCGCAGAACGGCAAGAAAGTCTTTTGGCGACCAGTGGCAAGAAACACACTCCTAACGAGCCGTGGAAAAGCAGGAAGGGTTTTTGCTCTTCTCGTGACCAGTGCCTATTCGTGGCCTAAGCGGCAGGGGCGCTGGAGGTATCGATGAGGGCTCGGCTTTCCCCGACAAAACAGCACGCCCCCAGCCCAGAAACACCTGCAAGGGGAGGCGGGCTCAGACAAGAATGGTTGGGGGAGCTTTGGCCTACAGTGGACTTGGTTGGGAAAGGGGGAAGCAAGGTTTGGACACGGAGAAGGCGGCTTGTCGCTGCACATGCAGAACTATTTTCACAAAGTGTGGTTTGCAGTGTTTTGGAATTTGGAAGTGTAAACAATGTTGTGAAAATAAATCTGCAGCCTTTTATGCCAACAAAGAATGAATGTCTCATTCTGCACCTTTTTCCCTGGTGGGGCATCAGGGGTGGCGAATGGAATGAGCAAGCATGTTGGTACGAATATGGACAAATGCCTAGGTTATTGCAGTTGCGTCTTTTAATCTCC
The DNA here is from genome assembly GCF_040938575.1 of Ambystoma mexicanum. NCBI lineage: Eukaryota > Metazoa > Chordata > Amphibia > Caudata > Ambystomatidae > Ambystoma > Ambystoma mexicanum. The sequence continues at coordinate 623,123,938 of NC_090928.1, read as the reverse complement.
TCTTTTGGTGTGTGTGCGTGTTGAGTTTATGTCCAGGATGGGGTTTTGTGCTTTTAATATAGACATGCCTTGCTCGCGGGAGTGTTACAGGGCACATCTCTCTCTCTCTCCATTCGTATAATCTGGTTTTAGGTTCACATATAGCCTCAGATGACACCAATGTCTCACTATATCGGGCACATGAGAGTTAAAGAGGTATTACTAACTGCAAACACAACTCTTTTAACATGTATACAAATTTAAGAAAGGATAAGAAACAGTAAATTCGAGACATTCAAAACAGGAAGGATAAACAGGAAGTTTCTTCGCAAACTTAGCCTTTACGAGCCATTATGAGCTCAGTCCATATCAAACACTTGTGAATAGTGTGCATACAAATGCTGGTGTTTTATATAGCGCAGCTATCCAGTTTCAAAACGCCCGGTAACCAACCCTTTTACTGTCATTATTACCCACAATGCAGTTCTCTGTCCCCAACCTCAGAAAGCAAAAGGCCTGAGTTGGAGGTGGGGGTACTCAAACTCGTGTCCGTGTGCTCGCTTCTCCTCACTGAGGGCGCGCACGCTATATGAGCGCTACCCGCTCGGTCTACACAATGTATATATTATGCTAGTGATCCCCAACGTGTAGCTCGGGAGTAACATGTTGCTCACTGCTCCCTAAATTGTTGCTCGCCAGTTGCTCTGGACCATGGTGTGGAGGCCTAGAAGGAGGTGCTCAAAGGATGAGACCTCAGTAGCAGTATAGCCAGAGTCCTGGAATGGGCGAAAATGTTGGCCAGTGAGCCTGCTGTGGTTGCAGTTGGCTGATTTTTGTAGATGCAAAATTGAGATTATTACCGCCATGTACAATTATTTTTCAGTAAATGTTTTTACTTAACATAGCAGTCATTGTTACAAAAACTAAAAACGGTCATTGTAAAATGCTTTGTCCATCTGACAAATGTATTAATGAGCAAACTAATTGAACCATGTGCCCATGTTTATTTCTTGGAGACTCATATTCTGTTGCTTTGTACAGCTACTAGGAGCATAATGGACCAATAAGTGGCATGCATCCCCAACTTTCTTTACTAAATAAATTGCATGCACTGCCTTTTCAAATCCAATTAAAATTCTGTTAATAAGTTTAAATTAGCAAGCCAATTAATAACTCCAAATACCTAGTTAATATCACCACACCCCTCTATGGAATGGTCGTCAAATGCTCAGCGTTTTGACCAATGTTTGCCACTACTTTGTGTGTAAAATCACTTCTGGGTAGAGAAAAAAGCCTCCAAATCCTTCCAAAAATATTATTTCGATTCCTAACCACTTTTTCTCCAATGTAAATGGCGCAATTGAGCTGTAAAGCCTACCATGTAATGACCAATATTAATCAATATTTAATCATATTTCTTCATTAAGTAAGCAACATTTAAAAACAAGTATCATATTTCATAAAATTCAAGTTGACAAGCCCAAAATAAAAAAAGCAGCTTTAACATATTCAAACAAGATATATAAAAACCTAATCATTACAATTAATTATATAAAGCATAGCTTACATGCATGTCCACGCTTATGCAAAACAGAGAAACAGCGAGAAATTAACAGAAAATGAGCCAAACATTCATCAGCCCCCATTTATTGAGGGGTGGGTACATTTCAACACATCATTAGCATCAGCCTGCTACATTCTGTGGTTCTTATTTCACAGATTCCTCCTTGCCATCTTATATACATACATACGTCTGCCTATAAAGCTCAAGAGGGCAGTTTACGTATATTTTGAACATGAACCTCTCTACCCATAGGCCGGTCAAGCTCTTGCGTTAAGAGCATTTTTTGAGTTGAGTTGATGTGCCAAATTTAGTTGCAGGCCACACCCTATCCAAATGGTCAATGAATTACACTCCACACCCCCTCCCGTACCACAATAATTTTTATTTCCCTGGGGTGGCTGCAATCGCGCATACACTGAAATACTCTCTATACTTGGCAGAAAATCCCAGATGTGCTGTTACGTTAAAAGTCTTAACTGGGACACAACACCTTCAATGTGAACACCACCTGTTAAGCTCATAATGCATTTCTGGTGACCTGCAGGGAGACCTGCTATTTGGCACAGGGATATATTTAGCAGCCCCTCAGGGACATGACAGTTTGAGACCCAGATTTCACTGCCATAAAATATCATTGAACAGAGCTTTGCCTTATGTATCTCCAGGCATTTGTCCAATCTGAATGCCTCAAACTTGAACTTGAAATACTATCTTAAAAAGTACTTTAATCCTTAATGATGCCCTTTCAGCGGTCTTCGTAAAATGATTGAACCAAGCAGAGGTGTTGCTAGGATGTACTGGGGGGGTTATAGCCCCGGGTCTTTTGGTTGTACCCCCGGATAGAAGCTCAGGGGCTACACCCAAAAGACTAGCTAATCCTGACATTAGCATAGCCCCAGATCTTTTACGGACCTAGCAACACCCATCCCTGGACTCAAGCACCACTTTTTGAGAAGAGTAGGCTCAAATAATAACGAAACTACCTCCTCATTCTTTTTAAATACCAGTTACAAAAGTGTCACCCTTTTCCCGAACACCATAGTTTTTGTTTTTATCATATTTCATTTCAAACTATAGTTCCCAAAATAGTAATTTGTGTATAGCAGGCCCTGTTCGAGACCTGCCGGGTTTGAGTCCAAAATAGCCATATCATCGTCATTAAGAAGCATGCTATAAAAAGTACCCTACAGGGAGGGTGGTTTAACATGCCTAAGAGAAGTACTAGAGTCAAAGTCTGGATGTATTAATTTGGGCCAAATGACATCTCTGCTTTCTACCTTTATTGGTGGGGAAAACAATATATAATTCCTATCCAGAGGGGCTGGCTGACGATGCCTGAATTCGATAAGGAGGCCATCGAAAAAATACTTATTCACAAAAAATTAAAAAGTATTCTCTTAAAAAGTTTGAACAGTTCAGAGGCCACAAAGGAAAGTGTCAGTTTGTTTGAGGCTTTGATTGAAACTATCTGGGACGGAGCTTTTGGCAAACCACGTCGCTCAGTTCAGGAGGTCCAGGTTATAGAAATCAATGCCCCATTATTCAAGTCAGAATGTAGAATCTAGAAAACAAAATTAAATCATGATTTAATGAGTGGTCTGTACATGACTGGCCCGATTTATAGCTTCAAAAGGACATGTCAAAATTGCTAAAAGATATTTTTTAAATGTTTTGAGAAACAACTGGAGCTTTTAGAGAGGTATGTATAAATGGGTAATCCCTATTTTTTGTTTACGGGGGGTCAAAACTGTAAGAAGGGATTCTCTGTGACGGAAAAGTTTATGAAAAAACAGATCGACTACCCCTCTCTTTAAGTCCTGTATGGGTCACAGGTGAAGATAAAGGTTAACCTGTACACTTTGTTAGTAAGGTTATCGCCTTTTTGGGAAAAATTACAAAAAAATGCAACTAAGTACAAACAATTCTATCTTTTTAATAGTCATAAAAATACCTAAAAAACATTACAAACTTAACCAAACATAGCAAACTTAATACATTTTCAATCAAAACATTTAGTCATCATTCATCTATTCTAACAGGGGAATACTACAAATTAAACAGCTTTGTGCATAACAGTAAATCAAGATATGCATTAGTGACAGGGGAAAAAACCATTAGATTTTCCCTTTAGCAGTCGACATATGTTTCGGCCCTTTGTAGTGTACCACCTCTGTCAACAGTGATCACTAAGATGAATATTGGGCCATCTTCAGGACAAATGGTTACTTTGTGGTAGATTATTCTTGTTCCCCATTGGGCACACTAGCACATCTAAAAGGATAAATATACATGTATTAATGTATGAAAAAGAAATAGAAAAGGAAGACTTGCAATTCCCAACTGGATTGGATCAAGGCGATGGCTAGGTTACACTGTTCTAGACACGCACACTAAACCCACCTATGGTCCATAGACTGAAGTTAGGACTATTGAGCTTGGTCAGACTCTCGGATGTGGCCAGGTATTGCCATCTCTGGTCTTGGTTCCTATAATTAATTAGAAACGACCATTTCTTAGTGTTATGTTCCTGCTACTACAGGCTATTTATTGAGTAAACTAAATTGACTTACAGATTAGCAACTTCTGTGGCTTTGTTTTCGAGGTTGATCTTTGTATTTCTGGATTTCACTCGGTACCATTCATTGGCAGGACATGAACAGTTATTCTGGTGGTTATAGTGCTGCCTAAATCAAAGGAGAAAAGAAACTCGCTGTTGAATGGATATATTACAGCATGTAAGGATAGTTGTCATTCTTTTTTGGCTTTATTGTTACTGTGGTTATTTAAACGTGGACTGTGGGCCACGGGTTATTATCAATTTCTAAAAGCCTGTGATTTAATATAATCGGCTTTTAATTTTCTCAAGCGGCAGTCAAAGCGCCTTTTGCATGATGGCTTGTGAAAATCTAAAGTATGTAGCCAAAAGATGCATGACATGGCTGTGGTTGATTGTTCTATTTTCTGTAGTTATTTTAAATGTACTGCTGTCATGAATTACAAAAATAGGCAATGTGCAAGCATTTTGGCACCGTGTTCACCGCCTTGCAACCTGCAGCTCGACTTTTACATGTTTATTTAAAACGCACGTGTTTCTATGACCTGTTGTAATCATTGCCGTTAATGTCAGATTTTACGAGCAAGCTTATCAGTCATTGTGATCACTGTGCCATGCTGACAGTGCGGTTGAGGCTTGTATAATTTAGACCCCTGAATTGATTGAAGCTGTTCTAACGCTTACCTTGATCTATGTTGTTTGTGTCCGAGTGAAAGCTGGAAGTCTGCGAAACCGGCAAGAGCTCATTCTGCAGAGTAATGGTGTGTTTTTGAATCGAGTCACGTGATGTGAGACCCGTGCTTGCCTAACATTTGTAGCCATTAGGACGTGACTATAGGACTGCTGGAACTTGTAGTCAAAGGCCAAAAAAGGCCATACTTTGTATTATTGCAAATCGAAAAACGGCCGTATGAGTGACATCTTTTGTAATGTTGCACCTGGTAATATAATATACTCAAGTGATTTATAACAGCTGCAGGCATCATATATTAAAAAATGCCTTTTATATTACCCGGTTGTACCGCGGTTATATTGGGTAAATTTAAAATATTTTTGCACTTGCATGGCCCCCTTTCCTTTAATTTCAAAAAGTGAGACCTATAGATTGTGTTGTCGGTCTTACAATAGTGTGTAGGGAGAAGGAGTGCTTCTTTGTATTGGTGGTCTTTTTAGTGTTACTGTGTTCGAGACTACCGACTCCTTTTATTATGCAGAACACAGCCTAGCCTTCATTGTCTAGCACTTGATATGTCCACAGGCCATTGTTTTTTGGCGCCTAAGCGATATTTGTATAAGGGGAGAGATGTGCTCTATCCTTCCGAGATTGTGGCTAAAAGTCGACATGCACTATAGGTTGTGCTATAAGTTGCCATGTGGCGGTCATGGAGTCCTACTTGTACGAGTTTTTTGTATTTACTTCAGAGTTAAGGATCTTGATACTGGACAGCTAATTCTAACAAGCGCCCTTTATAAAGGGGAACCTTCAGATATACCCACCTATCAAAAAGTTGAATGGGGGTGGCTTCAAAGGAATGTATTCCATTCTATGGCAATGTTCAGGCCGTATTTAACCGTATCTAAATTGTGAATCCATTTCTGCTGGCATCTTGTGAGGTTGAGATCCATATTACCTCCTCTGGGGGAGGGTTTGATGACCTGTATGACACACCATAATAGATCTGTACATTTATGTTGTTGTTGAATGTAATGGGCCACTAAGGGTTTATTGTCAATTTTATTCCGAATGCAGGATTTGTGTTCACAGATTCTTTGACGTACCTGTCGTTTGGTCTTCCCTATATATACTAGGTCACAGGGGCATTTTATGGCATATACAGCCCATTTGGTAAGGCAGTTGGTAAATGTCTTTAGCTGTACTATGGTGTTGCGTAATTGAATACTTTTCATAGTGGTGGTCTGTGCACAGACTGAACATTTTCCACAACGGTGATGCCCCACAACTGGTGGTAGGCCCCAGAGTTGTGTCTGGGTAATCACAGCCTTGGGCGCAACAGGGTAAGTGTGAACCAAGGCATCTTTGATGTTACATTGTCTTTTGAAGGCAAAACGAGGCATAGGGGGATTAAAATCCTCAGTTTTGATCATGTACCAGTGTCTTTTAATGATCTTTCTAAGATGGTTGCTTATAGGACTATATGTGCTGACACATGTTATTTTTTCCTCTTCCTTATGCCGGTGCGTGGACTCTAGACAGGCCATCCTATTACTATGCAATGCTCTTTTATATGCACGGTGGACTGTCTTTTTCGGATAGCCTCTATCTTGTAACCTTTTTTTTAAAGATTTCCCATGTTGTTTGTACGTCTCAACTTGTGTACAGTTTCTGCGAATCCGCAGAAACTGCCCGTAAGGAAGTCCTTCTTTTAAGCTCAACGGATGAAAGCTGTGATAATTGAGCAATGTGTTTTTGTCTGTGGGCTTCCTGTATAAGATTGTTTCTATGCTTCCCGTATCGGTTTTTTGTATTTGAAGATCCAAGAACGGTATGGTATGCAGGTCAGTGTGTATTGTGAACTGTATATTAGAGTTTTGCGCATTAAGCCATTCATGGAACTTTGTCAAGTTGTCAGAAGTGTCTCTCCAGATCATATAGATGTCGTCAATGTACCGTAGCCATGTTATAATCGATGCAGAGAAAGGGTTAGAAGAATCAAAAATACATTGTTCTTCAAGGTCATCCATATATAAATTTGCCAAATCTGGAGCAAAAGTTGCTCCCATGCTTGTGCCTTTTAGTTGATTGTAAAAGCGTCCATTATATAGAAAAAAATTCTCTGTTAGAGCAAGTCTAGTGCATTCTAAAATGAATGCAGTGGGGACACTGTTGAGTGTTCTAGTACGTCTGTCTAAGTATTTTGCCATCACCTTCAAGCAATCCTGTTGTGGGATGCTGGTGTAAAGACTAACCACATCCAAGGTCACCAAGATGTCTGATGGACTGAGTTGAAAAGTCTCCAATATTTTTAACATACTGGTCGTGTCTTTGACATATGATGTCATTTGGGACACAAAAGGTCTTAAGAACCAATCTGAATAGACTGAAAGCGGCTCAAGAATAGAATTTATCGCCGCTACAATGGGTCTACCGGGGGGTGTTTTGTCATTTTTATGAATTTTTGGAATGATGTAAAAGGCCGGAATGGTAGGGTGTGTATTGACCAAAAAGTCTTTTTCCTCCGGATCTATCCATCCTTCATCCATTGCATGTTTCATGAGACTACCTATCTCATCTTGGAGCCTTGGTGTGGGATCTTGCGCCAGTTCCCTATATGCAGTTTTATCATTAAGATGTTTCATTGCTTCTGTTTCGTATGCTTCTTTGCCCCATAACACTATTCCGCCCCCTTTGTCTGCAGGCTTGATTATAAATAAGTCGTTGGACTGTAAGGATTTTAGAGCCTCTCTCTCAGCCTTTGTGAGATTGTCTCTAGAGTTGTTTTTGGTTTTTATCGTACCTTGGATTTCGTGAGAAATTCTTTGTTCAAACGCTAGTATCGCTGGACTGACCATTGCGTTTGTAGGTGTAAACTTGGAAGGGGGTTTTAGACCTGTAATGGTCGGTTCTTTTCTCGATGGTGTCGAGTTCCTAAAGAAATATTTTAGGCATATTGTCCTATAGAACTTTTGAAGTTCTATTTCTGTCTCAAAGGATTTTGCCCTAGTAGTTGGAACAAAAGACAAACCTTTAGAAAGGACACTAATTTCCGTGGAAGAAAGAGTGTGTGAAGTTAGATTGAAGATCGGTACTACCAAGTTGGGGGTGGGCCCTGCCAATTCCTGGTATTCATCCGGGGTGGTCATTGATTCTTGTTGCGGCCGCGTTTGCCCCGGCCCCGAAAAAGTTGCGGTGGGGGTCCTGTTTGGCTAGTATCTGAGCCACTTCTTGAGGAGGCATTTGAGGAGTTGGAAAAGTTGACAAATTGTTTTTTCCTATTGCCTGCGTTATATGTTCGACCTTGGTTGGCTTTCTGTAAGTCTTCATAATAACTTTCTACAAGATAAGGGTACAAATGTTAGGCAAGCACGGGTCTCACATCACGTGACTCGATTCAAAAACACACCATTACTCTGCAGAATGAGCTCTTGCCGGTTTCGCAGACTTCCAGCTTTCACTCGGACACAAACAACATAGATCAAGGTAAGCGTTAGAACAGCTTCAATCAATTCAGGGGTCTAAATTATACAAGCCTCAACCGCACTGTCAGCATGGCACAGTGATCACAATGACTGATAAGCTTGCTCGTAAAATCTGACATTAACGGCAATGATTACAACAGGTCATAGAAACACGTGCGTTTTAAATAAACATGTAAAAGTCAAGCTGCAGGTTGCAAGGCGGTGAACACGGTGTCAAAATGCTTGCACATTGCCTATTTTTGTAATTCATGACAGTAGTACATTTAAAATAACTACAGAAAATAGAACAATCAACCACAGCCATGTCATGCATCTTTTGGCTACATACTTTATATTTTCACAAGCCATCATGCAAAAGGCGCTTTGACTGCCGCTTGAGAAAATTAAAAGCCGATTATATTAAATCACAGGCTTTTAGAAATTGATAATAACCCGTGGCCCACAGTCCACGTTTAAATAACCACAGTAACAATAAAGCCAAAAAAGAATGACAACTATCCTTACATGCTGTAATATATCCATTCAACAGCGAGTTTCTTTTCTCCTTTGATTTAGGCAGCACTATAACCACCAGAATAACTGTTCATGTCCTGCCAATGAATGGTACCGAGTGAAATCCAGAAATACAAAGATCAACCTCGAAAACAAAGCCACAGAAGTTGCTAATCTGTAAGTCAATTTAGTTTACTCAATAAATAGCCTGTAGTAGCAGGAACATAACACTAAGAAATGGTTGTTTCTAATTAATTATAGGAACCAAGACCAGAGATGGCAATACCTGGCCACATCCGAGAGTCTGACCAAGCTCAATAGTCCTAACTTCAGTCTATGGACCATAGGTGGGTTTAGTGTGCGTGTCTAGAACAGTGTAACCTAGCCATCGCCTTGATCCAATCCAGTTGGGAATTGCAACTCTTCCTTTTCTATTTCTTTTTCATACATTAATACATGTATATTTATCCTTTTAGATGTGCTAGTGTGCCCAATGGGGAACAAGAATAATCTACCACAAAGTAACCATTTGTCCTGAAGATGGCCCAATATTCATCTTAGTGATCACTGTTGACAGAGGTGGTACACTACAAAGGGCCGAAACATATGTCGACTGCTAAAGGGAAAATCTAATGGTTTTTTCCCCTGTCACTAATGCATATCTTGATTTACTGTTATGCACAAAGCTGTTTAAGTTGTAGTATTCCCCTGTTAGAATAGATGAATGATGACTAAATGTTTTGATTGAAAATGTATTAAGTTTGCTATGTTTGGTTAAGTTTGTAATGTTTTTTAGGTATTTTTATGACTATTAAAAAGATAGAATTTTTTGTACTTAGTTGCATTTTTTTGTAATTTTTCCCAAAAAGGCTTTTAGAGAGGGCAATATTTTCACATTAAACCAAATTGTTCCATGTTTAATGCAATTGTCGAGAAAGCCATTATGCCATCGCCTTCGACAAGTAGCCCTTGGACCACCAGCCCCCCATGGTTATAGGCCCATTTTCCTACTGGACATTCCCAGTAAGATACTTATGTTTCAATTCACCTGATTGCTGTCTGTGTGTGGCAATATCCGTGTTTCCCCCTCTTCCTTCCTTCTTTATTTTCTGTGGATTTCCTGGTACTGACTTGGACTAGTTTAACCCCAACCTGGTTTGCTGTATCTTCTATGACGGCTACACACGCTGGCAATGTGTATGGACTGTGCCTGTGGAACAACCCCTCGCTGACTTCGGGTGATCCGATTTTCTCACACTCTAGCTCCATCTTATCTTTAGGAAGGAAGTGTGTTTTATTGGATTCTCCTCAAGGAGTGGTTGGTTGTCCAGTGAGTTACCTCTTGACGGGCTACACTAGAGTTCCCAGTAGACGAGCCTGCGGAGGTGAAGATCCTTGCTTCAGTCCTACTAACCCTAGTGCCTATCCTTGGCATTGGATGCTCAGTCATCATCATTTCTTCTTGGAGTCAAACCCTCCTTTCACCCGAGACTAGCTGGGATGTTTTGAAGCAGCAAGTATACACTTGTCCATCTTCCTAGCCTGCCATCGGGTCAGGCCCCATTACAGACTTTGTGTTGGACCTGTTACGTGGGCTGTGTCTGCGATTCCCAACCTTGCCCCAGGGCAGTATTCCTGATCTCTGGCATCCTTTGTGGGAGTTGTATGGTGCACTTCGGTGCACCTGTTGGGAACAGCTCTCTCTGGCATTGGTTGGCCACTGGGACACGGTCATGTATACACGGTAACCCTGATCGTCATTACTGTGTGCACGGAACGATTGTTCTTTACTTCGCAGTCAGAGAGAGCGCTTGGTAGCATTCCTCCCGATTAATCAGCATAGGGGTGCTCCCCCAGGACCTCTGCTAGTTTATCAGGAGGAACATCAGGTTGATTCCTTGGAGGCTGTACCAGTGGTGCTTGCCGGTTGACAGCGGGGGGATTAAGATAGGCACACCCTAGTAAGGCCAAAATATGGTTGAATAGTAAAAGTGCTAGCACTCTTGTAATGCACTCACAACTTAAAAGCATCCCAGCGGTAGTGGAATCAAGTATATCTGTTAAAGTGTTAACAATCCTGCATCTAAATAACTGCTTTTATTTTTTCCTTTATTTTTGTTTGTTTTATCTTTCTGTTGATTCCTAAAAGGATGATTTTTGTTTTCTTAAAAGTTGTTACTCAGGTCATTTCAGAAGTCAGACATAGGTGTAGCATTGAAATGTATGCATCAATTGCATTGAATTGACCTGTACAAGCGCGAATGCAGACAGGGTTAGGCCGGAAATCGAACATTTGTATTGAATACCGTTCACATCCCCACAGATGAAATGGACAGACATTTGTAACACCTGTGGTTGTGGTGTGTTCCCTACAGCCATCAAACGCATCTGTCATCCTGAGTGGGACAGTTTGCGCACACATGGGCCCAGAGTCTGCTGTGTCTAGATTCCTAGGCTGCACGTCACTGAGGATACACAATAACAGTTAGACTTGTCTGGGGTTGCTTGTGGCCTCGTGCAGAAGGGATGTGACCTAGCAGTTCATGCTTGATCCATCCCCCTTTACTGTGTCTAGGATTCACTCGCACGCGCCGAAGGCATTGTGACACACCATGCACTTCTCAAATAACTGGCGGCCCACAGGGTCACTGCCGGTCTCAGCTCTTGTCACTTTATTAACTGATTAAACTTCCCCTTCCTCCCCACCTTCCCAGTCGCATCCTTTCCCTGGGTCCCGCCCCCACCCTAACCCCACCTTCCACATAATGATGTGGATTGGAATGAAACTGAACATGACAGCAAGCTTGATTTGCATTTGCTCTTTCCCTATCTGTAATGACATGGCAGTCTGAAAATCATGATCTGGAAGGTTACCCAGAGCAATGTATGTGGCTCAATGCAATAGTCAAGTGCGTCTATAGTGACGATTCTTTTATGTATGTATATACTTACCTATTGTGATACAGTTAATAATCCTTCCACAAATAAAATAAATGACATTTCAAGATTATTAAATACATGTATACAATATTTACATGTGGCAAAAAAAAGGGCATCTGTTTTGCTACAATTTGGCTTCAAAATTCATTAGTATACAGCAACAAAGAATGATATACAAAATAATGTCATTTTATATCATCCATAATTGATCATCAGTCAATTTTTTGATGGATGGGCATTTAGGAGTTCTCCTGGCATTTTGCTGAAGTATGTTATGTTATGTTATCGACACTTGCAGAGTGCATTGGTCGCCCAAAGGCATCATGGCAATATACCCTAAGCAATGTACGCACTGGCCGAGTACCCACAAGAAACTAAAAAAGAAATGTTTTCAAGGCCCATCAGAAAGAAAAATAGACCTCAATAGCACGCAGGCGAAGAGGAAGAGAATTCCAACCCTGTGCCACAGCCACCGAGAAAGCACGGCCTTCAACCCGAGAGCCTAGACCTAGGAACTGAGATAGTCAAAGAAGATTGGGAGCACAGTACTCTCGGGGGAACATAAAAGCAAAACCTCACCTGAAGGTATTCTGACCCTTTTTTGTAAAAGGCTCTGTGTACCAAGCACAGAGACTTAAACCTCACACGTTGCTCAACTGGGAGCCAGTGGAGCTGTCGAACAATGGGAGTCATATGGGCACCATGCAGAGGGTGAAGAACCGTTTGAGCTGCCATGTTTTGCAGCAGCTGGAGACAGTGGAGCAAATATGCATGGCAGCCAAATAAAGCGCATTACAATAATCAATTCCACTGATCACCAGAGAGGAGACTACAGGGGCCTGAAATTTAACAGGAATAAAAGGCAAAACCTTGCGTACTGTCCGCAGCTCGAAATTACCCTTTTTTCTCAAGTGGCTGACACCTGCTCTGACACGGATAAAGAAGACATATTATGGGCCTCATTCCGAGTCCGGCGGTAACCCTGCCGGTGCTACCCGCAGGTTGCTGCCAGACTCAGAATGAATTACCGGCTCCTAACTTCCCGGCGGTCTGGGTAGTCAGGCGCCTGCAATTTGTAAGTCCCCCATTCCCATAGATTCCTATGTGAATGGGGACCACGGAAGCACCTGCATCATTGTTAACGGTGCCAGTGCTTCCGTGATGGCTTGCCTACTGTGGCCACTGTGCCCGCCAGGGTCAGCCCTGTCGGACACAGCAGCTCCGGCAGTCAAACCCGGAGTGTGCTGGTCCGGAAAAAATGGTGCCGGTAAGCTTACCGGCACAGTTGTTTCTGGACCAGCACACTTGTAATGAGGACCATAATCTTGATACCTAGGTCTTTGACCGATGAGACAGGTGTGGGTAAAGGGCCCAAACTAGCAGGCCAGAACTCTGGGGTTCAGAACAGAGAAGGATTAACGGTGCCAACCGCCAGCACCTGTCTCTACGTTCAACTTAAGCCAGTTCCTGGCCATCCATCTACCCACAGCCTCCAGGCAACTCCTCAGCCGAACAGCTGTCTCTGGCTGAGAGAAATCGAGCCACAGAATAATCTGTGTGTCGTCGGCGTAGCAGTAGCAGAGGAAACCATGTGCGTGGATGATGCGAAGAAGCGCTGGATGTAAACGTTGAACATAGTGGGAGACAACAAGGATCCCTCAGGGACTCCACATAACAGAGGTACAGGTTGGGACTGGAAAGGTGGCAGAGAGATAGTTTGTGAGCGTCCCGCCATAAAAGAAGCAAACCAGGCCAAAACCTGACCACATAGCTGTCAAATGCAGCCGAAAGATGTAATAGAATAAGTTCACCCCCTGCCCCCCGAGTCACTAACCGTGTCAAATCATCAACAGCTGACACCAAGACAGATTCAGTACCTCGGCCCGGGAGGAAACCCGATTGAAAGGGGTCAAAGAATGAAGATAGTTCAAGAAAAGAGCCTAGAAGAGGAGAAACCAGAGACTCAAGTAGTTTCATATGAAATGGGAGCAGGGAAATAGGGTGAAAGTTAGAAAGGACCAGCAGATCCAAAGACTTTTTTTAAGAAGGGGGATTATAAGGGCGTGTTTTAGATCATCAGCGATAACCCCTGATGAAAGCGAATCGTTGACTGCCTTGAACAACCACGGAATGATTGCACTCGACACAACTTTCAATATAGAAAGCGGGATAGGGTCACAGGGTGATGCAGATTTTAGCCCTTTAATAGCGGCTAAAATGTCCTGGCCCGTAAAAGTAGGGAAAGTAGACCAGTCAACTGAAGCTCCACAGTCGCCCACAGATGGATAGGGCAAGGTGGAATGCGGGAGAGTAGTAGTAACCGCACCTCGAATGGCAGCTATCTTACCATTAAAAAACTTAGACAAGGAGTCACAAAGCTCCTGCGAGGGGGAGAAACTGGGCTGAGACTTAGGCTGAGCGGTCAGCCATTGAACTGCCTCAAATAGAGCTTCAGGTTGGTCGATAGCCTGCACAATTTTTGCACTACAAAATAGTTGTTTGCACACTGTAATAACACTATGGTATCTTGCAGTATCCAAACGAAAGAGAACTTTGTCGGCGAGTAAATAGCCAGTTCTCCACTTCCTCTCAGCCTGTCTGCGCTGGAGTTTAAGATCTTTAAGTTCGGCTGTGTAACACTACCGAACAGTGATTTTCCACTAAACAGTGCTTAAATGGGGCAAGAGTATCTGCCGCCATGTTAAGTGCCTGGGACAGGATTGGCAGTGTGCAGTCAGTAGTGTTCGCACAGCCATTGGAAATGAAGAGGCTCAGATCCTGGTGAGAAACAGTGTGTCAATAGAGTTTCGGAATATACTGCTGTGAAGGAGGAAGAAAGGAATCCTCAAATTGCCCTGAAAAGGGCACCACCATATGGTCTGACCAAATTACAGGGAGCACAGAGAAAAAGAGGCAATAGCTCAAGGGGCAAAGATAAGATCGAGAGCATTGCCCATAAAATGTGAAGGATACGTGACCAATTGAGGTAGGCCAAGATCCAACATCGTTGCCAAGAAATGAGTGACCAGATGGTAGTTGGACTTGTTCGATGGGAGATTAAAATCACCAACAACAATCAGGTTAGGGTATGCCTGCTGTATGCCAGCCACACATGCCGGAAACTCGGGACAGAAACCGCAATCATAGCCGGGAGGACGGTACACCAAGAGAGCAAATAATGTAAGAGTGGTAAAAACTAGAATGCGCACAGGGATACATTCCATATTCAGAGAATAAGTAATTGGAATGGAGGTAACTTTAAAATTACTATTAAAAAGAACAGC